>NC_090449.1:272034345-273284345 GCF_031143425.1 Pleurodeles waltl
GTCTAAACACAATTTGCCCCCCAGGGGAGCGACCCTTGCCTGATGGGTCGCTCCCCATCTAAAAAAAAACCCCAAACAAACAAAAAAAAAAATAATTGCCCTGGCAACAAGAGGTTTCTGCCCCCCCTGGGGGCAGATCGGCCTAATAATAGGCCGATCTGCCCCCAGGGGGGGCAGAAATGGCCTAAAATAAATTTGCCCCCTCAACCCCCCCCCCCCAGAGCGACCATTGCCTACGGGGTCGCTCCCCCTGCGTGACATTGGCGCCAAAAAACAAATCCCCGGTGCCTAGTGGTTTCTGCCCCCATGGGGCAGATTGACCTAAAATTGACCAATCTGCCCCCAAGGGGGGCAGAAATGGTCTAAACACAGTGTGCCCCCCAGGGGAGCGACCCTTGTCTGATAGGTCGCTCCCCATCTCTAAAAAAACAAACAAACTAAAAAAAAACACAAAAAAACTTTGCCCTGGCAACAAGAGGTTTCTGCCCGCCCTGGGGGCAGATCGGCCCAATAATATGCCGATCTGCCCCCAGGGGGGGCAGAAATGGCCTAAAATAAATTTGCCCACCGAACACTCCCCCTGTCCCCCCCCCCCCTGGGCGACCCTTGCCTACGGGGTCGCTCCCCCTGCGTGACATTGGCTCCAAAAAACAAATCCCCGGTGCCTAGTGGTTTCTGCCCCCTTGGGGCAGATTGACCTAAAATCGACCAATCTGCCCCCAAGGGGGCAGAAATGGTCTAAACACAATTTGCCCCCCAGGGGAGCGACCCTTGCCTGATGTGTCGCTCCCCATCTCTAAAAAAAAAACAAACAAACAAAAAAAAAAACACAAAAAAAAAAAATTTGCTCTGGCAACAAGAGGTTTCTGCCCCCCTGGGTGGCAGATCGGCCAAATAATAGGCGATCTGCCCCCAGGGGGGGGCAGAAATGGCCTAAAATAAATTTGCCCCCTGAACCCCCACCCCCACCCCGGAGCGACCATTGCCTACGGGGTCGCTCCCCCTGCGTGACATTGGCACCAAAAAACAAATCCCCGGTGCCTAGTGGTTTCTGCCCCCTTGGGGCAGATTGACCTAAAATCGACCAATCTGACCCCAAAGGGGGCCAGAAATGGTCTAAACACAGTTTGCCCCCCAGGGGAGCGACCCTTGTCTGATGGGTCGCTCCCCATCTCTAAAAAAACAAACAAACTAAAAAAAAAAACACAAAAAAACTTTGCCCTGGCAACAAGAGGTTTCTGCCCCCCCTGGGGGCAGATCGGCCCAATAATAGGCCGATCTGCCCTCAGGGGGGGCAGAAATGGCCTAAAATAAATTTGCCCCCCAAACACCCCCCCTGTCCCCCCCCCCCGGAGCGACCCTTGCCTACGGGGTCGCTCCCCCTGCGTGACATTGGCGCCAAAAAACAAATCCCCGGTGCCTAGTGGTTTCTGCCCCCATGGGGCAGATTGACCTAAAATCGACCAATCTGCCCCCAAGTGGGGCAGAAATGGTCTAAACACAATTTGCCCCCCAGGGGAGCGACCCTTGCCTGATGGGTCGCTCCCCATCTCTAAAAAAAAAAAAAAACAAACAAAAAAAAAAAATAATTGCCCTGGCAACAAGAGGTTTCTGCCCCCCCTGGGGGCAGATCGGCCTAATAATAGGCCGATCTGCCCCCAGGGGGGGCAGAAAATGGCCTAAAATAAATTTGCCCCCTGAACCCCCTCCCCCCCCCAGAGCGACCATTGCCTACGGGGTCGCTCCCCCCTGCGTGACATTGGCGCCAAAAAAACAAATCCCCGTGGCCTAGTGGTTTCTGCCCCCATGGGGCAGATTGACCTAAAATCGACCAATCTGCCCCAAGGGGGGCAGAAATGGTCTAAACACAATTTGCCCCCCAGGGGAGCGACCCTTGCCTGATGTGTCGCTCCCCATCTCTAAAAAAAAACAAACAAACAAAAAAAAAACACAAAAAAAAAAAATTTGCTCTGGCAACAAGAGGTTTCTGCCCCCCCTGGGTGGCAGATCGGCCAAATAATAGGTGGATCTGCCCCCATGGGGGGCAGAAATGGCCTAAAATAAATTTTGCCCCCTGAACCCCCACCCCCCCCCCCCCCCGGAGCGACCATTGCCTACGGGGTCGCTCCCCCTGCGTGACATTGGCGCCAAAAAACAAATCCCGGTGCCTAGTGGTTTCTGCCCCCTTGGGGCAGATTGACCTAAAATCGACCAATCTGCCCCAAGGGGGGCAGAAATGGTCTACACACAGTTTGCCCCCCAGGGGAGCGACCCTTGTCTGATGGGTCACTCCCCATCTCTAAAAAAACAAACAAACTAAAAAAAAAAACACAATTTTTTTTTTTGCCCTGGCAACAAGATGTTTCTGCCCCCCCCTGGGGGCAGATCGGCCTAATAATAGGCCGATCTGCCCCCAGGGGGGGCAGAAATGGCCTAAAATAAATTTGCCCCCCGAACACTCCCCCTGTCCCCCCCCCCCTGGGCGACCCTTGCCTACGGGGTCGCTCCCCCTGCGTGACATTGGTGCCAAAAAACAAATCCCCGGTGCCTAGTGGTTTCTGCCCCCTTGGGGCAGATTGACCTAAAATCGACCAATCTGCCCCCAAGGGGGGCAGAAATGGTCTAAACACAATTTGCCCCCCAGGGGAGCGACCCTTGCCTGATGTGTCGCTCCCCATCTCTAAAAAAAAACAAACAAACAAAAAAAAAACACAAAAAAAAAAATTTGCTCTGGCAACAAGAGGTTTCTGCCCCCCTGGGTGGCAGATCGGCCAAATAATAGGTGGATCTGCCCCCATGGGGGGCAGAAATGGCCTAAAATAAATTTGCCCCCTGAACCCCCACCCCCCCCCCCCCGGAGCGACCATTGCCTACGGGGTCGCTCCCCCTGCGTGACATTGGCGCCAAAAAACAAATCCCGGTGCCTAGTGGTTTCTGCCCCCTTGGGGCAGATTGACCTAAAATTGACCAATCTGCCCCCAAGGGGGGCAGAAATGGTCTAAACACAGTTTGCCCCCCAGGGGAGTGACCCTTGTCTGATGGGTCGCTCCCCATCTCTAAAAAAAAAAAAAAACTAAAAAAAAACACAAAAAAACTTTGCCCTGGCAACAAGAGGTTTCTGCCCCCCCTGGGGGCAGATCGGCCCAATAATATGCCGATCTGCCCCCAGGGGGGGCAGAAATGGCCTAAAATAAATTTGCCCCCCGAACACTCCCCCTGTCCCCCCCCCCCCCCTGTGCGACCCTTGCCTAGGGGGTCGCTCCCCCTGCGTGACATTGGCGCCAAAAAACAAATCCCCGGTGCCTAGTGGTTTCTGCCCCCTTGGGGCAGATTGACCTAAAATCGACCAATCTGCCCCCAAGGGGGGCAGAAATGGTCTAAACACAATTTGCCCCCCAGGGGAGCGACCCTTGCCTGATGTGTCGCTCCCCATCTCTAAAAAAAACAAACAAACAAAAAAAAAACACAAAAAAAGAAAATTTGCTCTGGCAACAAGAGGTTTCTGCCCCCCCTGGGTGGCAGATCGGCCAAATAATAGGCGGATCTGCCCCCATGGGGGCAGAAATGGCCTAAAATAAATTTGCCCCCTGAACCCCCACCCCCCCCCCTGGAGCGACCATTGCCTACGGGGTCGCTCCCCCTGCGTGACATTGGCGCCAAAAAACAAATCCCGGTGCCTAGTGGTTTCTGCCCCCCTTGGGGCAGATTAACCTAAAATCGACCAATCTGTCCCAAGGGGGGCAGAAATGGTCTAAACACAGTTTGCCCCCCAGGGGAGCGACCCTTGTCTGATGGGTCGCTCCCCATCTCTAAAAAACAAACAAACTAAAAAAAAAAACACAATTTTTTTTTTTGCCCTGGCAACAAGAGGTTTCTGCCCCCCCTGGGGGCAGATCGGCCCAATAATAGGCCGATCTGCCCCCGGGGGGGCAGAAATGGCCTAAAATAAATTTGCCCCCCAAACACCCCCCCCCGGTTACCCCCCCCCCGGAGCGACCCTTGCCTACGGGATCGCTCCCCCTGCGTGACATTGGCGCCAAAAAAAAAATCCCCGGTGCCTAGTGGTTTCTGCCCCCATGGGGCAGATTGACCTAAAATCGACCAATCTGCCCCCAAGGGGGGCAGAAATGGTCTAAACACAGTTTGCCCCCCAGGGGAGCGACCCTTGCCTGATGGGTCGCTCCCCATCTCTAAAAAAAAACAAACAAACCAAAAAAAAACACAAAAAAAAATATATTGCTCTGGCAACAAGAGGTTTCTGCCCCCCCTGGGTGGCAGATCGGCCAAATAATAGGCCGATCTGCCCCCAGGGGGGGCAGAAATGGCCTAAAATAAATTTGCCCCCGAACACTCCCCCTGTCCCCCACCCCCCCCCGGGCGACCCTTGCCTACGGGGTCGCTCCCCCTGCGTGACATTGGCGCCAAAAAACAAATCCCCGGTGCCTAGTGGTTTCTGCCCCTTGGGGCAGATTGACCTGAAATCGACCAATCTGCCCCCAAGGGGGCAGAAATGGTCTAAACACAATTTGCCCGCCAGGGGAGCGACCCTTGCCTGATGGTTACCTCCCCATCACTAAAAAAAACCAAACAAACAAAAAAAAAACACAAAAAAAAAAAATTTGCTCTGGCAATAAGAGGTTTCTGCCCCTCCTGGGTGGCAGATCGGCCAAATAATAGGCGAATCTGCCCCCATGGGGGGCAGAAATTGCCTAAAATAAATTTGCCCCCTGAACCCCCACCCCCCCCCGGAGCGACCATTGCCTACGGGGTCGCTCCCCCTGCGTGACATTGGCGCCAAAAAACAAATCCCCGGTGCCTAGTGGTTTCTGCCCCCTTGGGGCAGATTGACCTAAAATTGACCAATCTGCCCCCAAGGGGGGCAGAAATGGTCTAAACACAGTTTGCCCCCCAGGGGAGTGACCCTTGTCTGATGGGTCGCTCCCCATCTCTAAAAAAAAAAAAAAACTAAAAAAAAACACAAAAAAACTTTGCCCTGGCAACAAGAGGTTTCTGCCCCCCCTGGGGGCAGATCGGCCCAATAATATGCCGATCTGCCCCCAGGGGGGGCAGAAATGGCCTAAAATAAATTTGCCCCCCGAACACTCCCCCTGTCCCCCCCCCCCCCTGGGCGACCCTTGCCTAGGGGGTCGCTCCCCCTGCGTGACATTGGCGCCAAAAAACAAATCCCCGGTGCCTAGTGGTTTCTGCCCCCTTGGGCAGATTGACCTAAAATCGACCAATCTGCCCCCAAGGGGGGCAGAAATGGTCTAAACACAATTTGCCCCCCAGGGGAGCGACCCTTGCCTGATGTGTCGCTCCCCATCTCTAAAAAAAAAAAACAAACAAACAAAAAAAAAACACAAAAAAAAGAAAATTTGCTCTGGCAACAAGAGGTTTCTGCCCCCCCTGGGTGGCAGATCGGCCAAATAATAGGCGGATCTGCCCCCATGGGGGGCAGAAATGGCCTAAAATAAATTTGCCCCCTGAACCCCCACCCCCCCCCTGGAGCGACCATTGCCTACGGGGTCGCTCCCCCTGCGTGACATTGGCGCCAAAAAACAAATCCCGGTGCCTAGTGGTTTCTGCCCCCTTGGGGCAGATTAACCTAAAATCGACAAATCTGTCCCCAAGGGGGGCAGAAATGGTCTAAACACAGTTTGCCCCCCAGGGGAGCGACCCTTGTCTGATGGGTCGCTCCCCATCTCTAAAAAACAAACAAACTAAAAAAAAAACACAATTTTTTTTTTGCCCTGGCAACAAGAGGTTTCTGCCCCCCCTGGGGGCAGATCGGCCCAATAATAGGCCGATCTGCCCCCGGGGGGGCAGAAATGGCCTAAAATAAATTTGCCCCCCCAAACACCCCCCCCGTTCCCCCCCCCCCCCCGGAGCGACCCTTGCCTACGGGGTCGCTCCCCCTGCGTGACATTGGCGCCAAAAAAAAAATCCCCGGTGCCTAGTGGTTTCTGCCCCCATGGGGCAGATTGACCTAAAATCGACCAATCTGCCCCCAAGGGGGGCAGAAATGGTCTAAACACAGTTTGCCCCCCAGGGGAGCGACCCTTGCCTGATGGGTCGCTCCCCATCTCTAAAAAAAAAACAAACAAACCAAAAAAAAAACACAAAAAAAAATATATTGCTCTGGCAACAAGAGGTTTCTGCCCCCCTGGGTGGCAGATCGGCCAAATAATAGGCCGATCTGCCCCCAGGGGGGGCAGAAAATGGCCTAAAATAAATTTGCCGCCCGAACACTCCCCCTGTCCCCCACCCCCCTGGGCGACCCTTGCCTAGGGGGTCGCTCCCCCTGCGTGACATTGGCGCCAAAAAACAAATCCCCGGTGCCTAGTGGTTTCTGCCCCTTGGGGCAGATTGACCTAAAATCGACCAATCTGCCCCCAAGGGGGGCAGAAATGGTCTAAACACAATTTGCCCCCCAGGAGAGCGACCCTTGCCTGATGTGTCGCTCCCCATCTCTAAAAAAAAACAAACAAACAAAAAAAAAACACAAAAAAAAAAAATTTGCTCTGGCAACAAGAGGTTTCTTCCCCCCCTCCTGGGTGGCAGATCGGCCAAATAATAGGCGGATCTGCCCCCGGGTGGGCAGAAATGGCCTAAAATAAATTTGTCCCCCAAACGCCCCCCCCCGTTCCCCCCCCCCCCGGAGCGACCCTTGCCTACGGGGTCGCTCCCCCTGCGTGACATTGGCGCCAAAAAACAAATCCCCGGTGCCTAGTGGTTTCTGCCCCCATGGGGCAGATTGACCTAAAATCGACCAATCTGCCCCCAAGGGGGGGCAGAAATGGTCTAAACACAATTTGCCCCCCAGGGGAGCGACCCTTGCCTGATGGGTCGCTCCCCATCTCTAAAAAAACACAAACAAACAAAAAAAAAACACAAAAAAAAATAAATTTGCTCTGGCAATAAGAGGTTTCTGCCCCCCCTGGGTGGCAGATCGGCCAAATAATAGGCCGATCTGCCCCCAGGGGGGGCAGAAATGGCCTAAAATAAATTTGCCCCCTGAACCCCCACCCCCACCCCGGAGCGACCATTGCCTACGGGGTCGCTCCCCCTGCGTGACATTGGCGCCAAAAAACTAATCCCGGTGCCTAGTGGTTTCTGCCCCCTTGGGGCAGATTGACCTAAAATCGACCAATCTGCCCCCAAGGGGGGCAGAAATGGTCTAAACACAGTTTGCCCCCCAGGGGAGCGACCCTTGTCTGATGGGTCGCTCCCCATCTCTAAAAAAAACAAACAAACTAAAAAAAAAACCACAAAAAAACTTTGCCCTGGCAACAAGAGGTTTCTGCCCCCCCTGGGGGCAGATCGGCCCAATAATAGGCCGATCTGCCCTCAGGGGGGGCAGAAATGGCCTAAAATAAATTTGCCCCTCGAACACCCCCCCTGTCCCCCCCCCCCGGAGCGACCCTTGCCTACGGGGTCGCTCCCCCTGCGTGACATTGGCGCCAAAAAACAAATCCCCGGTGCCTAGTGGTTTCTGCCCCCATGGGGCAGATTGACCTAAAATCGACCAATCTGCCCCCAAGGGGGCAGAAATGGTCTAAACACAATTTGCCCCCCAGGGGAGCGACCCTTGCCTGATGGGTCGCTCCCCATCTAAGAAAAAAAACCAAACAAACAAAAAAAAAAAAAATTGCCCTGGCAACAAGAGGTTTCTGCCCCCCCTGGGGGCAGATCGGCCTAATAATAGGCCGATCTGCTCCCAGGGGTGGCAGAAATGGCCTAAAATAAATTTGCCCCCTGAACCCCCCCCACCCCCCCCGGAGCGACCATTGCCTACGGGGGTCGCTCCCCCTGCGTGACATTGGCGCCAAAAAACAAATCCCCGGTGCCTAGTGGTTTCTGCCCCCTTGGGGCAGATTGACCTAAAATTGACCAATCTGCCCCCAAGGGGGGCAGAAATGGTCTAAACACAGTTTGCCCCCCAGGGGAGCGACCCTTGTCTGATGGGTCGCTCCCCATCTCTAAAAAAACAAACAAACAAAAAAAAAACACAAAAAAAAAAAAATTTGCTCTGGCAATAAGAGGTTTCTGCCCCTCCTGGGTGGCAGATCGGCCAAATAATAGGCGAATCTGCCCCCATGGGGGGCAGAAATTGCCTAAAATAAATTTGCCCCCTGAACCCCCACCCCCCCCCGGAGCGACCATTGCCAACGGGGTCGCTCCCCCTGCGTGACATTGGCGCCAAAAAACAAATCCCGTGCCTAGTGGTTTCTGCCCCTTGGGGCAGATTGACCTAAAATCGACCAATCTGCCCCCAAGGGGGGCAGAAATGGCCTAAAATAAATTTGCCCCCCAAACACCCCCCCCCCCCCGTTCCCCCCCCCCCGGAGCGACCCTTGCCTACGGGGTCGCTCCCCCTGCGTGACATTGGCGCCAAAAAACAAATCCCCGGTGCCTAGTGGTTTCTGCCCCCATCGGGCAGATTGACCTAAAATCGACCAATCTGCCCCCAAGGGGGGCAGAAATGGTCTAAACACAATTTGTCCCCCAGGGGAGCGACCCTTGCCTGATGGTTCACTCCCCATCACTAAAAAAAAACCAAACAAACAAAAAAAAAACACAAAAAAAAAAAATTTGCTCTGGCAATAAGAGGTTTCTGCCCCCCCTGGGTGGCAGATCGGCCAAATAATAGGCGAATCTGCCCCCATGGGGGGCAGAAATTGCCTAAAATAAATTTGCCCCCTGAACCCCCACCCCCCCCCGGAGCGACCATTGCAACGGGGTCGCTCCCCCTGCGTGACATTGGCGCCAAAAAACAAATCCCGGTGCCTAGTGGTTTCTGCCCCCTTGGGGCAGATTGACCTAAAATCGACCAATCTGCCCCCAAGGGGGGCAGAAATGGCCTAAAATAAATTTGCCCCCCAAACACCCCCCCCCGTTCCCCCCCCCCCCGGAGCGACCCTTGCCTACGGGGTCGCTCCCCCTGCGTGACATTGGCGCCAAAAAACAAATCCCCGGTGCCTAGTGGTTTCTGCCCCCATCGGGCAGATTGACCTAAAATCGACCAATCTGCCCCCAAGGGGGGCAGAAATGGTCTAAACACAATTTGCCCCCCAGGGGAGCGACCCTTGCCTGATGGGTCGCTCCCCCATCTCTAAAAAAAAAAAAAACAAACAAAAAAAAACACAAAAAAAAAAATATTGCTCTGGCAACAAGAGGTTTCTGCCCCCCCTGGGTGGCAGATCGGCCAAATAAAAGGCCGATCTGCCCCCAGGGGGGGCAGAAATGGCCTAAAATAAATTTGCCCCCTGAACCCCCACCCCCACCCCGGAGCGACCATTGCCTACGGGGTCGCTCCCCCTGCGTGACATTGGCGCCAAAAAACAAATCCCCTGTGCCTAGTGGTTTCTGCCCCCTTGGGGCAGATTGACCTAAAATCGACCAATCTGCCCCCAAGGGGGGCAGAAATGGTCTAAACACAATTTGCCCCCCAGGGGAGCGACCCTTGCCTGATGGGTCGCTCCCCATCTCTAAAAAAAAAACCAAACAAAAAAAAAATCAAAATTGCCCTGGCAACAAGAGGTTTCTGCCCCCCCTGGGGGCAGATCGGCCTAATAATAGGCCGATCTGCCCCCAAGGGGGGCAGAAATGGCCTAAAATAAATTTGCCCCCTGAACCCCCCCCCCCCCGGAGCGACCATTGCCTACGGGGTCGCTCCCCCTGCGTGACATTGGCCGCCAAAAAACAAATCCCCGGTGCCTAGTGGTTTCTGCCCCCTTGGGGCAGATTGACCTAAAATCGACCAATCTGCCCCCAAGGGGGGCAGAAATGGTCTAAACACAGTTTGCCCCCCAGGGGAGCGACCCTTGTCTGATGGGTCGCTCCCCATCTCTAAAAAAACAAACAAACTAAAAAAAAAACACAAAAAAAACTTTGCCCTGGCAACAAGAGGTTTCTGCCCCCCCTGGGGGCAGATCGGCCCCAATAATAGGCCGATCTGCCCCCAGGGGGGGCAGAAATGGCCTAAAATAAATTTGCCCCCCGAACACTCCCCCTGTCCCCCCCCCCCGGAGCGACCCTTGCCTACGGGGTCGCTCCCCCTGCGTGACATTGGCGCCAAAAAACAAATCCCCGGTGCCTAGTGGTTTCTGCCCCCTTGGGGCAGATTGACCTAAAATCGACCAATCTGCCCCCAAGGGGGGCAGAAATGGTCTAAACACAATTTCCCCCCAGGGGAGCGACTCTTGCCTGATGTGTCGCTCCCCATCTCTAAAAAAAAAAAAACAAACAAAAAAAAAAACACCCAAAAAAAAATTTGCTCTGGCAACAAGAGGTTTCTGCCCCCCCTGGGTGGCAGATCGGCCAAATAATAGGCGGATCTGCCCCCATGGGGGGCAGAAATGGCCTAAAATAAATTTGCCCCCTCAACCCCCACCCCCCCCCCGGAGCGACCATTGCCTACGGGGTCGCTCCCCCCTGCGTGACATTGGCGCCAAAAAACAAATCCCGGTGCCTAGTGGTTTCTGCCCCCTTGCGGCAGATTGACCTAAAATCGACCAATCTGCCCCCAAGGGGGGCAGAAATGGTCTAAACACAGTTTGCCCCCCAGGGGAGCGACCCTTGTCTGATGGGTCGCTCCCCATCTCTAAAAAAACAAACAAACTAAAAAAAAAAAACAAATTTTTTTTTTGCCCTGGCAACAAGAGGTTTCTGCCCCCCCTGGGGGCAGATCGGCCCAATAATAGGCCGATCTGCCCCCGGGGGGGCCGAAATGGCCTAAAATAAATTTGCCCACCAAACACCCCCCCCCGTTTCCCCCCCCCCGGAGCGACCCTTGCCTACGGGGTCGCTCCCCCCTGCGTGACATTGGCGCCAAAAAACAAATCTCCGGTGCCTAGTGGTTTCTGCCCCCATGGGGCAGATTGACCTAAAATCAACCAATCTGCCCCCAAGGGGGGCAGAAATGGTCTAAACACAATTTGCCCCCCAGGGGAGCGACCCTTGCCTGATGGGTCGCTCCCCATCTCTAAAAAAAACCAAACAAACAAAAAAAAAAACACAAAAAAAAAAAATTGCTCTGGCAACAAGAGGTTTCTGCCCCCCCTGGGGACAGATCGGCCCAATAATAGGCCGATCTGCCTCCAGGGGGGGCAGAAATGGCCTAAAATAAATTTGCCCCCTGAACCCCC
Organism: Pleurodeles waltl; assembly: GCF_031143425.1. Taxonomy (NCBI): domain Eukaryota; kingdom Metazoa; phylum Chordata; class Amphibia; order Caudata; family Salamandridae; genus Pleurodeles; species Pleurodeles waltl. Next base: position 272,045,493 of record NC_090449.1, read on the forward strand.
ACCCCCACCCCGGAGCGACCATTGCCTACGGGGTCGCTCCCCCTGCGTGACATTGGCGCCAAAAAACAAATCCCGGTGCCTAGTGGTTTCTGCCCCCTTGGGGCAGATTGACCTAAAATCGACCAATCTGCCCCCAAGGGGGGCAGAAATGGTCTAAACACAGTTTGCCCCCCAGGGGAGTGACCCTTGTCTGATGGGTCGCTCCCCATCTCTAAAAAAACAAACAAACTAAAAAAAAAACACAAAAAATCTTTGCCCTGGCAACAAGAGGTTTCTGCCCCCCCTGGGGGCAGATCGGCCCAATAATAGGCCGATCTGCCTCAGGGGGGGCAGAAATGGCCTAAAATAAATTTGCCCCCCGAACACCCCCCCTGTCCCCCCCCCCCGGAGCGACCCTTGCCTACGGGGTCGCTCCCCCTGCGTGACATTGGCGCCAAAAAACAAATCCCCTGTGCCTAGTGGTTTCTGCCCCCTTGGGGCAGATTGACCTAAAATCGACCAATCTGCCCCCAAGGGGGGCAGAAATGGTCTAAACACAATTTGCCCCCCCAGGGGAGCGACCCTTGCCTGATGGGTCGCTCCACATCTCTAAAAAAATCCAAACAAACAAAAAAAAATCAAAAAAAAAAAATTTGCCCTGGCAACAAGAGGTTTCTGACCCCCCTGGGGGCAGATCGGCCTAATAATAGGCCGATCTGCCCCCAGGGGGGGCAGAAATGGCCTAAAATAAATTTGCTCCCTGAACCCCCACCCCCCCCCCCGGAGCGACCATTGCCTACGGGGTCGCTCCCCCTGCGTGACATTGGCGCCAAAAAACAAATCCCCGGTGCCTAGTGGTTTCTGCCCCCTTGGGGCAGATTGACCTAAAATCGACCAATCTGCCCCCAAGGGGGGCAGAAATGGTCTAAACACAGTTTGCCCCCCAGGGGAGCGACCCTTGTCTGATGGGTCGCTCCCCATCTCTAAAAAAACAAACAAACTAAAAAAAAAACACAAAAAAACTTTGCCCTGGCAACAAGAGGTTTCTGCCCCCCCTGGGGGGCAGATCGGCCCAATAATAGGCCGATCTGCCCCCAGGGGGGGCAGAAATGGCCTAAAATAAATTTGCCCCCCGAACACCCCCCCTGTCCCCCCCCCCCCGGAGCGACCCTTGCCTACGGGGTCGCTCCCCCTGCGTGACATTGGCGCCAAAAAACAAATCCCCGGTGCCTAGTGGTTTCTGCCCCCTTGGGGCAGATTGACCAAAAATCGACCAATCTGCCCCCAAGGGGGGCAGAAATGGTCTAAACACAATTTGCCCCCCAGGGGAGCGACCCTTGCCTAAGGGGTCGCTTCCCCACCTAAAAAAAAAAGAAAACATAACAAAAAGACAAAAAAAAAAAGATCTCTGGTGCCTAGAGGTTTCTGCCCCCCCTGGGGGCAGATCGGCCTAATAATAGGCCGATCTGTCCCCAGGGGGGGCAGAAAAGGCCTTCCCAAAAATATGCCCCCCCTGGGAGCGACCCTTGCCAAAGGGGTCGCTCCTGTTGCGTGAAATTCACAATGCGCAAAAAAAAAACTCCCTGGTGTCTATTGGTTTCTGCCCCACTTGGGGGCAGATTGGCCTCATCAAAATAGGCCAATCTGCCCCCAAGGGGGGCAGAAATGGCCTAAATATATATTGCCCCATAGGGGAGCGACCCTTGCCTAAGGGATCGCTCCCCACCTAAAAAAAAAGAAATCATCACAAAAAAAAAAAGGTCCCTGGTGCCTAGAGGTTTCTGCCCCCCCGGGGGCAGATCGGCCTAATAATAGGCCAATCTGCCCCAAGGGGGGGGCAGAAAAGGCCTTCCTAAAAAAATGCCCCCCCGGGAGCGACCCTTGCCCAAGGGGTCGCTCCCTTTTGCCAATTTCACTGAAAAAAAAAAAAATCCCTGGTGTCTAGTGGGGTTTCAAAAGCCGGATTGCAAGCAATCCGGCTTTTGAAACCTGTGAGAGACTTCAAAGGGAAGGAAATACATTTCCTTCCCTTTGAAGCCTCTTGGGGCCTCCCCCATGGGATTGAAAAAGAAATGCAAAAGCATTTCTTTTTCAATCGCGCTGGAAGCTCTGCTTCCAGCGCGAGAGCTTCCAGCGCGATGGGGGAGACCCTGTGACTAATCAGCGCGCGCTCGCGCGCTGACGTCACAGGGGGGGTTGGGGGGGTCGGGGGTGGGAGGGGAAGGGCTTCCCCTTCCATCCCTGACTTGGGGGATGGGGGGAACCCCACAGAGGGAGCGAGAGTGCTCCCTCTGGGCTCTGTGCACAGGACGTAATGGTTACGTCCTGGGCACAGCAGCACTGTGCCTCAGGACGTAACCATTACGTCCTGGGCACAGAAGGGGTTAATAGAGACTGTATGTCATCAGATTACCTTGCTACTTGGAGGTCGTAGGTCTCTCTGGCTGATGTCAGAGCCATATTTCTGTCAAACAGAAGAGCCTTCAGTCTGTTCAGCTCATCAAAACTTACAATTCTGCTGCTTCTATCTCTTGTGTGGGGGGTATAACACATTGCTGTTGCAGGTTACAGTTTGGGAATCCAAAATCACGTGGGCAATTCCAGGTGTCAGCCTACAGCAGCCTTTATCACGCAGCATTAAATAACTTTCAAGATATCAAGTCAGGTTCGCTTCAGTCACATTACATGTGCAGTGCAAGACCGGCTGTTAACAAATCATAGAACAACTAACAGAAGTCTTGCATTTGCTTCAGCTAAGAAAGACCTCTTTCTTGCCATTCAAACATCTGTAATCAAAAGGCAGCTCCCACACCTCATGGATGTATCTGTCCCCCAACCGCTCAAATCTGCCTACAGGAAAATGTTTTAAACATGAAGTGAATTGAAATGTCGAAATGGGCAGATTAATCACTCCTGTATTAACTATACTGAGAGTGGAATTTCTGCCACAGTAAACTGCAACTTTTCTAACTTTTCTATTTTAAGCATGCTGTAAGTTGCTTCTTAGCCATTATCTGTTGTTGTCTTGTTAAATGAAATGCAGCAAATAACTCCTTGGAGTTAGCATGCTGCCAGGGCACACGGCCCCTTTTGAGAACCTACAATGGCAAACCCAACTGCAAAATAGACCTAGACTGAATTTGGCCCTGATGTAAAAGCCACATGTCATTTTCAATAATGTCAATTGCAGATACAACATTTTTTTTCAATGTGTAAATGTCGATGGACAATGTGTTCATACCATTATCGACAATGGCTAGAGCCTTCTCCATGTTTTCCTCATCACTCTGGGGGTCATTATGACCCTGGCGGAAGGCGGAGAAGCGGCGGTAAGACCGCCAACAGGCTGGCAGTCTTTTTTTTTGTATTATGACCATGGCGGTTATCGCCATGGTCATCCGCCGGCTCTCCGTTCCGCCCGCCAGGGTGGAAAGACCGCCGGGCTGGAGACCAGGATCTCCAGCCCATCGGCCGTCACTATACCGCCTGCGGCATTTTGACCCAGCTTACCGCCATGGATTTCATGCGGTTTGAAACCGCCATGAAATCCATGGCAGTCAGCACTATCAGTGCCCCACCCCAACTCCCTCCCCTACACCCCCCACCACTCTTGCCACCCCCCAAAGGTGGCAGGACCCCCCTCTCCACCCCGACCCCAACATAACATCACTCATACACACACGACACGCACGCAGGCACCACCAACACACATACACGCACACACACCGACATACATGCAAACATCCACACACACAGTCAGACACGCACATCCACATTCAAACATACACGCACACATCCATACAGACATACCTATAGACATACATGCACTCATTCCCAAACACACAACACCCCGCAAGCATACACGCACTCACACACCCCCTCTACATACACACACGCACACCCCCATGCATGCACACAACACACAACACACCCCTCCCCTCACGGACGATCAACTTACCTGCTCCGACGATCCTCCGGGAGGGGACGGGAGCCATGGGGGCTGCTCCGCCAACACCACACCGCCAACAGAACACCGCCACGCCGAATCACAGGACATGATTCGCTGGGTGGGGTTCTGTTGGCGTGGTGGTGGAGGTGGAGCAACCTCTACTTCCCTGCCGCCCGCCAGTATGGCTGTTGGTGGCTCTCTGTCCTTAAAAGGACGGAGAGCTGCCAACGGTCATAATAGGTGAGCGGCAAACCGCTACCTCTGGCGGTCTTCTGCACGGCGGTCCCTCCCGCAGAGGTCAAAATGACCCCCTCTGTCTTAAACGTGTGCCTGTTTCCATTTGCAAAAGCTTCCATAGCTCATTATATGGGGCATATAAAAACATTTTGAGCAAGGTTCTCTAGGACCTAAAAGAAGTCTTGTAAATTAACATCCTCAGAAAGGATCCTGTTGTGGGCTCCCTGGGAAAGAAAGAAATTGTCTTGAAAAGGAAGACACAAGATCTGTTTGGTGCTGATTAATTGTAGGAGGCTAGCCTGGTTTGCAGTGGATACCTTGGGTACTTACACCTTACACCAGGTCCAGTTATCCCTTGTTAGTGAATGTAGTGGTGTTCTAGCAGCTTAGGCTGATAGAGGTAGCTACAGCAGAGAAGCTTAGGATGAACTAGGAGACATGCAAAGCGCATGCAATACCACTTATAGTTACACAGTACTTATACACAAGTAAAGACAATACTCAGTGTTACCAAAAATAAAGGTATTTATTTGGGTGACACAGTACCAGAAATAGCTTAGAGACAATACTCCTTCTGGAGGTAAGTATTATACACAATATAGACACTAGACACCAAAATTAGACAAGTAAATAGTCATAGAACAATGCAAACAGTAGGAAATCCTATAGAATGCTATGGGAGAAAATAGGTCTAGGGGCAACACAAACCATATACTAAAAAGTGGAATGTGAATCACGAATTCCTACCTAGACAAGTGTAGTGTATGCAGAATCATTACCCCACCCCTGAGCCCAGAAAAGCAGGAGTAAAGTATTGCAAGTTTCCTTAGGACCCACTACACCTCATTTTGCAGCAGCCAACCAAGTCTGCAAAGAACAACTGCTGGAGTATTGGACCTGAAGACCTGCAAAGGAAGGGGACCAAGTTCAGAAGTCAAAAGAAGTTCCAGGGAGCACAGGAGCCCCTGCCAACCTAGGAGAGGGTGCAGAAGAAGAGTCCCTGGTTAGTTAAAGGCTGCAGAAATGCACCCTAGGAAGATGCCAGTGGGCTCCTGCATGATGCAAAAGATGTCCCACGGCGTGAAGATTGTTGCAGATGAGATTTCGTGTTGGAAGGCGCCAACAAACCTTGGCTACGGCAAAAGTGTGATTTTCATCAAAATGGCACTGGATGGACCCAGGAGGGACCTGGGGGCCTCAACCCTGTGTGAGGAGGAAGAAGGGTCTCTCAGCACCTTAGAAGGCCCTCAGGATGCCAGCAAGCACCCTCAGAAGCTGCAGGATCTGAGTTCAAAGGAGGTGCAAAACACTGTTAATGCAGCACAACAAAAGAAGATCCCACGCCACCGGAGAACATACCCAGCGAGTTGAGCATTGCAGGGTGGAGTGCTGGGGACCTGGTCCAGGCTGTGCATGAAGGAATTTTGCAAAGAGTGCACAGAGGCCTAAAGAGGTGAAGAAGACACAATACACATGGGTACTGTCATTCTCGGGGAAGACAAGGTCTTACCTCCTCCAAATTGCATCAGCAGGACCACAGGACAGTCTATGTCAATGATGTCCACCCTCTGTGTACTTAGGAGCATGCTCGTCACCGTGAGAGGAGTCCCAGGGTACCGGTCGTTGCCTTGGAAGGTGCCTGCTTGGAGCAGGGGAGTGACTCCGTTACTCCATGGGAGATTTCTTCAGGCCTTTTTATGCAGGATGAAGACTGGGAGTCCCCAGACCATGCACACCATGGAAACTGTTGCAGTTGCTGATTTGGAGCTGAGGTTGCTGAGAAAAGTGTCTCTTGTAGACACTTTGTTGCAGTTACATCGTTTCTTGGAGCAGGCTGCGGTTGATCTGAGGTCAGAGGATGCTGAAGTTGTTGAAGAGGAATCCTGAAGGAAACTTGCAGGCAGAATCTGAAGAGAACCCACAGGAGAGACCCTAAATATCCCTGAGAGGGGGATTGGCTACCTTATCAGGTATGGACCTATCAGTAGGGGTCTCTGACATCACCTGCTGGCATTGGCCACTCAGAGCCCTCCAGAGTGCCCCCTCACCTTGCAAAGCAAGATGGCTGAAGTCTGGGACACACTGGAGGAGCTCTGGGTACCACCCCTGGGGTGGTGATGGATAGGGGAGTGGTCACTCCCCTTTCCTTTGTTAAGTTTCCCACCAGAGCAGGGGAGAAGGGGTCCCTGAACCGGTGTAGACTGGTTTATGCAAGGAGGGTACCACTGGTGCCCTTCAAAGCATTTCCAGAGGATGGGGAGGGTACCCCTCCCCAGACTGTAACACCTATTTCCAAAGGGAGAGGGTGTAACACCCTGCTCTCAGAGGAAATGCTTTGTTCTGTCTTCCTGTGACTGGGCTGCCCAGATCCCAGGGGGGCATGTCTGTGAGGTGGCAGCAGCTGTAGCTGCGGTGCAAGCCTCAGATAGCTGGTTTGGCTGTACTGGGGGTCCATGGTGGAGCCCCCAAGATGCATGGAATTGGCTCCCCAATACCAGATTTGGAATGGGGGGACAATTCCATGATCTTAAAATGTTACATGACCATATTCGGAGTTACCATTGTAAAGCCACATATAGGTATTGACCTATATGTAGTGCACACGTGTAATGGTGTCCCTGCGCTCACAAAGTCCGGGGAAATGTCCCTGAACTGTGTGGGGGCACCTTTGCTAGTGCAAGGGTGCCCTCACACTTAGTAACTTTGCACCTAACCTTCAGCAAGTGAAGGTTAGACATGCAGGTGACTTATAAGTTACTTAAGTACAGTGAAAATGGCTGTACAATGGCCGTCCTATGTAAGGGTTTGTCTGAGCTCCCTATGGGTGGAAAAATAAATGCTACAGCCCATATGGATCTCCTGGAACCCCAATGCCCTGGGTACTTAGGTACTATATACTAGGGACTCCAGTATGCCAATTGAAATTGGTAAATTAAGTCATTGGCCTACAGTGACAAATTTAAAAGCAGAGAGAGCATACGCACTGAGGTTTTGGTTAGCAGAGCCTCAGTTACACAGGTAGGCACTACACAGGCATACACATTAGGCCACAAACTATGAGCACTAGGGTCCTGGCTAGCAGGATCCCAGTGAGGCAGGCAAAACACACTGACATATAGGTTTTTAAGTATGAGCACTGGGGTCCTGGCTAGCAGGATCCCAGTGACACAGTAAAAACACACTGACACACAATCACAAACCGGCCAAAAGTAGGGATAACCTTGCTAGAAAGAGGCTACTTTCCTTCATCAATCTCTCAGAATTCTTTATTATTCTTTCTGGAGCTTTTCAATTGGAAATAAAACGGACCATGTTCTTTTCCTTTTCCTGTTTATCCCTAGTCTCTTCTATTGCTTTTTTCCTTTTTTTTCTCCTTTCTCTCTCTAGTTCTTCTCTTATTCAATCATATGTCCTATTTACTGTTCTCTTCTTTAATGGCGATGTCTCTTTTAATTCATCTCCTTTCCTGTTTCCTTGTGTTTCATTAACAATGTCTCTTAAACCATATCTTTTCCTGTTTCCTTGTGTGTCAGTAACAATGTCTCTTAGTTCATCTCTTTTCCTGTTTCCTTGTGTTTCATTGTCAATGTCTTTTAATTCATCTCTCCTGTTTACTGCTACTTCTTTTCTTTCTAGATGCATTCTTTGGGTTTTCCGCTTGCATTGTTCTGGCGTCACGTGGAGAGGGAAAGAATCAGCGAAATAAGGTAAGTGGGTTTGTTTATCTATATCGATGTTCTGTAATGATTGTCTAGGGAGGGGGTTTTTGTCAAACGAGAACGCAGGAGAAGTGAGCAGGGAAAAGGGAAAAAAATGCCCCATGAAGATATGCAGGGGTCAGTGCACAACACCCCACAATATTCCTGAGTACCCGACTCTCTCTTCCACCTAGCACCCCTCGTCCCTCCTCCTCACATCCATCAATACCCCTGAGTGCCGGGGATACGTGAACACACCTGAATTAGCCACATCCCTCCAGGGACGTGGCTGGGATCTCCAGTGTTTCCGATGCAAGGTGTTGGGTCTTTACTTTCCTCTGCGTCCGGACACGCCAACCCAGGTCAGCTTTCCTCGTCGCTCCGCTCCGCTAACAGTACCGGCTCCTGGGAAGGCTCTCCGCGTTGTCTGTTGTCCTCTTTCCTCACACCGCCAGTCTCCGTTGGTATCTTTCCTGTGCTCTCCTCCACCTCGCAAATTCCAGTTTCCTTTCGGATTGCTGCCGATCGTATATCCGGTTTGATGTTTCTATTGCTGACCTCCTCCAAGGTACCGCCGGGGTATGTGCATAGAGGCCCCACTGGATCTTCGGGAGACGGGGATGTTGCGACCCTGTAACACATCCTCCCCCATGAGAAGGGCTGATGGAGACCTTGATCCATAGGATGCCAAGAGAGATAGTCTGCTGTTCCAAGGTGTGTAACCTGGAAAACAAACAGTTAAAGTTCCATAAACCACCGTAATATTCTTCGATTAGTGTCTTTGTGCCTGGCCAGCCAAATTAGAGGGGCATGATCGGTGTAGAGGGTAAAAGGATGCCCCAGCAAATGATATTGGAGGTTCTCGATGGCCCACTTAATTGCCAGACACTCTCTTTCTATAATCGGATAATTCTGCTCTCTGGGCACTAACTTCTGGCTAATATAAACAATGGGACGAAGGGCATCTCTGTCGGGTTTTTGAGATAGGACCGCCCAATACCAACGTCAGAGGCGTCGGTTTGTAAAAAGAAAGGTTGTGTGAATTCAGGGCATTGCAGTACTAGTTTTGTTGTCAGGCTCTTTTTCAAGGTCTCAAAACTATAAAGCTGGGGGGGGGTTAATGCCGTAATTACTCTTGGATTACCCTTTTTTAACAGACTGGTCAGAGGTGCAGCAATAGTAAAGTATCTGGGTATGAATCAACGGTAATAACCCACCATTCCTAGAAAGGAACGCACTCCTCTCCTGGAGGTGGGTTGTGGTATGTCTAAGATTGCTTGAACTTTATCAACTAGGGGTCATATTTGTCCATTTCCAATGTTATACCCTAAATAGGCAATAGTATCCTTCGTAAAGTTACATTCCTCGGGGTTAACAGTTAACCCTGCCTTGAGCAATGTTTGAAACACGGCATTTAGATGTTGCAAATGGTCCCTCCAATTTTCACTGTAGATAACAATATTGTCAAGATAAGCCGCGGCATATCCCTTGTGCCCCCTTAAACGTCTGTCCATTAATCTTTGGAAGGTGGCAGGGGCCCCATGTAGCCCGAAAGGTGAACAGTAAACTGATATAAGCCTGGAGGGGTAGAGAATGCTGTCTTTTCTTTATCGGGGATGTTGGGGAATATGCCAATACCCCTTTGTCAAGTCTAGTGTAGACAAATAATGTACTTTGCCCGATTGTTCTAATAGCTAATCAACCCTAGGTATAGGGTAGGTGTCAAATTGGGAAGTGCTGTTTAGTTGTCTGAAATCTATACAGAAGCGGATAGAACCATTGGGTTTTGGAACTAGTACCACAGGTGAGCACCAGGGACTTATGGAGGGTTCAATGATGCCTGACTGTAACATGTTTTGGACTTCTTGCTCCACTATGTGTCTCCGTGTTTCTGGTACGCGATATGGGTGGAGTCGGACAGTCTTACCTGTTTGAGTTTTGATGGTATGATGAATGAGGGAGGTTTTCCTGGGGACTAGGGAAAACAGGCTCTGATATCTAAGAAGGAGAGTTCTCATTTGGTCCAGTTGTTCCTGTGAAAGCGTGGAGGGGAATGTAGGAAGACCGACCGTATTATGCTCAGTTTGTGGAGAAAGAGTAATTTTAAGAGGTTTGGCTCTGTTATCAAGAAACTTGTATGTATAGGCCCTGTTAAGTCGTCTGTATCCTCCCATTTTTGTAGTAGTTTGATGAGCTAGATTTGAGTACGGCGGGAGTTATTGGATAGTTCTATCTCATATGTGACAGGACTCACTACCTTTCGTACTGTGTAGGGACCCTGCCATTTCACCAGTAATTTGTTCTCTGAGCTGGGAAGTAATTTGAGCACTCGGTCCCCTAGGTGCAATGTTCTAAGAGTGGTGTTCTTATCGTAATGTCTCTTTTGTCTTGTTTGGGCCTCTTCAAGGTGTGTCCTAACATTGTCCCATACAGTGTGGATCTGTTCTTTTAAACATTGTGTACAGTCTAAGATGTCTTTCTCCTCTTCCCCAGATTCCTCCCATTTCTCTGACCGCATGTCCAATAAAGTCCGGTGTTGTCGCCTGAAGATTAATTCGAATAGCCTATGGCCCGTTGATGACTGGACGTGCGTTCTTATGGTATACAATACCAGAGGTAGTTTCTTCTCCCAGTCTTTACCAGAATCGGCTATGATTTTTCGTAAGAGAGTTTTCAGGATCTGGTTATACCTATCTACTAGGCCATCTGTTTGGGGGTGATAGACCAATGTACAGATGTGGGTTACCCCAAGTAACTGACAGATCTCCGACATCAGTCGGGACATAACCAGAGTTTCCTGATCCGTAAGTAACTCTTTACAGAATCCCACTCTTGAAAAAAAAACAATCAAAGCCTGTGCTACATTCTTGGTGGTCATGCTTCTTAAGGAAATAGCTTCAGGATACCTGGTTGCATAGTCAACAAGGACAAGAATATACATATTACCTTTTCAGGACGGGGTTAGGGGTCCTCCAGATCCATCCCTACCCGGGAGAAGGGAACGTCGATAATAGGTAAAGGGAAAAGAGGTACTTTCCTATTCGCTCCGGGGTTAATTAGCTGACATTTGGGACATTGTTGGCAAAACCGTTGTATATCAGAAAATACACTAGCCAGTAAAAGCGTCACAACAAGTACTCTTCCGTGTTCTCCCGAACGAAATGACCCCCTCCCCTGTGAGACTGTGGGTCAAGTGTAGAGCCTGGATACAATATGGTTGGGGAACTAGTAGCTGTTGTTTCTCCTGGTCTTCACTCCATATAACCCTATATAATAGCCCATTATGGACCAAAAAGTAGGGACCCACCTGTCCACTATTATCAGTCATGGCTGCTTCCCATGCATGTCATAAGGTAGGGTCTTCCCTTTGACTGATCTTAAACGGTGGTAGGAGTACTAATACTGGTTTATGGTCTGTGAGTGTCTTGTCACATGACATCCACTTTTGAAATGTTCTCTTCCCCTCTCTTTTCTGTCTTTTACTATTTTTGTCCCGTTCCTTTCCCGGAGTGATGGGTATCTGGGAAAAGGGAGCTTCGGACCACCATCCCTTTACTCTGTGTTTCTCCTGTAAACTGTCCAATAACAGGCGAAAATTGCCATAGTCAGTCCCTATGATTGCTTCTTCTACTAGATGAGGAAGCGCGCCCATTTTTAATCTTTCAGTTTGCCCTTTCTACTCAAATGTTACAGTTATCAACGGATATTGTCTCATTTCTCCGTGAATACAACAAATTGAAACCACCTCTGGGCTGGTATATAGAGATGTTGGTACTAAACTTGCACGAATTATGGGCTGACTACATCCAGAGCCAACGCGGGTCCTTGTTACCTTTCCGTTTATCAGAAGTTCTTTGGTATACTGTGGCACATCCTTCCCCATAAAGAGGACCCTCCCTCTAGTAACCTCTATTTCCATGGGTTCAGACGTATCCCTCTTGTGGGGGCAGTTTCGTGTTATGTGCCCCCATTCTGCACATTGATAACACTGGGGCGATTGATTCAGAGGTTTGTCAATAAGTTTCGATAGGGCGGCTTCCTCGGGACCCTTCTCAGGCTTTCCCCGATATGTGGGGTTGGGTGACGACTGCCTACAGCGGGCCATTTCCTGACTGAAATTCAGGAGCTCAGTGAAATACGCAAGCCAGTTCTATGGCCATGGCGGTATCAACATTGGGGTGCTGTTTTATCCAATTTCTGGTTTGTGGAGGTAACGCCTCAAGGAACTGTTCCGACATTATGATTCGAATTACATTGTCCCTTTCGGTACTTATAGGAGCTAGTCATTTAAGGCCTAGATTCTGAATTCTATCGTAAAGAGCCCTGGGGTTTTCCATCGGGATACATCTCAATCTACGAAACGTAATACGGTAAAATTCTGTATCATGTCCCACACGTTCCAGTATACCTTTCTTTATGTCGGGATATGGACTTATTGCCTCTTGGGTTGATAGCCTGATAGGCAGGTTGTAGAGTTCCTGATAAAAGCGGGGCAATATACTGTCCCCACCTGTCCTCCGGCCACATAGCAGATGTGGCAACACGTTCAAAATTAGTGAAGAATTCATCTGGATCCTTTCCCTCTTGGAACTTCTGTAGGATGGAGCTCGATACATTAGGATGGACTCGGCTGGAAGCTATGGTATCAGTAAGTTTGCGTAAGGCCATTTCGTTTACCAACCGGTTGTTGGCTATGATTGTTGCTTGGCTTTTCAGCGCATTTTGGAGCGTTTCACGGTCGGTTCGTGCCTCTTTCTGCTGCTCCTCCTATACCAGCTGCTCCTCCCATACCAATTGCAGATGCCGTTGTCCCTCTGCCAATTGGTGTATCATAGCCTCCAATGTGGGCTTGTCTTCCATAATTGTCGGTGTTATGTTCCCTCCTTTCCTTTCTATAGAGTCAGAAATCCCACTTCTGATACCATTGTTGTGGGCTCCCTGGGAAAGAAAGGGATTGACTTGAAAAGGAATACACGAGATCTGTTAGGTGCTGATTAATCTCTCAGAATTCTTTATTTTTCTTTCTGGAACTTTTCAAATGGAAGAAAAACAGACCATGTTCTTTTCCTTTTCCTTGTTATCCCTAGTCTCTTCTACTGCTTTGTTCCCTTTTTTTCTTTCTTCTTTCTCTCTCTAGTTCTTCTCTCGTTCAATCATATCTCCTATTCACTGTTCTCTTCTTTAATCGCAATGTCTCTTTTAATTCATCTCTTTTCCTGTTTCCTTGTGTGTCAGTATCAATGTCTCTTAGTTCATCTCTTTTCCTGTTTCCTTTGGTTTCATTGTCAATGTCTCTTAGTTCATCTATTTTCCTGTTTCGTTGTGTTTCATTATCAATGTCTCTTAATTCATCTCTCCCATTTACTGCGCCTTCTTTTTTTTCTAGATACGTTCTTTGGGTTTTCCGCTTGCGTTGTTCCGGTGTCCCGTGGGGAGAGAAAGAATCAGGGAAATAAGGTAAGTGGGTTTGTTTATCTATATCGGCCTTCTGTAATTATTGTCTAGGGACGGGGTTTTTGTCCAAGGAGTGTGCAGAGGAAGTGAGCAGGGAAAGGAAAAAAAAAAAACACCCCATGAAGATACACAGGGGTCAGTGCACAACACCCCACAATATTCCTGAGTGCCCGACTTTCTCTTCCCCCTACCACCCCTCGTCCCCCCTCCCCACATCCACCAATACCCCTGAGTGCCGGGGATATGCACACACACCTGAAGTAGCCACGTCCCTCCAGGGACGTGGCTGGGATCTCCAGCATTTCCGATGCAAGGTGTTGGGTCTTTACTCTCCTCTGCGCCCGGACACACCGACCCAGGTTCGCTCTCCTCATCGCTCCTCTCAGCTGACAATACCGGCTCCTGGGAAGGCTCTCCGCATTGTCTGTTGTCCTCTTTCCTCACGTCGCCAGACTCCGTTGGTATATTTTCCGCACTCTCTTCCGCCTCACAACTTCAGGTTTCCTTTTGGCTTATTGCTGATCGCATATCCGGTTAGACGTTTCTATTGCTGACCTCCTCCAAGGTACCCATGGGGTATATGCATAGCGGCCCTGTGGGATCTTCGGGAGACGGGGATGTTGCGACCCTGTTACAGAGCCTAGGGTGTTTATTTACAGCTGTTAACGTGGAAGAGTATAATCATTGTTGGCACTGTTTGCCCACACTATATGACAAAAGTAGTGTTGAGCTGTGACGTAACGAGGATCTAGTCGGCTCACTCTAAATCCTAGTGTGGAGTGCACAAAACACACATGACAAGTATTTGTGTCCACTGGCTACAAAAAACACCCACTGGGACATGGACGTGATGAATTAAAGGTACCATTTTTAACCCAACTGTTGAGCTGTTCTGCGGTGACATTTAAAAGCTTTTGGCACTTGTCAAAGTTTGCAAAGGTGGGTGGGAATATTGGGTGCATTCAGCTCTTTTATTTTGGCTAACCCAAGGCAAGTTGTTTGCTAAACAGTGTCATTTAAAAATATAATTTGCAAAGGAATACGGCATGTTCTAGCTACATCTTTCCTACCATGTATTTGCCAATCTCGTGTCCTCCACACATACATTAAATCAATCATCTTTTTCCAAAACTCATAATCTTCAATGGCCAGCTGGGAGACAAAGGAATCTGAATAAATCAAATTGGTGTTGGTTAGCAATATTTTTCTTGCTTTGGAGGGAGGTATTTTTAAATAATATGACTCAGCATTCTTAGCATCCTGGTCAGAAAAATATGCAAACTTGTCCACATATGCTTTAGAACTCCCATTGGTGGAGTTGGGCAATGCTCCCACTGTGTGTAATTGTAAACTAATATTGGGGTACCAGGTTGGTGCAGGAAATAATGTCCATAATGAATATGATGCTAACAGGCCATATCCCCATAATTCACTGTTGTTATGTAGGCATCCTCACTTTCAAATACAGTGTAGTATTTAAGCTCAGAAAGCATAGAATCAATTGCTTTTCAATCCCAGTCATCAGATACAAACCCCAGTATAATAATATAATTCACGGATACTTTGAAAACATATGTAATTTGAATAAATTCAGTAGGACCAAAGATATCATATGGTACTTTATTCCAAACAATCCTTTCTGGAATTGGAACAGCTGAAGTATTCATAAGGGAAAAGTCTCTTCTGTCAGGCTCTTACCTTTTCTCAGGAGTGAAAGAGGCATGATGAAGCTTCCCTACTTCCCTGTGGGTCAAGCAGACCAAGCAGATGATTATTGGGCCTGACCCACTGAGACTGCTTGATATCGACCCCAGACTGCTACTCAATGACTTCTGAGATGCCTTACCTTTTCTCAGCTTCTACACAGCAAATAACATGATTTAGAATTTAGTAATCAGTAATCTGATCAAGATCAGTGCAAATTGAGTTTTGGATTTACCTAAAGTCCTTCCTCCCTTTTGACAGGTGTTCTGAAGTAACCAAGCTTCTGTTCAATGCATCTAAAATTACACAAACATACAATGCTAATTCTCCTAGTTAACATACATATTTATATTTTGTGGATATTGGTCTAGCTTCGCTAACACATACCTAAATATATTTTGCAAGACTGGAGAAATACTGTTTCTGCAGCTATTTAAATAATAAACCTAAATACATCTCATTCAGAGTCCATGAAGAGACAACATAACAAGTGATTAGAAAATAAAATATTCCTTATATGAACCTTAACACTCAGGTTCCTTTAGACAATGTTTCAATAACTTCCAATCAATAAATGGCCATTACTAACTTATTAATTGCAAGTATTGACAACAGTTTTTATTTCTGAACTCCTTTCCTTTTTCTTTATGTCTCATAGGTTGTTCCAGAATCAAGGATATAACATCACAAAAACCGCGTTATCAACTGGTTTCCATTAGATAAGTATTGAGAATGTTCCATGAGCGCAATATGTGAGTTACCACTTTGAAGAGTATCTAGGGTTTTTGCAATGTTGTTTTATTTATTGTCGCTGCAGGAGGTGACAACTTCCAAATGCGAAGGGAAGCAATTGGACCCGACGTAGGCAAGGACGACTCCGATGCCAACACAGCCAGGAGAGAGAAATGAGGAGATGTGGGACAGCTGGACGAGGAGCAGAATGCAGAGCAACAAGTAAGCAATATGCATGACGTGAAACAACAGTTAAGCAGAATGCAGCCAGAGGACTTCCAGAATGACGAGCAGTCCTTCAGGGCGTAACGTGCAGCCTGAAAGGTAACGCGCTCTACTCATTAAAAGGACCGGGCAGCCGGAGTGCCGCGCATGTGCCGTGCCCGCCATCTTTGGAATTCATGTGATGATAGGTAAGGTTTTAGAACCTCATCGACCAGTTCAATAGCAGGGCGTTCAGGAAGATAGTGACCATTTATCAGCAGAAAGAAAATGATGACAAAGCCAAACCAAAGCAGAAAAGCAAGCAGTGTCAAGAGTATCGATAGATGACGGCACGGACAGACCAAGTAATTGTTTTTAAGTCAGTTGTACAGCTTATGTGCTCTTGATACTGGTGCAGTTGCTGATGCTGAAGAATTTGAAGAAAAGTCATCAATGTTGACAAAATAACCAGAAGTACTCCGTGCATAAACTGGAGCCGGTGCAGAACTGGTAGATTAACCCAATGTTGCTTGTTCATGATAAACAATATCATCTTTTTGTGTTGCATTGGAAGAGTAGAGATCGACATCTTGGACATTTGTGGTCAGTGAAGTGATGACAGGAATTCGCAAAAGTTTAATCGCCACCCTCCCCAAGCTTGGGGAGACAATGGTGGCATTGTTGCATGTTGAAGCATTGTTGAGTGCCTGGAGAGGTATATCCTGTGGGGTTGTGAGAGAGGCAAGGGAAATACCCAGGAATTCTGATGATCTACTGTGCAGGATTGCCCACATGGTGCAATTTGGCATTGTCAATTGAAAACATTGGTTTTCTTTAGAACCAGGCAGCAGTGGTAGGATGACAGTTCTGGTATCGTGTAGTCCCAGGACTGGAACCAGTGAGCGGTATGATGGGCCAAATTCCTTCTTTACAGCAATTTTTACACACACTAGATTCACAACTTTGGAGATCCAGCTGGTAGATGTTGGCAAATCCCTCATTTCCAGTTGGAGGCATATGCAGATGAATTTTCATCACAGAATTGTTGTGTCTCCTATAAAACAGCAAAATGTTAATTTATTTCAAAGGGTATTTCTGCCACCACTGCGCCAGGGCCATCAAGATCTGGGGCATACATAGGTATCTGAAAGAAGACCTCATAAGGAGTACATCTACACAAGGACCTTCTGGGCAGATTGGTTAGTGCTCTCTGGACCCCACATAGGTGATGAAACCAGCTATGACCAGAACTTACTACCCTTGCTGTTAAGGATTGATTTAAGTCTTGGTTCTTCCTCTTCACAACCAAATTTCCCATGGATGGTATGGTTATCCCTATCCCTTAATATCACACAACCAGTAAATATCCCAGAAAACTGTAGACAGACTGTCACACAATTTCTTTTAACTAATGGACTAACCATTGAAGGTGGGGAAGTTACGTTCATGTTTGGGGCTTGCAGCACATACAGAACAGGCATATTCTACTCATGACTCACCTTTCCTGAAGTTAATGCAGACTCACATACATTCCACGTTTAAAGAAGAGAGAATATACTACAACAAAACAGAGCATGGTAATACATGGAGGTACCCCTCACTTATCAAGAACACCATGACTGGTTTGATGGCGCACTCCCACATGTAATACAATCTGTCAGAATAGGTCCCTTAAGCAATGATGAACCTACATGGCCAACATTGGATACATATACACCACATCCTAATGTGCAAGCTCTGCAAGTAGCTGAAATATGCATATTATACAATGAACCCATAGCTATATATAAACATTTAATACAATTCATAAGGCAGACTTTAAACACCGTGGAGCAAGAGCTGCTCCAGCTATAAATCAACTCACCATTACAGGTTTAAAGCCACAAACTGTCCATTCAATAATGGGAAAAGCACCCACTAAGCAGGAGAAGATTCCATTCTGGGTTGCGCTAAAAACAAGTCAGCAGAAGCAGTGTTTTCCTATACGGGACCCAAAGATAAGCATAGGGTTCTCAAAATGTGCTTGGAATGGTTCCATCTATAGAGGATTATGCCATTTGGGGCACAGGCTTTGCTGCAACATATCGCACCACACATGGTTCACCAACAATTGCGAACTTGCCAGAAAGAGTAAAATGATTTCAAAATGAACATGGGGCATCCCCGCCCTGGATTTGTGGATGAAACTGATGCATAAGTAATCTTAAAGAGGAAGCAGCAGCATTGAAAATATATCAGCAGCTCCAGAAGGTTCCTCAACATGTTCACAAACGCAAGCTGCCAAAGATCATTTGTGAAACTTATACTAGTATAGGTCTGGATAGTTTGGGGCTAAAACCAGCTAAATCTCAGCTTAGAGTACTTCTGGAATGGAAGGTACTAAGCAGGCACAAGAGAGCTCTAAATAAAGCTGGGATAAACAAAAACAAAATAAAGAAAGAAGAAGCCAATGAGTAGAATCTCCGCAACTGGGGACAATAGTAAAAAGATAGAGGCCCTCATTATGACATTGGAGGTAAATCCCGCTTACCGCCACGCTGACGGCCGCCAACATACCACCACAACGGCGGATATCCGTTCACCATATTATGACACACACACACCAATCTGACAAAATTCAGCCACGGGCACAAATCTGCCAGACCAAAGGTCAGTGATAAACTGGTGGCGTCAAAACCCACACCGTTACGCCAACAGAACAAGGCCCACCACATTATGACCCACGAATCACCACGGCGGACATTCAACAGCAGAAAACCATTGGCGGGACATACCGCTGCGCTCACAATGGACACCCACAGACAAAACAACACCACATTGGCCAATACCCAATACACACACCTGACACCCATACACACACCACACCCACACACCCACACCACTATAAAACACACACCCACATTACCCACAAATCTTTACGATTACAATTCTTTGGCATGATACTGACACCAAGACCATTGACACAACTACATACATACACCCATACATCCCTCACATACCCCACTTCACACACCCCAACACATTACCCAACACACCTTCACCAACACACATCACATAACACCCATGTCACCACAAATGGGTCCCCCGTTTCACAGAGGAGTTAAGGGTCATGGTTGAGGAAATTGTCAGGGTAGAGCCACAGCTATTTGGAGCACAGGTGCAGCAGATATCAATAGCCAAGAAGATGGAGCTATGGCAGAGAATCTTGGACAGGATCAATACCGTGGGACAGCACCCCAGAACAAGGGACGAAATCAGGAAGAGGTGGAACGACCTACGGGGGAAGGTACATTCCATAGCAGCAAGACACCAGGTCGCTATACAGAGGACTGGTGGTGGACCCCCCACCTCCTCCCCCACAACTCACAGCATGGAAGGAGCAAGTTTTGGCAATACTGAATCCTGAGGGCCTGGCCGGAGTTAGAGGAGGTAAGTCAGTTTTCAACTATTTTCACCCCCCCTACCTGCATGCCATCATATACCCTCACCCTCACTCCACTCCATTCCATACACCACCCCACCATCACATCTCACTAATCCCAATGCCAAGCCCTGCATGCTGTACCAATGCATGGACACCCCTCACATCCCTGCACATCCCTGCATGGACACTCATCACTAAAGCATGCACAGCATAGAGAACTTACAATCCCACTATACACCAACACACACAAGTAAAGGCTGTCAGGGCAACACCAACCATAGAGGGGAAGCCAGGGATGTACAATATGTCATACACATTAACCATAACACATCACATACATCCCCACAGGTACCCCAGCCAATGTCACTGGAGAGGAGGTGCCAGCACTGTCCAGTCCCCCAACAGAAGAGGCCCAAAGTGATGACAGTAACTCTGGGCCTCAGGATCTGGACGATCTACCTGGTCCATCAGGTACCACTGGATAGCCGGTTACCCAAGCCCAGTCACTGACCACCACAGAGCCTCCCCCATCAGTATCCAACACTACAACACCCACCCAGCGTATCCAAAACTCTGTCCCCAAGACACGTTAATCAGCAGTGTGCTCACCTCTACACCTCACACCCAAGACTATCAGGGGCCTTGGGTCAGTGGCAGTGGGCACATGGTTCAGGGGACAGAGGCACCGGCCACCAGGCACACTGGGAGGACTGATGTGCACCGGGGGAGGACAGGCTCAGGGAACCAACTGTCCAGGAGGCACTCTCCGCGATCAGGGACACAATGGGCCAGATCCTGGATAACGTGCAGGAGAACAGGCGGCTTCAGGAGGGACAGTACCAGGGGATCAGAGAGGACTTGCAGGCCATCAACAACACCCTGATCTCCATAGCAGGGGTGCTGGCAGACATGGCCAACATTATGAGGGATGCAGTCTCACATCAAGAGGCCCCTGCCACTAGCCAGTCATTTGAACAGCCTTCCACTTCTGCAGCCACTAGTGGCCAGGAGGCCCCGCCACAGCACTCACAGGCCACCAGCACACCTCCCCCTTCAGAAGGTGAACCACCCTGCAAACTTTCCCTGTGATCCAGACAGAAAACAGAGACACTTGCCAAGACCCCCGCCAGGAAATGAGACTCTCCTGATTGTCCCCCTTGTGTCCCACACAGTCACCCTGTCCACCTTAAACTGCCATTGCTCCCCTTCCTATGGTCCCTTGGACAATGAACCTGTGCTACAAATAGACTGGAACAATACCCTGGACTTTCCTCCATCATCACCCCATCCCATTGCACTTTCCCCCTTTATGTTAACGCTTCAATAAACACCCTTTGATAAAAATCGATTTCGAGTATGTCATGTATTTCAAATATGTATTGATTGAAACAGGTACAGCCAGTGCAAAAGAACTGTACATAGAATGAGCATAGAATTAATGACCTGTAGCTAGCTGTTGTGATCACATCAGGCGTATTTGTCAAATCACCAACATCTGCAAAATGAATGTCCAGAGGCAACAGTAAGTGGGCATAGAAGTGGGAAATACCGGCATGCCAATGCCACACAGAATACAACTAAAGTCATTGAAATGTAAAGTTACACTGTCTCACCTGTGTGTCATTGGAAGTACTGATGGATTACATTTGTTCCGTTGTCCTTATCCTCATCCTCTGCCTCCTCATCCTCACTGTCCACCGGGTTAACTGCTGCCACAGGGGCATCTCCTGTCTCCTCCTCCTGCAGAAAAGGGACATGGCGTCTGAGGGCCAGGTTGTGCAACATACAGCATTCCACCACTATCTGGCAGACCTTCTTGGGTGAGTAGCACAGGGATCCACCTGTCAGATGGAGGCACCAGAACCTGGCCTTCAGGAGGCCAGTGATTCTCTACATTGTCCTTCTGGTTCGCCCATGTGCCTCATTATAACGTTCTTCTGCCCTTGTCCAGGCATTCGTCACAGGGGTCAGCAGCCATGATAGGTTTGGGTAACCAGAGTCGCCTGCAAATATTGAGGGACAACATTTAGCCACATACTTTCCTATATGGCCAACACCATACCCATACACCAACATATACTGGGCAGGAACCAGGGCTCACCCATTAGCCACACCCTGTGCCTCTGTAGTTGGGCCATCACATTTGGGATGCTGCTATTCCTCTGGGCAAAGGCATCATGCACCGACCCAGGGTACTGGGTGGGAGATGTACTGGTCCGCCAAGCACACCATCTGCACATTCATAGAGTGGAAACACTTACGAGTCCTGAACACCTGTTTATTCTGGCGAGTGGGGGACCAATGCAATATGCGTTCTGTCAATCACCCCAATTATATTGGGGATATGACCCATTGCATAACATTCGGCCTTCACAGTGGCCAAATCTTCAACCTGGGGGAATACAATGTAGCTCCACATGTGTTTTACCAGGGCAGACAATACTCTTGTCAGCACTATTGAGAATATTGGCTGTGACAGTCCTGCTGCCAAGCCCACTGTCACTTGGAAAAAACAGTTGCCAGGAAATGGAGCACTGATAGAACTTGCACAAGATGGGGTATCCCAGTGGACTGATGGATAGCAGATATCAGGTCAGGCTCCAATTGGGCACACAGCTCTGTGATTGTGTCCCTGTCCAGTCTATAGGTGAGTATTATGTGCCTGTCCTCCAATGTAGCCAAGTCCACCAGGGGCAGTACACAGGGGTATGTCTCCATCTCCTATTGATCCACAGAGGTAGGAATCCAAGGGACAAAAGAGTGAGGAGGCTGTCACAAACTGAACAATGGAGCCACAACAGTAGTTTGCAATCTGTAAACATGTAATGGGTCAGTGTGATTTGTCCAGTATGTGCCTATTTATCTTGTGACACAGCATTATTCCATAGGCCTGTCCCCTCTGAAATTAGGTCTGCCTATCCTGTGTGGAGGGGCAGGTGAAAGTGAGGTAATACCGTTGATGTTGTGCATCGTGGCGGAGGCGATCGGGAACCGCAGTGCAATTCCTTATTGGTTAATATTGTGCCCTATAGGGTACAGAGGCCAATGGAGATCTACGCCAGCAGTAACGGTATGCACCGCCGCGGACATGACCGCCATTTTCTTTCTGATTCCTCACTTATTTCCTGACCTTTCATAGGACAGGACATACACTGCATGTGCTGCTTTGACCTGTGTCTGGAACCTACCATGGTCCGTGTGACCGGTGAAAGGGCCCCAACTTTCACTTCGGAGGAGTCTGGTGAATGGGGTCCTACCCCAGTACGGACTGCAGTGTGGGCCTCCAGACCAACAGGTGAGTACACTGTGGGCACGATGCATGTGGCATGCATGTATGGAGGTGTGTGTGAAGGCATTGTATAAGGGGAGAGGGATGTCCTCCTCGCTGGGTACACATTGAGTGCTGGGCTATGTGTGTGCCAATAGTGCTGGAAACAGGTATGGTGGGCCATTTGTGTAACTGGCAGGCCTGCTTGTCTAATGGTGTTCTCCTGTCTGTATTGCCTCTGCAGGTCAGCACCCATCAAAAGAAGGGTATATGGCGTGCCATCACCAAGGAGGTGAGGACCCTGTGGGTCTATGGCAGGTGGAGCACCCACTGTCGCAAACGGTGGGAGGACCTGAGACGCTGGGCACAGAATACCTGGGAGGCCCAGCTTGGGATGGCCTCCCAACGAGGAAGGGGTGCCAGTTGGACCCTGACCCCCCCCGATGGCCCGCATACTGGCGGTGGCCTATCCAGAGCTGGATGGGCACTTGAGGACAACACAGCAGCCACAATGGGGTAAGTACAGTGGCCATCATTGAAGGAAACAGAGGGAGGGGTGGTATCTGGGTGGTGGTTGCCTGTCAGTGGGTGCTGGGTGCCCCTAGGCCAGGCCAGATATGGCAGCGTAGGTCCTCTGGTGGCTAAGGGTCTGAAGGGGAAATACTGCCTACCTAGCTTGTTAGCATCCACTACTGGTCAGGGCTGCATGGGTCCCAGGTGTGCTGCAGTTGGCAGTTTGTGCTCCTCCTCATGCCTTGGTGGCTAGCGATATCACTGGTAGTGCAATGCATAGTGTGTAGGCCTGTACCCTGTGTGTGAGGGTGTGCGGGTGCTGTGTACGCCAACGGTGGTGTTGGTGCAGTCAATGTCCAAGAGTATCCTTTGTCTCTCTCCCCACCTTTCTTGTTTTGTCATCCTGTCCTTATGGGTAGTAGCATTATCTGGTGGAGGAGCAGAGGCACTGGCGACAGAGGGAGCTGCATCCCACAGGAACCAGGAGGCAGAGTCCACCGACGCTGAGGACATCAGTGGGACGGAGGGTGAGGGGAGTACCACAGCGGAGACTTTAGGGGACAATACAGACTCAGATATCTCCTCCGATGGGAGCTCCCTGGTGGTGGTGGCCACCTCTGCAACCACCCCAGTTACAGCTACAGCCGCCACCCTGTACCAGCACCACCCTGCGAGCAGCCCCTCAGTGCAATGCATTCCTGGAGGGCATTCACAGTGGCTTGGCGGCCCAACCGAGAATGATCCAGGCTCTGGCTTCCTCTCTGATGGCAGCCATTGTCCCTGTTTCAACCCTCCCCCTCCAACTACCACTTCCCAGTCCCATTCTCCTCAACCCCAACCCATCCCAAGCACACAGCCAAACGAGCATGCACACAGAACAACACCCAAAGGTGTCACAGGCAAAAGCAGGCACCACTCTTCATCCCACAGGCACTCACACAAACACCATTCATTCGTAAACACAACAACATCCACTATTTCTACTTTCTCCCTCTCCTCCTCCTCCTCCTCAAACTCCCACCCAGTTACATCCACACTCACATCTGCGTGCACTACATCATAATCCACTACCTGCATCATCACCACACCAAACAGAACACACACCTCACTGGCACACACTTCCACAACATCCATGCACACGTCCCCTGTGTCCTCTCCCACCGTGTCTGTTCCCCCCTCCTAAAGCACACAAACGCAAGCACTCAGACACCCAACAGCCATCCACCTCACAACACCATACAACCCATGCACCTGCACCCAAATCCAGCAGACAAACACCTCCAACAACCACTCCCTCATCCTCCACTACCATTTCTTCTCCCTCTTTCTGCCCCAATGTCCCTAAAAAGCTTTTCCTTTCCACCATTGACCTCTTCCCTACCCCTCCCCCCTGTCCTGCACGTAGAGCCAGGGTATCAAGAACCCAGCCAAGCACCTCAGCCAGACAGTCCACGTGCCCAGTGGACCAGCAAGCAGAAAGGGGAAGGAGCCTGCAGCAGCCAGCGGAAAGGGGAAGGAGCATGCACCAGCCACGAAAAAGGGCACGGAGCCTGCACCTGCAGCTGTCACAGAGCACCCACCGCCAGCCGTGGTTATGCAGCCATCAGTGAGTGTATGGGCTGAGCAGGAGCCTCCCACTACCATCACCACCACTGTGCAGCCATCTGAGGGTGCAGAACTAAGCAGGTGCCTCCCACTACCACCACAGTGCAGCCTTCGGAGGGTGCAGGGGCTGAGCAGGAGCCTCCCACCACCACCGGCACAGTGCATCCATCACCATATGATACAGCCTCCATGGGCTGATATGCGGCATGTCCCCACCAGAATCAGTGGGGAAGTCACCCACTCAGACTGTGGCCTTGCACTCCCCAAGACCAAGCACAGGGCATGTTGCCCCCTCCTGAACCAGTGGGGTATTCACCCACCCGAGAGACTGTGGCCTTGCACTCCCCAGGACCAAGCACAGGGCATGTTGCCCCCTCCAGAACCAGTGGTCTTGTTTCCGCATCAAGCTGAGGTGCCCCCCCTCCCCCGGAGGTGCCTGCCTATTTGCCAACTGAAGCCCCTGCAGTGTTCTCTCTGTATTGGTGCAGGGAACAAGTGGGGCCTTGGAATTTGCCCGGTGGCCAGGTGGCCCACGTGAACTGAGGACTGGACAGTGTCCCTTTTTTGTACATTGGTACATATCTGTTGCATTGCCAAATCGATTTATTAATTTTCTGTTGATCTTATTACAATCACTTTAGTCAATTCCTGTTGTCACTATTAAAGTGATCTTCTAGAGAAGATTAACAGTAAATTATGACATTTTATTAGCAGAAACATATTGACCACCTGATTTTGTCTGTGTGCTCCTGAAAGATGTAATTTTGCCTTCTTTCTCAGTCCTAGTTCTAGATACTGTAAAAGAAGCTTACACCGCAGATTGGGCATTGATGCAAACACCAGTGCTATAACTCAACCATGTAGGGTGGGATAGAGAGCCTCCCTACCAGGTGACCTCCATAAGATCTGCAACATAGATCTAACCTCAATACCCGATTAAACATGAAGCTAAAGCACTGGTGAGAGAAATTCTCACACAACTTGGCCGAGAGGGAGTCATTGGGTCCTGTAACAAATAACATTTTATTTCCCATATCAAAACCTGGCCATTTGTATAGAATAGTGCTAGATTATAGACATTTGAACAGTCACACATGCACAACTGCAATACAAAAAGTACACAGTACAGCACTTATCCACAATATAGCATGGATATTTCCAATGCTTTTCTGCCAAAATCTAGGGCCTGAAAGCTGGGACTGGAGTGCCTTCACAGCACTTTTGCTTCCAAAGGGAATGTTGTTGTTTTCTACAAGGGTATGAGAATAGTACACAATTGTTCTCTGCCCATGTGACATCAACACTACATTCAAGGCGTTTTCTTATGTGGATGATATTTAACTCACAGATGACTACCTCAATGCACACCTACCCAGGTTGAATTGTAATATTTTGGGATTTGCCACCCAGGGCAATAAATTTAACTTGAAGAAACCCAAAATAGCGTTTCTTAGTATCCTATGTTTTGGATATAAATTATCAGATGAGGGCAAGAGCCTAGCTCCACACTTTCTAGAAAAATGCGCACAACTACAATCTCCAAATACAATCAAAAAGCTACAGTAATTTCAGGGCTTCTTCAACTTTGCCTAGGGAAACGCATCATTGTTGTTTACCCAATACCAGCCCTTAAGGTTGTAAACAAGGCTAGCGTGCCAAACACAATTTAATGGGCGATGTCTCTGATGGCCACTGAAGTTGATTCTGTTTTCTGCCCAAAACCTCAGACCCAAGAATTCCTTCAACAAAAACTTAAGTGCCCCATGTCCACTAACATCTTGTCTCTTGATCAATATCAAGTCATCATTTATACTGATGTTTCAGCACAACCAGCTGTAGGGACCATATTATAATACTCTGTCACTTGCACAGCTGTTAGTGGGGTGATGATGGATGGTAAATTCTCCCACCAACACACCTACAGGCAGACCCTAGGGGACTGTACAGCACAGCCTGCAGAGCTTAAGGCTCTAGATATTGCACTGGAACATACAGATCCTGAACATTCTACCTTGATTGTGTGTGATTTGTGCTACTGTGGCCAGTCCTTCAATGAATACTTACACTACTGGATCCTAAATTGGTTCAGAGATTCAAAAGGGAACACCATCAAACATAAATTCTTGTGGGGCAGGGTAACAGGTCTTAAAGACAGGCTACCAAGAGCCCATGTAGTTCATTAATTGGGCCACCAACTTGTAGGAATACATGTTGTAGGAAACACTTTGGCTGATGGAGGTGCCAAATCTGCAGTTGCTATGGATTCTGTTGCTGTGATTACTCATTCTCATATGAGACTGGATGACAGTGGCTGCTATGAAAACCTGGGTTGACATCAAGCCCTTACCAAACGCATACCCTGGAAAATATTCCTACCATTTAAGTGCCCTAAATATCACATCAGCAACAATTCCAGGGGTGGGTGATTGTGAGATCCCCAACCAAGACTAGAGATTAGATCTCATCAAAGCAGCACATAAGAGTGTTGCTTATGCCCATGCTAGCGTGGTGGTTACCATCTCCCTATTTCAAAAATTCTATTAGTGGCCAGGTCCATATAAACAGACCACAACAAATTAAAGGGTCTACCGTTAAACACGAACTGCAGACACCCCTCTTAGTCGCAACAAACCGCTACAATGTGTGTACCTCGGCCATTGTGGTCCCTTCCAACTTGATGGTGCATACAAATACATCTTGCTCGCAGTAGATTCATGCTCCAGACTTCTGTGGGTATGGCTATAATGATCAGCTGATGCCTGAACTGTTATTAAAATTTGCAAGCATTCATCTGTAAACATGCATTTGCAGCATTCCACTCAGACCAGGGTCTTGCGTTTTCCTCCAGAGAATTTAGGGACACCATGGCAATGGTGGGTGTTCAACTCCATTATTCCTCATTATACCATCCAAGGGAAATTTGGGAACACCAATGGAGGAATCCTTTTAAGATCCAAGCTTTGGCATCCCACAGCCTATGATATGTGCTCCCTATTCAGCAGAGGAGGATTTTTCCCTAACACCACAGATGTCTCAGTATACGGTAATTAGGGTGCTTTTGCATGTGTGAGAAAGAGATACTAAGTAGACCTATAAAATTACTGCCTTGCCAACATTGGTGGTGCCATATCATAGAACTCTTGTCAGGTGGACAAGACTGCTGGTTTCAGGTGGCAGCACCACCACGTGTAAAGGACTGAGTCAATTCTACACCATCTGGTAGCTGTTGGCCTAACCCTTTCGGATAGCTAGCAGCACTTCACCAAAACCTAGAAGAAACAGTGATTTGTGGCAGCCTGATGCATGATACACTGTGACTCTTCATGGAAGTCGTGGTTGACAGATCCTGCCCTTTTCTCTCATTAGCACAGGTCTCACACACACACACATCAGCAGACAAAGAGATGCAGGACAGTTTTCAATCCATTTATTAAAAAGAATGCAATCTATGATAAAATGCATGTGTTGGACTTTTTTCCTTTTGCAGGGTCATCTCCAATCTTTTTGCCTCCTGCCTCCCTCCTATTTATTCTGACCTGTTGTTGTTGGCTTTTGAACTTTGAGCACTTTACTACTGCTAACCAGTGCTAAAGTGCATATGCTCTCTGTGTAAATAATACTAGCATGTCCCTAGTAAAGTGCACTAGAGGTGCCCAGGGCCTGTATTTCAAATGCTACTATTGGGCCTGTAGCAGTGGCTATGCCACCCATATTAGTAGCCCTGTAATCATGTCTCAGACCTGCCACTGCAGGGCCTTGTGTGCAGTTTTAAACTGCCAATTCGACTTGGCAAGTGTACTCTCTTGCCAGGCCTAATCCTTCCCTTTTCTTACATGTAAGACAGTCCTAAGATAGGCCTTAGGTAGCCCCTGGGGCAGGGTGCAGTGTATGTTTAAGGTAGGACATATACTAATGTGTTTTATATGTCCTGACAGTGAAACACTAACAAATTTGTTTTTCACTGTTGCAAGGCCTATCTCTCTCATAGGTTAACATTGGGGCTGCCTTTAAAAATTATTAAAGCATAGATTCCCTTTGGGAGACGATAGACATGTGGAGTTTGGGGTCTCTGAACTCAATATTTAATAATACATATTTTATTACAGTTGGTTTTGAGATTGTGTTTGAAAATGCCACTTTTAGAAAGTGAGCATTTTCTTGCTTAAACCATCCTGTGACTCTGCCTGTTTGTGGATTCCCTCTCTGGGTTAGTTTGACAATTGGGCTGTTTGCACCTCTCTCTAGACAGTGACACAAAGGGAGCTGGGGTGTAGCCTGCATATCCTGATGAGCCATCTGTGCTAGGAGGGAGGGGAGGAGTGGTCACTTACACCTGAAAGGGCTGTGCCTGCCCTCACACAATGCAATCTCCAAGCCCCTGGTGTGTGTCTGGGGCCTGGCCTGGGCACGGCTGGATTTCACAAGCAAGAGAGACTTTCCTTTGAAGTAGGCCTACTTCAAAGGCCAACATGGGTATAAGAAGAGCACCCAAACTCCTTAAAATTAGATCACTTCTAGAAATCAAGAGGAACCTCTGCCTAGAGAAGAGCTGAAGAGCTGAGGAGAAGTACTGCCCTGCCTGTGACTATGCTTTGTGGAGCTATCCTGTAGTTGCTTCTTCTGCCTGTGCAAGGGGACACAGACTGGACTTTGTTGAACATTCCCGTTTGTAAAGAAATCTCCAAGGGATTGTTCTGAGCTTGCCTCCTGTTGTTGAAGTCTTAGGGCCATCAACGACTTCTCCTGCCAGCACCTGGACTCTCTGCTGAGACTCCTGCCCTGCCAAGTGGTGCCCTATCCAGGTCCTGGGGCCTTGGAAGGTGAAGATGGCAGACCAAGACTGATAATCCATGCACAGACTGCTGTGCGGAGAACATTTCGATGCACCATCCGAGACAGGGCTGAGAAACGACGCGCCGCTGGCTTTTCGGCTGAAATCTATGCTCCACCTGCATTGCGGCTGGAAGATCGATGCACACAGCTGGGGAAACGACGAGCAACACCCGCTGACGGAGGCTGATAACGTTGCAACCCACATGGCGTGGTTTTGCTGATACCGTGCAGCAGGATTTTTGATGCAAACCTCGCTGGGCGTGGAAAAACGACACAAAGCCTGCCCAGACCCAAGTCCTTGTCCGGATCGACGTATCACTCTCCTGCGGAGAGGAAACACGATGCACGCCGACCCAACCAGAGGAGGAAGGACGCAAGGTCTTGCTGGTGAGTGAGAAATCGACTCATCGCTGGCCTTTTCCGATGCACACTCGCCCGTGCGGTGTTATTTTGACGCAACCCAGGTACTTTTTCACGCTAACAGCATTAGCAATGCTTTCTAAAGGATTTAAGACTCTTTTTGCTTTTTAATTCTTAACTTGACTCGTGTATGTTGGATTTTTGTCATTTTGGTCTTGTTTTGTTTAGATAAATATTAACTATTTTTCTAAACCTGTGTTGTGTCATTTTGTAGTATTCTCACTGAGTTACTGTGTGTGTTGGTACAAATACTTTACACCTAGACTCTAAAGTTAAGCCTGCCTGCTTGTGCCAAGCTACCCAGGGGGTCAGCGGGGGTTAACTGAGGGTGAGTCTCCTTTACCCTGACTAGAGTGAGGGTCCTTGCTTGGACAGGGGGTAACCTGACTGCCAACAAAAGACAACATTTCTAACAGCATGAGCTATGATTATTAAGTTGAATAAACATAGCACAATTAGGATTGTTGCCAGAAGTTAAAAGCAAATAAACAACTCCAGCACATCAGAATAAACATGTGCCTAAGAATTCCTACCCATACTTCCTAGCTTCTATGCAGGAGCATGGAAGTGTTATCCCCTTTCTCTGCCAGTACTTAATCCATGGAAGGAATACTCACCCCCATACCTGAAAAGCAGTGGTCTGCTCGCCATCTCCTTGGTTTGCTGTCGAATCAGCTCTGAGGTTAGCAATGTGGAAATGAACTGGCGTACAGCATAGGATGGATCTCTTGGCTGAAATGACTTCTCTAACCTTCTTTGGCCTGTATGATGTTTCATAATAAAATGTGTTGTGTTCTGAGAAACAGGCTTGGGGTGATCATGTGTCTAAGTGTTGAGGCTGGCTAACCGCTCTTATGGCAGCAATCCTAAATAGATTATTGTGTACAGTCCTCAAGCGGCCTTGGGCAGAGGTACACTGTGAAATGTTGCACAAGGAAAGCAATGACAACACTTTAACAGAATAACAACTGATTCGAAAAATAAAAGATCCCTGCTAAAAACCAGTTCTGCTAAAATGAACTAAAATGAATAAATGAAATGAAGCATGTAACTATGTAAAAGGGCACAGGCCTAAGCTAAAATATGAGAGCCCAAGCAAGACTCTAAAATGAACCTGCAACAACACTGACACAGTCATAACACAGATGCCCACAGTATGGCAACAATTATGACAGCTCATACAGGACCAGCATGGATCCCCACAAATAGCCAAGAATGGTCACTGTTATGACAGGGATAGCATTTCACCAGGGGTGGGCATCTTGCAAGGGATGCCCACGCATTTCTAATAATTACCATCATCAGGCCAGGGTAAGCATCTCACTGGAATTTTGTGCAGTGGATGACCGCAAGCTGGCTTGAAATCTCACCAATATGGGGAAGTAATATTCGTAATAAGTATCCTCCAACTCATCATAAAATATTAAACCATGAAAAACTATAACTTTTCTGGTCACCATTAGATCATCACTTCTGAACATACACAGAAATTAAATTTGGTTAAGTAGACTTGATGCTTTCAAACAAACTGTGCCATTTAAAAAATAATAATGTAATCAATTTCATCAATATGCACCTTGTTACTTCCCCACTTTCAAAGACTCTGTCTCATGTGCCAGTTTATTACACATATGTGTCATGGATACCAGTAACCACTATATACACTATATATCAGGGATGCCCTTCTTATGGTGTGCTGCTCATCAGAAGTTATTGGTAATCCCATATGCCATGTGTAGAACAAGGCACAAGAACACAATTCCAAAATGATGTCAATGAGGGCCAACATAATGACAAATATGTCAACAACATACAAAGGAGAGCCACTCTAGGGTGACCACAATAATCCATTAAGGGTCATCTTATGGGGAGATGTTTGATGCTAGGGGTGACAGCCACAAGATGTCAGTGCTTGGGAGCCACGAGATATCAGACGTTGAACAACCAGACACACACATGCAGAGAAACATAAAAACACATGTACAGAGGCACACTACTGTACACACATAAATGTACACACAAAGAGGGCACAAAATCACACATTGAAATGCCCATGCATTTGCCTTTAAACTGCACTCCCATACCTTTTCAAGCTCAAGACATTACACATCCAGTGGGTGCCACTGATTCTGGGATCTTCCTGCCCTTGAGCTTTCATTCCTATATGGTATCTTATTGTTCATTACAAGCCATCCTACTATTGGATGTGAACACCAGGCTATAGTTAGGATGTCTTGTGTGTTACCAATAATATTCATTGGTGTGTGGCAGCCTCCTTTAGAGCACAAAGCTGCAGTAGAAATAGTGTCAGGAGGTCCCAGAGTGACTGCTGCCAGAATAACTTGACAAGAACAGAGTGTCTGCCGCCTTGACTCGCCTGCACATGTGGGCCTCCTGAACTGTGAGAAAAGGAGATGCATAAAATACCTACATTTCTTGCCACATGAGTAGAAAGATACAAGGGTGGCATGTTGCATCTGCAGGCAGGGCAGGTGACCGACTAGGACAACCTTGTGACACTATCAATTAACAAATCCATGCAGTTATAATACTCATGTTTGGTTCTGTTTTATGCCAGGAGAAGCAAAAGCATGTTTGTAAATTTGATATTAATCTAAACATTTTGGATTGCTTCCTTCCCCTTCACCTTCCTGCACAAAAACAATTAACTGAGGCTTTTCTGTTTTTTATGTGTGCTACAGAATGCAGCACACATGAAATGAGACAAAAACTTGGAGAAATAAAGATATTTCTCCTCATTCCGCCTCACTTGGGGAAGCATAGCATTTTGGCGCATTCCCAGGACTACCACTTCTGGTAAATCTGGAATGTATAAAAATGTACGATTGTTGCATGGAAACTCCCAGGCAACACCCATTGAATACCTCCCTCAGCAGAAAAACACAATGCAGTGTTTTGTGCTGCCTTGCAATTCTCCAGATGTATGAAGCCACTCAGGGCCTTGCAAGGTGACCTTAAGTGACTTGATAAATTGCATTTTGGGCTTGCGTCATGCATGCATCACTTTGCATGGTGCAAGAGCAACACAGCCCAAGTCAAAAATATGCCCCTTAGTTTATAATAGACTTCCATCATAGTGTGTATAACACATTTATTGATCTATTCATTGTATTACACATCCCTACCACCTTTGTCTGTATTTGCTCCCAATATGTATTTTAACAAAACAATAATAACTAGCCCCATAACTCCTTGCTATGTTTTACCACACAGATTAATTTGCCTGTTAGTTAAGTATTTATTGACTCAGGGTTGTTGACACATTGTTTTCACCACATATGACAAACAATCTGTTTTAGGAAACTCATCTGCGGTAAAACAGCAGTTCTTAAGTCACATTTTGGGGTAATGTTCATTATAGTTTTTATGTTTCTTTCTAGAGTCAGCTTTAACTGTATGTTGGCAGACCTAGTTTTTCCAATACATCATATACTTGAAGAGGGCTTTTGTCCAGCCCCTTGCAAAAGACTGGATGGTTTGATCTCCATCTCTAGTGTATGTTCTTGAGTCAATTGATTTCCTCCCTATTATTTTGTTTGTGCTGCCTGGGTTATGTTATGTTATGCTGTGTTAAATTATGTTACGCTATGTTGTAAAGTACAGGGATCTTGTAGAGTATGCATCTCACCCATAATCATGTCCAGGCATTGGAGAGAAGGAGCTGGGTCAGCCGAGCCCTAGCCATCGGTAGAAATAAAAAACACAGGTCTTCAGTTTCTTGTGGAAGGCAAGGACTTAGGTGACAGCTTTGATGTTAAGGGAGAGGTCATTCAGAATCAGGCTCTGTGAAAATGGAGGATGTGGGTGGAGATGGTCCCAGATTGTGTATGGCTTTGTACATGTGTGTGAGGTGCTTGGAGAGCACACATTTGTGGACAGGGAGCCAGTGGATGTGTTTGAGATGCCAGTAGGTGTATACAATAATTTGCTTTTTCATAATTACATACAAATATGGCACAATTATGTGGAATACAAATCCATCATTCTACACAATATTATGGTACAGACTCGATAGTCACATCAGTTTCTGGCATGAGGATACCAGAGCAAGGAAAATACAGCCACTCACATTCTATTGTTCCTGTGTGAATGTTGAAATCTAGAGTAATTTGTGAAAAAAAATGACAGTAATTTACAGCAAATGTTCCCATTCACTGTAAATGTTACTTTGAATGCACTTAACTACAGAAAAAGGCAGAATGGCATAATTTCAGGAGTTTAACATAACAGCATAACACAAAATTGCTTGCCCATTTTTGTGATGGGTGTGGGTCTGAGTGTGAGTCTTGCTGCTGCGTTATAGATGACCTTTAGTCTTGTGGTGACCTGGGCATGATGCTAATATAGAGGGTCAGATTAATCAATATTTGATGCAGTGCAACACAGCAAAACAACCTGCTGTAGTGTGTCAAACAGAGAGAACACGAATCACCATATTATTAGGATATGACACATTCCTGCTCTCCCAATGCCCTGGTGCACTACATACTGCTTAGCGCTAATGCATGCACCCTTGCAAGGGTGCCTGATTTGCAGACAAGATTGTTTTTGTGCAGGAAATGGCACCTTTCTGAAAACAATTCTTAGAAGCTGTTTTCTCTTTCTAAGTGTGCTGCAAACTGCAGAATGTAGCACACTTAGTAAGAGTAAACAACAAGGATATTTTTACTTGTTGCTCCTCAATGAAGAAGGCATACAATTTTTATGCAATCTCAGGTATACTAGTCTTAGGAAATCTAGGACTGCAGTGAAAAAATGGGTGGATGAGTGGGAACACACACTCTCCACCCATGTAACAGCTTCCTGGTGAAGAGCAACACAAGGCAGCAACTTGTGCTGCCTTGCATTACTCTAGATTTACTAAGCCACGCAGGGTCACGCAAAGTGGCTTGTGAATCTGACTTAAGGATTGTTTTGCCATTATGTCACCTTGCATGATGCAAGAGCCACGCATGGGCTTGATAAATCTGTCCCAGTGTGCATTGCTGTAGTACTTTTTGTTGGTGATAAGAGCCTGAGTTAAAGTTCTGCATGTGTTGAACAGGAGCCATTTAAAGATTTTTCAGGGGATCTTGAGGGTGTGCAGACAAAAGGAGTAGACCAAGTTGATTTATTTGGTCATCAAGAGTCAGTTGTCTACCACTATTCTTAGGTTTCTGGATTGCTGAGCCAGTCTGGACCGAGGTGAGCTGGCCACCAGGAAGCATTTTATTGTGAAGAGAAGTACTTCCATCTTGTTGGTGTTGAGTTTCAGACAGTAGGTCTTCATCCATCTGGCGACTTTGGACATGCAGATGGTGAAGTTGGTTCAGGTGTTGATGGTATCATCGGGGAAAGAAAGGATGAGCTGGGTGTCATCAGCGTTAGATATAATGCTGATTACGTGGGTTTAAATGATGTTGGCAATTGGTGTTATTTTGAGCAGCCTGAAGTTAAGTGAGGATCATTGAGGGACTTTGCAAATGAGGTTCATGATGCCAGAGGTTTAAGGAGTCAGGCTGTCCAGCTGGCTTAGTGCAGTGAGAAAGGAGCACATCCAGAGGAGAGTAGGTCTTCCTATACCAGGCCTGTGGAGGCATTAGATGAGAATGGGGTGGAGGACTGTATTGAACGTGGCAGATAGGTCGAGCAGGGTGAGTGCTGTCATGTCTTCTCTATCCATGTGAAGGATGATCTCATCTGTGACAGCATTAAGAGTGATCTTGGTGTTATGGTTAGGCCTAAAGGCAGATGGGGAAGGGTCCTGGAGGTAATTGCTGTTGTGTTGGTTGGCCAGTCATTTGTTAATTATTTTCTACATGACTGTAACTGGGTGAGGAAGCAGGGAGATCAGTGGGTAGTTGACCACTGTTTTCAGGTCTGCAAGGGTTTCTTCAGAAGGGTGAGTGTGATAACATGCTTCAAGGTATCTGGCAAGATGGTTGTGCTAAAACAGTTATTGAATATTGGGCTCAGCATGGAGGAGATGTGGTTCAGGCCTCCATGGAAGATAAAGTGAGAGAAGGTATCTGAGTCTGATGGTGGTCCTGAGAGGATGGCGCACATGGCAGTTACTGTTCTGGAGTTGGTGCGACAGCAGGTAATGGCGGGTTCGGGTGTGTTCCTCTTGGTGTGTTGGAGTGCTGCAAGGGTTGATGGGTCCAGCTGGGGGTCAACATTAGAAATGTTGTAGACATTTCTAATGTTGTTGCTGAAGTAGAGTGAGAACTGGTTGTAGAGGTCCTGTGATGTGATGACAGTCTTGGAGCTAGCAGAGGGTGAGGTGAAAGCCTTCAGTTGGTGAAGATAAATATCCTTTTTACTGTTAGAGCTGATTTCAATGGATTAGGTTAGTGCTTAGCATTTGGTCGATCTGATTTGCTGATGGTAAAACTGGAGGGATGATTTGTAGGTGCTTCTGTCGATTCCTTTGTGGCTTCGTCTCCATCTATGTTTAAATTGCTTGCAGTGCTGTTTGGCAAGTCTTGGTTCTTCTGCCTATCAGCTGTGTTTTGTTCTAGCCCTTGTGGTGTGGGCAGTG
Organism: Pleurodeles waltl; assembly: GCF_031143425.1. NCBI lineage: Eukaryota > Metazoa > Chordata > Amphibia > Caudata > Salamandridae > Pleurodeles > Pleurodeles waltl. The sequence continues at coordinate 272,082,054 of NC_090449.1, forward strand.
TTTTTGAGCAGGCTGTGGAGTCAGTCATGGGGTGATCCAGGCATTGCAGTCAATGATGTATCGAGAAAGGTCATCATGGTGTTGGAGTTGGATTTGTAGCTCTGTGGTCCAAGTTGTATCCGTTATACTATTCTGTTTATGTCAGACAGTTTTGGGAGGTACAGTTCCACAATGGTGAGGGATGTTCACGTTGAATCAGACTAAGGCGTAGTCGGTCCAAGTGAAGAGGGTGGGCTTCTGCACGGATATGTTGCTGAAGATGGTAAAGATGGTGGTGGTAAAGGAAATGCTCGAAAGTATATGTGAGATCCTTCATTTTTTGGGTGAGTCTGAGTGTGATCAGGCACTTCAGGAGGTTTGTTGGTGTTTAGGATCACCCAGATGGTAATTGAGAATGCTGATCAGACTGAAGGAGCTGGAGTTGAGTACCAGCAGAACAGTAAGGTCCTTGATGAAGTTGGATTGTGGTCCAGGAAGTCAACAGGTCGCAACGCAGAAAATCGAAATTTTTGCGATTTTCAATTTGTGGTCTGCGAATGCCTTTGATGCATTGCAGACCATGATTTTGCACTCGCAAACGGCCGATTTTGCAGTTTGCGAGTGCAAAATCATTTGATACATCTGGCCCTTTGTTTTTACTAAACCACAAAAAGCCACAGAAAGTGGGTTTCTGGTTGGCAGAGGTATGCCCCCTTCCGAAGCTGGAACTGCAATCCTAGTCAGGGCAGGTCATTAACACACTCCAAACTGACCTGTGCTCACCCTCTGGTAGCTTGGCACAGAGCAGTCAGGTTTAACTTAAGAGACAATGTTTAAAGTATTTGTGCAACACTTCAACAGTAAAACTGTGAAAACACCACACAAAAAGTTAACACACCTGGTTAAAAAAGTAGAACATAATGGAATAAATAAAACACGTTCAAAATGAAAACACTCAATAATTAAAACTTAAAATATGAATTTTTAAAGAATAAATTCAAAATAGCACTTAAAAGCAATATGGGATTATGTGGTGGCATATCTGGTCAGACTGACCGAGGCAAAGTTAAAAGTTCAGGCTGACGGCGCTGACCAGTACCGAAAGCAATGTGCCAAGATCAATCAGCGCAGGAGAGGGGATGTGTCAACTGCAATCCACACAAGGGGGCTGATGCTCCAGTTTCAATCCACGCAACTGGGGCAACTTGCCGGTTCTGATCTGCGCAGCGGCTGCAATGTGCTGTTTCAGCTGCAGCAAACACCTTACGTCCACTTGTAAAGGTCCAGGACTGTTGTGGCACCGCTTGGCAGAATGGACTCACAGATGGTAGAGTCCAGGTGTAGTTGTAGGTTGTTTGAAAGCCTTTTATGTCCCTGAGACATCAAGCAGGAGACCAATCAGCTGGCCCTTGGAGTCACTCTGGGTTGGAGAGATGCAGGTCCAGTCCGTCCCACTCCTAGGAAAGAGGGCAGCAGGTCAGCAAAGTAAAACAGGAGCACAGCAGAGTAGCAGTCCAGCAGAGTGGCAGTCCTTGTAGCCCAGCAGTCCTTTTTCCAGGTAAAGTATTCACAGGTCAAGAAGTGTGCTGTCTTGGTGGTGTCAGAAGTCCAGTACTTACACCCAGTTTGGCCTTTGAAGTTGGGGAGACTTTAGAGACAGGGCTTTGAAGTTCACAGAGGTACTGCCCTTCCTGCCCTGATTCCAGTCTCACTACAAGGAGTTATGCAGCTCTTTTGTTTATGGACAGGACACAGGCTATCCGGGTGTAAGTGTGAGGCTGTGCCCAGCTCCCCCCTCCCATCTTCCCAAGGTGGCCCACCAGGGTGTGGATGGCCCATCAACTCAAACCTAAGATCCCATTGTGCATGACTGTCTAGGGGGAATACTCAAAGCCTGGTTGTCACCCACCCAAGAAAAGCAGCAGGCACCAAATGGCTAAAGTAAGAAAATGGCAATTTTCTAAAAGTGACATTTTCAGGATAACAATTTAAAATCGACTACACCATAAATTATGATTTTAAATTGTGATTCCAGAGACACCAAGGGCTATATTTATACTTTTTGATGCAAAACTGCGCCGACAAAGTTTTGCGTCAAAAATTTTAATGCCGGCTAATGCCATTTCTTTGTGCCGCTCGGGCGTCAAATTTATACTTTGACGCTTGGCGGCGCAAACCACTGGTGTGAGTCATTTTTTTGGACCCAAACCAATGCGTCACGTCGTAAAGAAAAACAACGTTAATGCGGCAAAAATGACTTTGATCCGGTTTACGACGTCAAAAACCAGATACGCACCTTTTTTTGATGCAATTGCATCAAAATGAGGCGCAAACACAGAAAAATGTGCTAAGGAGAGCCAAAATGGATCCCAGAAGCTTTGAGAGACCCCAGGAAGATGCCAACCGACCAGGAACCAGCCAGGAGGACCCACACAAGACCCAGGAGAGGGAGAAGAAGAAAAGGAAGTGTTGGTTCAGTGCAGAGGAGCAGGAAATACTGGTGATAGAGGTGACGAAACACCAGCACCAACTTTTTGTCACCTCTAAATTACCAATTAGTAGGAGAGAGGCAATTTGGCAACAAATTGTTGACAAGATAAACAGTGTGGCAGAAGTACGGAGAACAGTCATCAAGTGCAAGAAATGCTGACATGACTGCAAGCGCAGGACCAAGGAAAAGATGGCCATGAATATGAAGGCAGCACTGCAGACTGGAGGTGGGAGTCCAGCACCGCAGGAGGCCCTGGACCACATGGAGGAGATGGTGGTAGCCATCATCCCTGAGGAGATCGTCACAGGGATTCAAGGACCGGACAGCACAGACTACCAGGTGACAACACAGATGCAGGGTAAGTGGCATGGGGAACTAAAATGCCTAAATGTGAACTGTAAGCAGGGGAGGGAGGACATACCTACTACACAATGCATGTAGTCATGATAATCAGAGAGTGGAATTGGGAAAGGGGCACCGCACCGTGTTATGAGCTGTTCAGAGGAAACCTGGGGAAAAGTACAACACTACACCAACAACCTTTGCATTGGGGTATGCTGCCATGCCAAGGATGTTGGAAAGGTAAAGCCAGTCCAGAAGGGTAGGGTACAACATAAAACTGGCCTGCTGTCACACAACAGCTGGTATTCTCCCTACATGAACTAGGGTTCAATTAACAGTCTCAGGCCATATCCGCAAGTGGAATTTAACATTGACAACAGTTGCCACTACCTCCTCTGCTGTGTGTGCAGATCAAGTAGCTAATGGCAGCTATGTGCCCATGGACAAACACACCCAAATTAGAGGGTTCAGGATGACAACGTTATCAATCCCCTGTAATCAGTAAAAATGTGCTAATCCTGTCAAATGTGAATGTCCATAGTTGTTACAAACATCAGCCATTGTCATAAACATTATGAAGTACACAGCAGTAATGTCATACCCATGCTGCACATGTCAGGGTCCAACCTGTGCCTGAGTCACAATAGTTGCAATGACACCATGCAACATCCCAATTGTCATACTGCTCAGACAACAGCATTGAGGGGGAGGACATATGTTTTCGGCTAGTGAAACACACCTGCACAGTCAGAAGAGGAAAGGGAACACTGCTAGGACCATCAGTGCAATCCAATGTAGCACACATTTCCCAACATCAACATTACACACTACCAATGCTGACATCTGTATTTTGCCATGCCAATACTATACATAGTATATGCTAGGTCTCAGCAACATATAGCTGGATGTGAAATATCAGAGACTGGGGGAGTTCCAGATTGTTCAGTGTGGTTCAAGAGCCATCAGAACACCCACAGCCAGTGCAGGGCCTCACCATGAGAATGGAAGTAGACGGAGGGTTGAGTTGTACAATAAGGTGGCAATTTACAATTTGGGCAGAACTTACACCTAGAGGATGTGACGCAGACAATTCCCCAAACTGCCCACACTACATGTGACGTGCAGGTGGGGCATAGGCCTGGGAGTATGCTAATATTAAAGACAGGAACAATGAACATGAACCAAGATCACAATGTGCAACTAATAGGAAGTCAGGCATGTCATGTTACAAATGTCACAACACAGACACACTGATTGTACTATATCTCATTGCAGAGGTCGATGGCTCTCCTGGGGATATGCCTGTCCTGGACTTCCCTGATGACATGGATGACGAGCTGACAAACATCAGCCAGCAGACCCTCCAAGATGTCCTTGGAACCCTCCAGACCCCACCTTCAGTAACAAGGAGGAGCACAGATACAGCAGCCATCACAGGGGAACCACCCAACACCCCAATTGTACAACCTGCCAGCTCCAACCCAGCTGAGGACTCTGACGACACTGGCACCAGCTTTAAGAGGACTGTATTTGGAGTACAGTGGGAGCTGGCCAAGGAGGTGAGGGCTGAGATGCAAAATATGGTAGCCAGCCTAGAGGGGGTGCGTTCGTGCATGATGTCAACTGCAGAACTTGCAGCAGCCATGCAAGGGCGAACATCAGTCTTGCAAGAACTTCAACAAAGTGTGAAGGAAATCAGCACATCAGTAAGGGAGTTGACACAACACCTCCAACAACAAACCTTTCACGCATGCACAAATGCAATATTGACCGCCTCAGGGCTGACCTGGCTGCCTACCACAGTGATGTAGCTGCTATCCTTCAGAACAGGCAGCTCCTCCTTGCTGCAGTACTGCCCTTAATAGCCCCACACTTGGCAGCTACCGGGATTTCTGACTCCACGTCTTCAAACACTTAAGTGTGCGTTGCCCCTTCAAACCTACCACCACAAAGGGCAGAGGAGACGACACACACATCAGAAAATTAAGACATGGAACAGATCCCCTTCACCCATAAGAGTACTCGGTAGCATTAGTCCCTGCCACATGGGCACTTATAACCAAGGTCCTGTGCTTTGTAACATGCCAGTCTTGCAACAGCTGCTCACAAGCACTGTTCTCCAGCCCACTGTTTACCATGACACTATGCTCTGTGATTGTCTCTCACTACCTCATTGGCAATTCATGTCCCTCTGCACTGTATGACACTTCACCCCAGCATGTCCAATGACATGTCCATTTGCACTTGTGTAGTATCACAATAGAAGGTGTCACACCAATGGACTCACAATCCTGGACTATGTAAATATAGCACTACAGCACTTTAAAATAAATAGCACTTACACAACCACTCTGTGTAATGTGACACATTAACCGTAAGGGAGATTAGTGATGTTTGCCTCATGTCAATGCCCATAGAATGTCAACACAACTGCCCTGAAAGATTGCGGGCTGATAACTATGCACTGTGGTCTGGATTGTACCATCATCTGCTCTTCATGAGGGTTAAATGTGAAGTAAATAGAAACATTACAGTATAATGCTGTGTTGGACAGAATAAGTCTTCTTCAAGGGATGTCTAAGCTGAAAATCATTATCTTCAGATTTTTCTTCAAGACAATATTTAGGTATGTGACATTTGACTCATATTTTTAATCACACACACCATACAGCAGGAATGGATGTGTACGAGTGTACGTACAAATAAGTAACCTGGCAGTGCAATGTAATAAATGATAGGTGTGAGTTATGTATACTATACTACATGAGATTATACCATCACTCACCTTATCAGGGTTCACATGAACATCAGACTGCAGGCAGACATACCACAGTGTCCTCAATACCAAATCTGGTCTCAAAGTATGACAGATTGAAAACATACATCCAAACGTAAAAAGACATTGGGAACCATAGTAACCTTGAGTAGTGGGTGCAATGGATGGCAGATTCCTAACGAAGTAGCTTTGGTGTAGCTGCCAATGTGACAGCTCAATTCGGATTTGGATGCAGGATGGAACACAAATGCAAATACAAAATTGATACTGTTCACCCATGTCAAGGCCCTGATCCACAAGCATATGACACATACTGTAAAGGAGTACCTAAATATTTATTTAACTGTAAAAAAGGATAATAAAACTAGGGGAAACACCTTAACTAACCTAACCTATCCTAACTACACATTACCCACAACTGGCCCTAACTACCCTAAGCTAAACTTACTTATCACATTTAACTAAACACCCTAAACATCAACCCCCCACCCTCCTTATATGACAGGACACATGGAGGACAACATATACTAACCTAAACACATACTATCTTATACTAAACAAATATATATATATATATATATATATATATATATATAAAAAAAAAAATTTTGCATTTCAATACACAAAAACCCCAACTTCATCCCCCACTCACCCACCCAAAATGAAACACATGTAAAAATAACATATCCTCCACTCCAACCCACTAATACTAACTAAACTAACAGCTTATTCTAACCTAACACTAAGCCCCCTAAACCCACTAATGATAAGAACCAGGAAAGAGGAGGGAGGGGAGGGAATCATGGCTGAGGGTATCAAAGTCACAAGTTCGCCCTCCCCAGGGTCTTCTTAATCCCATGCACTCTCTTGTTTATCTGGGACACCTTCTGCTGCAGCCTGTCCAGTCTATGCAACATCCGTTGCATGTCACGTTGCATTGCACGTAATTCCACATTGTCAATGACTGCAGCAGGGGTGGTCTGTGTGCAGTTGTGGAGGGTTGTCCAGTTGCTGGTGCCATGCTTGGAGGGGGAGGTGCATGGGCTGCTGTCAGTGGTCCAGGAGCTGAGGATGTTGATGGACCTGCAGTGGTGGCTGTCATCCTTACTGCCACCTGGGTCATAGTGGTGGTGGTGGTGGCTGTTGTGGACACAGATGGGCCCCCTTGGGCAAATGCCCTCTACACCCCTGAGGCTCTCTGATGGCGATAATGCCATGCCATGTGGCAGAACCCAGACTCTACATCCAGAATGTGGTGGTAACGCATCGCCCTCCTCTGATATTCACAGATCTGGTTGCCATCCATATTGGCTGCTGTTAAAAAAGATAAAGCCAAACATTACTTACATCATTGTGTGATACAGCTACTAATGATAATCAGAAAATACATCTAATGTAGCTGAAACAGGCCATATCACTGTACAGATCACAGATTCTCCCTGAGGAAGCACATGCCAACGCAGCCTACACATGTCCTATCTAACAGCACAGCAATGCTCAAAAAGATGTGTACATACTTAATTACTCTAAGTATCATTGTTCTGCCATTAGTCACGTAACAAATGCTGCAAGTCCTCCACATGTGACAGGCCAACTAATGACTATCTTCTGGATGACAATCAAAGGCCACAAGATCTGTGATTTGCAAATGGAATTGCCAGGATGGTATGCAGTTGCTAACCAAGAGTGGGTATCCTAGGTTGGAACAAATTAATTACAGATTTACATGTCTGTGTACTACACTTGGATCCTCACACCTAGGTACACATATTTCATAACCCTAAGCCTGTGCCTCGGGGGGGATGGACAAGCAACACATACTTTCAAATATCAAGGACAGCCAGGAAGCTTTGGACAGTTGTACATGGGTTTAGTCAGTCCACCACTGGTAAGGAGGGTGTCCAACTAGGATAGACACAAACATTGGACAATCCCATCCACATTTATGTTTGGAATTGCAGACAATTGTCAACATCATTTGATATCACCAGTACCAGTCCTACAACAAGCAGATAGATGCAAGCACCCATCTGGTCATGAGCTGCATGCACACCTATGACATTGTACTCAAGTGCCACATACACGTAGCACAACATGTGGAGCTAGATGCTGCTAGGAAGTCAAACATACAGTCTAACATGTTCATTAGTGAACAGGGAGGCCCAGGTCTGTGGGTAACTTTGGCATCCCTATTCTGTGTGATTCAGGGTATGACTTGCTGTTGAAATCATGAAAATGTCCCTCTCCAAATTTTCTTTACAAGAAATGTAACAACAAATGTCACCCTATTCGCAGGGCCATGCCTACAGGGCTGGACTACAATCCCAAAATATGACTCTACGCCACTGATTGTCCAACTCATATATGGAAACAAAAGTCAAACTGCAGTCAAGTTACATATTAGATCATGTGCCAGCCCATCATACCTTGCTATGTGTCCAACACACAATGGAGTCAATCACACAACAGCTGCAAACACAACACAGAACTGAAATATCAAAGCTTACTAGATATGTCTCGGTCCGCAAATTGGAAGGAAAAATACTGGAGGTCTGAAAATGGACCAATATCTGTGTGGTCACCCGTCCAAAGTCCGGAGCGGGAATTCCCTGACAGTCAGGTCGCACGCAGCGCATGATAACGCTTTGGTGACGGTTGCACCCAGCGGCAGACCTCCAGTATTTTTCTTTCTCAACATTGAGGATACACTGAACGCTAGTTTTCTTCAATTTTGGAAACTCACCGTTTTCTATAACATTACAAACTTCCGTACTGAAACATTCTTTTTTTGATATAGGACGACTTGGTTTGGAATTCAACAGAAGCATTTTTCGGACAGCATTTGTCCTCCACCTCAGTTTCTGAGCCTTGAAAAAGTCTGATAGGACCAAACACGTTTTGGCTGTTTTCTGTTGTTTCATTTATGGACGTTTATACCTTTTGAACACTATTTTTTTCTTCAATATCAAAGGAATAAAATATCTTCCTGCAACTTGACTTACATGGACTTATTATTGACTTTGGAGTGCCCTGGTTTTGCTTCTTTTCCCCTGCACCAAGCTGCATGTGTTCACATATTTTCAGTGGTTAATTGTGCAAAGGTGTCCTGTTCAAGTGTGTGGCCATGTGTACCCGGTGTCGTTATTGTCCTCCATGTTGTCACTGTTATGTGCATGTCTACTCATGAGTCTGTGGATTCATTCCCTGCATTAACAGAGTATCCTTCAAAGCAGAATTGACTGAAAGCCAAAGGGGAATCAACAACACACATGGGGATATTTGAGCTATGGCACTGCAAAAGGTTTATGATGCTGACATCAGGGTAACCTTGGTGTTCTCACAAACGTAATGGATCAGTAAATAGAACCCAGCAGCTTTCGTCACAACATTTGTACACAGGGTGGTATTGAAAATTCCCATTGCAACAGGGAACATCAGTGCCTCTGTGCTGATTAATCTCACAGCTAGTCACCACGCAACCACCATCATTGGGTTGCAGCCAATGTGAATCTGTGTGTGGATCGTGAAGTCACAAACATGTTTTGTCCATTCATGCACATTAGCAAACATTGGGCCTGATTACAACTTTCGAGGAGGGTGTTAATCCGTCCCAAATGTGACGGATATACTACCCGTCGTATTACGAGTCCATTATATCCTATGGAACTCATAATACGGTGGGCAGGATATCCATCACATTTGGGACGGATTAACACCCTCCTCCAAAGTTGTAATCAGGCCCATTGTTTTTTGGGCTGGAGGCACCATTCCCAATACATGCATACAGCCATGGTACACTGTCACTGTTTGTCACTCATGCATACATGAAACACAGGAAAGGGATAGTGCCGGGATTAGGCTATTTGAATACATGTCCCAGACCTTGATACCATATGTAAATTGATTAAACTATACAATATATTTGTGGATTTATTGTAGACCTACCAGACACAATACCCCAGGAGGAAAGTGAGGGCATGGAACGCAACTATGAGAGAAATGTTGCAACAGGGAACCTCTATAGTAACACAAAGACAGGTAACAATCAGGCTAGCAGGATGCTATCATGAACTAACATGAAACAGGCAGATGCACAGTGAGCAGACTAAGGGGGTCATTCTGACTCCCGCCGGGCGCGGTCACCGCGCGCCCGGTGGGAGCCGCCAAAATACCGTACCGCGGTCGGAAGACCGCGGTGGGTATTTTGAGGTTTCCCCTGGGCTGGCGGGCGGCCTCCAAAAGGCCGCCCGCCAGCCCAGGGGAAACCGTCCTTCCCACGATGAAGCCGGCTCGTAATCGAGCCGGCGGAGTAGGAAGGTGCGACGGGTGCTACTGCACCCGTCGCATATTTCACTGTCTGCTAAGCAGACAGTGAAATACAAGCGGGGCCCTCTTACAGGGGCCCCTGCAGTGCCCATGCCATTGGCATGGGCACTGCAGGGGCCCCCAGGGGCCCCGCGACACCCCCTACCCCCATCCTGTTCCTGGCGGGCGAACCGCCCGGAACAGGATGGCGGTAGGGGGTGTCAGAATCCCCTCGGCGGCGCAGCAAGCTGCGCCGCCTTGGAGGATTCCAACGGGCAGTGGTAAACCGGCGGGAGACCGCCGGTTTACCCTTTCTGACCGCGGCTGAACCGCCGCGGTCAGAATGCCCTTGGGAGCACCGCCAGCCTGTTGGCGGTGCTCCCGTGGTCGGTGGCCCTGGCGGCCACCGGCCGCCAGGGTCAGAATGACCCCCTAAGACTGGGAAAAGCCTGAACAACACTGTGGAAAATTAAAACTGGATCTGTGCTTTCGGCTGCAACGTTACACAATAACCCAAGGGCTGTGTTACACAAGTAGTTTATACAGCAATGCACAACAAGGATATACATAAAATGGCAGCTTCCAAGCAGTTGCAGGCAGAAGCAATGGCAGTGCAGATTCAAATGGCTGATCTGCATGGAAGTGCTCACAGGTGTGTGCAGCTTCAGCCTCTCAGAAGTCCTGTAGGTGTGAATCCAGTTCAAAGGGCCAACAGTACCTTTCACATGGGAGGCAATGGACAGGCGATTACAGGTCCTACATACTACCAGGCAGTGCATTTTGGGACCTGCAGTCCATGCAGTCAGATGAACTAGGACTATGGCATGCCATACTGAAGAGGGAAGCACCCTGGAGTCAGAATGTGAGTCTGGGTGTGTGTTGATGATGGATTATCAGGGTACAAATAGTCCTGTTACAGGGCCACCTAGAGAAAGGTGGGGAGAGACTGAATAAATGCCTGTGACAGAACTTATAACCTGGGATGACATGCACATGACATGTCTTGTGAGCAATGTTTGTCATACATGGGGCACTTGTGCTAATCATCTGCAGCTTACAAAGACTTACAATGACTTCTTGTCACACATGCTCCTTGCAGAGATAGCGGATGTCACACTTACTGCTGTCAAGGGTTCGGTCATACATTCCTGTTACTCATGCAAGTGCAAATCCACTAACTCATGTATGAATCAGGTTTTTTACTTGTGATTGATGGTGTCTCAGTTGTGTGCCATATGCTGCAATGACCTGTGTTGCCAACATGGATTTGTCCCATAGTTGTGTTACTCTGACATTGCCCTTCAAATGTGAAATGAACACCATATATGTCATTTACACTATGTGTGAAGTTGGGTGTACATTCATACCAAACAAATGTGATATGGCTTTTTCAGTATCCTAATCTGTATTACTGCACTACTCCATGAGGCTAAACTCAGATTGTGATTCTTAGGGATCATGTGATGCATAAATAATTACTCAGACCATGATTTAGTGATTAGATTAGGTGTTTAATGAGATAGGGTAAGAAAGTGGTGATGGTGACTATAGTTCAAAAAAAGTTTTGTACAAGGTGTTGTCTCCGACGCAATCCTGCAGCAGTGTTTGGATAGTCCCCCTCATGTTGATGGACAGCATCCTCCTCTTCCTCCTCTTCAGGCATTTGTGGGTCTGGTTCGTAGAGGGGAATGTTCCTCCTTACACATATATTGTGCAGGATTGCACTGGTCAGAATGATCTTGCAGACCATTTCCGGGGAATATAAGAGGCTGCCTTCGGTGATGTCGAGGCACCTGAATCTTGACTGTCAGGATGCCAAAGGTCCTCTCTACTATGGCGTGTGTCCTTCAATGTGCCTCCTTATAAGCATGCTCTGCTGCAGTGCTTGGTTTTGCAAATGGGGTTATGATCCACGCTGGATCCCATATCCCTGATCAGCTGAAAGAGAAAATTAGTGAAAAAATTTGATGAAGTTGCACCATGATTATCACTTTGCATGGCAGTTGTTATCTTGTGTTGTCTGTGACTCATCTGTGTTTGTGTTATTGTGTGGAATCCTAGTTTTCTAGGATGTACCATCAGCATTGGGTTGTTTCATTATCTGAACTGGTGTTTGGCTGATTGACCGGATGTCAGCGGTATTTTTGTAGACTTGCAGTACATTGTGTACTCCCATGCATTATGTCATGTGAAAGAGGGGTCAATGTGTCTTAACTGGGGGTGACATGATACTTCCATACACAGAATCAATTCCACGGTGGTGGTAACACGGTTGCATCTATATGGAATGGACATCCCATCCAATTTAATATTTGCAATAGAATTTGTTAAGCATCATTTGATTTGGTTAGGTGACAAAGTACAACATAACTCCATAAGTTGGCAGCACTGAAGTGTTGACAATTGACAATGCACAAATATCCCATGTGTGACAAATTCTATGCAAACCTATTTTTCTGCCCTCACCGACTTGGCTCATGTTCAAACGTGTACCTACACTTCTGAACCTGGTCCACATAATGTGGGTAACTTGGTTGTGGGGGTGAAGGTTTAATTCTAAGAAGGTCCATATGCCTGTACTTCTGTTGTGTGTATGTGTAATTGTCTCAATCCGTATGTGTAGCAATGTGCACTTTGCAATATTGTCACATCAATATGTGTTCTTAGCACAGTCCACTTGCTTATTCGTAGTGGGCAATGTCAGCCCAGGAGTGATGTGAGATGTTGGTACAGCCTCAATGATTCCATGTCCCATTTATTAGAGTCATCATCATCATGCTATGTGTGTCATGGTGTTTGACCTGCAGCGAAACACATTGTATACCCCTTACACAGTACATATTGGTTGGAAGGGTGTGTGATTGAGTGTTATTGATGTGATGTTGGAAGATTCATCTTCCAAGTTGTACTGCCAGTTAAGGCCATGTCATTGTCACTGCGTGGTTTTAAATTGTTCCCTAGTGTCTCTGGAGTGGCCTCTGTTGTTATTTGCATCTGCCATTTGTCCATAGGTGTGTATCCTATTGGGTCAGGATATCAAACATGACTAGCAGTGTCACAACCTCAGTGTCTTCCTGGCCACGTGTCAATGTGGTGGTGTATGTGTTGTGTGTCCTACAGGGTTGCTGTGCTGTGTGTATATAACTGGGTTTCTGTACTTACCAACAAGTAGGCAATTTCCATATCGTCCATCCTGGAAGTGTTGATTGATGGTGCTGTGGCGGATGATTAATGAATCATGTACACTCCCAGGATACTTTGCCACAATGTTGGTGATCAATTCCCGGTGATCCACAATGGCCTGCACATTGATGGAGTGTGTGTGCTTCCTGTTGGGGTATAGATGCTCGGTTGCAGCAGGTGGCACAATCCATAAATGTATCCAGTCAATGGCACCAAGCACGTGTGGGAAGCCGGTGATTTGGTAGAAGCCTTGCTTGGTCTCCTGCTGCTTCAGCTGTGTGTTGGTGAGGCTGATGTGGCAGGGTGTGAGGTAGATGATGGCATCCAGTACCTTGGGTAGGAAGGCAGAGAATGAGTGCTGTGAGATCCTGGCAACCAGGGCACCACTGGTTTGAAAAGAGCCACTTGCCAATATGTGGAGGACAGCTAGCAGCTTGGTCACTGGTGGAACGATGTGGGGTGTCTGCAAGCTGGGTGGCAACTGTGGCTCAATGTTGTGAAGCAGCTGCTGTATGGCTTGCCAGTTTAGTCTGTACCTCGGGATGATGTCATGTTCCCTGAGGCCCAGAAGGGTTGTCCTTGTCCGGAATATCAAAGGCATTTGTGGGTCTGGTTCGTAGAGGGGAATGTTCTTCCTTACACATATATTGTGCAGGATTGCACTGGTCAGAATGATCTTGCAGACCATTTCCGGGGAATATAAGAGGCTGCCTTCGGTGATGTCGAGGCACCTGAATCTTGACTGTCAGGATGCCAAAGGTCCTCTCTATTATGGCGTGTGTCCTTCAATGTGCCTCCTTATAAGCATGCTCTGCTGCAGTGCTTGGTTTTGCAAATGGGGTTATGATCCACGCTGGATCCCATATCCCTGATCAGCTGAAAGAGAAAATTAGTGTAAAAATTTGATGAAGTTGCACCATGATTATCACTTTGCATGGTAGTTGTTATCTTGTGTTGTCTGTGACTCATCTGTGTTTGTGTTATTGTATGGAATCCTAGTTTTCTAGGATGTACCATCAGCATTGTGTTGTTTCATTATCTGAACTGGTGTTTGGCTGATTGACCGGATGTCAGCGGTATTTTTGTAGACTTGCAGTACATTGTGTACTCCCATGCATTATGTCATGTGAAAGAGGGGTCAATGTGTCTTAACTGGGGGTGACATGATACTTCCATACACAGAATCAATTCCACGGTGGTGGTAACACGGTTGCATCTATATGGCCTGGACATCCCATCCAATTTAACATTTGCAATAGAATTTGTTAAGCATCATTTGATTTGGTTAGGTGACAAAGTACAACATATCTCCATAAGTTGGCAGCACTGAAGTGTTGACAATTGACAATGCACAAATATCCCATGTGTGACAAATTCTATGCAAACCTATTTTTCTGCCCTCACCGACTTGGCTCATGTTCAAACGTGTACCTACACTTCTGAACCTGGTCCACGTAATGTGGGTAACTTGGTTGTGGGGGTGAAGGTTTAATTCTAAGAAGGTCCATATGCCTGTACTTCTGTTGTGTATATGTGTAATTGTCTCAATCCGTATGTGTAGCAATGTGCACTTTGCAATATTGTCACATCAATATGTGTTCTAAGCACAGTCCACTTGCTTATTCGTAGTGGGCAATGTCAGCCCAGGAGTGATGTGAGATGTTGGTACAGCCTCAATGATTCCATGTCCCATTCATTAGAGTCATCATCATCATGCTATGTGTGTCATGGTGTTTGACCTGCAGCGAAACACATTGTATACCCCTTACACAGTACATATTGGTTGGAAGGGTGTGTGATTGAGTGTTATTGATGTGATGTTGGAAGATTCATCTTCCAAGTTGTACTGCCAGTTAAGGCCATGTCATTGTCACTGCGTGGTTTTAAATTGTTCCCTAGTGTCTCTGGAGTGGCCTCTGTTGTTATTTGCATCTGCCATTTGTCCATAGGTGTGTATCCTATTGGGTCAGGATATCAAACATGACTAGCAGTGTCACAACCTCAGTGTCTTCCTGGCCACGTGTCAATGTAGTGGTGTATGTGTTGTGTGTCCTACAGGGTTGCTGTGCTGTGTGTATATAACTGGGTTTCTGTACTTACCAACAAGTAGGCCATTTCCATATCGTCCATCCTGGAAGTGTTGATTGATGGTGCTGTGGCGGATGATTAATGAATCATGTACACTCACAGGATACTTTGCCACAATGTTGGTGATCAATTCCCGGTGATCCACAATGGCCTGCACATTGATGGAGTGTGTGTGCTTCCTGTTGGGGTATAGATGCTCGGTTGCAGCAGGTGGCACAATCCATGAATGTGTGCAGTCAATGGCACCAAGCACGTGTGGGAAGCCGGTGATTTGGTAGAAGCCTTGCTTGGTCTCCTGCTGCTTCAGCTGTGTGTTGGTGAGGCTGATGTGGCAGGGTGTGAGGTAGATGATGGCATCCAGTACCTTGGGTAGGAAGGCAGAGAATGAGGGCTGTGAGATCCTGGCAACCAGGGCACCACTGGTTTGAAAAGAGCCACTTGCCAATATGTGGAGGACAGCTAGCAGCTTGGTCACTGGTGGAACGATGTGGGGTGTCTGCAAGCTGGGTGGCAACTGTGGCTCAATGTGGTGAAGCAGCTGCTGTATGGCTTGCCAGTTTAGTCTGTACCTTGGGATGATGTCATGTTCCCTGAGGCCCAGAAGGGTTGTCCTGGTCCGGAATATCAAAGGCATTTGTGGGTCTGGTTCGTAGAGGGGAATGTTCCTCCTTACACATATATTGTGCAGGATTGCACTGGTCAGAATGATCTTGCAGACCATTTCCGGGGAATATAAGAGGCTGCCTTCGGTGATGTCGAGGCACCTGAATCTTGACTGTCAGGATGCCAAAGGTCCTCTCTACTATGGCATGTGTCCTTCAATGTGCCTCCTTATAAGCATGCTCTGCTGCAGTGCTTGGTTTTGCAAATGGGGTTATGATCCACGCTGGATCCCATATCCCTGATCAGCTGAAAGAGAAAATTAGTGAAAAAATTTGATGAAGTTGCACCATGATTATCACTTTGCATGGCAGTTGTTATCTTGTGTTGTCTGTGACTCATCTGTGTTTGTGTTATTGTGTTTAATCCTAGTTTTCTAGGATGTACCATCAGCATTGGGTTGTTTCATTATCTGAACTGGTGTTTGGCTGATTGACCGGATGTCAGCGGTATTTTTGTAGACTTGCAGTACATTGTGTACTCCCATGCATTATGTCATGTGAAAGAGGGGTCAATGTGTCTTAACTGGGGGTGACATGATACTTCCATACACAGAATCAATTCCACGGTGGTGGTAACACGGTTGCATCTATATGGCCTGGACATCCCATCCAATTTAACATTTGCAATAGAATTTGTTAAGCATCATTTGATTTGGTTAGGTGACAAAGTACAACATATCTCCATAAGTTGGCAGCACTGAAGTGTTGACAATTGACAATGCACAAATATCCCATGTGTGACAAATTCTATGCAAACCTATTTTTCTGCCCTCACCGACTTGGCTCATGTTCAAACGTGTACCTACACTTCTGAACCTGGTCCATGTAATGTGGGTAACTTGGTTGTGGGGGTGAAGGTTTAATTCTAAGAAGGTCCATATGCCTGTACTTCTGTTGTGTGTATGTGTAATTGTCTCAATCCGTATGTGTAGCAATGTGCACTTTGCAATATTGTCACATCAATATGTGTTCTTAGCACAGTCCACTTGCTTATTCGTAGTGGGCAATGTCAGCCCAGGAGTGATGTGAGATGTTGGTACAGCCTCAATGATTCCATGTCCCATTCATTAGAGTCATCATCATCATGCTATGTGTGTCATGGTGTTTGACCTGCAGCGAAACACATTGTATACCCCTTACACAGTACATATTGGTTGGAAGGGTGTGTGATTGAGTGTTATTGATGTGATGTTGGAAGATTCATCTTCCAAGTTGTACTGCCAGTTAAGGCCATGTCATTGTCACTGCGTGGTTTTAAATTGTTCCCTAGTGTCTCTGGAGTGGCCTCTGTTGTTATTTGCATCTGCCATTGGTCCATAGGTGTGTATCCTATTGGGTCAGGATATCAAACATGACTAGCAGTGTCACAACCTCAGTGTCTTCCTGGCCACGTGTCAATGTGGTGGTGTATGTGTTGTGTGTCCTACAGGGTTGCTGTGCTGTGTGTATATAACTGGGTTTCTGTTCTTACCAACAAGTAGGCCATTTCCTTTTCGTCCATCCTGGAAGTGTTGATTGATGGTGCTGTGGCGGATGATTAATGAATCATGTACACTCCCAGGATACTTTGCCACAATGTTGGTGATCAATTCCCGGTGATCCACAATGGCCTGCACATTGATGGAGTGTGTGTGCTTCCTGTTGGGGTATAGATGCTCGGTTGCAGCAGGTGGCACAATCCATAAATGTGTGCAGTCAATGACACCAAGCATGTGTGGGAAGCCGGTGATTTGGTAGAAGCCTTGCTTGGTCTCCTGCTGCTTCAGCTGTGTGTAGGTGAGGCTGATGTGGCAGGGTGTGAGGTAGATGATGGCATCCAGTACCTTGGGTAGGAAGGCAGAGAATGAGGGCTGTGAAATCCTGGCAACCAGGGCACCACTGGTTTGAAAAGAGCCACTTGCCAATATGTGGAGGACAGCTAGCAGCTTGGTCACTGGTGGAACGATGTGGGGTGTCTGCAAGCTGGGTGGCAACTGTGGCTCAATGTTGTGAAGCAGCTGCTGTATGGCTTGCCAGTTTAGTCTGTACCTCGGGATGATGTCATGTTCCCTGAGGCCCAGAAGGGTTGTCCTTGTCCGGAATATCAAAGGCATTTGTGGGTCTGGTTTGTAGAGGGGAATGTTCCTCCTTACACATATATTGTGCAGGATTGCACTGGTCAGAATGATCTTGCAGACCATTTCCGGGGAATATAAGAGGCTGCCTTCGGTGATGTCGAGGCACCTGAATCTTGACTGCAGGATGCCAAAGGTCCTCTCTACTATGGCGTGTGTCCTTCAATGTGACTCCTTATAAGCATGCTCTGCTGCAGTGCTTGGTTTTGCAAATGGGGTTATGATCCACACTGGATCCCATATCCCTGATCAGCTGAAAGAGAAAATTAGTGAAAAAATTTGATGAAGTTGCACCATGATTATCACTTTGCATGGCAGTTGTTATCTTGTGTTGTCTGTGACTCATCTGTGTTTGTGTTATTGTGTGGAATCCTAGTTTTCTAGGATGTACCATCAGCTTTGGGTTGTTTCATTATCTGAACTGGTGTTTGGCTGATTGACCGGATGTCAGCGGTATTTTTGTAGACTTGCAGTACATTGGGTACTCCCATGCATTATGTCATGTGAAAGAGGGGTCAATGTGTCTTAACTGGGGGTGACATGATACTTCCATACACAGAATCAATTCCACGGTGGTGGTAACACTGTTGCACCAATATGGCCTGGACATCCCATCCAATTTAACATTTGCAATAGAATTTGTTAAGCATCATTTGATTTGGTTAGGTGACAAAGTACAACATATCTCCATAAGTTGGCAGCACTGAAGTGTTGACAATTGACAATGCACAAATATCCCATGTGTGACAAATTCTATGCAAACCTATTTTTCTGCCCTCACCGACTTGGCTCATGTTCAAACGTGTACCTACACTTCTGAACCTGGTCCACGTAATGTGGGTAACTTGGTTGTGGGGGTGAAGGTTTAATTCTAAGAAGGTCCATATGCCTGTACTTCTGTTGTGTGTATGTGTAATTGTCTCAATCCGTATGTGTAGCAATGTGCACTTTGCAATATTGTCACATCAATATGTGTTCTTAGCACAGTCCACTTGCTTATTCGTAGTGGGCAATGTCAGCCCAGGAGTGATGTGAGATGTTGGTACAGCCTCAATGATTCCATGTCCCATTCATTAGAGTCATCATCATCATGCTATGTGTGTCATGGTGTTTGACCTTCAGCGAAACACATTGTATACCCCTTACACAGTACATATTGGTTGGAAGGGTGTGTGATTGAGTGTTATTGATGTGATGTTGGAAGATTCATCTTCCAAGTTGTACTGCCAGTTAAGGCCATGTCATTGTCACTGCGTGGATTTAAATTGTTCCCTAGTGTCTCTGGAGTGGCCTCTGTTGTTATTTGCATCTGCCATTTGTCCATAGGTGTGTATCCTATTGGGTCAGGATATCAAACATGACTAGCAGTGTCACAACCTCAGTGTCTTCCTGGCCACGTGTCAATGTAGTGGTGTATGTGTTGTGTGTCCTACAGGGTTGCTGTGCAGTGTGCATATAACTGGGTTTCTGTACTTACCAACAAGTAGGCCATTTCCATATCGTCCATCCTGGAAGTGTTGATTGATGGTGCTGTGGCGGATGATTAATGAATCATGTACACTCCCAGGATACTTTGCCACAATGTTGGTGATCAATTCCCGGTGATCCACAATGGCCTGCACATTGATGGAGTGTGTGTGCTTCCTGTTGGGGTATAGATGCTCGGTTGCAGCCGGTGGCACAATCCATAAATGTGTGCAGTCAATGGCACCAAGCACGTGTGGGAAGCCGGTGATTTGGTAGAAGCCTTGCTTGGTCTCCTGCTGCTTCAGCTGTGTGTTGGTGAGGCTGATGTGGCAGGGTGTGAGGTAGATGATGGCATCCAGTACCTTGGGTAGGAAGGCAGTGAATGAGGGCTGTGAGATCCTGGCAACCAGGGCACCACTGGTTTGAAAAGAGCCACTTGCCAATATGTGGAGGACAGCTAGCAGCTTGGTCACTGGTGGAACGATGTGGGGTGTCTGCAAGCTGGGTGGCAACTGTGGCTCAATGTTGTGAAGCAGCTGCTGTATGGCTTGCCAGTTTAGTCTGTACCTAGGGATGATGTCATGTTCCCTGAGGCCCAGAAGGGTTGTCCTTGTCCGGAATATCAAAGGCATTTGTGGGTCTGGTTCGTAGAGGGGAATGTTCCTCCTTACACATATATTGTGCAGGATTGCACTGGTCAGAATGATCTTGCAGACCATTTCCTGGGGATATAAGAGGCTGCCTTCGGTGATGTCGAGGCACCTGAATCTTGACTGTCAGGATGCCAAAGGTCCTCTCTACTATGGCGTGTGTCCTTCAATGTGACTCCTTATAAGCATGCTCTGCTGCAATGCTTGGTTTTGCAAATGGGGTTATGATCCACACTGGATCCCATATCCCTGATCAGCTGAAAGAGAAAATTAGTGAAAACATTTGATGAAGTTGCACCATGATTATCACTTTGCATGGCAGTTTAGTATCTTGTGTTGTCTGTGTAAAGAAATGGCTCCCTGTTGCAGTTACCCCCCACTTTTTGCCTGATACTGATGCTGACTTGACTGAGAAGTGTGCTGGGACCCTGCTAACCAGGCCCCAGCACCAGTGTTCTTTCACCTAAAATGTACCATTGATCCCACAATTGGCACACCCTGGCATCCAGATAAGTCCCTTGTAACTGGTACCTCTGGTACCAAGGGCCCTGATGCCAGGGAAGGTCTCTAAGGGCTGCAGCATGCATTATGCCACCCTAGAGACCCCTCACTCAGCACAGCCACACTGCTTACAAGCCTGTGTGTGCTAGTGAGAACAAAATTAGTAAGTCGACATGGCACTCCCCTCAGGGTGCCATGCCAGCCTCTCACTGCCTATGCAGTATAGATAAGACACCCCTCTAGCAGGCCTTACAGCCCTAAGGCAGGGTGCACTATACCATAGGTGAGGGTACCAGTGCATGAGCACTGTGCCCCTACAGTGTCTAAGCAAAACCTTAGACGTTGTAAGTGCAGGGTAGCCATAAGAGTATATGGTCTGGGAGTCTGTTTTACACGAACTCCACAGCACCATAATGGCTACACTGAAAACTGGGAAGTTTGGTATCAAACTTCTCAGCACAATAAATGCACACTGATGCCAGTGTACATTTGATTGTAAAATACACCACAGAGGGCACCTTAGAGGTGCCCCCTGAAACTTAACCAACTATCTGTGTAGGCTGACTAGTTCCAGCAGCCTGCCACACTAGAGACATGTTGCTGGCCCCATGGGGAGAGTGCCTTTGTCACTCTGAGGCCAGTAACAAAGCCTGCACTGGGTGGAGATGCTAACACCTCCCCCAGGTAGGAGCTGTGACACCTGGCGGTGAGCCTCAAAGGCTCACCCCTTTGTCACAGCCCAGCAGGGCACTCCAGCTTAGTGGAGTTGCCCGCCCCCTCCGGCCACGGCCCCCACTTTTGGCGGCAAGGCTGGAGGGAACAAAGAAAGCAACAAGGAGGAGTCACTGGCCAGTCAGGACAGCCCCTAAGGTGTCCTGAGCTGAAGTGACTCTAACTTTTAGAAATCCTCCATCTTGCAGATGGAGGATTCCCCCAATAGGGTTAGGATTGTGACCCCCTCCCCTTGGGAGGAGGCACAAAGAGGGTGTACCCACCCTCAGGGCTAGTAGCCATTGGCTACTAACCCCCCAGACCTAAACACGCCCTTAAATTTAGTATTTAAGGGCTACCCTGAACCCTAGAAAATTAGATTCCTGCAACTACAAGAAGAAGGACTGCCTAGCTGAAAAACCCCTGCAGAGGAAGACCAGAAGACGACAACTGCCTTGGCTCCAGAAACTCACCGGCCTGTCTCCTGCCTTCCAAAGATCCTGCTCCAGCGACGCCTTCCAAAGGGACCAGCGACCTCGACATCCTCTGAGGACTGCCCCTGCTTCGAAAAGACAAGAAACTCCCGAGGACAGCGGACCTGCTCCAAGAAAAGCTGCAACTTTGTTTCCAGCAGCTTTAAAGAACCCTGCAAGCTCCCCGCAAGAAGCGTGAGACTTGCAACACTGCACCCGGCGACCCCGACGCGGCTGGTGGCGATCCAACACCTCAGGAGGGACCCCAGGACTACTCTAAGACTGTGAGTACAAAAACCTGTCCCCCCTGAGCCCCCACAGCGCCGCCTGCAGAGGGAATCCCGAGGCTTCCCCTGACCGCGACTCTTTGAACCTAAAGTCCCGACGCCTGGGAGAGACCCTGCACCCGCAGCCCCCAGGACCTGAAGGACCGGACTTTCACTGGAGAAGTGACCCCCAGGAGTCCCTCTCCCTTGCCCAAGTGGAGGTTTCCCCGAGGAATCCCCCCCTTGCCTGCCTGCAGCGCTGAAGAGATCCCGAGATCTCTCATAGACTAACATTGAAAACCCGACGCTTGCTTCTACACTGCACCCGGCCGCCCCCGCGCTGCTGAGGGTGAAATTTCTGTGTGGACTTGTGTCCCCCCCGGTGCCCTACCAAACCCCCCTGGTCTGCCCTCCGAAGACGCGGGTACTTACCTGCAAGCAGACCGGAACCGGGGCACCCCCTTCTCTCCATTCTAGCCTATGCGGTTTGGGCACCACTTTGAACTCTGCACCTGACCGGCCCTGAGCTGCTGGTGTGGTGACTTTGGGGTTGCTCTGAACCCCCAACGGTGGGCTACCTTGGACCAAGAACTAAGCCCTGTAAGTGTCTTACTTACCTGGTTAACCTAACAAATACTTACCTCCCCTAGGAACTGTGAAAATTGCACTAAGTGTCCACTTTTAAAACAGCTATTTGTCAATAACTTGAAAAGTATACATGCAATTTTGATGATTTGAAGTTCCTAAAGTACTTACCTGCAATACCTTTCGAATGAGATATTACATGTAGAATTTGAACCTGTGGTTCCTAAAATAAACTAAGAAAAGATATTTTTCTATATAAAAACCTATTGGCTGGATTTGTCTCTGAGTGTGTGTACCTCATTTATTGTCTATGTGTATGTACAACAAATGCTTAACACTACTCCTTGGATAAGCCTACTGCTCGACCACACTACCACAAAATAGAGCATTAGTATTATCTATTTTTACCACTATTTTACCTCTAAGGGGAACCCTTGGACTCTGTGCATGCTATTCCTTACTTTGAAATAGCACATACAGAGCCAACTTCCTACAGTCTGTGACTCATCTGTGTTTGTGTTATTGTGTGGAATCCTAGTTTTCTAGGATGTACCATCAGCATTGGGTTGTTTCATTATCTGAACTGGTGTTTGGCTGATTGACCGGATGTCAGCGGTATTTTTGTAGACTTGCAGTACATTGTGTACTCCCATGCATTATGTCATGTGAAAGAGGGGTCAATGTGTCTTAACTGGGGGTGACATGATACTTCCATACACAGAATCAATTCCACGGTGGTGGTAACACTGTTGCATCTATATGGCCTGGACATCACATCCAATTTAACATTTGCAATAGAATTTGTTAAGCATCATTTGATTTGGTTAGGTGACAAAGTACAACATATCTCCATAAGTTGGCAGCACTGAAGTGTTGACAATTGACAATGCACAAATTTCCCATGTGTGACAAATTCTATGCAAACCTATTTTTCTGCCATCACCGACTTGGCTCATGTTCAAACGTGTACCTACACTTCTGAACCTGGTCCACGTAATGTGGGTAACTTGGTTGTGGGGGTGAAGGTTTAATTCTAAGAAGGTCCATATGCCTGTACTTCTGTTGTGTGTATGTGTAATTGTCTCAATCCGTATGTGTAGCAATGTGCACTTTGCAATATTGTCACATCAATATGTGTTCTTAGCACAGTCCACTTGCTTATTTGTAGTGGGCAATGTCAGCCCAGGAGTGATGTGAGATGTTGGTACAGCCTCAATGATTCCATGTCCCATTCATTAGAGTCATCATCATCATGCTATGTGTGTCATGGTGTTTGACCTGCAGCGAAACACATTGTATACCCCTTACACAGTACATATTGGTTGGAAGGGTGTGTGATTGAGTGTTATTGATGTGATGTTGGAAGATTCATCTTCCAAGTTGTACTGCCAGTTAAGGCCATGTCATTGTCACTGCGTGGTTTTAAATTGTTCCCTAGTGTCTCTGGAGTGGCCTCTGTTGTTATTTGCATCTGCCATTTGTCAATAGGTGTGTATCCTATTGGGTCAGGATATCAAACATGACTAGCAGTGTCACAACCTCAGTGTCTTCCTGGCCACGTGTCAATGTAGTGGTGTATGTGTTGTGTGTCCTACAGGGTTGCTGTGCTGTGTGTATATAACTGGGTTTCTGTACTTACCAACAAGTAGGCCATTTCCATATCGTCCATCCTGGAAGTGTTGATTGATGGTGCTGTGGCGGATGATTAATGAATCATGTACACTCACAGGATACTTTGCCACAATGTTGGTGATCAATTCCCGGTGATCCACAATGGCCTGCACATTGATGAAGTGTGTGTGCTTCCTGTTGGGGTATAGATGCTCGGTTGCAGCCGGTGGCACAATCCATAAATGTGTGCAGTCAATGGCACCAAGCACGTGTGGGAAGCCGGTGATTTGGTAGAAGCCTTGCTTGGTCTCCTGCTGCTTCAGCTGTGTGTTGGTGAGGCTGATGTGGCAGGGTGTGAGGTAGATGATGGCATCCAGTACCTTGGGTAGGAAGGCAGAGAATGAGGGCTGTGAGATCCTGGCAACCAGGGCACCACTGGTTTGAAAAGAGCCACTTGCCAATATGTGGAGGACAGCTAGCAGCTTGGTCACTGGTGGAACGATGTGGGGTGTCTGCAAGCTGGGTGGCATCTTTGGCTCAATGTGGTGAAGCAGCTGCTGTATGGCTTGCCAGTTTAGTCTGTACCTCGGGATGATGTCATGTTCCCTGAGGCCCAGAAGGGTTGTCCTGGTCCGGAATATCCTCTCCTGCCTTCTGCGTTGCCTTTGGGGTCCCTGCTGGTGTGGTGGAAGCTGCTGCTGTTGGTCCTGTGCTCTGCGTCTTCGTGCATGCTAGATGAATAGCACCTCCATGTCTTCCTTTTGGAGCTCTGCTGTTGCTTCTGTGTGCTTTCCTTAAGTACTGGTGTGTTTGCCCCATTTTAACACCTGCCCTGACCCAAGTGTTAATTTTTTACGCAAATTGGGCAGTGCACCATTTTCCAACTCCGCCTCCCAGCCGTGCGGGATTTTTGCGCGGTATGATAAATATGGCGCACAGCTGTTTAAGTCATTTTTTGGACGGTAACGCCTACCTTGCCTGTCATTAACGCAAGGCAGTTTCACGCATCCAGAAAATGACGCACACGGAGGAATTTTGGCATTCGCGGGTGTCAAAGTATAAATATATTGTTAGGTTTGCGCCGAAATTGCTTCAAAAATTTTTATGCAAATTTGGCGCAGACAGAGTATTAATATGCCCCCAAATGTGAAAAACGTGTCCATACCAGATTGTGAATTACACTTATAAGTTGTAATATTTTTCTCCCAATGTTAAACTATGAGAGAGATAGGCTTTGCAGTAGTGAAAAATGATTTGGCGAGTTTTTCACTACTCGAACATGTACAATTTAAAAGTACATGTCCAGCCTTTTAAATACTCTACACTCTGCCCTTTCGGTTGTCCATCACCTACGTTAGGGTTGAGATATATATATAAAAAGAGAAGGTTTCAGCTTGGCAAAATAGTTACTTTGCCAGGTTGGCAAGGCAGTGTAAAACTGCACACACAGGCTCTGCAGTGGCCTCAGACATGGTTAGAGGGCTACTTTAGTGGGGGGCACAATCAGCCTGCTGTAAGCACATAAGTAGCATTTAATTTACAGGCCCTGGGCGCATGTAGTGCACTGCACTAGGGACTGAGAGGTCAATTAAGTATGCCTATTGTGTATACACCAATGTTGCCATGATTTAAGGGCAGAGCACAAGCACTTTAGTACTGGTTAACAGTGGTAAAATGCAAAGAGTTCTCAGGCCAGCAAAAACAAGGTCAGTAGAAATGGCGGAGGGAGGCAGAAAGTTTGGGTGTGACCCTGTAGAAAGACCCCTTTCCAACAGACAAATTGAAAGCAGCAACCAACTTTTTCGAAATAAAACCTTAGTTTGATTGGTAGGACACTTTGGGCTGATTCCCAAATTTGTACATTTATACAGTAAATGTAATTCAAGCACTGGTGCACATGTTTGACCTTTAGAAATTGAAAGCATTCCCAGAAGTACACCTGGATGGGTCTGCCAGTTGTAAGTTTCCAGGCCTACTGGTGAGAATGTTGCGTGAAATATTCCTAATGCTCCTATTTCCTCAGTGCACCTTTGAATGTATTCTATAATTAATGCAGGGAAAATTAAATTCAACGTGTGAATGCATGTTTTTAATTCTCTTTTTTCTCCATGATTAATACACATTGCCCCTTATCCTTAATCCCCATTACTTTTTGGGGTGAACCATTCCTATGCCCCCCTTGGAATGGGAATTAGTACAGCCCTTGACTAGAGTAAATCACAGTAAATTTTCAGGTGAGAAAGGATGGAATCTGAGTTTTGTGAATGCCAAGAAACTCAAATGTATGCATCCATAAACGTATTCACAAACACATATTCACAAGCTTACAAGCAAACCTTGCCCTTATTCTCTCACTCCTCATCTCTTGCATGGGGTTTACATCTGCCTATTTCTAAGCACTTGTATCGACAAATATGTGGTAGTAAACACATGTATGCCTGCCAGGTATCCGTGTCTGAATTCCTGAAGTGTGTAAATGAAGCCATTTTCGATTGTAAATGTCCATGTAAGACTTCAGCATGCTAAAGGTGGTACGTCCATCCTCTGGAAATACCCCTAGAAAAGAACACTTTATGGTAGCAGTAAAGGGCCAGATTGACAAGCCATTTTCCACTGTAAATGCACACGTTTACTACTGTTGCCACTTAGGTACTGACACTAAATCGAAGGCTGTGTATTTTAAAAATATTAGTTAACAAAGTGGATTTAAAAAAAAATAAGTTAAACATGCACTTACATAGAGATACGCTTTACTATCGATTTAGGGCCCATATTTATACCTATTGCGCCGCATTTGTGTCATTTTTGATGCAAAAGCGTCGCAAACTTACAAAATGTAATTGTATTTTGTAAGTTTGTGCCACTTTTGCGTCACAAAATGACACAAATGTGGCGCAAAAAAAGTATAAATATGGGCCTAGGTTTCTACCATAAAATATTTGCATGCTGGATAGTGGATATCTGCCCCACCTAACTACAAATTCCGTAGAAAGTTGGTGTTGGGCGGTTTGAAAAGGAAGTCATATATAAAAGGAAGGAAAGAGGAAATGTTTACTCGTGTTTTTTTTTTTCCTGAGGAACACATATTGTGTGAATGAGTAATACAAGACTTAATTAAACATTGGCTTGAAGGGCACGAGGTGTGAGCAAGATTTATACCCTCAAGCTAATTGAATATCTTTGAATTTGAATAAGTTGGTTAACAATAATCTTAATGAAATACTTAGGATGCAGGTGGAAACTTCTAAATATTCAATTCGGGAAGCAAGGTGGTGGCAGCTCCTCGTCAGTCCAGGTACCAGCTGCGGTGTGTCGACAGCAAGGGGAGCAGTGGCGGCTCCTCGGCTATGGTGGAGGAGCGTCTCCCCCCGCAAGAAGCTAGCACTGCAAATCCTTTAACAATGAAAGGATAATAAACTATGTTTATTATCCTTTCATTGTTAAAGGGTTGGGGCATTGGGGATGACGAGCCCTGAGGGGAGTGCATTGTGCACTCCCCTCAGAGTGCATATCTGTTTGACCAGCCGTCTCGGGCCCCCCAAACACACATGCGCAGTGTGCTCTTTCCACCCGGCACTGTGTTTCTGGGCTGGATAGAGCAGACACAGGCTCCTAGTGTGCCTGGGAGCGCCCTGACTGGGCGCTCCCAACCTATCTTGACAATGCTCTGAGCAATGTCAGGATTGGCCACAGAGCAGGCTGGGAGCCTGTGCCTGCAGCCTGAGGAGACGGAGGAGCGTCAGCGTGGGAGCGGAGGAAAGATTGTTTTAAAAAAATGTATTTATTTACTTTAAATATCTTCCCCCCTCTCCCCCGTGCGCTGCCCCGTCCCCCCGTCACCCCCGCGAGCCGTGACTGAAGGGGAGCTAGTACATCATGGGAAGGGGAGGCATGTTGTGAGGTCGCTGGCAGTGCCAAGAGCATTACAGCTGAATGGTACGTGAGAATATGTTTGTGTGCTCTGTGGACGGCGGTGTTCATATGTCGCAGTGCTGGCTTAAACTCTGTGGAGGCCCCCAGTCAGTCCCCTAGTCAGTCCAAATTTCGAGACCCCCTCACAAATTTTCTCCTAATACATTTTTAATTTTACCAACAATAAATTTTAATAAACCAGTTTTATTACACAAAACTAAACATTACACGTATGTAGTTTGCACCGAATTTTCTTACAAACTGACAGCTCACAGAAGATGAGCTTTTAAGAGACAAACTTTTATGAGAATCTGATGTCTATGGCTTATGTACTATATTTTGTTAATGGGTACATTACATTAATACAGTATTTTCTCTATAGAGTATTTAATGTAAAGTTTTTGTTTCTTTGAGTTGATTAATTTTTATTTTTTTCTATCTTTTGGAAACAATTTAAAAAATCTTGATTGTAGTTTTCTTTCAAGATCAAATTAATATCCTTTTGATCTGTTGTTGCAGGTCCCCTAAAAGGAGTGGGGCCCAAAGGCCAGAGCCTATTTTGCTTATTTGGTAATCTGGTGCTGGTGTCACGAGCCGCCAGATGGATAGCTTGCGGGCCGGGCTGTGTCGAGGATGTTCAGAAGCCACAAAAAATAGCCTCGTGCTCTTCAGAAGTTGAGAGAAGTAGGATGCCTCTGAAAGGGATGAGGCTGGCTGCCCCTCAGCAGTGCAGAGGAAGCCAGACCCTGCAGAAAGCAGATCACACCACCTGTCGGAGGAAAGGGGAACTGAACAGAGCTTGGAAAAATGAGCCGCAAGGCATGGCTTACACGAAAGCTCCCACCCAGGAGAAGCACTGATGGCTGTGGAGTAATGTGGCTAGTACACATTTGTCTCTAGTGGACTTTTTTGCCATGGTCCCCACACCAGCATCAATTCAAGGAGATATGCTGCAGGCTACAAGCACAAGCTCCATGGAGAATGGATCCCTAACTGATGGTAGTGCCATAGATGGATCTATTGCTAAGCCAAGGGCAGACACAGTAGTAACTGGAGATACAGGCCTACATCTTTCAACTAGTGCGCCCTCAAAAGTCCATTCAGGCAGCTCTACTCAAGGGCGCAAGGAGCCTTGGGGGCTTGTCAAAGGTCACTGAAATACATGTCGTAAATGAAGTAAATACCCAGGATCTAGGGGAATGGGATAGGGACTTAGCGGCAGGAGAGGCCAACTGCCCTTCTCTACTGACTGGCTAGGCAAGACAGTGGCAAGGGAGTGTAGATTCCTCAGAGTCACAGCCACTATTTAAGCGGGGCTCTTACTTGTCAGAAGAGAGGGGAGAGAGCAAAACACTGAGGGCTGCACTCCAAGGCTCTGCGAAAGGAAGCGCTTTAAGTACAGATATCTCTGCTGGTGGAAGAGGCGCTGGAGAACAGAAAATAAGAGACAATACCCTTGACCCTGGGGATAACTTAATCCCTCTTACTAATGGGTCAGACTCTTCTATCTCTACCCTAGCGATCTCCCTGATTTGAAATCATCTGTTTCTGAGATCAGCTCTACTAGTGGAGGAACACATGGAACCATTGCCATGTCCAGGAGAACCAAGCAGAAAAAAAGGAAAAAAAGACAGACCCGTGGGATTCAAGCTGAGAAGGGCGTCATGTTCCCTGTTCCTTAAAATGGGATTATTCTGTAACACAGCAGATGCATACAGAAGTCCAGGGTCAGAAACTGACATTTTCTCCCTTGCAGGACAGGCATCCGGTTCTGGCTGTCGCAATGGAAGAGCCTTTGCTGAGACTCATATATCAGTCTATTAAGCAGCACCAATAAGAACCACACAGTGTTAGCCGGAGTGCACATTTGGCCACAAAAAAGCTGCAGGGGGCAATAATGAAAGTCAGTAAAACAGGCATTTAGGTAAGGGGAAGGATTTCTCAGTGTAGAAGACCACCACATAGCCCTTGAGTTGGACCCCTGGGCAGTGAGAAGTCAAGCAGAGACGCATGAATCCCAGCTTCCTGATGTTCTATGGAAAATCAAAGATTTTGAGAACTGGCAAAGAAGGATTAATCTGTGATTTTTAAGTGTAGCAGAAGAGGTGAAAGGTAGGGACGTAAGGACCTTCATGATATCTCTATTCAGGGAGGCTTTTATTGAGTTGACTACTTGGAACTGGAGATGGAGCTCCAAAGAGTAAATTGCTTCTCCCTGATGATCAAAACGCAGGGGCTAGGACAAGATGGGGCTGCTGGTCAGCCCAGGTTGGAACTAGTCTATTTGGGGAATTTTTTGCTTAGGCAAGAATTTTTGAAAAAGTCGGACCTGACGCTAAACATATGCTCAGTGTCAGACTTTCTTTGTGAGAATCAACTTCTGCCATGTGACAGTCAAGAGGAGGTATAGACTGTGGCGGCTGACAAAGCCCTTTCAGGAACTCAGGGGGGGAGCATTTTTGATCGTCTTGCTTGGCTGAAGGTCTACTTTCGGGGCAAGTCTCACTCTTTTACATCTGAAATTAAAGCCAAAGAGTATCTGAATGAATTGACAGCAGGGCGATAGTTTGGGACAAGTCAGGACAATGCAGTATCTGATGAGCTAGTGTCTGCTACTGGAAGAATTTGGGGCGGGAGTCGATCTATAATTTAGGGGCTGTATTTTTGCTGTTGCCAAATCATATTTATGTATGTTCAGGGCAGTGGATTATGGATTATGTTGAATTTTTTGCAATTGTTTACTCAAGCTCTCTTCTACTAAAGTTTATTATTCCCCCTTTTATGGTAATAGGATGTCAGCTGCTGTGCTAGGTAGCCGGGGGTGGTATAGAGGGTGATCTCCGGAGCCATCAATCGCTCAAACCTGAGGTGGTCTGACTGCTTCGGGATGGTGGTGTGGTGGGGGCTGGGGTGCTCCTGGAGAAAGGGGGGAGAGGGACAGTAGAATGAGGGTAGGAGGAGGCACTACGGTCACAACACAAGAGGTGGCGGTTTCTTTTTTTGGTGCAATGGATGTTTGGCCTTTGCAAGATTCAGGGATGCTGGCTGTGATGGACAGGCTTGTTTGAGGAGTAGATACAATTGATCTTTAGGTATGGCTCTACTTCATATAGCAGCATTGAATATCTGCGGGCTGAATGAGAGTGCTAAAAGGCGGAAAGTAGACATTGAACTTAAAGTTTTGCGAGGGGCTATTCTCTGCTTGCAGAAAACACATGTTGAGGAGGCAAGAAGAAAATTACTTAAAACTCTAGGATTTAAACTAATTGTTTGTATGACACAAAGCCAGCGTGGTTTCCTTCAATGGATCGGGGGCTGCGCCACCCTATTTCCAGGCCGGTATCTGCACACTGCATTTCTTTCAAAATGCTAACTAACACCAGTAGCGATGTTGCTTAGCATTTTAAAGCAAATGTAGAAGCCATGCGCCAGTACTTCTGCTTCCTCCCTCCTGTCTGCGATGACACTCCGAATCAGACACAGGCGTCACGTCAGACAGGGAAGCCAGGCAGTCAGACAGGACTCTTGTGTGACACATGCTCTATTGCACATGTGTCACATTATGAACTTTACTAAACAGGGCTGACAAGGTTCCAGCCCTGTAGTCACTGTTTGGGGGCATTTAAAACCACCCACAAATTATGCCAGGCAGCGTCATTTTTCCAAGCAGTTTCGGGCGGGTACAGCTTAAGCCCTATACCTCCTCAGACTGTAATGTGTACAACTGCTGCATGATGACCCACCCTTTCACAGGTCGTCATAGGATGGGGTGGGGTCATCAGGCATAACTGACCCCAGCCATCTCTGTGACGAGTAGGTTTTTTTTAATACTGCCTGCAGCGTTATCACAGTAACCACTGCACTTTGTATTTTGCAGTGATTACTGTAGTAATGCTGCGTTTTACTTAAAAAATGCTTTCAATCAGATTTAACCTGACCTGTCACAGAGTCATGAGACTCAACTTATGGCCCTGTGAGGTCGAGTCACATGCTGCATGGACTGGGATGACATGAAAGCAACAGGCAGCACACATACCCTGGCCTGGGCTCATCAGCCTGCAGAACTGACTGGGACAGAAGCTGCTTGATAAGGTAAGTGTAACATATTAAGGCCCTCATTACAACATTGGCGGTAAAAGCCGCTTACTGCCGTGCAGAAGACTGCCAACACACTGCTGTGGCAGCGGAAATCCCGCCACGGCTATTATGACCCACAGCTCGGAATCTGCCAAAATTCAGACACCCACACAAGTCCACCACAGCAGAGTTCAGTGATAAACTGGCGAAAACAAAACCTTCACTGTCACGCCAACAGAAATACGCCCACACTATCACAGCCCACGAATCCACGGGGTGGTCTTTCAACCGCGGTATTCCATTGGTGGTACACACCGCTGCACTCAAAATACACACACATTTACAAAACACAGCCAAATTGGACAAATCGAAATACACACACCTGATACACATACACACACCACTCCCACACACCCAATACAATATAAAACACACACCCACATTACCCACAAACCCTTATTACCCAAAAATCCAAAGAAGGCCAGAGAGACAACAAAGCAAAGACAACACCAGCATACAGAGGCACACAACACCATCACACATACACATACACGCAAAAAACACTACACACCCCTAAACATCACCCCACACATCACAAAACACACCACCTCACACATCACCCACACCACCCCATGGCACCGCAAAGACACTCCAGGTTTTCTGAGGAGGAGCTCAGGGTCATGGTGGAGGAAATCATCCGTGTAGAGCCACAGCTATTCGGATCACAGGTGCAGCACACCACCATAGCTAGGAAGATGGAGCTATGGCGCAGAATCGTGGACAGGGTCAACGCAGTGGGACAGCACCCAAGAACACAGGATGACATCAGGAAGAGGTGGAACGACCTACAGGGGAAGGTGCGTTCCGTGGTCTCAAGACACCACATTGCGGTTCAGAGGACTGGCGGCGGACCCCCACCTCCTCCCCCACAACTAACAACATGGGAGGAGCAGGTCTTGGCTATACTGCATCCTGAGGGCCTTGCAGGAGTAGCTGGAGGAATGGACTCTGGTAAGGCAAATATTTCACTAGTTCATCCCCCACCCTACCTGCATGCTATCACATACCCCCACCCTCGCCCTCACCCCCATCCCTCCAACTCCTCACATATGTCCCACTAGCACAAACCACACATCCCAACACCAAGCCCTGCATGCAACAACAAAGCATGGATACCCATCACCAATGCATGTCCACTACACATACCCACACAGACCCCTAAACAATTATCATACAAGGTCCTACACAGGAATGGAAGCACTGGGGTGCAGGGTCACCCACCCGTTGCACACCATGGTACACACAGATACTAAAACTATGCATTTACACCCCTGCAGGACTCCTACCCAACGTCCCCGGACAGGAGGTTCCAGACATGTCCACTCCCCCAACAGAAGAGGCCCACAGTGATGACAGCAGCTCTGTCCAACTGGATCTAGATGACTAGCCCGACCCATCTGGGACCTCTGGACAGTCGGTTCCCCTCACACTGGCACAGGGAACCACAGAGCCTCCCCCCCTCAGGAAACACCAGCACAGCACCCACCCAGCGGCCCATACCTCTGTCCCCAGGACACGTCAAGCAGCAGTGTGTCCACCACTACAGGGAACCCAGGTTAACCCAACACCCCAAGAACAGCAGGGACCTGGGGGCAGTGGTAGTGGGCACACGGTTCAGGGGACAGAGGCACAGGAACACAGGGGAACTGGGACGGCTGCCGTGGGACAGGGGGAGTAAAGGCCCAGGAAACCCACTCTCCACGAGGCCCTCTCCAACATCATGGGAGCCTACCATCGTTCCCAGGAGACAATGGCAACGGTACTGGCCAAGTTTCAGGAGACCCAGCGGCTGCAGGAGGAACAGTATTTGGGGGTTCAGGGATGAACTCAAATCCATCAATACCACCCTGGGCACCATTGTAGGGGTGCTGAAGGACCACGTCAACACCAGGATGGACACTGTGGCACAACAAGGGGCCCCTGACACTAGCCTGGATGATGAACTGCCCTCCACCTCCACCGGCGCTAGTGGACAGGAAGCTCCGCCACAGGACCACGACACCAGCACCCCACCCCCTGCAGATGGAGAACCACACCGCAAACGGTCCCTGAAATCCAGGACAAAGACAGAGAACAATGCCAAGACCCCCGCCAAGAAATGAGACCACCCTGATTGTCATCCTTCTGTCCCACTTCATCACCCTGTCCATCCTTAAACTGCCCTAGCTCCACTTCCTATACCCCTTTGGACAATGCACCTGTGAGACAAATAGACTGGACTCTGCCATGGGCATTCCTCCACCATCACCCTTGACCATTTTACAACCCCCTACACTTTTTTGCACTGAAATAAACACCCTTGAATCACAAAACAAGCTGGAGTCAGTCTGTGCTTTCACAAATGTGTATTAGCAATAACTAAGGAAAATTGCAATGTCCATTCTATTGTCAACATACCTATGCCACACAGCTATAGTCCATGAGGTTACATAGCAGAGGTCACACAGTGGGACCCATATCTGTGAAATCAAAAGGGAAAGTGACAAATCAGGGTCAATACACTGGGTGAACGTGACAGACATATGAGAGGTATAACAATTTTATCAGATGTAGGAGGCAGTGATGTCTTCTTACCTGTGTCTCACTGGAAGTATTGATGGATCATGGTGTTTCTGTTGTCTATGTCCTCTTCTTCTGGCTCCTCTTCTTCACTGTCCACAGGCTCCTCATCTGGCACAAGATCTCCATCTGTACCATCCTCCTGCAGGAAAGGCACCTGTTGTCGCAAAGCCAAGTTGTGCAACACACAGCAGGCCACAATGATCTGGCACAACTTCTTTGGTGAGTAGTAGAGGGAACCACCTGTCATATGGAGGCACCAGAACAGTCCTAGTTCGCCCATGTGCCTCATTGTAGCGTTCCTCTGACCTTGTCCTGGGCTCCCTCACTGGGGTCAGTAGCCATGACAGGTTGAGGTACCCAGAGTCACCTGCAAATGGCGAGGGACAACTGTTAGACACACACTAACCCTTAGGGACACACCCAGACGACTATTCACACTGTATAGGGTCCATGTCCTCACCTAATAGCCACACACGGTGCCTCTGGAGTTTCCCCATCACATAAGGAATGCTGCTATTCCTTAGAATGTAAGCATCATGCACTGAGCCAGGAAACTTGGGGGCATATTTATACTCTGTTTGCGCCGGATTTGCGTCTTTTTTTTTTACGCAAATCCGACGCAAAACTAACTCCATATTTATACTATGGCGTTAGACCCGTCTAGCGCCAAAGATCTTGGAGTTTGCGTCATTTTTTTGCGTGGACACCTACCTTGCGTTAATGATATGCAAGGTAGACGTTCCCTTCTAAAAAATGACTCCGAGGCATGTGCGCCGTATTTACACTCCCGGGCAAAAATCACGCCCGGGAGTGGGCGGGTCAAAAAAAATGACGTCCAGCCGCTTTTGCGTTGTTTTTTAGCGCCTGGTCAGGGCAGGCGTTAAGGGACCTGTGGGCTCGGAAGGAGCCCAGAGGTGCCCTCCCATGCCCCCAGGGACCCCCCCTGTCACCCTTGCCCACCCCAGGAGGACGCCTAAGGATGGAGGGACCCATCCCAGGGAACATATGGTAAGTTCAGGTAAGTAATTTTTTTTTTTTTTTTTGTGGCATAGGGGGGCCTGATTTGTGCCCCCCTACATGCCACTATGCCCAGTGACCATGCCCAGGGGACATAAGTCCCCTGGGCATGGCCATTGGGCAAGGGGGCATGACTCCTGTCTGTGCTAAGACAGGAGTCATTTCAATGGGGGTTGGGAGTCAAAAAAAATGGCGCAAATCGGGTTGAGGCCAAAATTTTGCCTCAGCCTGACTTGCCCCATTTTTTGACACCCAAGCTCCATTTTCCCCTACGCCGGCGCTGCCTGGTGTAAGTCTTTTTTTTTTTACGCACACCAGTCCGCAGCGCCGGCTAACGTCATCCAATAAATAAGGCGCCCCCATGGCGCTTTGGAATGGCGTTAGCCGGCGTTAAAATATTTGATGCACAACTGCGTTGGCGCAGTTGTACGCCAAAAAGTATAAATATGGCCCTTGGTGTTCACATGGGAGATGTACTGGTCAGCCAAACACACCATCTGCCCATTCATTGAATGGTAACTTTTCCAGTTTCTGTACACCTGTTCACTCCTGCGGTGGGGGGGGGACCAAGGCCACATGTGTCCCATCAATTGCACCTTTGATGTTGGGGATATGTCCCAGAGTATAGAAGTCACCTTTCACTGTAGGCAAATCCTCCACCTGAGGGAACACAATGTAGCTGCACATGTGTTTCAGCAGGGCAGACAACACTCTGGACAACACGTTTGAGAACATAGGCTGGGACATCCCTGATGCTATGGCCACTGTAGTTTGAAAAGACACACTATCCAGGAAATGGAGTACTGACAGGACCTGCACTACAGGGGCGATACCTGTGGATGGTGGATAGTTGACATCAGGTCTGGCTCCAACTGGGCACACAGTTCCTGGATTGTGGCACGATCAAGTCGGTAGGTCACTATTACATGTCGCTCTTCCATTGTCGACAGGTCCACCAGCAGTCTGTACACCGGAGGATGCCGCCATCTCCCCACCTGCCCCAGCGGACGTGCTCTATGGATGAGAACAGTGAGCAGAGGGTCAGCTAACACTGAGGTACAAAAACACAACTTTTTTGCACACATTTGTCAATCCGCCATGTGCCTGTCTTAGTGTGTATGCAAGGTCTAGATATGTGTGACACATTTAAAAATAATGCCATATGGCCCCCTGAAATGGCGGCTGCCTGTCCTGTAAGGTGGGACAATGGAATATGAGGTAACTGCGCTGGCGTTGTACACCGTCGGGGTAGGCGGTCGAAGGCCACGGCGCAATCCTGCATTTGTTAACATTGGACCCTATGGGTCCCAGGAGCCAATGACGATGTACGCCGGCGGTGACGGTACGCACCGCCGCGGACGTGACCGTCATTTTCTGTCTGTTCACTCACTTGATACCTGATCTTCGACAGGAGAGGACCTACACTGCAAGTGCTGCTGTGACCTCAGTCTGGAAGCGACAATGGCTCAAGTGTCTGGGGAAAGGGCACCTGCCTTCACATCGGAGGAGTTGGAGAAACTTGTGGATGGGGTCCTCCCCCAGTACATGCTACTCTACGGTCCTCCAGACAAACAGGTGAGTACACTGTGAGCATGCTGTATGGGCAATGCCTGTTTGGAGTGGTGTGGATGGGAGATGGGGGGGGGAATGAGGCGTGCATGAAACGACGATGAGTGCATGTGCGTCAGGTCAAGGGTGGGAACGTGGGCCAATGACTGTGACGGTCCGAACGGTTATAGTTTCTCCTTTTCCCCTGTACTATTCCTGTAGGTCAGCGCCCACCAGAAGAAGGATATTTGGTGTGCCATCGCCAAGGAAGTCCGGACCCTGGGTCTCCACCACAGACGAAGCACCCACTGCCGTAAAAGATGGGAGGACATTCGCCGCTGGAACAAGAAGACGGCGGAGGCCCAGCTGGGGATGGCCTCCCAACGTGGGAGGGGTGCCCGTCGCACCATGACACCCCTGATGTTCCGGATCCTGGCGGTGGCATATCCAGAGTAGGATGGGTGCTTGAGGGCATCACAGCAGCCACAAGGGGGTGAGTACAGTCACATTCATCTGATTCAGCGCGCATGGGAGGTGTCTGGGTGGGGGAGGTGGGCAGTGGGTTCCCCTAGGCCAGGGCAAGTTTTGCAGGCAAGGTCCCTTCGTGAGGCAGGATATGTGGCACCCCACCCCACCAGTGTTAAGAGCCATCTACCCCTAGTCAGGCTCCTGCGACTTCCATGTGTGCAGCAATCGGGCATAGGCCTTGTACCCCAGGGCCCTGTGATTAATCTGGGAACTCTAAGTGCATGGCGTAGTGCAGAAGCCTGCTCTGTCTGTAGTGTCCGCCAACGGTAGCAGTATTTCATGCACTGAACATGTCTTTCTACTTTCTTCCCCCCCTTTTTGTGGTCTCCATGTTCTTGTGTGCATTAGCATCATCATGCGGAGGAGCAGTGCCACCGGAGGACGAGGGAGCTGCATCCCACATGGTCCTGGAGGGCGAGACTACGGACTACGAATTCACCACTGGGACGGAGGGCGAGAGGAACTCCACGTCGGGGACAGGAGCTGAGACCAGTGACACGGACTCCTCCTCGGATGGGAGCTCCCTGGCGGTGGCGGGCCCCTCTGTTCCCACCGCATCTACAGGTATAGCCACCAACCCCCCTACCAACACCGCCCTCCCAGCAGCCCCTCATTGTGTGCCCCGTGGCCGCTCACCCAGGAAGGTGGGCATCTCCTTCGTCCCAGGCACTTCTGCCCCTGCCCCTGTCAGCCCTGCTGCCCTCAGTGAGGAGGCCATTGACCTCCTCAGATCACTCACTGTTGGGCAGTCTACCATTCTGAATGCCATCCAGGGTGTAGAGAGGCAGTTGCAACAGACCAATGCATACCTGGAGGGCATTCATTCTGATCAGGCAGCCAACAGTGAGCTTTTCAGACTCTGGCCTCAGCACTGATGGCAGCCATTGTTCCTGTGTCCAGCCTCCCCCCTCCAACTTCCTCCACCCAGACCCAATCCATAGTACCTCAGCCTATCCCAAGCACACCATCAGACCAGCATGCATACACCTCAACACACAAGGGTAGCTCTGGCAAACATAAGCACCACACATCCCACAGGCACTCACACAAGCATCATACCCATGCAGACACCTCAACAGCCACTGCCTCCACTGTGTCCCCCTCCTCCACGTCTCCCTCCTCCCTCCCTGTCATGTCTCCAATCACACCTGCATGCACTACATCCTCAGCCACTACCTCCATCACCAGAACGCCCATCACCACACACCGCTCACGTGCACTACCCACCCCCACTACCATATACACATACCCTGTGTCCTCTACCAGTGTGTCTGTGAGCCCACCTCCCAAACACCACAAAAGCAGTCACACACCCACCCAACAGCCATCCACCTCACGACAGCCTCCAACCCATACACCTTCACCCAAAGTCAGCAAACGTACACTTCCTACAATCACTACCTCTTCCTCCACTCCCAAACCCCCTCCATCTATCCGTCCTAGTGTGTCTAAAAAACTTTTCCTGACAAACCTTGACCTCTTCCCTACACCTCCCCCACCCCTTCCGTCCCCTAGAGCCCACCTTTCCAGGTCCCAACCCAGCACATCAGCCACCACCTCACCGGGAACAGTGGTGCCAGCAGTCACCGGCTTCTGGAGTGCGCCAAGCAGCAGGGCAGCCAGTGTGCCAAGGAGCCAGGCCAAGGACAGTCCCCCACCTCAGAAATAAAAGAAGTGGGCCACAGCCCAGAGGGAGAAGGGCAAGACACCTGCCACCAAGGGCTCTCCCAGGACTACATTTGGGAGTGGCAAGACAGCTGCGCCACCATCCAAGGTGGGGAAGGGCCAGAGACAGAAAGGGAAGTCGCCGCCAACCTGCACGGCGGACAAGACCGCCAGCGGCACCGCCACATGTACCGCCGCCACAGGCACTGCCGCTCATGACCCTGCCGCCAGTAGCACGCTCACTGAGCCACCCACCAGCACCGCTGCCCAGGACACCGCCGCCAGCAGCACACTCACTGAGCCACCCACCAGCACCGCTGCCCAGGACACCGCCGCCAGCAGCACGCTCACTGAGCCACCCACCAGCACCGCTGCCCAATGAGCGCCGGAAGCACCGCCGCTACTGAGGCAGCCACCAGCACCGCCAGCGGCCACCGCAGACATGACTGCCATCCCTAGTGGTCAGTCATACGAGGCTGGTGGTCAGTTCCGGGGGCCTGGACAGCTTCCATGTTGGCCCGCCGTCAGTGGAGTATCACATCCACTCCCTCAGTCCTTGGCAGGATGAAGCACTCTGGGCACCAAGCCCCCTCCAGAACCAGTGGAGTATCACATCCACTCCCTCAGTCCTGGGCAGGATGAAGCACTCTGGGCACAAAGCCCCCTCCAGAACCAGTGGAGTATCACATCCACTACCTCATTCCTTGGCAGGATGAAGCACTCTGGGCACAAAGCCCCCTCCAGAACCAGTGGAGACTGGTATTCACTTGGGAGACTGTGGCTTTGCACTCCCCAGGATGCAGCAGTGCAAACCACCCACTGTAAAGACTTGAGAGACTGTGGCTTTGCACTCCCCAGGATGCAGCAGTGGGCAAACCACCCACTGTAAAGACTTGTGAAACTGTGGCTTTGCACTCCCCAGGATGCAGCAGTGGGAAAACCACCTACTGTAAAGACTTGAGAGACTGTGGCTTTGCACTCCCCAGGATACATCAATGGGTATGGAGCCCCGTTGTGGAGCTGACGTTGTGCACTCATCCGGCTCAGGTACCCCCTTCCCTTCCTCCTGAAGTGCCTGTTTTATTTTGATCTGATGCCCCTGCAGTGTTCTCTCCGTTTTGATCGGGTATTGAGTGTGGGCCTCGCCCATGCATTTTGGGCCCTTTGGTCCACGGACTATGTATGTGCAGTACATGGACTTGAAATCTTAGTGTACATATTTGTTAATAGTGTATATATATTTTTGAATAATGGATTTTTCCTGATTATAATCGTTCAACTCATTTCCTTTTGTCCTTGCGTTCTTCCAGGGGGGTTGGGGGGTGTAAATGTAATGTTTCGACATGTACTGGTGTATGTGTTGTTGTGTGTGAGGGTGGGGGTGGGAGTGTTGCGTGTTGCATGTGTGTGTCACCCTCTTTTCCCTCCCCTGTGTCGTAGATGCAGTACTCACCGTGGTCGTCGCCGCCGTCGGTCGTGCTCCTGGTAGAGGAGCAGGAAGACAAGGGCAGGTAGAATTTGGAGTTCCGGCTTCATGGCGTCCTAATTCCTCGTGGGGTGTGTAGAGGTGAGCGTTTTCCCTTCCAAGTCCAGTTTCCGCCGTGTTTGTTCGCGTTGAATCCGCCCCGGAAAATATGGCGGATTGGTGTGTCATAATGGTGTGGGCGGTACATTGTATTCCGCCTGTCTGTTGGCGGTGACTGCCATGCTGTTTGTTTGTACCGCCGTGGCGGTCGGAGTGTTAAAGTGGCTGTCTATGTTGGCAGTTTCCGCCACGGTCGTGATTCCATTTTTTTTTCCGCCGCCCTGTTGGCGGTCTTACCGCCGCTTTACCACTGACCGCCAGGGTTGTAATGAGGGCCATAATGCCTACAAGTGATCTAAAATGCTCCGACACCCTACATACAAATGAGTAGCACTATAAAAGAAATGAAATAAGAAACAAAATAGTAGTATTTAAATTATTTGTTTAAGTACTGAAGCAAACCAGCACATCTGACATTATTTAGTGCATGCATACCTCTTTAAGAACTGTATTTTTAGCCCAATTATCACAGAAACAGAGCTGCAAATTTTCTGAAATACACTGATTTTTCAAATAAATTATTGGGGGGAGAACCCCCCCCCGGACACCCCTTATTGTTGTCTGGCTTTCTCCTTTCACTTCTCTCACTAGCGTTAATGGGTTAATTCTGCTTACACCACACCAGGCACCAGGACAATGGGAGTGGTGATCATGGCTCAAAAGAATTCAGGCTGCTTTAAACGTAATCTTGTCGATTAATATGGACAATGGGTTATTGTAGTATACCAAGATGATAAAAGCTCCTTCACTCTCTGCTCAGTTTACAGGTCAATGCTAGCATGACCCAGAAATTTTTGATTGGTTGACTATGAAACTGGCATTATGGCCAACCTCAGTTATAATCTGTGGGGATCTTGACATTAATGCGACTGGTGGCCTTTTCAATAGCGGGGTTCTGGCATATAGTGGAAGGAAGCTGAGAGTATTGAAATCACTCCTCTATCATGGGAAGGATTACAGGTTGACTGATGTGTGGCATAAGGTGAATGCCCCAGATCCAGGTTATACTTATTTTTCTGCCCCCCAAGAAACATCTGTGACTTGATTATTTTTATATTTCCTGTAATTTTCCTCAAGGTTTCAAAATTGAAAAATATCCCAGGGTCACGCTGATCACAATCCACTTGTTTTAGAGATCCGGGAGGAGGGCCTTGATAAGTTGCAGCATAATTGGTCCTTCGAGAGAGCATTGCTGGAGGACGAGGATGACTATATCGGGCATATGAATGCCTGGATAACAGAATTTATTTAATTTAATAGAGGAAGTGCCTCACCTGTGATGGTCTGGGGAGCTTTCAAGGCCAGTGTCAGGGGGGAGAAGCTCAGTTTTGGCCTGAATCAGCAAAAAAAAGCAGAATCAACAGCTTATGGAACTATTTAGAGTGATGGGGGAAGCAGAGGTCAAGCTCATTTCTGTGGCTGTAGAGGGGGTTAATTTAGATAGAGCTCAACATAAGGTGGCTTTAGCTACAGCCGTGATTAGTGATAGCTCATCTAAAAAAGCGGCTCATATACGTGAATACCCTAAATATAGTGAACGAGTGGGTCACCTACTGGCAGTTCGAACTAGACAGGAGAGTCAAGGTAAGATTACCGAAAATAGAGACGT
The DNA here is from genome assembly GCF_031143425.1 of Pleurodeles waltl. Classification (NCBI taxonomy): domain Eukaryota; kingdom Metazoa; phylum Chordata; class Amphibia; order Caudata; family Salamandridae; genus Pleurodeles; species Pleurodeles waltl. Next base: position 272,124,821 of record NC_090449.1, read on the forward strand.
CTGGGAGGATCTGGTTATGGGTCGGGATCAAATCCAGATGGCGTTTTGGATATGCTGGGTTTGTACCCGGAGAAAGAGCAGCAGGATATTGAAATCAGCTGGCAGTAATTGAATTTGAGTAAATAAAATCAGAAGCAAAAACTGAGATTTTTGTATCCCCCTATGAAAGGGAGGGACATTTTTGCCACTCTTAAAAGTCTGGCATCTGGCAAAGTGGTTTGTCCTTATAAAACTCTGCTGAGATTTTAAAGTGTTTTTCTCTGTAATTCGTCCAGACCTGGTGCAACTATTTTTGGGGATACAAAAAGTGCAATTTGTACTGGAATCTTGATTCTCAGCGCAAACATCATGTTGATTTTAAAAAAGGGGAACCCACACAAGAGCCAGGGTCTTACAGACCAATAACTTTGATCAATATCAATACAAAATTATATATGGAATTATATTCCAAAGTGTTTGCCTGAAGGCTTAGTCACATTTTAGGCAAGATTGTCTCTCCGAGGCAGCATGGTTTTATCCCAGGAAGGTGGCCATTGGATCATGTCCGTCAAGTGATAATGTTTTTTGATGGGGCAGCCGTGTCCAGAGACCCTATAGCTCTGATTCTGTTAGACGCTGAAAAACATTTGATAGGGTCTCCTTGAGGTATTCTTGGCAGGTGATGAGCTGGTTTGGAATCAGGACAAATTTTATTAGGCTGTGTGAGCAGTTCATTTTAGACATATCACTAGTTTGCAGATGGTAGGAGGCCAGATTCAGCAGGGCACAAGGCAGGGCTGTCTGTGTTCCACCTTTCTTTTTGCCCTTTATATTGATCCTCCACTTAGGAAACTGGAGATTAATGAACTAATTTCATCCATGCAGTTTCAAGGCTACAACACAAAAGTGCTTGCATATGTAGATGATGTGGTTATTGTCACACCGGATCCAGGGGTGGCTATAGAGAAGATTGAGCAAGAGGTGTAAGCATTTCAGGAATTTGCTGGATATCTGTTGAACTGAAGTAAGACTCAGATAGTGATTCGCAGAGATGCCAGCAGCATTGCAATATATGTGTCCTTTAGTTGGGAGATGCAGTGAAGATAAGTGGACTGGCTGCACAGTACGCTCTGGCTATGCCCTATTGATTGTGAAAGAAGCCAGGGGGTGATTTTGAGACAGGTTGAACCCACATACTTCAAGAAGGTCCAGTTTAAGACTCTCCGAACTGCCAGCAATAGTTAGACTGCTCTACAAAGGAAATTAAGGCAGGGGAGACTGAATCATTATACTCCTCTTTAAAGAAACCCCATAAGCAGGCACTTTGTGTCAGCAGTGTCAGCATCAGGAATGGAATTTAATCCATATGATTTTTGCCTTTTGTCATATGCTTTTTGCATGCCCCAAATTGGAATTACTCAAAAGTAAAATCAAGATTTTTTTGGAGAGACCTTTACAGCTTGATATCACTTTCACCCCTCAATTAACACTCTTAAGAGTTCATAACGAGGCCATCCCTGGGCACTGTCAGCTCTTTATCTTAATTGCCATGGCGGTGCTTACTGACCTTTCCGCAATAGTAAGCATGCTTGCTGGCATTATTTCATTTGGAAAGGTGTCTATATCTCAGCAAGGGCAAGAAAGCCAAGGAAAAGGGTGAACAGATCTGGGTAGCGTTGCTGGGTTGAGCTGACTCTCAGGTGGCATCTAATGCATGATCCCTATCGCTAGCACTCGTTTGGCCAGCAATCCATTTTTGTAATAGGATACTCTGCGAAGTACCTAGGGATACGGTAGTCATGGGTGGCACTTCAAGTTTACAGCAATATCATTGGATAGATTGGCTTGTGTTGCACTTTATAGTGTGCACCTTATGGACTCAGAGCTCATCATGTGGCTGGGTTTGTGGGGTGAGGTAAAGCACGAAATGCCCTTTGTGGATTATGGATTTATTGTCATTGTCTTGTCTTCATGCTTTGTTTCACCGCAGGCTGTCTTTTTTTCTGATTACGTAAAACGTTCTTGGAATAATTTTGTTGATGCTGACCTAGGTTCGGTGGGCAGATTTGTATATCATAGCTACATTTCACCCTTGTGTTTTTTACATTAATACAATTGTTTTTAGAAGGAAACTTCTAAATCTAGTAATCTTTCATTTTCTTCCCAAGTGCCTTGATTAATTAGATACTTTTACAATTCTTTATCTTTCTTCTGGGTGAAGCAGCTGACTTGGTGCTTCCAATTGTCAGGACCAATGCTATTTTTGCACAACTGGTTAGTTTGATGGATGCCCAGTTAGAGGAGAACAGTAAGAGCACGATGAGTAATGATATATCTCATCCAAGAGGAGCTGCTGGAGCCAGCTATGCACCAGGGACATATAAAGAAGAATTTTACTGTACGTAGTTAACACAAACCTTTTTATATTATATATAAGAGGGATTAATGAAAAAAATGTAAAATAACATTTGAAAATTAGGTAGTACATAATGTAATAAAAGTGCAGAATAGACTTTGATCCCTTTTGCACCAAATAGTCGTTTCACGTTCAATGAAACTAAAATTAACTAACCTCAACGAAGCCTGATGTTTTTAGGTTTTAGTTCAAAGAGAATCTCATGACTAACTCTGTACCAAAGCAAAAACAAATGGAAACTATGTTTGCCTCTTAAGTAGTGGTATATGCATCAGACTAAACATAGCAACAACTGTTCAATCACTTTTTTTTACTGAGTTTACATAAAGAAGAAACGGAAACATTTTCTCCACTTTTGAAAGCATGAAGCTCTTAACTAAAAATTCTCCATATTTAATCACAGTTATTCATGGACTATGTTGATGTTTTGTAGTAATCATTTCAATGAATTACATGGCATGACATGATTTACACGTGTTATATGATTTAATTTGCAGTACATGCCAAGGGCGAAATTTATAGTTTTTCTATGGCACAAGTTATAGTTACTTGAGATACCACTAACTGGTGAATTTCAGTGGATTTGTTTGTTTAAAATGTATGTTTTAACTGACATTTTTTACTAAATTTAATGTCCCTTAACCTTTATTTTTTTCAATGAATTTCTAACCTTTGGTAACGTACAGTAATATTATTACAATTCCTAACTATAACAACACTTTAACCTTTGGTTTTTGCAGTGAGTTTCTATGTTTTTTTTTACCATAAAGTAAGATGGTCATCACCATGCGTGGTGAGTGGTTGGATGCAGGCAGATGTCTATGGCCAGACCATGTGCCCTACCTCACACCGTGTGAAGTTCAGGCTCTGCTCCCAACACTAGTTGCCACACACAGCAGACTATTTAATGTAACAAAATAAAGAGTGTCCTTTTAAGTATGGCAGATCAACTGGCTATGTGAAAGTGTCAACATATAAAACCACTGTGGGCCAATTGACTTCAAAAGCTCCAGGTAGAAATGCTTTATAAAATATGCTAAGCTCTTCTGGGAAGTTCATTAAATGACGCAGGAGACATACTGTGTTTTTAAGTAGTATCAGAGCTGTTGCATTTCCTGCACTCCCCCACAACATTAAATAAGGTTGGTGTGCAACCTGACACTTCTGGGAGCATCACAATGAACACAAATTATTATTAAAAAATGCCCCAGGGCATTATGAGGCAATCCTTCAATGGAACAGTAAATAATAAATGAGCTGCTCATTTAATTTTCTTTTTAGCATTTGTTTTTGTAAACTGTGTGCCTCGATACCCAGCTGGGGCACCCACATTACCAAAGTTTTAAGGTGCTGCGTGGGAGCCCAATGCTCCTGTTAACTGTGCCAACTCTCCAGCTTGAAGCCTTACCAACTGCCAGTGAGAGCTGGCATCTTTATTTCAAACTGTGTACCCCCGCGCCCACTCGGGGCACCAACATTACCAAAATCATTGGAAGCCATGTGGTGAGCCCCGTGGCCCCCATGGGTCCAGCCATCACCATGGTAAGAGTTGGCATTTTATCAGAAATGGGTGCCTTGGTGACCACCCAGGGCACCCACATGTCCTTCTGTGTGGGGGCCATATGGGAGAGCTGCCACAGCTGCCTCCCAAACCAGCACAGACAGTGGTGCTGGTGGGAGCAGGCTCACTCACTTTTCTTCCACCTATTCAGGCACAGCATTTGTAACTGCTTCCGCCCTGGTGAGAGCAAAGTTGTGTTTTCTGTCCGGTGCAGGTAGGGCAGGCCCATAGTCTCCCTGGCAGAAAACTGCCCTGGGGATGGGGTCCCTTGGACAGTGCTTGGATCTGGCCCCATGGAATGGGGTCCCCAGGGCTGATCTAGTTTCAGGCAGGGGGGCCAGATGGGGTCCCTGGGGCTCTACTGTGGGTTGGGAAAGGGCATTGCATCCACCTCCCCTCAGATTGAAAATGGCCCCGGGCATTATAGAGGCACAGGGAGGGAAGCCACATGCCCTCCTCCCCAAAATAAAGCCAAGTGCCTCCCTCCTTGGACCCGGCCAACCATGATTTTTAAGGCACACTTTTAAAAAGAAAATACCATGGTCCTCTGCAAATTCACTATAACATTTTAAAAACAAAATTGTTTTTGGCTCAGATGGGTCCTTGCGTGGCACCTTCATCTGGCCTAGGGTGGGCACAGTATCCCTTCCTTATATGTTTTTTAAACTTATTTATAGGACATGGGACTGAGAACCAATGTCCTAAAATCGATGCTGCTTCAGCTTTGTGGCAGCCAATCAGATCGTATCTTAAGATCTGTCAGCTCCGAAGATCTTCTCTGCATAGTGAAAAAATACAAAGATTTTGAGCTGTAATTTTTCAAAACTACTAAACGGATTTGGACCGATTTATACCAACTCACAAAAAGTACACTTTCTGGTCTAAGATCTGACTTTCTGCCAAAATTGGGGTAATTCTGTTCAGCAACTTTTGCAGTAACACTCTTTAATTTCCTATGGAAAAATTAATGGGTAAATATGCTTTTTGGAAGCACCTTGCCCCCTTTTTCTCTTCCCCCAATGAATGGATCACCCCAAAACTTTCCAGGAAGGAGCTGAGATGGATGAGATTTTTATGGTAAGTTGGAAAAAGTAAAATTGCATTTTTTCATTTAATGCAAGTGCAAAGTAATTTGAAATTGGAGGCTAAACATCGAGATAGTGTTCTTAGCTTGATTTGTGGGAGCTGGATTGGTATAGTAAACAGTGTCTATCACGAACGATTGGTTTCATCAGTTGAAGCACTGGCATGAACAGACAAGAAGAGAGGATGTGTTAGGTGGAAAAAAGACAAAGGGCCTCATTACGAGTGTGGTGGTCGGACCACTAAACCACCATGGTGATGTCTGCCAAAAGACCTCCATGTTGGCAGTCTTTCAGACTGCTGTTTTATGAGTTACACAGGCAGGCCTGCCAAATGCCATCCAAAAATACGACCCCACCAGGACTCTAGAGGGTGGGAAATAGGTTGTCCGACCGCCAGCACTGCCAACCCGTCAACCAAAAGCTAACCTTATTACAAGTCAAAAATCACGATGGCAGTCTGGCCATGGCAGTCTTCCAATGGTGGTGCGAACCGCGGTGGTCGACGGTCACCACAGTAATACACAACATCACATTGGATGCGTTTGAAAACAGCACAGCTGACACACACTTGACACACTCGACACACCTACAAACCACACTATACACCACAATCCTTTGCATCTCCATGCCAAAAACAAGTCAGAGCACTGCCCAACAACTTCACCAACCATGGATTAGGCATCCCTCTAACTTGCACTAAGCACATATCTCACACCCTCAACACACCCCAAGCCACACATATTTGCACCTCTACACTCCATTTACTCCCCACCACATCGTTATTACACAGCACCTAACCATTATATCTTTGTTATCTTGTTTTCCACTACCATGTCACCACAGAAAAATCCCTCTGTCACAGATGACGAGTTAAGAGTTATAGTTGATTAAATTATTCGAGTAGAGCCACAACTATTTGGAGCCCAAGTCCAGTAAACTACTATCGCTCTGAAAATGGGAATGTGCCAAAGGATAGTCAACAAAGTGAATTCTATAGGCAACTACCCGTGCACAAGGGATGACATCAGGAAGAGTTGGAACGACCTCAGGAGGAATGTTAGTTCTATGGCGTCTAGGCACCAGCTTGCAGTCCTGAAGACTGGTGGCGGTCCCCCACCTCCTCCCGTACAACTAACATCATGGAAGGAGAAGGTCTTGGTCATCCTGCATCCTGAGGGCTTGACAGGAATACCTGGGGGAGTCGAGTCGGGTAAGTCACAACAACAAAAATGGCACCAAAATGCATTGCCATGCATGCTCAATCATCACTTCTTGCACCTAAAATGTCACCCCACTCAACAGCCCAGTGTCCACCTGTCCATAGACCCCTGTGTGGCCTTCAACATATCAAGTAGACTCACCTGGGGGAACATCACTACAAGTTGCAGCAGGCACTGCTCTAATATCACTAAAACCAGAACAGTGTAGCATAATGAAAATTAACTTGTTTGTCAACTTCCCATTGGAGTGTACCCACCTGAGGGGTTCTCATATCTATAGTGTGTGGGTAGGACAGGCAGTGACACTCCAAGCAACAGTACACCACAACTGCCAAAATACTTTTACCTGGAAAGGCCCTCATGACGTGTACATGCCTGGGAGAGTCAAAATGAAAAACTGCATGTAGTACAGGGAGTCACATGACTGCTGAGGCCAGGAAGGCCCTGCCTACCCAATCAAATTACTCAGTCAACTCTGCATATGGTCACATATCACTGTTGGTATACTTGGTATGAAAGTCCTCTCACCTCAGAGGATGGACAACTTGAACTGTGAATTGTGATGAGTAATTTCTGAAAAAATTCAAGGAGGGCCAAGCCATGCAACCCAAACACCAGGCCACTGCCCATATGATCTTGTGGCACAGTGCCTGAACCCACAATGAATGTGATACACTTGGGAGGGACAAGGATACAGACAATGGTACACCCTGTAGTGTGGCAACACACCCAGATCCTTCTAGAGCTGACATGCCAAGATGAAAATAGTGTAGACAGGAAGAACAACTCAAATTGTCTGGAAAGAACTTCCTACACATATCAAAGGCCGCAAAATGTGCCTGCTGTATGGCATTGGCTACAGTCATATCCACAATGCATGACCACAGGATGACAACTATCACATATATTTCAAGGTTCTGGAAATGCCTGCATGACAAATAAATAGCTTTCACGATGACTCAAACAACACCCTGCCAAGTCTTACCTGCACTGCTCGCATGACGTGAGTCTATTACCATTCCTCCAACAGCAAATTATTGCAGACAGTCTGAGGCTAGGTCACTGAACAGGAATTTGTCTGTGGCTACAATGTAAGCTCACTACAAATGGTAATATGCGTACCTGTCACATAGAGGGAATCAGCAAATACAATATGAACATGACCCTAGCCCACTGTCACTGTCAAATATTGGAGGTAGATGTCACAATACAACCACTAACATTGTCTCTCCACATTAACAGGTTGTTCTGCCTGTGCAACTGGCACTGCAATGACAGACGCCACAGAGGATAGTGCCACTACCCCCATGGATGAAGCCCTCAGTGAAACAAACACTCCTGGACTGCTGGGCGTTGAGTATCGCAGGCAACCTGGCCAGATGACACTGGTCAGACTCAGCCTGACCACATCAACTCTTCCCAGTCCGTAGCCTCAACATCGCAGGCAGTCAGTCAACCCCAGGCATGAATCCCTACAACCGTCTCCAACATCTTGTGCCCCCAGCTCAGATTCCTGACTCACAACCTGCCAACCCTGGCAATGATGGACCTGGAACCAGTGGAAGGGGGCAGGCTGAACCAAGGGAACAGGCATGTGGGGGTAGGGTGCATGAGAGGGATGGTTGTCCAGGGGCGAGAGGCTGCTGGTGATGCCCCTGGCCAGGATACCATCAGCCAGGTCTTGGGTTCCTAGCAACTTTCCCAAGGCATGATGGGCCAGGTACTGACTAAACTCTAGGAAAGCTACAGAGAGATTCCCATTGTGAAATGCGGGAACAGTGGGAGGCCCACAATTTCAACACGGACTCCCAAACAGGGGTACTGAGGGACATTAACAGTACCTTGAGCAGGGACAGGCAACAACATCACACCCCTTCCTTTGGCACACCCACAGAAGGCCCTTCGTCTGTGCCAGCCACTGGAAGGGAGGCAGTGGCAGGGGATGCACCCACCTCAGACACCCCTGTCTGTGTATTTACGGGGACATCCGGCCAAGCAACCAGGAGGTGCGGATGGCAAGACATCAATCACTGCCAGCAAGTGACCACTTATTGATCTCACTCGTTTGTATGCCACAGACTCACTCTGTTGACTGTTCCTTAACCGCTTTCCATTTTCGATGGTAGTCGGACACTGGACCCCAAATGTTGTGGCCTCTGCTTGGTTGATTGCACCCACCATGACTGATCCCTTCACCTTATGTATTTTTTTTATCCAGCATCACTATTGATTTTTGTTTGATGTAAATAAACACCCTCATCATTAAAACACTGCCTACTACCTCTCTTTTTTCTATCTGGAATGTTGAATGCTACTCAGATTTAATGTACATGCTTAAGGCATTAGAAGACAATGGATGGAAGGGGGTGTCATGCTGAGGATTACTAGCAACATGATGTCATAAGTGTCGGGTCAAATAAAACGATTTGCCGGTCGCCAAGTTGCGGCCGCACTCCCGCGGTGGCCATTTCGACATCGCCGCTGGGCCGGTGGGCGTAACATGGGAACTGGCTCCAAATGGAGCCGGCGGTGTTGCGGCGGTGCGACGGGTGCAGTTGCACCCGTCGTGCTTTTCACTGTCTGATATGCTTCATGGTGCTGTGCCAGGGGGCCACTGCACTGCCCATGCCTAGGGCATGGGCAGTGCAGTGGCCCCAGGGGCTCCACAACTCCCCTTTCCACCAGCCTTTTTATGGCGGTTCCTACCGCCATGAAAAGGCTGGCGGGAGGGGGACTCGTAATCCACTCTGCAGCGCTGCAAATAGCGCTGCCCTGGAGGATTAAATCTGCCGGGGCCAATGTGGCGGAAAACCGCTGGTCCCTGCGGTGCGACCGCGGCAGACATAATTCCAAAGATTGCAACGCCAGCCTGTTGGCGGTGCAATCGACAAAACAGCCCTGGTGGTCTTTGACCTCCAGGGTTGTAATGAGGGCCATAGTGTGTTAAAAATGTCTGCACAGTTATAGCCAAGAATGTTCTAGCCATATGAGGTCAGGCCAGATACACTCTTACTAGCGGGCACCAGACCACTCCAGAAAGGGCCTGTAAGACCTTGTCCTGTCGATTAGGCAAGGAGAGCATGGGATGTTGTCTCCAGATTGACCCTTATCACATACCAAAACCTTGTCTGCATGATGCATAGCATGAAATGCCCTGTCTCATGGTGACAGAGATACACTTCTCAACAATTCCTGACCCCTAACATACCCCATGCAGTCACTGTCATCACAGAACATCACATACTTACATTCAAGTGAAGTACTGACTGATGAGATCTGCCAGCATGTCTCCACCTTCATCCTCATTACTATCATCTTCACTTGGTGTCAGAGTCTGATTCCTCGGGATTTGTGTGTTTGTTCTGTTATTATTTATTGTTAACAAATACCAATTCAAATATCATACTCAAGAGGGGAAAGAGAAGATCAGCGTGGAAGGCAATCTAAAAAGAAAAATTGTTTAACAATGCAAAGAGATCAACTACAAGGACATTAAACAGTTATCCATTATTTATTATAAGGTAAGTAATATGCAAATATACAGTAATATATTCACAGGATAATGTCCAAGAAAAATATACTTCTTCTTCTTCTTCTTTTGCTGATTCTTTGTTTCAACAAAGCACTAAGGGGGTCATTCCAACCCTGGCGGGCGGTGTAAAAGCGGCGGCCAAACCGCCAACAGGCAGGCGGTATAAAAAATGGAATTCTGACCCTGGCGGGAACCGCCAACAGAGACCGCCACTTTAACACTCCGACCGCCACGGCGGGACAAACAAACAGTGCGGCGGTCACCGCCAACAGACAGGCGGGAGACAATGTACCGCCCACCCTATCACAACTCACCAATCCTCCACCTTTTCCGGGACGGGAGCCCCGCCAATAAAAACACGGCGGAAACAGACAGTACGAATGGAAAACGCTCACCTCTACACACTCCACGAGGAATCTGGACAGCATGGAACCAGAACTACACATCCTACCAGCTATTGTCTTCCTGCTCCTCTACCAGGAGCACGAAGGCCGCCGCAGAAGACAACGGTGAGTCCTGCACCTACGACACAGGGGAGGCAAAAAATTATGGGGACACACATACGCGACACACCCACCCTCACCCACAACTACATACACATCAATGCAGAGCAACAACTCAGACTGACACCCCCAAACCCCCCGGAAGAATGCAAAGACAAAAAAAAATGATTATGAAATTCAAATATATTGTACGGCTAAGTAAAAAATTATTTCGAACATCTATAACTATATATACATATGTAAATTGTCCTGTCCAAATTGGGTTTCAGCCATTGTACGTGGGCCAATGGGCCTAAACACATGGGCAAAGCCCACACAGGAGACCCGAATCCATTGGAGAGAACACTGCAGGGGCATCAGATAGCAAAACTACAGGCACCTCAGGGGGAAGGAAAGGGGGGGCACCTCAGCCACATGAGTCCACGACGCCAGATCCACGAGGGGCCTCCATGGCCACTGTCCCATCCTGGGGAGTGCAAAGCCACAGTCTCTCAAGTCTCTACAGTGGGTGGTTTGCCCACTGTACCATCCTGGGGAGTGCAAAGCCACAGTCTCTCAAGTCTCTACAGTGGGTGGGTTGCCCACTGTACCATCCTGGGGAGTGCAAAGCCACAGTCTCTCAAGTCTCTACAGTGGGTGGGTTGCCCACTGTTACATCCTGGGGAGTGCACAGCCACAGTCTCTCAAGTCTCTACAGTGGGTGGTTTGCCCACTGTACCATCCTGGGGAGTGCAAAGCCACAGTCTCTCAAGTGGATGACAGACTCCACTGGTACTGGAGGAGGCATGGTGCCCAGAGTGCATCGTGCAGCCCTGGCCGACGCAGATCCGGGCCTGCCCCTTCTGCCAATGGGCCAGCGGTGCTTGAGATGAAGGACCCAGTGGAGCGGTGCAGAGACGGCGGTGCCCAGCGGAGCGGTGCTTGAGATGAAGGGCCCAGCGGAGCGGTGCTTGAGATGAAGGGCCCAGCGGAGCGATGCAGAGATGGCGGTGCCCAGCGGAGCGGTGCTTGAGATGAAGGGCCCAGCGGAGCGGTGCAGAGACGGCGGTGCCCAGCGGAGCGGTGCAGAGACGGCGGTCCCCAGCAGAGCGGTGCTTGAGATGAAGGGCCCAGCGGAGCGGTGCTTGAGATGAAGGGCCCAGCGGAGCGGTGCTTGAGACGGCGGTGCCCTGTTCAGCGGTTCTTGACTTGAAAGGCCCTGTTCAGCGGTTCCTGAGACGGCGGTGCCCTGTTCAGCGGTTCTTGACTTGAAGGGCCCTGTTCAGCGGTTCTTGAGACGGCGGTGCCCTGTTCAGCGGTGCTTGACTTGAAGGGCCCTGTTCAGCGGTGCTTGACTTGAAGGGCCCTGTTCAGTGGTTCTTGAGACGGCGGTGCCCTGTTCAGCGGTGCTTGACTTGAAGGGCCCTGTTCAGCGGTTCTTGAGACGGCGGTGCCCTGTTTAGCGGTGCTTGACTTGAAGGGCCCTGTTCAGCGGTGCTTGACTTGAAGGGCCCTGTTCAGCGGTTCTTGACATGTGTCTCCAGGGCACCAGATCCGGCCATTATATTGAGTTCACTTGCCACCCGACATGTGGCTGCCGGGCCCTTCGTGCACATCTGTCTTCTCGCTTGCGGGGCCCTCCTGTGCTGGTGTCCCGGGCCCGTGGGTGTCCTCCTTCACCCCTGGAATGGGGCTGGTGGGGCCCTCCTGGGCAGCTCGCCTGCTGCCGGACTTGTCGGCCGTGCTCCCCTTGCCATCCTTCCCTGCTCCTCTGTGGCCCTTGCCTCCCTTTGTCGATGTGCCAGGTGGCACCCCACTTCCTGACAGTGCCAGGGTAGTGCCTTTGGAGGTTGCCGTCTCTGGCCTCTTGCGCCGGGCCTTGCCTTTCTTTGACTTTTTCCCAGGGGGTGGGCTGGCTGTCCCTTTACTGCTTGCCGAAGTAGCTGCCCTTGAAGGTGGTGGACTCCAATATCCTTGGACTATGGTCCTTGTAGGTCCAGGGGTTGTGGTGGCTGAGGTGCTAATTGGACTCTTACGAGATGGAGGGGGGGGTCAGGTGATGGAAAGAGGTTAATTTTGGATAGGAAAAACTTTTTAGGAGCAGTGGGAAGGGTAGGTGTAGTGGGTATGGGAGTGGAGGAAGAGGATGTGGTTGTAGGAGAGTCAAGTCTGGTGTCTTTGGGTGCAGGTGCTTGTGCTGGAGGCTGTCGTGAGGTGGATGACTGTTGGGTGGGTGGCTGCCTGCGTTTGTGTGGTTTGGAAGAGGGGGTGACAGACACACTGGGAGAGGACACAGGGGACGTGTAAATGGCAGTGGGGGTGGTGACTGCACGTGTGCGGAGTGTTCTGGTGGGTGTGCTGGTGATGGACGTAGTGGCTGAAGATGTTGTGCATGCAAGTGTGAGTGGAGACGTTACAGGGAGGGAGGAGGGAGACGAGGAGGAGGGGGACACAGAGGAGGCAGTGGCTGTTGGCATGTCTGCATGTGGATGTTGCTTGTGTGGATGCTTGTGTGATGTGTGGTGCTTATGTCTGGATGAGCTTTCCTTGGGTGTTGAGGTGTGTGCAGGCTGGTCTGTAGGTGTGTCTGGGATAGACAGAGGTACAGGGGAGTGGGACTGGGTTGAGGAAGTTGGAGGAGGGAGGCAGGAGACAGGGACAATGGCTGCCGTCAGTGCTGAGGCCAGAGCGTTGAACGATCGTTGATGGGCAGCCTGACCCGAATGAATGCCCTCCAGGTATGCATTGCTCCGGTGCACCTCCCTTTCTACACCCTGGATGGCATTCAAAAGGGTAGACTGCCCAACAATGAGTGTCCTGAGGAGGTCAATGACCTCCTCACTGAGGGCAGCAGGGGTAACTGGGGCAGGGCCTGAGGTGCCTGGGGCGAAGGAGACGCCCACCTGCCTGTGTGAGCGGGCACGGGGCGAACGCTGAGGGGCTGCTTGGAGGGCGGAGCTGGTGCGCTGGGTGGCGGCTGTACCTATTGTTGCGGTGGGCACGGATGTTGCCGCCACCACAAGGGAGCTCCCTTCCGAGGACGTGTCTGTGTCGCTGGTGTCTCCACGTGTCCCCGTTGTGGAGCTCCCCTTGCCCTCCGTCTCACTGGTGAACTCCGACTCGGTTGCATGGCCCTCCAGGGCCATGTGAGATGCAGCTCCCTCGTGCTCCGATGCCACTTCTCCTCCGCCTGATGATGCTAATGCACACATGAACAGGAAGACCAACAAAAAGGGGGGGGTGGAAAATAAAGACATGTTGAGTGCATGCATTGGCGACAGCGTTGGCGGAGATGACAGACACAGAAGCCCCCTGCACTACGCCGCGCACTGGGCTCCACTACTCAATCCGTGGGACATGGCCTACAAGCCTATGGACGACAACTCCACACATAGGTGACACAGGGCCATGAATAGCTGTACTTGGCACCCTACAGAGGTGGGGGGCGGGGGCACAGGGCCATGCCTAACGGAGGGGCTAGCCTACAGAAATCGCCCTGGCCTAGGGATACCCACAGCCCTCCTCCCCCACCCAGACACCTCCACTACGCGCTAAGATAGCTGAATGTGCTTGTACTCACCCCCTTGTGTCTGCTGTGTTTTCCTCACGCGCCCATCCAAATCGGGGTAGGCCTCCGCCAGGATCTGGGACATCAGGGGGGTCAATTGACGAGTGGCACCCCTCCTACGTTGGGAGGCCATCCCCAGCAGAGCCTCCGCGGTCTTCCTGCTCCCGCGGCGGATGTCCTCCCACCTCTTGCGGCAGTGGGTGCCCCGTCTGTTGTGGACCCCCAGGGTCCGGACATCCTTGGCGATGGCACGCCAAATGTCAATTTTCTGATGGGCGCTGACCTATGTGACATGTACAGGTGGAGAAAATAGAATAACATCATTTTCTGCATGCTCGATGTGAGTGGCCCCCCATTCCCACCCTTGCCATGTGGCACATGCTCTCATCTGTCGTTTGATGCATGCCTCATTCGCTCCCCTCCCCACCATCGTTCATTCACCCCATTCAACCCAGGCATTGGCGACAAAGCATGGTCCCAGTGTACTTACCTGTTGGTCTGGAGGACCGTAGATTAGCGCATACTGGGGGAGGACCCCATCCACGAGTTTCTCCAATTCTTCAGAAGTGAAGGCAGGGGCCCTTTCCCCAGTCGCAGCAGCCATTGTCTCTTCCAGACCGAGGTCACAGCAGCACTTGCAGTATAGGTCCTCTCCTGTGGATGATCAGGTCTCGAGTGATTAAGCAGATAGAAAATGGCGGTCACGCCCGCGGCGGTGCGTACCGCGGCGGTGCGTACCGCGACCGCCGGCGCACATCCTCATTGGCTCCTGAAACCCATAGGGTTCAATGTTAACCAATGCAGCTTTGCACCGCGGACTTCGACCGCCTACCGCCACGGTGTGCCACGCCAGCACATTGACCTCACATCCCATTGTCGCACTTCACAGGTCAGGCAGCCGCCATTTCAAGGGCCCACATGGCTTAATTTCTACTGCGTCCCACATGCCTAGGCCTTGCATCGACACTCATACAAGCCATTCACTGCATAGAGAATTGTGTACTGTGCAAGCTGTGGGAACGTACCTGTGGGTTGATTGACTCTGTGCTCACTGTTGTCCTTCCTAGGCACCGTCCGCGGGGACTTGCAAGGAGATGGAGGAATCTTCCTGTGTACAGACCCCTCTAGTGCAGGTGCTGTCAGTACTCAATTTTTTGGCAAGTGGGTCATTTCAATCAACAGTGGCCTTGTCATCAGGGATGTCTCAGCCTATGTTTTCAAAGGTGTTGTCCAGAGTG
The DNA here is from genome assembly GCF_031143425.1 of Pleurodeles waltl. Taxonomy (NCBI): domain Eukaryota; kingdom Metazoa; phylum Chordata; class Amphibia; order Caudata; family Salamandridae; genus Pleurodeles; species Pleurodeles waltl. Next base: position 272,139,902 of record NC_090449.1, read on the forward strand.
TTGTCTGCCCTGATGAAATACATGCGGAGCTACATTGTTTTCCCTGAGGTGGGCGATTTGGCAACAGTGAAGGGTGATTTCTATGCCCTTGGACATATTCCCAACATCATTGGTGCCATTGATGGGACACATGTGGCTTTGGTACCCCCCAGCAGGAGTGAACAGGTGTACAGGAACAGAAAAAGTTATCATTCGATGAATGTCCAGGTGGTCTGTTTGGCTGACCAGTACATCTCCCATGTAAATGCCAAGTTCCCTGGGTCAGTGCATGACGCCTACATCATGCGAAATAGCAGCATCCCTTATGTGATGGAACAACTACAGAGACACCGTGTGTGGCTAATTGGTGACTCTGGTTACCCCAACCTGTCCTGGCTACTGACCCCAGTGAGGAATCCCAGGACCAGGGCAGAGGAACGCTACAATGAGGCCCATGGGCGGACTAGGAGGGTGATCGAACGCACCTTCGGCCTCCTGAAGGCCAGGTTTAGGTGCCTGCATATGACAGGTGAGTCCCTAATGTACTCACCAAAGAAGGTGTGCCAGATCATCGTGGCCTGCTGTATGCTTCACAACCTGGCTTTGCGACGCCAGGTGCCTTTCCTGCAGGAGGATGGTCCAGATGGTGGTGTTGTGGCACCTGTGGAGCCTGTGGAGAGTGAAGAGGAGGAAGACGACGAGGACGACACAGACAACAGGGACACAGTGATACAGCAGGTAAGAATCAACACCAGCATTTTACATTTACTTACAGTCTCCTGCCTCTCTACTGTCTGAGTTTCCCCCCAGTGTATGTTAACTGAGTTGTGACTTTCCCTTCCAATTTCAGAGATGTGGGCCCCACGCCGTGACCTCTGTTTTGTTTGCCCATGGACTACAGCTGTGTGACAGTGGTATGTTGTCATCACAATGTAACTAGACATTTTGGCACATTTATGTCTAATACATTTGTTCAAAATACAGGCAGACTCCAGATTATTTTTGTGCAATAAGTGTTTTTATTGAAGTGCTCAATTAAGGGACATGGTTGAAAATCGGGGATGGGTGATGGTGGAGGAATGTCCATGGCAGAGTCCAGATTTTCAGTCTCACAGGTGCATTGTCCATATGCCTGTGGAAGGATGGAGCAGGGGCAATTTAAGGTTGGACAGGGTGACAATGTGGGACAGTGGGATGACATCAGGGGGTATCCTTTCCTGGCGGGGGTCTTGGCATCCTACTCTGTCTTCTTCCTAGATCTCAGGCCCCGCTTGCGGGGTGGTTCTCCTTCTGCAGGGGGTGGGGTTCTGGTGGCCTGTTGTTCTTGTGTGGGGGCCTCCTGTCCACTAGCGCCGGCGGAGGTGGTAGCCTGTTCTTGGCCATGCTAGTGACAGGGGCCCTTTGTGGTGCCACATGGTCCCGCAATGTGGTGACAATCTGGTTGAGAGCCACGACGATGGTCCCCATTGCGGAAGTAATGTTTCGGAGTTCTTCTCTGAACCCCAGAAACTGTTCCTCCTGCAGTACCTGGATCTCCTGGAACCTGGCCAGTACCGTAGCCATCGTCTCCTGGGAGTGGTGGTATGCTCCCATGATGGAGGAGAGGGCCTTGTGGAGAGTGGGTTCCCTGGGCCTGTCCCCCCCTCTCGCTCAGCAGCCCTCCCAGTTCCCCTGTGTTCCTGGGCCTCCGTCCCCTGGACCGTGTGCCCACTACCACTGCCCCCAGGTCCCTGTGGTTGTTGGGGTGGTGGGTTAACCTGGGTGCCCTGTAGTTGTGGACACACCGCTGATTGACGTGTCCTGGAGACAGAGGCATGGGCCCGCTGGGTGGGAGCTGTGCTGGTGTTCCCAGAGGGGGGTAGGTCTGCTGTGGCCTGTGGCTGTGTGAGGGGAACCGACTGTCCCGAGTTCCCCGATGGGCCGGGCTGGTCATCTGGGTCCAGGGAGACAGAGCTGCTGTCATCACTGTGGGCCTCTTCTGGGGGTGGGATGGACATTTCTGGCCCCTCCTGGGCGGAGTGGTGGCGTTCGGGTCCTGCAAGGGTATAAGAGTATAATTATTGATTCTGTGTGTGCCATATCGTGCAATGGGTGGGTGCCCGTGTACCCCAGTGCTGGCATTCCCTTGTGGGGGCTGTTGTGACGGTGGCTTGTGGGGGAGATGGGTATGTGCAGTGGGCATGCTTTGGTGATGGGTGACCATGCTTTGTGGACGCATGCAGGGCTAGGTGTTGGGATGGGTGGGTTGTGATGGTGAGACAGTTGCAAGGAGTAGGTGTGATGGGGTGGGGGTGAGGGTGGGGGTATGAGTTGGCATGCAGGTGGGGTGGGGGGGATGAAGTAGTGAAGATGGAACTTACCAGAGTCCATTCCTCCAGCTACTCCTGCGAGGCCCTCAGGATGCAGGATGTTCAAGACTTGCTCCTCCCATGCTGCAAATTCTGGGGGAGTAGGTGGGGGTCCGCCGCCAGTCTTCTGCACCGCTATGTTGCGCCTTGATACCATGGAACGCACCTTCCCCCGTAGGTTGTTTCACCGCTTCCTGATGTCGTCCCGATTTCGTGGATGCTGTCCCACAGCGTTGACCCTGTCCACTATTCTTTGCCATAGCTCCATCTTCCTGGCAATGGTGGTGTGCTGCACCTGTGTCCCGAAGAGCTGGGGCTCTACCCGAACTATTTCCTCCCCCATGACCCTGAGTTCAGCGTCTGAAAACCTGGGGTGTCTTTGGGGTGCCATGGGGTGGTGTTAATGAGGTGTGGGGTGGTGTATGTGTTGATGAGTGTGGTGAGTGTGGTGGTGTGTGGTGTTTTGTGCGTGGATATTGTGTGGGTGATGGTGTAGTGTGCCTCTGTGTGATGGTGTTCTCTATTCTGTGCTGTCTCTCTCTGGGCTTCGTCTCTGATTTGTGGTCGTAGGGGTTTGTGGGTGATGTGGGTGTGTGTTTTATAGTGTATTGGGTGTGTGGGAGTGTTGTGTGTATGTGTATCAGGTGTGTGTATTTCAAATTGTCCAATGTGGTTGTGTTTTGTAAAGGTGTGTGTATTTGGAGCGCGGCGGTGTGTACCGCCAATGGAATACTGCGGTTGAAAGACCGCCGCGTGGATTCGTGTGTCGGAATGGCATGGGCGTATTTCTGTTGGCGTGACAGTGGAGGTTTGGTCATCGCCAGTTTTTCGCTGGCCGTTGGTGTGGCGGACTTTTGTGGATGTCGGGTTTTTGGCGGTTTGCCAGTTGCGGGTCAGAATGACCGTGGCGGTTTACCGCGACCGCGGCGGTGTTATGGCGGTCTTCTGACCGGCGGTAAGCGCCTTTTACTGCCGAGGTTGGAATGACCCCCTAAGTATCCTTCATATATGACTGTCCTTTAAACAGAGTATAATGAAAATCAACAACCTCTTTTTAGTTAACTTTTTTCCAAGAATACACAGTGAATATAATACTAAAGCTTTTCAAATCTGTGCGCGCGCGTGTAAATGTTTCTTCTTGAAACAAACAGTGAATTCAAATACTAAACATTTCCAAACCTGAGCACACGCGAGTAAATGTTTCTTCTCAAAAACAAAAAGTGAATTCAAATACTAAAACCTTTCCAAACCTGAGCGCGCGCGTTCAAACGTTTCTTCTCAAAACACACAGTGAATTGAAATAATAAGCCTTTTCAAAACATGTGCGCGCACGTGCACATGTTTCTCATTTTTGTATACATAAACGTTTTTATAAACATATAAAAATAACACAATTCGCTTCTTTAGAAAGAGTCTTTGAAGTCTTGTGAATTGACGCTTTACTTTTAAAACAATCGTTTCAAGAAATATTCCGCCCAAGAACGAACTTGCAACTATAACACTAAACAATTATCTAGTCTCCAGGGAACACCGGAGCGAAACAAAATAGCACAAGGCTTCGGTTTTGTTCTAAACAAACAATGTTGCTAATGATGAAACACTCTCACCACAGCGAGTCCGTCAACTCGCTTCAAAGAATTCCGGAGGCCCTCTGTCACACGACGGCAGACCAAAAAGGCAAAATCCAAACAGGAACTGAAATGCAAGATCCAACCCAGGCAAGGTTCCAAAATAGTAAGCACTGGAACCTGGGTGTGGTCGGTTTTTATAGAGGAGCCACACCCTCAATCATGGCTGCTCCAGAAGGATGCTGGGAATTGTAGTCCCGTCAATAAAAACATTGTGGATTTGAACAATTAAGCCACCGCCGAGCATTCCTGTTAAATAGATGCATTTTTCTACATGAGTAATGAGAAGAGTGTGATTTAATAGAACAAAGTGCGTGGCAGGGACGTACTAAGTGAGGACGTTTGGTAAGAGAGGCCAAATCAATACTGTGCTTAGATATATGATTACGCCAAAGTCCAACACTTGGCATTTAAAGAGGCTTACCCGTTGGCACTGCCAGCTCACCCTCATCAGCGATGTATGGGATGTTTCTCCTCAGGGCAAGGCTGTGGAACATGCAGCAGGCCACAATGATCTTACACACTTTTGCGGGTGAGTAGAGGAGGGCTCCAACTGTCTTGTCAATTCTGCAGAATCTTGCCTTCAGGAGCCCAAAGCCTGCTCCACGACACGCTGTGTCCTTCCATGTGCCTCGTTGAAGCAGACTTCCCCATGTGTAGTTGGGTTCCTTATCAGTATCAACAACCAGGGACAGTTTGGGTATGCAGAGTCCCCTGTAACATAATGCAACCTGTGTGCAACCATGAGACTAAAGCATTGTCTCACTAACAGGAGACATAGGCCCTTATTATGAGTCTGGTAGTCCATGGACCGCCAGACTCATGGATGGTGGGTGGACCACCACTACTGTGGCGGTCCACCCGCTATATTATGACCCTGGCCGAGACACCACAGTGGAAATGCCGCCACTGCCAGGCTGCCACCACCAGTCTGGAGGTCTTGGTGTTTCAAATGCCCTGGGGATTATGAGTCCCATTCTGCCAGCCTCTTATTGGCAGTTTACACCGCCAGGGAAAGGCTGGCGGAAAGGCTGACTCGGGCCCCCCTGATGGGCCCCGCACTGCCCATGCACTTGGCATGGGTAGTGAATGGGCCCCCATGCACAGCCCCATCATGCATTTCACTGCACGAATTACGAGCAGTGAAATGCTCGATGGGTGCTGCTGCACCCACTGCACTGACACATTGGCGGCGGCTCTATTAGGAGCTGGCGTCAATGTAAAGGCCCTGTTTCCTGCTGGGCCGGCGGGGGCTTCACTGTTTCCACCGGCGGCCGGGCTTTAAAATCATAATAGGGCTGGCGGGGGCTTCACTGTACTGGCTGTGAAGTGGGGGGAATGAGTTCGGCTGGCGGTGGTGCCACCTGCTGAACTCATAATGACCCCCATAGTATACAAACACACATGACATATGTTACTTACCAATTACCCAGGCCCTCTCTGGGTACAGTTGTGTCATCAGTTGTAGAATAGCTTTGTTCCACATGACGAAGGCATCATGGACTGAACCCTGGTGCTGGGCACAGACTTGAGAAATGTAGAAGTCTGTCAAACAAACTAGCTGGATATTGATGGAATGGTAGTTCCACTTACCAATATGATTACTAAAATGATTGACCGACATGAAAGGACAACACCAGCACTCAGCATTTGCCAGGACAACATTTTCCAAATTGTGACTCCTCAAAAATAGTGTTTAATTACATTGTATGCCTCTAAAATGGCAGCTGCCTCACCTACTCCACTGGACATTAGAAACCGCCTGCGACTGCTGGCGGAAGTCGTCATGGCGGTAGGCGGATGCTACCGCAGCAGACTTTGCCATAGGATAAAATTTCCACCTGTGGCAGTCTTGGGCCATTGGCAGTGTCTGCTGTTGGTGACATAACCGCCATCTTCTGCTGAATCACTCAATTGACATCTGACATTGCTGCGAGCAAGACCTCCACTAGCTGAGCTTCTGTATATCGCCTCTGGGAGCAATCATGCCTTATCTAACAGGTGATAGGGCCCCTGCCTTTTTGCCAGAAGAGCTGGAGAAGCTTCTGGAGGAGGGCCTAACCCTGTATGAACAACTCCAGTGTGCACCAGAGGAGCAGGTAAGTGTCCAATGTGCACATTTTTCTCTGTACCTCTACTTATCTTTACTTTAGTTAGCCTAGGCTTAGGCCCTGCGTGTCAGATTGTAACCTCAAAGCCCTGTAAGTGCTGTCAGTGTGCATTAATGCTTGAGTCATTGGGCATGTATCTATGTCAAGTGACAGGTTTGGAGTCATGAGACAACGTGGTGAGTGTGAATTGAATGTTCCCTAACCCAATTTTTTTTTTGGATGCACATGAAAAGGTGAGGTGTCATGATAGCCATCCCCAGGCAACTCTTTCCAGAAGATTTTTTTAATGTATGGTCACATGTGATTGCATGACAGCAGGAGGAGTGAATGCATGTTGTATGTGTCGGTTGATAGCTATTCAAGCTCTTTCTGTGTTTTCACAATGATCTATGGCCACATCTGGCCTTGTTAAACTGTTGTTCTGAAGTCAGGTAATGACTCACTATGCCCACTCAGCTCTGCACATAGACACCCAATGGCAATTGGTGGTAGGCTACATGAGGTACTGTGATGCATGTGATTTGTCAGATATGGTGTTTTGTGTAGGTCTGCCTGCTCAGCCTGCACAAACCGGGGCCTGTCTATTGCTACTCACAGCAAAAGTCAAAACCTGGGCTGTATTGATTTCCTCTTGCAATGCAAGTGTGATACTGTGTCCATACCCTGTATCCCTGTACAGCATGTGATGTTGCCAAATAATGCCTCACTGCCAGTATGCAGCTTCCTGAGACTCTGACCACTGATTACTATAGGAACTGCATTGGGGGCAGGGTGGTGATCTGTGACTGATGTGCTCTTATCAACTCTAACAAAGTATGTCACATAGCCTTGACAGGTCCCTTGATCCCACAGCCCTGTTGTCTCTTTCATCCAGTTCTGATGTGTCCTGTGCAGGCTCTTTGCATTTATGACATTGCACATCTGCAAACAGTGTGTTGGTAACTGATGTGCCATAATATCGGACTCTATGGATTGGACATAAAGTGGGACATGTACAAGCATTGGCCAAGTTTCTCTCAAGGTGCTCTAGGTTTAGTGAACACACCTGTGTGGAAGTGTGTATTATAACATTGATGTGACACACAGAGCCCCAGCCCCTGAAGTAACAGGTGCCTGGTTCTGTATCTGCACATGTTCACACATGGACAGGCATGACTCTTTGAGTGTTCACCATGTCACTCCTTTCACTGTGGTCCAAGCCCAATTTCTCAGTCTGTAGGTGGCTGTGAATTGTAGGAACTGTATGTAGCTGGTGACATTCATAGTTAGTGGATGTTTGTGTGCATTGTTTGCTGAGTGGTTGACCTGTCACTTGCCACTTTGTTTGATGTGATCCATTATGTTCCTGGTCAATGTTATGTGGCTAGCTCATGTCCCAGAAAAGTCACAGTTGGCCTACTTGGTGAGTGCAGGGCCTGAACTGGGAGTGTGTAGGACACCCTATTTGGGAGTGTCTGTAGTCATGTTCCTGTGACCACTGACTGCTATGTGCCACGGGTGAACAGGATGGTCAAGACAGGAAATTTTTTGCTTGGTTCACTGACATGCATGTCACTCAGCCATTTTGTATGGAACTTGTCGACATGATATACTGTCTTGTCATTTGCATCCATGCAGGTCAATGCCCATCAGAAGAAGGGGATCTGGAGAGCCATTGCCAAGAAGGTGTGGACCCTGGGGGTCCCTCAGCGCAGCAACCACTGTTGGGAGAGGTGGGAGGACCTGAGATGCTGAGTCTGGAAGATCACAGAGGCCCAGCTGGGGCTGTCCTTCCAATGAGGATGGGATGCCCATTGGATCATGACCCCTCTGATGGCCTGCATTTAGGCGGTGACCAGCCTAGAGTTGGATGGGCGTTTGAGGGCAGCACAGCAGACTCAAGGAGGTAAGTACAAGGCAAATTCATGCTTGACCCTTTGCCAGGTGATTGAGTGAGGGACAGACTGCTCCCCCTGACAATGTGGGATGTGTCATGTGTCACAGATCCTCTAGGATCAAGTTGGTGTAGACGGGTCATGTGTTTCCAACTATTGTGCTCACCCTTTTGGAGCTGGAACCTAGGACTAGACTGTGAGGAACCCACAGTCCAATTGCTCAGCAGGTAGCACATAAGACTGTGTTTAGAATACAAATATTCTGCTTTATCTACTCTGGTGGGTGTTAGTTTCCACCAACAGATCACTCCTGAAATACAAAGGTAGGTAGGATGTGGTTCACTGTCCTCTGCCTTGTGTCTGGGGATATGTGTGTGTTGATATCTGCCACCCATGGGCAAGTTTTCTCCACTGTATGTCCCTTGCAACACTACATGCAGGGCACATCTGAGTGTCCTTGCTACTACCTCCTTGGCTCATTTTGGGCAGGTGTCACTTATAGAACTGTACATTGTTGGGATGTGTCCATTGTGACATGGATGTTTCTATTTCACCTAATCAAGGTATGGCATTTTTGTACCAGTGTTGTCTGCATGTCTTTAACAACATCTGTTATAGTTGATACATTACATCAGTGTAAGTTAGATGTGTGCATAGGCTTGTGTCTGTGTAATTGGTATGGTACCTTACAATAGATCCAATTGTTGGCTACTGGTTCACTGAGGTGTGCTGCATGTGGCACAGGTTTGAGGTGGAGTGGTAAACTAGTTGTGGTATGGTTAGTGTGGTAGCTAAACTTCAGCCATGCTATTGTAGCTGCCTGAGACAAAGATTTACTCATGTGTTACCTTTGTAATTCCAGATGGCATTCATGGATTTGTATTGGCACATGATGGTGCCACTTTGATTGCACTTCAAGCGGAGGCCCACTTGGCATGATGACATGTAGTGTCTCTCAGAGTTGTGATTGAAGTGTTTTCATGCCCATGTTATGACCCTTCTTCACTTTCTCTTGGCAGCATCAGCATTGGCAGGTGAAGGAGGCGGGGCTGAGCCGAGTGGGGAAACATCTGCCCATGGGATCTCGGGTCAAGACACCACTGACACAGAGGGCCTAGTGGCCTGGAGTGTGAGGCGTGTGCCACAGGGGCAACTGGATCTGCATCTACACCCTTGGATTCCCCCTCCAGTGGCCACTCCCTAGGGGCAGCAAACCCATTGGGGACCTCTCAGTACAATCTTTGTCCACGACCCCCCATTCTATCATCCACCTTCCCTGTTGCTCCCCACGCAGTTGGCTATGCCTGCTCACTCAAGAGGGTGGGCGTCTCCTTTGCCAGGGGCACATCTGCCCCAGCCCCTGCTACCCCTGCTGCCCTCAGTAGGGGGCTATTGACCTCCTGAGGTTGATCTCTGTGGGTCAGCTCATCATTGTGAATGCCATCCAGGGACTGGCATGCCAAGTCCAGGAGAGCAATCCGTTCCTGAAGGGAAGTAGCTGCAATGACTGGTCTACAGAGATCTTTTCAGGCTCTGGCTTCCACAGTGACAGCAGCCAGACACACCTTGGGGGTCATTCTGAGCTTGACGGGTGGCGGGAGCCGCCCGCCAAGCGGGAACCGCCAGAATACCGCTGCGCAGTCAAAAGACCGCCGCGGTTATTCTGAGTTTCCCGCTGGGCTGGCGGGCGACCGCCAAAAGGCCGCCCGCCAGCCCAGCGGGAAACCCCCTTCCATGAGGATGCCGGCTCCGAATGGAGCCGGCGGAGTGGAAGGGGTGCGACGGGTGCAGTTGCACCCGTCGCGATTTTCAGTGTCTGCTTGGCAGACACTGAAAATCTTGGTGGGGCCCTGTTAGGGGGCCCCTGCAGTGCCCATGCCAGTGGCATGGGCACTGCAGGGGCCCCCAGGGGCCCTGCGACACCCGTTACCGCCAGCCAGGTTCTGGCGGTCAAGACCGCCAGAGCCAGGCTGGCGGTAAGGGGGTCGGAATCCCCATGGCGGCGCTGCCTGCAGCGCCGCCATGGAGGATTCCCCAGGGCAGCGGGAAACCGGCGGGACACCGCCGGTTTTCCGTTTCTGACCGCGGCTGTACCGCCGCGGTCAGAATGCCCATGGAAGCACCGCCAGCCTGTTAGCGGTGCTCCCGCGGTCGTTGGCCCTGGCGGTCCATGACCGCCAGGGTCAGAATGACCCCCCTTGTCTTCTGTACCCCCCCTCGACTTCCTCTACCCAGTCCAAATCCCCCCTTCCCCAACCACCTATAGCACACAAACAGACTTGTATGCATCCACCTCAGCAGACAAGGGTAGCGCACACAAACACAAGCACCACTAGACACACCGGCATGCACACAAACAACATCCACCCGCAGACACAACAACAAACATAACTTGCCCTGACACCTCCCAACACCCTGCATCACACACATGACATCTGGCACACCTACAGACACCACATCAACAGTCACTGATACAGTCAACACAGCCAACCACCCACAGACACAACTCCAGCAGACCCTCAGACATCCACCCCAGTCATCACACCTGCAGAAACCACAGACACACCTACATGCAGCACAACCACTATACATGCAGTCACCACCGCAACAGACACCCATCCACCCACCACGGCATCCCCCCCACCACCACCACCCCTCAACCCAAAACACATAAACGCCCTCACTCACCCACCCAACAGACACCTACCACACACAAGCACACCTCCCACAAACATGAATCCAAGACATCCACACCTACAAGCAAGACAACCACTCCCTCAACCACCAAATCCCAACGCCTTCTGATTCACATCCCCGTGTGTCTAAGAAAGTTTTCCTTTGTGACCTTGACCTTACCCCTGTTCGCCCCCCCTTGTATTACCCCCAAAAGGACTGTTTCCTTCCCAAAGGCCACCCCTGCCACCTGCAAGGCCCCTCCACCACCAAGAAGAAGCCCACACCTCCTCAGAAGGCTCTCCCTCCCAAGCTTACACCCAAACCCCCCCACCTCCACCCTGCAGATCATCGCTGAGGTGCCTACCTGCCCCCTTGATGCACTTACCTGTGGAGGTTACATGGCATTTAGGAGTTAAGTAGGGGCCCAACACTGTGCCTTTTGGCCCAAAAACTTTGGACTGGCCTGTGGCCTTGGACTTTAGTTACAAAGCATTAATTTACAATGAAGCCAACTGTTGTCATTTTGTCTCTGTGTTTATTGTTCATGGCATTGTGCTTCCATTGTGCTTTGTGCATGTATGATGTGTGTGTCGATTGCAGGATTGTTTGATGGTGGTGTTGTGTGTGGGCCATGTCACATGGATGTACATGTGTGTTGCAAGTGTGGCCAGTCCCTGGCCAGTGTTGGGTGTGAGGAATGTATTTTTATATGTGCAGTAGTTGTGTTGGTGTGTGCGTGAATGTTGTGTGACCTTCTTTGTCCATGAGCCTGTGCTGTGTAGCCATGCGTACATGTGTAGTATGGCTTTGCAGTGTGTGTGCTGGCTGAAGTCTGCGTGTTGTGAATGTGTGGGTGTCCGTGTTGCAGTATGTGAGTGTGTGTGTGTTGAATGTTAGGTACAGCTGCCGCCCATGGCGTCCCCCTCATGATGCATTTGCTAGTGGTACAAGTTTTTTGTAATAACAATAATACAGTTAGTGTATGTACTTCCGGTTGCTGTTGTCCACGTTGACGTTGATTTCATTGTCTTTTGGATAGCAGGAGCAGCAGCATGATGTTTAGGCATGGCTCCATGGTGGCTCTGGACATGTTTGGTAGTCTGCAGGTGAGTGTCTCCCTTTATACAGTCTGTTTACGTCTCCTAATATGTGGTGGTTGGACCGCCATGGTCACAATGGTGGTGTACGACCTCCTAATGGTTCTGGTGGAAACATGGTCTGCACGGTCCTGCAGTCTGTGCTGCCCGGTGGTAGCGGCAGACAACTGGCTGTCTTCTATTTGCTCGACCTCCAAACTCATAATATGTTGGTCGGCTCCGCCAGCCCATTGGCAGTCCTTGGACCGCCAAACTTGTAATCAGCCCCAAAGTGGTGTGTCACAGTCTGTTATACACTTTGGGCCATATGTATCAAAATATTTTGCATTTGCAAATGGTGCAAATCACAAGATTCCACCATTTGTGAATGCAAAATAGCCTTCCACGATGTACAAAATGCATCGCAATCCAATTTTAGGGAATCACAATTTTTAGCAATTCCCTAAAAATTGCGCCTCAGAATAGGGAATCTTTATTTGCGATTTCCTAAATAGGAAATCGCAAATAGGGAATTCCTATTTGCAATTTGCTATGCACATGTATCAAGCATTTCCTGAATGCGAACTGGTCATTTAGGAAATGCATCTACCATCAACTACAAGTTGGTGGTAACCATGTGCACTTTTAAAAAAATGCATTTTTTAAAGTGCCATGTAGCGCACACATGCTCCTAGGGCATGTGAGAGTTTTACATGTGCACAATTGCTTTGGGGAGTGCATCAAAGGGGGCTTTTGCATTAGCTAATTTGCGAATTTGTGAATTAGGAAATGCAAAACCATTACCAACTATAAGCCCATAGGAACAAATGGACTCTCATTCCCTAATAGCAATCCCTAATAGCGATTGCAAATTTTTAGAAATCACTATTAGGGATTTCCTATTTTGTTACATTCCATTTCTTCATATTCTCAATTTAGGTAATGCCAAAATGGAACTTTGATACATCTGTCCCTTTGTGTTTTAGAAATGAATCCAAATTTTGAATAGCTCTAACTGTTGCCGACCGCCACATTATGACCATGGCAGAGCCGCCACTATCCAACAGCCGACACCGCCAGGCTGCTGCCAGCCTGCGGCCTGCCAGTCCTGGTGGTTGTAATCTGCCAGGGCAGCACTGCAAGCAGAGCTGCCCTGGGGATTGTGAGTCCCCATCGGCCAGCCTGTCCATGTCGGATTACACCACCATGAAAAAGCTGGAGGAATGGGGGACTCTGGGGCCCCCGCACAGCCCCACTGCGCATTACACTACCTGAATGATGGGCAGTGAAATGCCCAAAGGGTGCTGTTGTACCCATTGCACCACCACATTGCCGCCGGCTCCATTCAGAGCCGGCTGCAATGTTAAGGCCTTGTTCCCTGCTGGGCCACTGGGGAACTCAAATTAGGGTAGGCTGGATTCAGGTTGCCTGTGTGGCCTGGTGGCGGGATGAGAGGCCGCCCGCCAAAACTCATAATGGGGGACTTAGGGGGTCATTACGACCCTGGCGGCCAGCGGTATGTTGGCGGTAACACCGCCAACAGGCTGGCGGTGTTCCGCCAGCAATTATGACTGTGGAGGAATTGTCACGCCCATACCGCCGGCCCCTCCACTTTCCCGCCAGGATTCCGCCTGGCGGTCACACTGCCATGGAAAGGCCGGCGGTAAGGGGACTTGGGGTGCCCCTGGGGGCCCCTGCTCTGCCCATGCACTTGGCATGGGCAGTGCAGGGGCCCTCAGGCATAGCCCCGTAGCGCATTCCACTGCCCGAATTTCGGGCAGTGAAATGCGCGATGGGTGCTACTGCACCCGCTGCACATCAGCATTGCCGCCGGCTCTATTATGAGCCGGCAGCAATGTTGATGTGACATTTCCGCTGGGCCAGCGGACGGTAACACTGTTACCGTCCGCTGGCCCAGCGGAAATGTCATAATAGGGAGACAGAAATACCGCCGGCAATGGCGGTATTCTGTCTCCCTCGGCCTCGGCGGTCTTTTGAAAAGACCGCTGAGGTTGTAATGACCCCCTTAGTGTCTGGTGCAAAAACTGTGTCTGAAAAATCCTGGGTGAAAATTAATTTTTTGACAAGTATTTTATCCCCTTCTGTGCCACGGACGTAACGGTTACGTCCTGCGGCACAGTGCTCTTGTGCCGAAGACGTAACCATTACGTCCTCGGCACGGAGCCTGGCGGGAGCGCTAGTGCCTGGAGGGAGCGCTAGCACTCCCTCCGTGGGGTTCCCCCCCCACCCCCCCAAGGCGGGGATTGAAGGGGAAGACCTTCCCCTTCCACCACCACCCCCCACCCCCCCGTAATGACGTCAGTGCGCGAACGCGCGCTGACCTCATTACCCACTGCCAGTCGCACTGGAAGCCATTTGCTTCCAGTGTGATCACGGAGAAACAGGTACGTTTCTCCTCAGGCGGGTGGGGGGTTTGGGCCAAAGAGGCACCGGGGGAAAGGAAAGGCTTTTCCTTTCCCCCGGTGTCTCTTTGAGCATTCCTGCTGCAGGAATGCCCAGTAGATGCCAGGGATTTTTTTTTTTTTAATTTTGTTTGCATTGTTTGTGTGTGGGAGCGGCCCCTTGGGCAAGGGTCACTCCCTTTTGGGGGCATGTTTATGTTGGCCATTTCTGCACCCTTTGGGGGCAGATCGGCCTATTATTTTTAGGCTGATCTGCCCCCAAGGGGGGCAGAAACCACTAGACACCAGGGATTTTTTTTTTAAACTATTTTGAAAATGTTTGTATTTGGGAGCGGCCCCTTGGGCAAGGGTCGCTCTCTTTTGGGGGCAAGTTTATTGTGGCCATTTCTGCCCCCCTTAGGGGCAGATCGGCCTATTATTTTTAGGCTGATAGACACCAGGGATAGTGTGTGTGTGTTAGTGGAGGGGGGCAACCCCTTGGGCAAGGGTCGCCCCCCTTTGGGGGCAAGTGTACCAAGGCCATTTCTTCCCCCCTGGGGGACAGATGGGCCTATTATTTTAAGGCTCATCTGCCCCCAAGGGGGGCAGAAATCACTAGAACGCCATGGATTTTTATAATGTGTTTATTTATGTGGGGGGGGGCGTCCCCTTGGGCAAGGGGCACCCCCCAAGGGGGGCATTGAACTGTTGGCCATTTCTGCCCCCCTTGTGGGCAGATGAGCTTATTTTGTTTTAGGCCCATCTGCCCCCAAGGGGGTCAGAAGCCACTTAGACACCAGGGATAGTGTGTGTGTGTGTGTTAGTGGGGGTGCAGCCCTTTGGGCAAAGGTCGCCCCCCCTTTGGGGGCACGTGTACCAAGGCCATTTCTGCCCCCCTTGGGGACAGATCAGCCTATTATTTTTAGGCTGATCTACCCCCAAGGGGGGCAGAAACCACTAGAACGCCAGTTTTTTAAAAATATATGTTTATTTATGTGGGGGCGTCCCCTTGGGCAAGGGGCACCCCCCCTAGGGGGGCATTGAACTGTTGGCCATTTCTGCCCCCCTTGGGGGGCCGTAGGCACCAGGGATAGTGTGCGTGTGGTTGGTTTTTTGTTTGGGGGTGGGCCCTTGGGGACACACTACTAAAGGTATTTTCTGCCCTCCTTGGGGCAGATAGGCCTATTTTTTAGTAGGCCCATCTGCCCCTTTGGCAGAATCCACTTAGGCACCAATTTCTAAATGCTTGATGGTGGGATGTTTGTCACTTGACGAAGTATTTGCATTTGTGATAATTTTTTTCCTCCTTTTTGTTCTAGTTCAAAGCTTTTGCTTTCTTTGCTGTGGCTCCTTGCGGTTTTGGCGGTGGTTGACCTGCGGTTTGCATAGTTGCATGTTTTAGGTAAGTAAAAACTATTTACTCCAAAGGAGTATTGTTGTCATGCATGAATGACATGTTTGTAGGTGGTGTACTAAATGCAGTTTTGTGTAAAATTTTCCTCAGATTTGTGCACAATGATATTTGTGTTGTCTTATTTCTAATTTGCTTTTCTTTCTTTCTTTTTAGTGGGATATCATTAGTGATTGCTGTGTCTGTGCAGAGTAGTTGCTGGTGATTCAAGCTTTTTCAGGCAAGTGAGCGGTATAGTTTTTGAGTTTATAACTCTTACTAATAAAGCTACACTTCATTACTTATCTTACACAGTGCTGGTTGTTGGTAGTGCATTTGTCCAGTTAACTTTAGTAGGAAATATCATGGCTAGCCACAGGATGACCGCTCAGTAGGTGGTTGGTATGCTTTTTGAGTCATTGTCTGATCATGATTATGAGAGGGACTCTGCATCTGAGGCAGAGGAGGAAGTGAGGGATTCTACAGTGAAGTTTCTGCCGGAGAGGAATCTTCTGATGAGGAAGCCACACTCAGTGCAGATGAAGGGCCTGTTTCAGAGGAGGACAATGATGTGCCATTAGAGCAGCAACCTGGGGAAGAAAGGTTTCCCTTTAGAAGACCTGAACTCTAGGTTGCCCCAAACATGGAGCAGCCAGAGTTGCCTGCCTTTACTGGTCTCCCGGGGTGTAGAGTCAATACTGAGAGCTTTTTGCCTGTCAATTTCTTTGAGTTATTTGTGGATGATGTGTTTTTGGAAGAGATTGTTGAGCAGACTAATCTGTATGCGGAACAGTATTTGAGGGACAACGCTGCTAGACTTAGGCCGCACTATAGAGCTGCCCAGTGGATTCCCACAAATTTGGAGGAGATTAAAAGGTTTTTAGGTTTGACTCTTTTGATGGGGTTGATAAGGAAGCCGTCACTGGCTTCTTATTGGTCTACTAGTCCCTTGATGGCAACAGCTATATTTCCTGCAACAATGAGTCGTAATCGATATTTGCTTCTTCTTAGGATGCTGCATTTTATTGACAATGCATTAGCATTGCCACAAGATCACCCTGATTCTGACCGTCTTTTTAAGATTAGGCCTGTCCTTGATCATTTTGTAGATCGGTTTTCAGAGGTCTATGTTCCAGGCAAAGAAATAGCTGTGGACGAGTCTTTGGTCCTCTTCAAGGGTCGTTTGGTTTTTAGGCAGTACATTCCTAGCAAGAGGGCACGATGTGGAATTAAATTGTATATGCTGTCTGAAAGTAGTACAGGATATGTGTATAATTTCCGTGTCTACACTGGTAGGGATTCCAGTATTGACCCCCCTGGTTGTCCTCCCACTTTTGGAGTTACTGGGAAAATTGTGTGAGAACTTGGTAGATGACTGTTCAACAAAGGTCACCATTTTTATGTAGATAACTTTTACACTGGAGTGCAGTTGTTCAAGGAATTGTTTAGAGTGGACACTGTTGCTTGTGGCACAATTCATTGTAACCGGAAAGGCTATCCAAGGGAGCTTGTCTGTAAAAAACTTGAGAGGGGACAGTGCAGTGCCTTGCGGAATGATGAGCTGCTAGCTTTGAAGTTTTCAGACAGGAGGGATGTCTACATGCTAAGTACCATACATGATGAGAGTACTTCCCCCGTGACTGTTTGGGGCCAGGTTGCTGAAGTGCGTAAACCTGTGTGCATTTTAGATTATAATAAGCACATGGGAGGTGTAGATAGAGATGATCAGAGGTTGGAACCTTATACTGCTATTCGTAAGTCTTACGTTTGGTATAAGAAGTTAGCAATTCACCTCTTCCACTTAGCAACTTTTAATGCTTTTATTGTGTTTAAGGATAGGCCTCCAGAGTCAAAGATGACATTTGTGGAATTTCAGGTATCAGTGATAGACAGCCTTATTGTGGTGGAACAGGCCAGAGTTCCTAGAGAAGCAGTGGTGGAGGGTGTAGCTAGATTGAAAGATCGCCACTTTGCTGAGCACATTCCTCCCACACCCAAAAAAGACTTTCCAGCTAAGAAATGTAGAGTGTGTTTTCGAAGAGGTATCCGGAGGGAGACTCAAATGTACTGCCCAGATTGTCCTTCAAAGCCTGGGCTGTGTGTGGGTGGTTGTTTTAAGAATTACCACACCCAGAAGAATTACTGGGAACAACCATGAGTGTAAACTCATGTCTGTTTTGTATTTTCATGTGTTCAGTTTCATGGTTAGCATTCCTGTCATGTACTTAGTTAGAGCTTTTGTGTTTGTAGTTTTGTAATTATTTCTAATTAGTTAGGGGTTTCTTTGTTTAAAAAAAAAAAGTGATGCCATTGTGTGTGAAGTGGGGCTTGGCTGAGGGTGTACATAGTGTACATATTGACTGGCTGTTGGCAACTGCAACACACTGCCAGCCGAACGCCAGTCCACACACTCCCATCATCTGGTGTGATTGTTGTATCAGGCATGTGGACGTATGTCAGTGATGGGCCCTTGAGTGGCGCTGTCTGTCGATGTGAGTGTTGTAATGTGCTGGACCCGTGGCTGGCGGTGTGAATGGTCTTGGTCGTGTCATGTATGAAAGATGTGTGAATGGACTGTAAAGCGGTTGGTGCCTTGTCGCGGCTTTACAGCTCACGAGCTGTGAGTCATTGGTTCAGTTTTTTGCCTTTCAGTTATTAACAGTGCATTTCATTTTTGTGAAATCTCTTGTTAATAAAATTTGATCCACTGAACCATCACTCACCCTCGTGCCAAATCCTACCAGTATGTGTGGTAAAAATGGCCAAACCTGCTCCGCTGTAATTAGGCGTCCCAGCACACCTGTGACACGCTAGGTGCCTCAGGTGGGACCCCGATGATGAAGCATGCCACCAACTTGGTTGGTGGGTGAGGGGTCTTTTTCACATAACCTAAGTGTGTTTCTTTTCACAATTTTAGTGTTTGGCACATCACAGACGTATGTGGACACATCAAAATGATATATTACAAAACTACCTGTGTTTGGGGGGGAGGGGGCACCTATGTTTTTGGTCCAGGGTGCGGCCTTCATCTAGGGAAACCTACCAAACCCAGACATTTTTTAAAACTAGACACCCCAAGGAGTCCAGGGAGGTGTGGCTTGCGTGGATCCCCCAACATTTTCTTACCCAGACTTCTCTGCAAACCTCAAAATTTGCTTAAAAAAGCATATTTTCCTTACTTTCGTTTGTACGATCACCACTCCAGCACAAAATTCCTACTCCCCAGCGTTCCCCTCAGTCTCCCAAGTAAAATGACACCTCACTTATGTGGGTCCCCAAAGCAGAGTCAGCCTAAAGATGTATAAAAGAAGAATATGTCCTTATCAACTCGCTGTGCTATCCCCTCTATCTCTACAAGTTTTGGGCCTTATTCTGTTGCAGGCACCTGGCCCACCCACACAAGTGAGGTATCATTTTTATCGGGAGACTTGGGGGAACGCTGGGTGGAAGGAAATTTGTGGCTCCTCTCAGATTCCAGAACTTTCCGTCTCCGAAATGTGAGGAAAATGTGTTTTTTTAGCCAAATTTTGAGGTTTGCAAAGGATTCTGGGTAACAGAACCTAGTCAGAGCCCCACAAGTCACCCCATCTTGGATTCCCCTAGGTCTCTAGTTTTCAAAAATGCTCAGGTTTGGTAGGTTCCCCTAGGTGCTGGCTGAGCTAGAGGCCAAAATCTACGGCTAGGCACTTTGCAAAAAACACCTCTGTTTTCTGTCAAAAAATGGGATGTGTCCACGTTGTGCTTTTCGGGCATTTCCTGTCGCGGGCGCTAGGACTACCCACACAAGTGAGGTATCATTTTTATCGGGAGACTTGGGGAAATGCTGGGTCGAAGGAAATTTGTTGCTCCTCCCAGATTCCAGAACTTTCTGTCACCGAAATGGGAGGAAAATGTCTTTTTTTAGCCACATTTTGAGGTTTGCAAAGGATTCTGGGTAACAGAACCTGGTCAGAGCCCCACAAGTCACCCCATCTTGGATTCTCCTAGGTCTCTAGTTTTTAAAAATGCACAGGTTTGGTAGGTTACCCTAGGTGCCGGCTGAGCGAGAGGCCAAAATCTACAGGTAGGCACTTTGCAAAAAACACCTCTGTTTTCTGTCAAAAAATGGGATGTGTCCACGTTGTGTTTTGGGGCATTTCCTGTCGCGGGCGCTAGGCCTACCCCCACAAGTGAGGTATCATTTTTATCAGGAGACTTGGGGGAACGCTGGGTGGAAGGAAATTTGTGGCTCCTCTCAGATTCCAGAACTTCCTGTCACCGAAATTTGAGGAAAATGTGTTTTTTTAGCCAGAGTTTGAGGTTTGCAAAGGATTCTGGGTAACAGAACTTGATCAAAGCCCCACAAGTCACTGCATCCTGGATTCCCCTGGGTCTCTAGTTTTAAAAAATGCACAGGTTTGGTAGGTTTCCCTAGGTGCCGGCTGAGCTAGAGGCCAAAATCTACAGGTAGGCACTTTGCAAAAAACACCTCTGTTTTCTGTCAAAAAATGGGATGTGTCCACGTTGTGCTTTGGGGCATTTCCTGTCGCGGGCGCTAGGCCTACCCACACAAGTGAGGTATCATTTTTATCGGGAGACTTGGGGGAATGCTGGGTAGAAGGAAATTCGTGGCTCCTCTCAGATTCCAGAACTTTCTGTCACCGAAATGTGAGGAAAATCTGTTTTTTTAGCCAAATTTTGAGGTTTGCAAAGGATTCTGGGTAACAGAACCTGGTCAGAGCTTCACAAGTCACCCCATCTCGGATTCCCCTAGGTCTCTAGTTTAAAAAAATGCACAAGTTTCGTAGTTTTTCCTAGGTGCCGGCTGAGCTAGAGGCCAAAATCTACAGGAAGGCACTTTGCAAACAACACCTCTGTTTTCTGTGAAAAAATGGGATGTGTCAACGTTGTGTTTTGGGGCATTTCCTGTCGCGGGTGCTAGGCCTACCCACACAAGTGAGGTATAATTTTTATCGGGAGACTTGGGGGAACGCTGGGTGGAAGGAAATTCGTGGCTCCTCTCAGATTCCAGAACTTTCTGTCACCGAAATGTGAGGAAAATCTGTTTTTTTAGCCAAATTTTGAGGTTTGCAAAGGATTCTGGGTAACAGAACCTGGTCAGAGCTTCACAAGTCACCCCATCTCGGATTCCCCTAGGTCTCTAGTTTAAAAAAATGCACAAGTTTCGTAGTTTTTCCTAGGTGCCGGCTGAGCTAGAGGCCAAAATCTACAGGAAGGCACTTTTCAAAAAACACCTCTGTTTTCTGTCAAAAAATGGGATGTGTCCACGTTGTGTTTGGGGGCATTTCCTGTCGTGGGCGCTAGGCCTACCCACACAAGTGAGGTACCATTTTTATCGGGAGACTTGGGGGAACGTAGAAGAGCAAAACAAGTGTTAAAGACGGCTACTTGAGAAATGGCTGTAATTCACATTCTAGTATGGGCACCCCGGAATTCAGAGATGTGCAAATAAACACTGCTCCTCAACATCTTATCTTGTGCCCATTTTGGAAATACAAAGGTTTTCTTGATAGCTATTTTTTACTCTTTACATTTCAGCAAATGAATTGCTGTATGCCCGGTTTAGAATGAAAACCCACTGCAGTGTGCAGCTCATTTATTGGCTCTGGGTGCCTAGAGTTCTTGATGAACCTAAAGGTCCTATATATCCCCGCAACCAGACGAGACCAGCAGATGTAACGGTATATTGCTTTAAAAACCTGACATTGCAGGGAAAAGTTACAGAGTAAAACGTAGAGAAAAATTGCAGTTTTTTACCTCAATTTCAATATTTGTTTTTTCAGTTGTTATTTTCTGTAGGAAACTCTTGTAGGATCTACACAAATTACCCCTTGCTGAATTCAGAATTTTGTCTACTTTTCAGAAATTTTTCGGTTTCTGGGATCCATCATTGGTTTCATGCCCATTTCTGTCACTGACTGGAAGGAGACTGAAAGCACAAAAAAATCATAAAAATGGGGTATGTACCAGTAAAATGCCGAAATTGGGTTGAAAAATTGGGTTTTCTGATTCAAGTCTGCCTGTTCCTGAAAGCTGGGAAGCTGGTGATTTTAGCACCGCAAAGCCTTTGTTGATGCCATTTTCAGGGGAAAAACCACAGGCCTTCTTCTGCAGCCCCTTTTTCATTTTTTTTAAAAAAAACTAAATTTTCACTGTATTTTGGCTAATTTCCTGGCCTCCTTCTGGGGAACCCACAAAGTCTGGGTACCTCTAGAATACCTGGGATGTTGTTAAAAAAGGACACAAATTTGGGGTGGGTAGCTTATGTGAACAAAAAGTTATGAGGGTCTAAGCGCGAACTGCCCCAAATAGCCAAAAAAAGGCTCGGCACAGGAGGGGGAAAGGCCGGCAGCGAAGGGGTTATTAGATTTGCACCTGATTATTTGCAGCAGTGTAAAATTGTAGAATCGCTCACACAAATGTGTTTGTGCCTATTTAGCAGACTTTTTTTGAATACTTTCTAGAAGTGGGTTGACAGTGGTCGTAATCCAGAATCTTTTCACTGGTGCATCAAAAATAGGGCAAACAATTTTGCACTATTTCACTGCTTGGGAAAGGGAGCAACAGGGGATTTAAAAGTCTGGGAACTTGTCAGATTCCTATAGCACCTCAACTGTGGCGTAAAAGTGACGCTACAGGGAGAAATACCTTATTTCTGCAGCACACCTAAAAAGAGGAAAACACTTGTGATTGTTTTTGTGCAGGAAGGTGTCCCTTCCTTATCAAAAACAATAATCCCCACAATGCAGGCAGCCTTACACTATGGTGCAAGGGAGATTGCATTGGCGCATGGCAGCAGTTTGTACACCAACACAGAGGGAAGAGGGCATAAAACATGCCATATCTTGTAGAAATTGCATATTTTTGCCCTCTTACGGTTGCACAGGGTGGCACAGAAAGTCACTTTCTGCACCGTCCTCCACCACAGGCCTTGATAAATGAGGCCCAATATTTGTACAAGGGCAAATATCACACCAATAATTACATACTTTTCTGCTGCATTTGCATAAACTGATAATACGCATTTTCCACCTTTTAAAATAAAAACTGAATTAAAAAAAACATAAACAAACACCTCCTCCATCGCGCTGCTCCTATCCTCCATTGCTGCAGCTGCAGGCAGAGACTCCCAGCCTGCCCGGCGGCCAATCCTGACACTGCTCAGAGCAGCATCAGTCTTGGCTGGGAGCACCCAGCCAGGGCACTCCTAGGCAGACTAGGATCCTGTGCAGGCTCTCTCCAGCCCGACAACATAGTGCTGGGCTGGAGAAAACCCCATTTGTATGTGTGTTTGTCTGGCCTCAGACAGCCGGTCAAACACACATGCTCTCTTGAGGGGGAGTACTGTGCACAACCCCTCACTCCTTGTCACCCCCATGGCCCCACACCTTTGTAAAGAAATGATAATACACATTGTTTATTATAGTTTCCTTGTAAAGGTTTGCAACTGCCACTGCTGGCGGGGGTGTGCGACGCTCCTCCACTCTAATGGAGGAGTCGCCCATACCTAGTGCAAATAAACATTTTGTAATATGAACAAAGGGAGAACTGTGTGTTCTTTTACCTATTGCATGAGCAGCATAACAGAGCAATATTACTTTGCTCTCTGTGGCACCAGCTCAACCTTTCTGTACCAGGACCCCATTTGGTAAATAAAAGCACAATCTTTGAGCAAGTACAATGTGCTTCCAATTTAAAATCATATGTTAGACCTGACAGCCTTAGGGTGGTCACTCCTAACTTTTTGCCTGCCTCCCTCCAATTTTTTGGACACTGTGTTTGCTTGTTTTAGGACTCTGCACACTTTACCCCTGCTAACCAGTGCTAAAGTGCATATTCTCTCTCCCTTAAAACATGATGACATTGGCTCATACCCAATCGCCTTATTTAATCTACTTGCAAGTCCCCAGTAAAGGGCACTACATGTGCCCAGGGCCTGTAGATGAAATACTACTAGTGGGCCTGCAGCACTGATTGTGCCACCCACATAAGGAGCCCCTTAATCATGCCTCAGGCCTGCAACTGCAAGTCCTGTGTGTGCAGTTTCACTGTCACTTCGACTTGGCATTTAAAAGTACTTGCCAAGCCTTAAACTCCCCTTTTTCTACATATAGGTCACCCCTAAGGTAGGCCCTAGGTAACACATAGGGCAGTGTGCTATGTAGGTAAAAGACAGGACACATACCTGAGTAGTTTATACGTCCTGGTAGTGTAAGACTCCCAAATTCGTTATACACTGCTGTGAGGCCTGCTCCTTTCGTGGGCTAACATTAGGGCTACCCTCATATAATGTTTGAGTGGTAGATTCTGATCTGAAAGGAGTAACAGGGTCATATATAGAATGGCCAGAAAGGTAATACACAATCCTGCTGACTGGTGAAGTTGGATTTAATATTACTATTTGAGAAATGCCACTTTTTGAAAGTGAGCCTTTCTCAGCACTTAAATCCTTCTGTGCCTTACAATCCATATCTTGCTGGGTTAGTTGAGAGCTCCCTTGTGTATTTCACTCAGACAGCCCCAAACACAGGATGCTCAGTCACACCTGCACACATCTGCATACTGAATGGGTCTTCCTGGGCTGGGAGAGTGAAGGGCCTGACACTTACATGTCAAAGGACAGTGGCCTGCCCTCACGCAATGGACTGCCAAACCCCCTACTGGGACACTGGCAGACAGGATGGAACTGAAAGGGGACCTTGTGCACTTCTAAGCCACTCTTTGAAGTCTCCCTCACTTCAAAGGCACATTTAGGTATATAAACTGGGTCCCTGACCCTACCAACTCAGACACTTCTTGACAAGATACCTACTGGGAAAGTAACTCTGAACCAGAACCTGCAACCTACTAAGAGAAGCTGCCTGGCTGCCCAAAGGACTCACCTGACTTCTTTGCTGTAAAGGACTGCTGCCTTGATGTTGCCCTGCTGCCTTGCTGCCATCTGGCTCTGCTGAGAAGTGCTCTTCAAGGGCTTGGATTGAGCTTGCCTCCTGTTTCCTGATGTCTCAGGGCCAAAATTACTTCATCTCTGCAAAGAACTCCTTGTGCGGTGGAAATCAATGCACAGCCTGCCCGAATCGATGCACAGCCTGTTCTGAGGTGAGAAAATCACAGCATCACCGAAACGGAACATCGCAGCCGGGCTCCTTGAGTGGAGATCGATGCAGCACCAGCGTTGCGACCAGAACTTCGATGCACGGCCCACCGGATTGACACATCGCCGAGCCGGAATGACTCAGCCTGACTTCTTGCAAGAAGAGTCGATACAGAGCCTGCTGTGTAGCAGAAATTTACCCGCATCACCCACCGGAGCAACGCAGCTCCTGTGACTTCATCCTGCACACCCAGGATTTCTCCACATCGTCCCTGGGGTGTCCAAATGTCCCACAACCCGAAGAGGTTACAAGCCTGTGCAACGGAAATTGATGCAAAACCCTTGCTGCGTGGAAAATCAATGCATTGTCTCTGTGCAGTCAGAAAAAATGACATACACTTCCTCGTTTTCCACGCATGTCTTCCTCTGAGGTTCCAGACGGATAATTTCGACGTAAACCAGGTACTTTATGCTTACAAGAGGCACTTATTCCTTATTAAGAACTAAAGACTCTATTTATCATTACAAAAGTGGTATTTCAACTTGTATTTATGAAATCTTGATCGTTTTGACCTTAATCTACCCAGATAAATATTCTATATTTTTTCAAACCGGTGGAGTGTATTTTTGTGGTGTTTATACTGTGTTATTGCATTATTTATTGCACAAATACTTTACACATTGCCTTCTAAGTTAAGTCTGACTGCTCAGTGCCAAGCTACCAGAGGGTGGGGATAGGATCATTTGGACTGTGTGCAACTTACCTTGACTAGAGAGAGGGTCCTTACTTGGACAGGGGGTAACCTGACTGCCAACCGAAGACCCCATTTCTAACATTGGTGATCAGCGGTGAGGAATGGACTTGTATTTGTGCAGTGACATACAATAGATACGTGTATACTACCTCCCCACAATTGAAGCTGAACCTGATGTTTTATCTTTTTCTGCAATTTTGTTTTCTGCCTGACATTTTAACTTAATCCTCATTCAACATGTCTCTGGCTGGGTTTTAAGCAAGAGCTGAAGAGTTTGATCTAGCCAAGCTGGAGACATACACTGTTAGCCAGCTGAAGGGGTTCTGCAAGGAGATGGGAATACCTACCCAGGGTGCCTCCAGAAAGGAGAAATACCAAAAGGCGCTTAGGGCCTGGGCAGAAGCCCATTCAGATGAGAATGTTGAGGAGGAGGGTCCAGAGGAAGGCCCTTCAGAAGATTTTAAGCCAGTAGTGGGGGATGTTGCCCCTGGAACTGTGCCCCTTGCTAAACCAGGGAGCAATGTCTCTAGCCATGGCCTGATTGCAGAGGAAAGGAGGGAAGAGAGAGAATTTCAACTGCAATTGACAAGGTTAAAAATGTAAGCTCAGCAGGAGTAGAGGAGAGCAGAGAGAGAAGCCAAACAAGCTGAGGCTGAAAGGGTTTTGGCCGAGTAGAAGATTCTTCTTGCTCATGAACTGAGTCTCAAAGAGCTGGATATCAAGGCGATGCAGTCTGAGTCCAGCAGTGATGGTGACAGCATACATGCTGGTTCTGCTGGGGAAAATAAGGTTTGTATACCCAAAAATGTGGTGCCAAGTTATATGGTGGGAGATGACATTGATAAGTGTTGGCTGCTTATGAAGTTGCACTAAGGGCTGATGGGGTTTCTGAAGAACAATGGGGGTAGCCTTGTGGTGGTATGTACCAGTTGTGGGGAGGGACACACTCCTTGCATTGGATCCAAGAGATCAAAATACATATGAACTCATGAAAACCGCCTACTTTCCAAGTTTGGGCTGATGCCTGCGAAATACCATCAGAGGTTCAGGGATAGCACCAAACTCTCCACACAGAACTGGGTAGACATTTTTGATTTCTCCAGTAAGGAATTGAATGGATGGGTGCGAGGCAGTAAAGTAGATGACTATTTGGGGTTATATAATTAGATCCTGAAAAAGCATGTATTCAGTGTTTGCTTTACAGAGTTATGTAAGCACCTAGTTGACAGTAAGCAGACTGATCCAAGAAAGCTTGCTGAGGAGGTGGACCTCTGGGTTGGCACCAGTGTTCAAGAAGGTACCTGGAGGGGACAACCACAAAGGTGGTTAGGGTTCCCACCAGAAGAAAGAGGGGGGAGAAAAACTTAAAAATAAGGAGTTCTAAAAAAGTCCCCCAAAACAATTCCCAAGGGAGGATAACCATTCCTCACCTGAATCTGACAAGAAGCCAGAGTACTTTCACAAGAAGAAAGGGAAGTTTATCCCCAAATGCTTAGAGTGGTTTCAGCATGGACACTTTAAGGGTGACTCCCAGTGTCCCAAGAGGGCACAGCCCCCTACTGGAGGGCAGACACCTGGGTTGGCTATTGTAGTACTTGGGGGGGAGGTAGTCCCAGTTAGCTTTGGGGAGCAGATAGAGGTGTCCCTAGTATCCCTGAGAGATAAGAAAATCGTGCCAAAAGCCCACATGCCTGCCAATACTTCCAAGTATAGGCAGTTGGTCACCATTAATGGACAAAGGGTGGAGGCTCTGCGTGACACAGGAGCCGGTATGACTACTGTCAAGGGTCAGCTGGTGTCAGCAGAGCAGGTCATCCTTAATATATTCTACCAGGTCATAGTCGCTGACAATCACGAGAGCCACCTACTGGTAGCTCTGGTTCCCTTTGAGTGGGGGGGTCAGTCCTTCTATGCCTGTAGATTGTCTGTTAGGCAATGACCTTGAGCATACTACCTGGAAAGAGGTGAAGCTCAGGTCCCACCTTGAGATGTTAGATTTGACTGAATGGGTCTGCATGACCACGCGGTCCATAGCTGCAGAAGAAGGGAGTCAAGGGTGTCTGGAGCATGGAACAATGTCCCAGACAGCTGCACAGAGGAAGGGCAAAGGGCGTGGGAAACTGGCACCAGAAGTTCCCACTGTGGTTGACGGGCCCCAGAAGAGGAGGCCTCTGAGCCAACTGGGGAAGACATTGCCACCCTGGGTATCCTGCCTCAACTTGCCAGCTGGCAAGTAGAGGGTGGGCAACCAGGGAGGAGTTCTGCCAAGTACAAAAATAGTACCCCACTCTTGAGGGTCTGAGGCAACAGGTCACAGCCCAAGCAGCAGGTGAAGCCTCTGGCGATCGCCACCTATATTGGGAGAATTATCTCCTCTACAGTGAGCCTACTGTACTGGCCACTGGGGCAGCACGTGTGCTGGAGGTCCACCAGTGTTATCGGGCCTTCCAACTGGGCCTGGCTCACGACATCCCCCAGGCAGGACATTTGGGGTAAGACAAGACCTTTGCAAGGCTTGTCACCCACTTTTAGTGGCCACGAATATGGGTAGCCTCAGATGCTTTCTGTAGGTCCTGCCCAACCTGCCAGGCTAGTGGGAAGACAGGGAAAAGGCTCAAGGCCCCCCTGATCCCGCTCCCCATTGTTGGCATCCCCTTTAAAAGAGTAGGCATTGACGTCATTGGTCCCTTGGACCCCAAACCTGCCCTAGGCAACAGGTTTATCCTGGTTTTGGTAGCAATCCCTCTTAGGACAGTGACTGCACCCGTGGTAACCAGAGTTCTAATGGGGATGTTTACCCGTGTGGGGTTCCCAAAGGAGGTTGTGTCTGACAGAGGCACAAACTTCATGTCAGCCTACATGAAGTCCATGTGGGATGAGCCTGGGGTAACCTACCGGTTTACCACCCCTTACCATCCTCAAACCAATGGGCTTGTTGAAAGGTTGACCAAGACCCTGAAGGGCATGATCACTGGCCTGCCTGAGGCCCTTGAGGTGCAAGTGGGACGTCCTCTTGCCATGCCTTCACTTTTCTTATAGGGAGGTGCCACAGAAAGGGGTGGGGTTCAGTAAGCACAGTCAAGGAGGGGTGGGAGAAAGCTCCCAGGAAACCTCCCCAGGGTGTGGTCAGTTACTTGCTGGCCCTCCGCAACCAGACGCAGTGTTTCTGGAAACAGGCCAAGAGCAACCTTGAGGCCAGTCAAGAGGTGATGAAGGAATGGTATGACCAGAAGGCCACCCTGGTAGAATTCTCACCTGGAGACAAAGTATGGGTGATGGAGCCAATAGAGCCTAGAACTCTTCAGGACCACTGCACTGGCTCATTCAAAGTCAAGGAGCAAAAGGTGGAGAACACATACCTAGTGGACCTCAAGGCCCCCAGAAATTCCCTAAGGGTTCTCCACCACAACAGACTGAAGCCTAATTTTGAGAGGTCTGAGGTCAGCATGCTTCTAGTGACAGATGAAGGCATGGAAGAGAGGAGTGAGCCTCTCCCTGAGCTCCTCTCTGCCAAGGAAGGGGATGGGTCAGTGGAAGGCATTAATCTCTCTGACTCCCTGACTGTAGAACAGAGAGGAGATTGCTACGAGTTGTTGGAGCAGTTCTCTTCCCTGTTCTTCATCATGCCTGGGCTCATACACTTGTGTGTCCATGATATTGACACAGGAGACAGTCCACCTGTAAAGAATAAAATGTACAGGGTGTCAGATAAAATGAGGTCCAGCATCAAGGATGAAGTTGTCAAGATGCTGGCTCTTGGGGTGCTAGAGAATTCCAACAGTCCCTGGTCCAGCCCAGTGATGTTGGTTCCCAAAGCTGCTGCTCCTGGTGCAAGCCAGAACTTAGGTTCTACGTGGACTACCGGGGTCTCAACTCTCTCACAAAGATAGATATTCACCCCATCCCCAGAGTTGATGAGCTTGTAGACAAGCTAGGAGCTGCCAAGTTCCTTAGTACCTTTGATCTCACATCAGGGTACTGGCAGATCGCCTTGACTGAAGGAGCTCAAGAGAGATCTGCTTTTCATGCCCCTGAGGGCCATTACCAGTTCAGACTAATGCCATTTGGATTGAAAAATGCCTCGCTACCTTTCAACAGTTGGTTAACGGGGTCGTAGCTGGCAAGGATGCCTTCTGCGCAGCCTTCCTAGACGACATTGCCATCAATAGTTCAAGCTGCGAGGAACACCTGCTCCCCCTCAAGGAGGTGCTTCAGGCTCTGCAACAGGCAGGCCTGACCATCAAGGCCAGTAAGTACCAGATTGAGCAGAGTTCTGTGGTGTAGTTAAGACACCTAGTAGATGGTGGCAAGGGGCAGTCCCTCCAGGCCAAGATTGAAACTATCAAGGCCTGGCAACCACCTAGAACTCAAATAGAGGTGAGGTCCTTCTTAGGACCCACCAGATATTATTATTATAAGGGATATGGCACCATAGCTCCCTTAGCAGAACTGACATCCAAGAAACAACCTAGGTTGGTGAATTGGACAGAGGCTTGTCAGAAAGCCTTTGACTCCCTGAAGGAAGCCATGTGCACGGCCCCCGTGCTCAAGGCACCTGACTACTCCAAGGCATTCATCGTGCAGGCAGACGCTTCAGACCATGGCATAGGGGTGGTCCTAGCACAGCTGAATGAGGAGGGCCTAGACCAACCAGTAGTCTACATTAGCAGAAGACTATTACCAGAGGTGGAGTGCCGTTGAAAGAGAAGCATTTGCTGTGTTCTGGGCACTGAAGAAGTTGAGACCATACCTATTTGGGACACACTTCCAGGTTCAGACAGACCACAGGCCCCTCAGGTAACTGAAGCAAATGAAGGATGAAAATCCTGAACGCTTGAAGTGTTCCGTTTCCCTAAAGGAGATGGACTTTACGGTGGAGCATCGCCCGTGATTGACCACGCCAACGCTGATGGTTTCTCCAGATAGCGATGAGAACTCCCATGGCGTTTGGTAGCTCTCCCAACTTTCAGCTGGGGGGGACACATGTTAGTCCTGACAGCCTTAGGGTGGTCACCCCTAACTTTTTGCCTGCCTCCCTCCACTTTTTTGACACTGTTTTTGCTAGTTTTAGGACTCTGCACATTTTACCCCTGACAACCAGTGCTAAAGTGCATATGCTCTCTCCCTTAAAACATGATGACATTGGTTCATACCCAATTGGCTTATTTAATCTACTTGTCAGTCCCCTGTAAAGGGCACTACATGTGCCTAGGGCCTGTAGATTAAATGCTAATAGTGGGCCTGCAGCACTGATTGTACCACCCACATAAGTAGCCCCTTAACCATGACTCTGGCTGCAACTGCAAGGCCTGTGTGTGCAGTTTCACTGCCACTTCGACTTGGCATTTACAAGTACTTTCCAAGCCTTAAACTCCCCTTTTTCTACATATAATTCACCCCTAAGGTAGGCCCTAGGTAACCCATAGGGCAGGGTGCTATGTAGGTAAAGGCAGGACATATACCTGAGTAGTTTATATGTCCTGGTAGTGTAAAACTCCTACATTTGTTTTACACTGCTATGAGACCTGCTCCTGTCATAGGCTAGCATTAGGGCTACCCTCAGATACTGTTTGAGTGGAAGATTCTGATCTGAAAGGAGTAACAGGGTCATATTTAGCATGACCAGAATGGTAATACAAAATCCTGCTGACTGGTGAAGTTGGATTTAATATTACTATTTGAGAATTGCCACTTTTAGAAAGTGAGCCTTTCTCAGCACTTAAATCCTTCTGTGCCTTACAATCCACGTCTGGCTGGGTTAGTTGACAGCTCTCTTGTGCATTTCACTCAGACAACCCCAAACATAGGATTCTCAGTCACACCTGCACACATCTGCATACTGAATGGTTCTTCCTGGGCTGGGAGACTGGAGGGCCTGACACTTACATGTCAAAGGACAGTGGCCTGCCCTCATGCAATGGACTGCCAAACCCCCTACTGGGACCCTGGCAGACAGGATGGAACTGAAAGGGGACTTTGTGCACATCTAAGCCACTCTTTGAAGTCTCCCCCACTTCAAAGGCACATTTAGGTATATAAATTGGCTCCCTGACCCTACCAACTCAAACACTTCTTGACAAGATACCTACTGGGAAAGGAACCAGAACCTGCAACCTGCTAAGAGGAGCAGCCTGGCTGCCCAAAGGACTCACCTGACTGCTTTGTTGTAAAGGACTGCTGCCTTACTGTTGCCTGCTGCCTTGCTGCTCTCTGGCTCTGCTGAGAAGTGCTCTCCAAGGGCTTGGATTGAGCTTGCCTCCTGCTTCCTGAAGTCTCAGGGCGAAAAGGTTTTAGGGGGTCATTTTGACCTCGGCGGTCTTTTGTCAAGACCACCGAGGGACCGCCGTGCTGAAGACCACCAGTGGTGGCGGTTTTCCGCTCGGCGTATTAAGACTGTTGGCAGCTCTCCGTCCTTTTTCAGACGGAGAGCCGCCAACAGCCATACTGGCGGTCGGCGGGGAAGTGGATGTTGCTCCACCTCCACCGCCACGTCAACAGAGCACCGCCCACAGAATCACGTCCTGTGATTCGGCGTGGCGGTGTTCTGTTGACGGTGTGGTGTCGGCGGAGCAGCCCCCATGGATCCCATCGCCTCCCGGAGGATCGACGGAGCAGGTAAGTCGATCGTCCGATAGGGGAGGGGGGTGGGGAGGTGTTGCGTGTTGTGTGCGTGCATAGGGGTGTGCGTGTGTGTATGTAGTGGGGGGTGTGAGTGCCTGTATGCTTGCATGGGTGTTGTGAGTTTGGGATTGAGTGCGTGTATGTCTGTAGGTATGTCTGTATGGTTGTGTGCATGTATGTTTGAATGTAGGTGTGCGTGTCTGACTGTGTGTGTGGATGTTGGCATGTATGTCGGTGTGTGTGTGCGTGTATTTGTGTTGGTGGTGCCTGCGTGCGTGTCGTGTGTGAATGAGTGATGTGATGTTGGGGGTCGTGGTGGGGAGGGGGGTCCTGCCACCTTTGGGGGGTGGCAGGGGTGGTGGGGGGTGTAGGGGAGGGAGTCGGGGTGGGGGGTTGGGGAGACCCCTATCAGTGCCAGGGAAGAAGTTCCCTGGCACTGATAGTGCTTACCGCCATGGATTTCATGGCGGTTACAAACCGCATGAAATCCATGGCGGTCTGCCGGGTCCAAATACCGCCGGCGGTATAGTGACGACCACTGGGCTGGAGACCCAGGTCTCCAGCTCAGCGGTCGTCTCCGCCCTGGCGGGCGGAACGAAGAAGCGGCGGATGACCATGGCGGTAACCGTCATGGTCATAATTGCAACAAAAAAAGACCGCCAGCCTGTTGGTGGTCTTACCGCCGCTTCTCCGCCATCCGCCAGGGTCGTAATGACCCCCTAAATCTCTGCAAAGAACTCCTTGTGTGACGAAAATTGATGCACAATCTGCCAGAATCGACGCAGAGCTTGCCCTGTGGTGAGAAAATCACTGCATCGCTGAACCGGAATGAAGCAGCCCGGCTCCCTGAGAGGAGATCGACGCAGCGCCAGTGTGGCGACAAGAACTTTGACTCATCGCCGACCCGGAATGACACAGCCTGACTTCCTGTGAGAAGAATGGATTCAGCATCTGAAGTGCGGTAGAAATTACCCTGCATAGCCCACCAGATCTACGCAGCCCCTGTGACTTTGTCCTGCACGCCCAGGATTTCTCCATATCATCCCCGGGGCATCCTAATACCCCGCAGTCCAAAGAGGATCCAAGCCTGCGTGCCAGCAATTGACGCAAAGAAATTGCTGAGTGGAAAAGCAAAGACGCATCGTCTGTGTGCCCCTGGAGAAAGCTACGCACACCTCCCCGTTTTCCACGCATCTACTCCTCTGCGGTCCCATGTGGATAATTTTGATGCAAACCAGGTACTTTGTGCTTGCAAGAGACACTTCATGCTTTTTAAGAACTAAAACAAGAGTGATTTTTCAACTTGTATTTATCAAATCTTGATCATTTTGACCTTGATCTACTAAGATAAATATTCTATATTTTTCTAAACCGGTGGGGTGTATTTTTGTGGTATCTATACTGTGTTATTGCATGATTTATTGCACAAATACATTACACATTCCCTACTAAGTTAAGCCTGACCGTTCAGTGCCAAGCTACCAGAGGGGGGGCACAGGATAATTTGGATTGTGTGTGACTTACCCTGACTAGAGAGAGGGTCCTTGCTTGGACCGGGGGTAACCTGACTGCCAACCAAAGACCCCACTTCTAACACATACTAGCGCTGATCTGGGTATGTACACTGTCTCCATGCATGAGGAAACCTTCCTAATGAAATACTACATTTATTTCAGGTCTTTAATGCAAGATACGGGTAACTGATACTTCTCGGCTAAACGCCTTCAACTGGAACATGACCTATATCTTTCTTATTTCTAGGTTCATAATACACGCTCTTTCATCAAAAAATAGTTTTCATATCTTTATAAAAGAATGCATCCAAATGAATAGTTTAGTTTAAGAAAAGGTGCCTTGATTTTAAATTATTTGTGAATAATGATCATACATCGACTATGTTTTATTGAATATATTTACTGCTCCCATACGCTTTGCATAGATTTTTCGTTATTATACATCCTCTTTAATGTATTCGCCCATAACTGAAGAAGACAACTCTTTAGCTTGCCCATTGGTTGTAATTATAGATCTGGCTATCAAAATGACAATAAACCACCAACAGTCTGTAATGCTATCTAACTAGGCCTGGAAGGAGTGAACAAAGTCCGGTTCCGCAGAATTCCGCAGAGTTGAAAAAAACTCTATGAAATTCCACAAAGCCCGAGTTCTGTACCCCGCGAGGTCCTCCTGAATGCGCCCCTCTCTGAAGTGCTAAGCAGGGTCGGTACTGACAGTGGAAGCTGCTGTTTCAGGCCTCTGGTGCACCGGCCTGTCCCGAGTGCAGTGCACGGGGACAGGCCAGTGCACAACAGGCCTGAAACTGCAGCTTTCTTTCACTGTCTGCAGCCCTGGCCTGAACACTATGCTCTTGGCCCCAGGGGGCCAAGGGCTCAACCAGACCACACCTCCCAGGCATACCGATGGGAGGAGGCCGCACACGATGCTCTGCAGCACCTGAGGTTGCATAAATTTGACTCCCGCTTTCCGCTGCGTGCAACACTCTGGTCTTGGCCACAGGGAGCGAAGGGCTCAACCAGACCACACCTCCCAAGCATACCGGCGGGAGGAGGCCACACACGATGCTCTGCAGCCCCCGAGGTTGCATAAATTTGACTTTCGCTTTCCACTGCACGGAACGCGGGCCCATCTGCACTCGTCCGCGGCTGCTCGAGGCTGGGCTGGGCCTACTATCTTGGCTTTAGGATCCATTAATGTTTGAGTATGCTGTTTATATAATGATATATGACCATAAGGTCTATTGAGCAAGTATGTGAGATATTTAAGTGTTCTATCATTGTTCTCTTATATTGAATGCCTGCTCTCTTGCAGCTGTAACTGAGTTATTGATGGGGGTGCTAATATATTTCTTAAAACTATGGGTAAACGGAAAACCATAGTTCAGAAGATAGATACTGAATAACGCTGTTCAAAAATCAACTCCTTTTTGGTACGGGCGGTGGGAGTTATCGCCAAGGAAATTGATATTGCCGAAAGGCATCTATCTCTGGGGGCAGCTGGACCGAGGGAAGGTATAGAGGGATTCCACAGACTATTAGACCTGGTAACTGACACTAATCACACTCTAGAATTGGAGGATATAAGGAATGGTGATGACCACACAGGGTGTACGGATACAGTTACTGCTAACCCTATATCAGTTAATCACTCACCCGCTGTTAAAAGGAGGAAACAATGCAGAAAGGGGGCGGTTAGCGAACTGGGGCCTATAATGCCAGCTAATCCTGAACCCGTTCACTGGAATAATCTTATATCTGCCTTTAATGATATGCGTAACCACTTAGAGATCAATTGGATAAACTCAAAGGTGAGGTGGGGAAAATAATGGCTATGTGTCAGAAATGTTCTATGCCCTTGGTGGCTCCTATTTCCCAAATGACTGTTGTACAGAATGTTGCACAAACGAGTCAGGCCCCATAGTTTTACAGCAGGGCATAGAGCCTATAGATGAAGTTAGTTTAGTCCTGAGCCCTAGGCAGTGGCATAATACTATTGAAGAGCAAAGGGTGGCCCATGGCGAAGGCCAATTTAGTGGGCAGCGTACAATTATTAGTAAGAAGCTGCATGGCTTGCCACCGGATGGCGATCCACTGCAAATTTAAAAGCACCAAGTATGCCCCAGTCAGGCAACATTTAGAACTCAACGGGCACTGTGCCAGCACTGTTGCAACTGAGATAGGATCATCCAGCTATTAATTTACAACCAGAGTGTTGCCCCTCTGTAATTATCATGGCCAATGTTCCTCGTTTACGGCCCGGTCAGAGTAAAACCCAATGGATTCTGAAGAGCAAAGTCTTGCATTGGTTGGTTCAAAACAACGTATTTACAATAGATAATGCCCACCAGATCATCCTAACTCGAAGAGTAACCTGGGTGGGCCCGTTAGAGAAAGAGTGTGGGTGAGATTGTATAATTATCAACTTTAGGAGCCCTAGACTTGTGAGGGACATCTTATTTAGGGCTATCTTCCACCCACACCATGTTAATTCTCCATTGTTTCTCCCGTTGGGTGCATTCTATCGACATTTGCAACCTGTACAATCAGGGCACCGTCGGTACATCATTATTCTGTGGCAATTTTTTTTTTTTACCATAGCCCCTCAGTGCCACTAATTAATAGATATTGAGCCTTGAGTACACTTTTAGAAAACGATTGACAAAAATATAGGGGACACACGGATAGTCTAAAGATGGGGTCTAGTATTGTGGGGTTCACAGGAAAGATAACGTCTATTGGTTTTAGCAATCTCCCAATACAGACCCAGGGGACAGAAGGGTCGGACTATGAGGCCTGTACTAATAACCCTCATAAGGAACTAACTGGAAACTTTTTAAGTACCAATAGCCAAATAGAAGCAAGGAATGGTGAAAGAGAGATCGTTAGAAATATTAAAGATCGCCATAGCTTTGCTACGTGGAATGTTCAAGGTCTACATAGGAAGATTGAGACAGAGGAGTGGGGTAATATCATTAATAAACTTGACCTGGTATGTATTAAAAAAACATGGTGTGTTTCCCCGGTTCATATGCAAGGATTTACCTCATACCTCTTTCTTGCCAGCTATTCGTTCCCAATCTGGGAGGTCTAAGAGTGGGCTCCAGGTGCTTATTTCGAATAAACTCCCTATAGTGGTTAAAAAGACCTCCTGGGAGACCCCAAACTTGCAACTGTTGTGGCTGAAGTGTACGAGTATGACCGATGTGGTATTGTTTAATTATTGTAATAATGTTTTTGATTCTACCCGCTGTAGAGTAACGCATGCTCTAGATCAGAACCTACATAAATTCCTACATTCTATTCATTCTAATGTTATAATTCTATGGGTTGGTGATTTTAACATCCAATCACCTTCCTTACTAATATCCCAAACATGTGACCTAACCTGTCATGAGGGGGTAGGGTATGACCGTTTCTATCATAACGATTAAGGACAGGCGCTCAATATGATTCTGTCAAAATACGATTTGATGTTAATGGAATGTAAAAAAGGTATTAATGGTGAGGTAATACCATCATTTAGAGGTACTAATTCTTCATCTGTAATTGATCATATTGTAGTATCATAATTTGTTAACAACATATGTGATACCCCGTATATTGCTCTGTCATTACTGAGTGATAATGATCTGATTATTCTTTCAACAGCATTTTGGGACCCCAAGGAAGAGTTCCATAGTACTGTGAACCAGGTGGAGGCACATAGAACAAATGGGGTGAGACTGAAATGGAAAGACATAGATCCAGCTGATCTTTTACAGAATATTGTACGAGGGTGCTCGTCTGAAATGAATTACTGTCTACAAGAGGAAATAGAAGCCTCACGGTTGCTCAGTAGTTTTAGTAAAGTTACATCACATATTAAGGGTCTTCTGACATATTACCCCCAATTTAGGCAGACTAAGAAGAATAAAGGGTGGTTCGACCATGCATGTACCAAAGCCAGGGGGTCTTAAACTAGCCCTTTATACATCTCTCAGAGACCCAGTAGCAATCAGGTCACTGTGGGTAAAATACAGGGAAGCCCTGGAGCGAAGAAAGAAAGTGTTGAGGGAAGAGGCATGGGCAAATCTGGTGCTAGTGACAGATTCAAATAATACTAAATTGTTCTGGGAAATAGTAAATGCCTCCTTTCTGACCAAATTGGTGCCTCCAGAATTGAGCTCTAGTATATCCTGTGTTGTATGGGTGGACCACTTTTCAGAGGTCTTTAAGAAAAGGAGTGCGACAGCAGATAT
Source organism: Pleurodeles waltl (assembly GCF_031143425.1). Lineage (NCBI taxonomy): Eukaryota > Metazoa > Chordata > Amphibia > Caudata > Salamandridae > Pleurodeles > Pleurodeles waltl. Next base: position 272,177,611 of record NC_090449.1, read on the forward strand.
AACTAGGCAACTGGATCTGAGGTTTCCCAACTGTTTACAAATCATCATAGATGAGGTTTTATCAGCTATCTCAGTTAGTGCTGAGGATAAGGCCCCAGGCCCGGATGGGGTACTGGTGGATGTTTTTGAATATCAAAGTGATTTTTGGATACCTATTCTGACTCGGCTGTTTAACATAGCCATGACCAGGGAAATCCCGATGTCTTGGACTATGTCCATTATTATACCTATATGTAAGAAAGATGATAAAGCTGATCCCAAAAACTATCGCCCAATATCATTGCTGGATTCATCCATGAAAATTTAGTAGGGTAATTTTGGCAAGACTTAATGACAGGGCATTGGAAAATAATATTATTTCACCTGCCTATTTTGGATTTAGGACAGAACTGGGCACTATTGAGCTATGTGTTAACTTAGATCTGATCATAGGGAAGTACACAAAGGACAAAAAAGGGTCTCTCTATCTCTGCTTTGCAAATCTTAGTAGTGCCATCGATCTATTTGAGCATACCCTTCTTTGGATCACACTACTGGACATGAGTGCCCCAAGGTACATCATTGACTTCATTGCCCACCTTTATGAAGACTTAACATGCAAAGTCCGCTTTGGCCAACTGGGAAGAGGTGTTCGCCAAGGTTGTGTACTGGCCCCGTTACTGTTTTCTCTTTATATAAATGGGGTGGACAAGTTCCTGCAGAAAATTCAGGCGGACCCCCCCATGGGACAGGGTCTCCCATACCCGCATTACTTTATGCTGATGATGTTGTCCTGATTTCTAGGACCCCAGTGGGGTTCCAAAAACTAATGGTTGGCCTAGGAAAGTTCATGACCTCAAGGGGTATGGTGATTAACAAATCTAAAACTTTTACTATGACCTGTGGCCAAAGGGTAAAGAAATGCAGTTTTTATATCCATAATATGGATATTACCACTGTGAATTCTTTAAGTTACTTGGGTGTATTGTTCTCCAGAAATGGGCTATGAGAACAACATATTTACTCGGCAAAGGATAAGTTAAGAAGGAATTCTGGTGCCATTTTTAGATTTGCTAGCAATTTAGGGAGCTGCCCCATTTCCTCCATGGTAATCATCTATAGGGATAGAGCATTAGTCACAGTAGTGTATGGAGCCGGTGTATGGGGATACACAAAAAGCACCCCTTTACAATTAGAAGAAAACTGTTTTTTAAAATGTTTGCTATGTTTACCTACTTCAGCATCCAATTAGATTGTACACCAAGAGGTGGGTCTCCACTTTTGGGGGGACGTTCTGTGGGTGAGCCCCTTGCTCCTATGGCATGGTATTTGGTCCAAGGAGGAAACTGTTTTCACTAAGCAAATTATTCTAGACTGTTAAAAACTGGATAATGCTATGCGTATCCCATGGCTCGCTTTTATTGATTCCTCGTTGAAATCTGTATTCAATATAAATATAAAATCAGACCCACAGGAAGTGCTGATGTTATCAAAGAAATATATAAAGAACACTTTTTTTGACAGTAGGAAAACAAATGAATCCATAAAACCCACTGTTGGCATATACATGTCACTTTCACTGGAGGCAAGTATTGAAGGATACCAACTTGGGCCCTCATTACAACCCTGGTGGTCAGTGTTAAAGCAGCGGTAATACCGCCAACAGGCCAGTGGAAAAAAAAATGGAATCACGACCAAGGCGGAAACCGCCAACAAAGACAGCCACTTTAATACTCCGACCGCCACGGCGGTAGAAACAAACACCGCGGCGGTAAACGCTTACAGACAGGCGGAGGACAAAGTACCACCCACTGTATTTCAACACGACTATCCACCACCTTTTCTGGGGCGGAACCAATGCTATCAAAAGCACGGCGGAAACAGTACACAGAAGGGAAAACACTCACCTCCCGACACCCAAGAAGGAACCAGTACGCCATGGGGCCCGAACTACAGGTTTTACCAATGCTGCTCTTCCTCCTGCCCTATCAGGAGCAGGACAGACGCCGTCGACGACCACGGTGAGTACTGCACCTACAACACAGGGAAAGGGGGTAGGGAAAAGAGAGTGACACACACACACATACACAACACGCAATACCCCCACCCCCACCCTCACCCACAACGATTGTAATCATGAAAAATAAGATAGTCAAAATTCAAAATTCAGTATTTACAAATATGTACACCAACTACACAAGTCTGGATAGTGTACCAATCATTGTCCGTGGACCACTGGTCCCAAAATGCATGGGCGAAGCCCACACAAGATACCTTACTGGAAACGGAGAGAACACTGCTGGGGCATCAGATTGAAAATAAACAGGCACCTCAGGGGGAGGAGGAGGGGGGGGTCACCTCAGCAAGATTAACGCACAATGCCACTGCTGCACGAGGGGGATCCATGCCCATTGCTGTATCCTGGGGAGTGCAAAGCCACAGTCTCTCAAGTCTCTCCAGTGGGTGGTTTGCCCACTGCTTTATCCTGGGGAGTGCAAAGCCACAGTCTCTCAAGTCTCTCCAGTGGGTGGTTTGCCAACTGCTTTATCCTGGGGAGTGCAAAGCCACAGTCTCTCAGGTCTCTCCAGTGGGTGGTTTGCCCACTGCTTTATCCTGGGCAGTGCAAAGCCACGGTCTCTCAAGTGGATGTCATTCTCCACTGGTTCTGGAGGGGGCTTTGTGCCCAGAGTGCTTCATCCTGCCAAGGACTGAGGTAGTGGATGTATTTCTCCACTGGTTCTGGAGGGGGCATGGTGCCCAGAGTGCTTCATCCTGCCAAGGACTGAGGTAGTGGATGTATTTCTCCACTGGTTCAGGAGGGGGCATTGTGCCCAGAGTGCTTCATCCTGCCAAGGACTGGGGTAGTGGATGTATTTCTCCACTGGTTCTGGAGGGGGTGTGGTGCCCAGAGTGCTTCATCCAGCCAAGGACAGAGGTAGTGGATGTATTTCTCACCTGGTTCTGGAGGGGGCCTGGTGCCCAGAGTGCTCCACGTGCAGTGTGGCCGGTACCATTCCTTCACCTGGGTGTGTGTGCCACGAGATAGCCGAGGAACAATTAGCATGATAAACCATCGAGGTAGCGACATACCCCACACTGCTGCAGCTTCGCCTTCCACCTGCAGGTGCAAACAGTGATGAAAATCATGCCTCATGGAAGCTGGCCAGGCACCTGGAACTCTCCTCCAGCCTCGGACGACTGACCACTGGGGATGGTAGCCATGTCAGCGGTGGTGCCACTGTCCGAGCACTTTGCGGAGCTGGTGGCGGTGCTTTTCGGCAGTGTTGCTGGCGGTGGTGCATGGGTCAGCACCTGCTGAGGGACACAGCAGGACGTCTCCTGCAGCCTCGGATGGCTGCCCACTGGGGAAGATGCTGGGGACTGTTACTGAGACTGTAGACTTGCCGGTTGGTGTGCAGGTGGCTGTGCCGATGGTGGTGCAGGTAGCAGTGCTGGTGGCGGGGCAGCTTGCGGTGTTCGCCGCCATACAGGTTGGTGTTGTCGTGGACAGAAGGGGTGACACTGGTCTTCTGCTTTTCTCCCTTCCCCACCTTTGATGGTGACGTGTCTTGCCACTATTCCCTTTTGTTTTTGCAGAGCCCTTGGTGGCTGGTAGGTGCGGCTTCACCCTCCGGGATGTGGGCACCTTCTTCACCTTGGCATGTGGCGGAATGTCCTTGCCCTCGCTACGTGGCACACTGGCAGCCCTGACGGGTGGCGCATGCAATGACCCCACAGTTGCTGGCACCACTGTGTCTGGGGATTTGGTGGCAGAGGTGCTGGGCTGGGACCTGGAAAACATGGCCCTAAGGAAAGGACGGGGGGAGGTGAAGGGAAGAGGTCAAGGGTTGCCAGGAAAAGTTTTTTAGACACACTGGGACGGGAAGATGGAGGGGGTTTGGGAGTGGAGGAAGAAGTAGTGGTTTTAGGAGGTGTACGTCTGCTGAATTTGGGTGAAGGTGCATGGGCCCGAGGCTGTTGTGAGGTGGATGGCTGTTGGGTGAGTGTGTGCCTGCGTTTGTGTAGTTTTGGAGGAGTGCTCACAGACACACTGGGAGAGGACACAGGGGATGTGTGAATGGTAGTGGGGTGGTGATTGCACGTGAGCGGTGTGTGATGATGGGCGTGCTGGTGATGGAGATAGTGGCTGAGGATGTAGTGCATGCAGGTGTGAGTGAGACGAGACAGGGAGGCAGGAGGAGGACATGGAGGAGCGGGACACAGTGGAGGCAGTGGCTGTTGCTGTGTCTGCATGGGGATGGTGCTTGTGTGACTGCCTGCGGGATGTGTGGTGCTTATGTTTTCCTGATCCACTTTTATGTGTTGATGTGTGTGAATGCTGGTCTGATGGTGTGCTTGGGATAGGCTGAGGTAGAGGGGATTGGGTCTGGGTAGTGGAAGTTGGAGGGGGGAGGCTGGACACAGGGACAATGGCTGCCATCAGTGCTGAGGCCAGAGCCTGAAATGCTCTCTGTTGGGCCGCCTGCCCAGAATGAATGCCCTCCAAGTATTCATTTGTTTGTTGCAAATGCCTCTCAACACCCCGGACGGCATTCAAAATGGTAGATTGCCCAACAGTGAGGGATCTCAGGAGGTCAATAGCCTCCTCACTGAGGGCAGCAGGGCTGACTGGGGCAGGGCCTGAGGTGCCAGGGGTGAAGGAGATACCCACCCTCCTGGGTGAGTGGGCACAGGACACACGCTGAGGGGCTGCTGGGAGGGCGGTGCTGGTAGGGGGGTGGCAGTTGTACCTGTTGATGCGGTGGGCACAGAGGTGCCTGCCACCGCAAGGGAGATCCCATCAGAGGAGGAGTCGCTGTCACTGGTGTATGCTCCTGACCCTGTCGTGGAGCTCCCCTTGCCCTCCGTCCCACTGGTGGCTTCAGACTCTGTTGCATCACCCTCCAGGGCCAAGTGGGTTGTAGCTTCCTCCTGCTCCTGTGCCACTGCTCCTCTGCCTGATGATGCTATTGCACACAAGAACAGGGAGACAACAAAAAAGGGGGGGAAGACAGAAGAAAAACATGTTCAGTGCATGCAACACCACTACTGTCGGCGGACACAACACACAGGGAGCAGCCCTCAGCATTACTCCATGCACTAACAGTTCCTAGAAAATTCACATGACCATGGGGTACAAGGCCTAAGCCCAATTGCTGCAGACCTGGAAGTCACAGGAGCCTGACTAGGTGTAGATGGCTCTTACCACTAGTGGGGTTGGGGTGCCACATAGCCTGCCTCACAAGGGACCTTGCCTACCAAGTTCGCCCTGGCCTAGGGGAACCCACTGCCCACCTCCCCCACCCAGACACCTCGTAATGCACGCAGAGTCGGCTGAATGAGAGTGTACTTGCCCCCTTGTGGCTGCTGTGATGCCCTCAAGCATCAGGGGGGTCAATCCAGATAGGCCACCACCAGGATCCGGGACATCAGCGGGGTCATGGTGTAACGGGCACCCCTTCCATGTTGGGAGGCCATCCCCAGCTGGGCCTCCGCCGTCTTCTTGCTCCAGCGGCGCAGGTCCTCCCATCTTTTACAGCAGTTGGTGCTCCGTCTGTGGTAGACTCCCAGGGTCCGGAGGTCCTTGGCTATAGCACGCCAAATATCCTTCTTCTGGTGAGCGCTGACCTAGAGGAATGGTACAGGCTGAAAGGAAATTACTCACCCGTCCTGACCGTCATACTCATTGCCCACCAGTTCCCACCCATGCCCTGACGCACATACACTCACCATCCGCACATGCAGGCCTCAGCCCCCCCATGTATCTTCCATCCACACCACTCAAAACAGGCATTGACCATGCAGCATGCTCACAGTGTGCTCACCTGTTTGTCTGGAGGGCCGTAAAGTTGCGTGTACTGGGGGAGGACCCCATCCACTAGTTTCTCCAACTCCTCCGAAGTGAAGACAGGAGCCCTTTCCCCAGACACTGTAGCCATTGTCGCTTCCAGACACAGGTCACAGCAGCACTTGCAGTGTAGGCCCTCTCCTGTTGAAGGTCAGGTCTCAAGTGAGTGAACAGACAGAAAATGGTGGTCAAGTCCGCGGCAGTGCGTACCGTCACCGCCGGCATACATTGTCATTGGCTCCTGGGACCCGTAGAGCCCAATGTTAACCAATGAAGAATTGCGCCGTGGTCTTCGACCGCCCACAGCAATGGTGTACAACGCCAGTGCAGTTACCTCATTTCCCCTTGTCCCACCTTACAGGTTAGGCAGCTGCCATTTCAGGGGGTCACATGGGATGGATAAAAACTGCGTCACACCTATCTAGGCCGGGAATACAGACAGATACCGGCACATTGCGGATTGCAAACTTTTCTGCAAATAACACATTGTGATACCTCAGTATTGGATGACTCTCTGCTCGCTGTTCTCCTCCATAGGGCACGTCCGCTGGGGCAGGTGATGAGATGGCGGCATCCTCCGGTGTACAGACCCCTGGTGGACCTGTCGACAATGGAAGAGAGATACATCATAATCACATACAGACTTGATCGTGCAACAATCCATGAACTGTGTGCCCAGTTGGAGCCAGACCTGATGTTAGCTATCCGCCATCCCACAGGAATACCCCCTCTAGTACAGGTATTGTCTGCACTCCATTTCCTGGCCAGTGGGTCTTTTCAAACAACAGTGGCCATGGCATTAGGGATGTCCCAGCCTATGTTCTCTAACGTGTTGTCCAGAGTGTTATCTGCCCTGCTGAAACACATGCGCATCTACATCGTTTTCCCTCAGGTAGAGGATTTGCCCACAGTGAAAAGTGACTTCTATGCCCTGGGACATATCCCCATCATCATTGGTGTCATGGAAGGTACCCATGTGGCATTTGTACCCCCCCGCAGGAATGAACAGGTGTACAGAAACCGGAAAAGGTACCATTTGATGAAAGTGCAGATGGTGTGTTTGGCAGACCAGTACATCTCCCATGTGAATGCCAAGTATCCTGGCTCTGACGCTTACATTTTGAGGAATAACAGCATCCCTTATGTGATGAAGCAACTCCTGAGGCACTGTGTGTGGCTAATAGGTGAGGCCAAGGTCCCAATACAGTTGACATAGGTGTCTGGGTATGGGGTTGTCCCTAAGGGTTAGTGTGTGTCTAACAGTTGTCCCTCGACATTTGCAGGTGACTCTGGTTACCCCAACCTGTCATGGCTACTCACCCCAGTGAGGAATCCCAGGACAAGGGCAGAGGAATGCTACAATGAGGCACATGGGCGAACTAGGAGGATAATAGAACGCACCTTCGGCCTCCTGAAGGCCAGATTCCAGTGCCTCCATCTGACAGGTGGGTTCCTATACTACTCACCGAAGAAGGTGTGCCAGATAATCGTGGCCTGCTGTATGCTGCACAACCTGGCTTTGCGACGCCAGGTGCCTTTTCTGCAGGAGGATGGGCCAGATGGTGGTCTTGTGGTAGCTGTGGAGCCTGTGGACACTGAAGAAGAGGAGGCAGAAGAAGAGGTTATCGACAACCGAAACAACATCATCATGCAATACTTCCTGTGAGACACAGGTAGGAAGATGTAACTGCTTCCCACATCTCATACTATTGTTTGAGCTAGCATAAGTCTGTCATTTTCACTCAGTGTATGGACACTGACTTGTCACTTTGACTTTCCATTTCACAGATCTGGGTCCCAATTTGTGCCCTCTGCTGTGCTTACTGCTGGCCTACAGCTGTGTTACATTGGTATGTGAACAAGTAAATTGACATTGCTATATTCCATAGATATTGCAATTACACATTTGTGAAAGCACAGACTGACTCCAGATTGTTTTATGATTGAAGTGTGTTTATTTCTGTGCAAATAAGTGGAGGGGGTTGTAAAATGGGCTGGGGTGATGGTGGAGGTATGTACATGTCTATTTGTTTCACAGGTGCATTGTCCAAAGGGGCATAGGAAGTGGAGCAATGGCAGTTTAAGGTGGACAGGGTGACATAATGGGACAGAAGGGTGACATACAGGGGGGTCTTATTTCCTGGCGGGGGTCTTGACAATGTTCTCTGTCTTGTTCCTGGATCTCAGGGACCGTTTGCGTGGTGGTTCTCCATCTGCAGGGGGTGGGGTGCTAGTGTCCTGTTGTTCCTGTGGCGGTGCCTCCTGTCCACTAGCGCCGGCAGAGGTGGAGGGCTGTTCATCGTCCAGGCTAGTGTCAGGGGCCCGTTGGTGAGCCACTGTGTCCCTCCTGGAGTTGAGAAGGTCTACCAGCACCCCTGAAATGGTGACCAGGGTGGTGTTGATGGACTTCAAGTCCTCCCTGATCCCCAGGTAGTGTTCCTCCTGCAGCCGCTGGGTCTCCTGAAACTTGGCCAGTACCGTGCCCATGGTCTCCTGGGAATGGTGGTAAGCTCCCATGATGTTGGAGAGTGCCTCGTTTAGAGTGGGTTCCCTAGACCTGTCCTCCCCCTGTCGCACAGCAGTCGTCCCAGCTTCCCTGTTATCCTGTGCCTCTGTGCCCTGAACTGTGTGCCCACTGCCACTGCCCCCAGGTCCCTGATCGTCCTGTGTTAGTGGGGTTGCCTGGGTTCACTGTAGTGGTGGAAACACTGCTGATTGACGTGTCCTGAGGACAGAGGGATGGGCCCGCTGGGTGGGTGCTGTGGCGGTGTTTCCTGAGGGGGGAGGTTCAGTGGTGGTTTGGGACTGTGTCAGGGGAACCAACTGTCCCGAGGCCCCTGATGGGCCGGGCTGGTCATCCTGATCCAGGCGTGCAGAGCTGCTGTTGTCACTGTGGTCCTCTTCTGTGGGGGGGGGACTGGATATGTCTGGCATCTCCTGTCCGGTGACGTTGGGTAGGGATCCTGTTGGGGTGTAAAGGCATAATTATTGTATCTGTGTGTGCCATCTTGTGCAATGGGTGAGTGACCCTCTACTCCTGTGCTTGCATTATTGCCGAGGCCTGTGTGTGATTGGTGATCTTGGGGCATGAGTGAGTCTCTCTACTGAACATGCTTTGGTGATGGGTGTCCATGCATTGGTGTTACATGTAGGGCTTGGTTTTGGGATGTGTGGGTTGTGTTTGTGCGGTATCCGTGGGTTGTTGGGGTGATGGGTGTGAGGGTCAGGATGGTGGTATGTGATGCCATGCAGGTGGGGTAGTAAAGATTTGCCTTACCAGAGTCCAGTCCTCCTGCTACTCCTGCGAGGCCCTCAGGATGCATGATTGCCAAGTCTTGCTCCTCCCATGTTGTTGGTTGTGGGGGAGGAGGTGGGGGTTCACTGCCAGTCCTCTGTACAGAAATCTGGTGCCTGGATACCACGGAACGTACCTTCCCCCGTAGGTCATTCCACCACTTCCTGATGTCATCCTGTGTTCTTGGATGCTGCCCCATTACATTAATCCGTCGACAATTCTGTGCCATAGCTCCATCTTCCTTGCGATGGATGTCTGCTGCACCTGTGATCCGATTAGCTGTGGCTCTACCCGTCCGATTTCCTCCACCATGACCCTGAGCTCCTCCTCAGAGAACCTGGGATGTCTTTGAGGTGCCATGATGTGGTGTGGGTGAAGTGTGAGGTGGTGTCTGTTGTTATGTGTGAGTGGATGTGTTGGTGTGTGTTGTTTGAGGTGAGTGAATGTTGTGTAAGTGATGGTGTTGTGTGTCTGTGGATGCTGGTGTTGTTTTAGGTAGTCTCTCTCTCTCTGGCCTTCTTTCAAATTTTTGGTTGTAAGGGTTTGTGGGTGATGTGGGTATGTGCTTTATATTGGATTGGGTGTGTGGGTGTGGTGTGTGTATGTGTATCAAGTGTGTGTATTTCGAATTGTCCAATGTGGTTGTGTTTTGTTAGTGTGTTTATATTTTGAGCGCAGTGGTGTGTACCGCCAATGGATTACCGCAATTGAATGACCGCCACGTTGATTCATGGGTCGTGATATTGTGGGCGTTTTCCTGTTGGCGTAACGGTGTCGGTTTTGGTATCGCCAGTTTATCACTGACCTTTGGTGTTGCGGAGCTGTGTGGGTGTCTGTATTGTGGCGGATTCCGAGTTGTGAGTCGTAATACCTGTAGCGGAATTCCACGGCTGCAGCGGTATGTTGGCTGTCTTCTGCACAGCGGAAGGCGGGATTTACTGCCAGGGTTGTAATGAGGGCCTTGGTGTCACTAATATGCAGCACAGGTTCGTTCTGACAAGAGTGAGACTGGGTATAATGCATCATTTAGTGGCATTTCCTAGTATGAGGTCTTGTCCTCAAGAGTTGTTTAGTTGCCCCTGTGATGGGATAAGCAAACAAAGCACTTTGCCCTTTATGTTATTTTGCAAGTTTAATAAACATCCTAGAATTTTTTATCTAAAACCCCTTTTTAAAAAATATTGCAGAAGAACCCATCTGGTGGCACTGGAATTTTTGTTAACACTTAACAATACACATGTGTGTTATAGGGTGGCATTATATATATTAAATGCTATACAAGTCAGGAAAAGTCAAGTTTTTATTTCCAGAGAAACTGGATATGTGCAATAAACTAGCTTTTTATTATTCTTTTTATGATAATTGTTACTGTAAATTTTTGGGGGGACAGTGTTAATGTTATTACATATTACATATTTATATTTTTTATTTATTATGATTAGCTAGTATTTGTTTTATGAATTAGGATATGAGTTTGTCGAATATGTACTTATATATTTATGTACTTTTATGGCTATTTTGTATTTACTGAATAAAGTTGATGATGATGATGAAAGCTTCCAGGCCTGTTGTGCACTGGCTGCCCCGTGTGCGTTGCACATGGGTCAGGCCGGTGCACAAGAGGTCTGAAATGGCAGCTTTCAGTGCCTATGGTCCTGGCCTGAATTCAGGCCAGTGCCGTAGGCAGCAAGAGCTGCCAAGCCTGTTGTGCACCAGCCTGCCCTGTGAGGAAATCACATGGGGCAGGCTGGTGCACAAGAGGCCTCAAACAGCAGATTTTGCTGCCTACGGCACTAGCCTGAATCTGCTGTTTCAGTCCCTATTTGTGCACCAGTGGGCATAAACAATGACAACAAAAGAGACAAGGACTTTCCTGTGTCTTCCTGGGGATCCTCCTCATCGTCTGATTTTGACGAGTCTCTGTGTGGCTGCCTCCCTCTAGTCTGCTCTGGTGCACGCTGCAGCCCAGTTATGGGCTGCACAGTGCAAGTGCAGAGTGTCTGCGCTTGTGCTGTGCAGCCCACACTGGGCTGTAGCATGCACCGGGTGAGCTCTGCTCAGCTGGCGGGACTAGTAGAGTTTTTTTGATACTCCGTGCTTCAAGTGGAGCATGGAGGTACAAAAACTCCATTAGCTCTGCCAGTGGAGCTTCCCGCATATCCCTACTATGTGTGGAGCCACCAAGTAGTACATATACTGCATGTTCTACCTCAATTGTAAGGCAATAACTTCCAGAATTGTAGCCCAAACGTGAAGTACAAGTCCAGGTCATGTGAGTCCTAGTCCCTTGACATCATATCTTGGACATTTAAGTGAAATATCTGGGTTTTATATATGTAGGTAAACCTGAGTATAGTAAACCAGTCTTTGTGCATATAATTGCATTCTCTCATAAGTTTTCTGCAGTATTGCTGTTAGATTATACTCACTTACATTTCACATTCTAGAATTGATCTCTATGAGGATTTCCTTCTGCTATTTTAAAAAAAAGTGGTTATATAGTAGAGCAGAGATATCTTTCTTTGATCAAAGATAAGAAACCCAATAATGAATATGAAGAATGTGGGTATGCTTTTCAAAGAGACTGCCGACTTTCTATCTAGTTCTTTCTATGTCAAAATGTAGTAATCTATATATCAAGCTAACTATCCAATAGTATGAAAATTTACACCATCCTCTTTTGGAGGTGGTTTAATATTACATGTTGTAAGAAACAGGAGGCAAATATATCATTCCTGATGCAATGCTGTGCTACACAACGTTGAGTCAGAACTTTTTGTGCCCTGGTACATTTTTCTGCACCATAGATGCACCAAATGTGTGTGACAGCATACTGTAATGCAAACACCAGAGATGTGTCATGAATTCCGAAGCTGCAGTGATGAGAATGGCACTGTGCCACAAACCAGCATTGTGTTACATAGGAGTGACTAGCAACATGGGTGCGCTCTGAATAGTGGTGCAATCTACAAAAAATATTTCTCAAGACTGAAGAAAGTATGGAAGGATCCTCAGGGATTCAGGAGAGTAGTAACCTCAAACTTGAAGACTCCACATCAGCTTTGGGGAGGAGAAAGTCTAATGTCAGTAAGGAGGAGCACCAGATATTAATCACTGAGTTGTCAAAAAAGTAACACCTGTTATTTGTCACCTCAAAATTGCCATTATTAAGGAAAGATGCAATATGGCAAGCCATTTTGGACAAGATAAACTGTGTTGCACAAGCAAAGAGGACAATCCTGGAGTGCAAAAATAGGTGGCATGACTACAAGCATAGGACAGAAAAAACTGACCTTGAATCTTAAGGGAGCCATCAAGACGGAAGAAGGAACTGATAGCCAGGAAGAGTTGAACCGATTGGAGGAGCAGCTGGCATCAATCATCACAAAAGAGTTGGTAGCCGGAGTGGAATGTTCAGACAGTGCAGAAGTGGAGGACCAGCAACAACCTCAGGGTGAGTGGAAAACAAGGGACCATATTATTCAAACTATTCTGCCGTGCAACGGAGCAAGACACTTTGCTGCCCTACACTGTACTGTGTGAAAGGGCAGGAATGTCCCATAGGTTAAGTCATCCATCACATAACTTTCCTTTCCTTGGACAGCAACAACTTTTCCAGCCTAGTCTAGCCCGGAACGTTTCCTCAGTCCATGCGTGATGTGCTGTCCTAGTCCTGGTCTGACTTTTGATTACTATGACCTGTAGTGTAATGTTTAACATAGAGCAAGACTACAGGTCACAGAATTCAAAGTCAAAACACCTGGACTAGAGCAGCACATCATGTATGGACCTTGGAAACCTGGCAGATATGCCAGTGCTGGCCCCCTCGCACTGTGACCCAAGTATGCTTCTGTTGGGGCTAGGCACTAGGCAGTTAAAAGTGTACTGTAAAGGGAAATCATGTACTGTGGGGTTGTAGTGGATCAACTTGTCACCAGAGAGGGCATCTAGGTACTGAGTAGGTGCATGCTCTGCACATAGGATCCCTTGAAGAGGCAGTTGTCGAGTTACTATCACAAATCCATATTTGATGCAGATGCCCTGATGTGTTGGGTGCGTTTATTCTAGATGTAGGCTGCTATGCAAGAGAACACCCTACCCCCTGTCTTGCTCCATATGGATATTGGGGGCGGGGTGTGTGGAGGTGATGCAAAGAGGAGGTTCCTGATTAATAGGTGGAAGGTGGAGGATGGTGTGTGATCTAGGTGGGTCCCCGGTAGTGTAGTGCCTTTAAGGTGTGACTGAGAATCTTCAGTTAGCAATGTGTCTGTATGTACACCCATTGTATTTTTCTGAGGTGAAGTGTGATGTGTGTGCTGCAAGATAGGTTAAGAAATAGTTTGACATTAGTGTATTGGATAATTTGCCTCTTGTGGAGTAGGTATGCAGAGATGCTTTAATAGAGTGCATTTGTGCACTAGTCTACATATGGTGAGGGTCTGTGTGATGGTCTCACAGGTGTCAGGAGTGCACCATATTAAGAAATGTCTGAGTATTCAGAATATGTGAAAGCATTTAAAGGTGACAATGGCAATTTGATATTTCATGATGAAACTAGTGTTCAGGATGAAGATGATGTTTCTGGGGAAGTTAGAGGGCAAGGGGGTTGGGCCTAGTTCTGTGGGCAAACAGGATGAGTTTATGTTGTGGAATATCATCACTACTATCTTGTCAAGTTGAGAATGAGGAACTAACCTCCCTTAGAGTTAGTCATGTTGGTCAATGGCATAATGCAACAGCATTTGGTAGCTTGGTGTCTGCTGAGAATTAATGTATGAACTGGGTGTAATCATTGTAAGCAAATGATGTAGAGTCCCGGGATCTGAATAATGCTTACAAGAGGTATATGCTACACATATCTCTGTGTATCTCAAATTGAACATAAATACTGTCTGAATGTAAACAAAAACACTCATGTCTAAAACATTCATGTAAACCTAGTGGCAAATTTATTTTCTAACAGCATCTCCTGGAGATCAGCCTCTCCAGGATGCCAACCTGTCGAGGACACTATCCTGCCCCTCCCCTCATGGATGAAGACACCTTCCAACAGCTATTAGACAGTAAAGAAGCTCCACCTCTGCCACTGGCAAGGGAAGACAACATTGTTTTGTCTCCAGATGGATCAATACAACCTCAACATGGACCATCACCCAGTCACATAACAGCTGAGGACTCTGAGGAACCCCAAGTTACTTTTCAATGGTGAGTGGTAGTGGCCCAGCAGTAAATGGAGAAAATCTGGTTTGGGATGGAGGCCATAATGGTTGTTCTTGAAGGAGTCCATATGTGTCTGAGGTCAAATAATGGGTTGACTAATGCAATCACAGACACCTACTTTTGGCTCCATGGGATTGATGACTCCCCAGCTGACATTAATGGTGTCATGACAGAGAAGGAAAAACAATACCAACCTTCTACATCTGACACCATAGAAGTCATCCGGCAGCTGCAGCCATCAATACATGCATCAAGTCCCTGGAGGCCAAGTTTGATTCCTTCATTGCATCAATGATTGCCCTCGATAGCAACACTGTTCCTTTGTTGGCCAACCAGCACACTCTTGACAGGGGCTACCATGCTGCCTTACAGGCACTCAAAACTGTTGTTGGGAACAAAGGTTTTATATCCTCTGCCTCTGATGTGTGTGTGTCTTAGGCTAGTGACATCTCTCAGCTGCCTCCCATTCAGGGGAGGCAGAACACTCATCAGAGGAGAAAGATGTAGAGTTCCTCAATTTCCAACGACAAACATCCCAATAAACATTTATGAATGTCCCCTGTAGGATATCATGCCACCCTCTTTGGAACCAAGGACAGTGTTATTTGCTTGTGCAGTAGTTCATCGTGCCCACTTGTGAGCCTAAATACTATGTAACACTTGATAATGGCAATTTTTCCCTCTTCACTGATCGCACTACACACATGTACATGTTTTGTAACAGGTAAACTATTGTATTTTTACACACAATACCTAATGAGTTTACATGTGTTTACATTTTTTCGGACTAGACCTACTCACGTGCTGTAATGTGGGTATAGGAACCTCTGGAAGAAAAGAAATGTTCTTTTTAGAGAGCATTATGAGATTTGCATTGTTTTTCATCTAAATTCTACAAAAATAATGTAACTATAACACTCAACGTCAGCTTTTCCAAGTTGAAGAAGAGTGAACCCAATTTATTTGCACACGCTGTCTTTGTATGTCTTTGTATGTCAATTACACTAATTACATCCATTCAATGTTATGATGAACAATGTGTACCTAATCTATGTAATATCAGAGTGTGTCAACCAGATGCATTTTTTTGATAGACACACAATGAGAAAGTTCTTGCAAAGAACACACAAACTTATCACCTAAAATGGAATGTGTGAGGCAGATGAGGACGAAACACTGTAACAAATATCAATACAAATCTAATGTAAACATTACATCAGTCACAAACATGAAAACATCACTACTAACACAAAAGATAAGCAGCAATACATAATGCTGGATGGTTGTACCAATACTAGTGAGATACCCATGCCTATAGTCTTTCTGGATTAGCATTATCCAGGTGCCAAAGAAGGATGCACAATGACAACCCAATACAGTGAATGACTAACCAAGACATGCAAGTGCACCTTGCCTCATACTGTGTTTACTGATAAGTGTTGGGTATTGTAACACAGGCCTAAATAGCCAACTTACTTTACTCTGCACCAGAGAGTCTTCACATGTGTTGAGTGCATCCAGATATAAAATCATTTGCACATTCAGGTTTGGCATAGGTGGAAGAACAGTGAACCTGTATTAATGCTACACCTCCCCATTGAAAGTGTAAATTGGAGACATAAGGTAAATATTTTTGTTGTTAGCGTTTTCTAAGTGAGTTGCATTAAGTGATACACTAAGCATGAAGTAAATTCCAATTGTGATGGACATTGCCCAGGCAGGTGTTACTTCCTGCACAATTATAATCTATAGTAACATACAGACTCTTTGAACAATGGTGCACTGGTGTATGTGTTAGTGTTATGCAACAGTTTAGGTCACAACACAGGCAGAGAGCAGCATTCTATAAAAAAAGGTCAAATTAAATTCCTACAGTACATACCCACTCCCTTTCACATAGAGTGCTACAGTAAAGAGACCCCCTGTGTTGAACTGTGTATAAAATTAAATTCTGAGCCCTGCTTACAGTGTGTCAAGTATTGATAGACTTACATACATAACTCAAATGTGAGGAAGACTTACAGCTGTCTGGAGGCCTCTGACAATTCAACATATACTTACAATGTTCTCATGACAAATTGGCATTACGTACTCACCTGACATAATAGTACCAACTCATGACAAAGATAATTTCTAACTGAAGGACAATGATTCATTTATTATTTCGGAAAACATATCATCCAAAAACACTAACAAACCCTAACTACCCTACACTAATTATCTATAACACTAGCCTATACTACCTTATATAAAACTTAACCACTAATGACACATGACAAGTTAAACATCATCCCCTGACCCTTAATACACATAGATAAGTACAATACAAACATCAGCTACATCCTAATCATATGCTAACTATACAGAGACGCCTAAACACATGTCTATTTTTAGGATTTATATACATATATATATATATATATATATATATATATATATATATATATATATATATACATATATATATATATATATATATATACATATATATATTGTTGTTTTTTTCTAAACACAAAAAATTATCCTCTAAACAACTTACAAGCCTATCATAATAAAAACTCAATAAAAAGTACTATCTAAAAGATGTTTATTATCTAAAACGTACCTAAACTATACCTTCACATAGACTATACCCTAACTATACCTATGACTACCAAAAAAAATTCAACTATTAAAAATAAGGAATGGTATGTTCTGAGGGAGAGTCAGACCTGGGTGGCAATCCACTCCAGTGCCTGTTGGCATGCGAGCAATATCTCCTGTATGTTGGCCTGCTCTTTTTCAATTCTAGCCGCCCTCCTTTTCATTCTCCATAACCGTCACACCAGCAACAAGTTAAAGGTGGAGGTTGCAGCATGTGTAGCCCTCTTTATCTATGTGCCTGCCAGCTGCTGTCCACTTGAGGGTCCAGGAGTGGGCCGTGTACTGCCCTGCTGCTGCTTGTCACCCTGCAATCCTATTCCTGCATGTGTTCTCAGGGACCTGGACCTGATACCGGATCCCCAAATGCCAACAGCCTTTGACTTCTCGTAGATTTGACACATTTTGCAGTATCCATGGGCAATCTTATGTATGCACCCCTACCGTGCCCGTCGTAGTCCAAAGGCTTTGGCCAATTCGGCTGTCATGTTAGCAAGGAAGTAAATGTAAACTCAAGTTTTTTTTAAACTGTATTTTATTGATTTTGTTTAAACCTTACAACAAAAGACTCAGTGCAGGTTGACAGAAGCACATTATTTCTCCTCAGATATACATATTATTGATGGCTCCATACATGAGCACCTTCATAGTGAAAAATGACTTAACAGCTTTATAGAGCATATATCAGGAGAAGTAGGTCAGTGTAAGAACCAAGACCATGAGTGGCATTACATTCAGAAAACATCACATTATCTCACCTGGTTGTCACATGTTTACTTGCAGTATCAACTAAGAATATTATCACTCTGCTACATCTGAAAACAAGGGCTAATTGGTCAAGCTTATATGGGATTTTCTGACCTGTGGGCCTGTTCGTGGCTCCCAGTAAACAAGTAAGGGGTGTCAATGGAATCACCAGTCGTGTGGCTCCCTCAATATGTGGCACCTCTTGGCTCCAGAAGGACTGGATGCCAACACAATCCAACACTAGGTGTAAGAAGGTGGCATCTATTACCCCACAATGTTCACATTTATCACCTTCATTAGGATCTATCATTTTTAACTTTTACATTGTAATATAGTTGTGATGTAGAGAGTGGAAATCCAGCAATTTAAACCTGAGGTTGCACAACACTGGGTGTTCTCGATGCAGACAAATTAATGGGTTCCCCTTATTCCCGTTCCCAGGCCCTGTGCGCCACCAAAGGAGTTCTACTCATATCCCCACTTAGGGCCTTGTACAACAGTATAATCAGATGATGGCCCTCCCCCCATCAGTAACTCCTACTAGTACCTCCTAGGAGAGTGGAGCCGTGGGGAATTCTGTCCATATCTCATTTGCCACACTCCCCAATTTGGCATATTGTAGAAATTAACCGGGTTCCACCCCAAAGGATTCCTGGACATCCTGTAAAGTGATAAAGGTCTTGCCGTGCTACAGGTCACCTACCACTTGACATCTCCCCTCCCTTCAGACTTCAATAGACATATCTGTGTCTATAGTATGAAAGGGTGCAATGTCCCATAAGTGCAAGTTCCTGCAAAAGGGGGCTCTACAGAGAACCTTCTGGACCACCTGTTCCCAGATAACGATCGTGGTTGTTGCTAGATATGGCACAGTTTGTTCCGACTTGCTCCCTAATATCAATAGCCGAGCCAGGGTCATGACCCCCTGCCAGTGTCCCCAACAACCTCTTCTTCGAGTTGTCTGGTTCTGCTAGCCAACGGGCAGAGTGTTGTAAAAGAGATGCATAGTAATAAAGTTGTATGTCTGGGACAGCTAACTTCACATCCACCATGTCCATCTTAAGGACTGCCAGTGCCACCCTGCTAAGTCTACCTGCCCACATTAGGAAAATCAACTGGCTATCCAGCTTTTAAAGACCCTCAGCTCAAGAGGGAAGAGTGAGTTTTGGATGAGGTAGGGGCAGCACGGGAGGAAACCCATTTTTGCACTGCTCGGTCTAACCATCACTGGGAGCTGAAACCTATTCCAGAAGGCAATTGAGTTTTCGAGACTCTATATTTTGGAACTTATGTTCTGCCTCTGGGTGTGTGACCCACATCTCCAAGAACTTGAAACTTTGTGTCTCCAAATGGAGACCCACGTCAGACAGCTGATCAAGGGGTTTTCCAGCAAGTCCCCCCCCGTACGAATAGGAGTGTCTTGTGAATGTTCACTCTTAGGCCAGAGATATCATCAAAATCTCTCAGCAATTACATTAGAAGCAGAACTGAAGCAGCTGGGGAATAAACATATAACACTTCATCTGCATACAGAGACACTATGACCCATATTTATACTTTTTGACACAAAACTGCGCAAAAGCAGTTTTGCGTCAAAATGTATAGCGCCAGCTTGCGTCAGTCTAGAGAGCAAGCTCATGGAATCCCACAAGGCGGCGCAAACGGTGGGCTACCGTCTGGGAAAATTACGTTAGCTGAGTGGGGGTGGCAGTATGGGGGAAGGGGGTTGTGCACCAAAAAATGACGCTGGGCTGGTTAGAGGCAAAGAAAATGGCTTTAACCAGTCTAGCATCATTTCCTGATGCAAAACCTTCCATAGCACATGACTCCTGTCTTATAAAAGACAGGAGTCATGCCCACCACCCCAATGGCCAGCACAGGGAACAAGGGTATCCTGGGCATGTCCACTGTACCCAATGCCATTTACTTACATCTACTTACCCTACTTACCTGGGATGGGGTCCCCCCATCCTCTGGTGTGGGTGGGGGTATTCCTGTGTCTTGGGGTGGACACCTGTGGGCCCCTTCCATGGTGTTTGACCATGGAAATGGGTCCACAGGTCCCCTAAATGCCTTCCCTGACCCAGGCGTTAAATAATGGTGCTAAGCAGTCTTAGCGACATTATTTAGGCCCACCTCCCCGGTGTGCCTTTTTTGCACAGGGGGATAAATAAGGCAGTAGAGCCTTTGGATAATATTTGGGACGGGAACGCCTACCTTGCATCTTGTTTACGCAACGTGGTTTCACACATCCAAAAAATGACTTTAACTCCAACATTTTGATGCTAGACGGGTCTGGCGTCAAAATATTAATATGGAGTTAAGTTTGCGCTGAATTAGCGTAAAAAAATGATGCTAATTCAGCACAAAGAAAGTATAAATATGCCCCTATGTGTGGCATCGCCCACTCTGATTCCCCAGTGTTCCATTTCACCTTGCAACAATACCACAAAGGGCTCGATCGTGATTGCAAAGAGGAGAGGCAATGGGGGGCAGCCCTGCCTGGTTCTCCTACCCACCTGCCATGGCCCGAGAGGTCACCTCCCGCCCTGACATAAGTAGAGGGCTCAGTGCATAGTAACGGCACCCAGGCACAACATTTTGGCCCAAACCCCATGCCCCTCAAAACGGCCATCAAATAATCCCAATCTACTGTGTCAAATGCCTTCTCGAGGTCAAGGGAAATTAACACTATCTCCTCATCTCCCCTAATAGAGTCACATAGAATATGTGCCAGCCTGCGTAACTTGTGTGAGGTACTGCGTGAAGGAATAAAGCCACACTGGTCATCATGTATTAATTCTGGAGCTGAAACTAGAAGTAGATGCCAGGAGTTTACATAATATCTTAAGGTCTAAATTGAGCATGTTCAGGGGTCTATAGGAGGAGGTTTCTGCTAGATTATCTTGCTTTAACATGAGGCAAACAATACCCTCCCATGAGGACAGCAGAAGGAGTCCCTTTTCTTTCGCCTCCAAGAAGACCTCCAGCAGTTTCTCCGTGAGAAAGAAACTCATCCCCACCTGGGGTCTTCATATTAGTTCAAGTTGCATATGTACAGCATGTTTTTCAAAATTTGCCTGACATTGTTATGTTACCTGAAAAGTAGAATTTGGAAGCTAGGGAGTGTGAATTTTGCCTGTCTGTATCCAAGGAGATTCTGAATAGAGGAGCACCTCCCTGTCACAGCAGCCTGGAATTGGTGATTGGCTCTCTAGCTCCCGAGCAAGCCTAAGCCCTCCCCATACACCGGCACCGGCCTTTTAAATTTGTGGAGGCAACCCCAAGACAGCCACATCCATCTTTTGAGCCCAGCGTCTCTGCACCCTAAACAGCCCAGTGAGCAAGAGTCAAAGAATGTTATGTGGACACATAATTTCTGTGTATTCTTTGAATTTTTTAAACGTGCTTTTCCCCTACATGTGTCTGTTTACATTTGCCTCTTTGTTTTTATGCAAACTAGGTATTGTTAAACTGTTGTTTTGTTCTACTTGCGTCTGTATAGAATTTATATCTTGGTTTTCAGCACACTTGGTTCTTTTAAACTGCTGTTTTGTTCAGCCCATGACTGTGTGAATGCACATCTTGTCTATCTGCAAACTTGGGCCCAGAGTCATACTCTATTTAGTCTGAAATAGCATAATTTTTTTTTATGCTAATTCTGCGTAAACCTAACTCCATATTTATATTTTGACGCTAGACTAGTCTAAAGTCAAAATATTGGAGTTAAAGTCATTTTTTGCTTGTGGGAAACTACCTTGCGTCAATGAGATGCAAGGTAGGCATTCCCGGGCAAAAAATGACTCTAAGGCCTTAGCGCCTTATGTATCCTCCCGTGCAAAAATGGTGCAAGGGAGGTAGATGGGCCGAAATAATGGCGCTATGCTTGCTTCCGCCAATGTTTAACACCTGGGTCAGGGCAAGCCTTAGGGGCCCTGTGGGCCTATTTCCATGGTAGAACACCATGGAATAGACCCACAGGTGCCCTCCCCAGGCCCCAGGGACATCCCCACCCACACCAGAAGGACAGCGGAGGGTGGGGGACCCAATCCTAGGTAAGTAGAGGTAAGTAGAAGTAAGTATTTGGTTTAATTTTTAAAAGTGCCATTCGGGCCCTGAAATGGGCCCCTTTACATGACACCGGGTGCAATGGTCATGCCCAGGGAAGCCTTGTCACATGTGCTGGCCACTGGGGTGGTGGGCATGACTTCTCTCTTTTATAAGACAGGAGTCCTGTGGTATGGTAGGTTTTGTGTTGAGAAATGATGCTAGGCTGGTTAGAGTCATTTTTTTTACTCTAACCAGCCTAACGTAATTTTTCAGTGCAAAACCCCCTTCCCCCATACCGCCACCCCCACCTGGCTAATGTAATTTTCCTTAATGTTAGCCCACCCTCTGCGCCATTCCTTAAATATGGTGCCCGGCTGACGCTCTGGAATGATGCTAGCCTGCGGTGAACTTTTTCACGCAAAACTGCATTAGCATTGTTTTGCGTGAAAACTTTTAAATATGGGACTTGCTACCTTAAAACTGCTGTTTTGTTCTACCCATGACTGTACGAATGTCCCTCTTAGTTTTATCAAAAGACAGTATTAAGCCTCACATCTCCCCCCACAAGGCTTAAAAAGGCAAAATACACCTCAGTGGCTAACCAGAGTGTACTTAGGAGACTGCTTAACCCTCTCTGTGGTATGAAATGAGCAAGAGTCAAAGAATGTGGTATGGACGTATAATTAATGTGTATTCTTTAAAAAATTTAAAAGTGCTTTTCCCCTACATGTGTCTGTTTACATTTCCCTCATTGTTTGTATGCAAACTTGGCCTTTTCGGAACTGCTGTTTTGTTCTGCCAGTGACTGTCTGAACCTACCTCTTGTCTATCTGCAAACTTGGTACCTTTAAACTGCTGTTTTGTTCTACCCATGCCTGTATGAATTACCCTCCTATTTTTTCCACAGATTGTATTAAGCCTCACCCTCCCTTACAAAGTTAAAAAAAGGCAAGATACACCTCAGTGGCTAACTACAGTGTGTTTAGGAGACTTCCTAATCTGATCTATAGTTTGAAACTGTACTTGGAAGGTGAATGCAGCACTGGCTTGAAAAGGTGATTTGTTTAAGTGCACGGAAATAAGTATTTCAGTGTCTTCAACATTGTCTCTTACCTGAAAAGTAGAATCTGAATCTGGAATGTACAAAGTGTGGATTATGCCTCTCTGTTTTGAATAACATTCTGAACAGAGGAGCATCTCCCTGCCATAGCAGCCTGAGATTAAGGTCACTTGCCCCTTATATAAGTTTCTATGGGTGTAGGTGGCTGGCCTGGTGTGTGGTGGGTACCTATGGCACTTAAACCTTATACCAGGTCCAGTCATCCCTTATTAGTGGAATGTAGATAGTGTTTAGAAGCCAGGCTCTCTAGGGGTAGCTGTGGATGAGCAGCCAAGGCTTATCTAGGAGACTTGCAAAGCTCATGCAATACCAAAGTAGTCACACAGTACTCACACACATTAAAGAAAATACTCAGTGTTACAAAAAGAAAGGTACTTTATTCTGGTGACACAAATGCCAAAAATATCGTAGAGCCTATACTCCCTTAGGAGGTATGTAATATACAAATTATATACACTACTATGCAGAAATAGGCACAAAAATAGTTAGAAAACAGTGCAATTAGTGAAAATCACATTAGTTAGAAATGGCCCTGAGGGAGCACAA
This sequence comes from Pleurodeles waltl, assembly GCF_031143425.1. Classification (NCBI taxonomy): domain Eukaryota; kingdom Metazoa; phylum Chordata; class Amphibia; order Caudata; family Salamandridae; genus Pleurodeles; species Pleurodeles waltl. Next base: position 272,201,056 of record NC_090449.1, read on the forward strand.
ACCATATACTAAAAAAGTGGAAGGCAAAAGCTGTCTCCCACCTAGGCAAGTGTAGTGTGTAGAGGGGAGCTGGGAGTACTAGAAAACCTGAAGGGTAAGTACTAGAACCCACCCCAGTGGCCAGAAAAGCAGGAGTAAATCACAGTAAGTTTCCTAGAACACACACAGAAATGAGAAGAAGAATTATGTACGAACCAGAAGAGACTGCAAGACACCAACAGTGGATTCCTGGACAAGAGGACCTGTGAAAGTAGGAGACCAAGTCCAAGAAGCACAGAAGAGTCCAGGAAGAACAGGAGCCCCTGTTAACCCAGATGAAGGTGAAAAAGGAGAACAAAGAAGATGAAGTTGGTTTCCTGGAGGGTGCAAGTGATGTCCCACGCTAGATGGAGGATTCCAGTCTGGTTTGCGTCACTGGAGTCCCCCAACAAGCATTGTCACACGCATAGCTCGCGGTTAGTGGAAAATGGTGCAGCCCGGGACCAGGAAGCACCAGGTTGACTCCCCCCAGGAGAGAGAGTCAGAGGGGGCCATCAGCAACTCAGAGAGCCCACAGAAGACCAGGCAGTGCACACAGGAGTCCCACAGGACCGGGGCAAGAAAGTTGCAGAAGATACCTATGGGACTGGGGGTCACTGAACTGGTCTAGAATGGTTTATGCAATGAGGTCACCAAATCTGCCCTTCAAAGCATTTCCGGTGGCTTGGGGAGGCTACCCCTCACAAGCCTGTAACACCCATTTCTAAAGGGAGAGGGCGCAACACCCCTCTCCCAAAGGAAATCCTATGTTCTGCCTTCCTGGGCTTGAGCGTTTCAAACAACAGGAGGGCGGAAACCTGTCTGTGAGATGCAGCAGCTAGGGCTGCCTGTCCTCTAAGGAGCCCCCAGAATGCATGGAATCTTACAACCAATGCTTGCCAAAGCCTTGGGATATGATTCCAACACGTTTGATACCAACAATGCCTATGTTCAGAGGTACATTTATGTAGCTGGACATATGTAATGACCTGTGTCAAGTACACGTGTGAAATGGCGTCCCCGCACTCACAAAGTCTGGTAAAAAAAGGTCCTGGAGGTCGTGGGGGCACCTCTGCTAGTGCAGGGGTGCCTTCACACACAGGTACTTTGCACCTTGCCCTCAGGGCTTTTGGGCCTGCTATAGGGGTGACTTATAAGTGACCTGGTGCAGTGTAAAAGGCAGTGAAAGGGTGGTTGAACCTTTTCACCCAAGCTGCAATGGCAGTCCTGCAGAAGCCTTTGCAAGAGCTCCCTATGAGTGGCAAAATATATGCTGCAGCCCAGAGGGATCCCTTGGAACTCCAATACCCTGGGTACCTAGGTACCATCTACTAGGGACAAAAAATGGGGCACCAGTATGCCAATTGTGGGTGAAATACTGTGTTAGCAGTAACCAATGACCAAATTTAAGGGAGAGAGAGAGCATAATCACTGGGGTCCTGGTTAGCAGGATCCCAGTTAACACAGTCAAGCACACTGACATTCGGCAGAAAATGGGGGTAACCATGAAAATAAAAAGGGTACTTTCCTACAATTGGTTTCTGCATCTGTTGCTGTGATTGATTGCTAGGGCTAGTATTTCTATTGGACGAAGGGCTTAGGGTTTGAGTTCTGATTGGCTGTAAGGGCTAGGGTTCCACTGCACTAAGGGTTTATGGTTTGAGTTCTGATTGGCTAGTAGGGCTAGGGTTTCCACTGGACAAAAGGTTTAGGTTTACAGTTATGATTGGCTATCGGGGCTAGGGTTCTAATTGGTTACTAAGGCTAGGGTTTCAATTGGATTTAGGGCTTATGACTTTGGTTTGATTGTCTGTTAGGGTTGGGGCTGTGATTGGTTAATAGTGCCAGGCCTCCCATTGGCTTTGGCGTTTATGGCTAGCTTTCTGATTGTTTAGGGTTAGGTCTAGGATTCTATTGGCCAATGGGGCTATTAAAGACAAGGGTTCAGGACAGCTCAGCCTGGGCGATGAAGCTAAGGACAGAGAGGACAAGTGCAGTTGCCTATTTGAGCCTATTTGGGCCAGGTCAGGCCTAGGGCCAGACATACCGCCTAATTTTTCACTTGTCAGCTACCACATCCCCCAACATCCGAACACAATATTGTAAAGGCATTCTACTTATGCACCACTAACAAACCTCATATAGATTTCAATGTCTCAGACACCACTACAAAACCACACAAACCACACCAATACAGAAGTCTATCCCAACTGCAACACCATTGCACCATCATTATCACACAAAACACAACTCTGTCCTATACCACTAACACATCCACACATCACCAGCACAACACAAAGCCACATTATCCATAACTTTAATGCATCCAGACAAAAACTCCCTGTTCATACAAAACACCAGCTCTGCCCTCTACATGCTCCTCACAGACCTCTTTTTATCATGGTGAAACCTATTCTCAGCCTTCCATCACGCCATTGATCAACACCCTCCTCCTCTTTTTACCAATTACACATAACGATGCAATCCTTACACTCCATATCGCCACACAGATTGCCTTTTCCAGTGATCAAATCTAACACAAACACTCATAACTCTTGTCCATCCCCTTTTACACACCACGTACACTCTCCTCCAAAAACACATCACCACCTCTGTACTATTCAAATACCACTCAGCAGCAGTACTTCACATACAAAACTTTCACATAAAACTATTGCTTCAATATCTCCTCTCACTACTCAACAAAAAAAATACACACACCAGCACATCAAAATCACAAACACTTTCTGTCACACCTACTCCCGCCCTCATGACTACACAAATAATACGAATTCTGAACCAACTTTACTCCAAAATTCTCTATCTTCACCAACATCTACCACAAGCACCCAACACAGCAGTTTTATTCAACCACCTCTCATTCATTGCACAATTTAAAGCCTTTGAATATGACTCACAGGCACCACCCCAACCTGAACCCATACTCTTGCCATCCTAAACAGATGCAAACAAAATAAACATGTCACTCTTCACAAGTTCGCATCCCAGCATCTATTACACAACAAGGCTGCTCTGCAAAAAGAACACAATTCACCATGTCATTCTCAGCCACCATCTTCACCACTGACACACAGATCCAAAAAAATGCCTTCTAGGCCTGCTGGATGAGGAACACAATATAGAAAAACAACACTATTGTGACCCTCATACAATTACTATCAGCACTAATGACATATCTGCTACAAGTTCAAAAGATACTGATCATTTTGCTACAAAACAAAATCACACCACCACCAAAATACAATCCCTACACTGGGAACTCACAAATGCTCAATCACTCTCTACAAATAAGCACAATGTCTATGACCTACTCACTGACATACAACTTGCTTTACTCTTCATACCTGAATCATGGTTGGGAGATGACATGGTCCCAGTGTTGAATGATGCCATTCCTCTAGGCTACAAACCATCACACTCAACTGTACAGGCAAGGACGAGGAGGACTAGCTCTACTATTGAAACAAACAATTAATCTCGCAAAACGGATTACATTTCCATACAAGGTTGTAAGCCCCTCATCACCAGAGGCAACCATACACCAACTTCTTCCTGTCCTCCATTACAGACCACCACCTAGCAATTCAACATTCCTAAACACATTTCTAGACACAGTTCCAAACTTTATAACACTATACTCTAACCTATACATTCTCAGGGACCCAAACATGTGGGCCCATATTTAAAAGCAGCCAGCACCACCTGTGCATCACTTTTTGTGACACACCAGTGGCGCAGGCTGCATACCCATATCTAAAAGGCCATGCAAAGCCATGTTGCGTGGCTTATCATGGTCTTGTAGACATGGAGTAAGGCAACGCAGCACAAGTCACAGCTTTGCCCTACTTTGCATCAAGAAGGCATTTCCAGGGGATTTGCATGGGTGTTCCCACTCAATTTCCATGTACTTTGACACATTCTCAGATTAACAAGATTTTGTAAACCTGGGAATACATCAAAAACCTACGCCACCCCAGGGGTGGCATAAGAATGCTGCAACAGGGAGTGATATTTTTATTTATCCCCATTTTTAACTCATTCTGCAGCACAATTGGATGGAGGAAATCACATCCATTGATTGCTTTTGTGCAGGAAAGTGGGCCAGGTCCTGGGTGCATTTAAAGTTTGAAAGTGGGGGTCCATCCAGCCCCCTGCTGAGGCCACAGGGGGCTACTACTTCCCCAGGGAATATTGTGAAAAAGAAATGCGGATGGGCTGCCGTGCCCCCCCCCCAGCTCTGGGGTCTACCACCTCCCCGGGGCACACATTCTAAATCCACTAGGGGGGGCTGCCTGCTTATTTTCATTGTAGACGGGGCCATATGGCCCCCCTTGAGGAGCCACTGATGGCCATGAGGACTGCCACCTCCTTTTGACAGCTCCCACCAAGTCAGTGCAAACACTCTGCTCGCAGTGAGGGAGATCTGTCAAACAGCTCTCCCTCACTGTGAGCAAAGTTTCCTCTGTTCCCTGCTTGTGGAGATGCATGAAGGGGAACAGAGGAGACATTGCACTCACAAAGAGGGAGCTGCTAATCATCTCCCTCTCTGTGCCACCAATGCCGACTCCCACAGGAGGTGGGGAGCTGGCTAAGACAGTATGGCCTTCATGCTCCCCCTATGGTCTCCAACATTTTCACTGGGTGCCCGGGGGAGAAACCCAGGTCACATGGCTGGGCCCAGGGAAAGGGGTCCCTGGGGCTGAGATCGGCCCTGGAAAGGGGTGCCCCCCTAAAAAAATTATGATTAGGCTGGGGCCGGGGAAATGGGGTGGCTGTGGCTGAGCTTTAACTGGGGAGGGGGGCTGTGCAGCCCCTCTCCCTCAAAAGATTAAATATTTAGGATGGGCTCCAGGGGATGTAGTCCCTGGAGCTGCGATTAGCCTTGGGGGGGGCCGCCCAGCCCCCCCCAAAAAAAATTAATGTTTAGGCTGGGCCCTGGGTATGGGGTCCCAAGGCCAAGGTGGCCTAGGGAGGGGGGCCTCATGGCTCTCTCCCCAAAAAAGATACATTTTTGAAGGCAGGGACCCTGGGGATGTGGGCCAGGTGGCCAAAATCAGCCGGGGTTGGGTGGTTATAGGGGCTGGCCAAAGGGCCTGGCCACAGGTCAGGCCCTTCTGCCAACCCCCGATGTGCACGGCCAAAGGCTGTGCGCAGCTCATGGTTTGGTGGTTATATGGGTTGACTGCAGGGACGTTTGGCCAACCGCCTCTACGCACCGCCTTTGTGGTGTTTGGATTAATATATAGTAATTAAATTTACATTACATTAAAAAAACATACAAATTCACCAAAAAAAAACAAAGATTACAGGGACGTTAAATTAGGAACATATTTTAAGCATGCAAAACTATAGAAATTCACCTGTTAGAATTATCTCAAGTAACTATAACTCGTGCCTTCAGGTAACTATAACTTGTACCCCTCACCATGCACTGTTAATTACACCACAAATTACAGCACTCATGACCACCTTATTAACTTGATTGATAATATCCATGTAATAGTTACAGTAAAAATTTTGATGAGAAAACTGTGCATGGCGGGGATGCAAGTTATAGTTACTTGAGATAACTCTATTACAGGTGAATTTCGATGGTTTTGTATGTTTAAAACGTGAGCCTAACTGTAACGTCCCTGTAACCCTCTGTTTTTTTATGTGACATATATATTTATATATATATATATATATATATATATATATATATATATATATATATATATATTTATATATATATATATATATATATATATATATATTTATATATATATATATATATATATATATATATATATAATATATATATATAAAACCACAGCTTCCTCCTCAAGCCGCATCTTCTGCGACTTCTATTCTGCATGCAGCTCTTTGAAGAAAAAGGCAGAACAAGTAGGTAAAGTTTTCAATGGTCGGTTAGTAATATTCATTCAATTTCAACATCTAAGTACAGGTATTGGTGGATAAAAAATGGTGACGCGTTTCAGCCGAAGCCTTCAACTGCCCATGAATACTATCAGTGCAAGGTGCATTAAAAAAAAGCTCCAAGCTCTTCCCAATCCTAGACATAAAAGACATACACAGAAGAGCCCTTATACAGTTACAGTTATTCATTTTTTGCGTGTTGCCTTTTCTTAATTATATCCAAGAACAACTTTCCAGTTATAACTACTTTGTCAATTATTTCCATAATTAAAACAGTGCAGTACGTCATTTTCATCAAATTAAATGGCGCACATTCACTAAGGTGCACTTTCTCCTTGTTAAGTATGCGTTTCACATAAACGTGACTAGTACTAAAGGGGTTCCAATTCACAAATCTCACTTGCCCTTTATGTTTACCCCTGTCAACTCATTAAGGGGCATATTTATACTCTATTTGTGCCGCAACCTTGCCCCATATTTAATCTCTGATGCCCGACCCCGCGGTCGTCAAAATTCTACTGTGTGAGTCATTTTTTGGAAGCGGGAAACTGCCTTGCGTTAATGATATGCAAGGTAGGCGTTCCCGCCACAAAAATGACTTTAAGGCCTGTGCGCCTTATTTATACCTCAGCGTCATTTTGACGCACAGGAGTGGGTGGCATTTAAAAAATGGCACACAGCCTGATGTGCGCCGTTTTTTAATGCCTGGGTCAGGGCAGGTGTTAAGGGATCTGTCGGCTCGGAAGGAGTCCAGAGGTACCCTCCCCTGCCCCCAGGGACACCCCCTGCCACCCTCACCCACCCCTGGAGGACACCCAGGGATGGGGGACCCATCCCAGGAAAGTAAAGGTAAGTTCAGGTAAGTATTTTTTCAAGTTTTTTTTAAGTGGCATAGGGGGGCCTAATTTGGGCCCCCCTACATGCCACTATGCCCAATGACCATGCCCAGGGGACAGAAGTCCCCTGTGCATGGCCATTGGGCACGGTGGCATGACTCCTGTCTTTGCTAAGACATGAGTCATGTCAATGGGGATTGTGCCTCTAAAAATGGCGCAAATCTGGTTTGAGGCATGATTTTTGCCTCAGACCTGACTTGCACCATTTTTTGACGAACAACCCCCATTTTTCCCCACGCCGTCGCTGCCTGGTGTGAGTCATTTTTTTGGACTCAGACCAGTCCGCAGCGCCGGCTAACGTCATTCCTTAAATAAGGCGCTCGCATGGCGTGTTGGAATGGCGTTAGCCGGCGGTAAAATGTTTGACGCACAACTGTATAAATATGGCCCTCACTGTGTACTGATGCAAGTTCTCAATTTTCACTTTCACCAAAGCTCTTAAATGAATAAACATTAACATTTTATCTGTGAAATCCACCCAATGACCTTCTCATTCTTCGTTTGTACACAAGCACAAATGGAGTTTTTCATTTATACACAAGCGCAGATGAAATGTCAATTCTTGTCGGAGTCCAGAAACGTACAGTACTTATTTTTTATCAGAGTAACTTCAGTGACGTGCACTTTCTCATCGTACAGTAGGTAATTTAATATATAAATGACTAATCCGTATGATGGTTCCAAAATCACAAGTCACAATTACTCCTCGTATTTCTACATAATTTTTTTACATAGTGACCAATGCATATAGTAAGGCGCATTGCAAATCTTCAAGTATGTTTGATTCCTTTAAATAAGAGTGACTTGCGCGCTTGATAGTATGCTTTCTTTCTCTAAAAGTGACTAGCCTCATTTACCACTCATATGCCTACATAATTCTTCAACAAATTGACTGATGCGTATATAGTAAAGTGCATACACGAATTGTCAAGTACGCAAAATATGACTAGTCTCATTTATGCCTCATAAAGCTACGTAACTATGTAATTCTTCAGTAAAGTTACTAATACATATGTAATATAGTGCATACACATATCGTCCCGTACTTATTTTTTCATTGAAAGTGACTTGTGCTTTAGATGATACATTTTCTGTCTCTGAAAGTGACTAGTACACATAATAGGTCGAAGAGCACAATTTTCATTTAGTATCATACCATGACTCAAATGCCAATTGTTATTCAGTATAGTGCAATTTATAATCATTAAGAACATGTTGATCTAAGTCAAAAATAATTAATGCATATTAACTCTGAGCCAGCAATATCGCCCTATATGTTCGTATATTTCAGACAAGGAAACTCTTATTGCGCAATTAATCCACCAGGTCACATAATTTCATAGTGGTAGTTATTCTCCCCTTTTTAATTACATCACAATGGTTATTTTCGATATATATAAAGTGTGTCTATCTATATAAATAAATCTATATATATATATATATATATATATATATATATATATATATATAAAAAATTCTATGATTAACATGTTCATAGGTCGTTGAATTGTGTCTACATAAGTTGTTTGATTAGATACTTATGAGTCTCTGTTTTCATTTTATCAGTCACCATAGGTAAATAATATCCTAACTATCTACAAGCATTTCACTTTTGAAATATTGATGAAAGATAAAATAATGTACTACAACACTTGAAATCTGTGTTTATATGATACAACTTTAAATCTCAATATATTATACTCCTTACACATATATTCCCTTACTATGTAATCATGTATCTATATATTTATTACTTTAGTCCTACAGTAGAAGAGAAAAAAATGAAAAAAAATAAAAACAAAAAATTACTCTCTTGAAAGCTTTACTCTGTCTCACCATCACCCTGTAGCTCTATCAATCTATCTTTGATCTCCACTCTCTTCACTCATCTCAAACCCATTCTAAAACCATGATCTCCAAAATAATCCTGCCTTAGCTCTTCCCTCCTCTACCTCTCCTGGCTCGCCCCAAACCTCAGTTTACTACTATTATCACCCAAACAACCCTACAAAATTATCCCTCATGTATCTCGCCTTTGACTAAGCCCAAACCTCATTTTACTACTATGATCTCTGAATGAACACTTCTGGATTCTTCCCTCTACACTTCCTCCATTATTCCATTCAATCTACCTAGCAAACTCACATGTCCGCCACTCAAATTAACTCATACGTCCCTATACTAATACTAATACTAATACTATACTCATATTTCCCTATACCAATCAACCACTAATCCTTTTGGGGTCCAGAGTAGCATGCTACTCACCTAAAAGAGCTTCGAGACCTTGTCAGGGGTCGTAAACGCTATATATATATATATAATTACAATTGCAAATATAAGTGCTAGTCCACACCTACACCAAATCTTAAGATAGACATATGTATAGTATACCTTCAGTACACAGACATCTCATAAAACAATATGCCAAACTGACCCAAGTAAGGTCACTGAAGGTGTACAATATATCTATTTAGTCACTAGATAAATACATGCATTTCAGTCATGCCAGTGATCCATACTCATTCAAATGTGTCAAAGGAAAATTCTAGTCATGGCCCAGATATGTTCATTTTTGGTGCTGGTCTTGCATCATGCAAGAGAGGGCAGGGTCTTGGCAAAAGCTATGTGAGATGTGTAAAGGTAAGCACGTCCATCTTGTGTGACTGCATTTTATAAGTAATCCAGAGTTACTCAAGACAGCACACATTGCTGGCCCGCCTTACTCTGTGGCAGGACGACAGTCTATGGATACAGTGTGGGTATCTCACTGCCTCAGTACTTTAATTTTGAAGACTTACAGATTTGGCAAAATTGATAGACCTGGAAATGTGGCACAATGCATCAAGTATACTGGTGTACCAAAACCAGGAGAAAGCTTAGGTTTTGACATTTCTGTTTACTCATTCTCCCTGTGCTGCATTCAGCAGCACACAAATACAATGCTAGAGGTCTCTCACAAGTCTGTGTATGCAGGCAGGAATGCTCACCTGGCCAATAACTATGTTGCCTGCAAGCAGGTCCCCTTTCTTTACGATACAAGGGTGCCTGCACGTGTGCTACACAGGCACAAGGAAAGGAAAGTAATGCACTGCAACCTGGTATCACTGTGCAATCCTGCATTGCCATTTTTACACAGTGTAGATTGTGATATGTAATGTGAATGTAGGCATAGCAGCAGTTTTTCTAACATAGTGGCTAGTTTTAGCATCACCTGAGTGAGCCAAAACAGCATAACATTATGGATACTATTCCATTGATATGCCAAAACATTCTTCAGTGCAGGCTAGTGGTAAGTAGTAAACCTGAATTGGGGAAAGGACTGCTTAGCATGATTTGGTGCATTGAGTGATTGCTCCATATAACACAGCACAGCCTTCATCCCAGGTGTGCTGCTTTGTGTGACCGTTAGATACTGCCACTTGGTGTCACTCTCTCTTGCCTCGTGTTTCACAAGGCATCCACACATTACAGCTACATTTTGTGATTAAAATGTAGCATAACTAATATATGAACATTCCTACATGATGATGGTACATAAATATGTACCTACGGGATCTCCAACCTCCAAACCCAGCAGGTCCAGCACATCCACCTCATGAGATATTATTCTTGTCCAATGAAGTTTAAGTTGGGAAACAGTCCACTTTTCAAACAATGACTAAATACATATTACCTCAAATTGAAGAAACATTCAACAATGCAAAGACAAATGCAGTTACAAACTACAGCACTAAGACACAAAAAGTACACAAGTAACAGGGGGCAGACCATAGACAGACTATGCTGCAAATAGCCAAAATCTCCACCAAGCTTTCTCTGCACTCTAAAAACAATAAACACCAAAGAACACTAAACTAACTGAAATTGAAAATTACATGTACCGTTTGCTGTAATTTGCATAGATTTTTCCGACACATCACTGCACATATGTCGATTGCATGATGCACTATACATTCAACGCATATGCTACCTTGGCATTGGCCTATGAAAAGTGCAGAAAATAGCCACACAATGGCCTAGATTGAACACCGAAAAAAGCCATGCAGTGGAAGACATGGTGATGTGCCACAATTGCTCACACAATGAATATGTTACCTAGGCAATGACCTTTGTAGAGCATAGCAAATAGCCACACAGTGGCCTCTATTGGCACCGCAAAGAGCCATGCAATGAGCAACATAGTGATGCACCAAAAATATCCACACAATGGATTTGTTATCTAGGTAACGGCTTATCTAAAATATATAGATTATAAGGCACTGTCAACATCAGGGCAGTGCGCGCTCTAAGGGCGACTAGAATGCAAAAATCTAACAATTTCAAGCTAACATAATTTATGCATTGTGCTGATATGTTGTAGTTTAACCTTTTGCATTACAGAGTTCAATCCTGAAGACATATGTTAAGCATGCATAGAAATACTGTTCACATGCAATGTACTGCTGCAGGCTTTCAGACTGTGTCAGGGTGTGGTCCCCTTCCAGGGCCTTCTAGAAGCTTTCCCTGCAGCATGCCTGGGTGTGGTTGGTGGGCTGGTCTAAGACTCTATAAAAGGGAGCCAGCCCAGCTCCACATGCTCACTATTCAGAGGTCCCTGTGCAGAGCAGCAGCAACTTCCTGAGCTCCTGTTCCGGAGGCCTACTTTGATCTTCCAGGCCTTTGCCCTTCATTTACATTGGTGATCCTTGATCAGGGCGGTAAGACGGAGGTCGGGCTGGGCCCCCGATCCCATTTTCGAAGGCATACGAGCTCTTGGGCCTAATTTTCATGTTGAGAGATTTTATCTTGTGCGTGTGAATATGCTATGGGTTTTTTCTGGCATTTACATGTTAATATTCGAATCGGCAAAGACGCGTGATTCGTTCCTCGTGCTTTAACCCTTGATATTCATTGTGCGTTACCAATTCTTGGCAGTTACATGGTGGCATTCGAATCGGCAAGACGCGTGATTCGCTCCTCGTGCTTTAACCCTTGATATTCATTGTGCGCTATCATTTCTTGTTATTCATATGGTAGTCTTCGAATCGGCAAGTCGCGCGATTCCTTTGTGTTTAATTCATGATATTCAATGTGCGCCACCATTCCTTGGCATTCACATGGTGGGCTTCGAATCGGCAAGTTGTGCGATTCATTTCCTGTGTCTAATTCATGATATTCATTGTGTGTTACCATTTCATGACATTTATTGGCTGACATTCAAATCGGCAGAACGCGCAATTCATTTCTTGTGTTGAACTCATGCTATTCAACGAGCGTTATCATTTCATGGCATTTACTTGGGGGTGCTTGAATCGGCAATACGCGCGATTCATTTCTTGTGTTTAAAGTCACGGTGTTCATTATGCGCTACCAGTTTATGGCATTTCCTTGGTGACCTCCGAGTCGGCAAGACGCGCAATTTATTTCTCGAGTCTAACTAATGTTATTCATGGTGCACAATCATTCCATGGTATTTACAACCTTTGTGGAAATCTGCAATGTGCGCAATTCATGTTCCTGCAATTTTGAGAAAACAACAATGCTAGAGTTCTTGATGTGATGTTGTATGTACAAAATAAGTTCCTCAAGCACGATTCATATAATGGATTAGAAATCATTCAGAGTATTTCCTGATCCTCATGCAAAAGATAATACTTGAATTTGAAAGTTGCATTTAACCTTTCTTGATTCCCTCACAGGTATCTAGACATCTTGAAGCCTGGTTATTTAAGTCTATGCTTAGGTTGTCCATGTTTTCAGAATTACAATGTTTAGAGTCATACCCTAGTACTATTAATATGATATAATCTTGATATTGTGTGTTTTAACCTTTTTGCTTCCTACAGGTCTCCTTCCCAACTGTTCCCTTCCTAATCCCCTTTTCCCCACTTGGACTCTCCTAGACTCTGTGACAATTCTAATCAGAGTATTGGAGCTTTCTTGTGGTGGAAGTGTTGGGAACGTGCACAGATCCCAAGGATCTGGTGACTCTGACAGGCACTCACTCTGCCAGTAACACATCAAGTTCAACAATGTAGTCCAACAGTACAGTTCATAACTGTGATCCAGCTTTATTAGTTCGTATTTCCAAATGTCAATTGATCAATCCTCAAATATTTTTTGTACTAAGTCCAATGAGATATATTTTGATTCCCAATCCAATGTCACCTTAGGATAACTCTCAGATCCAGTCAGCCAACACGTGTTTCGTCAGGGATATGATCCCTATGACTTCATCAGGGCTTCGTAAATAAAATTGTCCCTTCAAATGCAATTACAATACTTGATGTTGACGAACTTAATTTTAGTAAAGCGTATCCTCAGTCTATTGTGCTGAAATATAATTAACCTTAATACCTTAAATTATTCTGTGTTTAAGTTTGTTGTTTAAGTACATTTGTTGACATTCGTAATGTCTAAGGTGACAATTTAGGTTTTGCACAAAATCTGCATTTCATATTAAGTTGAAATGTGATTTCATATTTTACCTGAAGTTAAAGTAATAAAGTAATAAACATTAAAATTGAAATACAAGCTGAAATACTTTTTTACTCATTAATTACCTTAAAAAATGCCAGTAACCTCTCCATGTCATTCTCTGCCTTCTGCTGCCCTTGATCCATCTGCAGGTTGACTGGTAGAACTGGCTGCTCATCTTCATCTGAGTCAGAATCTGACAGAGTCAGGGGTATGCCCCTAGATGTTGCAAGGTTGTGTAGTATGGCATATGTTGCCACAATTTTGCAGCAGTTTTCTGGCCTGCATTGTAGTTCACCACCGCTCTTGTGGAGATATCTAAAGCAACTACTCAGCAGACCAGAAGTACTCTCTTATCACATTTCTTATTGTTTTATTTGCAGCATTGTAACAGTGTTCGCTTGCAGAAGTAGGGCTCAATATGGTGTAAAAATAAAGAGTGCACAGCATACGCCGCCCTCCTACAATGACAAGATCAAATATTTTTTGTACTGGAAATAGGAATACAACTCAACTATATACCTCACAGTTATGAGGAGATTTACCTACTAGATAACCTTCTCCAAACTCCCCACCAACAAGCCTATCACTATAACACTATAAGAGTTTTCATATATGAGGCATTGCATACCACTTCAACATTCAATGAATGGGTATTCTTACGATGTCTTAAGATGTATTCATTTTCATAGGGTGGACATATTGAAACGTGTCCCATCAATGCAGCCAATTCGTAGGAATTGGGCTTACTGGTAACATTTTAATTTAGTAAGCTGCAATTCCTGTGCTGTCTTTGCAATTCTGACTTAATCATTGAGTTTCATGCGCATTGCATGCAGAAATGCATCGAAAAAGCATGGAATTGCACTTCAGAAAACCCTTCCTGCTACAGTTATTATGCCCCATTAGCTTTCTGAGGCTAGGAGGTGCACGGAATACAACACCTGCACATCGATGGGAATTGTATTGGTTCTTGGAGTTTGTCCCTACAGTTGTTGATGAAGTTCAGAGATTAAGGTCCTCATTATGTCAATGGCAGTAATGACCGCCTACTGCCTTGTGAGGGCTGCCAAAACACTGTTGCCGCGGCTACCTACCGCCCGCCATATTATGACCATAGCCGGAATTCCGCCAGAAGGCTGGCGGAATTCCGGCTGCAGCCATGGTGGCGGACGGCAGTAAGGTGGCCAGCAGCAGTGCCATGCCAGTAGATCACCGCAGACCGTATCATGACCCATAATACGGCCTAGCGGTGTTCTGCTGGTGGACGCTGCTGTTGGCAGCAGCACCACATCCCGTCTCCTGCTGGAGGACCCCCTGTAAGCAGGTAAGTCGGGAGCTCTGACAGGGGAGGGGGGTGGAGGGTGTTGTGTGTGTGGGGGTGTGTGGGTGTATGTTTCTGTGTGCGTGCATGCGGGTGTGTGATGTGTGGTGTGCGTGTGTGCATGAATGGGTGGGAGTGTGCGTGTATGTTGTGTGAATGTGTGTTTGCTTGTATGTATGTCAGTGGGTGTGGATGTGTGTGTGAATGGATGTGTGCATACGTGGGTGAATGTGGGTATGAGCGTTTATGCGTGTGTATGTTGGTGCGTGAATGTGCGTGTATGTCGTGGGGGGGTCTGGAGTGGGAGGGGTGTGGGAGGGCTCTGGGGAGGGGCAGGGGAGACCCCTATCAGTGACAGGGAAGGAATTGGTTTTCAGGAAGCCACGAAAACCATGGCGGTAGGCGGGGTCATAATCCCCCAGGTGGGACAGTGACAGCTGCCTGGCTGGAGACTGAAGTATCAAGTCCAGCGGCTGTTACCGTCATGGCGTACTCGCATTAAGACCGGAAGACAAGACAGAACTCGGATATCTGAGGTAACCCCGACACTATAACGACGTGTTAGTATGTTACAAGATAGTTTTACACTATAAATCCTCAATGGGAGTATCTTCTTGTTTTTGGAATCACGAACGAGAGATAGGAGATAATACTTTTGACCAACACACATACAGTTGGGTAAGTGTAATAGCATGAAATGGGATGTAATTTGAAAGAACTGAGTTCTTTTAGACACTAGGTGGAAGGTTTAACGGGATTTATATTTTTAGATATACGGAATATTGATTAGGAGCTGAGACAAGGAAGGAAGTTTGAAAGCAACAGGTAACATAAAGCTAAGTACTTCATAACTAGTGTTAAGTATGAAAAGAGAGCACACTTTGGTGTTCCTGGTATTTGGAATCTCACTCATGTGTGCATGTATTTTGTCACACTACACGGGTAAAATAATATGTAAATAGGGGATGTAATGACGTTATCTATTAAAACACAGGATGATTTCCACCTAAAATAACATATAAGCATTTATGAATAGTGGCATGTGGTTTAGCATGATAAACTACTTATGTGAAAACTTAACAGAATTTTGGACTAATTCAGATACCATATGTTATTTACAGTTATGAGAATCCCTGATGAAGTCTGTGGGTAGATGTGAACCCATATGAAACACGTGTTGGCTTGGCTGTAGCTGGTGAAATAAACAATAAAGAAGAATATAAACACATGGAGTGGAACTTTGGACTTTCATTTTGCCATCTACCAATACTTTTGGACTAGAGTGCTCCCGTTGTTGCATAATATGGATGGAGGGGTACATTGGCGGTTTGGCTTGAGCCAAACCGCCAATGTCATACTTTGGGGAAGAGTACTGCCAGCCTGTTGGCAGTACTTTTCTCCAAAATACCACCATCCGCCAGGGTCATAATGAGGGGGCTAAATCTAAAACCAGGGCAGAATTTAATCTGTACGTATCAAAGATTTATTCTCCTGTCTGATCAAACATGGTAATGTGAATTCTAAAAATGTGCTTGAGTCTCCGCCTCCTTCTGAGCAAACCTGCCATGATCCTCATCCTCCTCACCATGATGCAAAGAGCAGCTATTGTAGGAAATGCAGATGCACTGTGGCCTGTTTATATAGGCTGCACCTGCTTACCACCTGATTTCAGTTACTGGTAAATTGCACATGCAAAGTCTCCATTTTGCATATATTGTAAATTTGTGAATGCATCATACAAAGATTTAATGGTTACCTACTTGCGAATTGCTAACTGTGATTCCCTTTTCAGAGTTGCAATTTTAGGGAATTGCAAAAAATGTGATTCCCTAAAATTGAACTGCGAATGCCTTTCATGCAGCTGGAAAGCATATTTTGTATTCGCAAATGGGAAATTTTACCAATTTGCATGGTTTTTTAATGCAAATTGGCTTGATAAATCTGGCTGTATGTGTGTACAATGTTTCCAACTTTAGATAAGACTCTCTCTCAGGCATTTTGAGATCTATAGATTGGAATAGTGTCTCAGTAAGTTTGAGACACACACATACATTTGTCATATTTTCAACTATGATATGATTGGTTGCCTACGTGCTATCCCACAGACTTGCATAGTTAGATATGAATTTGTAGGTCTAGTTTCTTATTCAGAGTTTGACATTTCACTTTGGAATATTCTTCCTTCAGGTATTGCTGTTGTCATGGCAAGTTGTCTGGATGAACTTAGACTGACAAATAGGAATAGAAATGGGGCCCTTCTCTGTATGAGACCAAATTATGTTTGAAAGACTGACTTGATCCAACAGACCTGCACAGTCAGTTTTCTGTCAAGAAATATATATATGTGAAATTTCAATGTTTCCTAATCAGTACTTATAGGCCTTGATTCTTACACCATTTCTTGATCATAGGTATGTACAATTGTTTGTGGTAACTACACTGTGATTTCCTTCATCACTATGTGGCCTAGGTTTGTTTCTAGTGTATGACTTATGTGTTGACATATTTAATCATTGTGTGGTAATTACTTTGATTAAGTGGGATACAGCAAATGTAGGTAACTTTCAGCATGTATGTAATCATTTCTAACATTGATGAAGAATGTCAATGTGCCTCATTACGGATGTGCCTAATTTGACTTTGAATGTTGTAATGCCAGGTGTATACCTGTAATTTGCTCTTTTAGGGGCATATTTATACTCCATCTGCGCCGAATGTGCGTCAAAACTTTTGACGCACATTCAGCGAAAACCTTGACGCACGGCCGGGAGGCGGAGCCGGAAAATGACGCACAGCCCGATTTGCGTCAAAATGTAATGCCTAGGTCAGGGCAGGCCTTAAAATGGGGCAAACACACCTGTATTTAATCAGAACACACAGAAGCAACAGCAGAGCAGCAGAGCAGCAGAGCAGCAGAGCAGCAAAAGGGAGACATGGAGGTGATTCTTATCCAGCGTGCACGCAGACGCAGAGCCCAGAAGCTACAACAGCAGCTACCACAACACCAGCAGGGACCCCAAAGGCAGCGCAGAAGGCAGGAGAGGATATTCCGCCCCAGAACAACCCTTCATGGCCTCAGGGAACACGACATCATCCGGAGGTACAGGTTGAACTAGCATGCCATTCAGCAGCTGCTGCGAAACATAGAGCTGCAGTTGGCACCCACTTTGCTGACACCCTGCACCATCCCAACAGAATCTAAGCTGCTTGCCGTACTTCACATGCTGGCAAGTGGCTCTTTTCAAACAACTGGTGCCCTGGTTGTTCTCTGCCTTTTTGCCCAAAGTACTGGATGCCATCATTGGACTTATACCCGCCACATCTGCTTCCCTAACACACTGCAGAAGCAGCAGGAAACAAAACAGGGGTTTTACCTCATTAGTGGCTTCCCACATGTCCTTGGTGCAATTGACTGCACACATGTACGCCTTGTGCCACCTGCTGCAACTGAACACCTCTACCGCAACAGGAAGCAGACACATTCCATCAATGTGCAGGCCATTGTCGATCACCAAGGATTGATCACCAACATCGTGGCTAAATATCCTGGGAGTGTCCATGACTCCTTCATCCTCCGTCACAGCACCATCAATGAACACTTCCAAGATGGACGGTATGGCAATGGAATACTTGTTGGTAAGTACAGAAACCTACTTATATACACACTGCATAGCAACCCTCTAGGAAACACAACACATACACCACAACAGCATCATGTCGACAGGAACACACTGAGGTTGTGACACCGCTAGCCATGTTTCTTAGGTCACCATTGAACCTGTCACACATATGAAATTAGTGTACAGTCTAATGTTAAGACTTCAATGATCACAACGTTTGGAGTGGGTTGCCTAAATGTCACCTTGCAAATTGCAATTGTCTCAATGATGTTTACATTAATCCATTGCATAGGTCTAAAGGTGTGGGATGTCCAGGGTACATTGATATGAACGTGTTAACAACACTGTCAATCTTAACCTGTGTATGGAACTATCATCTCACCCCCTGTGAAGACACCGGGACACCTGTATCAAAAGTCACAATGCTAGGGAGGGCACACTACACTGCAAATCCCAAAACATACTGCTGACAACCGGTTAGCAGCCAAACATTCATTCAGCCGTGGAAACAACACAATGCAAATGGTACATCCTACAAGCCTAGGATGCAACATATTAACACAAAAGAGTCACAGACAGCACAAGACAACTACTGCCATGAAAGGTGATTTCAAGAGGGCTAGCTACATCAACATGATCCCATTCATTTTCTCTTGTAGCTGATCAGGGGTATGGCATCCAGCCATGGATAATGACATCTATTGGCAACCCGAGTACTGCAGCAGAGCGTGCCTACAATGACGCACATAGGAGGACACGCACCATAGTCGAGAGGACCTTCGGCATCCTCAAGTCAAGGTTCCGGTGCCTCGACATCACTGGTGGTAGCCTCCTATATGGCCCGGAAATGGTCTGTAAGATCATCCTAACATGTGCTATTCTGCACAACATTTGCATAAAAAGGAACATTCCCCTCCTGGAACCCGAGCCACACATGCCTGAAGAGGAGGAAGAGGAGGATGGTGGCCTGCAACATGAGGGGGAACAACAGAACACGGCCGCTGGTTTACGCAGGCAGCAACATATTGTGAACAATTTGTTATAAATATAATCACCATCACCACTTTATGAACTAATTTAAATAAACACCTATAATAATCACCATATCATCGTTTGGCTATTCATTTTTGCACACCTTCATCTCTAACTATCAGAATAAGATTGTTGCCTCATGGTATTGCTGATATACCGATTAGGACACTGAAAATCCCAGAGAAAATGTGATGCATATCATACAATGGTCACATACACACACAGTAAATGACATATACCCTGTACATTTCACCTTTGAAGGCCAATGGCAGAGGACCACACCTATTTCACACATAAATGTTGAAATCATGGTGAATCGCAGCATATGGCTCACAACTAAGACACCGTCACTCACTAAGGGGAAAACAAGCCTCATACATGAGGCAGTGGATGTGCTTTTGCATCAGTAACAGGAATGTCTGAAGAGACCCTTGACAGCAGTAAGTCCAACTGCATCCAATATTTGCATATTGTACATAGACAGCACAAGTGCCACACATATGAGCAGCATTGCGCACATGACATTCCATGTACATGTCAGCCCATTTCCTAACTCCTGACACACCAATGCACCTGGTCACAACCCACCTGTCTGAAGAGGTCCCTGGAATAGTAGGATGTGTACCCTGATATTCCCTCCTCTACACAGACACCTTGTCAATAGCAATCCAGTGTGCTACACCCTTTCCTATGGTATACCATTGTCATAGAACATCTGACTGCATGGACGTCAGGTAAATTAATGCACTGGCTTCTAGTTTCCAAGCCCTGTTAGCCCCTGTAGATTGCTTCGCGTGGGAAAATGTCTGTTGGCCATTAGAATGCAAATCTCACATACAGGACTTGTGAGAAACAGATGCAGTCCACACCTGTGATCACCTCCATGCACACCACCCATGTCAACAAGCACTGCCCCTGCTGATGCCTGGAACAGCAAATACACCATTAAGCATTGATACTAATTAAGCCGTGTAACACAGCCCTTAGTTTCATGTCAACTGTCTAGTTCGTCCTCCAAACAGTCTTAGTGAGACCACTGATTACGTAACTTGTCAAATTGCTGGATCCTGATTCACCCTGAATCCTGTCAGCCTGACTGGCATCTGTCTGTGTGTCACCCTAAAGTATCCCTGTGGCTACATATGTACCACACTTGCGTTAGCAAACCTCTCATTCATCAGAGGGTATTTGGGCATGTGCTTCTTCAATGCATACCCAAATACATTGTATAGCATCATCTGCCTTTTAACTGTACCATATGAGTTAAATCCTCTGTGAAAACCAAAATTCATGGCCCATCCCTTGTTTGGGTCTCATTTATGCATGAATGACAAAGTGTGACAGTCTCCCAGGGCCGTATGCAGGGATTGGGTACGGGGCCTTCAGCAGAACCAGCAACCTCTGATAATTTCCAAGAAAAAGACACACATGCCAGGACCCTGACAGTTCACACACAGAATTACATTGCTCAAAACATATTGATGGGCCGTGTGTGGTGAATAGCTGCGAGAATAATCAGCACAAAGGCTATGATGTTCCCAGATGCAGTGGGAATTGCAGAGGCTAACCTGTGTACAAATCTTGAAATGACACCTGCCGGAACATGACACCTGAGACATTATCTCACTCAGCACACCAAGGTTGCCCTGTTGACTGTCTCATTACACGTCTTTAGTGACAGGGTGGGGCCATCCCCATGTAGGTTCTTATGTCCACATCATCTTTACTCACATTGATCAACAAAGGATACTCAGTAGATACTGGAATAGCTGCCACTGACTCATGATGAGTCCTGCACCTAACTGTGACAATTTACACCCCAAAAAATATACAGGCTCAAGATTGGACCACACACATGAACAAGACACCTATGTGCAATTGATCACTGGAAATATGTGGACACGTGCTGCCTTGTCTGCTTGTACACCACAGCCACTTGAGAGTTGTGGCACTGTTATATGACCTCAACTGTGGCGTCATCATACATTTGTGGTTCACCTTTGGCTGACTGGGCAAACAACATGGTACCCACTTCCTCAATGCATGTGTATGACTCACTGTGGGATTCACCAAAAAGTGCCTAGGAAGCTGTTACCAAACATCTAGGACATAGGATGTTGAAAATGTGGACCATTGACATGAACAAGCGTCTGCCATCTATCTGGTGAAATGCTTTGTCATATGTGGTGTCTACGTTACCCTAAATCTTGGAAGTGCACATAACGGATGTTGCTACATGTATGACTAACACATGTCCTCTCTCAGTTCCACAATGACTTGCATCAAATGTTTGGACACATGGACTTCACATTCATACAAGCATATGTGCAATAAAGCATCATGTGATGCACACACACTTGGTCAACAACTACATTAGTTGCGACAGCACACACATTGAGCCATAGGCATTTAGGGATTGTACATATGTGCGTCACATTGCTATCCTCTCCTGATGCCAAACATGCTCAATTTGTACAATACATATATGTAGGCCACACATATGGCCATCTAAATACTGTGAAGGAAGTAGCGGGTCATGGTCCGCTGCAGTATGATGTCACACATGTGAACATACACCATCAACACCATAGTGGGTGCCATCAGCCTATCTCTGATGTGTCCCATATGTAACATAACATAACAACATGCGTCATTTTTTGTACACCAATACAGATTTTGCATCATTTTCTTTGCCGCACAGGAGTGAAAATTAGGCTGCATCCAAATAATTGTACAGACTATTTACTATTATTTGGATGCGGGCTAATTTTCACTCCTGTGCGTCGAAAATTATGACGCACAGACTGTATGCGTGAAACAAATATGACGCATAACGCGAAAAAGGGTGGACATTTTGTTCAGGAAGTGGTGTAATAGGATATCCTGTTTGCAGATCATGTACAGTGGGTGTACTTTCACTTTGCAGTCTGTGAATCGTCTAGACTGTGTGGCTGTGTTGAGAGTGTTGTCCATTGATTTTGTGCTTTTGTGTCCTGTGTGCTGTCTCTATTGTCAATTTGTGAAATAAATATTGTTGGTGTATAGTGTCCTACTGTGTTTTGTGTACATTTGTCCAGTTTTCTAGTGTTTTTGTTGTTTGTGGGAGTCTGTTGTGGGTAGTGCTAGTTTGGGGATAGTTGGGCTCTTGTAGTGGTTAAGTTAACTTTTCTTCTGTATTTGTACCCCTACTTTTCCCCTTTTCCCCTTTCTATTTCTTTAACCCCTATTCCCTTTCTCATTTGGACAATGGCTGGTAGGCCACGTCTTGGCAGGATGGGTGAAGAGGAGTTGGGGGGCTTCATATGGCTTGTGTGCCATTTCTTGCCACTGATGATCGAGGCAGGGGGCAGGGTGATACAGGGGTATCACACTGAGGCGCGCAGAATCCGGTGGGGAAAGGTGCTGCATCACCTGCAGCATGTGTATGCCAGCCAGAGGAGGGACCACCAGCTGAAGCACCGGTGGGCTGACCTCATCACCTTGGAGCAGGATCTCTTGGACCACCTGGGAATCGTGATTGGTGGCCCTGTTGGTGAGTACTAATCATGTAAATGTGCACGATTAAATGCTCTGTAGTGACATCAGATGATTTGTACAATATCTGCTAGCTAAATTGCTGACTGTGTGTAATGTTGGGGAAACATACAGGGTAATTGATGCACTATGGGAAAGATCACAATTGCTAGCTGTCAGGTAGCACGTGCTCTACAAACTTACAGGATACTTTTCCGTTAAGTAAATTGGTGCTGCCTTTGTGTCAGACAACAAAAAAAAATAAGAGCAAATCATGTCTATATAGGCGACATTTGCCAGAGAAGTAAAGATGTACTAACATATTGGCTAACTTTGTTGACGCAATAGCTAGACTGACCTTAGAATCACTACATGATGAGGAAAATGAGTGCTGGCTTCACGTCAATTGATGATAGCAAAATGGACCAGACATATGTCTCATGTGAGTCTGGTGAGTGTGGAAGGAAAGCGTTCACGGAAGTTCTATGAATGTTAGGGATTATTGTGGTCCTTCATCTTTTTGGATACATGTCAGATCTGGATTTGAGAACATCGTGAAAAGGTGTAATGTGCCCTCAGCTAACATCTTAGAATGGTATTTGGAGTTAGTTGTGCCACATTCCAATTACGGATGGCAGTCCAAAGTTATGCACATGGGCTCACATCTCCATGGTTGGTGTAAATCACCATAGCTGGGCCACATCAAATGAAGAAACTGTAACAACATGAGGGCTTACAAAAGTCCCTGTCCCTCTGTACATTGTACCTATGTGTAATAAATGTGTCATGGCCACATAGGCTGTTTGACTGGTAATGCAGTCCTGAAGTAACCAGGCTTTGGATGTCTCACTTGGATGCACATGATGAGACGATTACACTCCATATTTTTTTCTGGTCACTAATGACGGGGCATGTTTGCCACCACATGATAGTTAGGGCCACTGCATGTGTGCAGATATGTGTGTAACTGTCACAGGAGACCCATGCTATGTACAAGTTGGCCGTGATATCTCAGATGAAGTATCATCATGTCTGAATGACTGCCATTTCCTTATTCAGCCTACACATTGTATATGTCTTTGAAATTGTTGGTCAGTGCACAGATTTTGAGCACATTTCTTCCTTCCATGCCTTACAGGTGGACCGGCACCCTACACTGTGGGAGAGGTGGCTGCATTTGAGGACCTGACCTCTCCAGTAAGTGTTGATATGTGTTATGTGTTTGCTGGTTATGTGTGATGGACTCCTGTGTGTTGCACACATACCAAGGTGTGATGCGTTGGCCAATCATTTGTCTTGTTCCATGAGTGGGATTTCAGTTTCTCAAATATTTTGAGTTCGCCAATGCGTATCCGTTTGTATTATCTAGGGATTGTAGGCCATTCCTGTAGGCACCACCATGAGAACTGGGGTGAGTCATGTGGATGACACTTGTATCAACAAGAGTTGCACTGGAAGTCAGCTCAGACTTAGTCAGCCTGTCAGATCCACATTCTCCCAGATTTGTACAGAAAATTGCTTTCCAACAGACTTCTGCTTCCCTATTTACCAAGGTACTTATTAAACTGTTGGTAAAACTTCCTAGCAGCATGTACTTCCACATGTAGTGCTACAAGTATGTGGAACTTGAGTGCAATGTCCTAGGTATGCATGCTAATCATGATCATGGATGTTCTTGCAACTCTGTGTCTGATGTAAGTCATGCCTTACTGGAAGTATATGTTGTGTACCAAGCTCTGCATTTCCTGACATGTGTGGCGCTATGATTGGTCTAGGGTTTGCAGACTCCTAATTGTTGATAGACCTTACCTGTGGTGTGTGTGTAGAGCCAAACAGGTGTGGAGTTTTCTATACACTCCTCGGTGTCCATGTTGTTTGGAATTGTTATTTGTTTATCCACCCCCCCCACCCTCAAACACAGGCATGGGTTTGTGAATAGGGTACCTAGGACGGATGCTACCAGGATGTTACACATACATGTGAATAAGTGACTGGTTGGAACCTAGTATACACACTCAGGTATGGCACATGGGTACTATACTGGCAAGCCCTGTTACAACTTGCAGACCATGTGGCTTTAGTTTTGCATTCCGTACACTGACATTTGTAGCCCAGGTATTGGTGGAGGATATGCAGCATGATTGTTAGCTGATAACTGGCAGAACTCAGATGGCAAGTCAATGCCAGTTGTTACCCATCTTGTAGGTTTTGGATGTGCTATCTGTGATGAGACCTTTGTAGGCTGGCCTGCCAAGTACTTACTCAGGGCCATTCAGGGGGTCATTCTGACCCTGGCGGTCACCGACCGCCAGGGCCAACGACCACGGAAGCACCGCCAACAGGCTGGCGGTGCTTCCTGGGCCATTCTGACCGCGACGGTAAAGCCGCGGTCAGAAAAGGGGAACCGGCGGTTTCCCGCCGGTTTACCCCTGGCCCAGGGAATCCTCCATGGCGGCGCTGCTTGCAGCGCCGCCATGGGGATTCTGACCCCCTTCCCGCCATCCTGTTCCTGGCAGTTTTTACCGCCAGGAACAGGATGGCGGGAACGGGTGTCGTGGGGCCCCTGGGGGCCCCTGCACTGCCCATGCCACTGGCATGGGCAGTGCAGGGGCCCCCTAACAGGGCCCCACAAAGATTTTCAGTGTCTGCTTTGCAGACACTGAAAATCGCGATGGGTGCCACTGCACCCGTCGCACCCCTGCAAATCCGCCGGCTCCATTCGGAGCCGGCTTCCTCTTTGCAGGGGCTTTCCCGCTGGGCCGGCGGGCGATCTTTTGGAGATCGCCTGCCGGCCCAGCGGGAAAGTTAGAATGACCGCCGCGGTCATTTGACCGTGGTGCGGTCTTTTGCCGGCTTCCGCCCGGCGGCGGCACCCGCCGGGGTCGGAATGACCCCCTCAATAATCTGTATTGTGATAAGAGCTGTTACAAGTACAGTTGATGTATTGTCTGATGGACTTCCTGTGCCATTTCACACAATTCAGTTCCTAATGTAGATTATTTGCATTTGTCTTCACAGCTGCAAACATGACTCCAGACCAGGTCCGTGAGTTCCAGCGGCGGGCCATGAGATGCCAGCACATCCTGCTGGTAGAGTCGGAGTTCAGGAGGATGGCCCGTCGATACCACCATGAACAGGCCTCCAGGGCATGGAGGGCCTTCACACAGGGTGGCCCTACTTTGCCCACCACAGCCACCACCAGCACAACCATCACTTCAAGCCAGGTGGCCCCACCCACAGCTGGGACTGTTGTCCCTACATATTCCATACTTCCAGGCCCCAGCATTTCTAAAGGTGCAGGATATCCCAATGGCCTTGGCTCCACACACGCACAGACCTCCTCCACCGGTACCCAGACTGCCCCAGCTCCATCAGTTGACCCTGCAGCATTCCACAACATGGATCGGAAGATGGACAGTGTGTTGCGAAAGTTAAGCAATGTGAACCGGGATGTTCGCCACATTTACAGGCGTGTGAAGTCAATAAAGAAAACCCTCTGGAGGACCAACCTGTAGACTGTAATAACAATGGACATGATTCCCTTCCCTCCCTCCTCTTTCCTTGTTATCACACTTAGTGGGCTTAGTGGGCTTAGTGGGCTTAGTGTTAGGTTAGTATAGGCTGTTAGTTTAGTTAGTGTTAGTGGGTGGGGGCTGGGGGGTCCTGATTCTTTCTATTTTTACTTATTACGTGTGTAGGGCTATGTTGGGGTTCTTGTGTGTTTAATAAAAAAAGAAAAAAATATTTAAAAATAAATAAATATATATATATTTGTTTGGGATAGTATAGTATGTGTTTAGGTTAGTATGTGTTGTCCTCCATGTGTCCCGTCTCATAAGGGGGGTGGGGGGTGGATGTTTAGAACGTTTCATTACATGTGATAAGTAAGTTTAGCTTAGGTTAGTTAGGGACAGTTGTGGGTAATGAGTAGTCAGGGTAGAATAGGGTAGGTAAGACTTTTCCCTCAGTTTCCTCTTCTGTGATCAGCATTTAATAAATATATAGTTAACCCTTAACAGTATGTGTTAAATGCTACTTGATCATGGGCTTGGAATTAGTGTACATGAAAGTTGTTCTATTACATTTGTGTACTATGCTACAAACAAACCCCAACTGAGCTGTAAGATTGGCAGCTACCCCAGAGCTACCTTGCAAAGTTTCCACCATTCGTTGCAACCACCAATCACAGTTAATATGGATCCCAATGTGTTTCTGTCGATAAGTATGTTTTCTAAGTCACAAACAGTGCTTCCAGACTTGGTATTGGGGGAACAGTTTTAGGTCTGACTGCAGTGTGATGATCAAGGACATCCTTATGAGAGTTCTCGTAAGCACTCTTGTATTCTTGTCTTCATGACTCACACACGTCATTTGTGACACAGTTCAGCATGATTACCTATTTGTATGTAAACTCAGACAGCTTCATTCATGCAGTTTTTGTAGTGTTTGAGTCTTAGATTTGTGTGCACTGTTATATGTGTTAATATTGCATGGTGACAACATTTTGAGGCCACTATTTGATGACTTAGATATCCCTTGAGGAAGCATTATTCTGTCCCACACAGCATGATGGTGTATGGTTTTTCACTTCATCAGATATGTCCCTCAGGAAGGGCAGAGTATGATGCAATCATGGGCACTGTGCAGAATTATCTGACTACATAATATCAGGACAGTTGTATTGACAAGCTATGTAATTTGACAGTAGGCACATTTCAGTTATCTACTGCACAGTTGATATGTCACATTACCCAGAGACAGATTTGTTGTGAAAGTGCTATTTATTGAAAAGTGCTGTAGTGCTATATGTACATTGTCCATGATTGTGAGTCCACTATGGTGACATCTTACATTGTGATCCTACACAAGGGGTTAAGGAAATGCTTTTGACATGCTGGGGTGATGTTTCAGACAGTGCAGGGGGACAGGATTTGCCAATGAGTAGAGAGAGACAATCACTGGGCAGGCTGACAAGATATACTGTGGTAAGCAGAACAGTCATTAAGTAGAGTTGTTGTAAGACTGGCATGTTACAAAGCGCAGGACCTTGGTAATAGTTGGCCATGTGGCAGGGACTAGTGCTTCCGGGTACTTTTCCGTGTGAAAGTGATCTGTTCCATGTCTTCTTCTGATGTGTGTGTTGCCTCCTCTGTCCTTGTTGGTGGTGGTTGTGAAGGGGCAACACACACCTCAGTGTTAGAAGACGTGGAGTCAGACATCACGGTCGCTGCTACCTGTGAAGGTCTTAAGGGCAGTACTGCAGCAAGGAGGATCTGTTGGTTCTTGAGAATAGCAGCCACATCACGATGGTAGGCAGCCAGGTCAGCCCTGAGGGGTTCAATGTTGCATTTGTGCACGCGTTGACAGGATTGCGGTTGTAGGCGTTGGGTCAACTGTATTACAGCTGTGCTGATTTCCTTCAGCCTTTTTTCTACTTCCTGCAAGATAGTTGTTCACCCTTGCATAGCTGCTGCCTGTTCTTCAGTTGACATCATGCACGAATGCACCCTCTCAAGGCTGGCTGCCATAGTTTGCATCCCTACCCACACCTCTTTGCCCAGCTCCCGCTGTACTCCGACTACAGTTCGCTCAAAGCTGGTGCCTGTGTCGTCTGAGTCCTCAGCTGTATTGGAGCTGGCAGGTCTTACAATTGGGGTGGTGGGTGGGTCCTCTGCGATGGCTGCTTGTTCTGTGCTCCTCCTTGTGACTGAAGGTGGGGTCTGGAGGGTTCCAAGGACCTCTTGAATGGTCTCCTGGGGAATGTTTATCAGCTCGTCATCCATGTCATCAGGGTATTCTGGGACGGGCATATCCGCAGGAGATCCATCTTCCTCTGCAATGAAATGGGGTACAATTAGTGTGTCTGTGTTGTGGCATTAGTGATGTGACATGCCTGCCTTGTGATGAATTCACATTGTGATCTTGTTTCGTGTTTATAGCTCCAGTCTTTCAGATGGGCATTCTCCCAGGCCTATGGCCCACCTGCATGTCACATGTATAGTATTAAGTTATTGAACTTCTCTGCATCATCTCCTCTAGTCTTGTTTTAGGCCAAATAGTGAATTGCCACCTTCTTGTCCTACTCAAACCTCCGTCTACATCCATTCTCATGGTGAGACCTTTCACTGGCTGTGGGTGTTCTGATGGCACTGGCAGCACACTTGACAATCTGGACCTGCCCCAGTCTCTGATCTTTCACATCCACTTAAATGTAGTTGACATGTAGCATATCCTATGCATAGCAATGTTATGGCACGATATGGATTTCGGCATTGGTAATTTGTACAGCTGATGTTGGGAATGTGTGGTACATTGGATTGCCCTGATAATCATAGCAGTGTCCTATTTCCTCCTCTGACTGTGCAGGTGAATTTCAGTGACCAGTTACATGTGTCCTCCCTCTCAATGCTGTTGTCTGAGCAGTATGACATTTGGGATGTTACATTGTGACCCAGGCACAGGATGGACCCGGACATATGCAGCATGGGTATGTCCTTAGTGCTGTATAGCTCCTATTGTTGTTGACATTGTTTGCAACAACTATGGGCATTGACATTTGACAGTACTGGGGCCTTTGTTTTTTTTCAGGGGATTGTTGAAGTTGTCATCCTCAACCCTCTAATTTAGGTGTGTATGATCCATGGGGAGGTTACTGCCATTGGCTACTTGAGCTGCACACAGAGAGGAGGTGGTAGTGGCAACTGTTGTTGCAGTTACATTCCAGTTGTTGGTATGGCTAGAGGATGTTAATAGGGCCCTAGGTAATGTAGGGGGTATGGTGACTGACGTTGAGCTGGGATGTCAGTTTGACGTTGTGCCCTTCCCTCCTGGCGTGGCTTTCCCTTTGCTCCATTGTTGGCATGGCAGCATGCCCCCATGGGACTGTTGTTGGTGTAGTGTAATGGTGTGCCCCAGCTTCTGTCTGTGCAGGCCATGCCCCCACACCATCCCCCTTTACCCATGCCACTCCATGTATATGATGACTTGCATGCATTGTGTAGTAGGTATTCCCCCCCGCTGGCAGTTAACATTAGTGCATTCCAGTTGTCGGTATGGCTAGAGGTTGTTAATAGGGCCCTAGGTTATGTAGGGGGTATGGTGGCAAACGTTGCGCTGGGATGTCAGTTTGACGTTGTGCCCTTCCCTCCTGGCGTAGCTTTCCCTTTGCTCCATTGTTGGCATGGCAGCATGCCCCCATGGGACTGTTGTTGGTGTAGTGTAATGGTGTGCCCCAGCTTCTGTCTGTGCAGGCCATGCCCCCACACCATCCCCCTTTACCCATGCCACTCCATGTATATGATGACTTGCATTGTGTAGTAGGTATTCCCCCCCGCTGGCAGTTAACATTAGTGCATTTTAATTCCCCATGCGACTTAGACTGCATGTGCGTTGTCTCCTGATAGTCTGCGCTGTCTTGTCCTTGAATCCCTGTGACGATCTCCTCAGGGATGACGGCTTCAACCATCTCCTCCATGTGGTCCAGGGCCTCCTGTTGTGCTGGACTCCCACCTCCAGTCTGCAGTGCAGTGCTGCCTTCCTGTTCCTGGCCATCTTTTCCTTGGTCCTGCGCTTGCAGTCATGCCAAAGTTTCTTGCACTCAATGACTGTTCTGCGTACTTCTGCCACACTGTTGATCTTGTCGACAATTTGTTGCCATATTGCCTCTCTCCTACTAATTGGCAATTTAGAGGTGACAAACAGTTGGTGCTGGTGTTCCGTCACCTCTTTAACCAGGATTTCCAGCTCTTCTGCACTGAAGCAACACTTTCTTTTCTTCTTAAAAGTGTCCTGGTTCTTGTGTGGGTCCTCCTGGCTGGTTCCTGGTCTGTTGTCATCTTCCTGGGGTCTGTAGTGGCATCTGGGATCCATTTTGGCTCTCCTCTGCTGAAATGGCAGTGTTCGCAGGTTTTTTTAACGCTATTGCGTCAAAAAACGCTGCATATCCGGTTTGCGGGGTCGTAAATCAACCTACAGTCATTTCCGCCGCGTTAATGTCATTTAGCTTTACGACTTGACGCTGCGGTGTACGTCAAAATAAATGACTCCCACCAGTGGTTTGCACCGCCGTGCGTCAAAACATAAATTTGACGCCCGCACGGCGCACCAAAATGGCGTTAGCCGGCGGTTTTATTTTTGACGCAAAACTGCGCCGGCGCAGTTTTGCGTCAAAACTTATAAATATGGCCCTAAGTGTGACTTATACCTAGAGTAAATATTTATTTCATTATTTGATCCAACGCTTTCGGTGCATGACAGTAATTGATATTTGATAATCCTTTCACATTTTCATCATCCAACAGATATACTGCCATGTGAGAAACAAATATTTAGGATGACAAGATTTGGGCTACTATATTTTTAAAGCAAGGGAATTAAAATATAGTCCCACCTTTGTACACCATTGCACACACATACACACACACACACACACACACACACACATACACACATCACACACTTTTTTGGGGTTGTTATTTTGATGTTAGCTTCAAAACAATTGGAGCAATTGATTTATCATTTGATGTGAAAGAAATTACACTACTTGTGATTCTGACAGCTCACACTGTATGCAGGACACAATACCTAAGAGTATGTGTTTTTTCAACCTTCCATTTCAGAATCTGTTAGGTAATTGCACCAATGTAACATCATTGGCTATATGTTTGAGTGGCATACTACCACTGGGTGTGCATCACACACAATCCAAACACAGAGATGGGTATTCGGTTATTAATCTAAAATTATAAAAATTATTTGTAATTCTGCTTTTCTCACCAATTAGTAAGCAATTCCCATATCTGTTATTCTTGAACCACTCATTGATGAGATTATGGTAGAAAATGTAGACATCATGGGCACTTCCAGTGTACTTTGCAAAAGGGTTTAAAAAAGTCCCTGATGGTCCACTATTGCCTTGACATTTAAGGAATAATTATGATTGCAGTTCCTGTAGAGGTGTGCAGTGGCTGCAGAGTGCCACAAATAGCAATTGTGCAATCTATAGCACCAGGTACTTGGGTGAATCCTGCAATATTGTAGAACCCTTGTGTCACGGGGTCCTTTCCTCGGGATCTGCACGTTGCTGAACAAAAGGTCCACCTCCCGGCGTCACCAAATCAAAAAGCTATTATAGCACAGAGTTATGCTGAAGCCAGTCGGGGAAGGGAATTTAGGGAAGGGAACAGCAGGGAGAGCGATCTGAAAAGGAAAGGTTAGAACAATCTGCATTTACTCATTCATAGAAAACGTAAATCGTTTATAGACTCTTGACCAAATGTGTCTCCGAGATATCAGGTGGAGACCTCTTCAAAAATGCGGGCGAAGCCCCTTGTGAAAACACAACCTCCGATTCAAGAGATGGCAACAACGTTGAACTATGATTTTACACAGAATATCAATCCTGTAACATTTATGTATTCACATCATAAACCTTTGATCATGACTTAGAAAATCTCAAAGACTTAAATGTTTTTTCATATCTTAAGTTATACAAAGAACAATGAAAGCTTTGATTAGTTTTATCTCCAAAATACTTTCACATTCATAATAATAAATGTCAAAAACGTTTTAACCTAACGCGCTTTACTTAATAACACCAGGAAGCGCTTTTACTTAAGTAATCTAAATCACTTAGATCATTGTGCCAAGAACCTTTTCCTTCTGTGAATTGAAGTGCTCTATATCTAGGAACTGAAACACCTTGAATTACTTGTGCACAAAGCGCGTTATCTCTGTGAACTGAAACGCTTTGAATCACTGAGCCAAAAGGGCGCTTTACACCTGTGAACGGAAACACCATGAAGTACATGTGCACTAAGCACGTTATCTCTGGGAACTGAAACGCTTTGAATCACTTGAGCCACAAGAGCGCTTTACAACTGTGAGCGGAAACACCATGAATTACATATGTACTAAGCGTTGTCTCTCTGAACTGAAACGCTTTGAAACACTGAGCCAAAAGAGCGCTTTACATCTGTGAACTGAAACACCATGAATTACATGTGCACAAAGCGCATTACCTCTTGGAAGTACTAACTTCCTCCAAACTTGGATTCAGAAAGGCCTTACCGCTACAAGTACGACCAACTCGTTTTTGGATGAACCGTGGCCTTCGGTTAGACGATACTCTGCCATTCAGAAACTCTGGACTTTTCCAGAGAAACCTCCACGAGGGCTGGCTGCATCGAAGTCTCCAAAATAGTGAGCAACGTGCTTGGGTGTGGCTGGGCTTTATAGGCCTGCCACACCCCAAGATGGCCACTGCTTCTAAAAACATGGGAAATGTAGTCCCTTAATAGGTTATCACTGATAAGTGCATCTTGTCCACCAATGCCCTGAACCTGCAGCTTTATGAGCTTTACCACAGGGCAGACGACGCTTATGACAGCGGAATTTTGGGTGAGACCTGGACCGCGCCTGGCCTTATTCCTGACACCTTGCCTGGTATTCAATTGCTGTTGGTTAGTCTTGGGGAAGAGACAGTAATATAGGGGTCAGTTTATTATGGCATCGAACATAGATGGCATAAGCACTGATAATGCTTTCTGTGAAATGTCTGCCAATCTTGCAGATGCAGTTTGAAATGGTCTAGAGGCCAACATGTGTAGCAAAGACATCAATTGGGCGTGTGCTAGAATGGCATGGATCCTTGTAGTTGCTATCTGGAGACTTGGTGCCATCTTCTCCAGCATTTCCATGATGGATACCCTCTTAAATCTGTATGAGTGAATGACATCCTCCTCCCTGAGGTCAATGAGTGATATACATTGGCAGAAAATATGTTCCTTCCTCCTTCAATGCCTACATGGTTGCCAGACATGGCCCCATTTGCAGGGTTATAACAAACTTTTTGCCTTCATCCTCCTAGTTTCCTGACCCTCTTTTTTTGGCTTTAGGACTGCTAAACAGTGCTAAAGTGCATCCTCTATTACATAGTATGTTTGGCTCACACCTGTTTGGAATATTTGATTTACATGTAAGTCCATTGTAAAGTGATATACCATATATCCAGGGGCTGTACATTTAGTGATACTAGTGGGCCTGCAGTGCTGATTGCGCCTCCTACAGAAGTAGCCCTTTAAACCTGTCTCAGGCCTGCCACTGCAGGGCCTGCGTGCGCAGCTTACTGTCATCTTAACTTAGCCTTTCAAACTAGTTGCCAAGGCCTAAATTCCTCTTTTATTACACCTAAGTCATAAGATAGCCCTAAGGGGAGGGTGCTGTGTAAGTAAAAGGTAGAATATGTACCTTTGGATTTTGCATGTCCTAGTAGTGGCAACCAGCCTGTTTCATTCCTGATCTGAAAGGAGTAGCATTGCTGTGTTGGTTTGATTGGAATAGTAGTGAGAAATTCTGCTTACTGGAGTAGCTGGATTTTACATTACAATTTCAGGACTGCCACTTTTAGAAAGTGGGCATTTTTCTGTGCTTATAACTCTATAAGGCTGGTTTAAGAGCCCCTAGCACCATCCTAATGACACATTAGCATAATTTATTTTACGTTAGTTTGGTGTTGGATGGGCAAAAGCTCTGCACCATATTTACAAAGTGGCACAATGCATGCATTGTGCCACTTTGTAATCCTTTGTGCTACATTATGCCTGTGCCAGGCCTAATGTATGCAAAGGGTGTGTTCCCCTGTTAGGGAGCCGAACAAATGGCACAAGGAAATCTAAGAGATTTCCTTGTGCCATTTTTTTCAGCACTTTTAAAACTTTTCAGAGCAGGCGTGAAAAAAGGACATGCCAATTAATACAATGGACCCCTATGTACTCTGCACTAACATTTTGGCGCTACTCCTGCAAAGTACATCAATAGCGTCAGGAATTCAGACTCTATTGCCCCCTACCCTGAGCCATGGTGTGCTGTATTTCAAATACAGCGCACACATGGTGGCAGTAGGGGGGAGCTAGGGGGCGCAAGGGAAGTGGCACTGCACTGGGTGCAGCGCCACTTTTCTTAAATCAGCCCCTGTGTGCTTTGCAGCCTGACTCCAACCCGTGCCTGGGGCTGAGTGACAGCTACAGTTGGTGCATATATTCCAGTCAGCCACAACACAGGAAGGGCTGGGTGTGATAGGGGATACATCTGCATTCATCTGCATACTGACAGTCATCCTGGGCTGGGAGAGGGAAAGGGCGTTCACAATTTACATTTGTATAGGTTGTGTCCTTCCCTCACGCAAAGGGCTGACATACCCCCTTCTGATATCTGGAGCCAGGGCTGGGCTAAAAGAGGTTTATTGTGCACTTGAAAGGTTCCTTTGAAGTCACCTCCAGATCAAAGATATTTATTTATGAGTATAAGTACAGGGGCTCTGAAACCCATGTTTTCAAAGCACTTTTGGATCTGGTACCAAACCTCTGTCAGAAGGACTGCTGTGCTGTTTACAGGGCTCATCTGGACTGCTCTCCTGCCATTACCATTCGGCCTGCTAATTGCTGGGTGGCCTAACACACTCATTGGAATTTGTTTTCTGTTGTTGCCCTCTACCAGCTGCCCCTGACTCTGTACTAATTAGACACTGCTGCACTGCCAGGAGAAACTGGCATTATTGTTATCTGCTTAGCTGTGCTCGCCCTTCGGCTTGCTTACTGCTGGGCTACAGGAGGGACTACCACTTTTGCACTGGCATTGATAAACTAACCTGCCTGCCTGTGATGGTAACTCAATTTCCTTTTCAACTGTAGTAGCTATGGAGTGTTGAAGATTTCCTTCTTTGTTTCGTTTTGATTGAAAACATTTCTTTGCACAAGAAGAGGAAAAACGCAAAACCTGGTTGCGCCAGTCTATGCATGGTTTACGTAACATTAACCACAGCATTCCTAGGATGAAACCATATTAAGGTGTTTGGATTATATTCAAAACGAATTATCTCATAGTGACTCTGATTCTTCTCATCTTTACAAATCATTTGTATTCGCGAGGTTTGGTTAGTATCGGGGCCTCCTGCCAACTCACTTCCATCAACTGCATACATGACTTCTGGAACCTTTTTCTTGACACTGGGTATATGCAGTCTGTTGGTCCACAAAATTTCCTGTTGCCCCTGAATCAATTAGAACTTGAACATTATGGTTGTCATTACAACCCTGGCGGTCGGTGTTAAAGCGGCAGTAAAATTGCCAACAGGCCGGCGGTAAAAAATGTTTTATCACGACCGTGGCGGAAACCGCCAAAATAGACAGCCACCTTAACACTCCGACGGCCACGGCGATACAAACAAACACCACGGCGGTAACCGCCAACAGACAGGCGGAACACAATGTACCACCCACACTATTACAACCCACCAATCCGCCACCTTTTCCGGGGCGGATTCACCACGAACAGAAACACGGCAGAAACAGGACTTCGAAGGGAAAACGCTCACCTCTACACACCCCACGAGGAACCAGGACGCCATGGAACCGGAACTTCAGATACTCCCAGCCTTTATTTTCCTGCTCCTCTAACAGTAGCACGAATGCCGGCGGCGAAGACCACGGTGAGTACTGCACCTACGACACAGGGGAGGGGGGAGGGAAAAAACAGTGACACACACACGCAACACGCAACATCCCCACCCCCACCCACTACAACACACACACTAATACATGTTGGTACAATACAGTTACACCCCCAACCCCCCTGGAAGAATGCAAGGACAAAAGGAAATTAGTCAAATAATTGTGATATATTCAATTACATAAATAAAAATGTTTACAAATATATACATTTATACTATATAAAATTATATACACCAAGAACACAAGTCCAAGGGATTCCACCATAATAGTCCGTGGATCACTGGGCCCAAAAGGCATAGGCGAGGCCCACACTCAATATCCGAAAAAGACAGAGAGAACCTGGGGAGTGCAAAGCCACAGTCTCTCAAGTCTCTAAGGTGGGTGGTTTGCCCACTGTTCAAACCTGGGGCGTGCAAAGCCACAGTCTCCCAAGTCTCTACAGTGGGTGTTTTGCCCACTGTTCAATCCTGGGTAGTGGAAAGCCACAGTCTCTCAAGTCTCTACAGTGGGTGATTTGCCCACTGTTCAATCCTGGGGAGTGCAAAGCCACAGACTCTCAAGTGGATGTAACTCTCCACTGGTTCTGGAGGGGGCTTTGTGCCCAGAGGGCTTCATCCTGCCAAGGACTGAGGTAGTGGATGCTGTTCTCCACTGGTTCTGGAGCGGGCTTTGTGCCCAGAGTGCTTCATCCTGCCCGTGGCAGCCTCAGTAGCGCCGGAATCATTGGCGCTAACTGGCCTGCGGTGCTGCTGGCGGCGGTGTCCTGGGCAGTGGTTCAGCTGGTGGGGGTCTTCTCCTGGGCAGCGGGGCTGCTGCTGGTGGTCCTGTCTTGGGCAGCGGTGCTGGTGGCGGCCCTGTCTTGGGCAGTGGGGCTGCTGCTGGCGGTCCTGTCTTGGTCAGCGGGGCTGTTGCTGGCGGTCTTCTCCTGGGCAGCGGGGCTGCTGCTGGTGGTCCTGTCTTGGGCAGCGGGGCTGCTGCTGGCGGTCTTCTCCTGGGCAGCGGTGCTGCTGCTGGTGGTCCTGTCTTGGGCAGCGGGGCTGCTGCTGGCGGTCCTGTCTTGGGCAGCGGGGCTGCTGTTGGTGGTCTTCTCTTGGGCAGTGGGGCTGCTGCTGGCAGTCCTGTCTTGGGCAGCGGGGCTGCTGCTGGCGGTCTTCTCCTGGGCAGCGGGGCTGCTGGTGGTGGTCCTGTCTTGGGCAGCGGGGCTGCTGCTGGCGGTCTTCTCCTGGGCAGCGGTGCTGTTGGCTGTCCTGTCTTGGGCAGCGGGGCTGCTGGCGGTCTTGTCCGCCGTGCTGAACTTCCCAGACTTGCCGGTTTTAATGTGCCCCTTCCCCACCTTGGATGGTGTTGCAGCTGCCTCCACAGTCCCAACTGTACCCCTGGGAGTGGCTTTGGTGGCTGATTTCTTTCCCCTCTACCGCCGGACACTGGCCAACTTTTTATGCTTGACAGTTGGGGGACTGTCCGTGCTCTGGCTCCTTGCCACACTGGCTGCTGTGCTGCCTGGTGCACTCCATAATCCAGTGACTACTGGCACCACTGGTCCTGCCGATGTTGTGGCTGAGGTGCTAGGTTGGGACCTGGAGAGTCGTGCCCTAGGAGACTGAAGGGGTGGGGGAGGTGAGGGAAAGATGTCAAGGCTGTCCAGGAAAAGTTTCCTAGGAACACTGGGACGGGTAGCTGGAGGGGGTTTGGGAGTGGAGGAAGAGGTTGTGGTTGAAGGAGGTGTACGTTTGGTGACTTTGGGTGAAGGTGCATGGGCTGGAGGCTGTCGTGAGGTGGATGGCTGTTGGGTGGGTGTGTGGCTGCGTTTGTGTACCTTGGGAGGTGGCGTCACAAGCACACTTGGAGAGGACACAGCGGATGTGTGAATGGTAGTGGGGGCTGTGACTGCACATGAATGGGGTGTGGTGTTGGGTGTGCTGGTGATGGACGTAGTGGCTGAGGATGTAGTGCATGCAGGTGTGAGTGGAGACGAGACAGGGAGGGAGGAGGGAGACGAGGAGGAGGGGGACACAGTGGAGGCAGTGGATGTTGGTGTGTCTGCATGTGTATGATGCTTGCGTGAGTGCCTGTGGGATGTGTGGTGCTTATGTTTGCCAGAGCTTCCCTTGTGTGTTGAGATGTGTGTATGCTGGTCTGATGGTGTGCTTGGGATAGGCTGAGGTACAGGGGTGTGGGTCTGTGGAGGAAGTTGGAGGGGGAGGCTAGAGACAGGGACAATGGCTGCCATCAGTGCTGAGGCCAGAGTCTGAAAAGCTCACTGAAGGGCTTCCTGACCAGAGTGAATGCCTTCCAGGTATGCATTGGTTTGTTGCAACTGCCTCTCTCCACCTTGGATGGCATTAAAAATGGTAGACTGCCCAACAGTGAGGGACCTGAGGAGGTCAATGGCCTCCTCACTGAGGGCAGCAGGGGTGACTGGGGCAGGGCCTGAGGTTCCTGGGGCGAAGGTGATGCCCACCCTCCTGGGTGAGCAGGCACGGGGCAAACGCCGAGGGGCTGCTGCGAGGGTAGTGCTGGTAGGGGGGGTGGTGGCTGTAACTGTAGATGCGGGGGGCACAGATGGGGCCGCCACTTCAAGGGAGCTCCCATCAGAGGAGGAGTCCATATCGCTGGTGTCAGCTCGTGTCCCCGCCGTGGAGCTCCCCTCACCCTCCGCCCCGCTGGTGACTTCTGACTCAGTTGTGTCGCCCTCCAGGGCCATGTGGGATGCAGCTCCCTACTGCTCCGGTGCCGCCACTGCTCCTCCGTCTGATGATGCTAATGCACACAAGAACAGGGAGACCACAAAAAGAGGGTGGGGAAGACAGAAAAAAGACATGTTCAGTGCATGCAATACCGCTACCGTTGGTGGACACGACAGACACAGAAGCCCCCTTCACTACACCGCGCACTTGGAGTCCACTATTCAATCCCTGGGACATGGCTTACAAGGCTATGGCCAATTTCTGCACACATGGATGTCACAGGAGCCTGACTAGATGTAGTTGGCACTATACACAGGTGGGGTGGGGTGCTACAGGGCATGCCTGAAGAAGGGACCTTGCCTACTAAACTCGCCCTGGCCTAGGGGAAGCCACAGCCCACCTCCCCCACCCAGACACCTACAATGCACGCTTAATCAGAAGAGTAAGAGTGTACTCACCCCTTGTTGCTGCTGTGATGCCCTCACGCGCCATCCAACTCCGGGTACGCCACCACCAGGATCCTGAACATCAGGCGGGTCATGGTGCGACGGGCAGCCCTCCCACGTCGGGAGGCCATCCCCAGCTGGGCCTTCGCCGTCTTCTTGCTCCAGCGGCGAATGTCCTCCCATCTTTTACGGCAGTGGGTGCTCCGTCTGTGGTAGACCCCCCAGGGTCCGGACTTCCTTGGCGATGGCACGCCAAATATCCTTCTTCTGGCGGGCGCTGACCAGGAATTGCACAGGGGAAAAAGAGAAGTAATTACCAACTGCACCGTCACAGTCATTGGCCCACATCCCTACCCTTGCCATGACGCACATGCACTCACCGTTGTTTCATGCACACCTCATTCTCACCCCCCTACCTTTCATCCACCCCACTCCACACAGGCATTGCCCATACAGCATGCTCACAGTGTACTTACCTGTTTGTCTGGAGGACCGTAGAGTAGGGTGTACTGGGGGAGGACCCCATCCATGAGTTTCTCCAACTCCTTTGTGCTGAAGGCAGGGGCCCTTTCCCCAGACACACAAGCCATTGTCTCTTCCAGACTGAGGCCACAGCAGCACTTGCAGTGTAGGTCCTCTCCTGTCGAAGATCAGGTATCGAGTGATTGAACAGAGAGAAAATGTCGGTCACGTCCGCAGCGGTGCGTACCATCACCGCCGGCGTACAGCGTCATTGGCACCCTCCGTTGTACAGACCGCTGGTGGACCTGTCGACAATGGAGGAGCGACATGTGATCATCATCTTCGACCGCCCTCAGCAATGGTGTACAACGCCAGCGCAGTTACCTCATTTCCCCTTGTCCCACCTTACAGGTCAGGCAGCTGCCATTTCAGGGGGTCACATGGGATGGATAAAAACTGCGTCACACCTATCTAGGCCGGGAATACAGACAGATACCGGCACATTGCGGATTGCAAACGTTTCTGCAAATAACACATTGTGATACCTCAGTATTGGATGGCTCTCTGCTCGCTGTTCTCCTCCATAGGGCACGTCCGCTGGGGCAGGTGATGAGATGGCAGCATCCTCTGGTGTACAGACCGCTGGTGGACCTGACGTCAATGGAAGAGAGACACATCATAATCACATACAGACTTGATCGTGCCACAATCCATGAACTGTGTGCCCAGTTGGAGCCAGACCTGATGTCAGCTTTCTGCCATCCCACAGGAATCCCCCCTCAAGTGTAGGTCCTGTCAGTACTCCATTTCCTAGCAAGTGGGTCTTTTCAAACAACAGTGGCCATAGCATCAGGGATGTCCCAGCCTATGTTTTCCAACGTTTTGTCCAAAGTGTTGTCTGCCCTGCTGAAACACATGCAGTGCTACATCGTTTTACCTCAGGTGGAGGATTTGCCTACAGTGAAAGGTGATTTCTATGCCCTGGGACATATCCCCAACATCATAGGTGCCATTGATGGGACACATGTGACCTTGGTCCCACCACGCAGGAGTAAACAGG
Organism: Pleurodeles waltl; assembly: GCF_031143425.1. Lineage (NCBI taxonomy): Eukaryota > Metazoa > Chordata > Amphibia > Caudata > Salamandridae > Pleurodeles > Pleurodeles waltl. Next base: position 272,242,021 of record NC_090449.1, read on the forward strand.
TGTACAGAAACCGGAAGAGTTACCATTCGATGAATGTGCAGATGGTGTGTTTGGCAGACCAGTACATCTCCCATGTTAATGCAAAATTCCCTGGCTCAGTGCATGACGCTTACATCCTGCGGAATAGCAGCATCCCTTATGTGATGGGACAACTACAGAGGTACCGGGTGTGGCTATTAGGTGAGCACAAGGACCCAAGACAGTGGGAATAGTCGACTGGGTCTGTGGATGACCATATGAGTTAGTGTGTGTCTAACAGTTGTCCCTCGCCATTTGCAGGTGACTCTGGTTACCCCAACCTGTCATGGCTACTGACCCTAGTGAGGAATCCCAGGACAACGGCAGAGGAATGCTACAATGAGACCCATGGGCGAACTAGGAGGATTATAGAGCGGTCCTTCAGCCTCCTGAAGGCCAGGTTCCGGTGCCTCCATATGACAGGTGGTTCCCTATTCTACTCACTAAAGAAGGTATGCCAGATCATCGTGGCCTGCTGTATGCTTCACAACTTGGCTTTGCGATGACAGGTGCCTTTTCTGCAGGAGGATGGTCCAGATGGAGGTGTTGTGGCAGCTGTGGACCCTGTGGACAGTGAAGACGAGGAAGCAGAAGAAGAGGACCTCGACAACAGGAACACAGTGATCCTGCAATACTTCCAGTGAGACACAGGTAAGAAGACAACACTGCCTGCTACATCTAATTTAAATCTACTACCTCTCTACTGTCTGTCATTTTCACCAAGCGTATGGTCACTGAGTTGTCACTTTCCCTGACGCTTTCACAGATGTGGGTCCCACTCTGTGACATCTGCTTTGTTTCCTCATGGACTAGAGCTGTGTGACATAGATATGTTGACATTACATTTGAAAGAGCATTTTGCCACTGTAATTGCTAATACACTATTTCAAAATCACGGACATACTCCAGATTGTTTTGTGCTTTAAGGGTGTTTATTTAAGTGCTCAATATTGGAGGGGGTTGTAAAATGGTCAGGGGTGATGGTGGAGAAATGTCCATGGCAGAGTACAGTCTATTAGTCTCACAGGTGCATTGTTCAAAGGGTCATAGGAAGTGGATTTAGGGCAGTTCAAGGATGGACAGGGTGACAAGGTGGGACAAAAGGATGACAATATGGGCAGTCTCATTTCTTGGCGGGGGTGTTGGCATCGTTCTCTGTCTTTTTCCTGGATCTCAGGGACCGTTTGCAGGGTGGTTCTCCCTCTGCAGGGGGTGGGGAGCTGGTGTGGTGGTCCTGTGGCAGTGCCTCCTCTCCACTAGCGCCGGCGGAGGTGGTGGGCCGTTCATCGTCCATGCTAGTGTCAGGGGCCCCTTCTTGTGCCACAGTGTCCCTCCTGGTGTTCATGAGTTCCTTCAGCACCCCTACAATGGTGCGCTGGGTGGATTGATGGATTTGAGTTCCTCCCTGAACCCCAAATACTGTTCCTCCTGCAGCCGCTGGGTCTCCTGAAACTTGGCCAGTATCGTTGCCATCGTCTCTTGGGAATGGTGGTAGGCTCCCATGATGTTGGAGAGGGCATCATGGAGAGTGGGTTCCGTGGGCCTGTCCTCCCCCTGTCGCACAGCAACCCTCACAGTTCCCCTGTGTTCCTGTGCCTCTGTCCCCTGAACCGTGTACCCACTGCCACTGCCCCCAGGTCCCTGTTGTTGTTGGGGTGGTGGGTTAGCCTGGGTCCCTGTAGTGCTGGACACACTGCTGCTTGACTTGTCCTGGGGACAGAGGTATGGGCCTGCTGGGTGGGTGCTGTGCTGGTGTTTCCAGAGGGGGGAAGCTCTTTAGTGGCTTGTGCCAGTGTGAGGGGAACCGACTGTCCCGAGGTCCCAGATGGGCCAGGCTGGTCATCTAGATCCAGTTGAACAGAGCTGCTGTCATCACTCTGGGCCTCTTCTGTGGGTGGAGTGGACATGTCTGGACCTTCCTGTCCAGTGACGTTGGGTACGGGTCCTGCAGGGGTCTAAAAGCATGATTATTGCATCTGTGGGTGCCATGGTGTGCAATGGGTGGGTGACCGTGTACCCCAGTGCTTGCATTCCTGTGTGGGACCTTGTGTGATGATGGTTTTGGGGGGTTTATGGGTATGTGCAGTGGCCATGCTTTGGTGATGGGTGTCCATGCTTTGGTGTTGCATGCAGGGCTGGGTTTGGGATGTGTGGTTTGTGATATTGGGACATATGTGAGGAGTTGGAGTGATGGGGGTGAGGGCGAGGGTGGGGGTACGTGATGGCATGCAGGTAGGGTGGGGATGTAATAGTTAAGATTTGACTTACCAGAGTCCATTCCTCCAGCTACTACTGCAAGGCCCTCAGGATGCAGTATAGCCAAGACCTGCTCCTCCCATTTTGTTAGTTGTGGGGGAGGAGGTGGGGGTCCGCCGCCAGTCCTCTGTACCTCGATGTAGTGTCTTGAGACCACGGAACGCACCTTCCCCCGTAGGTCGTTCCACCTCTTCCTGATGTCATCCTGTGTTCTTGGATGCTGTCCCACTGCGTTGACCCTGCCCACGATTCTGCGCCATAGCTCTATCTTCCTAGCTATTTAGGTGTGCTGCACCTGTGATCCGAATAGCTGTGGCTCTACCCGGATGATTACCTCCACCGTGACCCTGAGATGCTCCTCAGAGAAACTGGGGTGTCTTTGTGGGGCCATGGGGTGGTGTGGGTGATGTGTGGGGAGGTGTGTGTTGTGATGTGAGAGGTAATATTTAGAGGTGTGTTGTGTGAGATGCGTGGATGTTATGTGAGTGATAGTGTTGAGTGCCTGTGGATGCTAGTGTTGTTTCTTGTGGTGTCTCTCTCTGGCCTTCAGTTGCAATTGTGGTCGTAGGGGTTTGTGGGTGATGTGGGTGTGGGTTTTATATTGTATTGGATGTGTGGGAGTAGTGTGTGTATATTTTTGAATTGTCCAATGTGGATGTGTTTTGTAAAAGTGTGTGTATTTTGAATGCGGCGGTGTGTACCGCCAATGGAATACTGCGGTTGAAAGACCGCCATGTGGATTTGTGGGTCGTGATAGTGTGGGCGTATTCCTCTTGGTGTGACGGTGGAGGTTTTGTTATCGACAGTTTATCACTGACCTTTGGTGTGGCGGACTTGTATGGGTGTCTAAATTTTGGCGGATTCCGGGCTTTGGGTCATAATGACCATGGCGGAATTCCGCTGCCGCAGCGGTGTGTTGACGTTCTTCTGCACTGCAGTAAGCAGCTTTTACCGCCAATGTTGTAATGACCCCCTATGTCTTTTTCCCTGCACAGTCATTTGTATTAGGATTCGGAAATGTTTGACATAACGCCTTGTGCAAGAACACACTGAAGGGATTGTCAATTTGCCCAAGAGGTCCCCTTCATTTTTTCTTGGGCACTATCGTTTTCCTGTGAACTTTCTGAAGCACCTGCTATCTTTTTCTTTGTCACAACTGTTGGCTCAATTTTGCCTTTGGGTTTCCTTTGGCACTCTCTTATAAAATTAGCCTTTTTTCCACAATACAAACACTGACCATTTTTTCATCTCAAGTCTTTCTCCTCTTTGGTCAGTGGTGGGTGGACAGTTCCGATATCCATCGGTTCAATGATAGAATCTGAGGATAATTGAAAGTGTCTGGACCTTTCCATTCGCCAATTTGTTTTTTCCCATTTTTTCCTTGCTCCTTTTCTTTCCGAAAGTCTGTGATCTATCTGTACGGTTACATAAATTAAATCAGTACAAGTTTCTGGTTGTGGTTCAACTTGGGCCAATACATCTTTTAGTTAATCTTTTAGCCCCTGATAAAATACTGCAGACTTTTTTTCCTCAGGCCAAGCAGTTCCCACCACTAGCCGGATGAAGTGGGACAAATACGTTATCAAGTCTTTATTTCCTTGATGTAATTCTAATAACTCTTTGTCTGCACTCATAGTGATTGGGCGTCTGTCAAAAACCTTTACGAATTGTTCTACAAAGCGACGCCAGTTGCACAAAAGAGGACTGTCTAATCGGACTAATGGTACTGCCCAAGTAGCTGCATCACCATTCAGGTATGATATAAGGAATACAATTCTAGTTTGTGCATCCGGAAAAGCACTAGGCCGACATGTAACATTTAATTCCACCTGTGTCAAAAAAATGTAACCTTATTGGGGTCCCCAGAAAACCTCTCTGTTGCAGCTAAAGGAATAGGTGATGACACATTCACAGCTATGTTAGTAGATGCAGGAGACGTGGTACGAGACTCGGATTCAGAACCATCTACTTTACACTGTAACTGAGTTACTTTATTCACTAAATCAGCTGTAAAATTTTTTAGAGTCTGTCAAATCCCTTTGCATTTGAGTTACTACTTGCATAAGGGTATCTAAAGTGGCCATTTTGCGCAGCCCCCGTACAGACCAAGAGGAAAGTATAAAATTTGTGGGCTCACTATTCTGTCACGGGGTCCTTTCCTCGGGATCTGCACGTTGCTGAACAAAAGGTCCAACTTCCGACATCACCAGCTCAGAAAGCTTTTATAGCACAGTGTGATGGTGAAGCCAGTTGGGGGAAGGGAATTTAGGGAAGGGAACAGCAGATAGAGAGATCTGAAAGGGAAAGGTTAGAACAATCTGCATTTACTGATTCATAAAAAACGTAAATTGTTTATAGACTCTTGACTAAATGTGTCTCCGAGATATCAGGTGGAGACCTCTTCAAAAATCCGGGCGCAGCCCCTTGTGAAAACACAACATCAGATTCAAGAGATGGCAACAACGTTGAATTATGATTTTACACAGAATATCAATCCTGTAACATTTATGTATTCACATCATAAACCTTTGATCATGACTTGGAAAATCTCAAAGACTTAAATGTTTTTTCATATCTTAAGTTATACAAAGAACAATAAAAACTTTAATTAGTTTTATCTCCAAAATACTTTCACATTCATAACAATAAATGTCAAAAAGGTTTTAACCTAAAGCGCCTTATTTAATATCACAAGGAAGCGCTTTTACTTGAGTAATCTAAATCACTTAGATCATTGTGCCAATAACCTTTTCCTTCTGTGAATTGAAGCGCTCTATATCTGGGAACTGACACACCTTGAATTACTTGTGCACATAACGCTTTTTCTCTGTGAACTGAAACGCTTTGAATTACTAGGACAAAAGAGCGTTTTACATCTGTGAACGGAAACACCATGAATTACGTGTGCACAAAGTGCGTTATCTCTGCGAACGGAAACGCTTTGAATCACTGAGCCAAAAGAGCGCTTTACACCTGTGAATGGAAACACCATGAATGACATGTGCAGTAAGCACGTTATCTCTGGGAACTGAAACGCTTTGAATCACTTAAGCCAAAAGAGCTCTTTACACCTGTGAACGGAAACACCATGAATTACATGTGCACTAAGCGGGTTATCTGTGTGAACTGAAAACGCTTTGAATCACTGAGACAAAAGAGCGCTTTACATCTGTGAAAGGAAACACCATGAATTACATGTGCACAAAGCGCGTTACCTCTTGGAAGTATTAACTTCCTCCAAACTTGGATTCAGAAAGGCCTTACCGCTACAAGTACGACCAACTAGTTTTTGGATGAACCATGGACCTTGGTTAGATGATACTCTGCCATTCAGAAACTCTGGACTTTGCCAGAGAAACCTCCACGAGGTCTGGCTGCATCGAAGTCTCCAAAATAGTGAGCAACGTGCTTGGGTGTGGCTGGGCTTTATAGGCCTGCCACAACCCAAAATGGCCAATGCCTCTAAACCCATGGTAAATGTAGTCCCTTCATAGGATAGCACTGATAAGGCATCTTGTCCGCCAATGCCCTGAACCTGCAGCTTTGTGAGCTTTACCACAGGGCAGACAACGCTGATGGCAATTCTTGGAACAAGTGGGGATGACCAGTGGTGCACATAAAGCGCTGCAGAGTTGCGCAGCAGAATTTTGGGCGAGACCTGGACCGCTCCTGGCCTTATTCCTGACACCTTGCTTGGTATTCAATTGCTGTTGGTTAGTCTTGGGGAAGAGATGGTAATTTAGTGGTCAGTTTATTATGGCATCGAACACAGATGGCATAAACACTGATAATGCTCTCTGTGAAATGTCTGTCAATCTTGCAGATGCAGTTTGCAATGATCTAGAGGCCAACATGTGTAGCACAGACATCAATTGGGTGTGTGCCTGAATGGCATGGGTCCTTGTAGTTGCTATCTGGAGACTTGGTGCCATCTTCTCCAGGATTTCCATGATGGATACCGTCTTCAGTCTGTATGAGTGAATGACATCCTCCTCTCTGAGGTCAATGAGTGATATACATTGGCAGAAAATATGTTCCTTCCTCCTTCAATGCCTACGTGGTTGCCAGACCTGGCCCTATTTGCAGGGTTCTAACAAATGTTTTGCCTTCAGCCTCCTAGTTTCCTGACTCTCTTTTTGTTGGCTTTAGCACTGCTAAACAGTGCTAAAGTGCATCCTCTATAACATAGTATGTTTGGCTCACACCTGTTTGGAATATTTGATTTACCTGTAAGTCCCTTGTATAGTGGTATACCACATATCCAGGGCCTGTACATTTAGTGATACTAGTGGGCCTGCAGTGCTGATTGCGCCTCCTACAGAAGTAGCCCTTTAAACCTGTCTCAGGCCTTCCACTGCAGGGCCTGCATGCACAGCTTACTGTCATGTTAACTTAGCCTTTCAAACTAGTTGCCAAGGCCTAAATTCCCCTTTAATTACACCTAAGTCATCTCCAAGATAGGACGTAGGTAGCCCTAAGGGCAGGGTGCTGTGCAAGTAAAAGGTAGAATATGTACCTTTAGATTCTGCATGTCCTAGTAGTGGCAAACAGCCTGTTTCATTTTTCACTACTGTGAGGGCTGCTCCTCTTATAGGTTATCAGTGGGAATTCTATCATATTGTTTTAAGTGTTGATTCCTAATCTGAAAGGAGTAGCATTGCTGTGTTTGGTTTGTTTGGAATAGTAGTGAGAAATCCTGCTTACTGGAGTAGTTGGATTTGACATTTTCAGGACTGACACTTTTAGAAAGTGGGCAATTTTCTGTGCTTCTAAGTCCATGGGGCTGATTTAAGAGACCCTTGCACCATCCTAACAACAATTAGCATCATTTTATGTACGTTAATTTTGTGTTGGATGGCCAAAAGCTCTGCACCATATTTACAAAGTGGCACAATGCATGCATTGTGCCACTTTGTAATCCTTTGTGCCACATTATGCCTGTGCCAGGCATAATGTATGCAAAGGGGGCGTTCCCATGTTAGGGAGCCGAGAGATTTCCTTGTGCCATTTTTTTCAGCACTTTTAACATTTTTCAGAGCAGGCATTAAAAAAGGACATGCCAATGAATACAATGCCCCCTATGTACTCTGCACCAACATTTTGGTGCTACTCCTGCAAAGTACATCAATAGCGTCAGGAATTCTGACTCTATTGCCCCCTACCCTGAGCCATGGTGTGCCGTATTTTAAAAACAGCACACACATGGTGGCAGCTGGGGGGTGCTAGGGGGCGCAAGGTAAGTGGGACTGCACTGGGTGCAGCGCCACTTTTCTTAAATCAGCCCCTGTGTGCTTTGCAGCCTGACTCCAACCCGTGCCTGGGGCTGAGTGACAGCTACATTTGGTGCATACATTCCAGTCAGCCAGAACACAGGAAGGGCTGGGTGTGATAGGGGATACATCTGCATTCATCTGCATACTGACAGTCATCCTGGGCTGGGAGAGGGAATGGGCGTTCACACTTTACATTTGTATAGGTTGTGTCCTTCCCTCACACAAAGGGCTGACATACCCCTTACTGATATCTGGACCCAGGGCTGGGCTAAAAGAGGTTTATTGTGCTCTTGAAAGGTTCCTTGGAAGTCACCTCCAGATCAAATATATTTATGAGTATAAGTACAGGGGCTCTGAAACCCATGTTTTCAAAGCACTTTTGGATCTGGAACCAAACCACTGTTAGAAGGACTGCTGTGCTGTTTACAGAGCTCATCTGGACTGCTCTCTTGCTATTGCCCTTCTGCCTGCTAATTGCTGGGTGGCCTGACACACTCATTGGAATTTTTCTTCTGTTGCAGCCCTCTGCCAGCTGCCCCTGACTCTGTTCTAATTAGACACTGCTGTACTGCCAGGAGAAACTGGCATTATTGTTATCTGCTTGGCTATGTTGGCTTGCGGCTGGCTTACTGCTGGGCTACAGGAGGGACTACCACTTTTGCACTGGCATTGATGAGCTAACCTGCCTGCCTGTCTTGTGCCCCTGCAGTTTTTGCCATGGTCCTATTTGCTTTCCCCTTGTTTTGTAATCCCAGGATCATCAAGGATTGCCACTAAGCACTTCTGCTCTGGGACTCCATCACCTCATGAGTCTGACAGCAGTGTGCTGTCTAAAGGCTTCCTTTCCCTTTCAGTGGCCATCGTGCTGTAGGTAGAGCCAGTCCTAGAGCATCGAGAAGTGCTTCACGCTTCCCCAGCAAAGGGCTTTCTGTGCCCACAGCGCAGTCTATTCAGGAAGAGAAAGGGAAAGGGAAAAGAAAAGGGAAAGGGAAGGAAAGTGATGCGCTTTAATCAAGAAGGGCTGTGTGGACTGCAAGACCGAGTGCCTGGGGCCAGCTAGCACCACCTCTTCAAACAGCAAGGGACAAGCTCTTTCAACCAACTCAAGAGGTGAAATCAGAGGCAGCACCGAATTGCCGCCATCGTGCATGACGCCCTGACCACAAGGGCTTCACCAGCAGAGCGCACCCTTCGGAAGCCAGGAAGAAATCCCTTCACCGGGACAGACTCCTGACAGTTTGTCCTTGCAGCAGCTGCTCCTTTTGTGATTCTACAAGCAGGGGCCCAAGAAGAGTTTCCCCAAGATGCTCTGCCAGGCGTGTTCCCACCTTCACTCCAAAGCTTGGGAAGGACCGGGGGCACTGTTTGCTGATGTTTGAGAGTCACTATAGTGATCCCCAGGCTAGGGGAGGTGTTGTCTCCATGAAGAGCTACACAAATTACTGTACATCATTTAGTAGGTGTGCAGGTGTTCCTGTGCCCTTCGTTTTGGCAAATCATTGCAATGGGATGCAGGTGTGATGCACCCTATGTCCTGGTGGCAAATGTTTTGTGATCCATACCTGTATTGTAAACTGTGAGGATTCATGGGTGGTACTGCTGTATTTCATGCCCTCATGTAATAATGCATATTGTGTTTGATGCCTGCATTTTCAGAATTGAGAGTAATATTTCAGTAATTACATATTACTCACAGTATTTATGATTTATATAGTTTTTGTTCTGGTGATATATCTATAATGTAAGAAACATATTTTAATATAATCTTGTGTGGAGTCCCTTTTGTGATTTATTCATTGTGTTACTGGTGTGAGTGTTTTGCTCAAATGCTTTACACATTGCCTCTGATGATAAGCCTACGTGCTCTGCGTCAAGCTACCAGAGGGTGAGCAGAGGTTATATTTGGTGTGTAACTTACTTGCCCTGACTAAAGTGTTAGGTTCTGCTTGGCTTAGGTGCATACCCTAGCCAACCAGAAACCCCATTTCTAACAGTAGTCATCTCCGAACTACCCCCGTTGCAGTATAACAACCTCCAATGGGGTAGTTGAGCTGGCCAAAGGGTTCTGTGATGGTGAGGATTTTATACCATGGCCACTGCATCACTTTATATGCCAGGGTTGCATACTCGGCAATTCTGATGCATTTCTATTGCTGAGTTGCGAAAAGCCACACTACATCAACAATGACATGGTGATAAATACCACTGCATTACAGTTGCTCTAGAATTTCCACAGTAATGTCTACATTGTATATATTAATTCCTGCATGGCGTAGCGAGATTCAGAGCATTTTCCGCATGACACAATTGTAAAGAAATTACACATCTGTGCTGATACGTCATTATTTAAATGTGGCTTACTGCTTGTAGCGCCCTTGCACCAAATTACATTTGCCCTTGGTTTTTTGACAAAGGGGAATTAAAATGCACTAAAGCAGCAACCACAATTCTTGTCAGAGAGAACCACAAAATATACTAAATTAACCTGTGCTGAACCCTCTCGTAGAGGGCCCAAATGCAGTCAGGCCTAACACAGAGGCAAAATGTAAAGTATTTATGCAACACACAAACAGTAATATAGTGAAACATAACAGAAGGAACATCCCAAACAAACTTAGAAACATAGGATAAGGTTTAATAAATAAATGAGAACACAATGACAGAAATCAAACCAGTGGCACTGGAGATATACAATTTTAAAGTTTTAGGAAGGTATAGAGACTAAAAGCACAAAGTACCACTTGCAGTCACCTGGTCATGCTAGATCACGGAAAAGTCACAAATTCAAGCCATCTGTAATGAAGTGCAAGCCAGATATAGGGACTAGGTTTGTAGTGATGAAAAAGTTACCTTCTCAAAATCTTGCGCAAAGAATTCAGAAATTCAGGATTTCTCCTTTTCTTGTAAAGTAGGCAGTCTAATATCAGGCAAGGGTCCTGGACCTGGGGTTAAGGGACTCATTCTAGCAGAGGCCAGCAGGGCTCAGGCCAGTGCAGTTGCAGATTCAGGCGGGTCCACTTGAGCTGGTCAGCTAGACAGTTGCAAAGAGGCCTCTGGAGCTCGTTGTATCCTTGTAGCTCATAACGGGAGGTCAGCCAACTGAACCTTGGAGTCACTTATGTAGCCTGAGATAGAGGGAGCAGGTACAATATTCCTTCATGGAGACAGAACAGGCCTCAAGCAAATGGAACAGTCCTCTGGTTCTTGCTGAATTTTCAAGAGACCGCACGTCTGAATACCTGGGCACTGGTCGATTAAGGCGGCCATCTGAAGGACACAAGAGTGTTCTCGACCACAAATATCGGGAGCAGCATATCTTTGGCGCTTCCTGGCTATACATAGCCTACGGATTGTTCTAATTGATTAAATCTCCTGAACACTGGATTCAAGCGACATTTGGCTTATCCAAATAACAAGAGCCATCTGATTGACACCAAATAACAGACTCCTGGGACTACGACTCCTGGACACCCCAGCCATTGCATGTCATTTTCCCCACATTGGAGCATAGGTGCTTCGATTGCAATCATCCCTGTCCTGATGATGACCCCATACTGCTTTGCCTGCATACGGGGTCGAAACGTCGACACATTTCTAAAAGAGTGGAGGTGAAAAACATAAAAGAAATGTAATGATACTCCAGGGCCTCCTGGATTGTAGGAGCAACTGGAAGATAATTTTATACAACCACACTCTGCACTGCTTCTACACTTTCACTGTTCTTTTAGGAGCACTTACCTATGCTTACAAATAGTATGACAATTTGTTATTAGAATTATATGTTAGCATAAGATTCATATGGAGATAACGCCTGAAAGTATTAATACATCTCATTTGTTTTACATTTATGGTATAGAGAGGTTTTATTAAGCTGTTTATATTCGTTTGAAGTCTAGGCTACTTTCCCCTTGCACTGACCTTTATTATTATTATTGCTCTGGGAAAAAAGGCAGCCCTCAAACAACAGGGCTGTCTTTTGGTAACAGCAAGCCAGTCCTCTGGGGAAGAAGGCAGGCCTCAAACAGTAGGACAGTGTTCTGGGGAACAAGGCTGTACTGCTTCTGTAATGTCTGCAGGTCTAGAAATGTCCTGAAGAGTAGCTCAGGAGGTTCAATATTTATACCTGGTGCCATCCTTTGAAGTGGGAGTATTTTCTAGACTCCCTCCACATCTGGTTCTAGAAAGTTTCTTCCTTCCCCTGCCTATTTTTCAGCTCCACCCACAACCATCCTGGAAGGACCACCCTACCCATCCTGCCCACATCTGGTCTCCTATTGTTCACTGCCTGGACCCAATACACATTCTTAATGGGGGGAAAATGAACAGGCCTAGGAAGCTGGAAACTCCTAGAAGGCCTTAGAAGCTATTGGGCAGGAAAATGCAAACTTTCTGAAAGTGGCATTTTCCGAATTGTGATCTAAAATCCAACTTCACAGTTAAATTACAACTCATTTGAGTCCAAACAAGCCATTTCTACCTGCTCCCAATTGAATGTTTGCACTCATTAAATGTAATAATGTTATCCAATGGGTGAGCTAGGCCTTCCAGTAGTGAAAAACAAATTCAGCATCCTTTCACCACCAGAACATGTAAAATTGAAATCTTCATATCCTACTTTTTAAATACAATATACGCTGCATAACGGGCCTCTAGGACATACCTTAGTGGTGACTAATAGGTATAAAAAAGGAAGGTTTAAGCCTGGCAAAAAGTTTATTTTGTCAAGACAAGTGATAGAACGCATACCTTATTTTCTCGTAATCAACAATTTTTCAAAATGCTCAATGCCAAGATTTTTGCATGCACACTCGACTCATGCTCTGCCCTGGTAGCACAGATTTAAGTTCCATGAGTTATGGTGCGCCATCATACACCAGCCTCGAGCTGCACAGCCAGGCAGACATAAGTAGTGGGAGTCAAAAAACAAGAACCCAATTTCCATCCAAGTAATCTATAATGATCCATGTTTATTCCATTATTTTTCATTAATTTCAAAATTCACACAGAGGCAGCATATTTCCAAATTAGTTTGGAGTCATGCTGTCTCTGTATGAATTCTACTTCAGAACACAAGTACAACAATCAATTAAAAATATTTTTGAGAGTTACATTTGTTTGATATTTTCTCCACTCCCTATTACTCTCCCGACCCATACCTCCCTCTCTACTTTTCTGGTAGTGCTACGCTCCTCCCATACCAGTGAAATTCCACCCATTCTCATTGGAAATCCCTTCCTGACTACTCATGGTGTGGTCCTAAATGCCTAACCTTTTAGGGATGTTTATGTGTCAGACTGCCCACATCCCTATAAGTGAGTTTTTATAATCAACAGAGAGTATCATTACTGTATAGCAAACCAATAGGTTGAGCCCCTAGTATACCCTGTGAATATTTGGGAAAACGTTTCTAAAACGTGCACCACCCATGTGAACACGTTGTATTTTTTTAGACTTTAATTTCATGGTTTGGCCATCTTTTGGTCTTTATTCAAATATTTATGCCTAGGGACCAAATCTGAGAAGACTACAATGATCCCTCTACAAAGATATTGTGCTTGGCTGGTTAAATGAGCATAGCTAGGATGCCCTCATTTTTTTAAACAGACATAGGGCCATATTTATACTTTTCAACGCACAACTGCGCCAACGCAGTTGTGTGTCAAAAAATCTAACGCCGGCTAACGCCATTCTGAAGCGCCATGCGGGTGGCGTATTTATTCAATGACGTTAGCCGGCGTTAGCCGGCGGCGCAGCCTGGTGTGCGTCAAAAAAAATGACGTACACCAGGCAGCGCCGGCGTAGGGGAATATGGAGCTTGGGTGCCAAAAAATGGGGCAAGTCAGGCTGAGGCAAAATTATCGCCTCAACCCGATTTGCGCCATTTTTTCGACTCCCAACCCCCATTGAAATGACTCCTGTCTTAGCAAAGACAGGAGTCATGCCCCCTTGCCCAATGGCCATGCCCAGGGGACTTCTGTCCCCTGGGCATGGTCATTGGGCATAGTGGCATGTAGGGGGGCACAAATCAGGCCCCCCTATGCCACAAAAAAAAATAATAATAATACTTACCTGAACTTACCTTATGTTCCCTGGGATGGGTCCCTCCATCCTTAGGCGTCCTCCTGGGGTGGGCAAGGGTGACTGGGTGGGGTCCCTGGGGGCATGGGAGGGCACCTCTGGGCTCCTTCCGAGCCCACAGGTCCCTTAACGCCTGCCCTGACCAGGCGCTAAAAAACGACGCAAAAGCGGCTGGACGTCATTCTTTTTGACCCGCCCACTCCCGGCCGTGATATTTGCCCGGGAGTGTAAATACGGCGCACATGCCTCGGAGTCACTTTTTTAGACGGGAACGCCTACCTTGCATATCATTAACGCAAAGTAGGTGTCCACGCAAAAAAATGACGTAAACTCCATGGACTTTGGCGCTATACGCGTCTAACGCCAAAGTATAAATATGGAGTTAGTTTTGCGTCGGAATTGCGTCAAAAAAACGACGTAATTCCGGCGCAAACAGAGTATAAATATGCCCCATAATTTGTTCAAATTTCCTCTATGCCTGGAAGTTTCAAAAGTCATGTGAATAAGTTTGGAAATTCAATTCATTACTTATTTTAAACTTTTTTTTACTTGATCACTTGAGCCAGAATTCTCTCCTCGTTTTGATAGTCACCAAAATACAACAGCACAATTATTGAGTATCTACTAAATTAACGAGCTGAAAAGAGAAATCAGCGTGTTCTAATTGACAAATCTTCTTTGAAACCTAATAAACATGAGTTCAAATTAGGTTCTTGATCAGTTAAATGGTTAAAAATTCTGGGCCTTAGCTACAGTTACAGGATCGAGTATGTACCATCAACATAGTGGAATACTTTGCAGTGAGTGTCCCCCCCACTCTGGATTTAAAGATTTCCATACCAGCAGTGCCTGTAAATGCAATGAAAGTTTGACAGATGGCTTCATCAACGTGATGGAGACATACAGCAATCGCTCGGTCAAATGCTTAAACATCCGACATCGCTTACTCTGTCAGACCATCGAAGGTATATGTCAGCTGCAAAGATTGAGTAGTCTCTACTGCTGACATATTGAAGGTCTGCCTGACTCTAAATGAAGTGCGCCATTTTTTAAGGCCCGCCCTCTCCTGTGTGTCAAAATGACGCAGGGGTATAAATAAGGCGCACAGGCCTTAAAGTAATTTTTTGGGTGGAAACGCCTACCTTGCATGTCATTAACGCAAGGCAGTTTCCCGCATCCAAAAAATGACTCACACGGAGGAATTTTGACGTCCACGGGCTCGTGTGTCAAAGTTTAAATATGGTGCACTGTTTGCGCCGAACGTGCATCAAATTTTTTATGCACATTCGGCGCAAACAGTGTATAAATATGCCCCTAAGTGATTAATAAAGATAAAGACCAACAATAGTACAACAACGAAAGTACACTGTTCCACGCAAGAAGAGACTAGGGAGACTTGAACTATGAGGAGCGAGTACCCTCAAGCATCACAGTGGATGACTAGCATCATCATCGGTAATGCTCCACGCCAGGCCGGCAGTGCAGTGCCTGACGGGCTCCCCAACAGGGGGGCAACAAGCCGTTCTGTTCTTGATAGTGACTGGTGAGTTCCAACTATCTAGGCGAGCATGTCTGCATTCAGGCACCAGCGCGCAGAGGAGAGAATGAAAGAATGGAATAAAATTGGTTACTCATCTCTACATATTTCATAATTTTAATCAATAGTCAGAGATGAAACCAAGATTAAAAACAAGGGAAAGTAGTAAATTGAGTATCAATGCTCAATTACTTTCAAAAGCAGTGAACTCGGAGGGATGTCACTCTGGAGATCCCCCTAAACTAGGATCAACATGTTTCGCGTTGTGCGGTCCTTGCGGATCCAATGACGCTTCATCAGGACCAAAATTCACAAGAAATGTGAGTCAGCTCTTCTCCAAATCAACAAAAATTTAACAATGTAAAAATTAGAATTGTATAAGCCGGTCACTTACATTGAAGTATACAGGCTTAGTCGTAGTCAGGTCGCCCTAGAAGAAAAAGTAAAACAAACACCAAAATATACCCAAGAGTGGTCACAGGTGTAAGCATGCGAACGAGTGCAATTCATCATGGAAAATACTGTGATGACAAAGACCAACAAAACACATGGACTTACCGCCCCCAAGTCGAGATCAGGCTCCTTGGTAAGTACGTTCCGAGGACTCGGCTGATTACTAAATGTAATAGACATAAAACATCCACAAATGTCATTGTAAAAGTCTGTCAAATAATCAGATCAAACCAACCCTTATTGAGGTGGTGTATGTTGTAGTAAAAATATAGGTCAAAACAGTCACTTTATGAAAAAATGTATGAAGAAAAAATTGTACAACATTAATTAACCAAGCAATCTTTAAAGTAAAAATGCTGGTAAAAAATCATAATGTACAATAATGTTGATCAAACTGGTATCCAAATGGTAATTAACCTAGTAGATAGAAATCGTTGTAAAAATAGGTGCATAACGCTAAGAAAGTGACTCTCTAGGTCACGGAGCCACTGTGTTAAGGCTTGCAGGCATCAATGTAGATACTAACCGTATGGCAAAATAAACTCGCTCCGTCGCCAGCCAGACATAAAAATGCCGAGTACTTACTAATTCCTTTACCGGTCCGGATTTTGGACCTTCCCTCCGTGAACGTCAAACCGCAACTAGACTCGGTGGATGTTTACGGAGCTCTTTAAAGGTATCGTAGACCCGGAAGTGTCTCAGTGGCCGCGATCCAGTTACATCTGAGAGCGACCCGGTACAAGGTGCTCGGGCGCATCCCAGGATAACAAAAATAGAGAGAGGACTAGGGATGTCGGCCATATTGGTGGTAGCAGGTGACAATTAAGTTATCATGAACATCAATGAGAGGTTCGTAAATAGAGAGAAAGTAAAATATTAATGAACGTTGAAAATAAGAAAAAAACAATTTCTTTACACAGAGGAACTCTGTGAGTCATAGAAAAACATTTGTTAGTCGAAAACGAAAATAAAGTCAGTTTTTATACACAATGGCACAACAAAGTACAAAAAGTTAATGGCAAAAAAGTCAATATTAGGTCAGATATGCTGAGTGCAAGAGCTAAAAGCTATTAGGCAAGAGTAGTCCAAGGGATATCATCATTGAGACCCTGTGTATTGGTACTCAATTTGAACACCCATCTCTGTTCTATCCTGAAGAGGTGTCCTGGGTCATTGGATCGGACACTGGGCGACCCACAAAAGGTCATCAGGAGAATGTTTTTAACCGCCAAAAAGTGTGCACTAAGTTTAGTAGTGATCCTATGGCATCGGATGTTGCTTCGATGTTCGTTAATACGGTTCTTGACAGGTCTCGATGTCATACCAATGTAACGTAAACTGCACGAACAAGTAATCATGTAGACGCAGTTCCTTTTGTTACAATTGGTATGTTTCTTGAGGTGCCATGTACCTATCGGATCAAGATTAATAGTTGATAGGTGTTTGGTAAGGAAACAGACGTTACAGTTTCCACACGGATGATGGCCTACAACAGGGGGAAGGTCCCATAATGTCTTTTGAGTGCAGGTATTGGATTATGGACGTGGTCGAGTGCGAATCACTATGTCCTTGATGTTCACTGACCGTTTAAAAGCAAAGAGTGGTTTAGAAATCTCACACCGTCCACTAGTAAGAATGGACCATCTTTTATTGATCAGTTTCTTGATTGATAATAGGTGAAATGGGGTGTAATAACAGGGGATTAATGGCGCTCAGGAAACCAATTGGCCAAGTATATCATTAGGGGTTGCCTACACAAGGGAAAACACCCATCCCTCAAAGGTTTAAAGTAAACCCAACAATAATTGACACAATGTGAGACCCCCCTTTTTTGCCCAAATTATCTATTCACAAATTAAATAAGTCAAAATTCAAGTGAGTAAAATCGCAGATCACGTAAGTCAAAATCCAAGTGAGTAAAGTTCAAAGGAATACAGTCCAAGAATTTCACATTAGTCAATAAAAAATCCAATCTAATCCCGAGGTTTATTAGATCACATCTTCAAATTTACAGCATCATCCATGGAAGTACACTCCGAGCCAACACGTGTTTTGTCATGGGGAAGTCCTCTAGTTCCCAACGACTTCTTCAGGGCTCTATATTACAAGTAAATAATTAATATTAGAAACCAAAATGCTCAAACTGTATGATGTAAAATAAAATATATTAAAAAAAGATTCCCTTAATGTTAAAGGAAAACAGTTTCCCAATAGCGAGAGAGGAAAAGTGATCCTATTAATTGTGATAATCCCAACATAAAAGAGTCAAGCCTAACAATGAACCACCAAGTCACCACGTAAAGATAGTCAAAAGTGCTACCAAACACCAGAAGAAATGCATATTCACAAGCATATTTGCATATTTGCTTGGTGATGCATTATTTGTCATATGTGAAACTCCAAGTCAAAAACAAGGGTTTGCTGGAGCCATGACTGAGTGAACTGGATCTTGTAGGTGTGGACGGTTCAGACTGAGAGACAAAAACCATAGGGACAATCGTCCAGATATAAAGCATTTGCAATCCACTAATCAGACTCAAATTGAGTAGCGAAAGATGCAACAGCTGAAGGCGAAGCAGTGAATATTGCAGCATAGCAAATACTTGGTAAACAAACTTTAGTTAATAAAAATAGTAAGTGGAAAATAAAGATTACGAAATAGCTAGTCCCAAATACTATGCAGAAAGGATTAATAAATTGTGCATTGTCACAGAGTAGGGGAAAGCAGCTGTAGGTTACCAAGAATTTGACCCAAGAGGTAACCAGATGAAAACTATAAAAGTACATGAAAAAACTGCACCAGTTTAGTTTTCACAATAGGTGTCCCCTATGCCATGATGCTAAAAATTAGAGTCCTAGAAGCCCAGCAGAGGAAAACGTGAGAAAGGAGATAATTTAGACTAAGATTTATGAGTGATTTAGTCCCCTGCTGGCACCCCACCACCACCACCAGGCTAGTTCAGCAGAGGAGCTAGCATCTGTCCCCTGGTATAAGACCCCCCCATGCCCCATAAAGAGAGATCCTTGCTTTCCTGGTTGGCTGTGGCGAATTCAAGGCAGCCCACTACTGCTCATGCTATCTAAAAGTGTGCAGGTGGTGTATTCACTGTACCAGCTCATCACTGGTGTGAATCAATCCACTGTAGTTTTGGGTGTAGATATTTCCCAGAGTATTATCACAATCCTTCAACAAAAGACTATCTGCAAATCTAGTTAGATTCACATTATATATTACCTTTCCAAGCGCACCAATAGAAGTGTAAGATACACACAGGAAAACGTTTATGAATTGACAAGCTTTCTAACTTTCATAGACTGTGTGAATGAGACCCATAGTTTAAAATTTCCGTCCCTTGGATCGGCATGTTCAGGAAAATTAAGAATCAACATTACATCAACCTTGAAGTAGTGTGAAATGAATAATATATGACCACAGACTTAGTAGCCCCTCATCCAGGGACCACCATTCAGCCCTATACAAATAGATTGCAATAAAAGGACATAACAGATGACTGGTTACTCAGTGAGTGATTAACACAGAAGCATCATACATCAAAGCAGAGTACACATGGCAAAACACTTACCTTTTGTCTTCCACGTATAGGTTACAGTTCATATGCCATCTGAAAATGGAAACTAACACCATGAAAAAACCCAGTTGTGAAGCTCATCTTCAATTTTTAAATGGAAAATTCAAGTACTTTCACAACTGTGAAGGGACCCAGTATGACACCAAAACGCAGATAGAGTCTGTGTGTAATCAACTGACGGTGTATGATGTCGGAAAGGGAGTAGAATGTAGTGTTAATAGTGAAGGGTTGACCTGGCCAGGTAGTTGTTGTCTGTCTCATAGGAGTGAAAATCAAAGTAACTGGCGGTGAGTCTAATGATGTAATATGCCATAGTTCATGTTGATGCAGAAAGGTTATGATTAATTTATGGAACCAATCCAGCGATTAGTCATAAGGAATGTCTCTGGAACCAAAAGGTGAGCCGGCTAGTCTAACATGTGACCTAGTGATACGATGATAAAGAACACAGTATTATAGAAGGAATTTAAAGTGGACTGCTATCATCTCCTGATAATGAAACTCAGAATGATGCAAACTTGGAGAGGGCGAAGTAGGGAAATGATCCTCTCAAATTCTTCAACTGTTTTGCCAATGAAATAGAACACAAACAATATCAAGGGAAAATATCTGAAGATTGCTCTGTAGATCACCTTTAGAGTACTTCAAATGTTGACCCTTCTAGTCTTCCAAGGAGGGAATACATGTAGAAGTCCAGATATAGTAAAGGAGGAATCTGGGCAGACAAAGGCCATGGCAGAAGATGTTTTTATGGGTCTACAGGAAGGGAGAGCCTAATTGCAATGGAAATCAGAAAAACACCCCACGTTCAAGAATGGTACTTCAGTAGGTATTTCTCACAGCTTCTGAACAATTTTTGGGAAGACCAATTTTTAATATGTGTTTTAAGAAGTGCTTCATTTAATTTTCGGTTAAAGTGTATTTCCTGAAATCATGAAAAACACCATTGCTCCAATATTCAGGAAGGGTCTGACTCTGGTTACCAGATGATATATGCCAATCATTTTCACTGAGATAGATAGCAATGTGTATTCTAGAATAATTCTACATAAACTGAAGAAGTAGATCACTTACAACATATTGTGCTTCGTCTCCAAGTGAACGATCAGGACACTCTATCAATAATTTATCAACGTTTTTTATAGCTCATGTATTCCACCAATTTACAATAGCGAAAAGGTGAAACTGTTACGGGCTTATCTTGTTATTTTTTAAGCTACATTTGATTTAGTAAAATTAGATATGCACCCTAAATAATCACTTATTACCCTTACATATAGGAGGAGAGACAAGATGGTGGCTGTATGTGCGACTGTGTGTGAGTTCCTGCTCTCCTAGTACAACTTTGTGGTCAAATGAGAAAATGCCAACTAGTTTTAGGAATTGGAATCTGTATTTGTGCTGATGTGGTCCTCTATTTTGTTGGCATTTACAGGTGAAGCCACCTCAACTTTCACGGCACACAGAGCTTTGGTGGAGCACTAGTCCTGGAGGATTGCAGCTGCAGGCAATTGCAGTGGTTGGGGGCTGGCACAGTGTGATCAACACACATGTACAGAGCGGTCGAAGGGTAAGCGACCATGAGACTTCCAGCTTGAAATGACGCCAAAGGCTCCTCAGAGTTTGTGGGGGAAAGCAGGAGAATGTGGGCAATCGAGTCTACAATGAGAACCTGCCACAGCAAATCAAGTGGGTGTCCCAAGGGGGCTTTGTTCCAAGAAGAGCTTGTCTGAAGCAGAGAACACCCATTTGGTGGTCAGACCCACTGAGGTAGCCTCAGTGAAGAATGGAAAGTGACTCATAGCGGGTATCTTTAAGGCACCTAGGGTGGTGAGACAAGCAAAAGAACTGCAAGAGAAAGAGCCATTTGGACCGTGTTTTTCCCCTTCGGGGGACAAGCAGAAAGGAGTGTCAATTGAAGGAGAGCCTAATCCCGCTGGTGAAGTCGGCATGGATCCAGCAACACTGGACCAACAATCGCAAACAGTAGCTATGGGCAATCCCCTCTCAGGTCACTGTTCACAAAAGCTTGGTTTCAGCTTCAAATTTGAATTTGCCTGCAGGCGATCATTGCTCGACTACAGAGACTAACACAGAGATTCATACTATTCCAAGCCAAGCAGTCAATGTTTGAGGGGAAACTGAGCCCTTAATCTTGAGAACCAAGGGTATGACATGTTGATGAGGGTAATGTGCAGCCTGACCAAAGTCAAGTTAATGATCTACCTGGCATTGCTGTGGCTAAATCGACTGACTTTGTACTGATAGAGAGTTTCTTTCCCATGTCACACTGTTTCAGGGACTCAGATGACTCCAATCTTTTCACAGAGAAGGACTCCTATGGCAGCTTTAGAAATTTGACTGGGGGGGCTTAAGCGATACAGTCTGAACTGAGAAATCAGAGAAAGTGAGCTCAGGGAAATCTTTGCAGGGAAAAATGGAAAGGAGAAGGACTATAAAGCCAGCTGTTCATGGGATGAAGTGGGACTATTCCTCGACCCAGCAAACCTTGCAAACTGCAATGATCCCTCACAAGGTTCTGTTATCCAACCAGCTGGATCTTCAGAGTCTCCATCTCTTGATTAGATTTATTGTACCATTATTGTATATTTTGGCAATTTTTTAGTAAGACAGTCTGTGTATGAGAATGCCCGCTCTGACTCAAAGAGAAATTTTGATGGGATTTCCTTTTTTACTCAGATTTCTGTCACACCACAGTGGCGAGATGATGGCGACTAAGACAACTCGTTAGACCCTTTTAGGGGAAAGGGGAGGAGGCATATCTATTGATTCCTGCTCAACTAAAAAGTGTGTACAAAAGTGCAGTGCATGTGTTTACTTCAGAAATTAAGGTTAAAAAGTACTTGGAAGAACTGCCTTAAGGAGGAAATGAACTGTTGAATATGCTATAGCAGGGTGGTGGGTGACACCATGGTGGGGTTAAACATTTGTTCTCTACCCAATGGTTAAGAGTCAATTAGCAGGTCAATTGAGACTCCACTCTTGGCTTTGAGTTTCTGGGATATGCATTTTGTTTGGGGGGCACTTACTAATAGTGTAAGAAGAGTTTTGAAAATGTGGTGCTGGGAGGGAGGACAAGCAATCCATCTTACAGATCGTGTGGTCTGGCTGTCTTGAGTGGCTGGTGAGGGGAGGGCTTTGTTGCCTTGGGAGGGTGTCGTTTTAGGCCTCGGGGATGGGATTGGGATAGGAAGGCATGAAAGGAATAGAGTGTGTGGGGTGGGTCAAGGGGAAGTGCACAAGAGAAGAAAGGGCAAAACATAGAAACTTTTATTGGATGGTAAAGAAAAACAGATACATTACATTTATTGGATGGTGGTGTTAATAAAATATAAATGGCATGAATAAGTAGTTTACAAATAGCTATTTGTGCATTGAACTACAGCAATAAAAGGAGACATGTGGTGGAAAGCTTAAATGTCCTAAGGTCACACTGTGTTTAATTTATGGGTCAAATCTTTATTATCTAGCAATAATTGACTTTATAAACATTGAGCTTGTGTCTTGGCAATGTCAATCATTGTGTGTGGAAACCTGAATATTCATTTTAATTGTAACTTCCCCATCCAACACTTAGGTTGGTATGAAAGGAGAAAGCCCAAAGTATTTCGGGTAGTGCAGATCTTTATATTAAATCATGGTCTGGGGGATGTCTGGCAGCAACTGAAGGCTTCTGATCCAGGGTACATTTTTATCGGCCCTCCATAAGAAGCATGTCAGGTTAGAGTATTTTTTTGTTTCATCCAACACTTATGCTGGATCGTAATCCTTTATGGATAGAAATTAGAGCTTTAAGTAAAAAACAAAAGCCATAGCTTGGTCATTTGACAGGGGGTTACTATCGGATCAGAAATGTGTTCAACACATTTAGAAATGGATACCAGCCTTTTTGTAAATCAATAGAGATAATGTTCCTAACAATGTTCTCTGGGATTCATCAAAGGTGGGAATAAGAAGGGAGACATTAAGCTTTAATTTAATAAGGAGAGAATGAAATCCCAAAAATTGAGAGCTGATAGGAAGGAGCTGATATCACTGGAATCTCAGCTAATGATAGCAGCTTAAGATAAAATATTATTATGTGACTTACTAGACAGAATCTCGGTGGTGAGGGCTAGAATTACCCAGTTTTATTTGGAGCAGGTAGCAGGTACGTTCTAGGCATGCTGCTAGGAATGCTATCAATTCAGCTTAAAGGTAGGTAAATTACTGCTGACTTTTTTTCCTCAGACCAAGCAGTTCCCACCACTAGCCGGATGAAGTGGGACAAATACGTTATCAAGTCTTTATTTCCTTGATGTAATTCTAATAACTCTTTGTCTGCACTCATAGTGATTGGGCGTCTGTCAAAAACCTTTACGAATTGTTCTACAAAGCGATGCCAGTTGTACAAAAGAGGACTGTCTAATCGGACTAATGGTACTGCCCAAGTAGCTGCATCACCATTCAGGTATGATATAAGGAATACAATTCTAGATTGTGCATCCGGAAAAGCACTAGGCCGACATGTAACATGTAATTCCACCTGTGTCAAAAAAATGTAACCTTATTGGGGTCCCCAGAAAACCTCTCTGTTGCAGCTAAAGGAATATGTGATGACACATTCACAGCTATGTTAGTAGATGCAGGAGACGTGGTACGAGACTCGGATTCAGAACCATCTACTTTACACTGTAACTGAGTTACTTTATTCACTAAATCCGCTGTAACATTTTTTAGAGTCTGTCAAATCCCTTTGCATTTGAGTTACTACTTGCATAAGGGTATCTAAAGTGGCCATTTTGCGCAGCCCCCGTACAGACCAAGAGGAAAGTTTAAAATTTGTGGGCTCACTATTCTGTCACGGGGTCCTTTCCTCGGGATCTGCACGTTGCTGAACAAAAGGTCCACCTTCCGACATCACCAGCTCAGAAAGCTTTTATAGCACAGTGTGATGGTGAAGCCAGTTGGGGGAAGGGAATTTAGGGAAGGGAACAGCAGATAGAGAGATCTGAAAGGGAAAGGTTAGAACAATCTGCATTTACTGATTCATAAAAAACGTAAATTGTTTATAGACTCTTGACTAAATGTGTCTCCGAGATATCAGGTGGAGACCTCTTCAAAAATCCGGTCGAAGCCCCTTGTGAAAACACAACATCAGATTCAAGAGATGGCAACAACGTTGAATTATGATTTTACACAGAATATCAATCCTGTAACATTTATGTATTCACATCATAAACCTTTGATCATGATTTGGAAAATCTCAAAGACTTAAATGTTTTTTCATATCTTAAGCTATACAAAGAACAATGAAAACTTTGATTAGTTTTATCTCCAAAATACTTTCACATTCATAACAATAAACGTCAAAAAGGTTTTAACCTAAAGCGCCTTACTTAATATCACAAGGAAGCGCTTTTACTTGAGTAATCTAAATCACTTAGATCATTGTGCCAATAACCTTTTCCTTCTGTGAATTGAAGCGCTCTATATCTGGGTACTGACACACCTTGAATTACTTGTGCACATAACGCTTTTTCTCTGTGAACTGAAATGCTTTGAATTACTAGGACAAAAGAGCGTTTTACATCTGTGAACGGAAACACCATGAATTACATGTGCACAAAGCGCGTTATCTCTGCGAACGGAAATGCTTTGAATCACTGAGCCAAAAGAGCGCTTTACACCTGTGAATGGAAACACCATGAATTACATGTGCACTAAGCACGTTATCTCTGGGAACTGAAATGCTTTGAATCACTTGAGCCAAAAGAGCTCTTTACATCTGTGAGCGGAAACACCATGAATTACATGTGCACTGAGCGCGTTATCTCTCTGAACTGAAACGCTTTGAATCACTGAGCCAAAAGAGTGCTTTACACCTGTGAACGGAAACACCATGAACTACATGTACACTAAACGCGTTATCTGTGTGAACTGAAAACGCTTTGAATCACTGAGACAAAAGGGCGCTTTACATCTGTGAACGGAAACACCATGAATTACATGTGCACAAAGCGCGTTACCTCTTGGAAGTATTAACTTTCTCCAAACTTGGATTCAGAAAGGCCTTACCGCTACAAGTACGACCAACTAGTTTTTGGATGAACCATGTCTTGGTTAGATGATACTCTGCCATTCAGAAACTCTGGACTTTGCCAGAGAAACCTCCACGTGGTCTGGCTGCATCGAAGTCTCCAAAATAGTGAGCAACGTGCTTGGGTGTGGCTGGGCTTTATAGGCCTGCCACAACCCAAAATGGCCAATGCCTCTAAACACATGGTAAATGTAGTCCCTTCATAGGATAGCACTGATAAGGCATCTTGTCCGCCAATACCCTGAACCTGCAGCTTTGTGAGCTTTACCACAGGGCAGACGACGCTGATGGCAATTCTTGGAACAAGCGGGGATGACCAGTGGTGTGCATAAAGTGCCGCAGAGTTGCGCAGCAGAATTTTGGGTGAGACCTGGACCGCTCCTGGCCTTATTCCTGACACCTTGCTTGGTATTCAATTGCTGTTGGTTAGTCTTGGGGAAGAGATGGTAATTTAGTGGTCAGTTTATTATGGCACCGAACACAGATGGCATAAACACTGATAATGCTCTCTGTGAAATGTCTGCCAATCTTGCAGATGCATTTTGAAATGATCTAGAGGCCAACATGTGTAGCACAGACATCAATTGGGCGTGTGCCTGAATGGCATGGGTCCTTGTAGTTGCTATCTGGAGACTTGGTGCCATCTTCTCCAGGATTTCCATGATGGATACCGTCTTCAATCTGTATGAGTGAATGACATCCTCCTCTCTGAGGTCAATGAGTGATATACATTGGCAGAAAATATGTTCCTTCCTCCTTCAATGCCTACGTGGTTGCCAGACCTGGCACTATTGGCAGGGTTCTAACAAATGTTTTGCCTTCAGCCTCCTAGTTTCCTGACTCTCTTTTTGTTGGCTTTAGGACTGCTAAACAGTGCTAAAGTGCATCCTCTATAACATAGTATGTTTGGCTCACACCTGTTTGGAATATTTGATTTACCTGTAAGTCCCTTGTATAGTGGTATACCACATATCCAGGGCCTGTACATTTAGTGATACTAGTGGGCCTGCAGTGCTGATTGCGCCTCCTACAGAAGTAGCCCTTTAAACCTGTCTCAGGCCTTCCACTGTAGGGCCTGCGTGCACAGCTTACTGTCATCTTAACTTAGCCTTTCAAACTAGTTGCCAAGGCCTAAATTCCCCTTTTATTACACCTAAGTCATCTCCAAGATAGGACGTAGGTAGCCCTAAGGGCAGGGTGCTGTGTAAGTAAAAGGTAGAATATGTACCTTTAGATTCTGCATGTCCTAGTAGTGGCAAACAGCCTGTTTCATTTTTCACTACTGTGAGGGCTGCTCCTCTTATAGGTTATCAGTGGGAATTCTATCATATTGTTTTAAGTGTTGATTCCTAATCTGAAAGGAGTAGCATTGCTGTGTTTGGTTTGTTTGGAATAGTAGTGAGAAATCCTGCTTACTGGAGTAGCTGGATTTTACATTTTCAGGACTGCCACTTTTAGAAAGTGGGCAATTCTCTGTGCTTATAAGTCCATGGGGCTGATTTAAGAGCCCCTTGCACCATCCTAACAACAATTAGCATCATTTTATGTACGTTAATTTTGTGTTGGATGGCCAAAAGCTCTGCACCATATTTACAAAAGTGGCACAATGCAAGCATTGTGCCACTTTGTAATCCTTTGTGCCACATTATGCCTGTGCCAGGCATAATGTATGCAAAGGGGGCGTTCCCCTGTTAGGAAGCCAAGAGATTTCCTTGTGCCATTTTTTTCAGCACTTTTAACATTTTTCAGAGCAGGCATTTAAAAAGGACATGCCAATGAATACAATGGCCCCTATGTCCTCTGCACCAACATTTTGGTGCTACTCCTGCAAAGTACATCAATAGCGTCAGGAATTCTGACTCTATTGCCCCCTACCCTGAGCCATGGTGTGCCGTATTTTAAATACAGCACACACATGGTGGCAGCTGGGGGGTGCTAGGGGGTGCAAGGTAAGTGGGACTGCACTGGGTGCAGCGCCACTTTTCTTAAATCAGCCCCTGTGTGCTTTGCAGCCTGACTCCAACCCGTGCCTGGGGCTGAGTGACAGCTACATTTGGTGCATACATTCCAGTCAGCCAGAACACAGGAAGGGCTGGGTGTGATAGGGGATACATCTGCATTCATCTGCATACTGACAGTCATCCTGGGCTGGGAGAGGGAAAGGGCGTTCACACTTTACATTTGTATAGGTTGTGTCCTTCCCTCACACAAAGGGCTGACATACCCCTTACTGATATCTGGACCCAGGGCTGGGCTAAAAGAGGTTTATTGTGCACTTGAAAGGTTCCTTTGAAGTCACCTCCAGATCAAATATATTTATGAGTATAAGTACAGGGGCTCTGAAACCCATGTTTTCAAAGCACTTTTGGATCTGGAACCAAACCTCTGTTAGAAGGACTGCTCTGCTGTTTACAGAGCTCATCTGGACTGCTCTCTTGCTATTGCCCATCTGCCTGCTAATTGCTGGGTGGTCTGACACACTCATTGGAATTTTTCTTCTGTTGCAGCCCTCTGCCAGCTGCCCCTGACTCTGTTCTAATTAGACACTGCTGTACTGCCAGGAGAAACTGGCATTATTGTTATCTGCTTGGCTGTGTTGGCCTGCGGCTTGCTTACTGCTGAGCTACAGGAGGGACTACCACTTTTGCACTGGCATTGATGAGCTAACCTGCCTGCCTGTCTTGTGCCCCTGCAGTTTTTGCCATGGTCCTATTTGCTTTCCCCTTGTTTTGTAATCCCAGGATCATCAAGGATTGCCACTAAGCACTTCTGCTCTGGGACTCCATCACCTCATGAGTCTGACAGCAGTGTGCTGTCTAAAGGCTTCCTTTCCCTTTCAGTGGCCATCGTGCTGTAGGTAGAGCCAGTCCTAGAGCATCGAGAAGTGCTTCACGCTTCCCCAGCAAAGGGCTTTCTGTGCCCACAGCACAGTCTATTCAGGAAGAGAAAGGGAAAGGGAAAAGAAAAGGGAAAGGGAAGGAAAGTGATGCGCTTTAATCAAGAAGGGCTGTGTGGACTGCAAGACCGAGTGCCTGGGGCCTGCTAGCACCACCTCTTCAAACAGCAAGGGACAAGCTCTTTCAACCGACTCAAGAGGTGAAATCAGAGGCAGTACCGAATTGCCGCCATCGTGCATGATGCCCTGACCACAAGGGCTTCACCAGAAGAGCGCACCCTTCGGAAGCCAGGAAGAAATCCCTTCACCGGGACAGATTCCTGGCAGTTTGTCCTTGCAGCAGCTGCTCCTTTTGTGATTCTACAAGCAGGAGCCCAAGAAGAGTTTCCCCAAGATGCTCTGCCAGTCGTGTTCCCACCTTCACTCCAAAGCTTGGGAAGGACCGGGGGCACTGTTTGCTGATGTTTGAGAGCCACTATAGTGATCCCCAGGCTAGGGGAGGTGTTGTCTCCATGAAGAGCTACACAAATTACTGTACATCATTTAGTAGGTGTGCAGGTGTTCCTGTGCCCTTCGTTTTGGCAAATCATTGCAATGGGATGCAGGTGTAATGCACCCTATGTCCTGGTGGCAAATGTTTTGTGATCCATACCTGTATTGTAAACTGTGAGGATTCATGGGTGGTACTGCTGTATTTCATGCCCTCATGTAATAATGCATATTGTGTTTGATGCCTACATTTTCAGAATTGAGAGTAATATTTCAGTAATTACATATTACTCACAGTATTTATGATTTATATAGTTTTTGTTCTGGTGATATATCTATAATGTAAGAAACATATTTTAATATAATCTTGTGAGGAGTCCCTTTTGTGATTTATTCATTGTGTTACTGGTGTGAGTGTTTTGCTCAAATGCTTTACACATTGCCTCTGATGATAAGCCTACCTGCTCTGCGTCAAGCTACCAGAGGGTGAGCAGAGGTTATATTTGGTGTGTAACTTACTTGCCCTGACTAGAGTGTTAGGTTCTGCTTGGCTTAGGTGCATACCCTAGCCAACCAGAAACCCCATTTCTAACAGTAGTCATCTCCGAACTACCCCCCGTTGCAGTATAACAACCTCCAATGGGGTAGTTGAGCTGGCCAAAGGGTTCTGTGATGGTGAGGATTTTATACCATGGCCACTGCATCACTTTCAATGCCAGGGTTGCATACTCGGCAATTCTGATGCATTTCTATTGCTGAGTTGCGAAAAGCCACACTACATCAACAATGACATGGTGATAAATACCACTGCATTACAGTTGCTCTAGAATTTCCACAGTAATGTCTACATTGTATATATTAATTCCTGCATGGCGTAGCGAGATTCAGAGCATTTTTCCCATGAGACAATTGTATAGAAATGACACATCTGTGCTGATACGTCATTATTTAAATGTGGCTTACTGCTTGTAGCGCCCTTGCACCAAATTACATTTGCCCTTGGTTTTTTGACAGAGGGGAATGAAAATGCACTAAAGCAGCAACCACAATCCATGTCAGAGAGAACCACAAAATATACTAAATTAACCTGTGCTGAACCCTCTCGTAGAGGGCCCAAAAGCAGTCAGGCCTAACTCAGAGGCAAAATGTAAAGTGTTTATGCAACACACAAACAGTAATATAGTGAAACATAACAGAAGGAACATCCCAAACAAAAATTATTTCTCCTTTTCTTGTAAAGTAGGCAGTCTAATATCAGGCAAGGGTCCAGGACCTGGGGTTAAGGGACTCATTCTAGCAGAGGCCAGCAGGGCTCAGGCCAGTGCAGTTGCAGATTCAGGCGGGTCCACTTGAGCTGGTCAGCTAGACAGTTGCAAAGAGGCCTCTGGAGCTCGTTGTATCCTTGTAGCTCATAACGGGAGGTCAGCCAACTGAACCTTGGAGTCACTTATGTAGCCTGAGATAGAGGGAGCAGGTACAGTATTCCTTCATGGAGACAGAACAGGCCTCAAGCAAATGGAACAGTCCTCTGGTTCTTGCTGAATTTTCAAGAGACCGCACGTCTGAATACCTGGGCACTGGTCGATTAATGCGGCCGTCTGAAGGACACAAGAGTGTTCTCGACCACAAATATCGGGAGCAGCATATCTTTGGCGCTTCCTGGCTACACATAGCCTACGGCTTGTTCTAATTGATTAAATCTCCTGAACACTGGATTCAAGCGACATTTAGCTTATCCAAATAACAAGAGCCATCTGATTGACACCAAATAACAGACTCCTGGACACCCCAGCCATTGTCATTTTCCCCACATTGGAGCATAGGTGCTTCCACTGCAATCATCCCTGTCCTGATGATGACCCCATCCTGATTTGCCTGCATACGGGGTCGAAACGTCGACACATTTCTAAAAGAGTGGAGGTGAAAAACATAAAAGAAATGTAATGATACTCCAGGGCCTCCTGGATTGTAGGAGCCACTGGAAGATAATTTTATACAACCACACTCTGCACTACTTCTACACTTTCACTGTTCTTTTAGGAGCACTTACCTTTGCTTACAAATAGTATGACAATTTGTTATTAGAATTATATGTTAGCACAAGATTCATATGGAGATAACGTCTGAAAGGATTAATACATCTCATTTGTTTTACATTTATGGTATAGAGAGGTTTTATTAAGCTGTTTATATTCGTTTGAAGTCTAGGCTACTTTCCCCTTGCACTGACCTTTATTATTATTATTGCTCTGGGAAAAAAGGCAGCCCTCAAACAACAGGGCTGTCTTTTGGTAACAGCAAGCCAGTCCTCTGGGGAAGAAGGCAGGCCTCAAACAGTAGGACAGTGTTCTGGGGAACAAGGCTGTCCTGCTTCTGTAATGTCTGCAGGTCTAGAAATGTCCTGAAGAGTAGCTCAGGAGGTTCAATATTTATACCTGGTGCCATCCTTTGAAGTGGGAGTATTTTCTAGACTCCCTCCACATCTGGTTCTAGAAAGTTTCTTCCTTCCCCTGCCTATTTTTCAGCTCCACCCACAACCATCCTGGAAGGACCACCCTACTCATCCTGCCCACATCTGGTCTCCTATTGTTCACTGAATGGACCCAATACACATTCTTAATGGGGGGAAAATGAACAGGCCTAGGAAGCTCTAAACTCCTAGAAGTCCCTAGAAGCTTTTGGGCAGGAAAATGCAAACTTTCTGAAAGTGGCATTTTCCAAATTGTGATCTAAAATCCAACTTCACAGTTAAATTACAACTCATTTGAGTCCAAACAAGCCATTTCTTCCTGCTCCCAATTGAATGTTAGCACTCATTAAATGTAATAATGTTATCCAATGGGTGAGCTAGGCCTTCCAGTAGTGAAAAACAAATTCAGCATCCTTTCACCACCAGAACATGTAAAACTTAAATCTTCATATCCTACTTTTTAAATACAATATACGCTGCATAACGGGCCTCTAGGACATACCTTAGTGGTGACTAATAGGTATCAAAAAGGAAGTTTTAAGCCTGGCAAAAAGTTTATTTTGTCAAGACAAGTGATAGAATGCACACCTTATTTTCTCGTAATCAACAATTTTTCAAAATGCTCAATGCCAAGATTTTTGCATGCACACTCGACTCATGCTCTGCCCTGGTAGCACAGATTTAAGTTCCATGAGTTATGGTGCTCCATCATACACCAGCCTCAAGCTGCACAGCCAGGCAGACATAAGTAGTAGGAGTCAAAAAACAAGAACCCAATTTCCATCCAAGTAATCTATAATGATCCATGTTTATTCCATTATTTTTCATTAATTTCAAAATTCACACAGAGGCAGCATATTTCCAAATTAGTTTGGAGTCATGCTGTCTCTGTATGAATTCTACTTCAGAACACAAGTACAACAATCAATTAAAAATATTTTTGAGAGTTCCATTTGTTTGATATTTTCTCCACTCCCTATTACTCTCCCGACCCATACCTCCCTCTCTACTTTTCTGGTAGTGCTACGCTCCTCCCACACCGGTGAAATTCCACCCATTCTCATTGGAAATCCCTTCCTGACTACTCATGGTGTGGTCCTAAATGCCTAACCTTTTAGGGATGTTTATGTGTCAGACTGCCCACATCCCTATAAGTGAGTTTTTATAATCAACAGAGAGTATCATTACTGTATAGCAAACCAATAGGTTGAGCCCTAGTATACCCTGTGAATATTTGGGAAAACGTTTCTAAAACGTGCACCACCCATGTGAACACGTTGTATATTTTTAGGCTTTAATTTCATGGTTTGGCCATCTTTTGGTCTTTATTCACATATTTATGCCTAGGGACCAAATCTGAGAAGACTACAATGATCCCTCTACAAAGATATTGTGCTTGGCTGGTTAAATGAGCATAGCTAGGATGCCCTCATTTTTTTAAACAGATATAATTTGTTCAAATTTCCTGTATGCCTGGAAGTTTCAAAAGTCATGTGAATAAGTTTGGAAATTCAATTCATTACTTATTTAAAACTTTTTTTTACTTGATCACTTGAGCCAGAATTCTCTCCTCGATTTGATAGTCACCAAAATAAACAGCACAATTATTGAGTATCTACTAAATTAACGAGCTGAAAAGAGAAATCAGCGTGTTCTAATTGACAAATCTTCTTTGAAACCTAATAAACATGAGTTCAAATTAGGTTCTTGATCAGTTAAATGGTTAAAAATTCTGGGCCTTAGCTACAGCTACAGGATCGAGTATGTACCATCAACATGGTGGAATACTTTGCAGGGAGTATCACCCCCACCCTGGATTTAAATATTTCCATACCAGCAGTGCCTGTAAATGCAATGAAAGTTTGACAGATGGCTTCATCAATGTGATGAAGACATACAGCAATCGCTCGGTCAAATGCTTAAACATCCAACATCGCTTACTCTGTCAGACCATCGAAGGTATATGTCAGCTGAAAAGATTGAGTAGTCTCTACTGCTGACATATTGAAGGTCTGCCTGACTCTAAATGAAGTGCGCCATTTTTTAAGGCCCGCCCTCTCCTGTGTGTCAAAATGACGCAAGGGGAAAAATAAGGCACACAGGCCTTAAAGCAATTTTTTGGGTGGGAACGCCTACCTTGCATGTCATTAACGCAAGGCAGTTTCCCCCCATCCAAAAAATGACTCACACGGAGGAATTTCGACGTCCACGGGCTCGTGTGTCAAAGTTTAAATATGGTGCACCATTTGCGCCAAACGTGCATCAAATTTTTTATGCACATTCGGCGCAAACAGTGTATAAATATGCCCCTAAGTGATTAATACCAGCACTTTTTAAAGTTAACACCTGAAGAGTGTGGTGCACGTGCTGGAAGCGCATGTTCCAGACGAGTAATAGATGATGGGAAGTAAGTACTCCTTCAAGCATTGTGGTGATGCATTATTTGTCATATGTGAAACTGCCAGTCAAAAACAAGGGTTTGCTGGAGCCATGACTGAGTGAACTGGATCTTGTAGGTGTGGACGGTTCAGACTGAGAGACAAAAACCATAGGGACAATCGTCCAGATATAAAGCATTTGCAATCCACTAATCAGACTCAAATTGAGTAGCGAAAGATGCAACAGCTGAAGGCCAAGCAGTGAATATCGCAGCATAGCAAATACTCGGTAAACATACTTTAGTTAATAAAAATAGTAAGTGGAAAATAAAGATTACGAAATAGCTAGTCCCAAATACTATGCAGAAAGGATTAATAAATTGTGCATTGCCACAGAGTAGGGGAAAGCAGCTGTAGGTTACCAAGAATTTGACCCAAGAGGTAACCAGATGAAAACTATAAAAGTACATGAAAAAACAACACCAGTTTAGTTTTCACAATAGGTGTCCCCTATGCCATGATGCTAAAAATTAGAGTCCTAGAAGCCCAGCAGAGGAAAACGTGAGAAAGGAGATAATTTAGACTAAGATTTATGAGTGATTTAGCCCCCTGCTGGCACTTCACCACCAGGCTAGTTCAGCAGAGGAGCTAGCATCTGGCCCCTGGTATAAGACCCCCCCATGCCCCATAAAGAGAGATTCTTGCTTTCCTGGTTGGCTGTGGCAAATTCAAGGCAGCCCACTACCGCTCATGCAATCTAAAAGTGTGCAGGTCGTGTATTCACTGTACCAGCTCATCACTGCTGTGAATCAATCCACTGTAGTTTTGGTTGTAGATATTTCCCAGAGTATATTATCACAATCCTTCAACAAAAGACTATCTGCAAATCTAGTTAGATTCACATTATATATTACCTTTCCAAGCGCACCAATAGAAGTGTAAGATACACACAGGTAAACGTTTATGAATTGACAAGCTTTCTAACTTTCATAGACTGTGTGAATGAGACCCATAGTTTCATATATTTCCGTCCCTTGGATCTGCATGTTCAGGAAAATTAAGAATCAACATTACATCAACCTTGAAGTAGTGTGAAATGAATAATATATGACCACAGACTTAGTAGCCCCTCATCCAGGGACCACCATTCAGCCCTATACAAATAGATTGCAATAAAAGGACATAACAGATGACTGGTTACTCAGTGAGTGATTAACACAGAAGCATCATACCTCAAAGCAGAGTACACATGGCAAAACACTTACCTTTTGTCTTCCACGTATAGGTTACAGTTCATATGCCATCTGAAAATGGAAACTAACACCATGAAAAAACCCAGTTGTGAAGCCCATCTTCAATTTTTAAATGAAAAATTCAAGTACTTTCACAACTGTGAAGGGACCCAGTATGACACCAAAATGCAGATAGAGTCTGTGTGTAATCAACTGACGGTGTATGATGTCGGAAAGGGAGTAGAATGTAGTGTTAATAATGAAGGGTTGACCTGGCCAGTTAGTTGTTGTCTGTCTCATAGGAGTGAAAATCAAAGTAACTGGTGGTGAGTCTAATGATGTAACATGCCATAGTTCATGTTGATGCAGAAAGGTTATGATTAATTTATGGAACCAATCCAGCGATTAGTGATAAGGAATGTCTCTGGAACCAAAAGGTGAGCCGGCTAGTCTAACATGTGACCTAGTGATATGATGAGAAAGAACACAGTATTATAGAAGGAATTTAAAATGGACTGCTATCATCTCCTGATAATGAAACTCAGAATGATGCAAACTTGGAGAGGGCGAAGTAGGGAAATGATCCTCTCAAATTCTTCAACTGTTTTGCCAATGAAATAGAACACAAACAATATCAAGGGTAAAATATCTGAAGAAAGATCTGTAGATCACCTTTAGAGTACTTCAAATGTTGACCCTTCTAGTCTTCCAAGGAGGGAATACATGTAGAAGTCCAGATATAGTAAAGGAGGAATCTGGGCAGACAAAGGCCATGGCAGAAGATGTTTTTATGGGTCTACAAGAAGGGAGAGCCTAATTGCAATGGAAATCAGAAAAACACCCCACGTTCAAGAATGGTACTTCAGTAGGTATTTCTCACAGCTTCTGAACAATTTTTGGGAAGACCAATTTTTAATATGTGTTTTAAGAAGTGCTTCATTTAATTTTCGGTTAAAGCGTATTTCCTGAAATCATGAAAAACACCATTGCTCCAATATTCAGGAAGGGTCTGACTCTGGTTACCAGATGATATATGCCAATCATTTTCACTGACATAGATTGCAATGTGTATTCTAGAATAATTCTACATAAACTGAAGAAGTAGATCACTTACAACATATTGTGCTTCTTCTCCAAGTGACCGATCAGGACACTATCAATAATTTATCAACGTTTTTTATAGCTCATGTATTCCACCAATTTACAATAGCGAAAAGGTGAAACTGTTACAGGCTTATCTTGTTATTTTTTAAGCTACATTTGATTTAGTAAAATTAGATATGCACCCTAAATAATCACTTATTACCCTTACATATAGGAGGAGAGACAAGATGGTGGCTGCATGTGCGACTGTGTGTGAGTTCCTGCTCTCCTAGTACAACTTTATGGTCAAATGAGAAAATGCCAACTAGTTTTATGAATTGGAATCTGTATTTGTGCTGATGTGGTCCTCTATTTTGTTGGCATTTACAGGTGAAGCCACCTCAACTTTCACGGCACACAGAGCTTTGGCGGAGCACTAGTCCTGGAGGATTGCAGCTGCAGGCAATTGCGGTGCTTGGGGGCTGGCACAGTGTGATCAACGCCCATGTACAGAGCGGTCGAAGGGTAAGCGACCATGAGACTTCCAGCTTGAAATGACGCCAAAGGCTCCTCAGAGTTTGTGGGGGAAAGCAGGAGAATGTGGGCAATCAAGTCTACAATGAGAACCTGCCACAGCAAATCAAGTGGGTGTCCCCAGGGGGCTTTGTTCCAAGAAGAGCTTGTCTGAAGCAGAGAACACCCATTTGGCGGTCAGACCCACTGAGGTAGCCTCAGTGAAGAATGGAAAGTGACTCATAGCGGGTATCTTTAAGGCACCTAGCGTGGTGAGACAAGCAAAAGAACTGCAAGAGAAAGAGCCATTTGGACCGTGTTTTTCCCCTTCGGGGGACAAGCAGAAAAGAGTGTCAATTGAAGGAGAGCCTAATCCCGCTGGTGAAGTCGGCATGGATCCAGCAACACTGGAACTACAATCGCAAACAGTAGCTATGGGCAATCCCCTCTCAGGTCACTGTGCACAAAAGCTTGGTTTCAGCTTCAAATTTGAATTTGCCTGCAGGCGATCATTGCTCGACTACAGAGACTAAAACAGAGATTCATACTATTCCAAGCCAAGCAGTCAATGTTTGAGGGGAAATTGAGCCCTTAATCTTGAGAACCAAGGGTATGACATGTTGATGAGGGTAATGTGCAGCCTGACCAAAGTCAAGTTAATGATCTACCTGGCATTGCTGTGGCTAAATCGACTGACTTTGTACTGATAGAGAGTTTCTTTCCCATGTCACACTGTTTCAGGGACTCAGATGACTCCAATCTTTTCACAGAGAAGGACTCCTATGGCAGCTTTAGAAATTTGACTGGGGGGGCTTAAGCGATACAGTCTGAACTGTGAAATCAGAGAAAGTGAGCTCAGGGAAATCTTTGCAGGGAAAAATGGAACGAAGGACTATAAAGCCAGCTGTTCATGGGATGAAATGGGACTATTCCTCGACCCAGCAAACCTTGCAAACTGCAATGATCCCTCACAAGGTTCTGTTATCCAACCAGCTGGATCTTCAGAGTCTCCATCTCTTGATTAGATTTATTGTACCATTATTGTATATTTTGGCAGTTTTTTAGTAAGACAGTCTGTGTATGAGAATGCCCGCTCTGACTTAAAGAGAAATTTTGATGGGATTTCCTTTTTTACTCAGATTTCTGTCACACCACAGTGGCGAGATGATGGCGACTAAGACAACTCGTTAGACCCTTTTAGGGGAAAGGGGAGGAGGCATATCTATTGATTCCTGCTCAACTAAAAATTGTGTACAAAAGTGCTGTGCATGTGTTTACTTCAGAAATTAAGGCTAAAGAGTACTTGGAAGAACTGCCTTAAGGAGGAAATGACCTGTTGAATATGCTATAGCAGGGTGATGGGTGACACCATGGTGGGGTTAAACATATGTTCTCTACCCAATGGTTAAGTGTCAATTAGCAGGTCAATTGAGACTCCACTCTTGGCTTTGAGTTTCTGGGATATGCATTTTGTTTGGGGGGCACTTACTAATAGTGTAAGAAGAGTTTTGAAAATGTGGTGCTGGGAGGGAGGACAAGCAATCCATCTTACAGATCGTGTGGTCTGGCTGTCTTGTGTGGCTGGTGAGGGGAGGGCTTTGTTGCCTTGGGAGGGTGTCGTTTTAGGCCTCGGGGATGGGAGTGGGATAGGAAGGCATGAAAGGAATAGAGTGTGTGGGGTGGGTGAAGGGGAAGTGCACAAGAGAAGAAAGGGCAAAACATAGAAACTTTTATTGGATGGTAAAGAAAAACAGATACATTACATTTATTGGATGGTGGTGTTAATAAAATATAAATGGCATGAATAAGTAGTTTACAAATAGCTATTTGTGCATTGAACTACAGCAATAAAAGGAGACATGTGGTGGAAAGCTTAAATGTCCTAAGGTCACACTGTGTTTAATTTATGGATCAAATCTTTATTATCTAGCAATAATTGACTTTATAAACATTGAGCTTGTGTATTGGCAATGTCAATCATTGTGTGTGGAAACCTGAATATTCATTTTAATTGTAACTTACCCATCCAACACTTAGGTTGGTATGAAAGGAGAAAGCCCAAAGTATTTCGGGTAGTGCAGATCTTTATATTAAATCATGGTCTGGAGGATGTCTGGCAGTAACTGAAGGCTTCTGATCCAGGGTACATTTTTATCGGCCCTCCATAAGAAGCATGTCAGATTAGAGTATTTTTTTGTTTCATCCAACACTTATGCTGGATCGTAATCCTTTATGGATAGAAATTAGAGCTTTAAGTAAAAAACAAAAGCCATAGCTTGGTCATTTGACAGGGGGTTACTATCGGATCAGAAATTTGTTCAACACATTTAGAAATGGATACCAGCCTTTTTGGAAATCAATAGAGATAATGCTCCTAACAATGTTCTCTGGGATTCATCAAAGGTGGGAATAAGAAGGGAGACATTAAGCTTTAATTTAATAAGGAGAGAATGCAATCCCAAAAATTGAGAGCTGATAGGAAGGAGCTGATATCACTGGAATCTCAGCTAATGATAGCAGCTTAAGATAAAATATTATTATGTGACATACTAGACAGAATCTCGGTGGTGAGGGCTAGAATTACCCAGTTTTATTTGGAGCAGGTAGCAGGTACGTTCTAGGCATGCTGCTAGGAATGCTATCAATTCAGCTTAAAGGTAGGTAAATTACTGCTGACTTATTTTCCTCAGGCCAAGCAGTTCCCACCACTAGCCGGATGAAGTGGGACAAATACGTTATCAAGTCTTTATTTCCTTGATGTAATTCTAATAACTCTTTGTCTGCACTCATAGTGATTGGGCGTCTGTCAAAAACCTTTACGAATTGTTCTACAAAGCGACGCCAGTTGTACAAAAGAGGACTGTCTAATCGGACTAATGGTACTGCCCAAGTAGCTGCATCACCATTCAGGTATGATATAAGGAATACAATTCTAGATTGTGCATCCGGAAAAGCACTAGGCCGACATGTAACATGTAATTCCACCTGTGTCAAAATTTTTTAACCTTATTGGGGTCCCCAGAAAACCTCTCTGTTGCAGCTAAAGGAATATGTGATGACACATTCACAGCTATGTTAGTAGATGCAGGAGACGTGGTACGAGACTCGGATTCAGAACCATCTACTTTACACTGTAACTGAGTTACTTTATTTACTAAATCCGCTGTAACATTTTTTAGAGTCTGTCAAATCCCTTTGCATTTGAGTTACTACTTGCATAAGGGTATCTAAAGTGGCCATTTTGCGCAGCCCCCGTACAGACCAAGAGGAAAGTTTAAAATGTGTGGGCTCACTATTCTGTCACGGGGTCCTTTCCTCGGGATCTGCACGTTGCTGAACAAAAGGTCCACCTTCCGACATCACCAGCTCAGAAAGTATTTATAGCACAGTGTGAGGGTGAAGCCAGTTGGGGGAAGGGAATTTAGGGAAGGGAACAGCAGGTAGAGAGATCTGAAAGGGAAAGGTTAGAACAATCTGCATTTACTGATTCATAAAAAACGTAAATTGTTTATAGACTCTTGACTAAATGTGTCTCCGAGATATCAGGTGGAGACCTCTTCAAAAATCCGGGCGAAGCCCCTTGTGAAAACACAACATCAGATTCAAGAGATGGCAACAACGTTGAATTATGATTTTACACAGAATATCAATCCTGTAACATTTATGTATTCACATCATAAACCTTTGATCATGATTTGGAAAATCTCAAAGACTTAAATGATTTTTCATATCTTTAGTTATACAAAGAACAATGAAAACTTTGATTAGTTTTATCTCCAAAATACTTTCACATTCATAACAATAAATGTCAAAAAGGTTTTAACCTAAAGCGCCTTACTTAATATCACAAGGAAGCGCTTTTACTTGAGTAATCTAAATCACTTAGATCATTGTGCCAATAACCTTTTCCTTCTGTGAATTGAAGCGCTCTATATCTGGGAACTGACACACCTTGAATTACTTGTGCACATAACGCTTTTTCTCTGTGAACTGAAACGCTTTGAATTACTAGGACAAAAGAGCATTTTACATCTGTGAACGGAAACACCATGAATTACATGTGCACAAAGCGCGTTATCTCTGCGAACGGAAATGCTTTGAATCACTGAGCCAAAAGAGCGCTTTACACCTGTGAATGGAAACACCATGAATTACATGTGCACTAAGCACGTTATCTCTGGGAACTGAAACGCTTTGAATCACTTGAGCCAAAAGAGCTCTTTACATCTGTGAGCGGAAACACTATGAATTACATGTGCACTGAGCGCGTTATCTCTCTGAACTGAAACGCTTTGAATCACTGAGCCAAAAGAGTGCTTTACACCTGTGAACGGAAACACCATGAACTACATGTACACTAAACGCGTTATCTGTGTGAACTGAAAACGCTTTGAATCACTGAGACAAAAGAGCGCTTTACATCTGTGAACGGAAACACCATGAATTACATGTGCACAAAGCGCGTTACCTCTTGGAAGTATTAACTTCCTCCAAACTTGGATTCAGAAAGGCCTTACCGCTACAAGTACGACCAACTAGTTTTTGGATGAACCATTTCTTGGTTAGATGATACTCTGCCATTCAGAAACTCTGGACTTTGCCAGTGAAACCTCCACGTGGTCTGGCTGCATCGAAGTCTCCAAAATAGTGAGCAACGTGCTTGGGTGTGGCTGGGCTTTATAGGCCTGCCACAACCCAAAATGGCCAATGCCTCTAAACACATGGTAAATGTAGTCCCTTCATAGGATAGCACTGATAAGGCATCTTGTCCGCCAATGCCCTGAACCTGCAGCTTTGTGAGCTTTACCACAGGGCAGACGACGCTGATGGCAATTCTTGGAACAAGCGGGGATGACCAGTGGTGCGCATAAAGCGCCGCAGAGTTGCGCAGCAGAATTTTGGGCGAGACCTGGACCGCTCCTGGCCTTATTCCTGACACCTTGCTTGGTATTCAATTGCTGTTGGTTAGTCTTGGGGAAGAGATGGTAATTTAGTGGTCAGTTTATTATGGCATCGAACACAGATGGCATAAACACTGATAATGCTCTCTGTGAAATGTCTGCCAATCTTGCAGATGCAGTTTGAAATGATCTAGAGGCCAACATGTGTAGCACAGACATCAATTGGGCGTGTGCCTGAATGGCATGGGTCCTTGTAGTTGCTATCTGGAGACTTGGTGCCATCTTCTCCAGGATTTCCATGATGGATACCGTCTTCAATCTGTATGAGTGAATGACATCCTCCTCTCTGAGGTGAATGAGTGATATACATTGGCAGAAAATATGTTCATTCCTCCTTCAATGCCTACGTGGTTGCCAGACCTGGCCCTATTTGCAGGGTTCTAATAAATGTTTTGCCTTCAGCCTCCTAGTTTCCTGACTCTCTTTTTGTTGGCTTTAGGACTGCTAAACAGTGCTAAAGTGCATCCTCTATAACATAGTATGCTTGGGTCACACCTGTTTGGAATATTTGATTTACCTGTAAGTCCCTTGTATAGTGGTATACCACATATCCAGGGCCTGTACATTTAGTGATACTAGTGGGCCTGCAGTGCTGATTGCGCCTCCTACAGAAGTAGCCCTTTAAACCTGTCTCAGGCCTTCCACTGCAGGGCCTGCATGCACAGCTTACTGTCATCTTAACTTAGCCTTTCAAACTAGTTGCCAAGGCCTAAATTCCCCTTTTATTACACCTAAGTCATCTCCAAGATAGGACGTAGGTAGCCCTAAGGGCAGGGTGCTGTGTAAGTAAAAGGTAGAATATGTACCTTTAGATTCTGCATGTCCTAGTAGTGGCAAACAGCCTGTTTCATTTTTCACTACTGTGAGGGCTGCTCCTCGTATAGGTTATCAGTGGGAATTCTATCATATTGTTTTAAGTGTTGATTCCTAATCTGAAAGGAGTAGCATTGCTGTGTTTGGTTTGTTTGGAATAGTAGTGAGAAATCCTGCTTACTGGAGTAGCTGGATTTTACATTTTCAGGACTGCCACTTTTAGAAAGTGGGCAATTCTCTGTGCTTATAAGTCCATGGGGCTGATTTAAGAGCCCCTTGCACCTTCCTAACAATTAGCATCATTTTATGTACGTTAATTTTGTGTTGGATGGCCAAAAGCTCTGCACCATATTTACAAAAGTGGCACAATGCAAGCATTGTGCCACTTTGTAATCCTTCGTGCCACATTATGCCTGTGCCAGGCATAATGTATGCAAAGGGGGGGGTTCCCCTGTTAGGAAGCCGAGAGATTTCCTTGTGCCATTTTTTTCAGCACTTTTAACATTTTTCAGAGCAGGCATTAAAAAAGGACATGCCAATGAATACAATGGCCCCTATGTACTCTGCACCAACATTTTGGCGCTACTCCTGCAAAGTACATCAATAGCGTCAGAAATTCTGACTCTATTGCCCCCTACCCTGAGCCATGGTGTGCCGTATTTTAAATACAGCACACACATGGTGGCAGCTGGGTGGTGCTAGGGGGCGCAAGGTAAGTGGGACTGCACTGGGTGCAGCGCCACTTTTCTTAAATCAGCCCCTGTGTGCTTTGCAGCCTGACTCCAACCCGTGCCTGGGGCTGAGTGACAGCTACATTTGGTGCATACATTCCAGTCAGCCACAACACAGGAAGGGCTGGGTGTGATAGGGGATACATCTGCATTCATCTGCATACTGACAGTCATCCTGGGCTGGGAGAGGGAAAGGGCGTTCACACTTTACATTTGTATAGGTTGTGTCCTTCCCTCACACAAAGGGCTGACATACCCCTTACTGATATCTGGACCCAGGGCTGGGCTAAAAGAGGTTTATTGTGCACTTGAAAGGTTCCTTTGAAGTCACCTCCAGATCAAATATATTTATGAGTATAAGTACAGGGGCTCTGAAACCCATGTTTTCAAAGCACTTTTGGATCT
The DNA here is from genome assembly GCF_031143425.1 of Pleurodeles waltl. Taxonomy (NCBI): domain Eukaryota; kingdom Metazoa; phylum Chordata; class Amphibia; order Caudata; family Salamandridae; genus Pleurodeles; species Pleurodeles waltl. The sequence continues at coordinate 272,285,297 of NC_090449.1, forward strand.
GGAACCAAACGTCTGTTAGAAGGACTGCTGTGCTGTTTACAGAGCTCATCTGGACTGCTCTCTTGCTATTGCCCATCTGCCTGCTAATTGCTGGGTGGCCTGACACACTCATTGGAATTTTTCTTCTGTTGCAGCCCTCTGCCAGCTGCCCCTGACTCTGTTCTAATTAGACACTGCTGTACTGCCAGGAGAAACTGGCATTATTGTTATCTGCTTGGCTGTGTTGGCCTGCGGCTTGCTTACTGCTGGGCTACAGGAGGGACTACCACTTTTGCACTGGCATTGATGAGCTAACCTGCCTGCCTGTCTTGTGCCCCTGCAGTTTTTGCCATGGTCCTATTTGCTTTCCCCTTGTTTTGTAATCCCAGGATCATCAAGGATTGCCAATAAGCACTTCTGCTCTGGGACTCCATCACCTCATGAGTCTGACAGCAGTGTGCTGTCTAAAGGCTTCCTTTCCCTTTCAGTGGCCATCGTGCTGTAGGTAGAGCCAGTCCTAGAGCATCGAGAAGTGCTTCACGCTTCCCCAGCAAAGGGCTTTCTGTGCCCACAGCGCAGTCTATTCAGGAAGAGAAAGGGAAAGGGAAAAGAAAAGAGAAAGGGAAGGAAAGTGATGCGCTTTAATCAAGAAGGGCTGTGTGGACTGCAGGGGACAAGCTCTTTCAACCGACTCAAGAGGTGAAATCAGAGGCAGCACCGAATAGCCGCCATCGTGCATGACGCCCTGACCACAAGGGCTTCACCAGAAGAGCGCACCCTTCGGAAGCCAGGAAGAAATCCCTTCACCGGGACAGATTCCTGACAGTTTGTCCTTGCAGCAGCTGCTCCTTTTGTGATTCTACAAGCAGGGGCCCAAGAAGAGTTTCCCCAAGATGCTCTGCCAGGCGTGTTCCCACCTTCACTCCAAAGCTTGGGAAGGACCGGGGGCACTGTTTGCTGATGTTTGAGAGCCACTATAGTGATCCCCAGGCTAGGGGAGGTGTTGTCTCCGTGATGAGCTACACAAATTACTGTACATCATTTAGTAGGTGTGCAGGTGTTCCTGTGCCCTTCGTTTTGGCAAATCATTGCAATGGGATGCAGGTGTGATGCACCCTATGTCCTGGTGGCAAATGTTTTGTGATCCATACCTGTATTGTAAACTGTGAGGATTCATGGGTGGTACTGCTGTATTTCATGCCCTCATGTAATAATGCATATTGTGTTTGATGCCTACATTTTCAGAATTGAGAGTAATATTTCAGTAATTACATATTACTCACAGTATTTATGATTTATATAGTTTTTGTTCTGGTGATATATCTATAATGTAAGAAACATATTTTAATATAATCTTGTGAGGAGTCCCTTTTGTGATTTATTCATTGTGTTACTGGTGTGAGTGTTTTGCTCAAATGCTTTACACATTGCCTCTGATGATAAGCCTACCTGCTCTGCGTCAAGCTACCAGAGGGTGAGCAGAGGTTATATTTGGTGTGTAACTTACTTGCCCTGACTAGAGTGTTAGGTTCTGCTTGGCTTAGGTGCATACCCTAGCCAACCAGAAACCCCATTTCTAACAGTAGTCATCTCCGAACTACCCCCCGTTGCAGTATAACAACCTCCAATGGGGTAGTTGAGCTGGCCAAAGGGTTCTGTGATGGTGAGGATTTTATACCATGGCCACTGCATCACTTTCTATGCCAGGGTTGCATACTCGGCAATTCTGATGCATTTCTATTGCTGAGTTGCGAAAAGCCACACTACATCAACAATGACATGGTGATAAATACCACTGCATTACAGTTGCTCTAGAATTTCCACAGTAATGTCTACATTGTATATATTAATTCCTGCATGGCGTAGCGAGATTCAGAGCATTTTTCGCATGACACAATTGTAAAGAAATGACACATCTGTGCTGATACGTCATTATTTAAATGTGGCTTACTGCTTGTAGCGCCCCTGCACCAAATTACATTTGCCCTTGGTTTTTTGACAGAGGGGAATGAAAATGCACTAAAGCAGCAACCACAATCCTTGTCAGAGAGAACCACAAAATATACTAAATTAACCTGTGCTGAACCCTCTCGTAGAGGGCCCAAAAGCAGTCAGGCCTAACTCAGAGGCAAAATGTAACGTATTTATGCAACACACAAACAGTAATATAGTGAAACATAACAGAAGGAACATCCCAAACAAAAATTATTTCTCCTATTCTTGTAAAGTAGGCAGTCTAATATCAGGCAAGGGTCCTGGACCTGGGGTTAAGGGACTCATTCTAGCAGAGGCCAGCAGGGCTCAGGCCAGTGCAGTTGCAGATTCAGGCGGGTCCACTTGAGCTGGTCAGCTAGACAGTTGCAAAGAGGCCTCTGGAGCTCGTTGTATCCTTGTAGCTCATAACGGGAGGTCAGCCAACTGAACCTTGGAGTCACTTATGTAGCCTGAGATAGAGGGAGCAGGTACAGTATTCCTTCATGGAGACAGAACAGGCCTCAAGCAAATGGAACAGTCCTCTGGTTCTTGCTGAATTTTCAAGTGACCGCACGTCTGAATACCTGGGCACTGGTCGATTAAGGCGGCCGTCTGAAGGACACAAGAGTGTTCTCGACCACAAATATCAGGAGCAGCATATCTTTGGCGCTTCCTGGCTATACATCGCCTACGGCTTGTTCTAATTGATTAAATCTCCTGAACACTGGATTCAAGCGACATTTAGCTTATCCAAATAACAAGAGCCATCTGATTGACACCAAATAACAGACTCCTGGGACTACGACTCCTGGACACTCCAGCCATTGCATGTCATTTTCCCCACATTGGAGCATAGGTGCTTCCACTGCAATCATCCCTGTCCTGATGATGACCCCATCCTGATTTGCCTGCATACGGGGTCGAAACGTCGACACATTTCTAAAAGAGTGGAGGTGAAAAACATAAAAGAAATGTAATGATACTCCAGGGCCTCCTGGATTGTAGGAGCCACTGGAAGATAATTTTATACAACCACACTCTGCACTGCTTCTACACTTTCACTGTTCTTTTAGGAGCACTTACCTTTGCTTACAAAAAGTATGACAATTTGTTATTAGAATTATATGTTAGCATAAGATTCATATGGAGATAACGCCTGAAAGGATTAATACATCTCATTTGTTTTACATTTATGGTATAGAGAGGTTTTATTAAGCTGTTTATATTCGTTTGAAGTCTAGGCTACTTTCCCCTTGCACTGACCTTTATTATTATTATTGCTCTGGGAAAAAAGGCAGCCCTCAAACAACAGGGCTGTCTTTTGGTAACAGCAAGCCAGTCCTCTGGGGAAGAAGGCAGGCCTCAAACAGTAGGACAGTGTTCTGGGGAACAAGGCTGTACTGCTTCTGTAATGTCTGCAGGTCTAGAAATGTCCTGAAGAGTAGCTCAGGAGGTTCAATATTTATACCTGGTGCCATCCTTTGAAGTGGGAGTATTTTCTAGACTCCCTCCACATCTGGTTCTAGAAAGTTTCTTCCTTCCCCTGCCTATTTTTCAGCTCCACCCACAACCATCCTGGAAGGACCACCCTACTCATCCTGCCCACATCTGGTCTCCTATTGTTCACTGCCTGGACCCAATACACATTCTTAAAGGGGGGGAAATGAACAGGCCTAGGAAGCTCTAAACTCCTAGAAGTCCCTAGAAGCTTTTGGGCAGGAAAATGCAAACTTTCTGAAAGTGGCATTTTCCAAATTGTGATCTAAAATCCAACTTCACAGTTAAATTACAACTCATTTGAGTCCAAACAAGCCATTTCTACCTGCTCCCAATTGAATGTTAGCACTCATTAAATGTAATAATGTTATCCAATGGGTGAGCTAGGCCTTCCAGTAGTGAAAAACAAATTCAGCATCCTTTCACCACCAGAACATGTAAAACTTAAATCTTCATATCCTACTTTTTAAATACAATATACGCTGCAAAACGGGCCTCTAGGACATACCTTAGTGGTGACTAATAGGTATCAAAAAGGAAGGTTTAAGCCTGGCAAAAAGTTTATTTTGTCAAGACAAGTGATAGAATGCATACCTTATTTTCTCGTAATCAACAATTTTTCAAAATGCTGAATGCCAAGATTTTTGCATGCACACTCGACTCATGCTCTGCCCTGGTAGCACAGATTTAAGTTCCATGAGTTATGGTGCGCCATCATACACCAGCCTCAAGCTGCACAGCCAGGCAGACATAAGTAGTGGGAGTCAAAAAACAAGAACCCAATTTCCATCCAAGTAATCTATAATGATCCATGTTTATTCCATTATTTTTCATTAATTTCAAAATTCACACAGAGGCAGCATATTTCCAAATTAGTTTGTAGTCATGCTGTCTCTGTATGAATTCTACTTCAGAACACAAGTACAACAATCAATTAAAAATATTTTTGAGAGTTACATTTGTTTGATATTTTCTCCACTCCCTATTACTCTCCCGACCCATACCTCCCTCTCTACTTTTCTGGTAGTGCTACTCTCCTTCCATACCAGTGAAATTCCACCCATTCTCTTTGGAAATCCCTTCCTGACTACTCATGGTGTGGTCCTAAATGCCTAACCTTTTAGGGATGTTTATGTGTCAGACTGCCCACATCCCTATAAGTGAGTTTTTATAATCAACAGAGAGTATCATTACTGTATAGCAAACCAATAGGTTGAGCCCCTAGTATACCCTGTGAATATTTGGGAAAACGTTTCTAAAACGTGCACCACCCATGTGAACACGTTGTATATTTTTAGACTTTAATTTCATGGTTTGGCCATCTTTTGGTCTTTATTCAAATATTTATGCCTAGGGACCAAATCTGAGAAGACTACAATGATCCCTCTACAGAGATATTGTGCTTGGCTGGTTAAATGAGCATAGCTAGGATGCCCTCATTTTTTTAAACAGATATAATTTGTTCAAATTTCCTCTATGCCTGGAAGTTTCAAAAGTCATGTGAATAAGTTTGGAAATTCAATTCATTACTTATTTTAAACTTTTTTTTACTTGATCACTTGAGCCAGAATTCTCTCCTCGATTTGATAGTCACCAAAATACAACAGCACAATTATTGAGTATCTACTAAATTAACGAGCTGAAAAGAGAAATCAGCGTGTTCTAATTGACAAATCTTCTTTGAAACCTAATAAACATGAGTTCAAATTAGGTTCTTGATCAGTTAAATGGTTAAAAATTCTGGGCCTTAGCTACAGTTACAGGATCGAGTATGTACCATCAACATGGTGGAATACTTTGCAGGCAGTATCCCCCCCACCCTGGATTTAAAGATTTCCATACCAGCAGTGCCTGTAAATGCAATGAAAGTTTGACAGATGGCTTCATCAATGTGATGGAGACATACAGCAATCGCTCGGTCAAATGCTTAAACACCCAACATCGCTTACTCTGTCAGACCATCAAAGGTATATGTCAGCTGCAAAGATTGAGTAGTCTCTACTGCTGACATATTGAAGGTCTGCCTGACTCTAAATGAAGTGCGCCATTTTTTAAGGCCCGCTGTTGGAAAATGGGTTATTGGTAGGGCAGGTAGGTACCTACACCTAGCAACAAGCCACTAACCTCCACATAGGTACAGTTAGGTCTCAGTAAATTAATCCCAGCTCAACCCTTGGTAGCTTGGCAACGAGCGTCAAGGCTTAACTTAGGAGACAAAGTGTAAAGCATTCAAATATCACAAAACAGTAATTAAATAAAACACAGGAAACAGTTTAAAAATCCAAAACCAATTTATAAAAATAGTTTATATTTTTATCTTTAAAATGACACCAAAACGAATAAAATCGGTTCAGGGGAACCGGAGATATGAATTTTTAAAGAATTATTACTTTTCTAGCGCTTAGAAACAAAAAGCGCCAATCGGGTCATCTGGTTGCACCTCGACCGGGGCAAAGTCAAACTTTCAGGCCGACCGCGATGGAGCCCTGCTCGGCTACAGGTCGCGGGAGGCCTCGGTTAAAAAGTTACCTTCTGACTTAGTCTTTATTTTGAAGTTTTTCTTCACCGGGACGAACCTGCCAGTTGAATCCGACCTCCTGGAGCCCTTGTCCGGATACGCGATGTGGGTTTCCTCGGTGGAGACTTTTACCTTCGGACTTAGTCGTTTTTTCGAGATGAAAATCCTTCGACCGGGGTAAACCTGGATCTTGATCCGACGTCCATGGAGCCCTTCTCGGATACGATGGCTGGGAGGTCCCGGTCAACTTTTTACGTTCGGAATTAGTCTCTTTTTTGGATGTTTTTCTTTACCGGGACGAACCACGAAGTCAGGCCGGGTCGCGGTTGAGGCAAGCCGGCTAGAATTTCCGCGGCGGGTCGGTCCCTCTCTGGAGCTTTTTTCCAAAAATTCTCAAATCTTTTCCAAACTTCTGGGGCTTCACCCAGATGTTCTTTTAAGGTTCTTTTGGGGTCCACAGCTCACCCCAAGGGTCCAGAAGTTCTGTGATGGTCCTTGGGGGGTGCGGACTTCAACTCCCAGAATGCACCTGGCGCAAACTCCTTTTTGGCCACTGGACAGTGGTCAGCTGGTCGCTTTCTTCAGGAGTTGGTGCAGGGGACTCTGGTTAGCAATTTTTCACCTGTAGCAAACAGGGAGTCCCTCCTTGAACCAGTTGAAGCCAGGCAAAGTCCTTCTTGTGGTGAAGCCCAAGTGTGCAGCTGGTGCAGTCCTTCTGAGTGCAGGGTCCAGGTGCAGGCCAGGGGTCCAGCAGGGCAGTCCTTCTTCTCCTTAAGTTCCTTTCTTGTTGAATTCTGGAGGGGATCTAAGGCGTGGGTGCAGGTCTGCCAGTTTTATCCTTGCTCCTGGGTGAAAAGCAGGGGGGCCCTGGTTCTCCAATCAGGGACAGGGTCGTCCCCCTGTGATGACCACTTCCTGGGAAGTGTGGCAAAAATCCATCCCAGAAGGCAACAGTCTCTAAAAATCCAACATGGATGAATCTGATTTTTGGAGGTTACATCTGGCTGAGCCCACCCACTGGTGTGGCTAAAAATCATAAACACACCCCTCTCCTGCCCTCTCCTAATCTAATAAAGGGGGCACCTAATTGTCTGGGGTTGCAGGATGTGGGGGTGTTGCTGGGTGCTCCAAATGTCCTTCTCTGCCTTTGAAGACCAGTTTGGCAGCCCTCCCCCTTCCTGCCTCACCATCTGCTGAGGGGAGATTCTCTCCCCCAAGCACATTCCTTTGTGTGAAGCCTGGCCACTTCACACCTCATCAAGGCAGCCTGGCAGAAGCTGCTGCAGGCTGGCCAATCAGAGCACAGCAGCAAAAACAATGCAGAGCTGAAATTGGCAACTTTTTAGGTAAAGTCTAAACTTTTTACCTGGACAAGTTATATTAAATCCAACAACTGGAAGTTGTGGGATTTATTACAACAATCAATTTGATACCAAATTCTTGGTATGTAACATTTAAGGAGACTTTAAAATTTAAAATAAAGTCTGCCCATTCTAGCCTATAAAGGCCATTTACTTCAATGAGGGAAAAACAAATTTGGCTGTTTTTACCTCACCAGGGCTTATAAATCTATTTTTATAAAGTCCCTGCTTATAGTTACATGGCACCCAGCCCTAGGGGCACATAGGGCACACCTTAGGGGTGACTTATATGTAAAAATAAGGTAGTTTAAGACTTTGGAAGCACCTATAATTCCAAAGTCGAATTTGCATATAACTTTAATTTAATAGCAGCCAGCAAAGCAGGCCTGCCTTTAAAAGGACACTGGGCACCTCAGCAGTGCACCTAGGTGTGCACCACCTATGCTGTGGTCCCTAAACCTACATGCCCTACCATATACTAGGGACTTATAGGTAGGTTAACTTAGCCAATTATAATTAGCCTAATTTGCATATCCATTTTACACAGAGCACAGGCCCTGGGACTGGTTAGCAGTACCCAGGGCACCATCAGAGTCAGGAAAACACCAGCATAAAGTGGAAAATGGGGGCAAAAAGTTAGGGGGCCTCTGCAATCAGCCCTGTTTTCTCACACCCGCCCTCTCCTGTGTGTCAAAATGACGCAAGGGGAAAAATAAGGCACACAGGCCTTAAAGTAATTTTTTGGGTGGGAACGCCTACCTTGCATGTCATTAACGCAAGGCAGTTTCCCGCATCCAAAAAATGACTCACACGGAGGAATTTTGACGTCCACGGGCTCGTGTGTCAAAGTTTAAATATGGTGCACCGTTTGCGCCAAACGTGCATCAAATTTTTTATGCACATTCGGCGCAAACAGTGTATAAATATGCCCCTAAGTGATTAATACCAGCACTTTTTAAAGTTAACACCTGAAGAGTGTGGTGCGCGTGCTGGAAGCGCATGTTCCAGACGAGTAATAGATGAAGGGAAGTAAGTACTCCTTCAAGCATTGTGGTGATGCATTATTTGTCATATGTGAAACTGCAAGTCAAAAACAAGGGTTTGCTGGAGCCATGACTGAGTGAACTGGATCTTGTAGGTGTGGACGGTTCAGACTGAGAGACAAAAACCATAGGGACAATCGTCCAGATATAAAGCATTTGCAATCCACTAATCAGATTCAAATTGACTAGCGAAAGATGCAACAGCTGAAGGCCAAGCAGTGAATATCGCAGCATAGCAAATACTCGGTAAACATACGTTAGTTAATAAAAATAGTAAGTGGAAAATAAACATTACGAAATAGCTAGTCCCAAATACTATGCAGAAAGGATTAATAAATTGTGCATTGTCACAGAGTAGGGGAAAGCAGCTGTAGGTTACCAAGAATTTGACCCAAGAGGTAACCAGATGAAAACTATAAAAGTACATGAAAAAACAACACCAGTTTAGTTTTCACTATAGGTGTCCCCTATGCCATGATGCTAACAATTAGAGTCCTAGAAGCCCTGCAGAGGAAAACGTGAGAAAGGAGATAATTTAGACTAAGATTTATGAGTGATTTAGCCCCCTGCTGGCACCCCACCACCAGGCTAGTTCAGCAGAGGAGCTAGCATCTGTCCCCTGGTATAAGACCCCCCCATGCCCCATAAAGAGAGATCCTTGCTTTCCTGGTTGGCTGTGGCAAATTCAAGGCAGCCCACTACCGCTCATGCAATCTAAAAGTGTGCAGGTCGTGTATTCACTGTACCAGAAAATCACTGGTGTGAATCAATCCACTGTAGTTTTGGTTGTAGATATTTCCCAGAGTATATTATCACAATCCTTCAACAAAAGACTATCTGCAAATCTAGTTAGATTCACATTATATATTACCTTTCCAAGCGCACCAATAGAAGTGTAAGATACACACAGGTAAACGTTTATGAATTGACAAGCTTTCTAACTTTCATAGACTGTGTGAATGAGACCCATAGTTTAATATTTCCGTCCCTTGGATCTGCATGTTCAGGAAAATTAGGAATCAACATTACATCAACCTTGAAGTAGTGTGAATTGAATAATATATGACCACAGACTTAGTAGCCCCTCATCCAGGGACCACCATTCAGCCCTATACAAATAGATTGCAATAAAAGGACATAACAGATGACTGGTTACTCAGTGAGTGATTAACACAGAAGCATCATACATCAAAGCAGAGTACACATGGCAAAACACTTACCTTTTGTCTTCCACGTATAGGTTACAGTTCATATGCCATCTGAAAATGGAAACTAACACCATGAAAAAACCCAGTTGTGAAGCTCATCTTCAATTTTTAAATGGAAAATTCAAGTACTTTCACAACTGTGAAGGGACCCAGTATGACACCAAAACGCAGATAGAGTCTGTGTGTAATCAACTGACGGTGTATGATGTCGGAAAGGGAGTAGAATGTAGTGTTAATAGTGAAGGGTTGACCTGGCCAGGTAGTTGTTGTCTGTCTCATAGGAGTGAAAATCAAAGTAACTGGCGGTGAGTCTAATGATGTAACATGCCATAGTTCATGTTGATGCAGAAAGGTTATGATTAATTTATGGAACCAATCCAGCGATTAGTCATAAGGAATGTCTCTGGAACCAAAAGGTGAGCCGGCTAGTCTAACATGTGACCTAGTGATATGATGAGAAAGAACACAGTATTATAGAAGGAATTTAAAATGGACTGCTATCATCTCCTGATAATGAAACTCAGAATGATGCAAACTTGGAGAGGGCGAAGTAGGGAAATGATCCTCTCAAATTCTTCAACTGTTTTGCCAATGAAATAGAACACAAACAATATCAAGGGTAAAATATCTGAAGAAAGATCTGTAGATCACCTTTAGAGTACTTCAAATGTTGACCCTTCTAGTCTTCCAAGGAGGGAATACATGTAGAAGTCCAGATATAGTAAAGGAGGAATCTGGGCAGACAAAGGCCATGGCAGAAGATGTTTTTATGGGTCTACAAGAAGGGAGAGCCTAATTGCAATGGAAATCAGAAAAACACCCCACGTTCAAGAATGGTACCTCAGTAGGTATTTCTCACAGCTTCTGAACAATTTTTGGGAAGGCCAATTTTTAATATGTGTTTTAAGAAGTGCTTCATTTAATTTTCGGTTAAAGCGTATTTCCTGAAATCATGAAAAACACCATTGCTCCAATATTCAGGAAGGGTCTGACTCCGGTTACTAGATGATATATGCCAATCATTTTCACTGACATAGATTGCAATGTGTATTCTAGAATAATTCTACATAAACTGAAGAAGTAGATCACTTACAACATATTGTGCTTCTTCTCCAAGTGACCGATCAGGACACTATCAATAATTTATCAACGTTTTTTATAGCTCATGTATTCTACCAATTTACAATAGCGAAAAGGTGAAACTGTTACAGGCTTATCTTGTTATTTTTTAAGCTACATTTGATTTAGTAAAATTAGATATGCACCCTAAATAATCACTTATTACCCTTACATATAGGAGGAGAGACAAGATGGTGGCTGCATGTGCGACTGTGTGTGAGTTCCTGCTCTCCTAGTACAACTTTATGGTCAAATGAGAAAATGCCAACTAGTTTTATGAATTGGAATCTGTATTTGTGCTGATGTGGTCCTCTATTTTGTTGGCATTTACAGGTGAAGCCACCTCAACTTTCACGGCACACAGAGCTTTGGCGGAGCACTAGTCCTGGAGGATTGCAGCTGCAGGCAATTGCGGTGGTTGGGGGCTGGCACAGTGTGATCAACGCCCATGTACAGAGCGGTCGAAGGATAAGCGACCATGAGACTTCCAGCTTGAAATGACGCCAAAGGCTCCTCAGAGTTTGTGGGGGAAAGCAGGAGAATGTGGGCAATCGAGTCTACAATGAGAACCTGGCACAGCAAATCAAGTGGGTGTCCCCAGGGGGCTTTGTTCCAAGAAGAGCTTGTCTGAAGCAGAGAACACCCATTTGGCGGTCAGACCCACTGAGGTAGCCTCAGTGAAGAATGGAAAGTGACTCATAGCGGGTATCTTTAAGGCACCTAGCGTGGTGAGACAAGCAAAAGAACTGCAAATGAAAGAGCCATTTGGACCGTGTTTTTCCCCTTCGGGGGACAAGCAGAAAAGAGTGTCAATTGAAGGAGAGCCTAATCCTGCTGGTGAAGTCGGCATGGATCCAGCAACACTGGACCTACAATCGCAAACAGTAGCTATGGGCAATCCCCTCTCAGGTCACTGTGCACAAAAGCTTGGTTTCACCTTCAAATTTGAATTTGCCTGCAGGCGATCATTGCTCGACTACAGAGACTAACACAGAGATTCATACTATTCCAAGCCAAGCAGTCAATGTTTGAGGGGAAACTGAGCCCTTAATCTTGAGAACCAAGGGTATGACATGTTGATGAGGGTAATGTGCAGCCTGACCAAAGTCAAGTTAATGATCTACCTGGCATTGCTGTGGCTAAATCGACTGACTTTGTACTGATAGAGAGTTTCTTTCCCATGTCACACTGTTTCAGGGACTCAGATGACTCCAATCTTTTCACAGAGAAGGACTCCTATGGCAGCTTTAGAAATTTGACTGGGGGGGCTTAAGCGATACAGTCTGAACTGTGAAATCAGAGAAAGTGAGCTCAGGGAAATCTTTGCAGGGAAAAATGGAAAGGAGAAGGTCCATAAAGCCAGCTGTTCATGGGATGAAATGGGACTATTCCTCGACCCAGCAAACCTTGCAAACTGCAATGATCCCTCACAAGGTTCTGTTATCCAACCAGCTGGATCTTCAGAGTCTCCATCTCTTGATTAGATTTATTGTACCATTATTGAATATTTTGGCAATTTTTTTGTAAGACAGTCTGTGTATGAGAATGCCCGCTCTGACTCAAAGAGAAATTTTGATGGGATTTCCTTTTTTACTCAGATTTCTGTCACACCACAGTGGCGAGATGATGGCGACTAAGACAACTCGTTAGACCCTTTTAGGGGAAAGGGGAGGAGGCATATCTATTGATTCCTGCTCAACTAAAAATTGTGTACAAAAGTGCTGTGCATGTGTTTACTTCAGAAATTAAGGCTAAAGAGTACTTGGAAGAACTGCCTTAAGGAGGAAATGAACTGTTGAATATGCTATAGCAGGGTGGTGGGTGACACCATGGTGGGGTTAAACATTTGTTCTCTACCCAATGGTTAAGTGTCAATTAGCAGGTCAATTGAGACTCCACTCTTGGCTTTAAGTTTCTGGGATATGCATTTTGTTTGGGGGGCACTTACTAATAGTGTAAGAAGAGTTTTGAAAATGTGGTGCTGGGAGGGAGGACAAGCAATCCATCTTACAGATCGTGTGGTCTGGCTGTCTTGTGTGGCTGGTGAGGGGAGGGCTTTGTTGCCTTGGGAGGGTGTCGTTTTAGGCCTCGGGGATGGGAGTGGGATAGGAAGGCATGAAAGGAATAGAGTGTGTGGGGTGGGTGAAGGGGAAGTGCACAAGAGAAGAAAGGGCAAAACATAGACACTTTTATTGGATGGTAAAGAAAAACAGATACATTACATTTATTGGATGGTGGTGTTAAAATATAAATGGCATGAATAAGTAGTTTACAAATAGCTATTTGTGCATTGAACTACAGCAATAAAAGGAGACATGTGGTGGATAGCTTAAATGTCCTAAGGTCACACTGTGTTTAATTTATGGATCCAATCTTTATTATCTAGCAATAATTGACTTTATAAACATTGAGCTTGTGTATTGGCAATGTCAATCATTGTGTGTGGAAACCTGAATATTCATTTTAATTGTAACTTCCCCATCCAACACTTAGGTTGGTATGAAAGGAGAAAGCCCAAAGTATTTCGGGTAGTGCAGATCTTTATATTAAATCATGGTCTGGAGGATGTCTGGCAGTAACTGAAGGCTTCTGATCCAGGGTACATTTTTATCGGCCCTCCATAAGAAGCATGTCAGGTTAGAGTATTTTTTTGTTTCATCCAACACTTATGCTGGATCGTAATCCTTTATGGATAGAAATTAGAGCTTTAAGTAAAAAACAAAAGCCATAGCTTGGTCATTTGACAGGGGGTTACTATCGGATCAGAAATTTGTTCAACACATTTAGAAATGGATACCAGCCTTTTTGGAAATCAATAGAGATAATGCTCCTAGCAATGTTCTCTGGGATTCATCAAAGGTGGGAATAAGAAGGGAGACATTAAGCTTTAATTTAATAAGGAGAGAATGCAATCCCAAAAATTGAGAGCTGATAGGAAGGAGCTGATATCACTGGAATCTCAGCTAATGATAGCAGCTTAAGATAAAATATTATTATGTGACATACTGGACAGAATCTCGGTGGTGAGGGCTAGAATTACCCAGTTTTATTTGGAGCAGGTAGCAGGTACGTTCTAGGCATGCTGCTAGGAATGCTATCAATTCAGCTTAAAGGTAGGTAAATTACTGCTGACTTATTTTCCTCAGGCCAAGCAGTTCCCACCACTAGCCGGATGAAGTGGGACAAATACGTTATCAAGTCTTTATTTCCTTGATGTAATTCTAATAACTCTTTGTCTGCACTCATAGTGATTGGGCGTCTGTCAAAAACCTTTACGAATTGTTCTACAAAGCGACGCCAGTTGTACAAAAGAGGACTGTCTAATCGGACTAATGGTACTGCCCAAGTAGCTGCATCACCATTCAGGTATGATATAAGGAATACAATTCTAGATTGTGCATACGGAAAAGCACTAGGCCGACATGTAACATGTAATTCCACCTGTGTCAAAAAAATGTAACCTTATTGGGGTCCCCAGAAAACCTCTCTGTTGCAGCTAAAGGAATATGTGATGACTCATTCACAGCTATGTTAGTAGATGCAGGAGACGTGGTACGAGACTCGGATTCAGAACCATCTACTTTACACTGTAACTGAGTTACTTAATTCACTAAATCCGCTGTAACATTTTTTAGAGTCTGTCAAATCCCTTTGCATTTGAGTTACTACTTGCATAAGGGTATCTAAAGTGGCCATTTTGCGCAGCCCCCGTACAGACCAAGAGGAAAGTTTAAAATTTGTGGGATCACTATTCTGTCACGGGGTCCTTTCCTCGGGATCTGCACGTTGCTGAACAAAAGGTCCACCTTCCGACATCACCATCTCAGAAAGCTTTTATAGCACAGTGTGATGGTGAAGCCAGTTGGGGGAAGGGAATTTAGGGAAGGGAACAGCAGGTAGAGAGATCTGAAAGGGAAAGGTTGGAACAATCTGCATTTACTGATTCATAAAAAACTTAAATTGTTTATAGACTCTTGACTAAATGTGTCTCCGAGATATCAGGTGGAGACCTCTTCAAAAATCCAGGCGAAGCCCCTTGTGAAAACACAACATCAGATTCAAGAGATGGCAACAACGTTGAATTATGATTTTACACAGAATATCAATCCTGTAACATTTATGTATTCACATCATAAACCTTTGATCATGATTTGGAAAATCTCAAAGACTTAAATGTTTTTTCATATCTTAAGTTATACAAGGAACAATTAAAACTTTGATTAGTTTTATCTCCAAAATACTTTCACATTCATAACAATAAATGTCAAAAAGGTTTTAACCTAAAGCGCCTTACTTAATATCACAAGGAAGCGCTTTTACTTGAGTAATCTAAATCACTTAGATCATTGTGCCAATAACCTTTTCCTTCTGTGAATTGAAGCGCTTTATATCTGGGAACTGACACACCTTGAATTACTTGTGCACATAACGCTTTTTCTCTGTGAACTGAAACGCTTTGAATTACTAGGACAAAAGAGCGTTTTACATCTGTGAACGGAAACACCATGAATTACATGTGCACAAAGCGCGTTATCTCTGCGAACGGAAATGCTTTGAATCACTGAGCCAAAAGAGCGCTTTACACCTGTGAATGGAAACACCATGAATTACATGTGCACTAAGCACGTTATCTCTGGGAACTGAAATGCTTTGAATCACTTGAGCCAAAAGAGATCTTTACATCTGTGAGCGGAAACACCATGAATTACATGTGCACTGAGCGCGTTATCTCTCTGAACTGAAACGCTTTGAATCACTGAGCCAAAAGAGTGCTTTACACCTGTGAACGGAAACACCATGAACTACATGTACATTAAACGCGTTATCTGTGTGAACTGAAAACGCTTTGAATCACTGAGACAAAAGAGCGCTTTACATCTGTGAACGGAAACACCATGAATTACATGTGCACAAAGCGCGTTACCTCTTGGAAGTATTAACTTCCTCCAAACTTGGATTCAGAAAGGCCTTACCGCTACAAGTACGACCAACTAGTTTTTGGATGAACCATGTCTTGGTTAGATGATACTCTGCCATTCAGAAACTCTGGACTTTGCCAGAGAAACCTCCACGTGGTCTGGCTGCATCGAAGTCGCCAAAATAGTGAGCAACGTGCTTGGGTGTGGCTGGGCTTTATAGGCCTGCCACAACCCAAAATGGCCAATGCCTCTAAACACATGGTAAATGTAGTCCCTTTATAGGATAGCACTGATAAGGCATCTTGTCCGCCAATGCCCTGAACCTGCAGCTTTGTGAGCTTTACCACAGGACAGACAACGCTGATGGCAGTTCTTGGAACAAGCGGGGATGACCAGTGGTGCGCATAAAGCGCCTCAGAGTTGCGCAGCAGAATTTTGGGCGAGACCTGGACCGCTCCTGGCCTTATTCCTGACACCTTGCTTGGTATTCAATTGCTGTTGGATAGTCTTGGGGAAGAGATGGTAATTTAGTGGTCAGTTTATTATGGCATCGAACACAGATGGCATAAACACTGAGAATGCTCTCTGTGAAATGTCTGCCAATCTTGCAGATGCAGTTTGAAATGATCTAGAGGCCAACATGTGTAGCACAGACATCAATTGGGCGTGTGCCTGAATGGCATGGGTCCTTGTAGTTGCTATCTGGAGACTTGGTGCCATCTTCTCCAGGATTTCCATGATGGATACCGTCTTCAATCTGTATAAGTGAATGACATCCTCCTCTCTGAGGTCAATGAGTGATATACATTGGTCGAAAATATGTTCCTTCCTCCTTCAATGCCTACGTGGTTGCCAGACCTGGCCCTATTTGCAGGGTTCTAACAAATTTTTTGCCTTCAGCCTCCTAGTTTCCTGACTCTCTTTTTGTTGGCTTTAGGACTGCTAAACAGTGCTAAAGTGCATCCTCTATAACATAGTATGTTTGTCTCACACCTGTTTGGAATATTTGATTTACCTGTAAGTCCCTTGTATAGTGGTATACCACATATCCAGGGCCTGTACATTTAGTGATACTAGTGGGCCTGCAGTGCTGATTGCGCCTCTTACAGAAGTAGCCCTTTAAACCTGTCTCAGGACTTCCACTGCAGGGCCTGCGTGCACAGCTTAATGTCATCTTAACTTAGCCTTCCAAACTAGTTGCCAAGGCCTAAATTCCCCTTTTATTACACCTAAGTCATCTCCAAGATAGGACGTAGGTAGCCCTAAGGGCAGGGTGCTGTGTAAGTAAAAGGTAGAATATGTACCTTTAGATTCTGCATGTCCTAGTAGTGGCAAACAGCCTGTTTCATTTTTCACTACTGTGAGGGCTGCTCCTCTTATAGGTTATCAATGGGAATTCTATCATATTGTTTTAAGTGTTGATTCCTAATCTGAAAGGAGTAGCATTGCTGTGTTTGGTTTGTTTGGAATAGTAGTGAGAAATCCTGCTTACTGGAGTAGCTGGAGTTTACATTTTCAGGACTGCCACTTTTAGAAAGTGGGCAATTCTCTGTGCTTATAAGTCCATGGGGCTGATTTAAGAGCCCCTTGCACCTTCCTAACAACAATTAGCATCATTTTATGTACTTTAATTTTGTGTTGGATGGCCAAAAGCTCTGCACCATATTTACAAAGTGGCCCAATGCATGCATTGTGCCACTTTGTAATCCTTTGTGCCACATTATGCCTGTGCCAGGCATAATGTATGCAAAGGGGGCGTTCCCATGTTAGGGAGCCGAGAGATTTCCTTGTGCCATTTTTTTCAGCACTTTTAACATTTTTCAGAGTAGGCATTAAAAAAGGACATGCCAATGAATACAATGGCCCCTATGTCCTCTGCACCAACATTTTGGTGCTACTCCTGCAAAGTACATCAATAGCGTCAGGAATTCTGACTCTATTGCCCCCTACCCTGAGCCATGGTGTGCCGTATTTTAAATACAGCACACACATGGTGGCAGCTGGGGAGTGCTAGGGGGCGCAAGGTAAGTGGGACTGCACTGGGTGCAGCGCCACTTTTCTTAAATCAGCCCCTGTGTGCTTTGCAGCCTGACTCCAACCCGTGCCTGGGGCTGAGTGACAGCTACATTTGGTGCATACATTCCAGTCAGCCACAACACAGGAAGGGCTGGGTGTGATAGGGGATACATCTGCATTCATCTGCATACTGACAGTCATCCTGGGCTGGGAGAGGGAAAGGGCATTCACACTTTACATTTGTATAGGTTGTGTCCTTCCCTCACACAAAGGGCTGACATACCCCTTACTGATATCTGGACCCAGGGCTGCGCTAAAAGAGTTTTATTGTGCACTTGAAAGGTTCCTTTGAAGTCACCTCCAGATCAAATATATTTATGAGTATAAGTACAGGGGCTCTGAAACCCATGTTTTCAAAGCACTTTTGGATCTGGAACCAAACCCTTGTCAGAAGGACTGCTGTGCTGTTTACAGGGCTCATCTGGACTGCTCTCTTGCTATTGCCCTTCCGCCTGCTAATTGCTGGGTGGCCTGACACACTCATTGGAATTTTTCTTCTGTTGTAGCCCTCTGCCAGCTGCCCCTGACTCTGTTCTAATTAGACACTGCTGTACTGCCAGGAGAAACTGGCATTATTGTTATCTGCTTGGCTGTGTTGGCCTGTGGCTTGCTTACTGCTGGGCTACAGGAGGGACTACCACTTTTGCACTGTCATTTATGAGCTAACCTGCCTGCCTGTCTTGTGCCCCTGCAGTTTTTGCCATGGTCCTATTTGCTTTCCCCTTGTTTTGTAATCCCAGGATCATCAAGGATTGCCACTAAGCACTTCTGCTCTGGGACTCCATCACCTCATGAGTCTGACAGCAGTGTGCTGTCAAAAGGCTTCCTTTCCCTTTCAGTGGCCATCGTGCTGTAGGTAGAGCCAGTCCTAGAGCATCGAGAAGTGCTTCACGCTTCCCCAGCAAAGGGCTTTCTGTGCCCACAGCGCAGTTTATTCAGGAAGAGAAAGGGAAAGGGAAAAGAAAAGGGAAAGGGAAGGAAAGTGATGCGCTTTAATCAAGAAGGGCTGTGTGGACTGCAAGAACGAGTGCCTGGGGCCTGCTAGCACCACCTCTTCAAACAGCAAGGGACAAGCTCTTTCAACCGACTCAAGAGGTGAAATCAGAGGCAGCTCGGAATTGCCGCCATCGTGCATGACGCCCTGACCACAAGGGCTTCACCAGCAGAGCGCACCCTTCGGAAGCCAGGAAGAAATCCCTTCACCGGGACAGACTCTTGACAGTTTGTCCTTGCAGCAGCTGCTCCTTTTGTGATTCTGCAAGCAGGGGCCCAAGAAGAGTTTCCCCAAGATGCTCTGCCAGGCGTGTTCCCACCTTCACTCCAAAGCTTGGGAAGGACCGGGGGCACTGTTTGCTGACGTTTGAGAGTCACTATAGTGATCCCCTGGCTAGGGGAGGTGTTGTCTCCATGAAGAGCTACACAAATTACTGTACATCATTTAGTAGGTGTGCAGGTGTTCCTGTGCCCTTCGTTTTGGCAAATCATTGCAATAGGATGCAGGTGTGATGCACCCTATGTCCTGGTGGCAAATGTTTTGTGATCCATACCTGTATTGTAAACTGTGAGGATTCATGGGTGGTACTGCTGTATTTCATGCCCTCATGTAATAATGCATATTGTGTTTGATGCCTACATTTTCAGAATTGAGAGTAATATTTCAGTAATTACATATTACTCACAGTATTTATGATTTATATAGTTTTTGTTCTGGTGATATATCTATAATGTAAGAAACATATTTTAATATAATCTTGTGTGGAGTCCCTTTTGTGATGTATTCATTGTGTTACTGGTGTGAGTGTTTTGCTCAAATGCTTTACACATTGCCTCTGATGATAAGCCTACCTGCTCTGCGTCAAGCTACCAGAGGGTGAGCAGAGGTTATATTTGGTGTGTAACTTACTTGCCCTGACTAGAGTGTTAGGTTCTGCTTGGCTTAGGTGCATACCCTAGCCAACCAGAAACCCCATTTCTAACAGTAGTCATCTCCGAACTACCCCCCGTTGCAGTATAACAACCTCCAATGGGGTAGTTGAGCTGGACAAAGGGTTCTGTGATGGTGAGGATTTTATACCATGGCCACTGCATCACTTTCTATGCCAGGGTTGCATACTCGGGAATTCTGATGCATTTCTATTGCTGAGTTGCGAAAAGCCACACTACATCAACAATGACATGGTGATAAATACCACTGCATTACAGTTGCTCTAGAATTTCCACAGTAATGTCTACATTGTATATATTAATTCCTGCATGGCGTAGCGAGATTCAGAGCATTTTTCGCATGACACAATTGTAAAGAAATGACACATCTGTGCTGATACGTCATTATTTAAATGTGGCTTACTGCTTGTAGCGCCCTTGCACCAAATTACATTTGCCCTTGGTTTTTTGACAGAGGGGAATGAAAATGCACTAAAGCAGCAACCAGAATCCTTGTCAGAGAGAACCACAAAATATACTAAATTAACCTGTGCTGAACCATCTCGTAGAGGGCCCAAAAGCAGTCAGGCCTAACTCAGAGGCAAAATTTAAAGTATTTATCCAACACACAAACAGTAATATAGTGAAACATAACAGAAGGAACATCCCAAACAAACTTAGAAACATAGGATAAGGTTTAATAAATAAATGAGAACACAATGACAGAAATCAAACCAGTGGCACTGGCGATATACAATTTTAAAGTTTTAGGAAGGTATAGAGACTAAAAGCACAAAGTACCACTTGCAGTCACCTTGTGATGCTAGATCACGGAAAAGTCAAAAGTTCAAGCCATCTGTAATGAAGTGCAAGCCAGATATAGGGACTAGGTTTGTAGTGATGAAAAAGTTACCTTCTCAAAATCTTGCGCAAAGAATTCAGAAATTCAGGATTTCTCCTTTTCTTGTAAAGTAGGCAGTCTAATATCAGGCAAGGGTCCTGGACCTGGGGATAAGGGACTCATTCTAGCAGAGGCCAGCAGGGCTCAGGCCAGTGCAGTTGCAGATTCAGGCGGGTCCACTTGAGCTGGTCAGCTAGACAGTTGCAAAGAGGCCTCTGGAGCTTGTTGTATCCTTGTAGCTCATAACGGGAGGTCAGCCAACTGAACCTTGGAGTCACTTATGTAGCCTGAGATAGAGGGAGCAGGTACAGTATTCCTTCATGGAGACAGAACAGGCCTCAAGCAAATGGAACAGTCCTCTGGTTCTTGCTGAATTTTCAAGAGACCGCACGTCTGAATACCTGGGCACTGGTCGATTAAGGCGGCCGTCTGAAGGACACAAGAGTGTTCTCGACCACAAATATCGGGAGCAGCATATCTTTGGCGCTTCCTGGCTATACATAGCCTACGGCTTGTTCTAATTGATTAAATCTCCTGAACACTGGATTCAAGCGACATTTGGCTTATCCAAATAACAAGAGCCATCTGATTGACACCAAATAACAGACTCCTGGGACTACGACTCCTGGACACCCCAGCCATTGCATGTCATTTTCCCCACATTGGAGCATAGGTGCTTCCACTGCAATCATCCCTGTCCTGATGATGACCCCATCCTGATTTGCCTGCATACGGGGTCGAAACGTCGACACATTTCTAAAAGAGTGGAGGTGAAAAACATAAAAGAAATGTAATGATACTGCAGGGCCTCCTGGATTGTAGGAGCCACTGGAAGATAATTTTATACAACCACACTCTGCACTACTTCTACACTTTCACTGTTCTTTTAGGAGCACTTACCTTTGCTTACAAATAGTATGACAATTTGTTATTAGAATTATATGTTAGCATAAGATTCATATGGAGATAACGCCTGAAAGGATTAATACATCTCATTTGTTTTACATTTATGGTATAGAGAGGTTTTATTAAGCTGTTTATATTCGTTTGAAGTCTAGGCTACTTTCCCCTTGCACTGACCTTTATTATTATTATTGCTCTGGGAAAAAAGGCAGCCCTCAAACAACAGGGCTGTCTTTTGGTAACAGCAAGCCAGTCCTCTGGGGAAGAAGGCAGGCCTCAAACAGTAGGACAGTGTTCTGGGGAACAAGGCTGTCCTGCTTCTGTAATGTCTGCAGGTCTAGAAATGTCCTGAAGAGTAGCTCAGGAGGTTCAATATATATACCTGGTGCCATCCTTTGAAGTGGGAGTATTTTCTAGACTCCCTCCACATCTGGTTCTAGAAAGTTTCTTCCTTCCCCTGCCTATTTTTCAGCTCCACCCACAACCATCCTGGAAGGACCACCCTACCCATCCTGCCCACATCTGGTCTCCTATTGTTCACTGCCTGGACCCAATACACATTCTTAATGGGGGGAAAATTAACAGGCCTAGGAAGCTGGAAACTCCTAGAAGTCATTATAAGCTTTTGGGCAGGAAAATGCAAACTTTCTGAAAGTGGCATTTTCCGAATTGTGATCTAAAATCCAACTTCACAGTTAAATTACAACTCATTTGAGTCCAAACAAGCCATTTCTACCTGCTCCCAATTGAATGTTAGCACTCATTAAATGTAATAATGTTATCCAATGGGTGAGCTAGGCCTTCCAGTAGTGAAAATCAAATTCAGCATCCTTTCACTACCAGAACATGTAAAACTTAAATCTTCATATCCTACTTTTTAAATACAATATACGCTGCATAACGGGCCTCTAGGACATACCTTAGTGGTGACAAATAGGTATCAAAAAGGACGGTTTAAGCCTGGCAAAAAGTTTATTTTGTCAAGACAATTGATAGAATGCACACCTTATTTTCTCGTAATCAACAATTTTTCAAAATGCTCAGTGCCAAGATTTTTGCATGCACACTCGACTCATGCTCTGCCCTGGTAGCACAGATTTAAGTTCCATGAGTTATGGTGCGCCATCATACACCAGCCTCAAGCTGCACAGCCAGGCAGACATAATTAGTGGGAGTCAAAAAACAAGAACCCAATTTCCATCCAAGTAATCTATAATGATCCATGTTTATTCCATTATTTTTCATTAATTTCAAAATTCACACAGAGGCAGCATATTTTAAAATTAGTTTGGAGTCATGCTGCCTCTGTATGAATTCTACTTCAGAACACAAGTACAACAATCAATTAAAAATATTTTTGAGAGTTACATTTGTTTGATATTTTCTCCACTCTCTATTACTCTCCCGACCCATACCTCCCTCTCTACTTTTCTGGTAGTGCTACGCTCCTCCCATACCAGTGAAATTCCACCCATTCTCATTGGAAATCCCTTCCTGACTACTCATGGTGTGGTCCTAAATGCCTAACCTTTTAGGGATGTTTATGTGTCAGACTGCCCACATCCCTATAAGTGAGTTTTTGTAATCAACAGAGAGTATCATTACTGTATAGCAAACCAATAGGTTGAGCCCCTAGTATACCCTGTGAATATTTGGGAAAACGTTTCTAAAACGTGCACCACCCATGTGAACACGTTGTATATTTTTAGCTTTAATTTCATGGTTTGGCCATCTTTTGGTCTTTATTCAAATATTTATGCCTAGGGACCAAATCTGAGAAGACTACAATGATCCCTCTACAAAGATATTGTGCTTGGCTGTTTAAATGAGCATAGCTAGGATGCCCTCATTTTTTTAAACAGATATAATTTGTTCAAATTTCCTCTATGCCTGGAAGTTTCAAAAGTCATGTGAATAAGTTTGGAAATTCAATTCATTACTTATTTTAAACTTTTTTTTACTTGATCACTTGAGCCAGAATTCTCTCCTCGATTTGATAGTCACCAAAATGCAACAGCACAATTATTGAGTATCTACTAAATTAACGAGCTGAAAAGAGAAATCAGCGTGTTCTAATTGACAAATCTTCTTTGAAACCTAATAAACATGAGTTCAAATTAGGTTCTTGATCAGTTAAATGGTTAAAAATTCTGGGCCTTAGCTACAGTTACAAGATCGAGTATGTACCATCAACATGGTGGAATACTTTGCAGGGAGTATCACCCCCACCCTGGATTTAAATATTTCCATACCAGCAGTGCCTGTAAATGCAATGAAAGTTTGACAGATGGCTTCATCAATGTGATGAAGACATACAGCAATCGCTCGGTCAAATGCTTAAACATCCAACATCGCTTACTCTGTCAGACCATAGAAGGTATATGTCAGCTGCAAAGATTGAGTAGTCTCTACTGCTGACATATTGAAGGTCTGCCTGACTCTAAATGAAGTGCGCCATTTTTTAAGGCCCGCCCTCTCCTGTGTGTCAAAATGACGCAGGGGTATAAATAAGGCGCACAGGCCTTAAAGTAATTTTTTGGGTGGGAACGCCTACCTTGCATGTCATTAACGCAAGGCAGTTTCCCGCATCCAAAAAATGACTCACACGAGGAATTTTGACGTCCACGGGCTCGTGTGTCAAAGTTTAAATATGGTGCACCGTTTGCGCCGAACGTGCATCAAATTTGTTATGCACATTCGGCGCAAACAGTGTATAAATATGCCCCTAAGTGATTAATACCAGCACTTTTTTAATTTAACACCTGAAGAGTGTGGTGCGCGTGCTGGAAGCGCATGTTCCAGACGAGTAATAGATGAAGGGAAGTAAGTACTCCTTCAAGCATTGTGGTGATGCATTATTTCTCATATGTGAAACTGCAAGTCAAAAACAAGGGTTTGCTGGAGCCATGACTGAGTGAACTGGATCTTGTAGGTGTGGACGGTTCAGACTGAGAGACAAAAACCATAGGGACAATCGTCCAGATATAGAGCATTTGCAATCCACTAATCAGACTCAAATTGAGTAGCGAAAGATGCAACAGCTGAAGGCCAAGCAGTGAATATCGCAGCATAACAAATACTCGGTAAACATACTTTAGTTAATAAAAATAGTAAGTGGAAAATAAAGATTACGAAATAGCTAGTCCCAAATACTATGCAGAAAGGATTAATAAATTGTGCATTGTCACAAAGTAGGGGAAAGCAGCTGTAGGTTACCAAGAATTTGACCCAAGAGGTAACCAGATGAAAACTATAAAAGTACATGAAAAAACAACACCAGTTTAGTTTTCACAATAGGTGTCCCCTATGCCATGATGCTAAAAATTAGAGTCCTAGAAGCCCAGCAGAAGAAAACGTGAGAAAGGAGATACTTTAGACTAAGATTTATGAGTGATTTAGTCCCCTGCTGGCACCCCACCACCAGGCTAGTTCAGCAGAGGAGATAGCATCTGTCCCCTGTTATAAGACCCCCCATGCCCCATAAAGAGAGATCCTTGCTTTCCTGGTTGGCTGTGGCGAATTCAAGGCAGCCCACTACCGCTCATGCAATCTAAAAGTGTGCAGGTCGTGTATTCACTGTACCAGCTCATCACTGCTGTGAATCAATCCACTGTAGTTTTGGTTGTAGATATTTCCCAGAGTATATTATCAGAATCCTTCAACAAAAGACTATCTGCAAATCTAGGTAGATTCACATTATATATTACCTTTCCAAGTGCACCAATAGAAGTTTAAGATACACACAGGTAAACGTTTATGAATTGACAAGCTTTCTAACTTTCATAGACTGTGTGAATGAGACCCATAGTTTAATATTTCCGTCCCTTGGATCTGCATGTTCAGGAAAATTAAGAATCAACATTACATCAACCTTGAAGTAGTGTGAAATGAATAATATATGACCACAGACTTAGTAGCCCCTCATCCAGGGACCACCATTCAGCCCTAAACAAATAGATTGCAATAAAAGGACATAACAGATGACTGGTTACTGAGTGAGTGATTAACACAGAAGCATCATACATCAAAGGAGAGTACACATGGCAAAACACTTACCTTTTGTCTTCCACGTATAGGTTACAGTTCATATGCCATCTGAAAATGGAAACTAACACCATGAAAAAACCCAGTTGTGAATCTTCAATTTTTAAATGGAAAATTCAAGTACTTTCACAACTGTGAAGGGACCAAGTATGACACCAAAACGCAGATAGAGTCTGTGTGTAATCAACTGACAGTGTATGATGTCGGAAAGGGAGTAGAATGTAGTGTTAATAGTGAAGGGTTGACCTGGCCAGTTAGTTGTTGTCTGTCTCATAGGAGTGAAAATCAAAGTAACTGGCGGTGAGTCTAATGATGTAACATGCCATAGTTCATGTTGATGCAGAAAGGTTATGATTAATTTATGGAACCAATCCAGCGATTAGTCATAAGGAATGTCTCTGGAACCAAAAGGTGAGCCGGCTAGTCTAACATGTGACCTAGTGATACGATGAGAAAGAACACAGTATTATAGAAGGAATTTAAAATGGACTGCTATCATCTCCTGATAATGAAACTCAGAATGATGCAAACTTGGAGAGGGCGAAGTAGGGAAATGATCCTCTCAAATTCTTCAACTGTTTTGCCAATGAAATAGAACACAAACAATATCAAGGGTAAAATATCTGAAGAAAGATCTGTAGATCACCTTTAGAGTACTTCAAATGTTGACCCTTCTAGTCTTCCAAGGAGGGAATACATGTAGAAGTCCAGATATAGTAAAGGAGGAATCTGGGCAGACAAAGGCCATGGCAGAAGGTGTGTTTATGGGTCTGCAAGAAGGGAGAGCCTAATTGCAATGGAAATCAGAAGAACACCCCACGTTCAAGAATGGTACTTCAGTAGGTATTTCTCACAGCTTCTGAACAATTTTTGGGGAGACCAATTTTTAATATGTGTTTTAAGAAGTGCTTCATTTAATTTTCGGTTAAAGCGTATTTCCTGAAATCATGAAAAACACCATTGCTCCAATATTCAGGAAGGGTCTGACTCTGGTTACCAGGTGATATATGCCAATCATTTTCACTGACATAGATTGCAATGTGTATTCTAGAATAATTTTACATAAACTGAAGAAGTAGATCACTTACAACATATTGTGCTTCTTCTCCAAGTGAACGATCAGGACACTATCAATAATTTATCAACGTTTTTTATAGCTCATGTATTCCACCAATTTACAATAGCGAAAAGGTGAAAATGTTACGGGCTTATCTTGTTATTTTTTAAGCTACATTTGATTTAGTAAAATTAGATATGCACCCTAAATAATCACTTATTACCCTTACATATAGGAGGAGAGACAAGATGGTGGCTGCATGTGCGACTGTGTGTGAGTTCCTGCTCTCCTAGTACAACTTTGTGGTCAAATGAGAAAATGCCAACTAGTTTTAGGAATTGGAATCTGTATTTGTGCTGATGTGGTCCTCTATTTTGTTAGCATTTACAGGTGAAGCCACCTCAACTTTCACGGCACACAGAGCTTTGGCGGAGCACTAGTCCTGGAGGATTGCAGCTGCAGGCAATTGCGGTGGTTGGGGGCTGGCACAGTGTAATCAACGCCCATGTACAGAGCGGTCGAAGGGTAAGCGACCATGAGACTTCCAGCTTGAAATGACGCCAAAGGCTCCTCAGAGTTTGTGGGGGAAAGCAGGAGAATGTGGGCAATCGAGTCTACAATGAGAACCTGCCACAGCAAATCAAGTGGGTGTCCTCAGGGGGCTTTGTTCCAAGAAGAGCTTGTCTGAAGCAGAGAACACCCATTTGGCGGTCAGACCCACAGGGGTAGCCTCAGTGAAGAATGGAAAGTGACTCATAGTGGGTATCTTTAAGGCACCTAGCGTGGTGAAACAAGTAAAAGAACTGCAAGAGAAAGAGCCATTTGGACCGTGTTTATCCCCTTCGGGGGACAAGCAGAAAGGAGTGTCAATTGAAGGAGAGCCTAATCCCGCTGGTGAAGTCGGCATGGATCCAGCAACACTGGACCTACAATCGCAAACAGTAGCTATGGGCAATCCCCTCTCAGGTCACTGTGGACAAAAGCTTGGTTTCAGCTTCAAATTTGAATTTGCCTGCAGGCGATCATTGCTCGACTACAGAGACTAACACAGAGATTCATACTATTCCAAGCCAAGCAGTCAATGTTTGAGGGGAAACTGAGCCCTTAATCTTGAGAACCAAGGGTATGACATGTTGATGAGGGTAATGTGCAGCCTGACCAAAGTCAAGTTAATGATCTACCTGGCATTGCTGTGGCTAAATCGACTGACTTTGTAGTGATAGAGAGTTTCTTTCCCATGTCACACTGTTTCAGGGACTCAGATGACTCCAATCTTTTCACAGAGAAGGACTCCTATGGCAGCTTTAGAAATTTGACTGGGGGGGCTTAAGCGATACAGTCTGAACTGTGAAATCAGAGAAAGTGAGCTCAGGGAAATCTTTGCAGGGAAAAATGGAAAGGAGAAGGTCCATAAAGCCAGCTGTTCATGGGATGAAGTGGGACTATTCCTCGACCCAGCAAACCTTGCAAACTGCAATGATCCCTCACAAGGTTCTGTTATCCAACCAGCTGGATCTTCAGAGTCTCCATCTCTTGATTAGATTTATTGTACCATTATTGTATATTTTGGCAATTTTTTAGTAAGACAGTCTGTGTATGAAAATGCCCGCTCTGACTCAAAGAGAAATTTTGATGGGATTTCCTTTTTTACTCAGATTTCTGTCACACCACAGTGGCGAGATGAGGGCGACTAAGACAACTTGTTAGACCCTTTTAGGGGAAAGGGGAGGAGGCATATCTATTGATTCCTGCTCAACTAAAAATTGTGTACAAAAGTGCTGTGCATGTGTTTACTTCAGAAATTAAGGCTAAAGAGTACTTGGAAGAATTGCCTTAAGGAGGAAATGAACTGTTGAATATGCTATAGCAGGGTGGTGGGTGACACCATGGTGGGGTTAAACATTTGGGGCCATATTTATACTTTTTGACGCAAAACTGCGCTAACGCAATTTTGCGTCAAAAAAATTTGCGCCGTCTAACGCCATTTGGATGCGCCATGCGGGCGTCAAATTTATACTTTGACGTACAGCGGCGCAACCAACAGGTGGGAGTCATTATTTCGTGACGCACACAGCGTCCGTCTGTCGTAAAGGAAACCAACGTAAATGCGACGCACATCACTGTGGGTCGATTTACGACAGCGCAATCGTGAAAACGCCATTTTTTTTCACGCAATTGCGTCACATTTTTGCGCGAAAACTGCCCTTTCAGGAGAGGAGACCCAAAATGGATCCTAGATGCCCCAACAGACCCCAGGAGGATGAGAGCAGACCAGGAACCAGCCAGGAGGAAGCATACAGGAACCAGGACATTTTTAAAAGAAAAAGAAAGTGTCGCTTCAGTGCAGAGGAGCAGGAAATCCTGGTGAAAGAGGTGACGGAACACCAGCACCAACTTTTCATCACCTCTAAATTGCCACTCAGTAGGAGAGAGGCCATCTGGAAACAAATTGTGGACAAGATTAACAGTGTGGCTGAAGAACGCCGGACAGTCACTGAGTGTAAGAA
Source organism: Pleurodeles waltl (assembly GCF_031143425.1). Classification (NCBI taxonomy): domain Eukaryota; kingdom Metazoa; phylum Chordata; class Amphibia; order Caudata; family Salamandridae; genus Pleurodeles; species Pleurodeles waltl. The sequence continues at coordinate 272,314,326 of NC_090449.1, forward strand.
ACGCTGGCATGACTGCAAACGTAGGACCAAAGAGAAAATGGCCAGGAACAGGAAGGCAGCAATGCAGACTGGAGGGGGGAGTCCAGCACAACAGGAGGCCCTGGACCACATGGAGGAGATGGTCGCAGCCGTCATCCAGGAGGAGATTGTCACAGGGATTCAAGGACTGGACAGCGCAGACTACCATGACACTACGCACATGCAGGGTAAGTCGCATGGGGAATCATAATACAATAATGGGGACTGTAAGCAGGGGGGGGATACCTACTACACAATGCATGTAAGTCAGCACATATATGAAGTGGCATGGGGAAAGGGGCACGGCAGGGGGGCATGCCCAGTACTGACCGCAGCTGGGGCACGACAAAATACAGCAACAACAACAGTCCCACGGGGACATCCTGTAATTACAACAAGAGAGCCAAGGGAAAGCAGTGACAGGTGGGAAGGATACTACCTCAAATCCACATCCAGGCACTTGTATTGCAAAATCTATTCCCCATCAACTAGGTCCCTACCTGTAATGCTGTAGCAAATACAACAACTGCAATTTAACAGCCACCACAGTTGACAATAACACCTCTCATCTCTGTGCAGCTATAGCACCAAATGGCAGGAACCCCACCCTGGAACATACATACCTAAATTAGGGGGTGAGGATGACATCTGCAATTACTCCTAGAAATAAGACAAAGGTAGCAGTACACTCAAATGCCGAATGTCCATAACTGACACATACATAAGCCTAAGTAAACAGCAATAGGAGCCACACAGCACTAACGATACACACATGCTGCATACGTCAGGGTCCCTCACGTGCCTGCCTAACAAGGCTACATCACTAATGTCATACTGCTCAGACAACAACATTGAGGAGGGGACACAGGCAACTGGTCACTGAAACACACCTGCAAAGTCGGACAAACAAATAGGACATTCATACGATAAACAGGCCAATCCAATTCAATACACATCACCCAACATCATCTCAAAACATCAAGAATGTTGACATCCATACCACATACTAACATTGACATGCATAGGTAATGCCACGTGACATGTACAGATCATGCAATGTGAATAAAAAGTGTATGGGGCAGGGCCTGAGAGGCAAGTGTGCTGCCAGGGCAGTCACAACACCCACAGTCAGTCAAAGTGTAGTGTGGCAAGTGAAACGTATACTTTGCGCAATCGCCTCAGGCTGGAGGCCTTTGTGCATCTTACCCTGATTGTACTTATACTCATTTGCTCACATCTAAGTGCCTCAGAGCAATTTGCACTAAATGATTCTCATTGCCCTTCCTATCAGTTAATGTAGCAAATAGTCAGTCCTAAGGTGTTGTCAATTAGCCAAATCACACTGTTTTGCCTACTTCTGCACTGGAGTTTGCCAGAACATATTCACTCTGTGCCCCAGTCAAGGATACCGTCTGGTACGTTGCTGATAGATGTGGTAGGGGTTAAGGTTTGGCATTCCTGCGTAGGGAAACTTTGTCATCACCATGACATATGTCTTTTACATTCACTTCCTTGTCCCAAGACACGCATGGGGGAGTTTCCAAACAGAAAATAATAACTAGATGCTGCCTGCCTTGCTGCTGATGCACAACCAGATCCTAGCCCATTCCTCTGATATGAGGGATGATGTCTCCCCTGTGATTCTGACAGGCAACCTCCAAACTTAACATGCTGTGCTATACATAGAACATGCAGAGGGAGAGTAGAAAATGTTGGGCACCATGAAAGCTGTGTACTAATGTATTACTCTCCTGCGGACTATTTCAATTCTAACAGTGTGTATTGTTTGTGTAATTGGGGCTCACACCTAAATTCCTACAAGTCAGTTGTACAATGAAACTACATATCAAACTAATACTGTCTTTGTCATTTGTGTATGGGAACATACCGGAAAAGATAGAAATGTGTAGGACCTGAGTGACCACCACTTCCCTGAGAAGTTCCAAAGATGTCATGCGCTCGGATGTGTAAACATTCCTTTGATGTGGGAGACCAGAGGCACTGCTAGTTAGTCTTAGCTAAATTGAATATCTGGGTGACAGAGTTATTTACAAGTGGGTCAAACTTAGTCCCCCACACCATTAGCTATCCTGCTGCCTAGAAAGCCAAGAATAACATGTTGGATAATGAGAGCCCACCCTACAAAATGTCCCTCCATGACAATAGTGAAACACCGAGTGAGGAGTAGGAGAAAAAAACGCCTATTCCTAAATAATTACAAAGCAACAGCTAGAGGCGACCTGGCAGACATGTCTGAAAGATCAATATCAAACATGTGACACACAGGTGGGCCATAGGCCTACAACAATGCCCTATGACGGACAGCAGATACCTAGACAAACACAGAGTACAATGTTAAGGCATCCAAAGGCTTGTATCTTACTGCAAAATTGTCACAACACAGACACACTAATTGTACCCTGTTTCATTGCAGAGGAACACGGATCTCCTGCTGATCTGCCTGTCCATGAGTTCCCTGATGACATGGATGACGACACATCAACCTCCCACAAGAGACCATTGACATGGTCCTTGAAAGCCTCCAAACCCCACCTTCAGTCACAAGGAGGAGCACAGAACAAGCAGCCACCACAGTAGAACCACCCGCCACCCCAATTGTAAGACCTGCCAGCTCCAACACAGCTGAGGACTCTGACGACACTGGCACCAGCTTCGAAAGAACTGTCGTTGGGGTCCAGCGGGAGCTGGCCAAGGAGGTGCGGGGTGGGGATGCAAACTATGGCAGCCAGCCTTGAGGGGGTGCGTTCGTGCATGTTGTCAACTGCTGATCAGGCCGCTGCAATGCAAGCCAGAAATTTGCTCTTGGAGGACATTTCAAAAACACTGAAGGAAATTGGCACAGCTGTCATCCAGTTGACACAACAACTCAAACTGCAAGCCACTCAACGTGTGCACGAATGCAACATAGAACCCCTCAGGGCCGACCTGGCTGACTACCATCGGGATGTGGCTGCCATTCTGAAAAACCAGCAGGCCCTCCTTGCTGCAGTACTGCCCTTCCTTACTCAACAGGGATCAGCCCCCGGGATGTCTGCCTCCATGTCTTCTAACACTGAGGTGTGTGTTGCCCCTTCACAACCAACAACAACAAGGACACACCAGGCAACACACACATCAGAAGAAGAAGACATGGATCAGATAACATTCACACGCAAGAGTACCCGGAAGCCCTAGTCCCTGCACCATGCCCTACTCTGACCAAGGTCCTACGTTTTGACACATGCCAGTCGCACTACAACTAACCTCAATGACTGTTCGACAATCCACTGTATGACTTGTCCACCTTGCCAGTGAATGTTTCTCTCCTACCATTTGGCATTTCATGTTCCTCTGCACTGTCTGTGACATCACCCCAGCATGTCAGGAGCATCATCCACACCCCTTCTGTAGGATCACCATGTAATAATGCACCAGAAAGGAGTCAGCAAACATGGTGAATGGACATTTTGCACAACACCACCTATAAATAAATATCACTTGCACACCTATTGTGTCTCTGTGTCATTTCAAAATTCAACTGTGCAGTAGATAACTCCAAAGTGGCTGTGTGGCAACCATGTCGATTCTCTATACTACTGTCCTGATTTCATGTATACTGAAACATCTGTGCAGTGGCCAGGATTGTATCATAGCTTTACTATACTGAGGAAAATAACTGATGAAGGGACTAAGCACACACAATCATGCTGTGTTGGACAGAATGATGCACTATCTATAGCTATTCTACACAACTAATGGTGGCTGAGAAATGTAGGCACCATGCAATACTAAAATTTGAAATTATGCTGTAGAATGAAAGGAATGATAAACAAATTACACAGCATCAATCACCCTTACGGCGTATACTTCCATGAAGGAAATTAATGCTGAATCAGTACACACATGATGTAGGTCAGCAATGACAGCAACAAGACAAGAGTGTGAACAAATCATCATCTATAAAGCTCTCCCTGAACTTCATAATGCTGTCCGACCTATCTATTTACCTACAATAACAAGTCTGGAAGCACTCTTTGTGAAGTAGGATACATACCAACCCCAAACCTTGATGATCAATGCACACTACCAATGGTGGCTCTCCAACATGGTGGATACTTACCAAGTTAGCACACGGGTAGCTGGCATGTTAAACCTCATAAGCCTGGGGATAGCGAGCATGGAACACAAATGTCATACTTAAACTTTCTGCTACACTGATGTCAAGGCCATGAAAAGGTAGCACCTAACGCATCAGGTAAAGGGTTAACAAATGTTTTATTTAAGAGTAGTAATAAAAGAGGCAATTAAGGGAAAGGTAAACCTACACTAATCTAACCAGACTACTACTAACCCACAACTGTCCCTAACTAACCTAAGCTAAACTTACTCTACACATGTAACGAAACGATCTAAACATCAACCCCCCACCCACCATTGAGAGACAAGACACATGCAGTACAACACTTACTAACCTACACACATACTATACTATCCTAAACAAACATATATTTTTTTCTTTTTTTTTTCTTTTTATATATATATTTTTTTTTATTAAACAGGAATCCCAACATTGCCTCCCACCCACCCACCCACACAAAAATATTAGATAGAAAGAATAAGGACCCCCCACCCTCTTACCTAACACTAACTAAGCTAATTACCTATACTTATCCTATAACTAACCCCCCAAACCCAACTAACAGTATGAAAAGAGGAAAGAGGTGAGAGGGGAGGGGTAAAAGTTCAGGAGGGCAAAATTTCTAAAGATTTGCCCTCCGAAGTGTGCGCCGGATGGAGCACACCTTCTCCTTAACCTCAGCCATGTCCTCCTTGCGAATTAACCTGTCCAGTTTTCTAGACAATGCCTGGAAGGCTGCAGGGTCAATTGGAGAGTCACTGCTGGTCTGCGTGCCGGTGGAGGTGGAGGTTGTTGCTGGAGTGGAGTGGCCACGGGACAGCCCTGCTCCCAACACACGGCTGGGTCCAGGTCTTGAGGAAGATGCCTGGTCCGTCGCTGGGTCCCCTTGGGCAGACCTGGTGGTTGTAGTGGCGGTGGTTGTAGGTGGCACCGTTGGTGGAGCCTGTGGTGTGGCATACCACGCCCCGGAGGCCCGATCGGAATTGTATCTGCGGGCCATCCTCCGATACCCACACTGCACCTGCAGGATGTGCCTGTACCTCATTGCCCTGCGCTCAAAATGGTTGCGCTCTGCGGCACTCAGGTTTGCAGCTGTGAAGAGAAAAGGGAAATATTGAGCATTGAATTTACAGTGGGTTGAATCCCACAATGGCTCATTTGTCCATTACTATAAATATATTGTATGCAGCAATTGTTACAACATAGTTCACGGAAATGCTCAGAGGAAGTACATGTGAATCATGCATACCTAAGGTCATATCACACCTAGCATATCCATGTCTCTACATGATGGATGACATCACCCTAAACTACTCATCCAAATCATACCTAAGGCATTTGACATTATGGCACCAGCTCTTCCGCATACTGACTTCAGTACATATGTCATTCTATGTGATAACACTCACACTCCTCACTCAATAGCATTTTTAATTAGTTGTGTGCTAAGATTGCACCCCTGGCCCAGAATCATATGTCCACATTAGGTGTCAGATGTAGGAATTTAGGAATATCAACTGCCAATTTGCAAAGCAGAACGGTGTCTCTGACACCGTCTGCGAGTTGCTATGGGGTCCCTAAAACCCACCTCATGAACATCACTGATGTGGGTTCCAAGTTGCCCCACCTTAGCAACATGAGCACTCACGGGGATGGAGGCCTGCTGGGACCAGCAGAACTCCATAGACGTGACTGTTTTTAAATTAAGCAAGTTATTTTTCCCCAAGTGTAGGCCGTTTACCGGAAAGGAAAATGATCTGCCATTATTTTTAAATCACAACAATTGTACTTGGAAAATTTCACGGTAATTATTGGTCCCTTAGACCACTGGCTGTTTTGCGCAGGATTATTTTAGTCCACTCACAAAGGTGAAGCTTTACAATGAGGACCCCTTCCAGTCAGCAAGGTGGTTACCATCCACTTCAAGTGGATGATAACAGCTACTCACTTTGCAACCACGTACTCGGTTGCAAATGGGATTGCCTACCACTGTGATTTGCAAGTAGGTCTGGTAAAACCCTTTATTATATCCATTTTGAAAAGCATTTTCCTCATATGTAAATGACCACCAAATACATTTTGGAATAGGAAACAGACGTTTGCAAATCCCACACATATATTTATGCCATTTGCAACGTGTAGACATTTTTCTCACTCTGGCCCAAGGTACTAACTCAAGTCAAAAAAGGTGTTAAGTACGTGTAACATACTGGTTGCTACAGTCCTAGGTACCCGGTTTCACAGTAACATCCCAGTCTTTGTGGGTGGTGTGGGAAGAACAACCAACAATCCCATGTTCAATGCACACCCAGGAGTGTACAGAAAGTTCAACAATTATGTGCCTTCACACACAACACCTATGAAGGGCTAGCAACACGTTGTAGTCAGCCCAACCTTGTCACATCCCAGGTCCACACATGTCAAAATGTTATGACTTAGCCCAACATAACATACTATTAGTGAGGCATGTTTAACAACACACACAGGGGAGGTAGTACACCCATTCACATGATTCAACTGAACACCTAGGGCATTGCACTCAAGTCACACACACTTCGAGTTCACCTTGTGGAAGTACATGCCCACGGAAGATCCAACCTACAGTGTACACAGTCCATCCTCAACTAGGAAGAAGCACTTGTCATCAAAGCCATGTGCCTAAGCTATCTGGGAGACTTTCAGTCTGATATGCAGACTCAGTTCATGGCAAGTCCCTGACCAAGTCTAACATTGACCAGTGTATTCCAAATGAGTCATACCATTCCCAATTTCCGCCCTAATTGAATGGGCTACAGCCCCTCAATCTGAGAGATGACTACGTATTGCTTTGCAGAAACATTATTCAAATTTGATATCACACTAAAAGAACAAAGCCAATGAACGGCCAGCACATCAAATCATGAATTCTCTTGAACACACAGTAATCCATCATGCGTCATTACCAAACAATGTAAATAGCACTCAGGCGACACTCACTGTAGGTATCGGGGTCGTCAAAATGGGCCACCTCTCCCACGGTGTACGGGGCTGGTCCACCTGTAAAGCATGAAACAAAGATTATACTCAGACTGTGTGAACAGACAAATGATTTCTGTTACAATGACACTGTGTGAATATGACATGGTAATGATAGACTTTCACACATGCTTATCCTGCATGGATCACTTTGTATTCAACATTATCATTGGATGAGTCTCCTGCTCCAGTGACACACCCTACTACACTCATGCAGTGGTCAGGACAGTCATGTGTCGTCCAAGTTAATCCTCCATTAGTATGCCCCAACAATAATGTTATCCATACATCTCAGCATGTGCATCCCGAGAGACATTCCAAAACTGGTTCCATGAGGACTACATGACCACTCACAATTAAACAGGCTATTTGGACAGGGTCAACAGACAGCAACCAGACACACATGTGACATATGTGTGAACAACATGACTAACTTCATGTGACGTGACGGCAACACACATGTATAGCATCATCATGTGTTTCCAATTTTCTGTCTAGCTATGGCGTCTGCATATGTAGGTATGTTGTTTCTACATGACGTACTCACTGGCCATTATGACCAGTGGAGTACAAATAGAGCTGTTCACATGTTGCTTTTCTGACACAAATGCAACACTACATTACATGCAGCTACAGGCATCTGGTATGTTTTGCAAAAATGAGCTATCGGACTGGTAGCATAGGTCTTCATACACATTCTTCAACAAATACACATTAGGACACATATGTATACCTTTGTAGCACAGCATTTGAAACATTTTGTGACGCAGAGAGGGGGCGACTTAGCATAATACAAATAGATGTTGAATTTATAAAGCTGTCATTGCGTGTACATGTGTTGCAAAAATGGTGATTAATGTGTATAACCATGGGCCTAGGTTTCCCTGGCATTACACACAGTCAGCTACTTATTTTGCAGATTGGTTAACAATCATCACATGTTCACCCACCGATTTCTGTCATTCCCATTTAATTGTTTTTTACTCACCAACATGGCCACCAATCCGGAGTCCCAGGTGGTCCAGCAGGTCCTGTTCCCTGGTGATCAGATCTGCCCAGCGGTGCTTGAGTTGGTGTACATTCCTGAGACTCCCATAGACCCGGACCAGGTGATGGCGCACCTTCTCCCACCGGATTTTCCTCGCCTCCGTGTGATACCCCTGTATCACACGGCCCCCAGCTTCCAGCATTAGTGGGAGGAAATGGCTTTCGAGCCATATGAACCCCCCCAATTCGTCTTCCCCCATCCTGGACAGGCGAGGCCTACCTGACATATTGAGAGGACTAAGAATGTACCAAAAAAATATGAAATAAAAAGGGGGAAATGGGGAAAGGTAGAGGTGTGAAAGAAAAAGAAGAAGGAGAAAAATAGCCCAACTAACCCCCCAAACTATGCTACCCACAACAGACTCCCACAGACAATACAAACTATCACAGGTATAGACAAAATAACACTAAACAGACTGAGACAATGTTATACAACAATAATAGATTGACACTAAGACAAAATACAAGGCACACAGGACAAAAAAGCAGTAAAACACAGGACAACACCTTTCACACAACCACACAGTCTAGATAAATCTGAGACTGCAAAGTGAAAGTGAAAGTTAACTCCCAGTACAGATTTTGTAAACAGGATATCCTATTACATCACTTCCTGCATAAAATGGCCGCCGTTTTTATTTTCCCGTTATGCGTCATATTTTCACGCATACACAGTTGTGCGTCATTTTTTTTTGACGCATTACAGTGCACATGATGCGGAGTGAAAAAATATGATATGAATATTAATAATTAATAATGTACATGAAATGACCAACATATTGTCCATTTAGCGTCAATTTTACCACGCATACATCATGGGCGTCGTTTTTTTTACACGTACAGTGGTGCACATGATGCGGAGTGAAAAAATATGATATGAATATTAATAATTGATAATGTACATGAAATGACCAACATATTGTCCATGTAGCGTCAATTTTACCACGCATACATCATGGGCGTCGTTTTTTTTACACGTACAGTGGTGCACATGATGCGGAGTGAAAAAATATGATATGAATATTAATAATTAATAATGTACATGAAATGACCAACATATTGTCCATGTAGCGTCAATTTTACCACGCATACCTCATGGGCGTCGTTTTTTTTACACGTACAGTAGTGCACATGATGCAGAGTCAAAAATATTGTGGATGTTAATTATATTTTGAAGGCAAAATATCAAGACACTTTTGGATACATTTGTATCTGACTCAGCATTGTGTGCACTCATGTACGTGAACAAATTATGACGGCCATGCTGTATGCGCAGAATATGGAGCACATTTATCCTAATGTCTTCATGTGTTTAGCTTTGGAAAGGTGATTTGTCATGGTCAAATGGTGCGATGTTAGACACATTTGTGTTTTTATATGACACATGTCCGTACTTTTATGTATAGACGGCCTTCACACTGTAATGTTTGGGATACTTTAACTAATGTATTGACCATATTTGACAACATATTTGGTGTAATTGCTGATGGCTATTTTGAAATGATGCCTGGGATACCATTATGTATTCCGTCTCCAAAATGTGCCCACCTTTATGATGGGGATGCTTTTATCTGTACTCCTAACAGGGAGTGGGAGAGTCACTTTCAGTTTTTATGGGGCTGACCATGTCCCATTATGTTTTGTGTTTCATATTTGTGTAGGACTTGTGACATGGAGTCCACACATGTGCCTTATGCATGTGTTTAGTTCACAAGTACATGATTCTTGTATGTTTTGGGGGCGGTAGAGGTGGACTTAGGCCCCCAGCACCCTAGGATTTGACCATCCAGAATAGCTACTGTATCCATGGAGTATTTTTATTATATCATGGCAAACCTGCAGCAGCGTGCTAATGTAAGGCCATATGGTATGAAGGACTGTTGACCATTCATTCATCTCATTAGCCCATTTGACGTTTGCAGTAATGATGATTTGGAGCTAAGTTGCATACCATTTTCATATGACTAAGTTTGCAAGCCTCTCAGCGTTCACGATGTGATAATGCGAAGATTATTTTGGTTGTCTGTGTCCCTTTCTGCATCAACTGGTTTAGTGTCATGTTACAATCTTCCTGCTAGGTTCAAACTGGGACACAACTGTGATGGTCTACTTTCAAATATTAGGTTGGTTGTATGACATATGTGTACATGTGTGTGGGAATGTGGATCCACTATGACCTGTCTGTGTGTATGTTGTCACTGTAACTTCAAGGTCTCCTCCTGAGTTAGTGGCAGCTGATGTTGTTGCAATTGTGTATTGCTCACATCATACACTTGAGAGAAGCCATTGATGACATGTTCACGTACACATGGATGGTCCCACCCTGTCTCTGAACACGTGTGATGTGACTTTCAAATGATCTCCAATTTTGGGCTGGATGAGAGACTGTTTCAGTTGTTTGGATCCGGCATGTGTAATTGTCACACTTGTACTCTTGTTGGGCTCTGTGTATGGTAATGTAACATGTCACATCCTACCCTCTGTGCATACAGTTGTGATGTTTATTTTTGGTGTGATGAATTTTAATGGCATTCTTGATCAATGAGACGACATTCATCTTCAGCAATTTCAAACTAAAGGTGGTCAGAAATGAATAGGCCAAAGCATGATGTGGTGTTTGTTATCTGTGTTTATTTACAAGTGTGGAATACAAGTGATTATAATGACTTAAGTAAAAAAATTGTTCACAAGCTGTTGGCGCCTACGCACTCCTGCTGCGGTGTTAGGTTGTTCCCCCTCCTGCTGCAGGCCAGCACCCTCCTCATCATCATCCTCAGGCATGTCTGGGTCCGGTTCAAGGAGGGGAATGTTCCTTTTTACACAAATATTGTGTAATATGGCACAAGTGCATATGATCTTGCAGACCATCTCTGGGGAGTATAATAGGCTTCCACCTGTGATGTCAAGGCAGCGGAACCTTGACTTTAGGATCCCAAAGGTCCGCTCCACAATGCTGTGTGTCCTCTTGTGGGCGTCATTGTATGCCCGCTCAGCAGCAGTATTTGGGTTCCCATATGGTGTCATTAGCCAAGGCTGGATGCCATACCCCTGATCAGCTGAAAGAGAAACACAGAATGGTATCAATTAGATGTAGGAGGCACTGTTGTACGTATCTTTGATGGAAGTAGTTGTGTTGTGTTGTCTGTGACTATTTTGTGTACTAATGTGACAACCTATGGTTGTTGGTGGAAACTTTGGCATTGTTTTTTTTCCTTGGCTGAGCAGGTGTTTGTTGGCTTACTGTTTGTCAGCAGGATGTATCGGTTTCTCAAGTACAGTGTGCCCTCCCTTGCATTGTGACTTGTGACACAGGTGTCCGTGTGTCCTCACTGGGGGTGTGATGATAGTTCCATGCAGAGTTGAAACATGAAAGGGTATTAGAAACGTTCAATTGAACATACCCAGGCCATCCCATCCCTTAAAAGTTATGCATTGTATTAGTGTACAGGTTATTGTGAGACTTCCAATTTGCAAGGTGACATTTAGGCAACCACAGTCATGAATGTCTTCACACTAAGCTGTGGAGTAAATTCCAAGGTGTGAGAGGTTCAATGGTGACTTGTGAAACATGGCTAGTGATATGAGTACCTCAGTGTGTTCCTGTCTAGGTGTTGCTATTGTGGTATATGGGTTGTTTATCCTAGAGGGTTTCTGTGCAGTGAGTATATAAGTAGATTTTTGTCCTTACCAACAAGTAGTCCATTGCCATACCGTCCATCCTGGAACTGTTGGTTGATGGTGCAGTGACGGAAGATGAATGTGTCATGTACACTCCCAGGAAATTTAGCCACAATGTTGCTGATCAGTCCTTGGTGATCGACTATGGCCTGCACGTTGATGGAATGTGTGTGCTTCCTGTTGCGGTAGAGGTGTTCACTCGCAGCAGGTGGCACAAGGCGTACGTGTGTGCAGTCGATTGCACCAAGGACGTGCGGAAAGCCACTGATGGCGTAGAACCCCTGTTTTGTTTCCTGCTGCTTCTGCAGTGTGTTAGGGAAGCAGATGTGGCGGGGTGTCAGTCCAATGATGGCATCCAGTACTTTAGGCAGGAATGCGGAGGAAGATGGTTGTGAGATTCCACCAACCAGGGCACCAGTTGTCTGAAAGGAGCCACTTGCCAGCATGTGAAGTACGGCAAGCAGCTTTGTTTCGGTTGGGATAGTGCGTGGAGTCACTAAAGTGGGGGCCAATTGCTGTTCAATATTTGTCAGCAGCTGCTGAATGGCCTGCCAGTTCAACCGGTACCTCTGGATGATGTCCCGTTCCCTGAGGCCATGCAGGGTTGTTCTTGGGCGGAATATCCTCTCCTGCCTTCTGCGCTGTCTTTGGGGTCCCTGCTGTTGTTGTTGTGGCTGCTGTTGTTGCTGCAGGGCTCTGCGTCTCCGTGCACGTTGTAGAAAAATCACCTTCATCTCTCCCTGTTGCTGCTCTGCTGCTCTGTTGTTTGTTCTGTGTGTTCTGATTAAGTACAGGTGTGTTTGCCCCATTTTAACGCCTGCCCTGACCCAGGCGTTAAAATTTCACGATATTCGTGCTTTGCGCCATTTTTTTGCGCCGCCTGCCGCGCGCGAGTGATTTTTGCCCTGAAGCATAAATACCACGCACCGCTATGTGCGCCTGTTTTTGGACGGGAACGCCTACCCTGCATGTCATTAACGCAGGGCGGGGTGCCGCTTCCAAAAACTGGCGCACATAGCGCCATTTTCCTGGTGCGCCGGATCGGGCGTCAGGGTTTAAATATGGGGCAACGTTTGCGCTGAAAGTGCGTCAAAATTTTTGACGCACATTCGGCGCAAACGGAGTATAAATATGCCCCTTGTTCTCTACCAAATGGTTAAGTGTCAATTAGAAGGGCCAATTGAGACTCCACTCTTGGCTTTGAGTTTCTGGGATATGCATTTTGTTTGGGGGGCACTTACTAATAGTGTAAGAAGAGTTTTGAAATTGTGGTGCTGGGAGGGAGGACAAGCAATCCATCTTACAGATCGTGTGGTCTGGCTGTCTTGTGTGGCTGGTGAGGTGAGGGCTTTGTTGCCTTCGGAGGGTGTCGTTTTAGGCCTCGGGGATGGGAGTGGGATAGGAAGGCATGAAAGGAATAGAGTGTGTGGGGTGGGTCAAGGGGAAGTGCACAAGAGAAGAAAGGGCAAAACATAGAAACTTTTATTGGATGGTAAAGAAAAACAGATACATTACATTTATTGGATGGTGGTGTTAATAAAATATAAATGGCATGAATAAGTAGTTTACAAATAGCTATTTGTGCATTGAACTACAGCAATAAAAGGAGACATGTGGTGGAAAGCTTAAATGTCCTAAGGTCACACTGTGTTTAATTTATGGGTCAAATCTTTATTATCTAGCAATAATTGACTTTATAAACATTGAGCTTGTGTCTTGGCAATGTCAATCGTGTGTGGAAACCTGAATATTCATTTTAATTGTAACTTCCCCATCCAACACTTAGGTTGGTATGAAAGGAGAAAGCCCAAAGTATTTCGGGTATTGCAGATCTTTATATTAAATCATGGTCTGGAGGATATTTGGCAGCAACTGAAGGCTTCTGATCCAGGGTACATTTTTATCGGCCCTCCATAAGAAGCATGTCAGGTTAGATTATTTTTTTGTTTCATCTGAGCTATGTGAGGGTAAAAAATTGAGAAACATCCAACATTTATGCTGGATCGTAATCCTTTATGGATAGAAATTAGAGCTTTAAGTAAAAAACAAAAGCCATAGCTTGGTCATTTGACAGGGGGTTACTATCGGATCAGAAATTTGTTCAACACATTTAGAAATGGATACCAGCCTTTTTGGAAATCAATAGAGATAGTGCTCCTAACAATGTTCTCTGGGATTCATCAAAGGTGGGAATAAGAAGGGAGACATTAAGCTTTAATTTAATAAGGAGAGAATGCAATCCCAAAAATTGAGAGCTGATAGGAAGGAGCTGATATCAATGGAATCTCAGCTAATGATAGCAGCTTAAGATAAAATATTATTATGTGACATACTAGACAGAATCTCGGTGGTGAGGGCTAGAATTACCCAGTTTTATTTGGAGCAGGTAGCGGGTACGTTCTAGGCATGCTGCTAGGAATGCTATCAATTCAGCTTAAAGGTAGGTAAATTACTAGCTCTTAAACAAGACAGAAGATGGTTTAAAGTAACATTAAAGAAATCAGGATGCACAAGGACAAATAGAAAAGGAAACTGCAGCAATGCTCTGGGTGTTCAGTTTTTTTTTTATAAGAATCTGTATCAGTAGGAGACTAACCCCATGAAGAATGTGATAAGTCAATACCTGGGTTATGTCTCGGGAGGACACTTGGACAATGATGAAAGGGAGAAGCTGGCAGCCCCAATGACTTTAGACGAAATCAAGGCAGCCTTAGGTTTTCTGCTTTTCGCAAATTTGCTGGACACCATAAAATCCCCTTGGAATTTTATAAGGTGTTCTTTCAGGAACCAAGGGGTGATCTTTATATATGTTTAAGGGTGTTCAGGCTGGTGTCCAGGCCTTGGCATCTAGGTTAGCTGCAAATATTATTGGCCCTCATTATGCTGTGGTGGTGGTCTCACCACCGTGGGACCAGCGGAGCAAACAGCCATATTATGACTGCAGCGTTTTGGCCACTACCAAACCACCACATCCCCACCCGTCCCTGCCGGGCTGGAGGTTTCCATCTGCAGCCCGGCAGGAGTCGAATAAACCCTGAGGTTATTCCGACTAGGGACACCGCCAGCCTCTTCACCACGAAAATTGTTGCGGAAAGGTATTCCTGTCACTGGGATATTTCCCAAAAACCTCTGCACACATGCACCTACACACACACAATCACACACAGAAACACCCCCACTCACATACGCACTCACAACACTCACCACCATAGACATGCATACATACCCACACACATCACACATGCCACGCATACACTCTCCATCCCCCCACCCCTCCCTTTATCTACATACATACATACAGAACACCCACCCCCTCACTCATTTTCACACAACCACACCCGAACTTTCCATCATACCACACTGCATGCACCAACATACACACCATACTCGCATACAAACATACATGCACCTGCACGCACGCACTCACTCACACCTTACTCATTCACCCATGCATACCCCCCCACCCCTGTCCACATACATGTACACATGCATCACCACATTTACACACAAATACACACACACGCAATCCCTTTCTCCCTCCCCCACATTCATGACATGTATACACACACTCACAAACACCCATTCATACACCCCTATCCCCCTCCCCTTGCGGATGACGCTTACCTCGTCTGACAAGGTGCTCCTCCGTGAGGGGATGGGACCTAGCGCTCCCACCCCCGGCATTTCCACACCAGAAAAAGACCGCCACACAGAATTACTGGTTGTAATTCTGTGGGTGGTCTTTTTCTGGCTTGGCGGTGTCTGCAGTGGAATCAACGAAGCGCTGCCGACCGCTGTAGTAAATGTCGCCGGATATCCAACCGCCGGCAGTGCGGATATCCCGTAGCAGTCATAATACAGAGGTGGCGGTCTTCCAGCAGCCGCGGCGGCTGCGGTCTTCGGAAAAGACTACCGCAGTCATTATGAGGGCCATTGTCTTTAAGAAAAGAATCCAACTGAACCAGGGCCATAACAGGCCTATTTCCCTATTCAACAGTGATGCTAAGCTTTAAGTGAACGTTCCAGCTTCCCAACTGAGCATGGTAATAAGTCAACTGATTTCTCCCTGGTAGCATGAGTTTATCCCAGAAAGGGGGACTACTGATCATGTTAGATAGGTAATGGTGCTATTTGATAAGATGGAATCTTCTAGGGCTACTATGTCCCTGATCTTACTTGATGCTGAGAAAGCCTTTGATCGGGTGAAGTGGGACTGCCTATGGGTGGTGCTTAGGTGGAACAATATAGACCCTGGTTTTATTGGAGCTATCCACGCCTTATACAAGAGCCCTACTACAAGACTTCAAATTGTATGGATAAATATGAAGCTTTTTCAATTTCAAAGGTCAGAAGCCAGGGGTGCTCTTGTTTGCCCCGCTCTATATATTGATCCATTAATAAGAATGTTATTAAATAATAAAAGAATTGTGCAATAGAAACATATGGGTATAGCACTAAGATACTAGCCGATGTGGATGATATTACCCAAGTAACACTTGAGCTTGGGACTTCCCTAATAGAAGATGAAAAGAAAACTAAAAGATTTGGTAATGTGTCAGAATATCTTCTAAATAGGAACAAATGTCAGATACTGACTAATGAAATGGTATCCTCTGAGTGTGAACAGATCAAGTGAAATATCTGGGAGTTAAGAAATGAGTAATGTGGACTCTATAGTTGAATCTCTCATTAGTAGGGCAATGCAATTTTGTTAAAACACTCTTCCTTCCAAGGGTGCTGTACTTTTTTAGGACTATTTCACTGGAATTTGAGCATATTTAGTTTGAACGCATAGAAGATGTAGCCAGCAGTTTTATATGGTAATTTCGTAGTGCTCGAAGGCCTCTTAAGAATTTAGTGCTGCCAAGGGAGATTGGAGGATGGGCTGTGCCTAATTTTAAATATTATTATTGGGCTGCCACCCTACAGTTTAGGCGAACGTTGATAATAGCAGATTGTTCTGGTAAATTTCTAGGGGAAGTCCTCCCGCCAATTTATAGCTTGATCTTGAGCAATGCAGCAGGCGCTGCTTTTTAGAGAATAGTGGAGCCAAGTTATTTAAAAAAAAGTTACATTTACAACAATTAGGCCCTCATTTTGACTTCGGCAGTCTACAACGTAGACCGCCAAAGTCCCGCCAGCCACAAGACCGCCGGTGATGGCAGTCATACGACCACCATATTATGACTACTGGCGGCTATCCGCCATAATTGGGGCAGAGAGCCGCCAGCAGCCATACTGGCGGTTGGCGGTGCAGTGGAGGTTCCTCTGCTGGCACCGCCATGCCAACACAACACCGCCACGCCTATTCAGACTTAGTAGTAGGCATGGCGGTGTTGTGTTGGCGGGGCGCTGGCGGCAGAGCAAGCACCATGGACCCTGTTCCCTCCCGGACGACCACTGCAACCACCAGGTAAGGAGATCTACCGACAGGGGAGGAGGAGGTGGGTGTCGAGTGTTGTGTGCATGAATGGGGGTGTGTGTTTGTGTGAATGGCGGGGGTGGAGATGCTGTGTGTTTTTGTGTGCGTGTGTATGCAAATGTATGTGTGTGTGTGTGAATGCATGTAGGTGGGGAGTGGGGGGTGTTGGAATGGGGATCAGAAGGTGGGGGTGATGGAATGGGGATGGGGTGGGGAGTGTTGGAATGGGGATTGGGGTGGGGGTGTCACGGCTTGGGGGTGGGGAGCTTCAGATGGGGTCGGGGGTTGAGGAGTCCTGCAGTGGTGACAGCAATGAGCATTCCTGTCACCAGTATCGGTATCAGCAGGGATTCCGTGGCAGGGCTGTGGTCACAGAATCCCTGGTGGTAAGAATGCAGAAAATACCACAGGCGGTGTTCGGTGGACTGCCAGGTCAAAGGTGGTCTACCTTCGGCCAGTCGGTCCTACCACCCTGGCGCTACAGGCAGTGAACTGGCTGCAATACAGCCAGTTCACTACCATTATCTAAATTTGGTGGTCCTGCACGGACACGCTGTCGGCAGTCTGGCCGCCAGTGCAGGACCGCCAGGGTCATAATGACCAATTTAGTGCTGCTTTCAAGTTATAGTTGCATATGAAGCTTAAAATTGCAATTGATCATTATAATTACTATACACCGCTAAGGAATGCTCAAGTCCATCCATATATTTTTCAAGATACTTATTGTAGTAAATGGGCATGAGGTGGAGCTCAGAAAATTGTGAATTTTTTACAGATAAACAAATGAAATCTTTTGGAGAATTGAAAGATGAATGTTTTCCTGACAAAGGGGATTTTTTAAATGTCCCCAATTTAGAGATTTTTTTATGAAAACCTCTTGGGATAGTCTTTGTGGGGGGAGAGTTCCAGTAATGGAGGTGCTTGGTGGTTCAGCAGATTGCAGTATCAGCAACCTTTATCAGCTGTTCTTGGAATTTATGAGGGACAATTTGGGGAAACACGCAGAGAATTGGAGCTGACGGTTGAGTTCTAATGAATCTCTGTATTTAGAATATTTGGAAATGGGTCAGCTGGTACTGCTGTCTGCTGAACCCCAGGCACATCACTATAAGACGCTACTTAATTTATATTACACTTCTGCCAAAATTGCCAAATGGGGATGTAATGTTGGTATCACCTGTCCACGATGCAATAGTTCAAATGCAGACTTGGGGCACATGTTTTTTAGCTGTGTTAAACTTGATGTACTTAAAAAATATATATAAATTTCCTGAAAGTCATTTTGGCTCAGAAAGTATGTTTAACACCCCAACTTGTATTATTAGGGATTGGTGATTGTGAGAACACCGGCCAACAGCAATATTTTGTATTTCTTGTTTTTGCAGTGGTACAGATTTTCATTGCATCTGACTACTTAAAACCTGACCTCCCAACTTATCTTTCAATGGTTGGCTCGAATACTCTCAAAGTATCATCTGGAGATTAGCTTGTTCATCCATAAGCCTGGACAGACAAAAAAAGGGGGCTGAGAATTTGGGCTCCAATCTCGAAGTGGTTGATGCACTAGGAAGTGATGCTTAGATTTTGATATCTGGGAGTGATTATTATTAATTTAGTATGGATAAATTAAGGATTAGGGAATTTTAGTGGAAAATGTTATGATTGGGTATGGTGCAAAGATTGAATGGATTGTAATCATGGAACATTGTAAGGATTTTTTTTTGCTGACTTTGAGTATCCTCTTGTGCGCTAGTATATATTAATACAATTAAAAAAATGCAGTAGGAAAAACTCACAGACGTTCAAAAGGAAAAGAGCCTCCTAAATGTCATCATTGCCCTCTACTCAGAGACTGTAAATCGGGTGTGGATAGACTTGAAAAGAAAAATTATAAAGACATTCCAGACAACATGGTTCATCAAACAAGGATTTCTTTTGAACCTTACACTCATCTGTATCAATTATATCCAAAAGGATGGTATGGCTGCCTCTTATGATGTTCCAAGAATCCTATGTATCCCAGTGTCTCTGCTTCTGTATACAAAGACTCTATGCTCCTCATGCAGATGACAAAAACATTGTAAACTCCGTTGAAATTGTTCAAAGCATACTGAAAAGTAAAAGGCTAATGGTCAGATATAGTAAATACCAGTTGTAATAAGTTGGTTGCAATTTGCGATCATTCTTTTTCTGACCAGTTTACAATTTTACAAACCAACCTATGTACTAATAATTCATTAAACTCTGATCCAGCGTTGGTAGTAGTCTGACCTACCTCATGAATATCAATGAGGGAATTTGCAAATAGAGGCTCACTCCAAATAGAAGCCATTACATAGATAGTGGCCAATTAGGGTGAGCAGACCAACAAGCCTGGTATCGCCTTTTAATAAAGTGCACTTTTTAGAGGTGAGCGCAAAGTGCTTTGTCCCCTGTAATAATCTCTCTTTGGGATTCCAACCACGCCCATATCACGTCAGTCACTTTCATTGGTTCGTGGGCTTGCCTTTTAATTCGTGAAAGGAATGCATATGTCACGACTTTTCCGGTGTTTAGCCCACCTACGCGGCACCGGTAAACTACAGAAAACATACGAGGCTCGATGTTTTCAGCATGGTTTATGGACTATGCGTTTATTTTCCACACATCGCGCTGGGGTTTACATAGCGTGATCGCCCTCAGTTTTTCCGTTTTCAATTTCAGCACGATCACTCTGCATTTTACATTCTGCAATATCGCTGCGTTTTTTTTCTTTTAATTTGTGTGGCAAGAAAAGTCCGGTTAGGAGTTTACAATACTAATAGCTCTAACTTGAGCAAATACGAGATCGGTTGCATTGAAAATGCTTGTTTTTAATGCTGCCCATTTTCCTTAAAGGAAGTGATCATGAATTTTATAACAAAGTATTTTTTGTTTTTTTTTAAAGTCTTTTTGCCAGTTGAGAATTGTGCCCTGGACACTGCCTACTCCCCAACACACTTTTTTAACTTTTACTAAGTGAATGGCTTTCCACCTCTATTCTAGAGTAGTACATTTCTGTCACAAAACAGTGGCTCATATCCTACAGTTTTGTATTTTGGAAGGTAGGAATGTTGGGCCATATGTACGAACACATTTTCCCATAGACACAGAATGGGTAAAACCCTTTGATATATCTGGCCCATTGTCCCTTATGTAGTAACAACACCAAATTAAAAGCGATTATTTTAGGATAATACAAACATAAGCCTATGAAAAGGTTTAAATTCGAGAATAAATGTCAGGAGGAATACAATGTGATATACTCTTGTCATCGAGTTATAACATAGTTTGGTTTATTGGCTAGAAACATCGGGGTGTAGATCCAAGCACAACAAAATAGGAGTCTGTGAAAGAGCAATTGTTGAAAGCAAATTTTCCATGTTTAAGGAAAAAACTCAAAAAGCTGACATGGATTAAAGCTTTGTGAGATGTCATCTACACTGTCTCCAACGCTTTTGATTAGTGGAAATAAAAAAATACACTACAATAGTAGCTACAATTATTATCAAAATGGGATGATGAATCTAGCATATGTGAAATGGAATCGTGTTGAAAATTATAAGACCACACTAGATAAAAAACAAAATGTCATATTTTCCTCCCCCCATTCATTTCCATTTTGGTGATGTTGGGTATGCATGACACGCATGCATCACCAGAGAACGCAGTCTTGGTTTACCCCTGTGGTGCAGTTCCAGAGATAACTTCATTTTTGCTGGGGTTGCAGAGCTTGTCAAGTAGGGAGGCAGTGGGATTATGTGCAGTACACAAACAGTAGATATAATCACCTTCTTCTTACAAAGGCATTTGATGAGACTTTCTGCTGCATAAAGCTATTTTTCAGCGGAGTTAGGTAGCTCTCTGATAGTCCAGTCAGCAAAATATTGCCTCAGTGAAGTAGAAATAGAACACGTGATCAGTGTTTCTGAAGTCTGCATTTGGTAGAACCGTTATTTTACAGGAAAACAATAATTACTCTGATCTCATCTGTGAAACATGTAAACAAATCAAAAGATTTGCTTCAAACAGCAAAGTGTTAATCGGCTATTGATACCCGTGGACATAAAATACAAGGATAACATTACCTTAACAGTGCACATATTCTTAAGTTAATTGAAAAGTGTGCACATAAGTGAAATCGGCACTGTGCTCAAACGTGAAGAAGGCGAGGTATGGTGTTATACAACACCATGAACATTTTAAAAAATGTAAGGGGTGAGATTTTGTATTTTCACAGAGGGTAAACATGTAAATGTTGTAGCTAAATATTGATTTAAAATGTTAATTTTCTCATTGTTCACTTCTAGAGGCTGTCAGTCCCTTGGTCATCACTGGTACCACAAATGTGGTCATTTGAGCATGCCACCGAGTTTGTTAATAAAGCAATCCTGGCTCGTCGTAAAAAATGATTAATTTCAGCCCAGTGGTTTTAGTAGTATCATAATACCGTCCGTGTGCTGGGTGACAGAACCAAAACTGTAAGATTTAAAGTAGAAAATTAAAATCAGTTCACAAAATGTGCCTAGTAAAAAGTGCAGGTCAGCAGAAAAATTAATAAAATCAAAGTTGATTCACCACTGAAATTATGACGAGGACATCCAGTGTATTAAATACGCATGGAGTAAAGTAATTTTTTTTTAACAAACTCTAGTTTGTTAAAGAATGATTTTTTACTGGGGGAATACCATGGGAAAAAGAAACACCGCTAAAACTATTATTACGTGATATTTGTTGACTAAAGGGGAAGGGATAGGAGGTGCCGATCTTACGTGTACTTTTTACTCCATTAGCTATAACTCGGAAGAACATATTTACTTATATATTTGTAAAACACTATCTATCCACTTGGGATGTCAGAACTGTGTGCAAAAGTTCAGTGAAAGCCTAAGCATCAACAAGGACCTTCGGTTTAACAAATCAACTTAAAACACAACAGATGGTAAAAAGTGAGCAGTGAGTATTTGTCGACAGCTCAACAGTAGCCCTAGGTGTTAGTGAAGGAGAGTGTCATTGCAAGAAGAAATTGAAGCAGTGCAGTAATGGGTTAGAATGGAGTTAGGTAGGCAGTAAGAGCAGAGGATATAAGGGGAATGTACGTAGCATGCAGAGCCTATGACAACATTGGTATAAGTGAAGTTTAAAACAAGAACTGTTTTCAGTTCTGCAAAGAGGATGCCTACTGGAACCAACTTGCAAATCTTTAAAGCAGCTCACGAGAAGGCTTGAGAAGTGGATTTCCAGGGATTCAATCATTTTATTTCTAAGCTGAGGTTCTTGGATCTACAAAGACTCTTGTTGACACCAGAAATGTTCTTGATATATAGTAGGAAGTCAGGTTTTTTTTAGATGCAGGATCCTTTTAGTAACAGAAGACATGTTAAGCTTAATCCTGGCATAAAGAAAAAGTCAGTGGAGGGTGTTGAGCTTGTTAACACTGAACTTTTACTAATGAATATTCATGTATTCTGAGTGTTGAATTTGCATAGAACATGATTTAATGAAGAGAAATAATACACTCATTTGCAATCGCGCCTACTTGAGTGGCCACCAATGTTCACGAATTGTACTTATTAACAGCTTAATAATGTAAAACGTTCAGCTCATATTTGGACTAATGTAGCAGTATGTCATATTAATGGTCATGTATTATGTATATGCTTTATTAATCATAGGCCTTACCTTAGCAAGGTCTTGGGCCTAGTTACATGGCCTCATGCCACACTGCATTTCTTAGGCAAACTATAAAATGGCTGCTTGGAGTATTAAATTGTGATTTTCCACAACATTGACCAAATGCTAGTAGCTTAAATTGTTTCCCATGAGAACTGCTTGCTAGAATATGCTGTACTAGCTAAGGATACATTGTATAATTTAGTGGGTGTAAAGACGACCGTCCCAGGAGCAGACAATGGATGCATTGACTGGAGTACAAGCTGATACAAATTCGTTACCTGGCAAGCCCAGCAACGGGAACAGGAAAAGAGGAGCCAATCATCGACATGTGAACAGGGGATCAGTAAAATCTTAGATTTGGGGTTCTAATTTCATTGGACTAAAAGGAAACATACAACTCTTTGACCAATAGCAATGTGGGAAGTAGTTTTCGGAAATCTAACTTAGCCAGACTGCACCGGGATGAGATAGGCCATTCTCCCCATTCTTCTTAAGTGCTTAATTATCATTCTTTATGAACTGCATAAAAGAGACTTTGCTTTCCTGAACTTTAATGCTGAACTCTGATGCCTTGCTGTTCGAACTAATGTCCCATTGACGAAGACTGTCACAGCTTGCTAAACCATACAGAGGCAAGGTATGAGAGGATGTTACTGATTGTTATGTCTATTTGCTTTTGTCCCTAGGTATCAACCACTAGTTTTGACAGAGCCATAGTTAGATATTTTCCACATTTGTGTTGACAAAATTGTTTTTGCATGAAACTCAAACATGCTGTTCTAATCTGAAGGTTAGTTAGGGTACTCACTGATGATGATTGCTACATGTAATAACAGTTGGTCTTTTCTTTGCTGCATCTAAATGTATGCCATTTCCTTTGTGCAGTTATTCTTGCTATTGATTTGTACTGTAACTTTAGAATGTGTAGTGGTCCAAGCTTTGATTAAATTGTGATTATTTAGAAGATGTGGGCAGCCAGTATTGTTTCTGTATGCTTACCATTTGATTTTGAGACTAGGGCCCATATTTATACTTTTTTAGCGCCGCATTTGTGTCATTTTCTTATGCAAAAGCGGCACAAACTTACAAAATACAATTGTGTTTTGTAAGTTTGCGCCGCTTTTAGGTCAAAAAGTGACGCAAATGCGGTGCTAAAAAAGTATAAATATGGGCCTAAGTGACATGATACTAGCATTGTTAATATAGGGAAATAAACACTCTAACTATTACATGAAGGTGTGGTTATTCATGGTTGAAAGGTCATGGTATGTGGAAATTACTGACTCATGATTGTTGATGCTATTGATTGTTATTGCTATTGATTTGTATTGGTACGGGCTCTTATCGTGGGAACTACTCTAAGTGCAGGTAAAAGGTCCATCGACTTACAAACACGTCCCCTTATAAATTAATGTCAATTAATAAATAAGGTCTGACGCGCTAACAAGCTCATGGAGATATGCTCAACTTTCCTGGTGCTGGAATTGCCGAGTGAATGACAGCCTTAGCAGGGGCAGGTGAGAGGAGGGGCCCAAGTGAGTAATGAATTGCCATAGTCAATCTCCAAGAGAACCAACAACTGTACTACCAGTCTAAGGCCCAGATTTAAGAATCACTGGCGCTATTAGCATAATTTTTTAAACACAAATGTGGCGTTAGGCTTCCAAAATCACGCCGCCATATTTACAAAGTGGTGCACTGCTTGCATTGCACAATTTTGTAACCCTCTGTTCCGCATTATGTATGCGCCATGCATAATGTATGCAAAGGGGGCTTTCTGCCATTAGGGGAACCCCAAAAATGGGGCAGTGGAATCTATGTGATTCCACTGCAACATTTTTTGTGGCTGCTTTTAACGCCTGCTCAGAGCAGGCATTAAAAGGGGGCACACCATTGGTCACAATGGGCCCTTTGTACTATTCAGGGTTTGCGCCAAAAATTTGGAGCTAACCCTGAACAGTAGATCAACAGTGTCAAAAATGTTGACGCTATTGCCTAACCTGTGCCATGGTGTGCCATATTTTAAATATGGCGCACACATGGTGCTGGTAGGGCAGAGCTAAGGGACACAGGAAAAGTGGTGTTGCACTGGAAGTAGCGCCACTTTTCTTAAATCTGCCTCTGAATGTGTTAGGTTGGAGAAATCAATATGTAAGGTGCATGTAAAGTGGTTTGAGCTATTCAAGAGCTTTGAGAAGAACATGTGATGAACCATGGTGAGGTTAGAGTCCATCCATATTCGTAATGATTTCAGCACTGTCAAAACAGTTGGGGGAAAACATCACAGTTGAGTTGTGTCATCTAGGTGTCAGGAATCTTGGTGCCATGGGGTGTTGGATTAGATAAACTCAACTTTCTCTGTTTACCTTCTGAAAGTTCTCAGACATTAATGTTTGTATTTATTGTAGACTTTGGGCATTTATTTATATTTTTTCCCACAAAACTGCGTTAACGCAGTTTTGCTGGAAAAAGTATAGTGGCGGCTAGTGCCATTTCAAGACTCCGGCTGGGCGCCACATTTATGGAATGGCGCTATTGCCCTGTTAGCATCCTTGGAAAGGATGCTAACAGGGCGGGGAAGGCATAGGGGAAACTGTGGCTTGTGCGCCGAATTATGGGGCTACACCGTTTAGAGTCAGAAAAATTGCCTCTAAGCAGTGTAGCGCCATTTTCTGGTGCACAACCCCCATGCACATGACTCCTGTCTTAGTATAGACAGGAGCCCTGCCCACCACCCCAATGGCCATGCCCAGGAGAGAAATGTCCCCTGGGCATGGCCATCGGGGCCAGCGCCGTGGAGGGGCCCCCAAGTCAGGGCCCCGGAGCGGGGTAATAGAAAAAATTATATATACTTACCAGGACTTACCTGGGATGGGTCCCCCATCCTGTGGTGTCCCTCTGGTGTGGGTGGGGGTGTCCCTGGGACCAGGGAAGGGCACCTATGGGTACTTTCCATGGTGTCTGGCCATGGAAATATCACTACAAGGCCCCTAACGCCTGCCCATACCCAGGCATTAAATATTGGCACTTAGCAAGTTTAGCGCCATTATTTAAGGCCCCCATTCCCCCGTGCTGGATTTTACCAGGGGGGAATAAATATGGCGCGAAGGCCATATCGTCCTTTTCTGGACGGGAACACCTACCTTGCACCTCATTGACGCAAGGTATGTTTTCACGTCCGGAAAACAACGTTAACTCCATAACTTTAGCACTAAATGTGTCTAGCGCCAAAGTATATATATGGAATTAGGTTTGCGCTGAATTAGTGTAAAAAAAATTATGCTAATTCAGTGCAAACTGAGTATAAATATGGGCCTTAAATTTGTGGTACACATACCACAGAGGAAAGTTATACAATCTGTTATTGTTATGCAATCTGTGTATTGTCAACAAAATGTTTAATAACTAATCCTAAGTCTTCCATAAAGATTCTCTGTGACTCCATATAGAGATTGAACAGTGGAGCTATGATGGCCCTTGAAGGACCCCGAAAATCTTAAAAGGATTTTTGAATGTATGTTTTCCAAATAAAAGTAATTGTGTTTGAATAGATGGGAAAGAGGCAAACCAGTTTAAACTTTGTCTCCAAAGCACTTATGGGTATCCAATATTTGTATAAGGCTGTGTTGGTTAACTGTGTCAAATGCTGATAATATATCTAATAGGACAAATAGTCATGAGGTGCATTCATCTAAAATGCAGTGGATGTCAACCAGGATTTTGAGGGTGATGGTTTGAGTGTTGTATCTCCTTCTGAAGGCACACTGGTTTAGGGCTAGGAATTGTTGTTTTAGATATGTTTGTCAAGTTGAATGGAAACATATTTCTCATGAACCTTGCCTAGCCAGAAAAATGTAGTTACAGGTCGATAGTTGTCGAGGTTGTTCAAAGAAGCTTTTGATTTCGTTTAACTGTGAATAATTTACTGAGAATTGAGGTTGTCAGGAAAAACACCTTCACAGAGAGAGGCATTTTTCGAATGACATCATAAGTTTTTAGTCAGTTAATGTAGGAATTCTACTTGCAGCTGGAAGTGTCTGTCAGCTGTGTCATCATGAGAGATGTGGAATTGCTGTGCTCTTTAAAAATGACTGCTGTCTGTGTGCCTTATGTAAAAAAAAAAAAATAATACAGTCAACTTAATTGAAGAGGCACCAACAGTTGCATTCTTATTAGGACTACGCATTTATCACTTCAGAATGCAAAATTATTAAAAAAAATGCATTTTGTTTCATATTGTGTTTAGGGTAGGATTTTCACCCAACCTTCTCCTGGCATTTAGGGCTATTTGGTTAGTCGAAAATGAACTCTTGCATTCAAAATGGACGTGAGGATGCATTATGTGGTAAGAAATAGTGCTCAATGCAGCAGGACGTAGATAGAGAGCAGAAGTGGCCAATCACACTCGCTAAATGTGCCCTTTTGCTAGGATTTTTTTGCACATAATTACTCAAGAAGGAGTAATCAAGTAATTATTGGTAATTCTGCATTCTAGAAAGAATAACGTGGAATTGCCAAAATTATTCAGATTACTTTGGCATATTTGAAATTATGCCTGAGCCTACAAACCCCCCCCCAAAATAACGGGTCTATAAAACGTTGGGACCGGCACACCACAAAGTAACTGCACAACAACAAAGTCAATTCTCACAAATATTCAACAAAAGGAATATGAAATCCAAGGGTCCAGAAGACCATTTGTAACTCTAAAGAATTATTTATTTCATCTCATAAAACAATGAATTACATAGCCAATAAGTTTCTTCCAAGAGAACCACATGACTTCTTCAGAGCTACAGTAAAAGTATGCTTGTTTATGTTTTTTTTGCTCTAGTATCATCGCCTTCATTTCCTTCTGGAATTCCCAACATACATAAGTTATTCTGTCTCATGCGGTTCTCAGAATCCTTGAGTTTAAAATAATGACCCTTTAGCTTAGTCTCCTGAGATGGTCAGTGGCTCAAACAACAACTGCATCACTGAAAGCTAAACAAGATTTTTTTATTTCTTCAAAACCTCACTGTTGCAGGCAAAATCTTATCATTCCACTTCCAAATTTACTTTCCTTGGCTTCCCTTTCTGATGCATGCTGCAGTGTAGCTGCATTTAGCGGGACTCCCTATGTCATCAGCAATCGGCCTCACACGGCCATTACCCACTTAGAGTAGTAGTATCATATAAGCATTAGAATGATACAAGCTTATTCTGGGCAAATTATACAAATACATTTTGTGTTCTTAGTATATAAGTGTTGTGTTCCATGCTAAATAAAGTAGATTTTGAGACAGAGTACATAGTATTTATTGCATTATTCTCCCCTTGGTAATCAGAACCTTATCATTCAAGTATATGGATATGACTACAAATTAAAAAATAGTTAATGCATTATTTTGTGAACACACACCTCTGGTTAAGTATTAAATTAAAGGCATGCCTAGGCAGATGCTACAAATACAAATTGTATACAGGTTTGAGCAAGTATTATTATGCCTGTTGAGTAATGCCCATAGTGTGCAAAAAAGTATATCGTTACAGAAGAAGTAAGCTCAAAGAGTTGTGGCTATTACTTAGATTCACTTTTTAATACAATTAAGGTTATTAGTGGGGGCTCATGCCACAACCCACTTGCACTTATGACTGTTCATGAAGTGGTTAATGCCTCTATGATCTGCCAATGTAACCTTCTGTCTGGTGCATTTCTGCATAACGTACTACTAATGAGACCATAACAGAATAGGGGCAGATATGACAGTAAAGTTGGCCAATCCTAGTCTTTATTTCTGTGTTGTGTTCCCATAGAGTTAATGTTGAAACACACTATGTTGCATCTATTACTCCACTGGGTTTACCGACAGTGCATTAATTGACTGTGATTGATGGACTGTTACATGCAACATTAAATATAGAAATCCATAAGGTAAAATTCCCATTCTTTTAATGTCCTATTGGTTGGAGCACCAAGCAACTTTAGATGTTGTTTTTGGGTGGAAGAGTGAGACAGACACTCACTAAAAGGTTTCCTGGTTTTTCAAATGTGACTGTTCTACTTACATTAGGTCTGGTAGGAAATATAATTCCACTCACAGAGCTGGTGGAATGTGGGAATTCCACGATACACATTTAATGTGGAGTTCCCGCTAAAGAACACCAACCGGCGTGTGGTGGAATTATTTTTCTGTTGGTGCAATAAGACCTGTTTTGGCATGTGCTATTAAGCATGATGAGATTAGGTGGCAGCTAACGAGCGCACAAAAGATTTTCTACCCGCTTGCTTGGCTTCCAGTTGTCACAGAGCGTTCCAGAGACATTTTCATGACACTGGCGAGCGCAAGCAGCCGCAGCCTCTTCTCAAGCAGATTTTTTACTCAAGAAGCATTTAAATCTCCATATATACTTTTTTTTCAACATTAAGGAAGTGCCCCGAGACTCCAACATCCTTTTCCTGCCCAGCAGCCTCCTCCCAGTGCTTCAATCATCTCCTGGTCACATTTTCCTTTGGATTTCGAGTGGAAGGATCACTCTTTCTGTCTGCAATTCCTGCTGCATGTATACCATTGGATGTTAAGGGGACTTTTGACATTGAGGGTCTTTCCCAAAAACTGCTGTGCTGGTGGCTGCCAAAAGACTGCAGTGGCAGTGGTAATCCACCCACCCAATTACGACACACAAAAATATGCTCGCCAGAATACAGCCACACAACTGACATTGTCAGGCTGAACAATGGCGGGAGAGAAGCAGTCCCACCATCCACACCGCCATGGCAGAAAAAGACCACGCCCCCCAATACAACCCACAAATTAGCACAACACATAGGGCGGCGGAAAACCATTGGCGGTCAGGACTGCATTGGTCGAAACGGAACCTCCGCTGCAACACAACACCACATAGGCCAATTTGAATATCCTACACCTGAAACACACACACACAACCCACATCCCCTTGCCATGACAAAAAACTGACATACATTGCACAACCACGCAGAAGATCGAACTGCACACAGACACCTGCACACCTCTCACGCATGACACTTCACTTAAAATATTTTACACTCACACATACATCACACTCACCATGTCCTGACAAAAGCAACCCCGATTCACCGATGATGAATTAAGGACCATGGTGGACAAAATTGTCAGGGTCGAACCACAGCTGTTCGGGGCACGAGTCCAGCAAACATCAATGGCAAAGAAGATGGAGTTATGGAGGACGATCATCAACAAGGTGAACTCAGTGGGGAACCACCCACGTACAAAGGACGACATTCGCAAGAGGTGGAATGACCTGAGGGCAAAGGCCCGGTCCATGCCGTACAGACACTAAATTGCCCTCATGAAGACTTGCTGTGGGCCCCCACCTCCTCCCCTAGAGCTCACATCATGGGAGGAAAAGGTCTTGGTGACCCTGCACCCTGAGGGTCTCAGTGGAATCCCCGGAGGACTGGAAACTAGTAAATCATCTACAGTCCCCTTGTATGAAGTATACCTTTAGTGCATGCATCCCCATCCCCTGGAAGCCCACCCTACTGCACTAACACCAATCCCAGAGTCCACACTCCCAAATGCACCCAATGCACATACAGCATGAAGCACTATGATTCTCACAAAGCATCACCCTTTAGCCACCTAACAATGCACATTCACCTCGCATAACTACAACTGAGTCCTGAAGCATGACACATAGCACTACCTCACAGCCCCTGTAAAGTATCTCAGGCATATGTGAATAACAATCCCTGTCATCCACAGGTACCACTGAGAATGTCGTCAGCCAAGCAGGGCCAATTACAGCCATTCTCCCACTTGATGACAACCCCAGTAATGACTGCGACATAGGAAGTCTGGAACTGGAAGACCTACCTGGCCCATCCGGGCTCTCTGGGAAGTCCACCTCCACCAGCCTCACCTAGGACACCATGGAGCCCCCCACAACCTCTGCCACCACAACACTTGTCGTCAAATGCCCCCACACCAGTGTCAAGGCCATGTCAATCCATAGTGTGTCCACCTGTACAGGGACCTGTTCAGCACCCACCACACAAGACGATGAAGTTCCTGGTGTAAGTGGAAGTGGGCACACTGTGCCGGAGACACAGGTACAGGGGGCTAGGGCCAGTGGGAGTGCACCTAGGGGTCACAGGGTGGGGCAACCCAGGGAGCCACCTGCTCATGAGGCTACAGCAAAAGTCCTGAGAGCATACAACCTATCCCAGAACATGATGGGCAGATGTTAGATCTGTTAGCAGAAAACCCGAGCCAGCAGAGGGAGTACCACCAAGAGGCCATGCAGGAGTGGCATGCCCTCAATGCCACCATGGTCTCAATGTAAGTCTTGATGCAGGAGCTCGTCACAGTCCCGTGTGAGTCCTCCACCCTCCACAAGGCCAATTTACTCATTGTAATAGTGCAACAAATGTGTGAGATGTCACAGACATTAAGCATAAAACACAGTGAAGATGTGTATGTATCATGCTGTCATCAGGTTTCCTGAATCGAAGTCAGTGTCCACAAAACCCTTGGTCCTCAGGTAGCAGAGAGGAAAAAGTAGTGAAACATCATCCATAGTACATCTGCAATTAATAGCACATAATATACATCACATATCATTTTCACTGCTGCCAACAGTATTTACCTCCATATCATGATGGTTAAATGATTTCCACTGTAGGTTTACACATTGATAGACAGTCCAATTCTGTTGCACACATGAGCACAACACTGTTCAGGTACTATGAGACAAAATAATTGTTGCATCTAACAGTAATGACCTGAGTAACAGACACTCATTGTAGTTGTACTACACAGTTCACACCCTTGGATGCCAAGTAATAACAGCACTTGAAGTCACAATAAGCAGCAAAGTATGCCAATGAACCTGTCATACCAGAATGGAGAAGTGAAAAATGTGTGAAGAAGCAGAGAGGATTTCAGAACTATATGCAACACAGGCAGATGGACCAGCTAACATCACAGTGGCAGTGTTGACCTACTTGTCAGACCACTAATGTATACACTCATCTGAAACCCAAATAGGGGCCAAAACCTACTCATATCAGGAATGGATAAAGAAGTGCACCCAATCTGAACATTAACATGTGACATGTTAAATGTAGAGAAGTACCTACCAGAAGCTTAGCTGAAGTACTGCTGGATGAGATCTGTCCTTGTGCCTACATCTTCCTCATCCCCATCTTTGACACTCATATTTCCTCTCTCCCCTGCCACCGGATTGTCCCCTGCTCCTACCTCATTCAGCAATGGGATATTCCTCCTTAGTGCCAGATGTGGAGCCTACAGCAGGCCAACACAATCTGGCACACCTTCTGTGGTTAGTACTGCAGGTAACCACCAGAGATGTGCAGAAATTTGAACCTTGCCTTCAAGAGACCAAATGTCCTTTTTATCATGCTTCTTGTCCTCCCATGAGCCTCATTGTACTGTTCTTCAGCCCTGGTCTTTGGATTCCTCACCGGTGTCAGTAGCCAGGAGAGATTAGGGTAACCTGCATCGCCTGTGGATAGGGTAAACTAACATTTACATTCCACTATGTCACATACAAAATGAGTAGTGAGGCTGGGATAAGAGTACTTACATATACACTCAACATACTCACCGATGAGGTAGGCCCGAACTCTTTGTAGAGGTGCCATCAACCGTGGGGCACGGCTATTCCTGAGCATGTACGAATCATGGACAGATCCTGGAAACCTTGCAGACACCTGGGAGATGTACTGGTCAGCTAAACAGACCATCTGCACATTAATGGAGTGAAAGCCCTTATGGTTCCTGTACACTTGCACATCAGCCCTGGATGGTATTATTGCAATGTGGGGGAAATCTATGACCCCAATCACATGAGGGAGATGTCCCATTGCATAGAAATCCGCCTTCAGGCTGACCAAATCTACAGGATTGGGATGTCCATATGTTTTACCAAGGCAGACAAGACATTCCTCAACACATGAGTCATGCCTGTTGCCATTCCCACTATCCCCTGGAATGAGTCAGTGGCCAAGAAATGGAGAACAAATACCACCTGCACAGTTGGAGGAATGGCTGTAGGTTGTCGAATGGCTGGCAGCAGATCAGACTTCAACTGGGTACGCAGCTTCCTTATTGTAGCACGGTTCAGTCGATAGGGGGAGATGATGTGGCATTCTTCCATCTTTGCCAAGGCAACCAGGGACCGGTACACAGGTGCATGCCTCACCCTCCACAGTGGTCTGCATCTACACATGGCATACAACACAAGTATATCAACGATTACTATTCCTGCATCCTACTGCAGGGTCACAAATGGAAATTCAACATCACATATGCTACCACTTGTTGCATGCAAAGCACACTGCAATGTGTCGAATTGTTGTAATTCCCATGTTAGTTGCACATACATATAGGATTTACAATGGATGACATCAGGGAGATACTTGTCTGTCACTGATAGTGTACGGTCACTATCGATATGTAAGTTTATTCCCACACAGTCATGATGACATTTTCTGGATCTGTGCACAATCCAAGTTCATACTGCCTGATTGTAATTTACACTGTCCCAGGGTGTAACTCATCATATGTCCATGATAGAAATGATTAGTGACGCTATGAAGTTATGTGTTCATAACAGTTGCAGTGCGAAATGGTTACTGCCTGTCCTGCATTCAGGGGACAGATGTAATTGAGCTCATTCCGCTGACGTATGCCATCAGAGCAGTAGGTGGTCAGAACCTCAGTGCAGCTCCTCATTGGTTAACATTGACGTATATGGCATTCATGGACCAATGACAACTACAACGGTGGTGATGGTGCAGACCGCTGCGGCCGTGACTGCCATTTTCTACAGTGAATCTCACTTCACTCCTGACTCTCCAGCCATCAAGACCTCCACTAAGTGTGCTGCTGTGTTGTGTTCCTGGGAGCCACGATGGTGCGTATTACATGGCGATTGGGCCCCCGCCTTCACATTGGAAGAACTGGAGAAACTTGTGGATGGAGACCTACCCCTGTACACAAAGCTGTATGGGGCTCCAGAACAGTAGGTAGGTCCAATTATGGTAATTTTTGTTGCTACATTGGTATGTAAGTGTGTTATTGTGTATTTGTATGTGTATGCAGGATGTTACAGTAGAGAGTGTACCTACGGACATGACTGCTAGGAATGGTTGTGGAATTGTGAGGTCGTGTACGATGCTGATATGTGTACTGTTAGTAGGCCGGTGAATGTCGTAGGTTGTTGGGTCTACATTAATGTGTCTTTCCTTCTGTGTTTCCCATGCAGGTCAGTGCCCATCAGTAGAAAGGGCTGTGGAAAGCCATCACCAAGGAAGTGCGGATCCTGGGAGTCCATATCCAGTGAAGCATCCACTGCGGGAAGCGTGGGAGGAACTGAGATGCTGGGCCCGGAAGACCGCAGAGGCCCAGTTGGGGATGGCCTCCCAATGAGGAAGGGGTACCCATTGGACCCTGACCCCCCTGATGGCCCGCATACTGGCGGTGGCCTAACCAACGTTGGATGGGTGCTTGAGGACAACACAGCAGCCACAAGGGGGTGAGGGACAGAGTACATTTCCTGTACAGTTTGCCTTAGACTGGATTGGTGTGTTAGCATGGGGTCAAGAATGTCTACTGTAGGTATGATACAGTTGTGCTGTGAACAGAAGTAGCTGTGATAGGTGAGCATCTGAACAACAGGTTGTCATGGAATTTTTACAGTGCCAAATTTTAAGATTTGACATGGCCATACAGGATCCTAAGTTGGTTCCCATGCCTATCTATACATGTCCATTATGGGTGACACGGGTAGGGATGACAATGTACTAATGTCACTCATTGACAGAAGTGTCACATTAATGATCCTGTATACAAGTGCCCTAACAGTATAGAGTAGTACCTGAGTGTAATCGTAGTAGTACCATAATTTTGTATGCACATCCGAGTGCATGCACAGTGGGTGTAGTGAAATGTCTATTGACGTTGTAGTGAGTGCATTCAGGAATGTTCATAGATTCATGTTGTTGAAATATACAAATGTGCAATGGGGATTGGTATTGACCATATGCTCCCATCTTTTTCACCCACTCCCCTCCTATTTGTCCAATCCTATCCTTGTGTGCATTAGCATCAGCAGGCGAAGGAGTAGGGGCACTGGCGAGTGGGAAGGCTGCAGCCCATGGGACCCAGGAGGCAGAAACCACCAAAGCTAAGGGGACCAGTGGGTTGGAGGGCGAGGGGAGCACCATGGGGGAGACTGGAGAACATACCACTGATACAGATTCCTCCAGCGATGTGAGCTCCCTGATGGTGGCAGCACCTTCTGGGACCATCCCAGCACCATCCTCGTCCTCGCCGTGCCCGCTCACCCAGGAAGGTGGGTGTCTCCTTTGCTGCAGGCACCTCTGCCCCTGCCCCAATCAGCCCTTCCGCCCTCAATGCTGAGGCTATTGACCTCCTGAGGTCCATCTCTGTAGGGCAGTCAACCATCGTGAATACCATTCAGGGCCTAGCATCCCAGATGCAGCAGACGAATGCCTATCTGGAGGGCATTCATGGTGCCTTTACTGGCCTACAGAGATAATTTCAGCTCTGGCCTCTTCATTGATGGCAGCCAGTGTCCCTAGTACTTCCGTCATCCCTCCTGCTACCAGTGCCCCATCCCAAAGCCCTCTCCCAGCCAAGCCACACATACAGACAAGCCCTCACCCAAATCAACAGACAAGGTACACAAAGACAAACACAGGCACCACAAATCACATCATAAGCATGCACACACACAACACACAAAAGCAAACACAAACTCAGCCACTACCTCCCCTGTCACCCCCCAGCACCTCCTCCCTTGTAGTCATATCACCACTCTCACCTGCCAGCACTCCATCCTCACTCCCAGTTCCTGTCACCACTTTGCCCTCAGTCACCACAACAGCAGACACTCATGCATGCCCCCCATGCACCACATCCGCACACACCACAACCACTATCACTCACATATGCAGCATACCAACCTTACATGCAGGCACCACCCCAACAATCATCCACACAACTTGTCTGTCCACTCCCAGCCTCTCTTCCCCCCTCCTCCCAAGACATATAAGCACCTGCACTCAGACACTCAACATTCCTCCACCTCACACATATATACTCTGCATACATCTGCGCTCATATCCAGCACACCTATGTATCCTACAATCGCTCCCTCTACCTCCACCCCCAAACCTGTTTCCCAATCCATCCCTCTTGTTCCTAAGAAGCTTTTCCTTGCCCACCTTGACCTGTTCCCTTAGCCTGTCCCACCCTGCGTTGCCCCTTGCCCTCATGGTTCCCTCCCCAAGCCATGTCCCTCCACCTTCAAGTCCTCCCATGACCCCTATTCTACCTCTGCTGCTTCTCCACCTGCAGACAAGCCTTCCCCTGTCCCCCCAAAAAAGCTGCCACAAAACATGGATACAAAGCCCCTGCCCCTCTGTCCAGAGCTAAGCTGAAACCCCCTCCCAGGCCAAAGCCAAAGAAGCCAACTCCCAAGCCAAAGCGCAAGGACCCTCCTCCCAAACCCAAACCCCCAGACCCTTGAGGTGCCTGCCTTCCCCATTGATGTCCCTACCGTGTGAAGGCCATTAGGCTGTCAGGAGTCAAGTTGGGGCCTTTTGACAGGCACAGTTGTGCCAATTGGACATTTACTGACCTACAGGCCTTGGTGCTTTATGTTCTCATTGACGTTGCATTTGTTATTGATATATATTTACAAAACAGGAATCCTGTTGGTTTCCTTAACATACAGTTGTCGAGTCTTTTTGTTTTCTGGTGAGTTTACATGCATCTATCATGTGTTGTGTAATGTGCATTTCTAGGCATTTTTTCATTCAGATTCACTGTTCTTTCTTGTAATTGGACTTTGTATGTAGTGTTTCTTCTTTGTATTGGTTTGTGTGTCTCTGCTTGTTAGTGCCACTGGTGTGGTTGTGTAGTTGTGATCCGGGGGTGGGTGTATGTGACGTGTGTGCTTGGCATGGCTGTGTTTTGTGTGTGTGTTTCTGGGTAAAGGGTGTTGTGTTGCATGTGTGAGCGTGTGTGCACGCTGGAGTCCGTGCATGGTGTGTATGTTGTGTGTGTCACTCTCCCCTTTCCCCCTTGTGTGCTCTGCCAGTATACTCACCAATAGTGTTGGCGGTCATAGAGGAGCAAGGCAAGGAAGAGCGCTGGGAAGATTTCAAGGTGGCGTTCCATGGCTTCCGCTGAGTCATCTGTGTCCCTGGAGGTGGGTGGGTCCTTTTCTACTTGCTGTTTCAGCCAGGATTTGGGTGGTGGGAGTCCCACCTTGGAAATTGTGGCGATCTGCAGTGTCATGACAGGGTGGGTGGTGCAATGGCTACGCCAGTCTAGGGATGGCAGCCGCCGCCAGCGGCGGTCTGGCCGCACTGACGGTACAGTCAGCAAACTGGCTTGGTTTCAGTGGGTTGACCACCGTGGTCATAATGTGGTGGCCTGCACCGCCATCTTGGCGGAGCTCCGACCGCCATTGCCGGCGTGGCGGGACCGTTACTACCAAGGTCATAATGAGGGCCTAAATCTTATGTAAGGGAAAAAGGTTGCACGGTTCAGTACATGTTCTCCATGTGAGCTAAATTTGCACTGTTCATTTATTTTACTATGTGGCCTAGTCTGTACACAAGCCACTGTTTCTGCGGTACATGCTGTTTTAAAACATAATTTGAGCTAGGGATAGGATTGGATTGAATTAAAAATATGGGTATTTTTTCTATTTCACGTTTTTCCTGCAAAAAGTATATTTTGGTGGGATAACATTTGATACTTTGGGAGGATGTGTGTTGTAACATTTTTATAACTCACTTTGGGGGTCATTCCGACCCCGGCAGGCGGCGGGCGCCGCCCGCCGGGCTGAAACCGCCCAAACACCGCCCCGCGGTCAGATGACCGCGGGGGACATTCCGACTTTCCCGCAGACACTGAAAATCTTTATGGGGCCCTGTTAGGGGGCCCCTGCACTGCCCATGCCATTTGCCATACGCCTGCATGTGCTCTTCTTTGTTGTTCGTTCCTACTTGCTTGTTGTTTGACCATTTGGCCGGGTGCTATTTTGTGTAGGGGGTAAGTGTGCCCTTGCATAGTCCTGCACGTGTTCTTTGTTGTGGCCATGCCTCCTTGCTTGGTGTTGTTGGTTGATCTTGTGGCTGACAGAGATTTTGTGTAGTCAACCAGTGTGTAAAAGATTTGTTCCCAGGGTTCAAAGCCATTTGATTGATAGGAGAAGGATATGCCTTTTTGTGTTGTTTTACTTTTCTCTGGTATCAGGTTAATATGCTTAAGGATCATTGTAGTATATGTATGAACTGTGTTTAACCCCTTCACGACCAGGCCTTTTCCCCTCCCAGGTACCGAGCCTTTTTTGGCTATTTGGGGTAGTTTGCGCTTAGGCCTTCATAACTTTTGTCCACATAAGTTACCCACACCAAATTTGCGTCTTTTTTTCCCAACATCCTAGAGATTCAGGAGGTACCCTGAGTTTGGAGTTCCCCTGGACGAGACCCAGAAATTAGTCAAAATACACCTAATATTTAGCATTTTCTTTAAAATGGGAAAAAGGTTCGGCAGAAGAAAGCATGTGTTTTTCCCGGAAAATAGCATCAACAAGGGGTTGCAGTGCTAAAATCACCATCTTCTCAACTTTCAAGAATGGGCAGACTTGAATCAGAAAACCACATTTTTTACCACAATTTTGGCAGTTTACTGGGACATACCCCATTTGCATTATTTTTTGTGCTTTCAGCCTCCTTCCAGTTAGTGACAGAAATGGTTATGAAACCAATGCTGGATCCTGGACAACTGAACATTTCTGAAAAGTAGACAAAATTCTAAATCCATTAAGGGATCATTTGTGTAGATCCTTCAAGGTTTTCCTAAAGAAAGTAACAGCTAAAATAAAACAATATTGAAAATGAGGTGAAAAAAGAGCCATTTGTGTCTACTTTTTCTTCTATAACTTTGTTTAGCTATGGCAGATTTTTAAAAGCAATATACCGTTACATCTACTGGACTCTTCTGGTTGAGTGGATATATAGGGCTTGTAGGTTCATCAAGAACACTAGGTACCCACAGTCAATAAATGAGTTGCACCTTACAATGAGTTGCAAGTCTCACAAGGGTGGCAAAATGGGCAATTATATGTTGCCCCGTGGGGAGTGACCCATGCCCAAGGGGGTGCCCCTACAAACAAAACACACACCAATCCCTGGTTCCTAAGTGGTTTCTGCCCCCCTTGGGCCAATCTGCCCCCAAGGGGGGCAGAAATGGCCTAAAATAAAATTGCCCCCCAGGGAGGCGACCCTTGTCTAAGGAGTTGCACCACAACTGTAAAAAAAAAAATAAAAAAAAAATCCCATGTGTCTAGTGGTTTATACCCCCATGGGGGTCAGATTGGCCTACTAAATGGCCCCAAGGGGGCAGAAATGGCCTAAAATAAAATTGCCCCCCAGGGGAGCGACCCTTGCCTAACGGGTCGCTTCCCTTGCATGAAATTGGTGCAAAAACATCCCTGGAGTCTAGTGGTTTCTTCCCCGCTTGGGGGCAGATTGGCCTAATAAAAATAGGCCGATCTGCCCCAAGGTGGGCAGAAATGGCCTCAAACAAAATTCCCCCCACAGGGGAGCAACCCTTACTTAGGGGGTCACTCTCCATCTGTAAAAAATAAGCTATCCCTTGTGCCTAGTGGTTTCTGCCCCCCTTGGGGCCAGATCGGCCTAATTAAAATAGGCTGATCTGCCCCCAAAGGGGTCAGAAATGGCCTAAATTAAAATTGCCCCCCAGAGAAGCAACCCTTGCCTAAGGGTTGATACCCTTGCATGAAATTGTCACGAAAAAAAAAAACTCCCTGGTGTCTAGTGGTATCTGCCCCCTTTGGGGCAGATTGGCCTAATAAAACCAGCTGATCTGCCCCCAAGGGGGGCAGAAATGGCTAAAATAATATTGGCCTCTAGGAGAGCAAACCTTCCCTAAGGAGTTGCTCCCCACCTGTAAAACAATTAGTAAAACAAATTATCCCTGGTGCCTAGGGGCTTCTGTCCCCCTTGCGGCAGATTGGCCGAATTAAAATAGGCCAATCTGCCCCAAGGGGAGCACAAAAGGCCTGATGAAAAAATGCCCCCCTTGGAGAGCGGCCCTTGCCTAAGGGGCCGCTCCCCTTGTTTGTTTACTAAAAGTAACCAAACTCCCTAGTATCTAGTGGGCATTCCTGTAGCCCGATCGGAATGCTCAGAAAGACATCAAAGGAAAGGAAAAGCCTTTCCTTTCCTTTGACGCCTCTCTGATCTCCCCCACCCTCCGATCGGAAGAGAAATGCAAGCATTTCTCTTGCAATCGCTCGCTTACATCATCAGATGTCACTGGGGGGGGGGGGGTCAGGGGTGGAAAGGGAAGCAATTCCCTTTCCATACCTGCCCAGGGGAGGGGGGGATAGGCCCTTGTGGGCCGGGTCTAGGATGTAACGGTTACCTCCTCTGCACCCGAGCGGTGCTGCCGGGGACGTAATCATTACATCCTCGGTACCCAAGGAGTTAATAATATATGCATCTTCTTCCATTTTTCACCTACACCGCCTTGCTTCCCAAATCTCAATGGGTTCCTCATGGTCCCCTGGTACTCCACCATTCATTTTGTATTTATTTACCTTTTTTTATTTTTTTTTATTTTTTTTAAACATGTTAATATTTGTTTACTTTTTATTTTATTTTTTAATTTTGAATGTTTTTTAAAATTGTTTCAAATTTTTTGTACATCTTCTCTCTATCCACTCTTTGCCTTTAATAGGCAACTGCCACCCACCAGCATTAATTTTTTAAGGATTGTCATTACTCATTTGCCTCTGGACCCACTTGCTGCCATAGACACGCAGCAGCACACATACTGACATTCATTTTTTAAGGCTTATTCCATTTTCCCCCTGGTTGACCCTGACTTCCATAAGCATATACCAGCATTTATTTTTTTAAGGTTTATTCCACTTTCCTCTGGATCCAATGTCTGCCATAGGCACACACCAGCATTAATTCTTTAAAGATTATTCAGTTTTCCTCTGGATCTGCCTGCCTGTCACACATGTCTCCCCTTATATGCACATAAAGCAAACAATTACATCTGCATATGGTGGTATGGACCGACTTTGGAATAGATACACTAACCACACTAAATTGTATTGTATTGTATGTACTAAGAATAATTCAAACTGCAACAATGCCACATTTCACTAAATGTTTTTCTTGCTTGTTTGCTCTTAGGTGGTCAAGAGACATCACCCACAGATGCTGCAGACAGAAGGGCGGTACAACGTGACATGACCACAACATGTGAGTTCTGACTTGCAGCCTTTAACCTTCAGAGAGGGCAGTGATGTTGTCTAACAGTAGCCAACACCAGCAACAAGAACACAGACAACAACAGCAACTGAAGAACCAGAACAAACCTCTCCAATGACTTGGTTTCAAGTGGCAGGGCTTAAGTCAAGTGCAGAGGCGAAGGCAAAGGAGGTTTAGCAGGTGGCAGCACCATTGCTCATTCAGAGGATGTTCTAAGACTATCTGGATGACCCATAAGAGGTCTACAGGGATCATGACCCATTGGCCTATTTATATGTGAAGATGTGGCAATCGCCAGAGCTCACCAGGCTAGCAAAAAAAATCTGGCTTGTTCAGTAGCCAGTGTGTCTGTAGAGCGTGTGTTCAGTGCAGCTGGCGCAATTGTTATAGACCGAAGGACCAGTCTCTCACCTTAAAACACGGGGAGATTGTCCATGATTAAAATGAACCAACACTTTGTATCAAACACTTAAACTGTTCCTGAAATACCACAGAAGGAGAAGGGGTTGAGGGTGATTGGTCAGACTCAAGTGCATTAGCTGACCAATGTATGGGCAAACCCCCTAATTTTGAGGACAAACTCTGCTTCCCTGACTGAGTAGGCCACCATAGAACTTCTCATCCCACTGCTTTGAAAAAAATGGATGTAAGCCAGAGGAACATTTTACTTTTTGTTTGTGTCTGACTTATGCAGCCCCTCCATTTTAGACACATGAATGGCCAGATTGGAGTGGGACCAGTGTGTATTGAAGAAGCCTCCCCATTTTCTTCAAGGACATTTGAAACAATGCCAGCCTCCGTCCCATGCCTATTCTTCTTTTTTTTTACATTCCCTATCAAGGTTGACCCAGTAAAGATAATTTAATTTACAAGAATGCCAAATTGCCAATATGTTGCCTCCATCAAAAGAGGAGATACAATTGTGTGCAATCATGCTTGGATAG
The DNA here is from genome assembly GCF_031143425.1 of Pleurodeles waltl. NCBI lineage: Eukaryota > Metazoa > Chordata > Amphibia > Caudata > Salamandridae > Pleurodeles > Pleurodeles waltl. The sequence goes on from NC_090449.1 coordinate 272,356,640, forward strand.
GGTTAAGTAACTATTGTGCCATTGACGATATATTACTGAGTGATTGTGAGTGATGATTGATGATTCATGTGGTGGCAGACAGTAGGGGAGAGTGTTCAACTAATTTGTAAACTTGATTTCAATGATTTGCAATGTTTGGGTGCTGATGGGTGATTTTGCCAGAAGGTGATTGGACTGTCACACTTAACTAGATTTACTTGCATGGTCCATTCTTTGCTGTACATTTTGCTGGTTCTTCAGAGACCATACCAGTCAATTTAGTTAACCAAAAACAAAACTGTGCTAAATGCTCAAACACTTTTGCTATTCTTGTTCATCAACAGCAGGGAACTACAGGTCTAGCTCTCTCAATTTCATCTAAATCGGGAGTTGTACAGATATGTTACTTGGAGTCAGGACTTAAGGTGGAACTATTTTACTAGCAAGAAGAAGGAAGTTATCTACTTTAAAGGGAAACCTAACCAACATGATGATGACTCTAAAAGTCCTGCTCAGCCCTGTGGACTAGAGAGTGATGCAGTGACTTGGGAAATGCTGAGTAGTGTGCTGGTTCAAATAAATGTCAAACTCCTCTATCATGTGGTGGTGGTTGGGGGCTGTAACTGGAGACAGACATGTGGTGATGTCACATCATCACCATTACATGATGGACACACTTGGCTAAATTTTATGACAGTTGTTTGATTGATCAGCCAGGTACATGGAGCCACTTGTCTGCGATCTATTGTAAAATTGCTTTCACTTCTCACTTAATCACACAAGAGCCATCATGATTGATTACAGGAGCCTGTGTCCGTGCTCTTCCTTTAGGTCCACTCCTCATGAAGTTTACCTTTTGTCCTTCTCCTTGACTCCACAATCTTGTTACTGTTTTACAATCCACAGGCCTTCTCTTCTCCTGCATGAATGTCGAAAGCTCCAAAACACTTCTGCTTACCCCACCAGACGTGTTCAGCCATGCACTCAAGACAAGCATTCCGGATATTCTGAGAAGAATGCAGATGCACCATCCAATTTGGCATTTATTTATAGTATCGTTTTACTTTTAACAATCAGAATTTTTAGAACTGTGTGGGTTCAATCAGTCCTCCATAGTTTGTATTTTTTAAACCTAGCTAACAGACATTTAGATGCATAGGGTCTGATTTATGAAAAGTTAGCACCACCTTTGCGTCATTTTTTGATGTAAAAGTGGTGCAAACGTACAAAATAAAATTATATTTTCTTTAAGTTTGTACCGCTTTTGCATCAAAAAATGACGCAAAGCCGGAGCTAACTTTTCAAATCAGGCCCATGATAACTTGGGTCTGTAGGGATGAAGGACTGTTTGCAATGCATCTAATTGAAATGTGTCATTTCCTCATTTCCTTCCACAACAGATTTGCTGATGATGATGTGCTGCTCATCCCCCTGATGAATATTGTTGTTGTGTGGTGTTTGTCACAATTTTCCCAACTCGCCTTTCTTATCCATTCATCAAATCCCTAACCCTCTTTCCCCCAGGCTGTTTGATTTATTGAGGTGTGACTTAATTTACACCATGAATGGATCGCACAGTTGGTGGGACGCATGTGGTGAAAGCAGCATCAACTCACTTTGGATCTTCTAGTACTTGATCAATAGCCCACACCAGCCACGCTTACCCACCCAGGCATAAAAGCGATCCATAATTTAGATATATAACATCATTTGCAACATCATCATTCAAGCCTTGTACTGAGTAAATGCTTAAGCTTGTCCACTCCTGACTCCATCTCTCCTCACTCAAAGGTTTCATAAGGTAAATTAAATACTGCTCCCCATTGCATAGAAGAAGTTACCATTGCTAGTTTTTGTTATAATATTAGGTCTGTGTTTCATGGTGGCCGCCTGGTCTCAGTCTTTGTCAAGTTATGATGTAAACTAAAGAACTTACTAACTCTGTATTTTCTTTCAGTCTAGTTGACTGTGATGGATAATTCTTCTGATGAATCCTGCAGTTGCAGTTCACCTAGGTGGGAGTGGGGCCTGGCTTATAATGACTTCTCTGTTAGGGCTCTAGCTGGTGCTACAACCACCACTATTAAGAAGGCACCTTGAGAAACACTTTAGTAAGATTTTGGAATATTGAGAGAGGTAGGACCCATTGTTTAATCTAATCAGGTACAAGAACTATGGAGTGAAGTGTAGTTTAGTTAATAACTAACTTCTACTGAAGATTGAGATGTTGTTTAGTTCCTGTAGGCAAATAAGACATAGGCAATGACAGCATACCCGCTTGTGATCAATATAGTTACAGAAGGAAGCAGGACAAGGGTGTAACTAACAAAAAGGTTGTGCTCAAAGGCAGCAGGGAAAAGTGAAACACAATAAATTTATTTCAGGCGTAAAGTAAAAAAATAATTTCCCTTTATTTTTCTTGATAATATAAAACCCACCTTTTCTACCCAACAACAGACACACCCCTTTACTCAAACAAATATTATCACCCTGTCCCCAACCAATGTCCAGAATGTCCAAAGAAAAGTCCAACATCCCATTTCCTTCCCAATTCCCCTGCTCTCCAGCCCCAACAAACGTTCCTCCCAACAAGGCAAACATTCAAAAAGGGCACCAGACTGCATCATCAATGCTGGTGTGAAGGCTTCCCAATTCCCAGGGAAGGCTTGCCACCTCTTGGCAAACCAGGGCCAGCGTGCATGCAGCTTTGGAAAAGGTCTGGGTAGGAGGGAGGTGTAGCAGTGGTAGATCAGGAGGATCCCAGCTGTCTGCATCGCTTGCAGTCTTGTGGCTAGAATAGAGATTCTGGTGGCTGGCTAGCTAGACGAATTGGAACCCACAGCAGTGGCAGGTGGCAGCTGACTGTATTCAGTCTGAATGGCCTCCAGCAGGTGCTGCCTCAGCCGGGCTGCTAACTCCTGCAGAGGTGGTGGACCACATCAATGATTTTTTTCTCATAAAGAATTTCTTAGTTAAAAACAACTAAACACTGTGGGGCATATTTATACTCTGTTTGCGCCAAATGTGCGTCAAATTTTTTTTACGCACAATCAGCGCAAACCCTGCCCCATATTTATACTTTGACGTCTGACCCCGCGGGCGTCAAAATTCCACCATGTGCGTCATTTTTTGGAAGGGGGAACCAGCCTTGCGTTAATTATATGCAAGGTAGGCGTTCCCTTCCAAAAAATGACTTTAAGGCCTGTGCCCCTTATTTATACTCTGACATCATTTTGACGCACAGGAGGGGGCAGGCCTTAAAAAACGGCGCACAGCCTGATGGGCGCCGTTTTTTAACACCTGGGTCAGGGCAGGCGTTAAGGGACCTGTGGGCTCGGAAGGAGCCCAGATGTGCCCTCCCCTGCCCCCAGGGACACCCCCTGCCACCCCTGCCCACCCCAGGAGGACACCCAAGGATGGAGGGACCCATCCCAGGGAAGGAAAGGTAAGTTCGGGTAAGTATTTTTTTCCGATTTTGTTTGTGGCATAGGGGGGCCTGATTTGGGCCCCCCTACATGCCACTATGCCCAATGACCATGCCCGGGGGACATAAATCCCCTGGGCATGGCCATTGGGTAAGGGGGCATGACTCCTGTTTTTGCTAAGACAGGAGACATGTCAATGGAGGTTGGGCGTAAAATAAAATGGCGCAAATCCGGTTTGAGGCCTGAATTTTGCCTCAGACCTGACTTGCACCATTTTTTGACGCACAACCCCCATTTTCCCATACGCCGGCGCTGCCTGGTGTGAGTCATTTTTTTTTTACGCACACCAGTCCTCAGCGCCGGCTAACGTCATTCCATTAATAAGCACCCGCATGGTGCGTTGGAATGGCGTTAGCCGGCAGTAAAAGTTTTGACACACAACTGCGTTGGCGCATGTGAGAAACTGGGGCTGATTGCAGAGGCCCCCTAACTTTTTGCCCCCATTTTCCACTTTATGCTGGTGTTTTCCTGACTCTGATGGTGCCCTGGGTACTGCTAACCAGTCCCAGGGCCTGTGCTCTGTGTAAAATGGATATGCAAATTAGGCTAATTATAATTGGCTAAGTTAACCTACCTATAAGTCCCTAGTATATGGTAGGGCATGTAGGTTTAGGGACCACAGCATAGGTGGTGCACACCTAGGTGCATTGCTGAGGTGCCCAGTGTCATTTTAAAAGCAAGCCTGCCTTGCTGGCTGCTTTTAAATTAAAGTTATATGCAAATTCGACTTTGGAATTAAAGGTACTTCCAAAGTCTTAAACTACCTTATTTTTACATATAAGTCACCCCTAAGGTGTGCCCTATGTGCCCCTAGGGCAGGGTGCCATGTAACTATAAGCAGGGATTTTATAAAAATAGATTTATAAGCCCTGGTGAGGTAAAAACAGCCAAATTCGTTTTTCCCTCATTGAAGTAAATGGCCTTCATAGGCTAGAATGGGCAGACTTTATTTTAAATTTTAAAGTCTCCTTAAATGTTACATACCAAGAATTTGGTATCAAATTGATTGTTATAATAAATCCCACAACTTCCAGTTGTTGGATTTAATATAACTAGTGCAGGTAAAAAGTTTAGACTTTACCTAAAAAGTTGCCAATTTCAGCTCTGCATTGTTTTTGCTGCTGTGCTCTGATTGGCCAGCCTGCAGCAGCTTCTGCCAGGCTACTTTAATGAGGTGTGAAGTGGCCTGACTTCACACAAAGGAATGTGCTTGGGGGAGAGAATCTCCCCTCAGCAGATGGTGAGGCAGGAAGGGGGAGGGCTGCCAAACTGGTCTTCAAAGGCAGAGAAGGACATCTGGAGCACCCAGCAACACCCCCACATCCTGCAACCTCAGACAGCTAGGTGCCCCCTTGATTAGATTAGGAGAGGGCAGGAGAGGGGTGTGTTTATGATTTTTAGCCACACCAGTGGGTGGGCTCAGCCAGATCTCTCCTCCAAAAATCAGATTCATCCATTTTGGATTTTTAGAGACTGTTGCCTTCTGGGATGGATTTTTGCCACACTTCCCAGGAAGTGGTCATCACAGGGGGACGACCCTGTCCCTGATTGGAGAACCAGGGCCCCCCTGCTTTTCACCCAGGAGCAAGGATAAAACTGGCAGACCTGCACCCACGCCTCAGATCCCCTCCAGAATTCAAGAAGAAGGAACTACAAGGAGAAGAAGGACTGCCCTGCTGGACCCCTGGCCTGCACCTGGACCCTGCACTCAGAAAGACTGCACCAGCTGCACACTTGGGCTTCACCACAAGAAGGACTTTGCCTGGCTTCAACTGGTTCAAGGAGGGACTCCCTGTTTGCTACAGGTGAAAAATTGCTAAACCAGAGTCCCCTGCACCAACTCCTGAAGAAAGCGACCAGCTGACCACTGTCCAGTGGCCAAAAAGGAGTTTGCGCCAGGTGTATTCTGGGAGTTGAAGTCCGCACTTCCCAAGGACCATCACAGAACTTCTGGACCCTTGGGGTGAGCTGTGGACCCCAAAAGAACCTTAAAAGAACATCTGGGTGAAGCCCCAGAAGTTTGGAAAAGATTGGAGAATTTTTGAAAAAAAGCTCCATAAAGTGACCGACCCGACGCGGAAATTCTAGCCGGCTTGCCTCAACCGCGACCCGGCCTGACTTCGTGGTTCGTCCCGGTAAAGAAAAACATCCAAAAAAGAGACTAAGTCCGAACGTAAAAAGTTGACCGGGACCTTCCAGCCATCGTATCCGAGAAGGGCTCCACGGACGTCGGATCAAGATCCAGGTTTACCCCGGTCGAAGGATTTTCATCTCGAAAAAACGACTAAGTCCGAAGGTAAAAATCACCACCGAGGAAACCGACTTCGCGTATCCGGACAAGGGCTCCAGGAGGTCGGATCCAACTGGCAGGTTCGTCCCGGGGAAGAAAAACATCAAAAAAGAGACTAAGTCAGAAGGTAACTTTTTAACCGAGGCCTCCCGCGACTTGTAGCCGAGCAGGGCTCCATCGCGGTCGGCCTGAAAGTTTGACTTTGCCCCGGTCCTGGTGCAACCAGATGACCCGATTGGCGCTTTTTGTTTCTAAGCGCTAGAAAATAATAATACTTTAAAAATTCATATCTCCGGTTCCCCTGAACCGATTTTAATCGTTTTTGTGTCATTTTAAAGATAAAAATATAAGCTATTTTTATAAATTGGTTTTGGATTTTTAAACTTTTTCCTGTGTTTTATTTAATTACTGTTTTGTGATATTTGAATGCTTTACACTTTGTCTCCTAAGTTAAGCCTTGACGCTCGATGCCAAGCTACCAAGGGTAGAGCTGGGATTAATTTACTGAGACCTAACTGTACTTTTGTGGAGGTTTGTGGCTTGTTGCTAGGTGTAGGTACCTACCTGCCCTACCAATAACCCATTTTCCAACATAATTGGAAGCAGCGACGGGATCCTGTACTTGTGTTCAATATCACGTTACAGTTTTAGATAAAACAAATTAAAAATCCTTTAAATTGTCCTAGTGCAAAAATTGTTTTTAATTTTTAATTTTAATTTTTTTTTAAAATTAATTTGGATTAATTTCAATTATTGAATTTTTGTAATTTTTCTAAATTCTTGTTTCCAATTTTTGCAAAAAGTTTTTGTTGACACAAAACTAGGGAACCATGGAGCTTGATCTGGCTAGCCTACCCACACTGACAGTAGTCCAGCTTAGGGGGTTGTGTATTGAGAGGGGGTTGCCTGCAACCCCTGATCTCAGGAAGCAAATCCTGATTAAATCCCTGACAGCATGGGCTGAGACCCAAGAGGTAGAGACAGAGGAAGCTCCAGAGGAGGAAGAAAAAGAGGAAGATGCTAACTCTAACCACTCAGGGGAGGGAAGGCATCAGACCCCAAGTGAGGAAGAGGAGGAACGGTCCTCAATGGATACAGTCACTAGGGGCAGACCCAAAGCTAGTGGTAGGAAGAGGGTCCTTTCAGGAGGAGAGAACCCATCCATCAGGGAAAGAGAGCTGGAAGCCCAGCTAGCCTACATAGCTTTGGAAGCAGAGAAGCTGGCCCTAGAAAAGAAAAAGTGGGCATACAAAGAAAAAAGAGATGCAAGCAGCGATAAAGAAGCTGAGGTGTCCATGGGTGGGGGAGTTTGCCACAGATTACCCAAGGGGGTGGTCCCTGCTTATGTAGAGGGGGATGACATAGATAAGTGGCTGGAGGCCTTTGAGAGGGCACTCCAAATGAGAAGGGTTAGGCCTCAATACTGGGGTTCCCTTTTGTGGGAGTTGGTCCCCAACTCAGGGAGGGATAGGCTTCTGACCTTAAGGGGGGAGGAGGCAGATTCATACCCTAGTATGAAAAGGTGCTTAGCCAAGAAGTTTGGTCTGACCCCAGAGCAATATAGAATGAAGTTCAGGGACACCCAGAAGGTCAGTACCCAGTCTTGGGTTGACTTTGTAGACACCTCACTAAAAGCACTGGAGGGCTGGATTATTGGCAACAAAGTTAATACTTATGAGGGGTTATACAATCTGATCATGAGAGAGCACATCTTGACCAATTGTATCCAAGAAAAGTTACGCCAGCATCTAGTGGACTCTAAGCTGACCAACCCTAGAGAGCTAGGGGAGGCAGCTGATGAGTGGTTGAGAACCAGGGTGGTTGTCAAGTCCCAGGGGGGAGACTCCAAGAAGGGGGGGACAGGTCCCCAAAAACCTAAGGAGGGAGGTGGTAAGCCCACCACAGAGACTCCCTCTGTACCCCAGAACCCTAAGAAGGAGGAGAGTAAATCCCACTCCCAATCTGACATGCAGAGACAGGGAGACCCAGGGTTAAAAAAGCTCTTGGACAGTAGGGCTTGCTTTGACTGTCAGCAGACAGGTCACTTCAGAGGAGATGCAGCCTGTAGGAAGTTGGCTCTGTATGTGCTATTTCAAAGTAAGGAATAGCATGCACAGAGTCCAAGGGTTCCCCTTAGAGGTAAAATAGTGGTAAAAAGAGATAATACTAATGCTCTATTTTGTGGTAGTGTGGTCGAGCAGTAGGCTTATCCAAGGAGTAGTGTTAAGCATTTGTTGTACATACACATAGACAATAAATGAGGTACACACACTCAGAGACAAATCCAGCCAATAGGTTTTTGTATAGAAAAATATCTTTTCTTAGTTTATTTTAAGAACCACAGGTTCAAATTCTACATGTAATATCTCATTCGAAAGGTATTGCAGGTAAGTACTTTAGGAACTTTAAATCATAAAAATTGCATGTATACTTTTCAAGTTATTGACAAATTGCCGTTTTAAAAGTGGACACTTAGTGCAATTTTCACAGTTCCTAGGGGAGGTAAGTTTTGGTTAGTTTTACCAGGTAAGTAGGACACTTACAGGGTTCAGTTCTTGGTCCAAGGTAGCCCACCGTTGGGGGTTCAGAGCAACCCCAAAGTCACCACACCAGCAGCTCAGGGCCGGTCAGGTGCAGAGTTCAAAGTGGTGCCCAAAACACATAGGCTAGAATGGAGAGAAGGGGGTGCCCCGGTTCCGGTCTGCTTGCAGGTAAGTACCCGCGTCTTCGGAGGGCAGACCAGGGGGGTTTTGTAGGGCACCGGGGGGGACACAAGTCCACACAGAAATTTCACCCTCAGCAGCGCGGGGGCGGCCGGGTGCAGTGTAGAAACAGGCGTCGGGTTCGCAATGTTAGTCTATGAGAGATCTCGGGATCTCTTCAGCGCTGCAGGCAGGCAAGGGGGGGGTTCCTCGGGGAAACCTCCACTTGGGCAAGGGAGAGGGACTCCTGGGGGTCACTTCTCCAGTGAAAGTCGGGTCCTTCAGGTCCTGGGGCTGCGGGTGCAGGGTCTCTCCCAGGCGTCGGGACTTAGGATTCAAAGAGTCGCGGTCAGGGGAAGCCTCGGGATTCCCTCTGCAGGCGGCGCTGTGGGGGCTCAGGGGGGACAGGTTTTGGTACTCACAGTCTTAGAGTAGTCCTGGGGTCCCTCCTGAGGTGTTGGATCTCCACCAGCCGAGTCGGGGTCGCCGGGTGCAGTGTTGCAAGTCTCACGCTTCTTGCGGGGAGCTTGCAGGGTTCTTTCAAGGCTGCTGGAAACAAAGTTGCAGCCTTTCTTGGAGCAGGTCCGCTGTCCTCGGGAGTTTCTTGTCTTTTCGAAGCAGGGGCAGTCCTCAGAGGATGTCTAGGTCGCTGGTCCCTTTGGAAGGCGTCGCTGGAGCAGGGTCTTTGGAAGGCAGGAGACAGGCCGGTGAGTTTCTGGAGCCAAGGCAGTTGTCGTCTTCTGGTCTTCCTCTGCAGGGGTTTTCAGCTAGGCAGTCCTTCTTCTTGTAGTTGCAGGAATCTAATTTTCTAGGGTTCAGGGTAGCCCTTAAATACTAAATTTAAGGGCGTGTTTAGGTCTGGGGGGTTAGTAGCCAATGGCTACTAGCCCTGAGGGTGGGTACACCCTCTTTGTGCCTCCTCCCAAGGGGAGGGGGTCACAATCCTAGCCCTATTGGGGGAATCCTCCATCTGCAAGATGGAGGATTTCTAAAAGTCAGAGTCACCTCAGCTCAGGACACCTTAGGGGCTGTCCTGACTGGCCAGTGACTCCTCCTTGTTTTTCTCATTATCTTCTCCGGCCTTGCCGCCAAAAGTGGGGCCTGGCCGGAGGGGGCGGGCAACTCCACTAGCTGGAGTGTCCTGCTGGGTTGGCACAAAGGAGGTGAGCCTTTGAGGCTCACCGCCAGGTGTGACAATTCCTGCCTGGGAGAGGTGTTAGCATCTCCACCCAGTGCAGGCTTTGTTACTGGCCTCAGAGTGACAAAGGCACTCTCCCCATGGGGCCAGCAACATGTCTCGGTTCGTGGCAGGCTGCTAAAACTAGTCAGCCTACACAGATAGTCGGTTAAGTTTCAGGGGGCACCTCTAAGGTGCCCTCTGTGGTGTATTTTACAATAAAATGTACACTGGCATCAGTGTGCATTTATTGTGCTGAGAAGTTTGATACCAAACTTCCCAGTTTTCAGTGTAGCCATTATGGTGCTGTGGAGTTCGTGTTTGACAGACTCCCAGACCATATACTCTTATGGCTACCCTGCACTTACAATGTCTAAGGTTTTGTTTAGACACTGTAGGGGTACCATGCTCATGCACTGGTACCCTCACCTATGGTATAGTGCACCCTGCCTTAGGGCTGTAAGGCCTGCTAGAGGGGTGTCTTACCTATACTGCATAGGCAGTGAGAGGCTGGCATGGCACCCTGAGGGGAGTGCCATGTCGACTTACTCGTTTTGTCCTCACTAGCACACACAAGCTGGTAGCAGTGTGTCTGTGCTGAGTGAGAGGTCTCCAGGGTGGCATAAGACATGCCGCAGCCCTTAGAGACCTTCCTTGGCATCAGGGCCCTTGGTACTAGAAGTACCAGTTACAAGGGACTTATCTGGATGCCAGGGTCTGCCAATTGTGGATACAAAAGTACAGGTTAGGGAAAGAACACTGGTGCTGGGGCCTGGTTAGCAGGCCTCAGCACACTTTCAATTGTAAACATAGCATCAGCAAAGGCAAAAAAAGTCAGGGGGCAACCATGCCAAGGAGGCATTTCCTTACACAACCCCCCCCCAAACGAAAGAGGATGAGACTAACCTTTCCCAAGAGAGTCTTCATTTTCTAAGTGGAAGAACCTGGAAAGGCCATCTGCATTGGCATGGGCAGTCCCAGGTCTGTGTTCCACTATAAAGTCCATTCCCTGTAGGGAGATGGACCACCTCAACAGTTTAGGATTTTCACCTTTCATTTGCATCAGCCATTTGAGAGGTCTGTGGTCAGTTTGAACTAGGAAGTGAGTCCCAAAGAGGTATGGTCTCAGCTTCTTCAGGGACCAAACCACAGCAAAGGCCTCCCTCTCAATGGCACTCCAACGCTGCTCCCTGGGGAGTAACCTCCTGCTAATGAAAGCAACAGGCTGGTCAAGGCCATCATCATTTGTTTGGGACAAAACTGCCCCTATCCCATGTTCAGAGGCATCAGTCTGCACAATGAACTGCTTAGAATAATCTGGAGCTTTTAGAACTGGTGCTGAGCACATTGCCTGTTTCAGGGTGTCAAAGGCCTGTTGGCATTCCACAGTCCAGTTCACTTTCTTGGGCATTTTCTTGGAGGTGAGTTCAGTGAGGGCTGTCACAATGGATCCATATCCCTTCACAAACCTCCTGTAATACCCAGTCAAGCCAAGGAATGCCCTGACTTGAGTCTGGGTTTTTGGAGCTACCCAGTCCAGAATAGTCTGGATCTTGGGTTGGAGTGGCTGAACTTGGCCTCCACCTACAAGGTGGCCCAAGTAAACCACAGTTCCCTGCCCTATCTGGCATTTGGATGCCTTGATAGAGAGGCCTGCAGATTGCAGAGCCTTCAAAACCTTCTTCAGGTGGACCAGGTGATCCTGCCAGGTGGAGCTAAAGACAGCAATATCATCAAGATAAGCTGTGCTAAAGGACTCCAAACCAGCAAGGACTTGATTCACCAACCTTTGGAAGGTGGCAGGGGCATTCTTTAAACCAAAGGGCATAACAGTAAACTGATAATGCCCATCAGGTGTGGAGAATGCTGTCTTTTCTTTTGCTCCAGGTGCCATTTTTATTTGCCAGTACCCTGCTGTCAAGTCAAAGGTACTTAGAAATTTGGCAGCACCTAATTTATCAATGAGCTCATCAGCTCTTGGAATTGGATGGGCATCTGTCTTGGTGACAGAATTGAGCCCTCTGTAGTCCACACAAAACCTCATCTCTTTCTTTCCATCTTTGGTGTGAGGTTTGGGGACTAAGACCACTGGGCTAGCCCAGGGGCTGTCAGAGCGCTCAATTACTCCCAATTCCAGCATCTTGTGGACTTCCACCTTGATGCTTTCCTTAACATGGTCAGACTGTCTAAAGATTTTGTTTTTGACAGGCATGCTGTCTCCTGTGTCCACATCATGGGTACACAGGTGTGTCTGACCAGGGGTTAAGGAGAAGAGTTCAGGAAACTGTTGTAGGACTCTCCTACAATCAGCTTGCTGTTGGCCAGAGAGGGTGTCTGTGTAGATCACTCCATCTACTGTGCCATCTTTTGGGTCTGATGACAGAAGATCAGGGAGAGGTTCACTCTCTGCCTCCTGATCCTCATCTGTTACCATCAACAGATTCACATCAGCCCTGTCATGGAAGAGCTTAAGGCGGTTCACATGGATCACCCTCTTGGGGCTCCTGCTTGTGCCCAGGTCCACCAGGTAGGTGACCTGACTCTTCCTTTCTAGTACTGGGTAAGGGCCACTCCATTTGTCCTGGAGTGCCCTGGGAGCCACAGGCTCCAGAACCCAGACTTTCTGCCCTGGTTGGAACTCAACCAGTGCAGCCTTTTGGTCATACCAAAACTTCTGGAGCTGTTGCCTGGCCTCAAGGTTTTTGGTTGCCTTTTCCATGTACTCTGCCATTCTAGAGCGAAGGCCAAGTACATAGTCCACTATGTCCTGTTTAGGCTCATGGAGAGGTCTCTCCCAGCCTTCTTTAACAAGGGCAAGTGGTCCCCTTACAGGATGACCAAACAGAAGTTCAAAGGGTGAGAATCCTACTCCCTTCTGTGGCACCTCTCTGTAAGCGAAAAGCAGGCATGGCAAGAGGACATCCCATCTCCTTTTGAGTTTTTCTGGGAGCCCCATGATCATGCCTTTTAATGTCTTGTTGAATCTCTCAACCAAGCCATTAGTTTGTGGATGGTATGGTGTAGTGAATTTATAAGTCACTCCACACTCATTCCACATGTGCTTTAGGTATGCTGACATGAAGTTGGTACCTCTGTCAGACACCACCTCCTTAGGGAAACCCACTCTGGTAAAGATACCAATGAGGGCCTTGGCTACTGCAGGGGCAGTAGTCGACCTAAGGGGAATAGCTTCAGGATACCTGGTAGCATGATCCACTACTACCAGGATATACATATTTCCTGAGGCTGTGGGAGGTTCCAGTGGACCAACTATGTCCACACCCACTCTTTCAAAGGGAACCCCCACCACTGGAAGTGGAATGAGGGGGGCCTTTGGATGCCCACCTGTCTTACCACTGGCTTGACAGGTGGGGCAGGAGAGGCAAAACTCCTTAACCATGTTGGACATATTGGGCCAGTAGAAGTGGTTGACTAACCTCTCCCACGTCTTGGTTTGTCCCAAATGTCCAGCAAGGGGAATGTCATGGGCCAATGTTAGGATGAACTTCCTGAACAGCTGAGGCACTACCACTCTCCTAGTGGCACCAGGTTTGGGGTCTCTGGCCTCAGTGTACAGGAGTCCATCTTCCCAATAGACCCTATGCGTTCCATTTTTCTTGCCTTTGGACTCTTCAGCAGCTTGCTGCCTAAGGCCTTCAAGAGAGGGACAGGTTTCTTGTCCCTTACACAGCTCCTCCCTTGAGGGTCCCCCTGGGCCTAAGAGCTCAACCTGGTAAGGTTCAAGCTCCAAAGGCTCAGTTCCCTCAGAGGGCAGAACTTCTTCCTGAGAAGAGAGGTTCCCTTTCTTTTGCTGTGTTGCAGTTGGTTTCCCAACTGACTTTCCTGTTCTCTTGGTAGGCTGGGCCATTTTTCCAGACTCCAGCTCTACTTTTTCACCCTGTGCCTTGCACTGTGCTCTTGTTTTCACACACAACAGTTCAGGGATACCCAGCATTGCTGCATGGGTTTTTAGTTCTACCTCAGCCCATGCTGAGGACTCCAGGTCATTTCCAAGCAGACAGTCCACTGGGATATTTGAGGAGACCACCACCTGTTTCAGGCCATTGACCCCTCCCCATTCTAAAGTAACCATTGCCATGGGATGTACTTTTCTCTGATTGTCAGCGTTGGTGACTGTGTAAGTTTTTCCAGTCAGGTATTGGCCAGGGGAAACCAGTTTCTCTGTCACCATGGTGACACTGGCACCTGTATCCCTCAGGCCCTCTATTCTAGTCCCATTAATTAAGAGTTGCTGTCTGTATTTTTGCATGTTAGGCGGCCAGACAGCTAGTGTGGCTAAATCCACCCCACCTTCAGAAACTAGAGTAGCTTCAGTGTGGACCCTGATTTGCTCTGGGCACACTGTTGATCCCACTTGGAGACTAGCCATACCAGTGTTACCTGGATGGGAGTTTGGAGTGGAACCTTTCTTGGGACAGGCCTTGTCTCCAGTTTGGTGTCCATGCTGTTTACAGCTATGACACCAGGCCTTTTTGGGATCAAAGTTTTTACCCTTGTACCCATTGTTTTGTGAAGAGGCTCTGGGCCCACCCTCCTGTGCAGGTTTTTGGGGGCCTGTAGAAGACTCTTTACTATTTTTAGTTTTGGTTGTCTCATCACTCTTCCCCTGGGGAGTCTTTGTGACCCCTTTCTTTTGGTCACCCCCTGTTGAAGTCTTGGACACCCTTGTCTTGACCCAATGGTCCGCCTTCTTTCCCAATTCTTGGGGAGAAATTGGTCCTAGGTCTACCAGATGCTGATGCAGTTTATCATTGAAACAATTACTTAACAGGTGTTCTTTCACAAATAAATTGTACAGCCCATCATAATTACTTACACCACTGCCTTGAATCCAACCATCTAGTGTTTTCACTGAGTAGTCAACAAAGTCAACCCAGGTCTGGCTCGAGGATTTTTGAGCCCCCCTGAACCTAATCCTGTACTCCTCAGTGGAGAATCCAAAGCCCTCAATCAGGGTACCCTTCATGAGGTCATAAGATTCTGCATCTTTTCCAGAGAGTGTGAGGAGTCTATCCCTACACTTTCCAGTGAACATTTCCCAAAGGAGAGCACCCCAGTGAGATCTGTTCACTTTTCTGGTTACACAAGCCCTCTCAAAAGCTGTGAACCACTTGGTGATGTCATCACCATCTTCAAATTTTGTCACAATCCCTTTGGGGATTTTTAACATGTCAGGAGAATCTCTGACCCTATTTATATTGCTGCCACCATTGATGGGTCCTAGGCCCATCTCTTGTCTTTCCCTTTCTATGGCTAGGAGCTGTCTCTCTAAAGCCAATCTTTTGGCCATCCTGGCTAACAGGAGGTCATCTTCACTGAGACTATCCTCAGTGATTTCAGAGGTGTTGGTCTCTCCTGTGAGGGAACCAGCATCTCTGACTATTATTTTTGGAGTCAGGGTTTGAGGGACCCTGTTCTCCTTAGATAGGACTGGTAGGGGGGAATTGTCCTCCAAGTCACTATCCTCTTCCTCTGAGTTGCCACCCTCAGAGGGGTTGGCCTTTTCAAACTCTGCCAAAAGCTCCTGGAGCTGTATTTTGGTAGGTTTGGGGCCCATTGTTATTTTCTTTATTTTACAGAGTGACCTTAGCTCCCTCATCTTAAGATGGAGGTAAGGTGTGGTGTCGAGTTCCACCACAGTCACATCTGTGCTAGACATTTTGCTTCTAAAAGTTGGAATACTTTTTAAGAATCTACAACTGGTTCTAGAATCTAATTCAAACTTTTACAAACTTTTAAACTCTAAAAGAAATGCTAAACAGGATCTAACACAAGGCCCTAGCAGGTCTTTTAAGAATTTAGAAAACTTTTCAAATTGCAAAAATCAATTTCTAATGACAATTTTGGAATTTGTCGTGTGATCAGGTATTGGCTGAGTAGTCCAGCAAATGCAAAGTCTTGTACCCCACCGCTGATCCACCAATGTAGGAAGTTGGCTCTGTATGTGCTATTTCAAAGTAAGGAATAGCATGCACAGAGTCCAAGGGTTCCCCTTAGAGGTAAAATAGTGGTAAAAAGAGATAATACTAATGCTCTATTTTGTGGTAGTGTGGTCGAGCAGTAGGCTTATCCAAGGAGTAGTGTTAAGCATTTGTTGTACATACACATAGACAATAAATGAGGTACACACACTCAGAGACAAATCCAGCCAATAGGTTTTTGTATAGAAAAATATCTTTTCTTAGTTTATTTTAAGAACCACAGGTTCAAATTCTACATGTAATATCTCATTCGAAAGGTATTGCAGGTAAGTACTTTAGGAACTTTAAATCATAAAAATTGCATGTATACTTTTCAAGTTATTGACAAATTGCCGTTTTAAAAGTGGACACAGTGCAATTTTCACAGTTCCTAGGGGAGGTAAGTTTTGGTTAGTTTTACCAGGTAAGTAGGACACTTACAGGGTTCAGTTCTTGGTCCAAGGTAGCCCACCGTTGGGGGTTCAGAGCAACCCCAAAGTCACCACACCAGCAGCTCAGGGCCGGTCAGGTGCAGAGTTCAAAGTGGTGCCCAAAACACATAGGCTAGAATGGAGAGAAGGGGGTGCCCCGGTTCCGGTCTGCTTGCAGGTAAGTACCCGCGTCTTCGGAGGGCAGACCAGGGGGGTTTTGTAGGGCACCGGGGGGGACACAAGTCCACACAGAAATTTCACCCTCAGCAGCGCGGGGGCGGCCGGGTGCAGTGTAGAAACAGGCGTCGGGTTCGCAATGTTAGTCTATGAGAGATCTCGGGATCTCTTCAGCGCTGCAGGCAGGCAAGGGGGGGGTTCCTCGGGGAAACCTCCACTTGGGCAAGGGAGAGGGACTCCTGGGGGTCACTTCTACAGTGAAAGTCGGGTCCTTCAGGTCCTGGGGCTGCGGGTGCAGGGTCTCTCCCAGGCGTCGGGACTTAGGATTCAAAGAGTCGCGGTCAGGGGAAGCCTCGGGATTCCCTCTGCAGGCGGCGCTGTGGGGGCTCAGGGGGGACAGGTTTTGGTACTCACAGTCTTAGAGTAGTCCTGGGGTCCCTCCTGAGGTGTTGGATCTCCACCAGCCGAGTCGGGGTCGCCGGGTGCAGTGTTGCAAGTCTCACGCTTCTTGCGGGGAGCTTGCAGGGTTCTTTCAAGGCTGCTGGAAACAAAGTTGCAGCCTTTCTTGGAGCAGGTCCGCTGTCCTCGGGAGTTTCTTGTCTTTTCGAAGCAGGGGCAGTCCTCAGAGGATGTCTAGGTCGCTGGTCCCTTTGGAAGGCGTCGCTGGAGCAGGGTCTTTGGAAGGCAGGAGACAGGCCGGTGAGTTTCTGGAGCCAAGGCAGTTGTCGTCTTCTGGTCTTCCTCTGCAGGGGTTTTCAGCTAGGCAGTCCTTCTTCTTGTAGTTGCAGGAATCTAATTTTCTAGGGTTCAGGGTAGCCCTTAAATACTAAATTTAAGGGCGTGTTTAGGTCTGGGGGGTTAGTAGCCAATGGCTACTAGCCCTGAGGGTGGGTACACCCTCTTTGTGCCTCCTCCCAAGGGGAGGGGGTCACAATCCTAGCCCTATTGGGGGAATCCTCCATCTGCAAGATGGAGGATTTCTAAAAGTCAGAGTCACCTCAGCTCAGGACACCTTAGGGGCTGTCCTGACTGGCCAGTGACTCCTCCTTGTTTTTCTCATTATCTTCTCCGGCCTTGCCGCCAAAAGTGGGGCCTGGCCGGAGGGGGCGGGCAACTCCACTAGCTGGAGTGTCCTGCTGGGTTGGCACAAAGGAGGTGAGCCTTTGAGGCTCACCGCCAGGTGTGACAATTCCTGCCTGGGAGAGGTGTTAGCATCTCCACCCAGTGCAGGCTTTGTTACTGGCCTCAGAGTGACAAAGGCACTCTCCCCATGGGGCCAGCAACATGTCTCGGTTCGTGGCAGGCTGCTAAAACTAGTCAGCCTACACAGATAGTCGGTTAAGTTTCAGGGGGCACCTCTAAGGTGCCCTCTGTGGTGTATTTTACAATAAAATGTACACTGGCATCAGTGTGCATTTATTGTGCTGAGAAGTTTGATACCAAACTTCCCAGTTTTCAGTGTAGCCATTATGGTGCTGTGGAGTTCGTGTTTGACAGACTCCCAGACCATATACTCTTATGGCTACCCTGCACTTACAATGTCTAAGGTTTTGTTTAGACACTGTAGGGGTACCATGCTCATGCACTGGTACCCTCACCTATGGTATAGTGCACCCTGCCTTAGGGCTGTAAGGCCTGCTAGAGGGGTGTCTTACCTATACTGCATAGGCACCCTGAGGGGAGTGCCATGTCGACTTACTCGTTTTGTCCTCACTAGCACACACAAGCTGGTAGCAGTGTGTCTGTGCTGAGTGAGAGGTCTCCAGGGTGGCATAAGACATGCCGCAGCCCTTAGAGACCTTCCTTGGCATCAGGGCCCTTGGTACTAGAAGTACCAGTTACAAGGGACTTATCTGGATGCCAGGGTCTGCCAATTGTGGATACAAAAGTACAGGTTAGGGAAAGAACACTGGTGCTGGGGCCTGGTTAGCAGGCCTCAGCACACTTTCAATTGTAAACATAGCATCAGCAAAGGCAAAAAAAAGTCAGGGGGCAACCATGCCAAGGAGGCATTTCCTTACACAGCCTGTCCAAAGAAAGTGGTTAGCACTGGGCTGTCCAGTGTAGCCATAGAGGAGGATTCCTCAGATGATGAAGTCCTCCTAGCATTGTGCTGGGAGACAGGACCAGATGGTAAGCTGGTGATCCCTGAGGGTGGGAGTAGGCACTTCCACCACATTCAAGTGAATGGGATCCCTACCACTGGCCTGAGAGACACCTGTGCCAGTCACACTGTAGTGAGTGACCGGTTAGTGACCCCAGACATGTATGTCCCAGGAAAGACAAAGAAAGTCAGGATAGCCACAGGGGAGGTCACCTCCAAACCTGTAGCCATAGTGCCCCTAGAGAGGGAGGGTATCCTTGACTGGATTAGGGTGGTAGTCAGTGCTGACCTTCCCCTAGATTGTATCCTGGGCAATGACCTCCCAGAGGTGAGTCTGGTCACAGATGGGGTGGTCGCCCAGGGCGCCCCCCCAACCCAAAGTCCTGGGGAGTCAGTCCCTACAGTTAGGAGACAGGGGTCCCCAAGAAAAGGAAAGAAGAAAAGGAAGGGTAGGCCACTCTTAAAGAGAGTTCCAAGGAGCCAAAGGCCTTCTGCCCCAGTAGGGGGGGAGCCCAGAGTTGGCACTGGTGAGGCCTCACCTGACCCCAAGGAAGTCCTGAGTAGTCAGGCAGCTGTCCAGATGCAAGGTGTTGCCCCTGCACTGACAGAAGGGAGAGTGGAAGGAGGGTGTCTGCCACAGGAGGTGGTAGCCCCCCACTCTAGACAGCAAGAGGGGTGCCAGGACCCCAAAGATGCCCCTAAAGCAGCTCAGCCACCTGTCAGTGGAGAGCTTAGGGTGTGGTTCTGGGTACTGACAGCTGTCAGTAGCCTCTGCTGGGTGCTAGCCTTCCTGGCAGCACTGTACTTGGCCTGGGAGGCAGACCCCAAGGCCAATAGCAAAGTAGGCCCCCTGACCCTGTTGGTCATGGTGGGGTTGCTCAAGTGTTGGGTGACCTCTTTGGGTAAGATAGGTCTTGCCCTAGCAAAGTTAGGAGTAGGGGAGGTGGGCACCTCACTACCCAAGTTGGCAGAGAGAGAGGAGGAAGACCCCCCTAGAGGGAAGTTTCAGTTTGGGTTGGGTCCTTTTACTGTTGGGATGGCTTCACTACCCAGAGGGAGTGACCCTGACAGGAGGATATAAGGCAGAGTAGGCCCTGCAAAGGGACAGCCAGTTTTCTTCACTGTCTTCCTCGCCTAACAAGCCAGGAAGACTCTCCCAGGGTTGGGCTGAGTCTCCTGGGCGTGTGGGCTGGGGGGGGGTTGTGTGAGAAACTGGGGCTGATTGCAGAGGCCCCATAACTTTTTGCCCCCATTTTCCACTTTATGCTGGTGTTTTCCTGACTCTGATGGTGCCCTGGGTACTGCTAACCAGTCCCAGGGCCTGTGCTCTGTGTAAAATGGATATGAAAATTAGGCTAATTATAATTGGCTAAGTTAACCTACCTATAAGTCCCTAGTATATGGTAGGGCATGTAGGTTTAGGGACCACAGCATAGGTGGTGCACACCTAGGTGCATTGCTGAGGTGCCCAGTGTCATTTTAAAAGCAAGCCTGCCTTGCTGGCTGCTTTTAAATTAAAGTTATATGCAAATTCGACTTTGGAATTAAAGGTACTTCCAAAGTCTTAAACTACCTTATTTTTACATATAAGTCACCCCTAAGGTGTGCCCTATGTGCCCCTAGGGCAGGGTGCCATGTAACTATAAGCAGGGATTTTATAAAAATAGATTTATAAGCCCTGGTGAGGTAAAAACAGCCAAATTAGTTTTTCCCTCATTGAAATAAATGGCCTTCATAGGCTAGAATGGGCAGACTTTATTTTAAATTTTAAAGTCTCCTTAAATGTTACATACCAAGAATTTGGTATCAAATTGATTGTTATAATAAATCCCACAACTTCCAGTTGTTGGATTTAATATAACTAGTGCAGGTAAAAAGTTTAGACTTTACCTAAAAAGTTGCCAATTTCAGCTCTGCATTGTTTTTGCTGCTGTGCTCTGATTGGCCAGCCTGCAGCAGCTTCTGCCAGGCTACTTTAATGAGGTGTGAAGTGGCCTGACTTCACACAAAGGAATGTGCTTGGGGGAGAGAATCTCCCCTCAGCAGATGGTGAGGCAGGAAGGGGGAGGGCTGCCAAACTGGTCTTCAAAGGCAGAGAAGGACATCTGGAGCACCCAGCAACACCCCCACATCCTGCAACCCCAGACAGCTAGGTGCCCCCTTGATTAGATTAGGAGAGGGCAGGAGAGGGGTGTGTTTATGATTTTTAGCCACACCAGTGGGTGGGCTCAGCCAGATCTCTCCTCCAAAAATCAGATTCATCCATTTTGGATTTTTAGAGACTGTTGCCTTCTGGGATGGATTTTTGCCACACTTCCCAGGAAGTGGTCATCACAGGGGGACGACCCTGTCCCTGATTGGAGAACCAGGGCCCCCCTGCTTTTCACCCAGGAGCAAGGATAAAACTGGCAGACCTGCACCCACGCCTCAGATCCCCTCCAGAATTCAAGAAGAAGGAACTACAAGGAGAAGAAGGACTGCCCTGCTGGACCCCTGGCCTGCACCTGGACCCTGCACTCAGAAAGACTGCACCAGCTGCACACTTGGGCTTCACCACAAGAAGGACTTTGCCTGGCTTCAACTGGTTCAAGGAGGGACTCCCTGTTTGCTACAGGTGAAAAATTGCTAAACCAGAGTCCCCTGCACCAACTCCTGAAGAAAGCGACCAGCTGACCACTGTCCAGTGGCCAAAAAGGAGTTTGCGCCAGGTGTATTCTGGGAGTTGAAGTCCGCACTTCCCAAGGACCATCACAGAACTTCTGGACCCTTGGGGTGAGCTGTGGACCCCAAAAGAACCTTAAAAGAACATCTGGGTGAAGCCCCAGAAGTTTGGAAAAGATTGGAGAATTTTTGAAAAAAAGCTCCATAAAGTGACCGACCCGACGCAGAAATTCTAGCCGGCTTGCCTCAACCGCGACCCGGCCTGACTTCATGGTTCGTCCCGGTAAAGAAAAACATCCAAAAAAGAGACTAAGTCCGAACGTAAAAAGTTGACCGGGACCTTCCAGCCATCGTATCCGAGAAGGGCTCCACGGACGTCGGATCAAGATCCAGGTTTACCCCGGTCGAAGGATTTTCATCTCGAAAAAACGACTAAGTCCGAAGGTAAAAATCACCACCGAGGAAACCGACTTCGCGTATCCGGACAAGGGCTCCAGGAGGTCGGATCCAACTGGCAGGTTCGTCCCGGGGAAGAAAAACATCAAAAAAGAGACTAAGTCAGAAGGTAACTTTTTAACCGAGGCCTCCCGCGACTTGTAGCCGAGCAGGGCTCCATCGCGGTCGGCCTGAAAGTTTGACTTTGCCCCGGTCCTGGTGCAACCAGATGACCCGATTGGCGCTTTTTGTTTCTAAGCGCTAGAAAATAATAATACTTTAAAAATTCATATCTCCGGTTCCCCTGAACCGATTTTAATCGTTTTTGTGTCATTTTAAAGATAAAAATATAAGCTATTTTTATAAATTGGTTTTGGATTTTTAAACTGTTTCCTGTGTTTTATTTAATTACTGTTTTGTGATATTTGAATGCTTTACACTTTGTCTCCTAAGTTAAGCCTTGACGCTCGATGCCAAGCTACCAAGGGTAGAGCTGGGATTAATTTACTGAGACCTAACTGTACTTTTGTGGAGGTTTGTGGCTTGTTGCTAGGTGTAGGTACCTACCTGCCCTACCAATAACCCATTTTCCAACAGCGCAGTTGTGCGTCAAAAAGTATAAATATGGGCCTTTATGTGTTAAAAGAAGAATATGCTACCTCTCATGAATGAGTAAAACATTATGCACTATGCAGCACAAGTATTCCTGTTTTGCTAAATTAATGGAGGCATGCTAGAGTGCCGGATTACTTTGCTGCTATCTGCAGTCTTCTGTTGGGGCAGCTCTAATGTACAATTTATTATCTTACTTTAATTCCAATTGCCACGCTTTTCTCTGACTGCCTTTCAATTCTACCCTGACTCCAAAGAGGCAGATGACAAATAATAATACTACGTCATAGACGTCACGCATAAAATGCATATATCCTGTAGACAGTGGGAAAAACTGTGCACTACACTATAGTACAGAGAAATGAATAGGATATAGATTTTATTTTGGCAAATTCATTACAGAGTATCCCATCCACCAAACTCTAAATCAGGCACTTAGTCCCACTTTAATTCCTGGCTTCCCCCTCCTCCACAAATTATTTTGAATAAACTGCGAAGTATGGTAGAGGGATCCGAGGTTTTGCTATAGAATAGTGGGGTGTCACTGATTATCATGAGCTAAACTTTGGCTTAGTCAGTCACTGTAGTTGACAAATGATGAACGGGGAAAAAATTTGAATGGACATAAATCTGTTTCGAAAAGCATGAACTATATATGCAAAAATCAATTGGCCAGTAAAATGTGGCCATGCCAAAATGGATTTTTCAATATTTTTGGTAGGTTGGGAGAGAACTGAAGAAAGAAAAATGGAGTGAACTACTAGGATGCATGAGTGTACTCCGCCCCACAGCAGCTGAAGCTCCCACAGGGTGTACCCCCTCCAAGGCCTGCTGCCAGCATGGAGAGGAGGTGGTGCTGCACATAAAAAACAAATGAGGCCACCTCTGCCTCAGAAAAAATGGGGCAGGCTGCACCCATTGGCCGTGCTGGCAAATGCAAGGTTTTCGGCTTGTAGCAGCTGCACTGGTGCCGCTGCTTACTGCCTGTTGCTCCACAGACATGGCACTGGGGCGGAAAAAAAGTAGGAATAAGAAAAAGAAGCAGAAAGTAAGAACTAAGGAAGTAGAATAAGCAAACAAAAAAGTACAAAAAGTCATGGAAAGAGTTAAAAAAGACAAAAACGTAAACTGCACAAACACAAAGATGCACATGGTGGAAAAAAGCTAAATGTTTGGTAGGTGAGTAGGATGGGGAAGACTTGAAATAATTTTTTTCAAAGATACAAAAAATCTATCCCAGCATCATGCAGAGAACAGAAAGTAGTCAAGCAAAATGGCATCACCCATGCATACTGCATGGTGCTATTCGCTCCAATTTTTAAGCGCAGAACGCATTACTGGCTTGAGCATGGCAGGGGAGTACGCTTCCGTCCACTTGCGGAGTTTTGCAGAATCTTACAGTGTTTTTGGAACTCCTCAAAATTCTGTGCAACACACCTCCTGGAGTTCTTCCCAGGTCTAACTTGTGTGTGACAATTTTATTTATCAATTTAGCTTTTTGAAATTTGATTTCTCGGTTTCAAAGTGAAAATACATGAGACATTGATTGCTATTTGATTTTGGTTTGGGTATCCACAAGGCTCTATAGGGGTGAAAACCACAAATGTATTGTTTTTCACAATTGTCTCAGCGCAGCTCCTTTCCTTTGAATTTTTGGCTAAGATGTCTTCTTCTTTGAAGAAGTTGTCTTTTAATTTGCATTGTCTGCAAATTCTCAAATATTGGCCATAATGTAGGTCCTTGCCTATAACTCTGGAGTGATGACTAGTGTATTAGACGAAAGAGTTTTGGTTCAGGTATTTCTTGCAAAGGGCAGTGAAACGTTTACATTTAAACAGTTTTAACAATGAGGTCATCCCAATTGGTAAATTATTTGTTTCATGAGTAAAGCTCAATTTTTTGAAGCAGGTGATAAGGTAGACATATAAAAAAAGTAATCATATAGCATGCCATAGTTTTATGTTCTACAGAGAAGTGCTTGAGTCAGAAAAGATAGACCTCTCACTTTTAGTCACATAAAGGTTAACCAGTCCTGAGGACAATCTACATCAATTAAACTCCCCTTGATCTGGAGATAATATTTTCCTTAAAGAGATAATTAGTTTTGTTGATTGAATCCCTGAGTTGTGACGCAAAGAATTCAGTGGATATCTGAAAAGGACGGGTCCAAACTAACATGTTTCTATAATAACCAGTGTGCCTCTTGTGGTTTTTTTTAACGTATTGACTAACGTCACCAAAAAATACTCTCAGACTTAAAGTCAAAGTCTATAAAATCAAAGAATTACGTACTATAAGAAACATATAACTACATATTGAGAATAAAGTCTTTATAAAAGATGTAATCATGTTTGCAGTGCCGTTCTAGAGATGAACCACATTATGAGGCAACTGGATTGCCTGGAGGATCAGTTTGGCTCTTATGTCTTAGGCAGGGTGTATAGTGCATGTGCTCTAGTGTGCTTGGCAGTGAGAATATTGTATTTGTTTTTACTTAGAATGCACGTGTTGTAGGTTGATGACAATGTATCGCAAGAGGTAGAGGATTCTCAGATATAGGAAGGCTTCACATTGGAGACCAGGGTCAATTGATGCGAGGCAGTCTTTGTCTTGTAGGGACGGGAGCCCTAAAATAGAGATCTATCTCAGTATGGAAGTCCCTGTACTCGGCGCGAGTGATGATTCACTGTATTATATCAACACATTTCATCCTAAAGAGCCAGCCCTGTACCTATTGTTGTTTTCAGGGACTTTTGATAATCACACCTTCCATCTTGGGGGTGCTCTTGCATGTCTAGGCTTTTGTAGTATCAAAGACATTCCTCAGTTAAGAATATCATAGCCAGATGTTGTTGGTCCTTATGCCCTTATTAGACAGCAGGAATATCAGGACTCCATATACATGCTAAAGGTTAATGACAAGAGGATAGAGCCTAGAAATAAATGCCACAGCTTTAGAGGGACACATCTTGAGCAACTGTGCGGTATTGTCCAGGTAATTTTGGAACCACTCCAGAACCAAGCTATCAAAGCTCATTTGAAAAGTGAGGGTCACTCAAGGGGCAATGTTTAATGGAGGTAAAGCATCAGCAAGGGGAAGCAGGGCAAGGATCTACTATTAATCAAAGTTTCATAGATCTGTAGAGTATGATCAGCCACATGGGAGGTTAAAATGCTCAGAGCGGCCTGGGGTCAGAACCAATCTAATAGTCTTGAAGGGTTAAATTGCTTTTCATCTTATTATGAGATTAGTCAGAGGCAGCCTCTCGTCTTCACATTAATCTAATGAAAATAAATGGCAGAGAGGGTATTGCTTGAAGAGACCTTGTGTAACTTAACCATTGGTTATGTCAAATAAAGTCAGATGACTGCACTATTTTTCACTACAAATATTAGGATGATGTTATACAAGGGGACCCTTAGAGATTTCAGGAGGTGTGCCTGATACTTAGTGGAGATGGGGCTGAAAGAGGGTCACCTGGAAGTGCTGCAGGATGAGATCATCATGATGGTTTTAGGTGTGGAAAGTTAGTTGATAGGCTGTTGATATTCTGTCCGGTCTTATGGATCTGAATTTTGGAGCAGTAATCGATTGTTGTGCATTTCCTATGACACTTTTTGAGGCAATGATACTGCATGGAACTTGCACAGTGCCTCATCACCTTGAACAGTGCCCTGCTTTTGTTGAGGTCTCACAGATTGCATCTTTTAGTAGACATGTTTAGCCTCTGTAATGATCTGCATGCAGCTGGTGTGGATGGCCATAAGGGTAATTAAGGCTTTTTTGCTTTCAGTTTGTTCTTGGCTGTACCATTCTGTGGAGCCCTTGACCTTCGTTGAGTGGTATTTCAATGGGACATAGGCCTCAAGAGGGCATGGTTGAAGCTGTGTAGCAGGGGCTGAACGGCAGGGGTAGGATAAGGCATGGTTGCCAGGGATGCTAGATTGTTATAGAAAGTGCCTGTGGGGAACTTCTTAAGAATCTGTTCATTATCTTCTACCATATGTAGGGTATATCAATAGCAGATCGAAGCATATGGCTGCATAGTTGGTCCAGTCAACATGTTGAATTAGAGTGAAAGGTGAAACTGGTCATGGCTTACAAATTTCAGAGTGTTCCACAAGGTACAGCCAAAGGGTGAATTCATAGATAGTACAGTAAGTCTGAGAACGTGTACTGGTCCGTATAGTTTTGGATGACACATGTGTAGGTAGGGTGGAACCATTCTAGGGAAAATGTTAATTTTTCAGGAAAAAAGAGCAGTTTAAAAGAAAAATAAATTAAGAATTTGGAATTCAACTCTGTGCAGGGTAGACAACGCATGTGCTACGCTAACATGAGGATAGCTAAATACGGGTCCGTCACCAAGGTACATGAAATCCATACGAAAATGCAAATGTACTTTACATATGCAGAACAAAAAGTTATGTGAATATCCAACTATTGTAAAGTACGCACCTAAGTAAATAAGAGCGTACTATTACCTATTGCCTTCTTTGCAGTTTAAAATCTCTATCAGTCCATTTCGATGTTTCACAATGTTTACTATTAAAATCTGAAAAAAGTATGAAATGTTCCAAAAGCTATATACAGGGCCACTGGAATATGCAGCAGGAGAGGGACAAATTATGCATTAGGCTTGAGTAATGTATGCGGCAAGAAATGGCAATATATGTGGCATAATGCAGCACATTTTCTAAAAGTATTACTTCGCTTTTTGTGATTTTTAAACTTGGTAACACTGTCTGGGCAATGATTACCTCATTAGTACCAGTTTAACACCCACATTTGGCAACAGAAAGGTGACCAGTCCAGCTTTGCAAATGGCCTTCCACTGCTTTAGTAACTTTTGAACCGTTTGAGCTAGAAACTATTTTTTTTTGTTAAATCTTTAGATTA
The DNA here is from genome assembly GCF_031143425.1 of Pleurodeles waltl. Taxonomy (NCBI): domain Eukaryota; kingdom Metazoa; phylum Chordata; class Amphibia; order Caudata; family Salamandridae; genus Pleurodeles; species Pleurodeles waltl. The sequence goes on from NC_090449.1 coordinate 272,383,574, forward strand.
TGCAGCAGATGATGGATTATGGGGCAAATTCGGCAAATATATCATTATGCAAAAATTGCTGCGGCTGCACAATCGCATAATTTCAGGAAGCCTGGCTATAGCTCAGTCATATAATGGTCACTTGAAACTTTTCTTTGAGCGCGTTGAATGTTAAATCATCGAATCTAGTCACATACTGTAAAGTTATACAATAAAAACCATTACATCATTAATTTTCAAACAACTAATTTTCTGTAGTCTTTTTTTCCCACTTTTAAAAGTGTGACTATTATGCAAGAATCCTTTTCTAGCATTAAATTTCTCCAGCCACACATTTTCTGCTAATGTTGCCAGGATTGAGAGAGTAAAAACAGAAGAACACGAAAGAACGCCATGTTTGAAATGAGAATTCCACCTAATCAAATCACTTAGGATGCTCGGGCGATTAATCTTATGCTTGAGAAATGTTTCAAGTTCCTGGACTCTTGAGCATTCGTTGGCAATCTGCACACAAGCTGTGTCTTTTTTGGTGTTTTTCTCCATCAGTCATACTCACCTGATGAATCCATAACCTTGGATAATGATCCAGCTTAGCCACAAGTTAATATGATAGAAAACCGCCCGTTGAGGGCGAAATGTCTTGAACTAGATGGATGTTTTGATTTATTTATCCTGGCCGTGTGCACACAGTTTGCTTAACCTTTCCCTAAAAATAAAACGGAATCATGTTTCTTTTCAGTTAGTTTATTGCTAAGCTTAACACAAGTACCCTTTCCGTTTGCAATAGGTTGTGCTTGCTACACTAAATAATATCTGAAAGAAAACAGAATAAATATTTTGCATGTCACGTGACACCAATGGTCATTGTTAGAAATGTATGGTCAACCAAAATGTAGAAAGGAAGAAAGAAACCAAAATAAAAAGGACTAATCTTGTAAAAAGAAGTTTTTAAAAATGATGACCATATTCTCCCAGAGATTAAGGACCACGACTTCAAGAGGTAAAAATATTTTTTGGGAAACGTATGAATCAGAAACTCAATTTTTTTCTTACTTCAGAGTGCCCGTTGCACTTAAACTAGTGAAAACATATATATACTTTTACAAATGTCTCCATAAGCCATCATGCACAATCCACTAGTATATTTCCAGAACCCGTGCTACCTTTATGTGGGATATTTCATATCTCCTTTGAGGTGCTGCAAGTTACGAAAGTCTTCATCAGAAAAGCTAACGTTTAAAGTATTTAAACTGAGTTTCCATCTTTCTAGCTCTAAACAAGTACTTTTGGGCACGTTTAAAGCCAGTACCTCAAGTAGTAATTACACATGCTAGAGGCCTACCAACAAAAAATTTTGCTTTCACAATTTTCTTGTTAAGACAAAGTAGAAATACATTAGGTGTATGGACTACGACTGAAGTTAGTGTCTTAGGGCCTGGTTTAGATTTTGGTGGGCGTGTTACTCCATAACAACGGTGACGGATATTCAGTCCCCTGAAAACTAAACCCCACTAATTCCTATGCGATTTAGATTTCAGCAGATGGGATATCATTCACTGTTGTGATGGAGTAACCCATCTGCCAATATCTAAATCAGGCCCTAAGGATCTAAATGAGAGTTTGATTGAGGAGATTACCCCATTACAAACGTGACTGATATCCTGTCCGCTGTATTACAATTCCATTATAGCATATGGAACTTGTAATAACGTGGACGGGATGTTCGTCAAGTTTGTGACAGAGTAGCCCATCCATCAAACTTGAAATCAGGCACTTAGGCCCATATTTATACTTTTTTAGCACCGCACGCCGTTTTTTGACGCAAAAGTGGTGCAAACTTACAAAATACAATTGTATTTTGTAAGTTTGCACTGCTTTTGCGTCAAAAAAGTACGCAAATGCGGCGGTAAAAAACTATAAATGTGAGCCTTAGTTTTAGTTTCGTCCATGCAGTGCGTGTCTGAAGGAACAGGGAGGTTTTGAAAAGTTGTAGCCCCACAAGTTAGAGGAACCCCCTTGAACTGAAAGCACTTCAGTGTCTGTGTTAAACCCTAGAATAGTTATTAAATGGAGGAGTACAAGGAATCAGAAGTCCTCCTCCATGGCGTGCTGTGAACTTTATCTAGCTATATCCAGTGTTATCCTATTATTGTTTTTTTAATATTTAGCATTTCTTCGCCATTTATTTACTTGCCCCCTTTAAATATTTTACCTGCAGACATCTCAGTGATGTTCGGTTTGCCATGAAGAGTCATCCGTGGGACTGGTCATGGACAAATACGTTTCAATAGAGCTACCGAGGTGTATTGTGTTTTTTCTTGCAGTTGCTTACTGGAGGTGAACGAGTAACTCGGTCAAACCTGTGTAAGAGAGCAAATTAATCGGACTTCCTTCTAACAAATTTCAGCTGTGTCAGGCTGGCTCTCTGCTTGTCAAATTAATAGATATCTTTCTGTAAGCTACAATTTTATGGAGTGTTTGTGTGTGCTGTGTAGCTGTGTGGAGTGTATGGGGCTAAGGGCCAGATGTAGGAAAGAAGCAAATTGCGACTTGCAATTTGCGAGTCCGTGCGACTCGGAAATTGCAAGTTGCAATTTGTTATGCAGAAAGGTGTCTCAGACACCTTCTGCGAGTCGCTATGGGGTCGCAAAGACCCACCTCATTAATATTAATGAGGTGGGTCGCAAATTGCGACCCCATAGCGACTCAGGGCACTCACGGGGATGGAGGCCTGCTGGGAACAGCAGACCTCCATGTCCGTGACTGCTTTTCAATAAAGCAGGTTTTTTTTCCCAAGTGTAGCCGGTTTTCCTTAAAGGAAAATGAGCTGCACTTAGAAAAAAAAAACGAAACCTTTTGTTTCGGATTTTTTCAGGGCAGGTAGTGGTCCCTTGGACCACTGCCTGCTCTGAAAAAATAATTTTGGGTCCAGTCACAAAGGGCAAGGGGTCCCATGGGGACCCCTTCCCATTTGCGAGTGGGTTACCATCCACTTCAAGTTGATGGTAACTGCGACTCCATTTGCGACCGCGTACGCGATCGCAAATGGAATTGCATACCACTGTGACTCGCAAATAGGAAGGGAACACCCCTTCTTATTTGCGACTCGGAAATGCATTTTGCGAGTCGGTTCCGACTCGCAAAATGCATTTCTACATAGCAAACACGCATTTGCGACTCGCAAACGGCGATTTTCACCGTTTGCGACTCGCAAAGTGTTTGCTACATCTGGCCCTAAGTGTACTAAAGTCTACTCCTAAGTCTGGGGGATTATGTTGAGTATAATGTCAGTCTGCTTGGCTGAAGATCTGTGTAGTCCAAGAAAAAGTTAGCTAGGTTGGTCAACGTAGGTAAGTGTCTGCAGTTTTCTGGCACATCCAACCTATGATTCTCCATATTGCCAACATTAAAATCACCAGTGGCACCAAATTACTTAATATTGTAACTCTTGCTTATATGGGAGGATTTGGTATAAGCAATGTCATTCTTAGTTCTAACTTTAAGTTGCCTTCAATAACGTCAGCATATGAATAAAATGAAAGATATCAATGCATGCCTGCACATAGACAAATGATTGTTCTGGACAATAATACAGACATTTTAACTCTCTTCCATGTCCAGTACACAATCTGTTAAGTTAATAATGCTAATATCATGAGTCACCTGTTTTACACTGTTTAGTTGCCTTGTGTCTGCTTCTGTGCCAAACCCTTGAGGGCTTTTACAACATTTTTTTGATTGGCAAAAAGACTGGATTTCCATATATTCTGAAAATCCACCGGCCACCAGCCTGACAATGTAAATGAAGAAGAAACCGCAGTTTGACATCTTTCTCCCCACACATGAAATCAAAGTACTTCAGCCACCTTTTAAGCCTAGTGCCCCAGGTGGCTCCAGGGACAACCCTTTTCATTTGTAATTGGGAGCACTTAGAAATGTTGAGTTTGGTGTCTAAAGAATTATAATGTAAAACCATCTTTATTAGTAATGTCAGATTTGAAGTCATAATTCTGAAAATATCATTGTTAGAAAGTTGACATTGTCTTGTCCCAACCATTTGGTGGCTTCAGCCTGTGCCCTTGGTCACATGACTAAGTGTAGCTGGCAGTTGGTCTTTGTGTATTGCTCCCAAACAGTGAGACAAAGAGGAAATAGGTTTTGGCAAGATGGACCATTTCTGACTTGTTAGGGGGCAAAACGATCACCTACTACACTTGCATATCACAAAGGCTCTGCCTCAGCACACTAACAAAGGGCTTCACATTAGTCTTTCGTGAACCCAGACAAGCTGACCCTGGGGTAGAGAGGCAGGAAATTCCAAACATCTCTGGGGGTGGAAACCTCCAGGACCTTTTCCTATTAATCCTACTAAAGTTGGCACAAGGTATAAATATTGGACCCTCATACCCAACCCCTCAGTATAGCACTGGATCTGTGGAAGACTCAGATGGACTGCTGTGCTGCTCTGCTACAAGAAAAGACTGCTACTCTGCTGCCCTGCTACCTGCTGCTCTATTGCCTGAGTGAGGGGCTGGACCTGCTTCTTGAACCCAAGACCACCAGAGTGACTCCAAGGGCTAGTAGGCTGGCCTCCTAATCAGAGTCATAGGGACAGAAAAGGCTCCAGCCACCTTAAAGCCAGCTCCTGGACTCTGTCTGCTGTGAGTCTTGCCCCCACGTGGTGCCACCCAAGTACTGGACCCTTGGATGTGGGCGTAAAGGTGCTCTGCTAGCCCAGCTTTGGTCCCAGCAGAGTAATGCTTCACCTCACAGCCTCCCAACTGAACTGGCACTGCCCAATGAATTCTTGAGAACTGCTGCTTCACAACACATCCTTTATGTATCCTTGACGCAGGACCTCGCATCACAGCACTGACGCTCTTGGAACTGGTGTGTGGTGTATCCTTGATGCAGGACCAAGCATCACAGCCCGAAATCACCTGTAGGTGATGCATCTTTGACCCAGGACCTTGCAACGCTCTGCAAGCAGGATTTAGGGTACTTTGGCCCATATTTATGGATTGTGCCGCAAAACTGCACTAATGCAGTTTTGCATCAAAATCCATAGCGCGTGCTAGCGCCATTCCCCAGTGCCAGCCGGGCACCATATTTATGGAATGATGCATGGTGAAGCAAAGCACAGGCTAGCGTCTAAAGAAAAGACACTAGCCGGGGGGATGGGGAGAGGGGAAAAGGTGTTAGTGGGTCAGAAATGACACTAGGCTGGTTAGTGGCAAAAAAACATATGCCAGTAACCAGCCTAGCATCATTTTCTGATGCACTACCTCCCAAAATTAAATCCTGTCTTAGTAAAGACAGGAGGCATGCCCACCACCCCAATGGCCATCCCAGAGGACCAGTGTCCCTTGGGCAATGCCATAATACCCAGAGACAGGCAGGGTGCCCCATGTGAGGGGCTCTCAATGGCACAGTAAAAAAATATATATACTTTCCTATTCTTACCCAGGATGGGTCCTCCTCTGGTGTGGGTGGGGGTGTTCCTGGGGCTTGGGGTAGGCATCTGTGGGCCCATTCCATGGGAATGCATACCATGCATCTAATTAACGCAAGGTAGATTGCCACATCTATAATATAACGCTAACTCCTATATTTTGACACTAGACGGGTCTAGCATCAAAATATAAATATGGAGTTGAGTTTGCCCTGTTTTAGCGTAAATATAAGTGACACTAAAATGGTGCAAACCAAGTATAAATATGCCCCTTTGTTCAGTGTGCCTAACTTGGCTCCTATATCCGGCCTGTACTTCATCGCGCTTGGCCTAAAATTGTGACTTTGGCCCGGTTTAGCACAACCAAAAGACACACAGTTGGTCCTTTGTGCTTTTCATCACTAGTCCTATTTAAATCTTTAAAATTACATATCTCTGCTACTACTGATTGGATGTGTTGTAATTTTTTCTCAGATAATTTATTGAATTTTGCTCTATTTTTAGGTAGAGCATTCGAGACCTCTTGTATATACTTTAGTACATACTTCTATACTTCTTTGTGGGGGTCTCTGCTTTTTCACTGGTTTGTTTCAGTGTCCTTAAAAAATCCTTGCTTGCTAGTGGTCAATCCTTGCTCTTTGTCCCACCTGTCCCACAGTTGTACACTCCCCTGAAGCATGGCCCTAGTGCTTGTACCCTTCCACTTGTGCCTATGTAGCATGTGCTTAGGCATTACTTTTTTCAAAGGCTAATAGCATTTGACCAGAGTGCTGGATGTTTCAGTGGCTCCAGTCTGTTTCTGTTAACAGGGCTCTAGTCTATTACTCATTTTCATCTGCAGTGATATGTGACTTTGTTTATTCCATTCGTTACTCTCTGTTTTCTGTTCCTGCATTGCAAATGCTTGTTCCTTTTGTCTGTCTCTGCAAGCTCACGGGGGCACTTTGAACCGGCCGCTTATGTCAACTGTTTTACTTTTTATTTTCAGTTAGTGTGGCAGGAAAACACTGATAGCTCTAACTGGAGCAAACGTGAGTCAAATGCTTGATTTCAAATTGTTCCTTTGAAGCTGATTGATAGCCAGGGACCCCCTCAGTGAGTTTGATAACTACCCCAATAATTCCTCCAGGCTTGTTTAAGTGTTACCGTCTCGGGCTCCCAGAGTTGATCGGCGGCACTGGAGAATGGCAGTTCGGCTTATCGCTTTGCCTCATTTCATCTGTCGCAGGTTGGGGGCCAGGGTAATCACTGTCATTGGCACGAAGGACGAACCAGGATATATACAAGGGCAGCTGATAAGCACTGACATTGAGTGCGACTAGGGTTGCCTCTTGAAGCGCACTCTCCAGGGGAAAAAATATAGAGGCGCTGGAATCACCGCTTTGTCTTAGACATCAACAACCTCAGAAGTCAGAGGCATGCCCCTTCTTTATAATAAAGTTCCTGCACGTGATGTAATAAACCAAATTATTGAATGTTTTTGGAGCCTCACATGCAATCTCATAGATTGAGGGGGCATGAAAAGTGTATGGCAAGCAGAAAAAAGCAAACATTTAAAATAGCATCTAGAGTCCACAGTCTGTTTTTATCAAGCTCATTAATGAAGAAAAAGGGAAAAAACATCGTGCAACGTTTCACACGGTATAAAATCTTCAAAACATATTCAAGTACGATATTGATTTTTTTCTTCAAGTTTTTGAGCAGCGCTTTGTTAATTTAGAAGGATGCCTTTATTGAAACTGAACGTTTTCTATGGAAACTGTGCAATTTGGTCAACATTAGACTTAACATTATTTGCAGCAATTTTAAAGTGTGCTTCCATTTCAAAAACTGTAACTGTGATTAGGGCAATTAGTGGAACTATTCTTTTGATGGGGATATCAACGGTGTATGTGTGACAGGACAGCTAAGGGGCAACAAGAAATATTTTTATTATGTCTTCATTATAGAGTTCACTTCAAAACCTTTGCTCAGTGTAGGAAACTTAGGTGGGCTTAAACCACAAAGATTTTCTGAGAGAAGCTGAATCTTGCTAATGAATTTTTGTAATTAAAACATACAAAAAAACCTCTGCAAATCAGCCCTGTTTAGTGGGTTCCTACGACGATCACTATAGGCCTAGCATGAGACCCGAACATTCCCTTCCAGTTTTGTATTGAAATTTGGCACCCAGGATGGCTAGGTGGGTTAACACTTGTCACCGACATCTGCTGTGATCTGCAGGTCTCACTTTTGAATCCTCAGAAGGTCAACCCAGCATTCCATCCTTAAAGGGTGACTTCTTCATTCTAGGTCATTACAGACACAGAACGTTCCTTTGATCACCTAATTCATTCTGGGTGTTGTAATTTTACTTTGATCTAATTTGACAAACACGTCTGAAAACAATGATTTGTTGGTTAAAATGCCAGCAGTAGAGACAGCGTCTACATTGACATTGAGTGAGGTGGCCACCCTACATCCTTCTAAGGTCTGAAACCCAGGCACCACTACATTGAAAAATAGAGTGCCATTCAAATTTTTTAGAAAGAATGTGATCCTTTTTAGGTTGAGTGAGCAAGCGCTTTGACCTGTTGTAAGTATTGTTGGTTTTTAACAACGCAGATCACTTTCACTCGTTCGTGAGTTTGCCTTTCAAAAATCACTTGATGTTACTGGTAAATGCTTTACGTTTGTCCTGCCTTGAGGCTGCTTTTGTCACACCTTGCATATTGCCCCTGTTACATGGATTACTGCACGATTGCCAATATACTTTTGAGTGAGCAAACTATTTCTTTTATCTCTCCCCTTCGTGTTGCATGGTGGCCACATTGCGAACAGGGCCAATGGTGTGAACTTGATCAGCGGTATTGGAGCGCTGGTCACATTGCTCACAGTTACCTAATCAGAGTCATTTTTTCTGGCTCTCCCCTTAAAATACTTGAAACAAGAAATATAAAATAAAAAACGTACCTTACTCGCCGCTCCTCAGTTCTTGCAAACAGCAGGCACGGGCTCCTAGCCTGCCCTGGGGCCAATCCGAACACTGCTCTCATGCTGCTGGTAGCATGAAAGCAGTGTTCGGACTGGCTGGAGCCCCCAGGGTTGGTGCTCCGAGGCAGACTTGGATCCTCTGCCTCCTCTCTCCAACCCAGCAACACAGTGCCAGGTTGGAGAGAGTCCAGTGCGCATGTGTGTTTTGGACAGCCCAAGAGGGCCGACCAAACACACATGCGCACTGAGGCACTGAGGGGAGTGCTGTGCACTCCCCCTTTGTCCCTGTCACACCCCATGACCCGCCCCTTTAACAATAAAACAATAATACACATAGTTTATTGTCGTTTTATTGTTAAAGGTTTACAGCTGCTGCTGCGGATGGGGGGGTAGAGGCCGGGGAAGCTCCTCCGAGGAGTGGTGGAGCCACCATTGTCTACATCACCTCTGAGTCCCCACACTATGGTAGTGGGGACTCCAAAATAATAACCCCTACCATCATTCATTATCTTTTTAAGCTATCTCATGGCTGGAACTTTAGTTTTACACCTGGGATAAGTTATGTTTTATGGGCATTGTTTGTGATCTCTTTTCAATAGTCCTGCTAGTCTTGAAAATGTGTAATGCACTATGGTGGTCATTCTGACCCTGGCGGTCTTTGACCGCCAGGGCGGAGGACCGCGGGAGCACCGCCGACAGGCCGGCGGTGCTCCAATGGGGATTCCGACCGCGGCGGTAAAGCCGCGGTCGGACCGGCACCACTGGCGGGGTCCCGCCAGTGTACCGCGGCCCCATTGAATCCTCCGCGGCGGCGCAGCTTGCTGCACCGCCGCGGGGATTCCGACCCCCCCTACCGCCATCCAGATCCCGGCGGTCCGGATGGCGGTAGGGGGGGGTCGCGGGGCCCCTGGGGGCCCCTGCAGTGCCCATGCCACTGGCATGGGCATTGCAGGGGCCCCCGTAAGAGGGCCCCTACATGTATTTCACTGTCTGCTGCGCAGACAGTGAAATACGCGACGGGTGCAACTGCACCCGTCGCACAGCTTCCACTCCGCCGGCTCGATTCCGAGCCGGCTTCATCGTGGAAGCCTCTTTCCCGCTGGGCTGGCTGGCGGTCTGAAGGCGACCGCCCGCCAGCCCAGCGGGAAAGTCAGAATTACCGCCGCGGTCTTTCGACCGCGGAACGGTAACCTGACGGCGGGACTTTGGCGGGCGGCCTCCGCCGCCCGCCAAGGTCAGAATGAGGGCCTATGTTCTCTATGGGCTTAATATATGGTTACACTGCTTCACTTTCTCCCATTCTTTTTTAATATGGTTATGCTGGGGGGCCTCAAGTGATTCCAGGGGGGGCGCCAGACTCTTGCTAAAAGAACCATTATACAGATAACAGGGCTTTTTTTTAAGCAGAAGCATGTTATTGCATATTTAAAAAGTTAACAGTACTTAATTGCATTGTTTAAATAGGTAATGATTTTTATTTTTCAACTGGGGGGGCACGGCATTAAAAAGTTTGGAGACCACTGCCCTAGGTGTAAAGTATATGGTTACACTGCATTACATTCTCCTGTTTTTTTCATTGGGTTTTCCCCTACAGGGCCTAACAATATGATTACATGACCATATTTCTTATAAATTATATTTTTGTTATAGTGCCCTCCAGGGGCTGTTTTGAGCATTACAGTCTAAAGCCAAAAGTTTATTTCTGATAAATGTTTATATGATAATTGTATATGTTTTAATAATCTCTCCTTATTATAATTATGACCATAATTCAGGCCAACTTAAGATCTTTATTACACTACAGTATGACTGTTTGAACACTCTTGATATGTTTGGGTGACCCTTCTAGTTTACTTCTCCTCTGTAGCTGTCTTGTGTCTGTTTTTGGGGAATTGTGTTAGCCAGCCAGCAACTCTGGTGGTGAAAGTGGTATTCTATTGGAATTAACATGGCAGATTTAAATTAGGATGCTAAATGGCAACATTTTCATTTTTTGCCGCAGATAGAGGAAGAAGGTAAATGGAATTGCTTTACTTATATGCAGGACCACTGGAATTATATGGCAGGAAAAGATGAAATTATGAAGCAGGGTTGATTTTATGTGGCAGGAAAAGTCAAGTTATGAATTTACAACGCCAATAGCTCTAACTCGAGCAAATGTGAGACCTATTGAATTGCAAATGCTTGTTTTAAACGGGGTGAGATTATTCCTGTGCTGTGTTTTCACTTTGTCACTGTTTGAAGTGCTGAATAAGTACTTTACACATTGCCTCTAAGTTAAGCCTGACTGTATTAATTTATACCAAGCTACCAGAGGATGAAGTTCAGGTTAATTTGGGGTTGCTTGTGACTTCACCCTGCAAGGAATTGTGGTTCCCGCTTGAGAAGTGTTTCACCCCCTCAAACAAGTAGCCCACTTTTCTATAGCAGAATACTCAGCACATACTAGACCCTACTCAGCTCCCCCCAGACCCAAATACCAAGTCAAGAAAACATTTATTTGGGGGATGTCACACCCCAAACACCCCTCTGAAGCTACAGCCCTGCATACACTGTTTGTAGCACTTCAATAACACACTGGCCTGAAGCATGAGATGCACATCATCCCAATTTGAACATGTACAGTTTTCAGTACATTCTTGACAGTGCTTTCAGCATGGATCTGGAAGTTTTCGGTATTGGCCCAGCAATGCCTGCTTCACTTTGGCAAAAAGAGTCAGTCAGAAATGCAGTTATGTATTTAAGGGAAAGTCCTGTATAAGATGCTTTCATTGATTCTCTGCTTTGCAACACTGCCAAATTCTGAAAATAGAGATTTAATGTTATTGTTCCAGTATCTCGTATAACCATCACAGATATATGATACTGGATTTTTGATGATTGCTATCCTGTAACTTCCAAGTTCATCAAATGTATTGAGTACTTAAATATACTGATGACATGTCTCACATTCAAAATGAAAAATTTATGTTTTCTCTACACCCACAAAAACCTGGACATCTACACCCTCACTAGGAGTTTACCAGAACTTGGCCCTAGGATAACAGGGGGGGTGCAGAATCTCTGATTCTGGGTTGTACCATTGCACTTAATTCTCTGGACTATTGTATTTTTTCCTTTTAATGGGAGTACACAGAGCTGAGAAGAAAGGGTCTTTTGTGCAGGGGACCCTGTTGTTGTGAAAAATCAGCTGACATTGTGTGTGCTCAGAGCAGTCAGAAAAGAAAAGGGGAAGGGTTGGTGGGAGTTAGGAGGTGTAAGACAGGAGATATGGAAAAGCACATGCAAGGACAGGGCTACTCATCGTTAGGCTCTGCCACTGTGCTCTGCCACTGACCTAGTACTAGCCTTGTGGAGTTGTATGGGAGAGAGGGGTCCTCCAGGACCTACTTGAGTAGTGTGTAGTCTGCTCTCTCCTTGTAGTGATCTGTGCGGAGGAAGGGAGATTCACACAGCCCTGGCCTCCACCATTGACTTGGGCTATTCTTCTTAAGCGGGGCTGGTTAAAGGAGAGCCCCGAAATGCAGAAAATATCAGCTTATGAGCTGTTATTCTGATGTCTAAATGATTATTTGCCAGTCATAGGGGCAAAAGTTTTAATTGCTGAATTTTGTTGTGGGGCTAGCATCTAATTCAGAATTTCCAGCCTCCTGCAGAGCCATACCAAAATCTGACAAACGCCTAATAAGGGCCTTACTGCTGTAGTGGTAGTTGTCAGCAAGCCTAAATACCTTTTAGAACAGATGATCTGGAGACTTGCTTCAGCCACTCTTATTGCTGAGATTCTATCTTCTCTAAGTTCTCTACCAATTTGAGCAAAATACAAATGACAACACATAGGCACTTACTCATTCAGTAGCGGTCCAGAGATAGGACATAAAGCCCCTCATTATGACATTGTTGGTAAATGCCTCTTAGCTCCGCGGTGACAGCTGCCAACATACCGCCACTGTGGCGATTATCTGTTCGCCATATTATGACACACAAACACCAAACCAACAGAATACTGCCACATACACAAATCCTCTAGCCCAAAGGTCAGTGTTAAAGTGTTGGTACGAACACCCATACTGTTATGCCAACAAAACAACGCCCACCATATTATGACCTACGAATCAGCATGGTGGACATTCAATGGCAGTAAACCATTGGTGATACACACTGGCACGCTCCGAATGGCCACCCAAATACATATCAACACAACATTGGCCAATACCAAAAACACACACCTAACACTGATAAACACACCACACCCACCCATAGCACTATAACATGCACACCCACATGACCCACAACCCTTTCCGAATACCAATAATCGCCACAAGACTAACATGAAGACCACTGAGACAACTAAACACACACACACCACAAACACGCATCCATCTGTCACACATCCTACACCCCACCACATCACTTAACACCCTCTGCACAACGCAACACACCACACAACACCCATGTCCCCACTAAGGCACCCCCGTTTCACTTTTGAGGAGTTGCGGGTCATGGTGGAGGAAATAGTCAGGGTAGAGCCACAGCTGTTTGGAACACAGGTACAGCAAATATCCATTGCCAGGAAGATGGAGCTATGGTGGAGAATCGTGGACAGGGTGAACGCCGTGGGACAGCATCCAAGAACAAGGGATGACATCAGGAAGAGCTGGAATGAACTATGGGGGAAGATATGTTCCATGGCAGTAAGGCACCAGCTCACCATCCAGAGGATTGGCGGTGGACTCCCATCTCCTCCCATACAGCTCTCAGCATGGGAGGAGCAAGTCTTGGCAATCCTGCATCCTGAGGGACTCACTGGAGTAGCTGGAGGACTGGACACTGGTGAGTCAATATTCACTACTCATCACCCCCCATGCCTGCATGCCATCACACCCCCTCACCCTCACTCCCATCACTCCACTCCATCATATACACTGCACCTACACATATGACTAACCCCAGTGCCAAGCTCTGCATGCTATAACAATGCATGGACAGCCCTCCCAGCCCTGCATGTACACTCATCACCAAAACATGCACAGCATGGAGAACTAACAATCCCACAATACATCACCATACACAAACAAAGGTAGCAGGGCAACAGCAACAATAGATAGGAAGCTAGGGATGTACAAAATGTCACAGACATGAAGTATAATACACCACTTACATCCCCACAGGTGCCCCAACCAATCTCAGCGGCGATGACGTGACACAACTGTCCAGTGCCCCAACAGAAGATGCCTCCAGTGATGACAGTAACTCTGGACTTCAGGATCTGGATGAACTACCTGGCCCATCAGGGACCACTGGTCAGACGGCCACCCCAGCCCACTCACAGTCTACCACAGAGCCTCCCCCTTCAATATCCAACACCACAGCACCCACCCTATGTCCCCACACCTCTGTCCCCAGGACACGTCAATCAGCAGTGTGCCCACCTGTACAGGGACCCCAGTCCATACCGCACCCCCAAGACAATGAGGGACCTGGGGTCAGTGGCAGTGGGCACACTGTTCGGGGGACAGAGGGACAGGGAAACATGGACGCTGTGAGGACCGCTGTGGGGGAGGGGTAGGTCAGGCCCAGGGAACCACCTTTCCAGGAGGCACTCACTAATGTCCTTGGTGCCTACCAACAATCCAAGGAAAAGATGGGCCAGAGTCTTATCAACATGCAGGAAAACAAGCGGCTGCAGGAGATACAACATCAGGAGATCAGGGAGGATTTGAAGGCCCTCAACACCCCCATCATCTCCATAGCAGGGGTGCTGGCAGATATGGCCAACATCATGAGGGAATGGACAGCGCACCAGCAGGCCCCTGTCACTAGCCAGTCTACAGACCAGCCCACCACTTCCACAGCAGCAAGTGGCCAGGAGGCTCTGCCACAGGACCCACAGGCCACCAGCATCCCTCCCCCTGCAGAAGGTGAACCACCCCACAAACGTTCCCTGCGACCCAGACAGAAGCCACAGACACTTGCCAAGACCAAGACCACTGCCAGGAAATGAGATCCTCCTGAATGTCACGTTGTCCACTTTGAACTGCCTTTGCTCTCCTTCATTGGCCCCTTGGACACTGGACCTGTGCTACAAAACAGACTGGAACAATACCCTGGACTAACTGGCTGCAGTCATCACATCACATCAGTACACAGTTGTTACATCACCAACATCTGCAAAATGAGAAGCCAAAGATAACAGACAGTAGAGATTCAAAGGAAATTAAGGCTGTCCTGCTACAGCCACACAGAAAACATCAATAATCAAAGGAATAGTCAGTTCCACTGTCTCACCTGTGTGCCATTGGAAGTGTTGTCGTATAACTGATGTTCTGTTGTCCACATCCTCATCCTCTGACTCCTCATCTTCATTGTCTTCAGGGTCCACTGCTGCCACAGGGGCATTTCCAGTCTCCTTCTCCTGCAGATAAGGTACATGTCGTCTGAGGGCCAGCGTGTGCAACATGCAGCATGCCACTACTATCTGGCAGACCTTCTTGGGTGAGTAACACAGGGATCCACCTGTTAGATGGAGGCATCTGAACCTGGCCTTCAGGAGGCCGAAGGCTTTTTCAATAATTCTCCTGGCTCGCCCATGTGCATCATGATATCGATTCTCTGCCCCTGTCCTGGCATTCCTCACAGGTGTCAGGAGCCACAGTAGGTTTGGGTAGCCAGAGTCACCTGCAAGAATTAAGGGACAAACATTAGCCTTATACAATGGTATGGGGTTAACACCAGAAGGCATACACTGACATACATTGGGTGGGGAGTCAGGCTCACCAATTAGCAACACCCTGTGCCTTTGTAGTTGTGCCATCACATTTGGGATGCTGCTATTCCTCAGGACGAAGGCGTCATGCACCGACCCAGGATACTTGGCAGTGATGTGGCAGATGTTCTGGTCCGCCAGTCACACCATTTGCACATTGAGTGAGTGGAAACTCTTTTGATTCTTGAACACCTGTTAATTCTGGTGGGGGGGACAAACACAACATGTGTACTATCAATCGACCCAATAATATTGGGTATATGTCCCATTGCATAGAATCCTGCCTTCACAGTGGCCAAATCTTCCATCTGGGGAAAGCAATGTATCTGCACATGTATGTTCACCAGGGCAGACAAAACCCTTGCCAGCACGATTGAGAACATTGGCAGTGACATTCCTGCTGCCAAGCCCACTGTCACTTGGAAAGAACCAGTTGCCAGGAAATGGAGCACTGATAGAACCTGCACAAGAGGGAGGATCCCAGTGGGATGACGGATAGCTGAAATCAGACCAGACTCCAATTAAGCACACAGCTCTGTGATAGTGACCCTCTCCAGTCTATAGGTGAGCATTATGTACCTGTCCTTCAGTGTAGCCAAGTCCACAGGGGTTCTGTTCACAGGGTTTTGTCTCCTCCTCTGATTCCTCCGCAGTGGTAGGTATCTAAGAGACACAAGAGTGAGTAGGGTGTCACAATCTGAACAATGGAACCACCACCTCAGTGTACATAGAGCAGTAATGTGATTGGACAATGGGAATGGCAATGTATTTGCAATCCACATCAATGACGCAGTTCTTAATTTTATTAATATTGTCCACCACCATAAAATGGCGACCGCCTGTCCTGAATGCAGGGACAGGTGGAAGTGAGGTAACTCCCCTGTCATTGGGCGTCATGGCGGAAGGTGATCTTGCACCGCTGTGCTATTCCTCATTGGCTAGTAAGGGGCTCTATGGAGTACAGTGGCCAATGGGGATCACCGGCAGTGGTGATGATGTACACCGCCGCAGACATGACTGTTATTTTCTGTCTATAATCTCACTTGATTCCGGCCTTTCCACAGGACAACACCTACACTGCGTGTGCTGCTGTGACCTGTGTCTGGATCCTGCAATGGCCTGTGTGACTGGGGAAAGGGCCCCTGCCTTCACTTTGGAGGAGTTGGAGCTCTTGGTGGATGGGGTCCTACCCCAGTATGGACAGCTGTTTGGGCCTCCAGACCAACAGGTGAGTACACCTTGGGCAGAATGCATGTGACGAGGTTGCATGGAGATGTGTGTGCAAGCATCGTGTCATTTGGAGGGGTGGTATGGCTGGTGGTAGTGTACATGATGGGTGCTGGGTAATGTGTGTGCCAATGGAGCTGGGAATGGGATTTGTGGGCCATATGTGTGACAGGCTGGATTGTATGTGTAATGGTGTCCTCCTGTCTGTGTTTCCTCTGCAGGTCAGCGCCCATCAGAAGACGGGATGTGGCGTGCCATCAGCAAGGACGTGCAGACCTTAGGGGTCTACAGCAGGCGGAGAACCCACTGTAGGAAAAGGTGGGAGGACCTGAGATGCTGGGCCCAGAAGACTGCAGAGGCCCAGCAGGGGATGGCCTCCTAATGAGGGCGGGTGCCCATCTGAACCTGACCCCCCCTGATGGCCTGCATACTGGCTGTGGCCTACCCAGAGCTGGATGGGCGCTTGAGGGCATCACAGCAGCCACAAGGGGGTGAGTACAGTGGGCGTTACAACTATAATTGGTAGGTGGCATGGGATCCTGGTAGTTGGTGTCAGTTAGTGGGTACCCCTTAATGTCAGGTCAGAGATCGCAGCGTGATCCAGCTCAAGGGTAATGGTTGTATTCCTAAATCTGGTAATGGATGAGCAGGGGTACCGGTGACAGATGGAGCTGCATCCCACATGCCCCAAGGACGCAGAGTCCACTGATGCCGAGGGGACCAGTGGGCGAGGGGAGCACCACGGCAGAGACAGAAGGTGACAACACTGTCTCAGATTTCTCCACCAATGGAAGCTCCTTCGTGGTGGCAGACACCTCTGGGACCACCCCAGCTAAAAGATGACACCCATATACCAGCACCGTCCCCCCAGTAGTAGCCCCTTACCTTGTTGCCAGTGCCTGCTCACCCAGAAGGGGGGGCATTTCCTTTGCCCCAGGCACCCCAGGCCCTGCCCCACTGAGCCCCGCTGCCCTCAGTGAGGAGGCTATTGACCTCCTGAGAGCCATCTCTCTTGGGCAGTCAACCATTGTGAATGCCATCCTGGGGCTAGCATCCCAGATGCAGAAATGCATCCATGGAGGACATTCACAGTGGATTGGCGGCCCAACAGAGATCGTTCCAGGCTCTGGCCTCATCTCTTGTGGCAGCCATTGTCCCTGTTCCTAGCATCCCCCTCTCCAACTACCACTTACCAGTCCCAATCTCCTCAACCCAAACCCATCTCGTGCACACATACAGACAAGCATGCACACAAAACATCACACAAGAGTGGCACAGACAAACACAGGCAGCACACATCAGGTCACAAGCACTCACTCAAACAACAGACAGTTAAACACACAACAACATCCACTGCCTCCACTGTCTCCTCCTCCTCCTCCTCCTCCTCCTCCCTCACTGTCACATCCGCACTCACACCTGCATGCACTGCATCAAGAGCAACCACCATCACCACACCAAGCAGAACACACACCTCACTTGCAGACACCTCCACAACATCTCCATCCACGCGTCCCCTGTGTCCTCTCCCACCCTGTTTGCCCCCCTCCTAAGAGACACAAACACACGCACTCAGACACCCAACAGCCATCCACCTTACATCAGCACACTGCACACTGATTAGTGCTGACCTAATATTGTGTCCACATGATATTTCCGTTTCCGATGTTCTGTCAGTGATTCCTTTAAAACTTGTCCCTGTCCTGCCATTAGAGCCTGAATGCAGTTTCGAACTGCCAATTCAACTTGCCAATATATTTCTCAATGCCAAACCTTAAAGTCCCCTTTTATTTCACATGTTACTCCTAACGTAGGCTCTAGATAGCCCATAGGTATGTGGTAATTACAAAGGTTGGACATGTACTTTAGCGTTTTACATGCTCTGCTAGTGGAAATCTCCTAAATTGTTTTTTCACTACTGTGAGGACTACCTGTCCCATAGGATACAATTAATTTGCCTTCTTACATTTAATAAGTGTTATCTTTTGATTGGGACCAGGTAGCCACTGCAGCCAACTTGGAGCCAGGGCAGAGCAGTCAGAAAATTCCATGCAATTCTGAGAAGCTTCCCAGAAGCTTCTCCCACCTTCCGGAGAAAGGGCACCAGAGTATAAATATAGGATCCTCAAACTCCCTCTTCATTTCACTCATGGACCTGCAGAAGGACTTTCAGAGTACTGCCTGCTTCTGAAACCTATTGACTAGTCTGCAAGACTGCTTTGCTGCACCTAGAAGGACTGCTTTCATGCCAGGAGCCTGCCGGGAACTCTCAAAGGCCAGCCCTGCTGTTGAGCCCTGTAACCACCTGAATCCAGGACTAGCAGAGAGACTCAAGGATTAGTTTGTTGGCCTCCTGTTCAGATCCACAGGAACACAAAAGTCTCTATTTATCTTGAACCTGCACCTGGACTCAGCCTGAGCCAGTCCTGAACCCCCAAGTGGTGCCTCACCAATACTGGAACCATGGTTGTGGTACTAAAGGTGCCCAGATGGCCAAAACTGAGGATTTGAAAAAGTTTTGACCATAATCTGCTCTGAGAACCAGGAAGAGAGCAAGACCAACCTACTTGTTTATCGACTGCTTCACTAGTCGGACCGGCTTTGCAGCTTCTCCCGCTATGTTGTTCTCTACAGCAGCAAATCCTCTTCAGTGGTCTTTTGCCAAAGGGGTATCCAAGCCCCTGAAAATGTCTTCGAACTGCAGCTTTCTGCCTCACCTCTCTGGAGATATTCAACTTCCAAAAAAGAGGCTGAGCCCAAACATAAAAATCGTCTTTGTGTCTCCAACCCAAGGCTTCCCGATAATGATGCTCCCTCCTCGGACACCACCAGTAACCTTACCTAGCTGAACTCTATCCTCTGAGAACATTTTTCTCAAACTTTCTTCTAAGTCCAAAAGTAAGGGCTCATCAGGCCCAGTTTACTTTGTGAATCTGAACCGAGCTTCTACTGATTGGGTTTTTATCATTTTGGTGTCAAAAAATGTATTAACATTTACTTGAGTTTTTCTAAATAGGTGTGGGATTTTTCTTTGGTTGTGTTTTCATTTTATTGCTGTTTCTGTGCTGAATAAAAACTTTACACATGGCCTCCAAGTTGAGCCGGACTGCTTTTTGTATCAAGCACAGTTAATTTAGTCACTTTGTGGTTAACTCTGCAAGGGATTGTGGCTGTTGCTTGACCAGGGCACTCACCCCAGTCAATCAACACCCCAATTTCTCACAAGTGCTATTTTAGGATGCGGATATTCTTCAATGCATTGCATACTTTAAGGAAATAAGGGCTCCTGCATGTTTGGGTAGACACAGAATGTTAATATAAATATAGATAAAGACATGTTGATCATGTGTATGTGTTCCTGTGTATCTGAATAGCGAGGTCATAAATATGGACCTAAACGAACATTTACAGGATAATGACCACAGCGATCCTGTGAACGTAAGCACTTAATTTGACAATACACAGTATAATAGTGGTCGATATTCGGCAGTCGATATTTGCGCAGTTCGGTATCAGAAATCGATTTTTTCGTAGTACCCACTGTCAGTTGATGAAGGCCTGAATTTACTATTCGGAAATAAATTTTGATTGGATAGTTACTCAGCATTTTAGCATAACACAAGTTTATTTCCCATCAAATACTTCTGGATTGTTATCTAAAATAGTTCTACCTTCAGAGAAATTGATATTAAAATATCATGGTAGTGTTCGTGCCATTTTAAAAGTTTAGATCAGGGTAGCGCAGCAGAAAGACAGTTTGAATATCGGTCATAAATCAAGGATGAAAGACAAGAGAGAGAAGACTTTGCCAATGTTGCAATTGTAAATGAACACACTTTAAGCAAAGTTATCGTCCGGACTGTTAGGCGCCAAAAGATTGACGCTTTAGCTGCAAGGAATTCATTTTACTGTGGTAAGTATTTCGTGTGACGCAGGTTTCTAATTTGAAACGTTATTACTGTACGTACATCTGTGGAAATATTTGAAGGCTCGGCGCCCTTTAGCTCATCAAAGGGAGGCCATGGCAGTCTACCTGATCTGTATTTCAGTACATTTTAATGGCTATGTCGCACTTTGAAGTGTGGCTGCCTTGTCAAAAGTCGTCTTACTTATAGAAAAAATATATCTTGGAAAGTCTTATGAATACGCGTACTATGTCTGATATATCTATATAATAAACGTGTGATGGAATTACGTTTGTATTTATTATGGTTGCCTTGACGCCTTATGCTGCTATTCGCATACATTTGCATTGTTCTACCATACGCTCCTCCGCATACACAATGGCACACTTACTTATGTAGCTCTGTAATCATGTCTCAGACCTGCCACTGCAGTGTCTGTGTGTGCAGTTTGAACTTTAAAATCGACTTAGCAAGTGTACCCACTTGCCAGGCCTAAACATTCCCTTTTTTTGCATGTAAGGCACCAATGACAGTGAAATACTGTTCAATTCGTTTTTCACTGTTGCAAGGCCTGTCCCTCTCATAGGTTAACATTGGGGCTACCTTTAAATATGATTAAAGTGTAGATTGCCTTTGGGAGTGGATAGAAATTGGAGTTTGGGGACTCTGAGCTCAAAATTTAAAAATACATCTGTTAGTAAAGTTGATTTTGAGATTGTGTGTTTGAAAATGCCATTTTTAGAAAGTGAGCATTTTCTTACTTAAACCATTTCTGTGACTCTGCCTGTCTGTGGATTCCCTGTCTGGGTCAGTTTGACAGTTGGGCTGGTTGCACCTCACACTAGATAGTAACACAAAGGGAGCTGGGATGTAGTCTGCATTTCCTGATGAGCCATCTGTGCTAGGAGGGAGGGGAGGAGTGGTCACTCACACCTGAAAGAGCTAAAGAGAAAAATGGGTATAAGAAGGGCACCCAAAACCACAAACTTTAGAACACTTCTGGAAACCAAGAGGAACCTCTGCCTGGAGAAGAGCTGAAGAGCTGAGGAAGAAGAGCTGCCCTGCCTGTGACTGTGCTTTGTGGAGCTATCCTGCAGTTGCTGCTCCTGCCAGAGTAAGAGGGCAAAGACTGGACTTTGTGTGCCTTCCATCTTGTGACGATCTCCAAGGGCTTGATTTAGAGCTTGCCTCCTGTTGTGTAAAGTCTCAGGGACAGCACAGACTTCTCTCTGCCAGCACCTGGAGTCTTTGGAGAGACTCCTACTTTGCCAAGTGGTGCCCATCCAGTTCCTGGGACCCTGAAAGGAGAAGCTGGCAGCCTAAGAGGCCGAAATCCACACACAGAACGCCGTGAGGGGAAAAGATCAACGTGACTCTGATCTGCGGCTGAAAAATCGATGCTCGCCTTCAATGCAACCGGAAGATCGATACCCGCGGCTGGAGAAACGACGCACAGCATCGCTGATGGAGGCTGGTGAGACCGCAACCCGCGCTGCGTGGTTTTTGGATCATCGTGCAGCTGGATTTCCAACGAAAGTACCGCTGGGTGTGTAAAAACAACACAAGGCCTGCCAGTACCTGAGAGTGCTGACCGGATCGACGCATGGCTCTCCTGCAGAGAGAAGAAACGTCACGCCCTGACCCAATGAAAGGAGAAATGATGCAAGGTCTCGCTCTTGAGTGAAATTGACGCATCGCAAGCCCTTTTTGACGCACACTCGCCCGTGCAGGGTTAAGTTTGACCCACCCAAAGTACATTTTCACGCTAACAGTGTTATTGTGTGCTTAAAATCACATGACAACTCTTTTTGCATTTTGTATTGATAACTTGACTTGTGTATTGTGGATTTTTGACATTTTGGTCTTGTTTTGTTTAGATAAATACTTTCTATTTTTCTAAACCTGTTCTGTGTCATTTTGTAGTGTTTTCATTAAGTTACTGTGTATATTGGTAAAAATACTTTACACCTAGCACCCTGAAGTTAAGCTTACTGCTCGTGCCAAGCTACCAAGGGGGGGAAGCAGGGTTTAGCTCCGGTTGGTTCTCTTTTACCCTGACTAGACTGAGAGTCCTTGCTTGGACAGGGGGTAACCTGACTGCCAACCAAAGACCCCATTTCTAACATAAAGGATCATAGATTTCTTGTCGATATTCTCACATACAACCATCAAATAGGCTATGAATATTTAAAATGGCTGACAGTGTTTTTTATTTTAGAAATTATCTCATACTAGCAAAAAGCCTAGAATATCCCAAAGGAACAAAGTCGATCAAAAATGCCACTAGCTAACAAGCCCACTCACATAAATGGCCTAGACTGTCAGTTCACTGGTTCATACTTCATTCTAGTATTTGCAGTAAACTGTAAACTTTGTACTTGTATAGCACACTACTCACCCGTTAGGGTCTCAAGGCACTCTACACATACCGCTGTGGAACCCCTCCTGGCTTTTCCCTGTGAAGTGCCCACTCCTGGGCAACCTCCAGGGTGAAGCCAGGCATCCCAGCACTGGTGGGGCCGTTGTGGAGATTAAGCAAACTATTGCCCAGAGTTGGACCCATGAATTAGATTAGGCACCAATGCGAGAATTATCAGGTCTAAGGAAATTGAGCCCAAGACCTGCATTGAACCCTGGTCCCGGGCCAGATTTCTGCATCAGGGTCTGCCGCTCTAACCATTGAGCCACACTTCTGCAGTAGTAGCAGTAGCTCTTTTATTGCACATATCAGAAATGAGAGTTTTGTGTCGAAACCCTAGACCCGCACAATTTTCCCCTGGTAAATTTCAATCTGCCTATATTTGCCTGGGGAAAATGACCAGTGTACTGAGTAATTCGGGTTTTGGAGTGGTAAGCAACAAAATTCACGCATTATGACCCATTATTCAGGAAATACTCTACATGTGTGTTAATTATCGCACTAAATAATTCCGAGCACATATGTGTTGGATTTTATCAGGTGCAATAATTATGGTGTACATTTAGTGTATTTGAACGTGTGGCATTCATAATTTAGGCCTAAGTACTGGAATCATGGCATACCCATATAAAGTGTTGAAAAGGGGTAAAATAACCAACCTTGACTCAGTTAATCACACTTTTTTAAATAAGGCCCTAAATACACAATTAAAGCAGTTTATCAAAATTAGAATTGCATACCAAAAAGATAATTGATTACAATAAAACCCTCTCTACCATATTCACTGTATGTACAACCGAGGACCAAACTAAAAATCCTCACAGTGTCCCAGAACGGTGGAGGCACAATTCAGAAGAAAGTTTCCTTAGATTTTGGGGCGCTATGACATGAATGACAAACGCCCTCCAAGAGCCCCGATAATTTACAAATTGCTCCATCCCAAGTCTCTCTGGCCCATGAAGAGTGACTGTAGGAGAAGTATAACAGTTTAACCACTTCTAGCATTGGGCCATTTATGTCAAGTTCTTGAACCTTTGTTGTTGATTGTATGGCTGCTTGGCAACCTTGGCTAAATGTCAAACCTAGAGTCATACACTGAACTTGAATACATTGTTGACATATGCAAAAATTTAATTTTAAATTAATTCTTCATTTTTATGTCCATGAAAGGCGGTACCATCATGAAAGGGTTTTAATGTTAAATGGATTAAATTTGAAGGACTTGCTTTTCATTTGACTATTAGTGTGAAATCAGTAAAAAATCAGCATGGCCACCTTTTAATTTATGCTCCTATTGTGTTGTAATGGACAGGTTATTGGGAAGGACTTGCTAGTGTGCAGTGGCTCCAGAATGTGTGGCTAAGGGTTTGGTTTGGATGTAAGTTGAACCCATTAAGAAGAATAAGCAAAATGTTGGCACGCGGAAAATTATGGTTAATATTGACAAAATACAAATACACTTGCTAGCATTCCGTATTGAATCATGGCAGGAACCAACTGGAGATAGAGAATGTTTTTTTTTCTTCTTCTTCTTCTGCTTCTTCTTCTTCTATCTGTCTAGAGAATATTGATGGAAATTAGTAACTAGCTAATGGTGATAAGATGAAACTGGAACAACCGTAAATGCATGGTTATGCAGCCTAGGAATCTTGGGCCAGATGTAGGAAGCATTTTGCATGGTGCAAACTGTGAAAATCGCAGTTTGTGCCATGCAAAATGCGCATTGCGATGCTCATTCACATTTTGCGACTCAGTACCGACTCGCAAAATGTGAATGCGACTCGCACCGCAATGCTAAATGGCTTTGTGACCGCTAATGCGGTCGCAAAGCAATTCGCAGTTACCACCAGTGTCACACTGGTGGTAACCCATTCAAAAAAAGGCCTTTGTGAATGTTGCCCAAAATGTTTTTTCAGAGCAGGCAGTGGTCCAATGGACCACTGCCTACTCTGAAAAAACGAAATCAAATGGTTTCGTTGTTTTTTTTGGATTGCAACTCGTTTTCCTTTAAGGAAAACGGTCTGCAATACAAAAAAAAAACTGCTTTATTTAAAAAGCAGTCACAGACGTGGAGGTCTCCTGTCTCCAGCAGGCCACCATCCCTGTGAGTGCAGGGAATCGCTATGGGGACGCAAAATGCGACCCATCTCATTAATATTAATGAGGTGGGTATTTGCGACCCCATAGCGATTCGCAGATGGTGTCTGAGACACCATTCTGCATCCGAATTTGCGATTTGGAAATTGCGAGTCACACCGGCTCGCAATTTCCGAATCGCAAATTCGGAAAATGCTACATCTAGCACCTTGACTCTAGATTTAAAAGAGACTGAAACATAACGTGTGAAATATCCTCAGATAGACTGATACTCAGGACATAAAGGTGGTATACCCTCATTTCAAGAGTGCATGTCACATTAATGAGGATTGACGGTCTGGTCACAATCGGATTCCTCACCAATAGTGTTTACTTCTAATCCCTAAATATAAAAAATATTGGGCCTGATTACAACTTTGGAGGAGGGTGTTAATCCGTCCCAAATGTGACGGATATCCTACCCACCGTATTACGAGTTCCATATGATATAATGGACTCGAAATATGGCGGGTGGTATATCCGTCACTTTTGGGACGGATTAACACCCTCCTCCAAAGTTGTAATCAGGCCCATTGTCTTCTGAATATCACTACAACAATGGCATGAAGGGGGTGCATATTCATGTAAGTATAGATTTTACTATTCAAATCTCCACATGTTTATTTTGACAACATAGCTCTTTTCAGAAGTGGAGTAAGGAAAAGCAAATGATTTGCAACCTATGAAAGCTTACCTTCATAGTAGTCCTCTCAATTTTTTGGGACCTCAACTACTATTAGCAGCTCTTCAGGGTAGCCTATTGAAATTTGTTTTCTTTTTTAAGACACTAAGGGCTAGATGTATGTACCATACATCGCAAAATCTGCCGATTTGTGACAAGATATGTACAGACCCTATTTTGCAATTCAGTAATCTATTTCCTGAATCATAAAATAGGTTTGCAAGTCGCAATTAGGAAGGGGAGTTCCCTTCCTAATTGCGAGTCTCAGTGCAATGTAGGATTGATTTGTGACCGTGAGTGCGGTCACAAAACAATCGCAGTTAACACCAGTTTCAAATTGGTGCTAACCCATTCGCAAACTGAAAGGGGTCCCCATGGGACTCCTTTCCCATTGTGAATATTAACAAAAATTATTTTTCAGAGCAGGCAGTGGTCCCATGGAAAAAAAATAAGAAAAGAAAACTTTTCATTTTTGTCTTTGCAATGCATCCCGTTTTCCTTTAAGGTAAACGGGATGCATTAAACAAAACAAAAAATAACTGCTTTATTTAAAAGCAGTCCCAGACACAGTGGTCCGCTGTCCCCAGCAGGCCACTATCCCTGTGAGGGCAGCCATTACCAATGGGGTCTCAAATTGCGACCTACCTTATGAATATTTATGAAGTAGGTCACTTTTTACCTCATTGGGAATCGCAAACAGAGTCATTGACAATTTGCGAGTCACAAAACCTAATATTCGTACATGTGGCCCTAAGGGGCTTATTTACAAGCCCTTTGTGCCGACGGTGTGTCACTTTTTATATGGGGAAAAGTGACGCACCGGTGGCACAAGGGGCTTGTAAATACGCCCCTATGGAGCTTATTTACAAGGAGTTAGCCCTGTTGCAGAGTCATTTTTTCTGGCACTGCGGTGGCGCTACAACGACTCCAAATCTACAAAGTGATGCTAAAGGCCTCTAGTGTCACTTTTTCCACCCCAGCATCATTTTTTAATTGCATCAGATCTGGTGACATCAGATACCGATGATGATATGCAAGGTAGGCATTCCACCTTAATAAATTATGCTGCTTCGACGCAGCCGTATTTACACATTTTTCTAAAAATTAGGCATGCTCAGGAAAAGTCACGCCAAGCCCAAATAGTGTAACAAAATGTAACCCCTGGTCAGACCAGGAGTTAAAATGACTCTTTGGTACACGTACATAAGGAGACCACACACAAAACACTCAGGGAACCTGGAAGACAACTTGGATTTATTCCTACTACAGTTTGGGGCACGAAGAGGACCACTGCAACTCCCCACTATCATCACCACATCCACTAACACCACCACAATCACCACCACACGCACCACAAAGGCAGCCCAGGAGAAAGAAGCTCATCTACTGCCAGCGAACATCCCTGATTGCCCACCTTTTACAGACTGCGCAGGGAGTCCATCATCCAACTGCTCCACCACATTGCACCCAGACTACAACCAACGGTTGACAGGGTGACCAACATACCACCACTGACCAAGCTCCTGGCCATGCTACATGTGCTTACGTCAGGCTCCTTCCAGACCACTGCAGCATGAGTAGGAGAAATATCACAGCTATCCTTGTCAGCATTCCTCCCCACTGACCTGGATGCCATCATCCACCTCACACCCTGCCACACCCTCTTCCCTAATGCCCAGCAACTGCAGAAGGAATTAAAACAAGGCTTCTATGCTATTGCTAGATTTCCACATGTGCTGGGTGCCATGGATTTCACTAGTGCAACTTATTCCTCCTGTTGCAACTGAACACTTATACAGGAACTGGAAACATACCCACTCCATGAATATACAGGCCGTCGTTGACCATTGTGGGTTGATCTTGAATGTGGTGGTTTAATACCTGGGCAGTGTACATGATGGCTACATCTTCCAGCAGTCCGTCACTAACCAGAGATTCAGAGATGGACAGTATGGAAATGGACTGCTTGAAGGTAAGCAAACAGTAAGTACCTAACTGACACAATAACAAATAGATATGAGGGACAGAATACACAGATAACTGTCTGCCTGCACAGATAGGGACTGCAAGATGAGGCCTCTGACACATATATGCACCATGCTCCAGTACACATATGTAATGCAAAACACCCTGACACATAGGTGAAGACACCTCAACCCAGTTTTGCACATGTTGCATGATGTAAAAGCTCACAGGTATCATGGCAGCTAGGAAATCTGCCCAACATCTCTGTGTGCACGGGAGGTGTACCATGTACACTGGGGGGTGGGCACATGCAATACACATGGGCCATCAGCTGTGTCAAGGCTCACACATCAGGGCCTAGGGGCCTCATTTACAAGACCCTACCAACACAATGCACCCGGAGTGACACTTTACCCATGCTCCAGTGGTACCGTGTGCCAGGTCATATTTACAAGGCATGCAAAGCCACCTTGTGTGGCTTTTCATGGCCTTATAAATATGGACAACTTTCATGCATAACACTATGTGAAAGGGTCGTTCCATGGGTGTTGCTTTGGTTGTACTCATGCGGGAAACACCCGGAAGAACGAGTCTGGAACCAGGAGGTTGTGAAAAACGAAAGCGAAACAATGCTTTCGTTTTCCATGACTCCCTGGTTTCGGTACCTGAACAACATACATGCGTGGTTAAGGTACAGAAGGGAGTCAGAGTGGATGTGGTGAGGGAGGAGGTAAGTTGGGCTGGGACTGGGTCTGTTTTGGGGGCTGGGGGGCTGGGGGTGATCAGGGTTTAGGGGGCAGGGTTTAGGTTTTAGGGGTGGGGTGGGGATTCGGGGTATTTTTAGTTTTTGGGCTGGGGGGCTGGGGGTGATTAGAGTTTGGTGGGGTCAGGGTTTAGGTTTAAGGGGTGGGTTGGGGTTGGGGGCTGGGGTGGAAGCATGCTGGGTCATGCATGCTGATTGGTAATGCCTTTACCACGAATGCGTTTACAACACTAAAATCATTGTAAACGCATTCGTGGTAAAGGTATTAGTGTTTAGAACGAGGTCGTTGTTCCGACTTCGTTGTTGAGCCACGGGTGGTTTAGGCACCCATGGTTCCGACATATAACCTACCCATGCAACACCCATGGTAGCTGAAGGTACCTGATGCATTCCCAGATTTACAGTGCTGGGAATGCAGCTGGGAATGCAGCAGAATCTTACGCCACCACAGGGGTGGCATAAGAGTGACGCATTAGGGAGAAATATATTTATTCCTCCCTGTATCATCCTCTTACTATGTTTGCTATATTTTGCAACACATGTAGAAAGAGGGAAACACCTCTTATGAATGTTTTTCAGCAGGAAAGTGTCCCTACCTGACCAAATCAGTGCACTCGTGCAAGGCTGCCAGCGTTGACACTAGGCAGCAGTTTGTGCACCACTGCATGGGGAGATAACAGAAAGGCACCCAATCTTGTAGAAACAGTGCATTTATGCCCTTTCCTGGTGTTGCATGGCAGTAAAGCAAGACATTTGTCCTATGCCATGTGCCCCGTAAATGAGGCCTTAGGTGCTAGATGACAATCCACGGCCCATGCGCAGGTGACATGTAACTGTACAAATATATAATGGTATGTAACTACCATCTCACATGTGTGAAGTGTAATACTACACACGGACAACATTTACTATGCTTCTGAGGTAGCAGCCTAGGCTGGAAGGTGCTCCCACATATATAAATTCAATCCTGAAAACAAAGAAGAACACTTATAACCCCTGATGCAAGTGTGAATGTGTACCTGCTAGCCAACTTGTGCGTAAGTCTAGTTGTATAGACCCAAAATCTGCAGAAGGCCCCAAGTATTGTGCACCAGTTGGAATCCGCCACCGTCTAAATCTTCATAATTGGGAGAAATGCATGATAAACCAATTACACATAACACACATGGGTAGGATGTATGCAAATACAGTACTCCAAAACAATAACATTGTTTCTTTTCTCTTACATTTCAGCAGACCAGGGATATGCCATCCAACAGTGAGTCATGCATTGTTTGGAAACCTACAAACTGAGGCAGGAAAGGCTTACAACCAGGCGCACAGTTGTACGAGAAACATTGTTGAGCGGACCTTGGGTCCAATCAAGGACCGGCTTCACTGCCTTTGGGTAGGAGACTATTGTATCTTCTGCCCTCCCCCCCACCCAGTCTGCAAGCTAATGTTAGCCTGTGCAATACGAAGAACAGGAGGCACCAAGGGAAGAGGAGGAAGATGAGCCACCTGATAAACCTGACCTCCAGGACACTGCTGCGGGTCCACGGAGACGTGCACACATCATGCAGACCTTTAGTTTAGCACATGTGACTGAAAGCATGACAGCCAAACATGTAAGTAAATGAGTCATATGTCTTGGAGTGTTTGTCTCAGTCCCACTTAAAAATAACACACCCACATCCAGGAAAATATGCCATAACAGTTGTCAATCAAGTGTGAAAACTGTCATCATCCTCAAAGTACCGGACACAATGCAGTGATCTCTGAAAAGTGTTGTGTGTAATGTATGCATTGCCTGTCAAACAAACATGTTGTACTGAAAACACTCACATCCAACAATGAATTGTTGGTACAAATGGAAAATGGATAGATATCACTGTGTTGCTTTAGGGGCAAACTGTATGCCAAGGTTTTCAAATAGTAGTCATAAACTTCAACAGTGGAACAGTGTGAGAGATGTTTCAACTCAGTGGGTGAAAGATTCATGACACTAGTTAAAACTCACAAAACCTACAGCTTTTGCACTCACATGTATGACAAATATTAAGTGTATCATATAAGACAGTACCTCTGTACGTGTAGCACAGTGTCCGACAAATCTGTGATCATTCTGCATGGATGCCAATCAATGGCATAGCACATCACATTCTGTTGCCAATATGTCTGGGTACATCAAGACACAGAGTGATTGGAAAATGTATGTTTGTGACCATTAGCTGTAATGACCATTCCCCAATCCACCCCATCTCACTGTGCAGCTGACAAAGCATATAGATTGCAGCTGTGGGTGAATACTCCTCACAAGCACACTCATACGTAAGCTCAGCAGAGTCATAATCATATCACAAACAGGACCTGCACCATTGTCAAGGGGACTTCCAGAGTACATCAGTATTACTTTTTGAGGTAGGACATGTTTGGGGGCCAATTAGCATACTTGCCACCAAGAATAACTAAACCAATACTTATGTGCTGCAATTTGCAGAACATGTGTGCAGGGCATAATCTCCCATGGCCCAATGAAAATGAGAGCATGAAGAATGGGACGATGAGTATGATGAAGATGGGGAGCAGGCACAATATGTAACATCAATAGCAGCAACATTGATGATGTACCATATATTAGTCATGCATGTGAAGTGTATCTATGTAAGATAACAAATGTTAACACTGAAACTTCACTAATGAACGTTCACGTATTCTGAATGTTAAATCTACATAGAAAATGAGTTAACATAGAAAAATAATACAAAAGTTTTGAAAATGTGCCTACTAGTGTGACCACCAGTAATCACGAAGTGTGCTTATTAACAGCTTATTGATGTAAAATGTTGAGCTCATGTTTGGATTAATTTAGTAGTATGTCATATTAATGGTTATGTATTATGTATTTGCTTTATTAATGATAGGCCTTAATTTAGCGAGGACTTGGGACTAGTTGCACGGCCTCATTCCAAGTGGCATTGCTTAGATGAATCATAAAATGGCTGCTTAGTGAATTCAATTGTAATTTTCCATTGTGCTGACCAAATGTTAGTTGCAGAAATTCTTTCCCATGAGAACTGCTTGCTAGAATATGTTGTACTAGCTAAGGATACTTTGTAAAACTTAGGGCCATATTTATACTTTTTGACGCAAAACTGCGACAACGCAGTTTTGTGTCAAAAAGTTTAACGCCGGCTAACACCATTTCTTTGCGCCACTCTGGCATCAAATTTATACTTTGACGATCCGTGGCGCAAAGCAAGGGTTAGAGTCATTTTCTTTATTCCAACCGTTGTGCCACGCCGTAAAGCAAAATTACGTTAACGTGGAGAAAATGACTTTAATCCGGGTTTACGACCTCGCAAAAAGAGTCAAACACACAAACGCAGCAAAATGTGCTAAGGAGCCCCAAAATGGATCCCAGAAGCCAGGAGAGACCACAGGAAGACACCAATCGACCAGGAACTAACCAAGAGGACCCAGACAAGACCTAGGAGAGGGAGAAGAAGAAAAGGAAGTGTCGTTTCAGTGCAGAGGAGTAGGAAATACTGGTGAAAGAGGGGAAGGAACACCAGCATCAACTTTTTGTCACCTCAAAATTGCCAACTGGGAGGAGAGAGGCAATTGGGCAAGCAATTGTGGACAAGATAAACAGTGTGGCAGAAGTACGGAGAACAGTCACTGAGTGCAAGAAACGCTGGCATGACTGCAAGCGCAGGACGAAGGACAAAATGGCAAGGAACAGGAAGGCAGCACTGCAGACTGGAGGTGGGAGTCCAGCACTGCAGGGGGCACTGGGCTAGATGGAGGAGTTGGTGGCAGCCGTCAATCCCAGAGGAGATCGTCACAGGGATTCAAGGACAGGACAGCACAGACTACCAGGAAACAACACAGATGCAGGCGGACAAAAATGCCTAAATGTTACCTGCAAGCAGGGGGAGGGACATACCTACTACACAATGCATGTCAGACCTGAAAATCAGGCAGTGGAAAGGGCAAAGGGGCACGGCATGGCTGCATCGGCTGTGCAGGGGGAACCAGGGGCACAGCACAACACTACACCAACAACGGTACTCTGCCATGCCAAGGCTGTTGGAAAGGCCAAGCCAATCCAGGAGGTTATGGTAGAACGTAAAACTGGCCTGCTGTCACACGACAGCTGGAATTGTCACAACATGAACTAGGGCTCAATTTACAGTCTCAGGCCATATCGGCCAGTGGCATGTACCATTGATAACAGTTGCCACTACCACCTGGACTGTGTGTGCTGGTCAAGTAGCAAATAGCAGTTAGGTGCCCATGGATCAAACACACCCAAAATAGAGGGTTCAGGATACCAACGTCATCAATCCCCTGTAATTCCTAACAAAGTGTAAATCCTGTCAAATGCTCATGTCTATAGGCACAATAAACATCAGGTATTGCTACTTACATTATGAAGTACCCAGTAGTAATGTCATACCCATGCTGCACATTCCAGGGTCTACCCCGTGCCTGAGTTACAATAGCTGCAATACCACCTTGCAACATCCCAAATGTCATACTGTTAAGACAACAGCATTGAGGGGGAGGACATATGTGTCTATCTAGTTAAACACACCCGCACAGTCATAAGAGGAAATGGAACATTGCCAGGCCCATCAGTGTAGCACACATTTCCCAACATCAACATGACACGCTACCAATGCTGACACCTATATCGTGCCATGTCAATGCTATACATAGTATGTGTTGGTCTCAGCAACATAAAGGTGTATGTGAAATATCAGAGACTGTGTCAGTCCCATATTGTTAAGTGTGGTGCAAGTGGCATCAGAACACCCACAGCCATTGCAAGGCCTCACCATGCTAATGGAAGTAGACGGAGGGTTGAGTAACACAAGAAGGTGGCAACATACAATTTGGACAGAACCTACACCTAGAGGATGTGACGCAGACAATTTCCCAAACTTCCCACACTACATGTGACATGCAGATGGGGCATAGGCCTATGACAATGCTAATATTAATGGCAGGAACAATGAACAGGAACCAAGATTACAATGTCTCACTAATAGGAAGTCAGTGAGGTCACATTACAACTGCCACAACACAGACACACTAATTGTACAACATCTCATTGCAGAGGACGATGGCTCTCCTGTGGATATGCCTGTCCTGGACTTTCCTGATGACATGGATGACGAGCTGACAAACATTAGCTAGCAGACATTCCAAGATGTCCTTGGAACCCTCCAGACCCCACCTTCAGTTGCAAGGAGGGGTACAGAAGCAGCAGCCGTTACAAAGGACCCACCCACAGCCCTAATAGTACACCTGCCAGCTCCAACCCAGCGGAGGACTCTGAGGACACAGGGACCACCTTTGAGAGGACTGTAGTGGGAGTACAGTGGGAGCTGGCCAAGGAGGTGCGGGTGGGGATGCAAAATATGGCAGCCAGCCTTGAGGGGATGCACATGTGCATGATGTCATCTGCAGAACAGGCAGCAGCCATGCAAGTGCTACCATCCCTCCTGCAAGGACTACAACAATGTGTGAGGGATTTCACCACAGCAGTTAGGGAGTTGCCAGACCACCTAGCATCCCAAACCTTTCACTGAGTGCACGAATGCAATCATGGCCCCATCAGGGCCGTCCTGGCTGCCTACCACAGTGATGTAGCTGCTATACTCAAGAACCAGCAGCTCCTACTTGCTGCAGTAATGCCCATAATAGCCCCACAGTTGGCAGCTACCTGGAATTCGGAGTCCACATCTTCAAGCACTGAAGTGTGTGTTGCCCCTTCAAACCCACCACCACCAAGAGCAAAGGAGATGACACACACATCAGAAGATGAAGACATGGAACAGATCACCTTCACCCGTAGGAGTACCCGGTAGCACAAGTCCATGCTACACGGGCACTGATTTCCTATGTCCTGTGCTTATTAACATGCCAGTCTTGCTGCAGTTGGTAACATGCACTGTTCTCCAGCACACTGTTTACCTTACCACTATGCACTGTCTCTCACTACCTCATTGGCAATTCATGTTCCTTTGCACTGAATGACACTTCACCCCAGCATGTCCAGTGACATGTCCCTCACCATTGCACTTGTGATGCATCACAATAGAAGGTGTCACACTAATGGCATTTTAAAATAAATAGCACTTACACAGCCACTTTGTCTCTGTGTAATGTGACACATCAATTGTGTAGGCGATCGGTGATGTATGTAACACGTCAATGGACATAGAGGGGGTCATTACAACCCTGGCGGACGGTGTTAAAGGTGCGGCAATACCGCAAACAGCCTGGCAGACAAAAAAAGGGAATTATGACCCTGGCGGAAGCCGCCAACAAAGACAGCCACTTTAACACACCGCCCGCCACGGCGGTACAGACAAGCAGCGCGGCAGTCGCCGCCAACAGACAGGTGGAAGACAATGTACCGCCCATAGTATCACAACCTACCAATCCGCCACCTTTTCCGTGGTGGATTCACCGTGGATAAAAACATGGCGGAAACAGTTACTGCAATGGGAAAACGCTCACCTGAACACATCCCACAAGGAAGGAGGACTCCATGGAGCCGGAATTACAAATTCTACC
Organism: Pleurodeles waltl; assembly: GCF_031143425.1. NCBI lineage: Eukaryota > Metazoa > Chordata > Amphibia > Caudata > Salamandridae > Pleurodeles > Pleurodeles waltl. The sequence continues at coordinate 272,418,411 of NC_090449.1, forward strand.
GGCCCTTGTATTCCTACTCATCTACAAAGAGCAACGCCGGCGCGGGCGAAGACAACGGTGAGTACTGCACCTATAACATAGGGGAGGCAAAAGTTAGGGGGAGACACACGAAACACCCCCACCCTCGCAAATTACAACACACACACCAATGCATTTACAAAAATCACAGTAACAACCCACAACCCCCCCCCCCCGGAAGAATGCAAAGACAAACCAAAATTAGTTCAAACATTGTAATGTATCAATATACATGTTTAAAAAATATACAGATATATCATAAAATCATTCAAAAATATATACATTACGAGAAGTAGTGCAGATATGCACATATCAATGTCCGTGCACCACTAGTTCAAAAATGCATGGGCGAGGCCCACAATAGATATCTGTCCACAATCGGAGAGAACACTGCCAGGGCATCAGACAGAAATATAACAGGCACCTCAGGGGGAAGGGAAGGGGGGGGCACCTCAGCCGGATGAGTGCAAAGCCAGAATCACGACGGGGCTCCATGCCCATTGATGTATCCTGGGGAGTGCAAAGCCACAGTCTCTCAAGTCTCTACAGTGGGTGGTTTGCCCACTGTACCATCCTGGGGAGTGCAAAGTCACAGTCTCTCAAGTCTCTACAGTGGGTGGTTTGCCCACTGTACCATCCTGGGGAGTGCAAAGCCACAGTCTCTCAAGTCTTTACAGTGGGTGGTTTGCCCACTATACCATCCTAGGGAGTGCAAAGCCACAGTCTCTCAAGTCTCTACAGTGGGTGGGTTGCCCACTGTACCATCCTGGGGAGTGCAAAGACACAGTTTCGCAAGTAGATAACAGCCTCCCAGGTTCTGGAGGGGGATTGGTGCCCAGACTGGATTGGTCTCCCCGTGAAAGTTCCTGTCCCGTCACTGTCCAAGCTGCACATGGGATGACGATGCTTGATGTGGTGGTCTTTTCATTCTTCCCCGGTGCATGCCCTGTTCAGCGGTGCTTTGCCATGGCGGTGTCTGGACTGTTCAGCGGTGCTTAGCCATGGCGGTCTCTGGACCGTTCAGCTGTGCTTAGCCATGGCGGTTCTGGATTGTTCAGCGGTGCTTTGCCATGGCGGTTCTGGACTGTTCAGCGGTGCTTTGCCATGGCGGTCTCTGGACTGTTCAGCTGTGCTTTGCCATGGCGGTTCTGGACTGTTCAGCGGTGCTTTGCCATGGCGGTCTCTGGACTGTTCAGCGGTGCTTTGCCATGGCGGTTCTGGAACGGGCATTGGTGTGTGGCATGACGTTCCCTCATAGCCCAGCGGGGCTGTGGCATCTGGGGCCCCCCTGGGCACTGACTCCGGCGGTGGTCTCCTGACCACTGACGATACTTGGGCTCTCCTGGGCAATGACTCTGGCGGTGGCGGTGGTCTCCTGACCAGTGACGATACTTGGGCCCTCCTGGGCAATGACTCTGGCGGTGGTCTCCTGACCAGTGACGATACTTGGGCCCTCCTGGGCAATGACTCCGGCGGTGGTGTCCTGACCAGTGACGATACTTGGGCCCTCCTGGGCAATGACTCCGGCGGTGGTCTCCTGACCAGTGACGATACTTGGGCCCTCCTGGGCAATGACTCCGGCGGTGGTCTCCTGACCAGTGACGATACTTGGGCCCTCCTGGGCAATGACTCCGGCGGTGGTCTCCGGACCTGTGACGATAGTTGGGCCCTCCCGGGCAATGACTCCGGCGGTGATCTCCTGACCAGTGACGATACTTGGGCCCTCCCGGGCAATGACTCCGGCGGTGGTCTCCTGACCAGTGACGATACTTGGGCCCTCCTGGGCAATGGCTCTGGCGGTGGTCTCCGGACCAGTGACAACGGTGCTGGCGGTGGCGTCCCGACCGCCGGGAAGGATACCGCCCTTCTCCGCCGTGATGCTCACACCAGGCTGTGCAGACGTCCTCTGGCCCTTCCCCACCTTTGGAGGAGTCACAGCTGACTCTGCAATCCCCCTGGGACCTCTGTGAGTTGTTTTGCCTCCAGGAGTCTTCACAGAGTCCCGTCGGCCACTTTCCAATTTCATAGCCTTTACAGGGGGTGGGCTGCCAGTGCCTTGGCTCCGGGTCACACTGCCTGCCCTGGTGCCCGGTGCACTCCACACACCTTGAACAGGCACCACTGGTCTTGGAGGCTTTTTGGCTGAGGCGCTACGACGGGACTGATGAATTGGAGGGGGGGGGTGGGGGCAAAAAGGTCAACTTTACAGAGGGACAGTTTCTGACGAACACTGGGATGGGTCGTTTGAGGGGGCCTGGGAGTGGAGGAAGAGGAGGTGGTTGTAGGAGGTGTCACTTTAGGTGTTTTGGGTGCAGGTACTGGAGGCTGTTGTGAGGTGGATGGATGTTGGGTGTGTGGGTGCCCGCGTTTGTGTACTTTGGGAGGGGGCGTCACAGACACACTGGGAGAGGACACAGGGGACGTGTAAATGGGAGTGGAGGTGGTGAGTGCAGGTGAGCGGGGTGTAGTGCTGGGTGTTCTGGTGCGAGTCCTGGTGCCTGTAGATGTAGTGCATGCAGGTGAGAGTGTAGACGACACTGGGAGGAAGGAGGGAGAAGAGGAGGAGGGGGTCACAGTGGAGGCATTGGATGTTGCTGTGTCTGCATGTGGGTGATGCTTGTGTGTGTGCCTGTGGGTTGTGTGGTGCCTATGTTTGCCTGAGCTTCCCTTGTGTGTTGACTTGTGTGCATGCTGGTCTGTAGGTGTGCTTGGGATGGGCTGGGGTACAGGGGATTGGGTCTGGGTGGAGAAGGTTGGAGGGGGAGGCTAGACACAGGGACAATGGCTGCCATCAGTGCTGAGGCCAGAGATTGCAGGGTTTGCTGAAGGACAGCCTGACCAGAATGAATGCCCTCCAGGAATGCATTAGCGTGTTGCAACTCCCTTTCTACACCCTCGATGGCATTCACAATGGTAGATTGCCCAACAGTGAGTGACCTGAGGAGGTCAATGGCCTCCTCACTGAGGGCAGCAGGGGTGACTGGGGCAGGGCCTGAGGTGCCTGGGGCGAAGGTGATGCCCACCCTCCTGGGTGAGCGGGCATGGAGTGAACACTGAGGGGCTGCTGGGGGGGCGGTGCTGGTAGGGAGGTGGCGGCTGTACCTGTAGAAGTGGGGCGCACAGATGGTGCCGCCACCACAAGGGAGCTCCCATCGGCGGACGAGTCCGTGTCACTGCTTGGTGATCCGGTGGCCGACGTGAAGCTCCCCTCGCCCTCCGTCACACTGGTGCATTCTGAGTCCGTGGTGTGGCCCTCCATGGCCATGTGGGATGCAGCTCCCTCGTGCTCCGGTGCCACTGTACCTCCACCTGATGATGCTGATGCACAAAAGAACAGGGAGATCAGAAAAAGGGGGTGGGAAGACAGAAGAAAGACAGGTTGAGTGCATGGCATACCGCTACCGTTGGCGGACAATACAGACACAGCAGCCCCCTGCACTACGCCGTGCTCCTGGACTCTGCAGATGCAATTTCTGGGATTCGGCCTACATGGCTATGGTGGACATCTGCAGACATGGATGCCACAGGGGCATCTATACCTGTACTTGGAACTCTACTGCGGTGGGGTGGAGTGCCACATGGCTTGCATTACGGAGGGGCCTTGTCTACGTTTTTCTGCCTGGCCTAGGTACACCCACAGGCCTCCTCCCCCACCCAGACCCTCCACTGCGCGCAAAGTCCGCTGAATGATGTTGTACTCACCCCCTTGTGTCTGCTGTGATGCCCTCAAGCGCCCATCCAACTCCGGGTATGCCACCGCCAGGATCCTGAACATCAGGGGGGTCATGGGGCGACGGGCATCCCTCCCACGTTGGGAGGCCATCCCCAGCTGAGCCACCGCCGTCTTCTTGCTCCAACGGCGAATGTCCTCCCATTTTTTCCGGCAGTGGGTGCCCCGTCTCTGGTGGACCCCCAGGGTCCGGACGTCCTTGGCGATGGCACGCCAAATGTCCTTCTTCTGGTGGGTGCTGACCTACATGACATGCACAAGGGAAGAAGAGAAGTCATTACCAACTGCACCGTCGATGTGAGTGGCCCCCCCTCACTACTCTAGCCATGTGGCCCATTCATTCACATGCATTCATGTTCCCTGAACTCTGCCCCCTTCCCTCTTACAACCAGCCCTCTCCACCCAGGCCTAGCCCATACAACGTGCTCCATGTGTACTAACCTGTTGGTCTGGAGGACCGTAGAGTAGCGTGTATTGGGGAGGACCCCGTCTACCAGTTTCTCCAACTCCTGAGCAGTGAAGGCAGGGGCCCTTCCCCAGACGCAGCAGCCATTGTGTCTTCCAGACCGAGGTCAGAGCACCACTTGCAGTGTAGGTCCTCTCCTGTCGAAGATCAGGTATCTAGTGATTGAACAGATAGAAAATGGCGGTCACGTACGCGGCGGTGACGTCCACGGTGGTGCGTATCATCACCGCCGGCGCACCTTTTCATTGGCTCCTGTGACCCATAGGGTCCTATGTTAACCAATGCAGCATTGCGCCGCGGTCTACGACCGCCTACCGCGACGGTGTGCAACGCCAACGCAGTTACCCCACAATCCCATTGTCCCAGTTTAGAGGTCAGGCAGCCGCCATTTCAGGGGCCCACATGGCTTCATTTACTTCTGCACCACACATAGCTAGGCCTACACTCAACACATATACAGGAAGGGTTTTGTGTTTGGTGTCGTCTTCTGTGTAACTGTGGGTACATACCTGGAAAAAAATGTACTTGATCGTCGCTGTTGTCCTTCCTAGGCGCCGTCAGCTGGGACATTTGAGAAGATGGCGGAATCCTCCGGTGTACCGACCGCTGGTGGACCTGTTGACAATGGAGGAGCGACATTTAATCGTCACCTACAGTTTTCACTGTGCCACGATCCAGGAACTATGTACCCAGTTGGAGCCAGACCTGAGTCACCAATCCGCCATCCCACTGGAATCCCCCCTGACGTGCAGGTGCTGTCAGTGCTCCATTTCCTTGCAAGTGGGTCATTTCAGACAACAGTGGCCATGGCATCAGGGATGTCCCAGCCTATGTTTTCCAACGTGTTGTCCAGAGTGTTGTCTGCCCTGCTGAAACACTTAAGGAGATACATCATTTTCCCTGAGCTGGAAGATTTGGCTACAGTGAAAGGTATGTCTATGCCCTTGGACATTTCCCCAACGTCTTAGGTGCTATTGATGGGACCCATGTAGCTCTGGTCCCCCCCCACAGGAGTGAACAGGTGTACAGGAACAGGAAGAGTTATCATTCGATGAATGTACAGATGGTCTGTTTGGCAGACCAGTACATCTCCCAGGTTAATGCTATGTTCCCTAGCTCAGTGCATGACGCCTACATCCTGCGGAATAGCAGCATCCCTGATATGATGGGTCAACTCCAGAGGCACCGTGTGTGGCTATTAGGGGACTCTGGTTACCCAAACCTGTCATGGCTCTTGACCCCAGTGAGGAATCCCAGGACCAGGGCAGAGGAACGCTACAATGAGGCCCATGGGCGGACTAGGAGGGTGATCGAACGCACCTTCGGCCTCCCTAAGGGCAGGTTCAGGTGCCTCCATATGACAGGTGGTTCCCTATTCTACTCACCGAAGAAGGTGTGCCAGATCATCATCGCCTGCTCGATGCTTCACAATCTTGCTTTGCGACGCCAGGTGCCTTTTCTGCAGGAGGATGGTCCAGATGACGGTGTTGTGGCAGCTGTGGAGCCTTTGGAGCCTGTGGACAGTGATGAGGAGGAAGCTGAGGAAGAAGACAACGACAACAGGGAGTCAGTCATACAGCAATATTTCCAGTGACACACAGGTGAGAACATTTTCATTTTTACCATTACATTCACTGTCACCCGTCCTCCTCTATCCTGTGTGTAATTTCATGGGATTATTTGGTAACTGAGTTGTTTCTTTCCATTACGGTTTCACAGGTGTGGTTACCAACGTGTGTCATCTGCATGCATCCTTGAGGGACATGTGATGTGTGACATTGGTATGTTGCCTTTACAACTAATACCGCTTTTTGGCGCTGTCATAGATATTACATTTTACCAATTCATAGACTGACTCCAGATTGTTTTGTGTTTCATTGGTGTTTATTGAAGTGCTCAAAAATGGAGGTGGGTTGTAAAATGGTGATGGGTGATGGCGGAGAAATGTCCATGGCAGAGTCCAGTCTATTAGTCTCACAGGTGCACTGCCCATATGGGCATAGGAAGTGGAGTTTGGGCAGTTTAAGTATGGACAGGGTAACAAAGTGGGACAGTGGGGGGACAATCAGGGTGATCTAATTTTCTGGCGGTGGTCTTGCCATCTTGCTCTGTCCTGTTCTTGGATCTCAGGGACCGCTTGCGTGGTGGTTGTCCGTCTGCAGGGGGTGGGGTGCTGGTGTTGTGGTCCTGTGGCGGGCGTCCTGTTCACTAGCGCCGGCGGAGGTGGTGGGCAGTTCATCGTCCATGCTAGTGTCAGGGGCCCCGTGGAGTGCCAGGGTGTCCCTCATGGTCTGCAGTATGTCCTTCAGCACCCCTACGATGGTGCCCAAGGCGAAGCTGATGGTCCTGAGCTGCTCCCTGAACCCCAAATACTGGTCTTCCTGCAGGCGCTGGGTCTCATGAAACTTGACCAGGACTGTCACCATCGTCTCCTGGGAGTGGTGGTATGCCCCCATGATGGAGGATAGGGCCTCGTGGAGAGTAGGTTCCCTTGGCCTGTCGCACAGCAGCCCCCCCAGTTCCCCTGTGTTCCTGTGCCTCCGTCCCCTGGACCGTGTGCCCACTACCACTGTCCCCAGGTCCCTGTTGCACAGCTGATTGACCTGTCCTGGGTAGGGAGGTTTGGGTCCGCTGGGTGGGTGCTGTGCTGGTGTTACCAGAGGGTGGAAGGTCAGTGTTGGGCTGTGCCTGTGCAAGGGAAACCGACTGTCCCGAGGCCCACGATGGTCCGGGCTGGTCATCAGGCTCCAGTAGGGCAGAGCTGCTATCGTCACTGTGGGCCTCTTCTATGGGTGGAGTGGAGTTGTCTGGACCCTCCGGTGTGGTGACGGTCCTTCGTGATCCTGCAGGGGCATAAGAGCATGATTATTGCATGTGTGTGTGTGATGGTGTGCAATGGGTGGGTGTGCGTGTACCCCAGTGCAAGCATTCATGTGTGGGGGCTTGTGTGATGATGGTTAGTGGGTTGTTATGGGTATGTGCAGTGGGCATGCTTTCGTGATGGGTGTCCATGCTTAGTTGTGTCATGCAGGGTTTGGTGTTTGGATGTGTAGTTTGTGTTATTAGTACATTAGTGAGGAGTTGGGGTGATAGGGGAGGGTGTGAGGGTGGGGGGGGTGATAGCATGCAGGTAGGGTGGGGGATATAATAGTTAAGAATTGACTTACCAGTGTCCATTCCTCCACCGACTCCTCCGAGGCCCTCTGGATGCATGATGGTCAAGACTTGCTCCTCCCATGTTGTTAATTGTGGGGGAGGAGGTGGGGGTCCGCCGCCAGTCCATCTGAACCTCGATGTTGTACCTGGAGACCGTTGAACGCACCTTCCCCCGTAGGTCGTTCCACCTCTTCCTGATGCCCTCCCGATTTCTTTGGTGCTGTCCCACAGTGTTGACCCTGTCCACTATTCTGCGCCATAGCTCCATCTTCCTGGCTATGGATGTGTGCTGCACCTGTGAGCCAAATAGCTGTGGCTCTACCCGGACAATTTCCTCCACCATGACCCGGAGCTCCTCCTTGGAAAAGCGGGGGTGTCTTTGGCATGCCATGGGGTGGTGTGTGTGATGTGTGGGGCGGTGTGAGTGTTGATGTGTGTGGTGATGTGTAGTGGTGTGTGGTGTTTTGTGCGTGGATGTTGTGTGGGTGATGGTGTTGTGTGCCTGTGTGTGGGGGGGATGTCTTTATTGTGCTGTCTCTCCGGCCTTCATCTAAATTTCTGGTCGTAAGGGTTTGTGGGTGATGTGGGTGTGTGTTTTATATTGTGTTGGGTGTGTGGGAGTGTTATTGAATGTGTATCAGGTGTGTGTATTTGTAATTGTCCAATGTGGCGGTGTTTTGGAGATGTGTGTGTATTTTGAGCGCGGCGGTGTGTACCGCCAATGGAATACCGCGGTTGAAAGACAGCTGCGTGGATGCGTGAGTCGAAATAGCATGGGCGTCTTTCTGTTGGCGTGGAGGTGGAGGTGGAGGATTTGTTTTCGCCAGTTTATCACTGACCTTCGGTGTGGCGGACTTGTGTGGGTGTCTGAATTTCGGCGGATTCCGAGATGTGTGTCATAATACCTGTGGCGGGATTCCGCAGCCGCAGCGGTGTATTGGCGGTCTTCTGCACGGCGGTAAGCGCCGTTTACCGCCAATGTTGTAATGACCCCCAGAATGTCAATACAAGAGTGTAGAAAGAATGTGGGCTGATAACTATGCACTGGGGTCTTGATTTTATTATCACATATGCTTCCTTAAGCTTATTTCTGAAGTTACATGAGAACAAACAGTGTAATGCTGTGTAGAACTGAAAAAGTCAGCTCCAAAGTATGTATAAGATGAAACTCAATTTGGCCAACATTCACTTCAAGACAATCTTTATGTATGTGACATCTGACTATAAACTTTAATCATACACACACACCATACAGCAGGAATGGATGTGTACAACTGTATGGACAATTATGTAACCTTGGAGTACAACGTAATAAATGATAGGTGTGAGTTATGTGTACAGAACTTCATAAGATTATAGCTCACTCATCTTATAATGGGTTCACATAGACATCAGGCTGCAGGCAGACGTCCCACAGTGGCCAAGAATCCAATACAGGACTCAAACGATGACAGACTTAAAAACACACCAACCTTCACAACACATTGGGAACCGTAGTAACCTTAAGTGGTGGGTGCAATGGATGGCAGATGCATAGAGAAGTAGCTTTGTTGTAGCTGCCAATGTGACGGTTCATTTGGAACAGGGAATAACAATGTCAATAATGGGATTCTGATGCAGGATGGAACACAAATGCAAATACTAAATTGACACTGTACACCCATGCAAAGGCCCTGATCCCCAAGCATATGACACATACTGTAAGGTAGTACCTAAAACTTTATTTTACAGTAATAAAGGAAACTTAAACTAGGAGAAACACCTTCACTAACCTAACCTATCCTAACTATACATTACCCACAAATGGCCCTAACTACCCTAAGCTAAACATACTTACCACATTTAACTAAACACTCTAAACATCAACCCCCCCAACTCCCTTATATGACGGGACACATGTAGGACAATATATACTAACCTAAACACATACTAACTTATCCTGAACAAATATATATATTTTTGTATTTTGTTTTTTATTTCTGTATTTTTTTGTGACATAAACCCCAGCATCTTCCCCCACCCACCCACCCACAAAAAACTTGTAATAATCTAACACCCTCCACCCCAACCCATTTATACTAACTAAACTAACAACCTACTGTAACCTAACACTAAGCCCCCTAAACCCACTAAAGAAAAGAACAAGGAAAGAGGAGGGAGGGGAGGGAATCATGTGTGAGGGTCTAAAAATTACAAATTGGCCCTCTGCAGGTTCGTTTGGATACCCTGCAGTCTCCTGCTATTGCGGGACACCTCCAGCTGTAGCCTGTCCATCCTGCGCAACATTCGTTGCATGTCATGTTTCAGTGTCTGTAAATCCTGATTGTCTACCACAGCAGCTGGGGTTATCTGGTTACCACTTGTAGATGCCGTTGCTGGTGCCGTGGTTGAAGGGGGGGGTGCAGGAGGTGCTGCTTGTGGGCCCGGAGCAGACGAAGTCGAGGGACTTGCTACAGTGGCTGTCATCCCAGGGGCCACTGTGGTCTGAGCTGTGTTGGTGGTGGAAGTTGTGGGCAATGCTGGCCCCCCTTTGGCAAATGCCCTCCATACCCCTGTGGCTCTCTTATGGCAATATCTATGTGCCTTATTGTATAACCCAGCCTCCACATCGAGTATGTGGCGGTAACGCACTGCCCGCCTCTGGAATTCCCGCATCTACAGATGATATTCTAACACTTCTTCAAAAAAAGCACATACAGTCCAAATCACAGTACAGATGATAGAATGTCTCTGAGGAATGACATGCCAACGCAGCCTACCCATCAACTATTTAACAGCACAGCAATGCACAACAAGGTGTGTACTTAATTAAATGATCTGTGTATCTTTGTACTGCTGTTAGTCACATAACACATGCTACAAGTACTCCACATGTGCCAGGCCCACTAATAACTATTTTCAGGATGACAATCAAGGCACACAAGACCTGTGATTTGTATATGGAACTGCCAGGACGGTGTGCAGTTGGTAATCATGAGGCGGCATAAATGTTTGAATTACATGTCTGTCATCTACACTGGGATCATCACACCTAGGTACACATATTTTCTAGACCTAACTCTGTGCCTCGGGGGGATGGACATGCAACACATACTTTCAAACATCAAGGACCACCACGAAGCTTTGGACAGCTGTCCGTGGGTTTCGTCAGTCCACCACAGGTAAGGAGGGCTGCCAACTAGGATTGAGTCAACCACTGGACAATCACATCTACATTTATTCTTCTAATTGTGGACAATTGTCAACATCATTAGATCTCACTGACACCTTCCCAAAATCAATTGATGCAAGCACCCATCTGGCCTTGCCCTGCATACACGCCTATAACATTTCACTCAAGTGCCACATAAATGGAGTACAACATGTGGAGCTAGATTCTGCTGGAAAGTCACCCATACAGTCCTACATGTTCATTACTTAACAGGGATGCTCAAGTCTGTGTGTAAAACTTATGCATCACTGGTCTGTGTGAATCAGGGTATGACTTGCTGACTAAATTATGACACTGGCCACCTCCAAATTAATTATTGGTATACATGTGGCAGCAAATCACCCAGTTCACCTGCATATGCCTATAGCGCAGCACTCTACTCCCAATATATGACTCTCCGCCACAGAATGTCTAACTCTAACGTGGAACAAAATGTCAACCTCCAGTCAAGTCACATATCAGCTCACGTGCCAGCACATCATACCTTGCAATGAACATGCAGGAGTCAATCACACAACAGCTGCAAACACAACACAGGACAAACATATTAACACTTACTGGATACGTTTGGGTCCGCAAATCGAGCCACTTCACCAATTGTATAGGTGGGTGGGTCCACCTGTAAAACATGGAAGGGTGATATGTGCTCAATATCTGCTCACTGTACAAAACTTTGAACATCAAATTACTGTGTGTGACATTTTATATGCTAGAGCTGCACATCAGGCATGTAGAAACACCAACAGTCATAGTACTGAAAACATGCATTGACACTGTCACTCCAGTGAGTGATAGACACCCATATGCACACATGCACTGGCCCTAACAATAATGTGGTGCCAAACATGATTACTCAATTTTGTGCTTAATTAATTCTAGAGGGTACTCCATTTCATCATTTATTATTATGAGAGACATGCAATGCCACATTCCTGGTGCTCTGCAATCCCTGCAATCCCTGCAATCAGGTATTGTGGCTTGTGCATCAAGGGTCAATGAGTTACTGTGTGATGCTCATGTGGGTTATTTGCATTCAGGAATTATTGTGCTTTCAATGGTCCATTATATGTGTGCCAGTGTTGTATGTAAGTTACATATGCCACATTGGCAGTGTACCCAGAGCCGTATATGCCCCCATGACAACATGATGGCAGGGATAATGTGTGTTACTTGATGACAATGTTACGCTAAACATGGATTGGCCATTTATCTGATTCAAAACAACAAAAAGATGTATGCTGAGAGTGTCTAATTTGATCATCCATGACAGAATGCATGGGCACAGGTGTAGTCATTGCTCCTGAAATGTGTTACGCTGGGCCCTGTGTATCTATATCAGGTATTGTAAATCACACTTTGCCACATTCATTAACTGAGAATTGCCAAGTTGGGTGATCCGTGGTAATACAACCAAACTGACACTGTCCGCTACTTAAAACATGGGTTAGTAAATGTCCTACTTCTGCAATCTTGATGAGGTAGGTCTCTATTTGAAAGCACCTTGGGAACGGCAGCACTCACAGGAATGCTGGCCTGCTCATCTTAGCATACCACCATGTCTGTGACAGCCTTCATACTGAGAAGTTAATATTTGTACATATGATGCACTATATCAGCAGGGGTGTACCAAAAGTAAAATAACAACCTATTTTGTCACTTAAATTGTATAATGGAAGCAGTCAGTGGTCCCTTGCACAACAATCATATAAATAAATAGTGTGTGACCATGCATTCACAAAGAGCAGGGATCCCATGATGACCCATTCACTTTACAAAATTGTTTGGCTATAAAGTGACACAGATGGTAGCTGCACCAGCTCTATACCAGCAATTGCGCCCAAGGCAAAAATGTTGTTGGGCCATGCTACACAATGATAGGATTTCAATGGCTACTCCAAAAAGCCACGAGATGAACCTGTTTTGTGCTACTGCAATCTGGTAGCATCTGGGCACAATTGGGTTTGGATATGTGAAAGATTATCTGTCCAAACGTAAACACACAGAAACAATGAACTTAGGGCCAGATGTGCCTTTTTTTGTGTGGCATTTGCTTCATTTGTTTACGCTACAGCTATGGAAATTAGCACAAAAAATTTGATTGTAGCAAGTGTGCTATACTTGGGCATTCATAAATAATGCAAATGCTGCACAAACAAAGTAGAAATATCGGCCTAAGATATTAGCAGAGGTTAGGAAGAGCTTTATACATATGGCCCTGAATACTGTTCGGACATGGTTTAAAAAAACTAGGGACTACATTGGCTCCTTGTATTAGCATGTGAAATACATCCCATTCCTGGTACACTCACAGGCCCTGAATCATTAATTTGTTTGTGCCGCATTACCATCATCTCTTGACGCCAAAGCAGCACTAATTTACTAGATAAAGTTGCCTTTTGTAAGTTTGTGCAGCTTTAGCGTCAACAAATTACGGTAATGAATTGCAAAAGTAGTATAAATCAGGGCCACAGTTTGCTCAACTTGCATTCCACATGTCCACAAACATTGCATGCAGCGTGTCACAAAATCTGCTACATTCAATGCAGAGCATTGTAAAACACATAAGTCAAATTTGTACTCACCAACAGGGCCACCAATCACCACACCCAGGTGGTCCAGCAGGTCAGCCCAGCGATGTTTCAATTGGTGGTTGTTGCGCTGGCTGTTGAAGATTCTTCTTAGGTGGAACAGCACCTTTGCCCACCTGAGCCTCCTTGCCTCCGTGTGATACCCCTGTATCACCCAGACCCCAGCCTCCAACATCAGGGGAAGGCAGTGGCGCACCAGCCACACAAAAGCCCCTAGCTCCTCCTCACCCATTCGCCCCAGACGTGGCCTTCCCAACATCTCAAACAAAATAGGATAGGAAAGGGTAAAGAGGGAAAAACAGGGAATAGAGGTATGAAAAGGAAACTTAACTAACCCACAGACAGCCCAACAATACCCTAACTAACAATACCCACAAACACACTCCCAACATTACAAAGACAAATCTAATCACAATAAATGACAAAAAAACACTTAGACAGATTAACACAGACACTTACAAAACAAAAGAATACAATAGCAATGGCACAAACGAGACAAAAGCACAATATTCACAGAGACAACTCAAGACACAGCCTCACAGTCTAATCACACACTGCAAAGTGAAAGTGAAAGTACACCCACTGTACCATTTCTGTAAACAGGATATCCTATTACATCACTTCCTGTCTGAATTGTGGGGCAGTTTTTTGATATTGCGTGTAATTTTATGATGCTTACGAGGTTGGCGTCAATATGTTTTGACACATATGCATGAAAATTTCCCCCAATTCAAGGATCACTACATTTTTAATGGATAACTGATTTCCTGGGGTGCAGTGTTGGAATTAACGCTAGGGACCAATCGATGTATTATGGGTGCGAGCGTCATTTTTAACGCAAAGTGTTAATATGTCTTAAACTGTGTTTGTGTTATTTTTCATTTTTTACATGCATGCAGCCCTTAATATACAAAGATAGGATGGTATGATCTGCAGTGTGTTTTCTAGTGTTCGGGCACATGTGGCAGACCATACTACTGCGGACCATAATACTCATGTTAAAAGAAAAAGGGAGCACACTCATGTTGTTGTGCCGGATTAGCTCTCTTAACTGACGCAACAGCAATACAAACTTTTGGAATAAAATTAGTATTTCCTAGTTGGAACAAGTGTTGCATCTATAGAGGACACCAAGGCTATGCAACTAAAGAAATAGACTCATGGCCTTTGTGTTTATGTCTGTAAATTGTCTCTTCAAATTGTTGTTGTGCCTCTGTGGGAACGTCATGAGAAACTTTTGGCGTAATGTGCATGCATAAATGTGTTATAATTGTGTGTAACCATCAGAAGCCATTCATTGAGGTACATCAGTCATGATATTTATTTGTTATATCTGTTGTGTCTTATGCTGTGTGTACTTCCTTGACTTTGGGGACAAAACATTTCTCATTATGAACTATACACAGGATAGATAGAGGACGGTTGATAATGGCTATGTTAGATATGTAACCAATCATATTTAAATCCATCATTTGAACATGCTAGGTATGTATAGTGTTTGTGACACAGAGGGGGTCATTCTGACCCGCCAGGGTCGGGGACCGCGGTAGCACCGCCAACAGGCTGGCGGTGCTTCCAGGGCCATTCTGACCGCGGCGGTAAAGCCGCGGTCAGAAAATGGCAACCGGCGGTTTCCCGCCGGTTTACCCCTGGCCCAAGGAATCCGCCATGGCGGCGCTGCTTGCAGCACCGCCATGGGGATTCCGACCCCCTTCCTGCCATCCTGGTCCTGGCGGTAAATACCGCCAGGAACAGGATGGCGGGAACGGGTGTCGTGGGGCCCCTGGGGGCCCCTGCATTGCCCATGCCACAGGCATGGGCAGTGCAGGGGCCCCCTAACAGGGCCCCATAAAGATTTTCAGTGTCTGCTGTGCAGACACTGAAAATCGCGACGGGTGCCACTGCACCCGTCGCACCCCTTCAACTCCGCCGGCTCCATTCGGAGCCGGCTTCATTGTTGAAGGGGCTTTCCCGCTGGGCCGGCGGGCGGCCTTCTGGCGGTCGCCCAGCGGGAAAGTCAGAATGACCGCCGCGGTCATTTGACCGCTGTACGGTCTTTTGGCGGTTCCCGCCAGGCGGGCGGCTTCCGCCGCCCACCGGGGTCGGAATGACCCCCAGAGTCTCAAATCCAATCCTAAAATTGTTATGTACCACACAGTTTGAGTCATGTAAATGACCTATGTTTCTCCTGTGGCTGTGGAGGACCAGCAGACCATGCTGCATGTGTTCTCATATTTCCAGTGGTTCATTGCACAAAGGTGTCCAGTTCAAGTGTGTGGCCATGTGTACCCTGTGTCAGTATTGGCCTCCATGTTGTCACAGTTACGTGCAGGTCTAGTCATGAGTCTGTGGAGCCAATCCCTGAATTAACAGAGTATCCTTCAAAGCTGAATTTACCTAACGCCTAACAACACACATGGGGATAGTCCAGCTATGGCACTGCAGAACTTTTATAAGTCTGACGACAGAGCAACCTTGGTGTGCTCAAAAACTTTATGGATCAGTAATAGGAAACAGGTAGCTTTCATCACAACATTTGTACACAGGGTGGGCTCTAAACTTCCCACTAAAACAGGGAACATCAGTGCCTCTGTGCTGAATAATCTCACAGCTAGTCACCACGCAAGCCCCATCAAAAGGTGGTGGCAGAAATGAATCTGTGTGTGGACCATCAGGGCACAAACATGTTTTGTCCTTATACACACATTAGCAACCCGTGTTTGTTGTGCTGTAGGTACTGTACCCAATCCATGCATACAGCCATAGCACACTGTCACTGTTTGGCACTAAGGAATACATGCAAAACCAGACAAGGGATGGGGGCTTGATTAGGCCATTCAAATACATGTCCCAGAACAGAATACGATAAATAAACTGATTAAACTATACTATACATTTGAGGATTCATCACAGACCTACCAGATACAATACCCCAAGAGGAAACAGAGGGCATGGAAAGCAACTATGAGACAAATGTAGCCACAGGGAACCTCTATGTTTAATGCAAAGACTGTAATCAGTCTGGCTAACAGGATGCAGGCTCTGTCAGGAACAAACATGAACAAGGCAAATACACAGTGAGCAGGCTCTGACTGGGACAAGCAAGACAACACTGTGGGAACAAAAAACAGTTTGTGCTGTGGTCTGCAACGTTACACAATCCCCCAAGGGCTCTGGTACACAAGTGATTTATACTCCAATGCACAACAAGGAGATTCAGAAAATGGCAGCCTCTGAGCAGTTCCAGGCAGCAGCAAGGACAGGGCAGGTTGAAATGGCTGGTCTGCATGGAAGTGTCACAGGTGTGTGCACCTTCTGTCTCTCACAAGTCCTGGAGTTAAGAATCAATTTTAAAGGGCCAACTGGACCTTTCACATAGGAAGCAATGGACAGCTAATTACAGGTCCTACCGACTACCAAGCAGTGCATTTTTGGACCTGAAGTCTATGCAGACTGATGAACTATGATAATGGCATGCCATACTGAAGAGGGAAGCACACAGGAGTCAGAATGGGTCTCTGGGTGTGTGTGGGTGAAGATTCTCAGGGTACAGATAGTCCATTTACAGGGCCCCATAGAGAAGGGTGGGCAGAGACTTTAAACATGGCAGTAGCAGCACTTATCACCTGGGATGGGCTGCGCAGGGCATGTCTTGTGAGCAATGCTTGTCATACCTGGGGCACTTGTGCTATCCATTTTCATGTATGATGCACTTCTTGTCACACATGCTCCCTTGCAGAGATAACTGATGTCATACTTACTGCTATCTAGGCTCTGGTCATACATTCCTGTTACCAATACAATTGCACACCCACTGTCTCATGTATGATGCACTTTTTTACCTTATGGTTGATGGTGTCTTAGTTGCGTGTCATATGCTGTAATGGACCATGTTGGCAACATGGATGTGTCTCATAGCTGTGGTCCTCTGATATTGACCTTCAAATGTGAAATAGACAAGATATATGTCATTAACACTGTGTGTGATGTTTGCTGTACATTCATACCCATCAAATGTGATGTGGCTTTTTCAGTATGCAAATTTGTACTTCTGCAATGCTCCATGAGGCAAAACTCTGATTATGATTCCTAGAGATCATGTGATGCATACATAATTACCCAGTGCATGATTTAGTGATGAAGTGAGGTGTTTAATTACATATGATAAAAATGTGGTGATGGTGACTATAGTTAGAAGACGTTTTGTGCGATGTGTTGTCTCTGACGCAATCCTGAATGTTCCTCCTCACACAAATGTTGTGCAGGATGGTACAGGTTAAAATTATCTTGCAGACCAGTTCAGGGGAATATAGGAGGCTGCCTCCGGTGGTGTCCAGGCACCTGAATCTGGACTTCAGGATGCCAAAAATCCTCTCAGCTATGGTGCGTGTCCCATGATGTGCCTCATTATAGGAACGCTCTGCTGCTGTTTTTGGGTTGGCAATTGGGGTCATGATCCATGGCTGGATCCCGTAACCTGATCAGCTGAAAGAGAAAATGAGGGTAAGTATTTTGTTGTTGGTTGCACCGTGATTGTCACTTTGCATGGCAGTTGTTATATTATGTCGTTTGTGACTCATCTGTGTTTGTGGTATTGTGTGGGATCCTAGGCTTTTGCGATGTTATTTCTGCATTGGTTTGTTTAACTATCAAACCTGGTGTTTGGCTGATTGACATGCTATCAGTGGTATATTTAGAAACTTGCAGTTCAGTGTGTATCAACCATGCATTATGTGATGTGAAAGAAGTGTCCATGGGCCTTCACTGGAAGTGTCATGATACTTCCACACACACAATTGATTCCACTGTGGTGGTAACATGGTTGCACTATATGGGCTCCATCCATATCCAATCCTTCCATATCCATCCCATCCAATTCGACATATATAATTGCAGGTGAAATGCAACAGTGAGGCCCTTTGATTTGGCTATTTGATAATGCATAACACATCTCCATAAGTTGGCAGCACTGAAGCGTTCACAATTGACAATGCACAATTATCCCATGTGTGACAAGTTTTATGGCAACCTATTTTTGTGCCCTCACCGAGTTGGCTCATGTGCAAACGTGTACTTACACTACTGAACTTGCTCCAGGTAAGCTGGCTAACTTGGTTGTGGGAGTGAAGGTTTTAGTGTCTGAAGGTCCATCTGCCTGTACATATGTTATGTATGTGGGGAATTGTCTCAATCTGTATGTGTAGCAGTGGGCACTTTGCATTAGTGTCACATACACATGTTTTCATAGCACAGTCCACTTCCTTATTGCTAGCTGGCAATGTCATCCCCGGAGTGAAGTGAGATGTTGGTACTGCCTCAATGATTCCATGTCACCTTCATTATAGTCAGCGTCATCATGCTATGTGTCTCATGGTGTTTGACCTGCAGCAATACACATTACAAACCCCTTACACAGGACGTATTGCTTGGAAGGGTGTGGGATTGTTATGGATGTGATATTGAAAGGTTCATCTTCCAAGTTGTACTGACAGTTAAGGCCATGTCATTGTCACTGTGTGGTTTTAAATTGGTCCTGTGTGGCTCTAGAGTGGAATCTCTTGTTATTTGAATCTGTCATTTGTCCATAGGTGTGTATCTCATTGGGTCAGGATATCAAACATGACTACCAGTGTCACATCTCAGTGTCTTCCTGGAATCGTGTCGATGAAGTGGTGTATGTGTTGGATATCCTACAGGGTTGCTGTGCTGTGTGTAAATAACTAGGTTTCTGTACTTACCAACAAGTAGGCCATTGCCATATCGTCCATCCTGGAAGTGCTGATTGATGGTGCTGTGGCGGAAGATGAATGAATCATGTATACTGCCATGATACTTTGCCATGATGTTGGTGAACAATCCACAGAGATCCACAATGGCCTGCACATTGATGGAGTGTGTGTGCTTCCTGTTGCGGAATAGGTGCTCGGTTGAAGCAGGTGGTACTATCTGAACATGTGTGGCACCAGTCAATGGCACCAAGCATGTGCGGGAAGCCATGAGTTTGATAGAACCCCTGTTTGGTCTCCTGCTGCTTCTGCTGTGTGTTGGGGAAGCTGATGTGGCGGGGTGTGAGGGTGATGATGGCATCAAGTACCTTGGGAAGGAAGGCAGAAAATGAGGGCTGTGAGACCCCAGCAACCAGGGCAGCAGTGGTTTGAAAAGAGCCACTTGCCAACATGTGCAGGACAGCTAGCAGCTTGGTCTCCGGTGGAATGATGTGGGGTATCAGCAAGCTGGGTGCCAACTGTGGCTCAAAGTGGCGCAGCGGCTGCTGTATGGCTTGCCAGTTTAGTCTATACCTCTGGATGATGTCATGTTCCCTGAGGCCCTGAAGGGTTGTCCTGGTCCTGAATATCCTCTCCTGCCTTCTGTGTTGCCTTTGAGGTCCATGTTGGTGTGGTGGTAGCTGCTGCTGTTGCTCCTGTGCTCTGCATTTTTGTGCATGCTGCATGAGTATCACCTCCATGTCTTCCTTTTTGAGCTATGATGTTGCGTGTGTGAGTATTTCTTAAGGAGTGATGTCTTAACCCAGGCGTTAAATTTTGGCGCAAATTGGTATTTGCGCCATTTTCCAGCTTCGCCTCCCAGCTGTGCGCCATTTTTGCGCGGTTGGATAAATATGGCGTACAGGTGGACGCCTACCTTGCATCTCATTGACGCAAGGTGGTTTCACGCATCCAGAAAATGGCAACACACTGGGATATTTTGGCGTTAGACGGGCCTGGTGGCAAAATATAAATATGGTGTTAAGTTTGCACCAAATTAGCGTGAAATAAATGACGCTAATCTGGTGCAAAGGGAGTATAAATATGGGCCTTAATGTGTGTAAAGGCGATATTCCCAGGAACAAACAATGGATGCACTGACTGGCGCACAAGATGATACAAATTTGTTACCTGACGAGCCCAATGACGGAAGCAGGAGAAGAGGAGCCAATAACTGACATGTGAACAACGATTTAGTAAATTCTTAGATTTGAGGTTCTACTTTAATTGGACTAAATGTAAACGTACAATTTTTTGACCAATAGCAACGTGGGAAGAGGTTTTAGGGAATCTAATTTAGCCAGACCGCACCGAGAGGAGACAGCCACTATTCTTTCAGAACTGCATGAAGAGACATTTCTCATTTTTCCTAAATCTTTATCGAGAAGCAACATTTTATTGAGTTCGTTCCTAAGACTTTTTTATCTTGAACTTTATTGCTGAATTCTAATGCTTTGCTGACTGAACAGATGTCCAATTGACAAAGACAGTTGCAGCTTGCTGAACCAGTCTGAGGCAAGGTATAAGACGATGTTACTGACATGCCATTCTAATCAGAAGGTTAGTTAGGATACTCACTGATTGATGTCTGCTAAATATTAACAATAGTTGATGTTATTTCTTTGCTGAATCTAAATGTATGCCATTTCTATTGTGCAACTATTCCTGCTATTGATCTGTACTGTAGCTTTGGAGTGCACAGTAATACAAGCTTTGATTAAATTAAGATTCTTTAGTGGATTCGGTCAGCCAGTATTGTTTCTATATGCTTCTCATTTGATTTTGAGACTACATTATGTGATATTAGCATTGTTAATATAGGGAAATAAACATTCTAACTTTTACATAAAGGTGTCATGGCATGGGGAAATTACTGACTCCCAAGATTATTGATGTTATTGATTGGTATTACTAATGGTTGGTATTGGAACTGAGTCTTATGGTGGGAACTACTCTAAGCGCAGTCAAAAGGACCATCGATCCTCTAACAAGTCCCCTTATAATCTAACAATAAGAAACCAAATAGGGTCAGCCGTGCTAACATACATATAGGGGGTCATTCTGACCCTGGCGGCCGGTGGCCGCAAGGGCCACCGACCACGGGAGGACCGCCAACAGGCTGGCGGTGCTCCCACGAGCATTCTGACCGCGGCGGTTCAGCCGCGGTCAGAAGCGGAAAGTCAGCGGTCTCCCGCCGACTTTCCGCTGCTCGTTTGAATCCTCCATGGCTGCGGAGCGCGCTCCGCAGCCATGAGGATTCTGACCCCCCCTACCGCCATCCTGTTCATGGCGGGAAAGCCGCCATGAACAGGATGGCGGTAGGGGGGGGTCGCGGGGCCCCTGGGGGCCCCTGCCGTGCCCATGCCAATGGCATGGGCACGGCAGGGGCCCCCGTAAGAGGGCCCCGCAAGGTATTTCAGTGTCTGCCTTGCAGACACTGAAATACGCGACGGGTGCTACTGCACCCGTCGCACCTTCCCACTCCGCCGGCTCGATTACGAGCCGGCATCCTCGTGGGAAGGGAGTTTTTCCCTGGGCTGGCGGGCGGTCTTTTGGAGACCGCCCGCCAGCCCAGGGAAAAACTCATAATACCCTCTGCGGTCTTCTGACCGCGGAGCGGTATTATGGGGGCGGAATTCTGGCGGGCGGCCTCCGCCGCCCGCCAGAATTAGAATCAGCCCCATAGTGTGTAGCCAAATTACATACCCAGTCACAGTGTGAGAAAGACATCCTGTTTGCATATACATCCAAATTTGACTCACTGAAAATGTTGGTGACTGACACTGGCTGTACCCTGGGTTTTCTAATCAGGCCAAGGGCCACTAGTCTGAACAAAAGGCATATGCTGAAGTGGTACAAGTGCAACTGCCAATGACAGACTCCTGTAAGTACCTAGTAGATAATAGGGCAAGGGTGAGTCAAACTACCTATAAGTCCCTAGTAGATAATAGGGCAGGGAAGTTTTGACTGATGTACGTAAAATGTGATACCACATGCAGAGACAATCTCTTGAGGCAACCTGGCAATGTGTCCCCAGGTGGCAGGCCCATGGATGGGCGGAACATGAGCAAATTGCACCATTCACATTTCCCTCCACATGTACTATCTATCACAAACCTTGCCTCCGCTTGAGACTGTAACCCTCCCCACCATTGCCTGACAGCCTGCTGTCTGACTGTGGAACACAGCACATATTGGCAGATGTCTGCGCTGTCCTAGATGATGGTGTGCAGCCCACATTCCAAGGCAAGTCCATGGTGACACAGAGTTGGCACATGAGGCAACCCTTCAAAGGTGTGGTGTCAACAAAACATAGGAAATGTGCTCTACGCGTGGCCTGATCCTTGTAATGCATGTCCTTTCATAATGTACACCTACAAAACATACATTGTACACATGGAAAGGGAGGAGAATGTAAAACATAACTATTCACAGGCAACACAGCAATCCATATGACCATAAAAATGAATCCCACATGACACCATACACAGATACACATATTTCATCCATGGTGTCACAAAAATCAATGCATTGTCCTAATGAGTGTTTTTTCAGCCATTGTGTATGCTAAAATTTGACGCATCCCATGCGATGAGTCAGGACTTCCTCATGGTGCTTCATCATTCATCCTAAAAATTCCACGCATTAGCATGTTGCTTCAAAAACAAAAGGACACATTGGATAATAACATGCCGCTTCAGCACAGGATGTGATGCAATGGATCAGCCATGATGCAAACTAGCAACTGTAAGATTACTTTCACTTTCTTTTACACTCACTGTCTTTGTGTCTGTGCTTGTGAAAAGTTGTGTGGTGCTTAATGTCTGTTCAGGAGTGATGTTACTGGAGTCTTGTGTGCTGTATGCTGTCTCTGTTGTGCCCCTGATGTCTGTTTTGTTGTGCCTATTTGTATATTGTGTTGCATTTCACTGTGTATTGTTGGGTGTTTGTCTTTGGGATAGATTAGTCTGTTGGGGTAGACTGGGATTTTCTTTTTGGTATTTGTTTAATCGTGGGTTTGGGTTGGGACATGTCGGGGAAGGGCTCATGGCAAGAGGGCAGAGGAGTTAAGGAGCTTCTTCCGGCTGGTCACCCACTACCTGTCAAATATGGTGGCCATGGGCGGGCAAGTGATCAGGGAGTATAGGATGGAGGCATGGAAGCTGTAGTTGGGGAATGTCCACTTCCACATGTAGCAGATTTTCGAGATGGAGCGGACAACCCACCAACTCAGGTATTGATGGGCAGATATCATCTCACAGGAATGTGACCTTATGGATTACCTCAGGATACAGGTCAGTGGAACTGTTGGTAAGTATACAATCTATGTGAGTGACTCCTGTATGGCATTTATGAATAGATTTCTGCTGCCCACAGGGCCTCCTTTACTAAGTTAGGACACAGGGCAGCAAGTCATGTTGCTGTGCCAAACAACACCCCTGACAAGTGCAGCAATGTGCTGTAAATATGAAATATGGTACATTCATGTGATAACCCACAAATTGATTATGAGAACCAATGCTTTGTGTCATGTTGCAAGGGTACCTGGTTGCCAGGGATGAGTGTACATGTGCATGAACGGACACCTTCCTGCCCATACACAATCATCAATAGTGTTGTCAATTATGTGTGCTTTAGATAGCGGAACACATAGGAAGCAGGAAAATGTGGATAAATAAGGTATTCCATTCCCACAGGGCCACTGTGACGCTCACCTTGAGCTGACAAATTACTCTGATACATTACCAGCCTTGTGCCCATGGCTCGGCACATTGTGCCACATAAACTCACATGTTGCTCTGGTGGTGCAGGATGAAACTTGGGCTGGTAACTGTGACCCATTGTGTCAGTGGTTGATGTATGCCAGGGTTCAAATGCTGTTGCACCCAAAAAAGTCATTTTAGAGCTATAGCATGCCAAAAAGGTTTTCAACAACTGGGCTGCCATGCCCCCACATTGGGCAGTGTCCCTAGCATACCTGCCGGACACTTTCCTGTTGGCACCACAGTGAACCTGTCACCAGATGTGCTGTGGGCAGCCTGCACAAGTATGCACAATTCCAACATTTGGCCTGCTGGCAGGGCATATGTCAACATGTGCTGCCCTGGGAGATGCCCCTTAGCATTGGAGATCCAAATTTGAGACACTTCAGTGGATCATGTCTCATGTAGATGAGGCATGATGTATGTGACTATGAATTTAGTCATCAAATGTTGAATGTCATATACCTGTATGTGACACGCATGTTTGTACCTAAAATGAAAATGTAGTGTTTCGGGGATGTAAAAAACATGTATGCTTGTTATCTTTGAACATGCAGCAATAACATTTAACAATGTCTGTTAAATGATAGGACAAGGATGTCTAACTACTGTTTATGTTGCATAGCCATGTACGTGTGATGACAAGAGTGAAGCAGAAGTACTGCTAGTCATGGCTGAGTGTGTTCTGTGAGTCATGTAGGTGCGAAGTACCACTACACTCAGCTAGTCTTGAGTAATCCTGGGGTAGTAAGTCATTTGAAAGCCTTACACTTTGTACCTGAGACATGTATATAAGGTACATATCAGCCTGACTTACCAATGTATGGCACTGAGACATGCCCAATAGCCCATTTGAGTTGTTACAACAAAAAAACATTTATGGTCATTTTGGAACTCATGTTTAATGTGCAATATATGACCACTGTGTTCATTATTCAAAATTCACAGTGCTATGTCTCATGTTATATCTTGCAGGTGGACCTGAGCCATACACCACTTGAGAGGTGAAAATCTTCAGTGACTCTGATGCTAGCAGTGAGTGTCAACCTTTATGTGTAATCTCTAGTGCAATGATTTTGTGTGATGTTGTAAGCTGTGTGTAATGCCATGTAAAAAGTGCAGGGCACTGTATACCTGAGTAAAGCTTTTCATATGCACATATAGGCTGTTGTTACTCACAGTGCAATCTATGTCTGATGTGTCCGGCTAGCCCATATATGATGCATGATTCAAAACACAGTGTAAACAGTTAGAACATATGCCAAAAGTACAGGATCATATACATCAATGCAGGGTGACAATATGTGGTTCACAGAACATCTTCCTGCTGTGTGTGCCACTGGAACATCACAGTAAATCATGTACTTCCAGGGCTGAGGACCATGTGAATAGGGCCCTAAGATTAGCAGGACAGTGGTCAACATGCCAATTTGGATTTGCATTTGAACTACCCACTCATGTGATGTGATACCCCATACACTATTTTGTGTATATCAACATTGCTATCCCCTTTCATCTTCAAAGATGTGGAAATGTGTGTTAGACTAGAGGGATATCCATACAACAGTGTCATACGACATGCCAATATCAAATTCAGCTTTGAATAGTGCTGGCCCTGATAGTCTACAGGATGTAATGCAAACAGGTACATACAATGAACAGCATCAGCCATTGCTGTTCCAAACTCCCTTTGCAAATGAGATGTAGGGCATGCTTGCATCCATCTATTAAGTGGCTGTGCTGCATGCTGGTGTGCAGTAAGGTGACATGAATTGTGCACTCATATGTACAGGCACTGGGCTGCATAGGGGGATACATCCAATTACAAGGAGCCATGTCACAGCCCATCATGTACTTACATGTGCAAATATGGGAGAATTTCATGTATCTGTGTGTAATGTGAGTGAGCTATCCACCCTCTATTCTCACATATGATATTTGGCACTTGTTTATTCCATGTAGCAATGTGTCCGATATGTGTCCATGTCACATCAGGCACATAGGCCCTCATTACAACCTTGGTGGGCGGCGAAGGCTGCCCGCCAAGGTTTTAACACCGAGTGGCCGCCTATGCCATGCCATGGATCCAAGTACAGTGGGATATACAGAAGGGATACTGATGAGCAACACAACATGATGAGTGTGCCATACCATGATCACCAAACAGCATTTATCACAACCATAGTCAATGATGACATGGTCATTCAAAGATTTCCCAAGACCATAATCAATATGGAAAGGATAGATATTGGGCAGATGCCTATTCACTTTGCCCTCTAAGATATTGTTGTGAGTTGTGATATGCATCATGAGACGTCTGCAGATAGTATTTAAATGGACTGCCAGATGTACATTTTCCAAATGAACCTTTGCTGGACATGTGTTCCTTGTGTGTACTCAGGAAACATGACCCTAGCCCAGAAGAGGAATTTAGAAAAAAAGACCGACAGCTATAGCATATCCACCATGTGTGAAAGGCCTTCAAGAGGATGGGGAAAACATATGTGTAGGAAAGTACCATCTTTCTTGGCATGTTACCCCCATTTTTACCTGTATGCCAGTATGTTTTTGCCTGTCTCACTGGGATCCTGCTGGTCAGGACCCCGGTACTCATAATTTATGACCTAATGTGGTTGTTGTCAGTAGAGCTTGGCTGTGTCACTGAGGCTCTGCTAACCCAGAACCTTGGTGCTTATGCTCTCTATGTTTTTAGATTTGTCACTATAGGCTAGTGACTTCATTTACCAATTTCAATTGGCACACTGGACCCCCCTCATAAGTCCCTAGTGTATGATACCTAGGTACCCAGGGAATTGGGGTTCCAGGAGATCCTTATGGGCTTCACCATTTCTTTTGCCATCCATAAGGAGCTCAGACAAACCCTTCCACAGGCCTGTCATTGCAGCCTGCGTGAAATAGTGCACACACTATTTAACAGCCACTTTTACTGCACTTAAGTAACTTATAAGTCACTTACATGTCTAACCTTTATTTACTGAAGGTTAGGTGTAAAATTACTAAGTGTGAGGGCAACCTTGCACTAGCAAAGGTGCTCCCACATAGTTTAGGGCCAATACCGGAACTTTGTGAGTGCGGGGACGCCATTACACCCGTGCACTACATATAGGTCAATACCTATATGTAGCTTCACAATGGTAACTCCGAATATGGCCATGTACGGTGTCTAAGATCATGAGATTGTCCCCCATTCCAAATCTGGTATTGGGGAGACAATTCCATGCATCCTGGGGCTCCACCATGGACCCCCAGTACTGCCAACCAGCTCTCATAAGCTTGAAATGCAGCTACAGCTGCTGCCACCTCACAGACAGGGTTCTGCCCTCCTAGGGTCTGAGCAGCTCAGTCCCAGGAAAGCAGAACAAATCATTTCCTTTGGGAGGAGGGTGTTACCCCCTCTCCCTTTGGAAATAGGTGTAACAGACATGGGAGGGGTATCCTCCCAGAGCCTCTGGAAATGCGTTGAAGGGCACAGTTGGTGCCCTCCTTACATAAGCCAGTCTACACCGGTGCAGGGACCCCCAGTCCCTGCTCTGTCACAAAACTGGACAAACGAAAAGGGGAGTGACCACTCCCCTGTCCATCACCACCCCAGGAGTGGTACCCAGAGCTCCTCCAGTGTGTCCCAGACTTCAGCCATCTTGCTTTGGAAGGTGTGGTGGCACTCTGGAGGACTCTGAGTGGCCAGTGCCAGCAGGTGACGTCAGAGACCCCTCCTGACAGGTCCTTACCTAATAAGGTAGCCAATCCCCCTCTAAGGTCTCTCCGGTGAGTTCTCTTCAGATTCTACTTGCAAGTTTCCAGCAGGAATCCTCTGCAACTACTACTTCATCCTCTGACCTCGGATCAACCGCAGCCCGGTCCAGGAACCACTGTAACAGCAACAAGGTATCCACAAGGGATACTTTTATTCTGCAACTTCAGCTCCAGCCAGCAATTGCAACAGTTTCCATGGTGTGCACGCTCTGAGGACTCTCCGTCTTCACCCTGCACCAGAAGGACCAAATAAATCTCCCGTGGGGTGACAGAGTCACTCCCCTGCTCATGCAAGCACCTTCTAGGTCGACAAACGGTTCTCTTGGACTCCTCTCATAGTGATGAGCTTGCTCCTTCGACCACAGAGGGTCGACCCCATCGACACAGACTGTCCTGAGGTCCTGCTGTCGCAATTTGGAGGAGGTGAGACCTTGCTTTCCCCCAGAACGACAGTACCCCTACGCAACGCCTCTTCTTCACCTCCTGAGGCCTCTGTGCACTCTTTGCAAAATTCCTTTGTGCACAGCCTGGCCCAGGTCCCCATCACTCTATCCTGTGACGCTCAACTTGCTGAGTTGTTCTCCGGCGGCGTGGAACCTTCCTTTGTAGTGCTGCACCAACTGCATTTTGCACCTCCTTTGTCCCTGTGTCCTGGGACACCCGTGGGTGTCATCTGGTGCTCTGAGGGCTCTCTGGAGTGCTGAGAGCCCCCTCTTCCTCTTCACACAGAGTTAAGGCCCCCAGGTCTCTCCTGGGTCCGGATAGCAGCTAGTTGATGCAAAACACAACTGTGCCGGAACCAAGGCTTGTTTGAGGAATCCAGCACCAAAACTCGCCTGCATCCAACTTCACAACGTGGGACATCCCTTGCATCATTCAGGAACCCACTGGGATCTTTCTAGGGTGCATTTCTGCAGTCTTCGTCCAACTGGGGACTCTTCTTTTGCACTCTCTTCTGGGTTGGCAGAGGCTCCTGTCCTTCCTGGAACTTCTTTCGACTTCTGGACTTGGTCTCCTTCTTTTGCAGGTCTTCAGGTCCAGGAATCCACTATTTCTTGTTTGCAGACTTGATTGGTTGTTGCAATAATTTCAATCACGAGGTGTAGTGTGTCCTAAGGAAACTTGCAGTACTTTACTCCTGCTTTTCTGGGCTCTGAGGTGGGGTAATTTACTTACTTTTACTGTATTCTTACCCTCTCAGCGATTCTGCACACACTACACTTGTCTATGGTAGAATTCGTGATTCGCATTCCACTTTCTTAGTATATGGTTTGTGTTGCCTCTAGACCTATTTTCTCCCTTTCAATTCTATAGCATTTCCTATTGTTTGCACTGTCCTTCGACTTATTATTTGCCTTATTTTGGTGTCTAGTATGCGTATTTGTCTAATCGTTGGTCCAGGGCCATTGAAAGCCATCCCATGCCTAATATCTGCCACAGTTTATGTAGCCAAGAGTTATGCTGGGGGAATCTGTTGCTGCCCCAGAGGGTAAGTATCACCTGATGTGCCGCTCCCAGGGCTAGGACCATTTGCATGCCCCGACAGAAGCATAGTGGGAATGTCAGAGTGTTGGGTAGCCACAAGACTGTGTAGGCCAGGAGCCGTGGGATGGAGGTGGCAAAGGCAGTATCAATGTCATCCAGCACCTGGGCCCGAAGAGTGTAAGTTTGGGGCAGTGCCAGAGCAAGTGAAGGAGGATGTCCTTAGTGCTACAACCTCGCCATCTCTCTTTGGGATGTTCAGGACGCCAGGCACCAAGCCAGACCTGGGTTAAGTACCAGTACAATAGTAACTTATAAGCAGTCTTGGTGCTGGAGGTGCTGTGGGCTGAGTGCCGTGCTCTGTAATAGATATCGGCCCGATCTGAATCGGAAAAGACCTGGCCTACCTCCGACTCCAACCCTTTCTGTTCTGGGGTGATGGAAAGGACTTTGGAAAGTGTATAGCACAGAGATAAGACGTCTGTTCTGCACACACTACACTTGTCTATGGTAGAATTTGTGATTCACATTCCACTTTCTTAGTATATGGTTTGTGTTGCCTCTAGACCTATTTTCTCCCTTTCAATTCTATAGCATTTCCTATTGTTTGCAATGTCCTTCGACTTATTATTTGCCTTATTTTGGTGTCTAGTGTATATATTGTGTATAATACTTACCTCCAGAAGGAGTATTGTCTCTAAGATATTTTTGGTACTGTGTCATCCAAATAAATACCTTTATTTTTGGTAATACTGAGTATTGTCTTTACTTGCGTACAAGTACTGTGTAACTATAAGTGGTATTGAAGGAGCTTTGAATGCCTCCTAGTTCAGCCTAAACTGCTCTGCTAAAGCTACCTCTGTCACCCTAAACTGCTAGAACACTACTACACTTCACTAATAAGGGATAACTGGTCCTAGTATAAGGTGTAAGTCCCCAAGGTACCCACTACAAACCAGGCCTGACTCCTACAGTACCCTATTCATAATACAATCTTTGGAGTGAGTCTCACTTTTAGCCAAAGTAAACCCAGTCTTTTATTAAGCTTTGTGTACTACGCAACAGCGAGTAATTTCACTGCTTTCAGAAACCCTTCTTGCCTGCAATGCACTAGATGGAACAATTCACGTGAAAGGAGTATGCCAATGTCAAGCTCTTAGCTGATTGAGAGTGAGCACACATGAACATGAGCTGTGGTTAGTGCAACGTCACTTTTGGATTTTGTGTGTCCTTCCTTGACTAATTATATTATGTAAGCTAGATGAGAATTGGTTTAACCACCGAGATATTGAAAGCCAGCCATAGAGAGCCAAAATAAGACATTTGTCAACCAAAGAATAAAGGGCCAGGAAGTGCTCCATGAATAGAAAGCATGCAAAATAGCTGCAGAAGATAGATGAACATGTGATTGCCTTATCTAAAGAAGACCTGCAGCAGATAATTGAAAAGGTAATTTAAGAGAGGTATCTGATGAATTGCAAAAGCATCAAAAGCAATCTTTACATTGGATGGTGAAGATTCCTTAGTAACAGAACATCAGATTGAAAAAATAATAGAGGCAAATAAGTGATCGGGAAAGATATAACAATATAGGAGACTGGCTATTATGCCTGGCATCCTATGAGCTGGCCCTTGTGGATGTTATGGCTCCTACATCTGGTGTGGCATGAAATGCTGCCCCCTTGGCCGGACCTATGGCTGAGGCACCTGCAAATGTGTCTAATGAGCTGGTTAATTTATCGCCTGTATGAGTGGGATCCTTCCTGGCATCAATCTCCATTGATGACGTTAGAGATCTCCTGCAGATCAGGATTATTGTTGAATTAGAGCGTTGGCATTTTTGATTTTCAATTATAGATTGTCCTTTTATTTTAGCCTACCTGTCGGCCTTCCTTGCTTGTCAACTTCAACATTTTATCTCTTTTTATGTATATTTTAGAATATTTTTAGTTTTGAAGTTTTGAGTTGTAGCTATTTTTAGGTCCTTGGTCCTGCACTATTGTTCCAACAATGAGGGCGGTGTTGTGGGTTCATTTTATGGATCAATTCTGTTTGTTACATCCCCAGCAAGTCTGGTTTGTACACAGCGTATTGCCTACAACCCAGGAGGCCAGCAGAGTCAGAGGAAAGTCAAAATGCAAGTTGAACACAGTTATTCACCTTCACTCCTAGGGCTGGCAGCGTTGTAATTGGGATAGAGTTAAACTGTTCAATTAGCTGTAAACATGTCACAAATGAATGACAGGAAACATTCCCCCCTCTCTCCCTTCCTCTGAAAGGCATAAGTGAATTTGGGATTTTGGTAAGCTCTTTAGGCAGTGGGCCGGCACGGGGGTGGGTAATCAGGCAGTATGTGTTAGCATGAGTGTTATTTGCTGGTCCGGTAGGGAGATCAAACATAAAGGTTTGAGATAAGAAGGACAAGTTAATTCTCTGAACTTGGTCAATAGGATAAGTATGAAGGGGGCCCAATCAGAGGCGTATTTGTCTAATCGTTGGTCCAGGGGCATTGAAAGCCATCCCATGCCTAATATGTGCCACAGTTTATGTAGCCAAGAGTTATGCTGGGGGAATCTGTTGCTGCCCCAGAGGGTAAGTATCACCTGATGTGCCGCTCCCAGGGCTAGGACCATTTGCATGCCCCGACAGAAGCATAGTGGGAATGTCAGAGTGTTGGGTAGCCACAAGACTGTGTAGGCCAGGAGCCGTGGGATGGAGGTGGCAAAGGCAGTACCAATGTCATCCAGCACCTGGGCCCCGAAGAGTGTAAGTTTGGGGCAGTGCCAGAGCAAGTGAAGGAGGATGTCCTTAGTGCTATAACCTCGCCATCTCTCTTTGGGATGTTCAGGACGCCAGGCACCAAGCCAGACCTGGGTTAAGTACCAGTACAATAGTAACTTATATGCAGTCTTGGTGCTGGAGGTGCTGTGCTCTGTAATAGATATCGGCCCGATCTGAATCGGAAAAGACCTGGCCTACCTCCGACTCCAACCGTTTCTGTTCTGGGGTGAGGGAAAGGACTTTGGAAAGTGTATAGCACAGAGATAAGACGTCTGTTTGACTTCTTCTGAATTAGCCATTTCTCAGAGGGTGTTAGTGCTCTCCCCGCAAGTGGTCTCATGAAAGGGTGGAGCACTCAGTGGTGAACCTGGAGGTACCAAATTCTTTCTGTTTCTCCTAAGCCATAGTCTTCCTTGAGTTGCTCAAAAGGGATTATTCCCTGGGAGTCGAACAAGCTACTTGTGCACTAGCAACCTCCCTCCTGTCACTTTGCGAAGCAGTCCACGTCTAGTCCTGTAGTAAAATCTGGGTTATCCAGGATCGGAGTCATTGGGGAGGGGAAGGTTGTTAGACCTACCCTCACTGCATCCCACACCTGGAAGATGACACTTGTTATCAGGGAGGATTTAAGTTTTCATGCTCTATGCTTTTTGGGAACCAGGGCTCCATCTAAATATGGGAACCAACCACCGCTGGGTCCATAAAGCACCAGTGTTTCTCCATGAGGGGCCTACTCCATTCGACTAGGAACCGAAGTTGAGAGGCCTGGTAGTATTGCTGGAGGTAAGGCACAGCTAGGCTTCCTTCTTGCATGGAGCAGTAGATTACATGCTGCTGAAGGCGTGGCTTTTTACCCCCAAAATAAATTGGTTGATATCAGCTTGCATGGATTGAAAGGCCTTCCTGGGTGGGGACAGTAGTAAGGTTTGGAAGAGGTAGAGTATATGCGGCAGACTGGTCATCTTGATGGCAGCAATCCGGTCAAAATAGGATAGCCCCAGGCACTCCCAGGAGTTGAGGTCCACCTTCACTTGCTGGGCCTGGGAGCTGTAGTTGAGAGAGACGGTGGAGGAGGGAGAGATAGCCAATTGAATCCCCATGAAGGGTATGTGTGATGGGGCCCACTCGAATGGAAAGAATGACCGTATGGCTGCCTCAATCTGGGCGGATGTGGAGAGATTCAAAATAAGACCTTAAAGCCTGAATAAGTGCCAAATGTTTGAAGTTCAGAGACCAGTGCAAGGAGCAAGGTTAGTGGTTTTGAAAGCTAATACGACATCCTCAGCGTGGAGGCTAATTAGGTGTTGTTCGCCTCCAAATGAGATACTGTGATGTCTTGGTGCAACCAAATGCATTGGTCCATGGGCTCCATATAAAGAGTGAAAAGATGGGGAGACAGTGGGTACCCTTGACGTGTACCCCTGCCATTGGGGAAGGGTGGGAACCCATTTACCATCACGGTGGCCCTGGTGGAGTTGTAGATGCTACTTATCCAGCCATGAACCGGCGACCAAAGCTGAAAAGCTTGAAGGCCTGGTGCAAGTAAGGCCAACGGACTCTATCAAAGGCCTTCTCTGTGTTATGGAAAAGAGAAGGGCTTCTTTCAAGAATCGCAATATCTTGTCCATCAGGTGGAAAATACGTCTAGTGCTATCCCCACATTGTCTCATGGGTATGAAGCCAGCATGTTAGGGTGATATCAGACCCGGCATGAGCGGATTGAGGTGATGGGTCAGGCTGCCGGTAAAGATTTTGATGTCCACATTGAATAGAGATATTGGTCTGTAGGACCCACAAAGCATGGGAACCTTGCCAGGCTTATGAGTGATCAAAATTGAAGCCCCCGGCATGGCGTTTGTGAAGGTTCTGGATGCCACGAAAGAGTTAAAGAGTTGTGTAAGAATGGCGGCTAGTTCATGGCAAAATGTAATAGAATTTGGGGGAGAGGCCATCAGGGCTTGGGGATTTCAATAGGTTGAGGCAGACAATTGCAGAGATGACCTCTTTAATGTGGATGGGGGAGTCAAGGGAGTCTGCACAGTGAGTGGGAAGTGGGGCAGTATTGCCGGATGATAGGTAATCCGGGGGTCTCGAGGTAGAGAGATCTGTTAAAGTGGAGGAAAGCTCTGGCGATCTGCACGTCGGAATGTACTTCAGTTTGGAGAATGGGGCGTAGGGTGCGGATGGTCTGTGACTGAATTTTAGTCCACAGGTGGTGAGCTAGAAATGTACCGCTGTGATTGCCTCCCAGATAGTACTTGTCCTTGAGGCGGACTAGGGCATATTCTGCTCTATCTAGAACTAAGCAATTAAGAAGGAATCGGGTGAGTTCGAACTCTCTCAATATGTGGGGAGCCAGGTGCAATGTGAATTGTTTTGAGCTCTGCGACTTTCAGTTCAAACTCTTTTTGCTTTTCCTTCCGAGTCGATTCTCGTGGGCCAAGACAGCGACAAACTCTCCTCTGACCACGAGCTTCATAGCCTCCCATAAGGATGTCAGGGCCACCTGCCCAGAGTCATTGAATTATAGGAATTCGGTGATGATTTTCCGAATTGCAGTTACTGTTGCAGGGCACCGAAGCAAAGAGTCTTTGAGTTGCTAGGTGGAAGGAGTAGTGTGTGAGTGTTTTAGCTGTAGGGTAAGACTAAGGGGGTGTGGTCCGAGAGAGATCTAAGCTCGATAGTGGAATCACTAATGAGTTCATGGAAAGCGGGGGTCATGAGGAAATATTCAATACGGGGTATATTTTCTGGGCCACCGAGTAGCGTGTGAAGTCCCTTGCGGTGGGGTGGAGGGTATGGCAGACATTTGTAAGACCACAGTCAGAAATCCATCACGTCCTGTGGGGATAGGACCTCTATTTGGTCTGAGCATTGCGAGGAGCAGTCGAAAGAGTTATCTAACACTAAGTTTAGGTCCCCGCCTAATAGGATGGACACATTGGGTGTCTGGAGGAGAGGCGCCAGTGCACTCAGTATGAATGGTTCTTGTTTTTCATTAGGAGCATAGATACATGCTAGTGTGAAGTGGAAGGACCCTATATGAAGGCCATAGGCTAGGAGTCATCCATTGAACTCAATAAGCTTAGCGACTTTGGTCCAGATGTATGAAAGCTTTTTGCATTCGCAAACGGTACGAATGCCCGTTTGCGAATGCAAAAAGCCATTTCAGAATGTATTAAAGGCATTCTGAAAGAAATTTTAAGGAATCGCTAAAATAGTGATTCCTTAAAATTGCGACCCTGATAGAGAGTCGCAAATTGCGACTCTCTAAGTAGGAAATCGCAAATAAGGATTCCTTATTTGCGATTTCTAAGCACATGTAAGAAGCAATTCCTTAATGCGAATTGGGCATTAAGGAATCGCTATTTACCACCAAGTTGAACTTGGTGGTAAACATGTGCAAATTTTAAAAATGCATTTAAAACGCCCTTTTGGCATGTGTGCACCTTACATGTCCTAAAAAACATTTTGGGGTGCAGCAGAGGGGTCCTTAGGCCCCCAGCAGCCTGAGGTTTTGCATTTCCAAAATTGCGATTTCCAGTTACGAAATCACAATTTTGGAAATGCAAAAAATTTGCAAATATGGGCCTACAGGCCCATAGGTGCAAATGGGGCCAGTATCGCAATTTGCGATTTGGTAATAGTATATGCGATTTTTAAGAAATCGCTATTACCAAATCGCAAATATGATACATTGCATTGTGCGAATCAGAAATAGCGATTTCATAAAAATCGCTATTTCCAACTCCAAAAGGCCTTCTTGGTACATCTGGTCCTTTGCCACCCCTCAATTGAGAAAAGAGTAGTATGGCAACCCCGCCTTTCTTAGAGGGACCGGAGGACCATAGCTATCTGGGGGACCAGGGGGGTGCATGCAGGGGGTGTCCCTGGTCAGCAGATAGGTTTCCTGGACGAGATAGATGTCACTTTCAGAGAGTTCTACCATGGATATAATGGCCTGTTGTTTCAACCGGTTGCTTAGGTATCTTATGTTGAGGCTCAAGATTTTAAGATCTGAGGTCATGATTCACTGGTGGCGATGAAAGCATGCCCAGTTTTGACCCAGGAATGAGTGTGAGAGGCTAGCACCCTGTTGCAGTACCCCCCACTTTTTGCCTGGTTTCTGAATGCAACTTGGACTGCAGTGCACTGGGATCCTGCTAACCAGTGCCAGTGTTTGTTCCCTAAAACATGGTAAAAGTAATTGGCTACACCTTGAGCTACCGCTGTAAGTCCCTAGTAAAAGGCACTTTGGTACCCAGGGCACGTGATACTGTGGGAGGGCCCCTGAGGGCAGCAGCACCAATTGTGCCACCCTCTAGGGCAGTGGTCTCCAAACTTTTTAATGCCGCTCCCCGCAGTTGAAAAATTAAAATCGTTGGGCCCCCCTCAGAATTTTTCACAATTACTTTATAAAGATGCCAATGTTTAAATATGTCTAGACCTATTTAAATATTGCAGTTAAGTAATGCTACCTTTTTAAAAATGCAATAACATCCTTCTGATTAAAACAAAGGCCTGTTATCTGTATAATGCTGCTTTGGCCAGAGTCTGGCACCCCCCCACTGGGATCACTTGAAGCCCCCCAGTTTGAAGACCTCTGATCTAGGGCCATGCATCCAGATGCATGGCACTGCCGTAGCAGGCTGAGTGTCCTGGTGCAAACCTAAAACACAAACTCGACTTGGCACACTACCTGTGTGCCCTGTCCACCATACACTGCATTTACTATGGTTAAGACATCCCTCTACAGGCCTTATAGCTCTAAGGCAGGATGCTCCATATTATATGTGAGGGCAAGAATGCATGAGCAATTTGCCCCCACTGTGTGCCCAGCCAAACCTGGGACATAGTCAGCGAACAGAGCAGCCATTTTAATATATGTGCTGGACACTAGTCAACACAAGTTTCCCAGCTACATAATAGCTACTCTGAACAACTCCGAATGATAAGTCCAAACTGGTACCGGCACTAGATTTATTATAAAATGTCCCCAGGGGTCACCTTAGAGGTGTCCCCTGTAACAGCTAACTATCCTGGCATGGTTGATGACGGATTCCAGCCAGCCTGCCACATTCAGACAGCGAGTATACAATTCTTGAAGGAGAGTCCGTCTCTCTGGTTTGTAAAACAATGCCCTTCCTGGGTGGAGGAGCTATCACCCCCTCCCTCAGGAATGTGCAGTGCCCTGGCAGTGAGCTTTAAAGGGTTACCGTCCTTAAAACTCGACCGCCAGGCCTGCTGCCAGCAGCAGATAACCTCCCCCTTTGCAAACCCCCACTTTTGGAGGGAGCAAAGGTGGGAAACCAAACAAAGGGTAGAAGGAGGGGCCTTAACAAGCCTGCACCACCCCTAAGGTGTTGCCTGTGAAGTGGACGCTCAAATTCAGTTTCTTCCATCCTGGAATGGCAGAAAATAGCCAATCAGGTTTAGGGAAGTGACCCTTCCCACAGAAAGTGGTCACTAAAGTGGGTGGAGCCACCCATAGGTAAGTTTCCCATTGGACACTGCCAGGTTTCCCCTAAAACGCCTAGTAAATTCAATATTTAGTGGTCATCTCTAGACCAAGAAATCAGATTTGAAAAAACAAAGAAGACCAGCACCAAAGAAGATCCAAAGCAAGAGAACTGTGGACCTGCTGCCCAAGAAAAGGCACCAAACCCTGCTTGCTGCACCCATGTCCCGAAAATCACCACAGCAGAGGAGCTGAGCACTGGACTGACTCAAAGAAACCCAGGGGACTTCCAGGCTTAGAGAATCACCCTTCTGAGTGGAGGCACCACTCAACAACCAAGCAAGAACCAACAAACTGGTGAGGGTCACTTCCCTGACTTGCTGATATCTCCATAATTGGAAGTTGCAGCCAGACCCAATGACACACCAGTGACCACCTACAAGTATGCAAGCTTGGTGGCACTGCACCCTCCAGTTACATTAATACCCTGGGTACTGGTCAGCTGACATCGGACAACCCGAACACCAACACTCTTAGAGCTGAAAAAGGATCAGGAGGAAGCCCTAGTCAAGGGACTTTAGGAACACCCTGGACCTCCCACAAGAGTGCCCCTGTTGTCCTGTAAGCAGCCCTCAAAGAGACTCACCTCTGGCTCCAAAGGACTCCGCTGCGCACAGCTCCTGGATCTCTAACTCTCTGTGCAACCAGCCACCCTGTGCCCTGCAACGAGGAACCAGATGTGCTCCACGGTTCCCCAACCCCTTGCAACCTTGACAGCCCAAGGGCCCCCAAGGCACCATCTTTTAATTTGCAAACCAGCCTCCTCCAAGTGGCCCTGTGGCTCTGCCAACAGACTTTTCTGCTCTGCTCCCACCAGAACCCAGAGCCACCCGAGGCTCTCCTGCAAAAGAAGCAACTGGTAACTCGACTGTATGCTTTTTGATGCATTTTTAAAAGTGGCTGCCTATTGATTCCAATGGTGTGTTATTACCCACAGAAAGACTAAGGTCCATATTTATACTTTTGTAGCGCCACATTTGCGCCATTTTCTGATGCTAAAGCAGCGCAAACTTGCAAAATACAATTGTATTTTGTAAGTTTGCGCCTTTTTTGCATCAAAAAGCGGCGCAAATGCAGCGCTAAAAAAGTATGAATATGGGCCTAACTTTATTAACCCCTTCGCTGCCAGGCCTTTCCCCCCTCAGGTGCCAGGCCTTTTTTTTTGGCTATTTGGGCCAATTCATGCTTAGGCCCTCATAACTTTTTATCCACATAAATTACCCACGCCAAATTTGCGTCCTTTTTTCCCCAACATCCTAGGGATTTCCAGAGGTACCCCTGGAGGAGACAAAAAAATTAGCTAAAATACAACAACATTTTTTTTTTTTTCTAAAAAATTGGAAAAAGGGCTGTAGAAGAAGGCTTGTGATTTTTCCCCTGAAAATGGCATCAACAAAGGGTTTGTGGTGCTAAAATCACCATCAACCCAGGAAGGGCAGACTGGAATCAGAAAACCACATTTTTCAACACAATTGTGGCTTTTTAGTGGGACATACCCCATTTTTACTATTTTTTGTGCTTTCAGCCTCCTTCCACTTAGTGACAGAAATGGGTGTGAAACCAATGCTGGATCCTGGAAAGCTAAACATTTCTGAAAAGTAAAGAAAAATGTCTGAATTCACCAAAGGGTCATTTGTGTAGATCCTGCAAGGTTTTCCTACAGAAAATAACAGCTGAAATTAAAAAATATATTGAAATTGAGGTAAACAAAAATCATTTTCTCCATGTCTCTATGACTTTTCCCTGCAATGTCAGATGTTTTAAAGCAATATACCGTTACATCTGCTGGACTCCTATGGTTGTGGGGATATATAGGACTTGTAGGTTCATCAAGAACCCTAGGTTCCCAGAGCCAATAAATGAGCTGCACCTTGCATGGGTTTTCATTCTATACCGGGTACACAGCAATTCATTTGCTGAAATATAAAGAGAAAAAAATAGGTATCAAGAAAACCTTTGATTTTCAAAAATGGTCACAAGATAAGGTTTTGATGAGCAGAGGTTATTTGCATATGTCTGAATTCTGGGGTCCCCATATTAGCACATGAATTACAGTGCATTTCTCAAATAGACGTCTTTTTTACACACTGTCTTACATTTGGAAGGAAAAAATGTTGAGAAAGACAAAGGGCTATAACACTTTTTCTTCTATTCAGTTTCCCCCCCCCAATTTTCCCGATAAAAATGGTACCTCACTTGTGGAGCTAGGCCTAGTGCCTGCAACAGGAAACACAACATGGACACATCACATTTTTACATTGAAATCTGATGTGTTTTTTGCAAAGTGCCTAGATGTGGACTTTGGCCTCTAGCTCAGCTGGCACCTAGGGAAACTTACCAAACCTGTGCCTTTCTGAAAACTAGACACCTAGGGAAATCCAGGACAGGGTGACTTGTGGGGCTCTCACCAGATTTTGTTACCCAGAATCCTTTGCAAACCTCATAATTTGGTAAAAAAAACACTTTTTCCTCACATTTCGGTGACAGAAAGTTCTGGAATCTGAGAGGAGCCACAAATTTCCTTCCACCCAGCGTTACCCCAAGTCTCTCGATAAAAATGGTACCTCACTTGTGTGGGTAGGCCCAGTGTCTGCGACAGGAAATATCCCAAAACAGGACGTGGACACATCACATTTGCCCAAAGAAAACAGAGCTGTTTTTTGCAAAGTGCCTAGCTGTGGATTTTGGTCTCTAGAACAGTCGGCACCTAGGGAAACCTACCAAACCTGGACATTTCTGAAAACTAGACACCTAGCGGAACCCAGGATGGGGTAACTTGTGGTGCTCTCACCAGGTTGTGTTACCCAGAGTCCTTAGCAAACCTCAAAATTTGGCAAAAAAACACTTTTCCCTCACATTTCGGTGCTGCAAAGTTCTGGAATCTGAGGGGAGCCACAAACTACCTTCCACCCATCGTTCCCCCAGGTCTCCCGATAAAAATGGTACCTCACTTGTGTGGGTAGGCCTAGTGCCCGCAACAGGAAATGCACCAAAACACTATGTGGACACATCAAAATTATCAAATACAAAACTACCTGTTTTTGCAAGGGGGCACCAGCGTTTTTGGTCCTGGGCTCAGCAGTCATCTAGGGAAACCTACCAAAATGAAACATTTCTAAAAACTAGACACTCGAGGGAATCAATGGAGGTGTGACTTGGGTGGATACCCTAGTGTTTTCTTACCCAGAATCTTCAGAAAACTTCAAATTTAGCTATCCAACATGTTTGTGTGGGTTCACCGCACTGGCACAAATTTCCTACCACCCAACATTCCCCTCCGTTTCCCGGTAAAAATGATACCTCACTTGTGTAGGTGGGCCAAGTGCCTGTGACAGGGAGGAGCCACAAACATGTGAAACATGAGGGGGAACCAAAGCGGGTCCAAAAGGGCAGTTTGAAAAAAATGTTTTTAGGCTGAGAAGTGGGGCAGATATTTTATTGGTATAGATGCAACAATGTTGGGTGGTTGGAATTTTGTGGATGTCTGCAGATTCTGGAAGGTTCCATCACAAAAATGTGGGAAAAATGTGTGATTTCCAGAAAAGTTGGATGTTTGCAGGGCATTTTGGGTAAGAAAATGGTGCGGTGTACATGTGAAGCACGTCACCCTGGACTCACACAGATATTTAGTTTTCACATGTGTCTAGTTCTTGTGGATCTTTGAACATGGCAGCGTCCCAAAGTCCAAAAAGTGCAACCCTCACCATTCCAAGTGGGAAGATTTTGAGAGTTACACAAGCTCTCATGGCCTAAATGTAAAACCAAATCCCCAAAAAATAAAATGACCTCTTGTTTGCCGTCAGATAAGATTTTTTAGTGTGCGGGGAAGAGCTAAAACGCTATTTACCCCATTCAGGTAGGGTCATAACCACACCCATACTGGCTGGTGGCCACCACCCCACAATTTTTTTATGTTTTTGAATTCCCTGACAGTTAGTAGGCTTTCTGCCCCCCCGGGGGACCAGATCTGGGGTAATTGCCCCATCTACCCATCAGTGGGCAGAACAACTTTGGCCCCATTTATTTGTGGTGGGGGGTTATGGCCATATACCCACCCTCTTTTAAAAAAAAGAAAAATATTCCCTTGTCTCTGCTGGGCTTTCTGACCCTATTGGGGGCAAATTTGCCTTCCAAAAATAGGTCGCTCTGCCCCCAAGGGGGGCAGATTTGGCCAACAGTAATGTGCCCCCATGGGGAGTGACCCTTGCCCAAGGGGCTGTATCCCAAACAAAGCACACACACACACCAATCCCTGGTGCCTAAGGGCTTTCTGCCCCTCCTGGGGTCAGGTCGGCCAAATAGAAATAGGCCAATCTGCCACCAAGGGAGGCAGAAATGGGCTAAAATAAATTCCCCCCCCTCCCGGGTAGCGAGCCTTGTCTATGGGGTCGCTCCCCTTGCATGCAATTTGCGCAAAAAAAATCCCTGGTGCCTAGTGGTTTCTGCTCCCCTTGGGGGCAGAGAGGCCTAATAAAAATAGGCTGGAAATGACCTGAAATAAATTTCCCCACAATGGGAACGACCGTTGCATAAGGGGTCGCTCCCCTTGCATGAAATTGGAGCAAAAAAATAAAAATCCCTGGTGTCTAGTGGTTTCTGCTCCCCTTGGGGGCAGATCGGCTTATGGCCTAAAGGCATTTTTCCCCCTACAGGAGCAACCTTTGCCCAAGGGGGAGCAGTAAGGGCCTAAAAATTATTTTCCCCCTGGGGAGCGGGCCTTGCCGAAGGGGCCACTCCCGTTATGCATATATTAAAAAAAAAAATCAATGGTGTTTAGTAGGCATTTATGCTGCCCGATCGCTTCACGATTGGGCAGCAGAAATTCTGAGAGAGACATCAAATGAAAGGAAAGGAATGCCTCTCTCTCCCACTCCATGTGATCGGAGGAGAAATGACGATCTATGGGGTAGCCTCTGATGAGGTCAGCACGCGATTGTGCACTTATGTCATCAGACGCCACAGGGGAGGCTCCAAGGTGGTGGGGTGGAACGGGAAGTGATTCCCCTTTTATCCCTGCCCGGGTGAGGGGAGCGCTAGCAAAAGAGGACATAACTGATATGTCCTGGGCACCCGAGGGTTTAAAACTTTGAAAAGGCAGATCTCAAAAAGTACTTAATATATCTTAAAGATCTTGGTCTTAAAATGTATATAAAAGTATGAAGTATTGTTATAAATTCTGGTTTTGAGTTATTCATTGAGTGTGTATGGTGCATTATTGGATTTGTGAGTACAACAAATGCTTAGCACGTCTCCTGGATTAGCCTAACTGCTTGACCAGCTACCTTAAAAATTGGAGCATTAGGTGGTCTAATATTTACCTCTGGAATCCAATGTGTCATTGCCTGGACCCCCTGCACCGTGTGCCTAGTTTTGCACATTACCTAGAGGGCCGACCTCCTACAGTGATCAAATCTAGAGTGATGGGGGCTGCTTGCTGACTCACCTCCCACCAGGCCCGGAGATTGTAGGTTGCCCCCATGTGTAGTGGAGGAATAGTACCCATGAAACATTGAAAAGTATATAATAGCAAACCTAAAATAACAGTTTGGAAAAAGTCAATTGATAATGGTTATCATCTGATGTGGTTGAATCTTCAGAAGTAGGTGGCAGTTCTGTAGCTGCTGTGGCCGGAGGGTGTTTTGAGCTCTTGGTGCATGGAACCCTCCGTTCTTGCCTGCCCTGCACCCCACAGCCAATGGGAGTGGTAAAACCGGGAGGAGTTATCCTCTGCTGGATGGGCCCCCGATCAATCAGTGTCTGCTGCCAGGTGTTGAAGCACTGATTGTCATTATTTAGCTATTGTTGCAGGATCTGGCTTGGTGCTGGCTCGGGTCCCTCAAACTTGCACCAATGCGTTGGCTTATGTTTCATCCGGGCTGCAGGGCTGTCGTTAGGTGCAGTATCAGCTATACCCAGGAGGGTACAGAACTCAGTGAGGGAGCGAAGTTGGAGTAGCTTGCCATTGTGCCGGAAGAAAAGTCCATGAGTGCAAGATGCCTGCTTGTCAAAGATGAGCTGTGACGGGGTGAAATGCCCAC
Source organism: Pleurodeles waltl (assembly GCF_031143425.1). Classification (NCBI taxonomy): domain Eukaryota; kingdom Metazoa; phylum Chordata; class Amphibia; order Caudata; family Salamandridae; genus Pleurodeles; species Pleurodeles waltl. The sequence continues at coordinate 272,461,701 of NC_090449.1, forward strand.
CATTTTTTAAGTGTTATGGGTGCCAGGTCTTGGTACAACACGGTGAATGGCTGCTAACTTTTAGCAGGTGAGCCTCACTGGCCTTGGGTAGGATGGTTTCTTTTCAATTGGAAGACATGCACACACATCAAGATATCAGAGGGTGGGGAGTTATCCGGTCAGTGGGATGCACTCGATGTACGTTAGTCTAGATGGATATCTGCATCGACTGAGGATCTCAGGATGTAGTGAAAAAGAGCTCCAACATATTCTCTAAGGTCCATTCCTGCGCGTGTGTTGGGATGACCCTGATTCGCACGTTATTCTGCCTGGAGCGGTTCTCCAGGTCCTCCACATGGGCGTGAAGTTTGACGTGTTGCTCCTTCAAGTGGAGGACCTCCTGATGGAACCATTCTACCTCCTCTTCACATCCGGTTTCATGGTCGTCCATGGCAGCAACCCTGTTGCCAATTTCTTCCATGTTGCGCCGCATGTCTTTTATATCTGTAGACAGGTCCTAATGCACCACTTGAATGTCATCCCGAAGAGAGGAGAAGAGGGTCTCCATGAAAAACCTAGTCACCGGTCCCGCCTTGTCCACATCAGCTGCAGGAGATTCAGTCCAGCAGAGCGGGGCTTACCCTCATCTGAGGACTATGTGGGCCTTTTAAGCATATCTTTGAGAATATGATCTCTTTTGGCCATAGCGGGCCACCATATCAGAAGACCCCTAAGGAACGCACTTCCATTGAAAGTAGGGTGCCCTGGTGCGGCGATGACTTCAGGTAGGGCCCAGTGGGCAGGAAGTAGGTTTTTCAGCGTGCAAGAGGGTGAGTTCATGGTGCTTATGATCCGGGACTTCTAATCTTGGTTCCAGGCCTTGCCATATGCAGGAGGGCCAAGGAGCCTGCTGGTCAATCAGGTGGGAGATGCGTCTGAGCTGCCAGTTCACTTTCTGTTAGAGGTGGGAGGGTGCAACTCCTAAGTTGTAGAAGTCCATAGTGGACAGGACAGTCCCATCCCATGGCGGTCCCACCCAGGAGGACGGGTGCCACTGCAGACTTCCATTGGCCAGACGCACGATACGGCCACAGCCCAACCGCACACTCCGCTTTGCCTGAGGTTGATGCATAGGGGTCCTCAAGCATCCGAAGCTGGCAGGGGGAAGTTACCATCTCGGCGTGCAGGTGGGCTCATACAGAGTGGGGGGGTGCAGTGTGGTACCCGGGACCCCAGTGGTTTGGCTCACCATACCTCCTCTCAGCGTAGAGTTATAGGGCCTGATTACAACTTTGGAGGAGGTGTTAATCCGTCCCAAAAGTGACGGTAAAGTGACGGATTTACCACCAGCCGTATTACGAGTCCATTATATCCTATGGAACTCGTAATACGGCTGGTTTATATATCCGTCACATTTGGGACGGATTAACACCTCCTCCAAAGTTGTAATCAGGCCCATAGTGCTTCAGACGATGGCTCCATGGGCCACCCCCTCCATCCAGTATTACGGAGGAAGATCAGCTGGGCACACACTGGAGATGGGCTTTGGTCTAAGTCACTGAGGTTAGTGGCTCGGGGGCCCTGGGATGGCCGCGCAGTTGCAGGTTAGCACATGGGCACCTGGGCCTCCTACCTGGGACATGCGGCTGTACTCGCTGACTGGAGGGCTGGGGCACCAGTGCAGGAAGGCCGAGACTCAGCAAAGTTGTCCATTGGGAAGCCGATGTGGTCCTGCAACATTCTAGGCCCCACCGATGGTGGTCTGTAGCCTGGCAGAGCAGTTTGATGGGACCTGGGATTTCACTGATGGTGAGGACCTCCGTGTCTCCTGCTGAGCACCCCCAGGAGAGAGCTATGAGATGCCGGGCGCACGACCGTGGCAGGGAAATCGGTGTCAGGCAAATGGGGTTGGTCCGGGCCCCAAGGCAGACACCGGCCAGCACAACCAGCAGACGTAGTGCAGAGTCGGGTGGGAGGAGGCCAGAGGAGTGGTGGCTTCTAGGGTGGGATTGTTTATGTGGCCTCCATCTTCAGCGTGTTGCACCCACCATATTAGTTGTCCGCGTGCTTGGGGAGAGCTTTCATCTCCGGTGAGGCTGTCCTCACAGGGCTGCAATGGACTGTCGGGCGCTACTGAGGCGACGGCAGGCCATCTAGGCCCTGGAGTCTCGTGGACAAATGAGGCCATTGGACTGTTAGGGCATTGTGTATCTCTGTAGCTGCGGCAAGGATGGAGAGGTCAAGAAACATGTCCTAATTGGCCACCATGGTGGCCAAGCCCCCCCGCCCATGGCTTAATTTTAGAGCCTTACTTTGGCACAAGTATTTTAGTTTAGGCCTGCAGCCTGTGCCCTTTTACCTAGTTATATGCTCCATTTCATTTATTCATTTTAGCATTGCTGGCTTTTAGTGGGATGTTTTATTTTTCTAATCAACTGTTATTTTGCAAGTGTTATTGCTTTCTTTGCACAACATTTCACCATGTACTTTGCCCAAGGCTGCTTGAGGACTGTACATGATCTTCTATCTAGAAATATGGTTACAAGAGTGCATAACCTGCCTTAACACTTAAGCACATGATCTCATCAGGCCTGTTTCTCAGAACACAACATGTTTTAATATAAAACATCATATAGGCCAAAGGCAAGAGATGTCATTTCAGCCAGGAAATCCAACCTATGCAGTATGCCATTTCATTGCCATGTTGTTGACCACAGCCCTGTCTCTACACCCAACCGAGAAGATGGCGGGCAGACCCCTGCTCTTCAGGTATGGGGTGGATTTTCTTTCCATGGACTAAGTACAGGCAGAGAAAAGGGGCTAACACTTCCATGCTCTCTCACAGAAACAAGTAAGTGTGGGTAGGGATTCTTAGGTACATGTTTATTCTAATATGCTGGGGTTGTTTATTTGCTTTTCACTTCTGGTAACAATCCTGATTGTGCTATGTTTCATCTTCTTAATAATTGCAGCTCATGGATATTATCATAGATTGCAGTCTTTTCAATAAATGTATTGAAAACTGTCCTGTATTCTTTTATTTGCTGATGTGTATGTGAGACCTGTGCTAATGAGAGAAAAGGGTATGATCTGCTAACCACACTTAACTGAGGAGTCACAGAGAGTCATGCGTCAGGCTGCCACAAATAACCTTTACATCTAGGTTTTGGTGAGGTATTGATAACTAGCCGAAACGGCAGGGCTGACAATTACAAGATGGTGTAGGATTGACGCAATCCCTTACACCCAGTGGTGCTGCCGCCCGAACGTAGCAGTCTCATCCCCATGACGACAGCCCTACAACAAGAAAAGGTGTAATTTTCATCAGAAGTTCTTTCTTCTAGTACTGATAACTTTTTCTGCAATTATGGTGCTCCAACCATTGATGCTCTACCGCTTCACGATATTAAAAGGACCTTTTAGTGAGAGCCAAAAGAAAGGCATAGAAATATTTGGGGGCATATTTATACTCCGTTTGCGCCGAATGTGCGTCAACATTTTTGACGCACAGTCAGCGCAAACGTTGCCCCATATTTAAACACTGACGCCCGAGCCGGCGCAAGGGAAAATTCCGCAATGTGTGTCATTTTCTGGATGCGGCAACCCGCCCTGCGTTAATGACATGCAGGGTAGGCGTTCCCGTCCAAAAAACGACGCACACAGCTGTGCGCCGTATTTATGCTTCCGGGCAAAAATGACTCTCGGCCGGGAGGAGGCGCAAAAAAATGACGCAAAGCCCGATTAGCGTCAAAATTTAACGCCTGGGTCAGGGCAGGCGTTAAAATGGGGCAAACACACCTGTATTTAATCAGAACACACAGAATAAACAACAGAGCAGCAGAGCAGCAACAGGGAGACATGGAGGTGATTTTCATTCAGCGTGCACGTCGACGCAGAGCCCTGCAGCAACAACAGCAGCTACAACAACAACAGCAGGGACCCCAAAGGCAGCGCAGAAGGCAGGAGAGGATATTCCGCCCAAGAACAACCCTGCATGGCCTCAGGGAACACAACATCATACAGAGGTACCGGTTAACTGGCAGGCCATTCAGCAGCTGCTGAGAAATATTGAAATGCAGTTGGCCCCCACTTTGGTGACACCCCACACCATACCAACAGAAACAAAGCTGCTTGCCGTACTTCACCTGCTGGCAAGTGGCTCGTTTCAGACAACTGGTGCCCTGGTTGGTGGAATATCACAACCATCATTCTCTGCATTCCTGCCAAAAGTACTGGATGCCATCATTCGCCTGACACCCCTCGACATATGCTTCCCTAACACACTAAAGAAGCAGCAGGAAACAAAACAGGGGTTCTACGCCATCAGTGGCTTCCCGCACGTCCTTGGTGCAATCGACTGCACACACGTACGCCTTGTGCCACCTGCTGCGAGTGAACACCTCTACCGCAACAGGAAGCACACACATTCAATCAACGTGCAGGCCATAGTCGATCACCAAGGATTGATCAGCAACATTGTGGCTAAATATCCTGGGAGTGTACATGACGCATTCATCTTCCGTCACAGCACCATCAACCAACACTTCCAGGATGGACGGTATGGCAATGGACTACTTGTTGGTAAGGACAAAAATCCAACTTATATACACACTGCACAGCAACCCTCTAGGACAAAGAACACATACACCACAATAGCAACACCTAGCCAGGAACACACTGAGGTCCTCACATCACTAGCCATGTTTCTGAAGTCACCATTGAACCTGTCACACATTGGAATTTACTCTACAGCTTAATGTGAAGACATTAATGAGTGTGGTTGCCTAAATGTCACCTTGCAAATTGGAAGTCTCACAATAACCTGTACACTAATACATTGCCTAACTTTTAAGGGATGGGATGTCCAGGGTACTTTCACATGAACGTGTTAACTACACTTTCATGTTTTAACTCGGCATGGAACTATCATCTCACCCCCAGTGAAGACACACGGACACCTGTATGACAAGTCACAATGCTAGGGAGGGCACACAGTACTGAAAAACCAAATACATACTGCTGACAAACGGTTAGCCAACAAACACTTGCTCAGCCAAGGAAAAAACTCAATGCAAAAGTTTTCTCCAACAACTATAGGTTGTCACATTAGTACACAAAAGAGTCACAGACAACACAAGACAACTACTGCCATCAAAGGTCTGTACAACCGTGCCTCCTACATCTAATTGATCCCATTCTGTATTTCTCTTTCAGCTGATCAGGGGTATGGCATCCAGCCTTGGCTAATGACACCATTTGGGAACCCAAATACTGCTGCAGAGCGGGCATACAATGATGCCCATAAGAGGACACGCAGCATTGTTGAGTGGACCTTTGGGATCCTAAAGTCAAGGTTCCGCTGCCTTGACATAACTGGCGGTAGCCTACTCTATTCCCCAGAGATGGTCTGTAAGATCATACTCACTTGTGCCATATTGCACAATATTTGTGTAAAAAGGAACATTCCCCTCCTTGAACCAGACCCAGACATGCCTGAGGATGACGAAGAGGAGGATGCTGGCCTGCAACAGGAGGGGGAACAACCTAACACGGCAGCAGGAGTGCGTAGGCGCCAACAGCTTGTCAATAATTGTTTCTCATAATTTCTTATAACAACACTTATTGCACAATTGTAAATAAACACAGATAACAAACACCACATCATGCTTTTGCCTATTCATTTCTGCCCACCTTTAGTTTGAAATTGCTGAAGTAGAATGTCGTCTCATTGAGCAATAATGCTATAACAATCATCACACCAAAAAAAAACATCACAAATGTATTCACAGAGGGTAGGATGTTACATGATACATTACCATCCACAGAGGCCAACAGGAGTACAAATGTGGCAATTACACATGCCTGATCCAGACACCTGAGACAGTCTCTCACCCAGCCCAAAAATGTTGATCATTTGAAAGTCTCATCACACGTATTCAGAGACAGGGTGGGACCATCCATGTGTACGTGACCATGTCCTCAATGGGTTCTCTCAATTTTTTATATAAACAATACCCAATTGGAACAACATTAGCTGCCACTGACTCATGAGGAGACCTTGAAGTTACAGTGACAACATACACCCAGACAGGTGATAGTGGATCCACATTCGCACACACATATAAACATATGTCATCCAAGCAACCAAATATTTGAATGCAGCCCATCACAGTAGTGTCCCAGTTTGAACCTAGCAGGAAGAATGTAACATGCCACTAAACCAGGTAATGCATAAAGGGCCACATACATCAACAATCTAGTTGTCATCAGCACATGAGGAACGCTGAGATTTTGCAAACATAGTCATAGCAAAATGGTATGCCAGATTGCTCCAAATCATCAATAGTGCAAACGTCAAATGGGCAAATGAGATGAATGAATGGTTAACAGTGATTCATACCCTATGGCCTTACATTAGCCTGCTGCTGCAGGTTTTGCATAACAGAATAAATAAAAGCCATGGATACATTAGCAAATCTGGATGGGCAAACCCTAGGGTGCTGGGGGCCTAAGTCCACCTCTACCGCCCCCCAAATATACAAGAATCATGTACTTGTAAACTAAACACATGCATAAGGCACATGTGTGGCCTACATGTCAAAAGTAAAACAAAAATCAGAAACACAAAATCATAATAGGACATGGTTAGCCCCATAAAAACTGTAAGTGACTATTGCACTCCCTGTTTGGACTATAGATAAAAGCATTACCATCATAATTGTGGATACATTTCTGAGAAGGAATACATCATGGTATCCCATCCATCATTTCAAAATATCCATCAGCAATTACCCAAAATATGTGTACAAATATGGTTAACACATTTTTTAAGGTATCATAAATATTACAGTGTGAATGCCTTCTATACATCCAATAAGGGACATGTGTCATAGCTAACCACAAATGTGTATCACATAGCACCATTTGGCCATGACAAATTTCCTTCCCCAACTTATAAAAATGAAGACAAAATTTAAAAATGCCTCAAATTTCCACGCATACAGCATGGGTGTCATAATTTTTTCACCTACAGGAGTGCACAGAATGCAGAGTCAAATATAAATTTTCATAAATGTTTCTCATATTTTGCCATGAAATAATAATTTTCAGATCATAATTTTTTACTCTGCATCCTGTGCACTCCTGTACGTTGAAAAAATATGACGCCCAGGCTGTATGCGTGGGAAATTGGACGCAACATGGACAATATGTTGGACATGTCATGTACCTTATGAATTTATTATTTTTCATATCATATTTTTTGACTCTGCATCCTGTGCACTCCTGTACGTTGAAAAAATATGACGCCCAGGCTGTATGCGTGGGAAATTTGACGCAACATGGACAATATGTTGGACATGTCATGTACCTTATGAATTTATTATTTTTCATATCATATTTTTTGACTCTGCATTCTGTGCACTACTGTACGTGGAAAAAATATGACGCCCAGGCTGTATGCGTGGGAAATTTGACGCAACATGGACAATATGTTGAACATGTCATGTACCTTATGAATTTATTATTTTTCATATCATATTTTTTGACTCAGCATTCTGTGCACTACTGTACGTGGAAAAAATATAACGCCCATGCTGTATGCGTGGGAAATTTGACGCAACATGGACAATATGTTGGACATGTCATGTACCTTATGAATTTATTATTTTTCATATCATATTTTTTGACTCTGCATTCTGTGCACTACTGTACGTGGAAAAAATATGACGCCCAGGCTGTATGCGTGGGAAATTCGATGCAACATGGACAATATGTTGGACATGTCATGTACCTTATGAATTTATTATTTTTCATATATTTTTTGACTCAGCATTCTGTGCACTACTGTACGTGGAAAAAATATGACGCCCATGCTGTATGCGTGGGAAATTTGACGCAACATGGACAATATATTGGACATGTCATGTACCTTATGAATTTATTATTTTTCATATCATATTTTTTGACTCTGCATTCTGTGCAATGTTATGCGTCAAAAAATATGACGCACATTGTGTATGCGTGAAAATATGACGCATAACGGGAACATAAAAACGGCGGCCATTTTATGCAGGAAGTGATGTAATAGGATATCCTGTTTACTAAATCTGTACTGGGAGTTAACTTTCACTTTCACTTTGCAGTCTCAGATTTATCTAGACTGTGTGGTTGTGTGAAAGGTGTTGTCCTGTGTTTAACTGCTTTTGTGTCCTGTGTACCTTGTATTTTGTCTTTTTGTGATCCCAGTCTTGTTGCCTAATATTGTCTCAGTCTGTTTAGTCCAGTTTTGTACAATCCTGTTTTTGTTTGTATTGTCTGTGGGTGTCTGTTCTGGGTAGTTTAACTTTGGGGTTAGTTGGGCTATTTTTCTTAATTTGTCATTTTCCTTCACTACTCTACCTTTCCCCATTTGCCACTTTTACTTGTTTATTTCATTTTTCTCATTTAAGTCAGTTAATATGTCAGGTAGGCCTCGGTTTGCCAGGATGGGTGAGGATGAATTGGGGGGATTCATTTGGCTCGTTTGCCATTTCCTCCCACTCATGCTGGAAGCTGGGGGCCGTGTGATACAGGGGTATCACACGGAGGCACGTAAAGTCCGGTGGGGGAAGGTGCGCCATCACCTGGTCCGGGTGTACGGGAGCATGCGGAATGAGCATCAATTAAAGCACCGATGGGCTGATCTCATATCCAGGGAGCAGGACCTGCTGGACCACCTGGGAATCAGGATTGGTGGCCATGTTGGTGAGTACAAATCAATTACATGTGAATAATAGAAATCTGTGTGGGGACATGTGATGATTGTTACCCAAACTGCTAGATAAGTAGCTGAATGTGTGTAACGCTAGGGAAACCTAGGCCCATATTTATACATTTTACCCCCGATTTTGCACTGCATTTTCACGCAAAAACGGCGCCAACTTACGAAAGAGAATTATATTTTGCTAGTTTGCGCTGTCTCTGCGTCCAAAAATGATGCAAATGTGGCGCTACTAAAGTATAAATATGGGCCCTAATGTGTATTTGTTGCACAATGTGTAGGAAGACCAATGCTAGCAGTCAGATGGCTCATGTTTTCAACACATACCAGATGCCTGTAGCTGTATGTAATGTAGTGTTGCATTTGTGTCAGACAAGCAACACGTTAATGCCTCTATTTGAACTTTACAGGTAGGCCAGTGAGAAAGTCATGTAGAAACAACATACCTACATATGTTGACGTCATAGCTAGACAGAAAATTGGAAACCCATGATGATGCTATAAATGTGTGGTGCCTTCACGTCACATGAAGTTAGCTATGTTGTACACACATATGTCACATGTGTCTCTGGTTGCTGTGTGTTGAAAATGTCCACCTAGCCTGTTTGATTGTGAGGGGTCATGCAGTCCTCAAGTAACCAGCTTTTGGATGTCTCTCTGGGATGCACATGATGAGATGTATGCAAGCCATTATTGTTTGGGCATACTAATGGAGGGGTATCTTTGACAACACCTGACTGTCCTGGCCACTGCATGTGTGTAGTAGGGTGTGTAACTGTAGCAGGAGACTCATCCAATGTTAATGTTGAATAAAAATTCATCCATGCAGTATGAGCATGTGGGAAAGTGTATCATTACCATGTCATATTCACACAGTGTCATAGTAACTGCAATTATTTGTCAGTGCACCGAGTCTGAGTATATTCTTCCTTTCATGCTTTACAGGTGGACCAGCACCGTACACCGTGGGAGAGGTGGCACATTTTGAGGACCCCGATACCTACAGTGAGTGTGGCCTGAGTGCTATATTTATTGCTTGCTAGTGATGCATGATGGACTACTGTGTGTTCAACAGAATTCATGATTTGATGCGCTGGCCGTTCATTGGCATTGTTGCTTTAGTGGGATTTCAAATATCACTTCTGTTTCTGTAAACCAATACTTAGCCATCTCTCAGATTTAGGGGCTGTAGGTCATTCCAGTTGGGCCGCAATGGGGAATGGGATGAGTCATGTGGAATACACTGGTTAATGTAAGACTTGCTCTGGGACTTGGCTTGAACTGAGTCTGCATATCAGACTGACATTCTCCCAGATAGCTTTGGCAAATGGCTTTGATGAAATGTGCATCTTCCTAGTTGAGGATGCTCTGTGTACACTGTAGGTTGGATCTTCCGGGGGCATGTACTTCCACTAGTTGAACTAGAAGTGTGTGTGACTAGAGTGCAATGGCCTAGGTGTTCTGTCGACTCATGATAATGGGTGTTCTAGCTCCTCTGTGTGTGTTGTAAAAACATGCCTCACTGATAGTATGTGATGTTGGCCTAAGTCAGAGCATTTTGACATGTGTGGACCTTGGATGTGACAATGTTTGGCTGACTCCAACGTGTTGCTAGCCCTTCATAGGTGTTGGGTGTGAAGGCACATACTTGTTCACCTTTCTATACACTCCTGGGTGTGCATTGAACATGGGATTGTTGGTTGTTCTTCCCACCCCACCCTCAAAGACTGCCATGTTAATGGGAAACAGGGTACCTAGGACTGTAGCAACCAGTATATTACACGTACTTGTGTCCTTTAGCAACTTTATTTAGAACCTAGGGCCAGATGTAGCAAACAGTTTCCAAGTTGCAAATGGCATTAATTGCTCTTTGTGAGTCGCAAACGTCTGTTTGCTAGGCAGAAATGGATTTTGTGATTCTGAACATACTTACAAAATGCATATCCGACTCGCAAATAGGAAGGGGTGTTCCCGTCCTATTTGCGACTCGCAGTGGTGTGCAATTCCATTTGCAACCGAGTACGTGGTCGCAAAGGGACTCGCAGTTACCATCCACTTGAAGTGGATGGTAACCCACTTGCTAACTGGAAGGGGTCCCATAGGAACCCTTCCCCTTTGTGAGTGGACCTAAACATTTTTTTAAATACAGCCAGTGGTCCAAGGGACCACTACCTGCCCTGAAATAGTCCAAAACTAAGGCCCGTATTCATACTTTTTCAGCGCCGCGTTTGCGCCACTTTTTGACGCAAAAGCGGTGCAAACTAACAAAATAACAATTGGATTTTGTAAGTTTGCGTTGCATTTGCGTCAAAAAGCGGCGCAAATGCGGCGCTCAAAAAGTATAAATACAGGCCTAAAGATTTTGGTTTTTTTTCTAAGTGCAGCTCGTTTTCCTTTCAGGTAAACGGGCTACACTTGGGAAAAAATAACCAGCTTTATTTAAAAGCAGTCACGGCCATGGAGGTCTGCTGTTCCCAGCAGGCCTCCATCCCCGTGAGTGACATAGTCACTAAGGGGGCGCTAATTGGGACCCACCTCATTGATGTTAATGAGGTGGGTCTTAGTGACCCCATGGCGACTCGCAGACGGTGTCGGAGACACGGTTCTGCATAGCAAATTGCAAGTTGCAATTTTCCATATTCCTACATCTGGCCCCTAGTGTCCACATTCGGTTATGGGCCATGGGTTCAATATTAGCACACAACAAATTACAAATGGCATTGAGTGAGGATTGTGATAGTTATCACATAGAGTGACATATGTAGTGAAGTCAGTATGCGGAAGAGGTGCAGCCATAATGTCAGATGCCTTAGGCATAATTTGGATGAGTAGTTTAGGGTGATGTCATCCATCATGTAGAGACATGGATATGCTAGGTGGGAGATGCCCTTATGTATGCAGGCTTCACATGTACTTCCTCTGAGCCTTTAAGTGAACTATGTTGTGACAATTGCTGCAACAAATACATGTAATGTACAAATAACCCATTGTGCTATTCCACCCAATGCAATTCCAAAGGAAAATATTTGCCTTTTCTCTTCACAGCTGCAAACATGAGTGCCGCAGATAGAAACCAATTTGAGAGGCGTGCCATGCGATACAGGCACATCCTGCAGGTGCAGTCTGGGTACCGGAGGATGGCCCGCAAATATCAATCGGATCGGGCCTCCGGGGCATGGTGGGCCTCACCACAGGGTCGGCCTACATTGCCCACAACAGCCACCAACACCACATCCACCAGGTCTCCCCAAGTGGCCCCAGCAACGTCGGGAACAGTAGACCCTGGCTCATCCTCAAGACCTGGACCCAGCCGTGTTCTACAACCAGGACACTCCAGTGGGCAGTCAACTCCTGGCACAAGCTTAACCTCGGCCGGCACACAAACTACATCAGCCCCTCCTGTGGACCCAGCCGCATTCCTGGCATTGAGTAGAAAATTGGACAAGCTGGTCAATAAGGTGGACAACCTGAGCCAGGATGTGGCCTATATTAAAAAAAGGGTCAGCTCCATCAGGCGGACCCTACGGAGGGCGAACCTCTAGGACTTTTGCCCTGTTGAACTTTTACCCCTCCCCTCTCTCCTCTTTCCTATTTTCTACTGATAGTTGGGTTTTGGGGATTCGTATTAGGTTAGTATAGGTAATTAGCTTAGTTAGTGTTAAGGAAGAGGGTGGGGGGTCCTTATTCTTTCTATCTTTATTTTTTGGGTGGGTGGGGGGCAATGTTGGGATTCCTGTTATGTAAAATAAAAAAATAATAAAAAAAAAAAAAATTTAAAAAATATACAAAAATTTACAAAAAAATATATGTTTGTTTAGGATAGTATAGTATGTGTGTAGGTTAGTAAGTGTTGTCCTGCATGTGTCCTGTCTCATAATGGTGGGTGGGGGGTTGATGTTTAGATCGTTTCGTCACATGTGTAGAGTAAGTTTAGCTTAGGTTAGTTAGGGACAGTTGTGGGTTAGTAGTAGTCAGGTTAGATTAGTGTAGGTATTACCTTTCCCTTAGTTGCCTCTTGTGTTAATATATAGTAATAAATATATAGTTAACCCTTTACATGATGCGTTAGGTGCTACTTTATCATGGCCTTGACATCAGTGTAGGTGAATGTTTTTGTATGACATTTGTGTCCTATGCTCGCCATCCCCAAGAAATTGAGGTTTAACATGCCAGCTACCCGTGTGCTAACTTGGTAAGTATCCACCATTTGGGAGACCGACCATTGGTAGTTTGCATTGATCACCAAGGTTTTGTGTTGGTGAGTATGTATCCTACTTCACAAAGTGTGCTTCCAGACTTGTTATTGTGGGTAAATTAATAGATCGGACTGCAGTGTGAAGTTCAGGGAGATCTTTGTAGATGAGGAGTTGTTCACACTCTTGTCTTGTTGCTTTCATTGCTGACCTATATCATGTGTGTACTCATTCAGCATGACTTTCCTTCATGGAAGTATACTCAGAAAGGGTGATTGATGCAGTGTAATTTGGTAATGTTTCCTTACATTTTGCAGCATAATTTCATGTTTTAGTAAGGCATGGTGCATACATTTCTCAGCCACCATTAGTTGACTAGAATAGCTATAGATGGTGCATCATTCTGTCCAACACAGCATGATTGTGTGTGGTTAGTCCCTTCATCAGTTATTCTCCTCAGTATGGTAAGGCTATGATGCAATCCTGGCCACTGCACAGATGTTTCAGACTACATGATATCAGGACAGTAGTATTGACAATCTACATGGTTGCCACACAGGCAGTTTGGAGTTATGTACTGCACAGTTGAAGTGTGAAATAACACAGAGACATAATAGGTGTGCAAGTGCTTTTTATTTATAGGTGCTGTAGTGCAAAATGTCCATTGTCCATGTTTGCTGGGTCCGTTCTGGTGCATTCTTACATGGTGATCCTACAGAAGGGGTGTGGATGATGCTCCTGACATGCTGGGGTGATGTCACAGACAGTGCAGAGGGACAGGAATTGGCAAATAGTAGGAGAGAGATATTCACTGGCAATGGGGACAAGTCATACAGTGGATTGCAGAACAGTCATTGAATGTAGTTGTAGTGAGACTGGCATTTGACAAAACGTAGGACCTTGGTCAAAGTAGGCCATGGTGCAGGGACTAGTGCTTCCGGGTACTCTTCCGTGAGAATGTTATCTGTTCCATGTCTTCTTCTTCTGATGTGTGTGTTGCCTGGTTTGTCCTTGTTGTTGATGGTTGTGAAGGGGCAACACACACCTCAGTGTTAGAAGACTTGGAGGCAGACATCCCAGGGGCTGCTCCCTGTGGAGTTCTTAAGGGCAGTACTGCAGCAAGGAGGGCCTGCTGGTTTTTGAGAATGGCAGCCACATCACAATGGTAGGCAGCCAGGTCGGCCCTGAGGAGTTCAATGTTGCATTCGTGCACACGTTGACTGGATAGCAGTTGTAGGTGTTGTGTCAACTGGATGATAGCTGTGCTGATTTCCTTCTGTGTTTTTGCAAGTTCCTGCAAGAGAGATGTTCGGGCTTGCATAGCAGCTGCCTGATCAGCAGAAGACATCATGCACGAATGCACCCCCTCAAGGCTGGCTGCCATAGTTTGCATCCCCACCCGCACCTCCTTGGCCAGCTCCCGCTGTACCCCAACGACGGTTCTTTCGAAGCTGGTGCCAGTGTCGTCAGAGTCCTCAGCTGTGTTGGAGCTGGCAGGTCTTACTATTGGGGTGGCGGGTGGTTCTACTGTGGTGGCTGCTTCTTCTGTGCTCCTCCTTGTGACTGAAGGTGGGGTTTGGAGGCTTTCAAGGACCATTTGGATGGTCTCCTGTGGAATGTTTATGGGCTCGTCATCCATGTCATCAGGGAAATCAGGGACAGGCATATCGGCAGGAGATCCATGTTCCTCTGCAATGAAACAGGGTACAATTAGTGTGTCTGTGTTGTGACAATTTTGCAATAAGATACAAGCCTTTGGATGCCTTAACTTTGTGCTCTGTTTTAGTCTTGGTATCTGCTGTCCTTCATATGGGCATTGTTGTAGGCCTATGGCCCACCTGTGTGTCACATGTATGATATCGAGCTATCAGACTTGTCTGCCTAATTGCCTCTAGGTGTTGCTTTGTAACAATTTAGGAATAGCCATGTTTTTGTCCTACTCGTCCCTCTGTGTTTAACAATTCTTATGGAGAGACATTTTGTTGGGTGGGCTCTCATTATCCTACATGAGATTACTGGCTTTCTAGGCAGCAGGATAGCTAATGGTGTGGGGGACTAAGGGGGTTATTCTGACCCCGGCGGGCCAGGGTTGGCGGGAGCACCGCCAACAGGCTAGCGGTGCCCCGCAGGGCATTCTGACCGCGGCGGTTTGGCCGCGGTCAGAAGAGGAAAACCGGCGGTCTCCCGCCGGTTTTCCGCTGCCCAAAAGAATCCTCCATGGCTGCGCCGCCATGGGGATTCTGACACCCCATACCGCCATCCTGTGGCATGGGCACTGCAGGGGCCACCATAAGAGGGCCCCACTTTGAATTTCACTGTCTGCATTGCAGACAGTGAAATTCGCGACGGGTGCAACTGCACCCGACGCACCTTCCCACTCCGCCGGCTCCATTCAGAGCCGGCGTCCTCGTGGGAAGCTTGTTTTCCACTGGGCTGGCGGGCGGCCTTTTGCCGGTCGCCCGCCAGCCCAGTCGAAAACCCAGAATCACCGCAGCGGTCTTACGACCGCGGTGCGGTATTCTGGAGGGGGGAACTCTGGCGGGCGGCCTCCGCCGCCCGCCAGAATTATAATCACCCCCTAAGTCTGACCCACTTGTAATTAACTCTGTCACCCTGATTCTTTCTTTTTGCTCAGGCTAACTAGCAGTGCCTCATGTCTCCCACGGCAGAGGAATGATTAGACATCCGAGCGCATGACATCTTTGGAACTTCTCAGGGAAGTCGTGGTCACTCAGATCCAAAACAATTCTCTCTTTTCCAGTATGATCTCATACACAAAAGACAAAGACAGTATTTGTTTTATATGATGATTTCATTGTACAACTGACTTATAGATATTTAGGTGTGAGCCACGATAACCCAAACAATACAACATGGTAGAATTGAAATAGTCAGCAGGAGAGTAAAACATTAGTACAAAGCTATCATGGTGCCTAACTGTTTCTACTATCCCTCTGCTTGTTCTATTTAGAGCACAGCATGTTAAGCTTCGAGCTTGCCTGTCTGAATCACTGGGGAGACATCATCCCTCATATCAGAGCAATGGCCTGTGATCTGGTTCTGCATCTGCAGCAAGGCAGGCAGCGTCTAGTTGTGGTTCTCTGTTTGGAAACTCCCTCTTGCGTGTCTTGGGACAAGGAAGTGATTTTATAAGTAATATGTCATCGTGATGACAAAGTGTCCCTACAGAGGAATGCCAAATCTTAACCCCTACCACGTCTATCGGCAATGTACCAGACTGTATCCTTGACTGGGGCACAGAGTGAATATGTTCTGGCGAACTCCAGTGCTGAAGTAGACAAAACAGTGTGATTTGACTAATAAACAACACCGTAGGACTGGCTATTTGCAAAAATAACTGAGAGGAAGCCTAATAAAAAGCATTTAGTGCAAAGTGCTTAGAGGCTCTTAGATGTGAGCAAATGCGTAAAAGTACATTCAGGGCAAGGTGCACAAAGGCCTAAAGCCTGAAGTTAATGCGCAAAGTATACGTAACACTTACCACACTACACTTTGACTGGCTGTGGGTGTTGTGAATGCCCTGGCAGCACACTTGCCTCTCAGGACCTGCCCCAAACACTTTTTATTCACATTGCCGAAATGTACATGTGATGTGGCATATCCTATGCATGTCAATGTTAGGATGTGGTATGGATGTAAATATTGTTGATGTTTGGAGATGATGTTGGGTCATGTGTGTTTAATTGGATTGCCCTGTTTATCATATCAAGGTCCTATTTGGTTGTCAGACTGTGCAGTTGTGTTTCAGTGACCAGTTGCCTGTGTCCCCTCCTCAATGTTGTTGACTGAGCAGTATGACATTAGTGATGTTGCCTTGTTAGCCAGGCACGTGAGGGACCCTGACGTATGCAGCATGTGTGTGTCCTTAGTGCTGTGTGGCTCCTATTGCTGTTTACTTTGGCTGATGTATGTGTCAACTATGGGCATTGGCATTTGAGTGTACTGGTGCCTTTGTCTTATTTCTATAAAAAGTTGCCGATTTCATCCTCATCCCCTAATTTAGGTATGTATGTTCCATGGAGAGGTTCCTGCCATTTGCTACTATAGCTGCACAAAGATGAGATGTTTTATTGTCAACTGTTGTGGCAGTTACATTGCAGTTGTTGTTTTGGCTACTGGATTACTGATAGGGACCTAGTTGATGTAGGATAGATTTTGACAGACAAGTGCCTGGATGTGAGTTTGACGTAGTGGCCTTCACACCTGTCGCTGCTTTCCCTTGGCTCTATTGTTGTAATTACAGGATGGCCCCATGGGACTGTTGTTGGTGCTGTATTTTGTCGTGCCCCAGATTCAGTCTGTGCTGGGCATTCCCCCCTGCCGTGCCCCTTTACCCATAGCACTTCATATATGTGCTGACTTACATGCATTGTGTAGTAGGTATTCCCCCCTCCGGTAGCATGTATCATTGTTGCATTTTAATTCCCCATGCTACTTACCCTGCATGTGCGTTGTGTCGTGGTAGTCTGCGCTGTCCTGTCCTTGAATCCCTGTGACGATCTCCTCAGGGATGACGGCTGCGACCATCTCCTCCATGTGGTCCAGGGCCTCCTGGTGTGCTGGACTCCCCCCTCCAGTCTGCAGTGCTGCCTTCCTGTTCCTGGCCATTTTTTCTTTTGTCCTACGTTTGCAGTCATGCCAGCGTTTCTTACACTCGGTGACTGTCCTGCGTTCTTCAGCCACACTGTTGATCTTGTCCACAATTTGTTTCCATATGGCCTCTCTCCTACTGATGGGCAATTTAGAGGTGATGAACAATTGGTGCTGGTGTTCCGTCACCTCTTTAACCAGGATTTCCTGCTCCTCTACACTGAAGCTACACTTTCTTTTTTTTTCTGAAAATGTCCTGGTTCCGGTATGGATCATCCTAGCTGGTTCCTGGTCTGCTGTCATCTTCCTGGGGTCTGTTGTGGCATCTGGGATCCATTTTGGCTCTCCTCTGCTGAAAGGGCAGTTTTTGCGGGTAAATTTGACGCAATTGCATCAAAATAAACAGAGCTTTCCGGGTTGCGCTGTCGTAAATCGACCCACAGTCATTTGCGTCGCGTTAACGTTGGTTTCCTTTACGACTTGACGCCGCTGTGTGCGTCACGAAATAATGACTCCCACCTGTTGGTTGCGCCGCTGTGCGTCAAAGTATAAATTTGACGCCCGCACGGCGCATCGAAATGGCGTTAGCCGGCGCTAATTTTTTTGACGCAAAACTGCGTTAGCGCAGTTTTGCGTCAAAAAGTATAAATATGGGCCTCGGTTTTTCACATTTTCTTTCCAAAAGATATCCACTTATAAACTTAAAAATTACATACTCTCAGAAAGTATAAGCAAACATTCTTCTAGCCAATACGTCATCCTCCCTTGCAACAGAGAATCCTATGCCTACAGATCCTATTGAAAAAAACCTGAAGGTTCTTTGAAGAGAAGCTATGCTGCAGTAACATATATTCTTTGTTCTGCAACCTATACAACTCATGCCTCTTAACCTTTATTAAATATTTCAACAACATTTTGATATAGTACAGAATTGGGGAATTTTTCGGAAAATGTGGGAACTATAGAACTTTTAATAAAATTGTTCTTAGATAAAATTGTTGATATTTAAGGCCACTTCTAGTTCTACGGGTGCTACTGCAGCTGGAAGTAGGCATTTATGGTTAGTACCATAGAAAATTAATGGTCCTCAGAGAGCTTTGACATGACATTTCCTGTTCAAAGACTAACAGCTCTTTGGGGAGGAACTAGATGAAATCATCAAGAAATTTGTAGAAGAGAAAAACATTTGCATCCTTTCAGAACTTAAAGTTGAAAATATCTTTGATAAAAAACAACAACAGAACACAAAACAGATTCCTCGGTGGGCTTGTGGACAGAGAGCTGCGAATGGAGACAAAGCTTGACAAATAAATCCAGGAACAACATACCAAACTACAAATGCATGAGTATGCTGAGGTTCTGGTGGGCACAAGATTAAAGCATTTCAGTCATGTACTGAAGAAAAAGTTCTCAAAGCAAGTGACTTTACAAGTGGTAATAGAGGGTTATCAATTGGAGTTTAGATTTTCACCACTGAAGAATCATTTCAAAGTCACTGTTTTTAAGAGGGAAGGATTGTTGAAAGCAGTCCCACAGCTATTAAAGAAGGAAGCAATAATAGAAGTTCTGCTAGAAGAAAAGAAAATTAGATTTTATGAATCCTTTTTAGATTCAAGAAACCATTTGGGGAACTGAGACTTAGAACTTGATTTATATTTCGGCGGATGGGTTACTCCCTTACAACGGTGATGAATATTCCATTCACTGAAATATAAATCCCATAGGAAATAATGGGATTTACATTTTGCTGGACAGGATATCCACCACCATTGTGACAGAGTAACCCATCTGCCAAAATCTTAATCAGGCCATAATTTTGGATGTAAGGAAACTTTCATGAAAACTAAGGGGCATATTTATACTCCGTTTGCGCCGAATTTGCGTCGTTTTTTTCGACGCAAATTCGACGCAAAACTAAGGCCCGTATTTATACTTTTTGACGCTAAACTGCGCTAACGCAGTTTAGCGTCAAAAAGTTTTGCGCCGGCTAACGCCATTCTGAAGCGCCATGCGGGCGCCGTATTTATTGAATGGCGTTAGCCGGTGCAAGCAGACCGGCGCTGCCTGGTGTGCGTGGAAAAAAACCACGTACACCAGGCCGCGCCGGCGTTGGGAAAAATGGCGCTAGGGCGTCTTAAAAATGGTGCAAGTCAGGTTGACGCAAAAAATCGCCTCCACCCGATTTGCACCATTTTTAACGACGCCCAGACGCCATTTACATGACTCCTGTCTTAGTAAAGACAGGAGTCATGCCCCCTTACCCAATGGCCATGCCCAGGGGACTTATGTCCCCTGGGCATGGTCATTGGGCATTGAGGCATGTAGGGGGGCACAAATCAGGCCCCCCTATGCCAAAAAAAAAAAAATTATACTTACCTGAACTTACCTGAATGTCCCTGGGGTGGGTCCCTCCATCCTTGGGTGTCCTCCTGGGGTGGGCAAGGGTGGCAGGGGGGGTCCCTGGGGGCATGGGAGGGCAGCTGTGGGCGTTTTTTGAGCCCACAGGTCCCTTAACGCCTGCCCTGACCCAGGCGCTAAAATCCGGCGCAAATGCGGGGTTTTTTGCCCCGCCCACTCCCGGGCGTCATTTTTGCCCGGGAGTATAAATACGACGCATTTGCGTCGCAGTCATTTTTTTAGACGGGAACGCCTACCTTGCATCTCATTAACGCAAGGAAGGCGTTCACGCAAAAAAATGACGCTCTTTCCTCATACTTTGGCGCTAGACGCGTCTAACGCCAAAGTATAAATATGGCGTTAGTTTAGCGCCGAATTTGCGTCGAAAAAAACTACGCTAATTCGGCGCAAACGGAGTATAAATATGCCCCTAACTCCATATTTATACTTTGGCGTTAGACGCGTCTAGCACCAAAGTTCATGGAGTTAGCGTCATTTTTTTGCGTGAACACCTTCCTTGTGTTAATGATATGCAAGGTAGGCGTTCCCGTCTTAAAAAATGACTCCGATGCATATGCGTCGTATTTATACTCCCGGGCAAAAATGACGCCCGGGAGTGGGCGGGACTAAAAAACCTGCATTAGCGCTGGATTTTAGCGCCTGGATCAGGGCAGGCGTTAAGGGACCTGTGGGCTCAGAATGAGCCCAGAGGTGCCCTCCCCTGCCCCCAGGGACACCCCCTGCCACCCTTGCCCACCCCAGGAGGACACCCAAGGATGGAGGGACCCACCCCAGGGACATTAAGGTAAGTTCAGGTAAGTATTTTTTTTGTGGCATAGGGGGGCCAGGTTTGTGCCCCCCTACATGCCACTATGCCCAATGACCATGCCCAGGGGACAGAAGTCCCCTGGGCATGGCCATTGGGCAAGGGGGCATGACTCCTGTCTTTGCTAAGGCAGGAGTCATTTCAATGGGGGTTGGGCGTCGTAAAAAAATGGCGCAAATCGGGTTGAGGCGATTTGTTTGCCTCAGCCTGACTTGCACCATTTGTGGACGCCCATACGCCATTTTCCCCCTACGCCGGCGCTGCCTGGTGTACGTCGTTTTTTTTAACGCACACCAGACAGCGCCGGCGGCTAACGCCGGCTAACGTCATTGAATAAATACGGCGCCCGCATGGTGCTTCAGAATGGCGTTAGCCGGCGCTAATTTTTTGGGCGCAAAACTGCGTTAGCGCAGTTTTGCGTCAAAAAGTATAAATATGGCCGTTAATTCAAGATGGTAGTGTAGTGAATCCTATCTTGTTTTCATTGGAAGCAGGAGTTAGCTAAGCCTTCTGGCTTGTAGACTCTGCCCCCCACACCCAGTGACTTTTACCCTATTTAGGCCCATATTTATACTTTTTGACTCCTGTCTTAGCAAAGACAGGAGTCATGCCCCCCTGTCCAATGGGCATGCCCAGGGGACTTCTGTCCCCTGCATGGCCATTGGGCACAGTGGCATGTAGGGGGCCCAAGCTAGGCCCCCCATGCCACTATAAAAAATATATATATATATTTACCTCTACTTACCTGCACTTACTTAGGATGGGTCCCCCCATCCATGGGTGTCCTCCAGGGGTGGGCGAGGGTGGCAGGGGGTGCCCTTGGGGGCAGGGAAGGGCACCCGTGGACTCCTTCCAGGGTCAGAGACCATGGAAATTAACCTACAGGTCCCTTAACGCCTGCCCCCACCCAGGCTTTAAAAAACAGCGTAAATCAGACTGGGCGCCATTTTTTAAGGCCCGCCCCCTCCTGTGTGTCAAAATGACGCAGGAGTATAAATAAGGCGCATAGGCATTAAAGCAAAAACAACAAGTGATGGACGGAATGTTGAACATTGTCAAACATTCACCCCCAGTACAGTGATCTGGGCCTAAATCCATCGTTTTTTTGCTGCCCATGCCATTCCAGTTTGGATCCAGCCATATGCAAATCAGTCTTGACCCTGTTCCCCATGGGAACAGTCCAGCCCGAACTTCTAGGCCAGGTCTTCCCTGGACTGGAAACAAGCATCCTGGGACCGGTTTCGGGGTTTCACCCCTCATCAGCCAGGCTAGCTTGAATCCAGTGGCATGGGAAGCACGGGACCCACGTCTGGGCATACCCTTCCCACTTAGGGCGATAAAGCAAAGACAACAAGTGATGGACGGAATGTTCAACATTGTCAAACATTCACCCCCAGTACAGTGATCTGGGCCTAAATCCATCGTTTTTTTGCTGCCCATGCCATTCCAGTTTGGACCCAGCCATATGCAAATCAGTCTTGACCCTGTTCCCCATGGGAACAGTCCAGCCCGAACTGCTAGGCCATGTCTTCCCTGGACTGGAAACAAGCATCCTGGGACCAGTTTCGGGGTTTCACCCCTCATCAGCCAGGCTAGCTTGAATCCAGTGGCATGGGAAGCACGGGACCCACGTCTGGGCATACCCTTCCCACTTAGGGCGACAAAGCAAAAACAACAAGTGATGGGCGGAATGTTGAACATTGTCAAACATTCACCCCCAGTACAGTGATCTGGGCCTAAATCCATCGTTTTTTTGCTGCCCATGCCATTCCAGTTTGGACCCAGCCATATGCAAATCAGTCTTGACCCTGTTCCCCATGGGAACAGTCCAGCCCGAACTGCTAGGCCAGGTCTTCCCTGGACAGGAAACAAGCATCCTGGGACCTGTTTTGGGGTTTCACCCCTCATCAGTTAGGCTAGCTTGAATCCAGTGGCATGGGAAGCACGGGACCCACGTCTGGGCATACCCTTCCCACTTAGGGCGACAAAGCAAAAACAACAAGTGATGGACGGAATGTTAAACATTGTCAAACATTCACCCCCAGTACAGTGATCTGGGCCTAAATCCATCGTTTTTTTGCTGCCCATGCCATTCCAGTTTGGACCCAGCCATATGCAAATCAGTCTTGACCCTGTTCCCCATGGGAACAGTCCAGCCCGAACTGCTAGGCCAGGTCTTCCCTGGACTGGAAACAAGCATCCTGGGACCGGTTTCGGGGTTTCACCCCTCATCAGCCAGCCTAGCTTGAATCCAGTGGCATGGGAAGCACGGGACCCACGTCTGGGCATACCCTTCCCACTTAGGGCGATAAAGCAAAAACAACAAGTGATGGACGGAATGTTGAACATTGTCAAACATTCACCCCCAGTACAGTGATCTGGGCCTAAATCCATCGTTTTGTTGCTGCCCATGCCATTCCAGTTTGGACCCAGCCATATGCAAATCAGTCTTGACCCTGTTCCCCATGGGAACAGTCCAGCCCGAACTGCTAGGCCAGGTCTTCCCTGGACTGGAAACAAGCATCCTGGGACTGGTTTCGGGGTTTCACCCCTCATCAGCCAGGCTAGCTTGAATCCAGTGGCATGGGAAGCACGGGACCAATGTCTGGGCATACCCTTCCCACTTAGGGCAACAAAGCAAAAACAACAAGTGATGGACGGAATGTTGAACATTGTCAAACATTTACCCCCAGTACAGTGATCTGGGCCTAAATCCATCGTTTTTTTTGCTGCCCATGCCATTCCAGTTTGGACCCAGCCATATGCAAATCAGTCTTGACCCTGTTCCCCATGGGGAAAGTCCAGCCCAAACTGCTAGACCAGGTCTTCCCTGGACTGGAAACAAGCATCCTGGGACCGGTTTTGGGGTTTCACCCCTCATCAGCCAGGCTAGCTTGAATCCAGTGGCATAGGAAGCACGGGACCCATGTCTGGGCATACCCTTCCCACTTAGGGCAACAAAGCAAAAACAACAAGTGATGGACGGAATGTTGAACATTGTTAAACATTTACCCCCAGTACAGTGATCTGGGCCTAAATCCATCTTTTTTTGCTGCCCATGCCATTCCAGTTTGGACACAGCCATATGCAAATCAGTCTTGACCCTGTTCCCCATGGGAACAGTCCAGCCTGAACTGCTAGGCCAGGTCTTCCCTGGACTGGAAACAAGCATCCTGGGACCGCTTTCGGGGTTTCACCCCTCATCAGCCAGGCTAGCTTGAACCCAATGGCATGGGAAGCACGGGACCCACGTCTGGGCATACCCTTCCCACTTAGGGCGTCAAAGCAAAAACAACAAGTGATGGACGGAATGTTGAACATTGTCAAACATTCACCCCCAGTACAGTGATCTGGGCCTAAATCCATCGTTTTTTTGCTGCCCATGCCATTCCAGTTTGGACCCTGAAACCGGTCCCAGGATGCTTGTTTCCGGTCCAGTGAGGACCTGGCTTCGCAGTTCGGGCTGGACTGTTCCCATGAGGAACAGGGTCAAGACTGATTTGCATATGGCTGGGTCCAAACTGGGGTGGCATGGTGAGTAAAAGAACGATGGATTAAACCCAGATCTGAGACTGGGGGTGAGTGTTTGACAATGTTCAGCATTTCGTCCATCACTTGTTGTTTTTGCTTTGTCGCCCTAAGTGGGAAGGGTATGCCCAGACGTGGGTCCCGTGCTTCCCATGCCACTGGATTCAAGCTAGCCTGGCTGATGAGGGGTGATACCCTGAAACCGGTCCCAGGATGCTTGTTTCCAGTCCAGTGAGGATCTGGCTTCGCAGTTTGGGCTGGACTGTTCCCATGAGGTACAGGGTCAAGACTGGGGTGGCATGGTGAGCAAAAGAACGATGGATTAAACCCAGATCTGTGACTGGAGGTGAGTGTTTGACAATGTTCAGCATTCCGTCCATCACTTGTTGTTTTTGCATAGGCATTAAAGTCACTTCTTGGACAGGAACAGCTGCTTTGCATGTCATTAACGCAAGGCGGTTTCCCGAATCCAGAAAATGACACACACTGCTGAATTTTGACGTTCGCAGGGTCAGGCATCATAGTATAAATATGGTGTTAGGGCTGCACCAAATGTGCGTAAAACATTTTTTTGCAACATCGGTGCAAACAGAGTAAAAATATGCCCCTTAGTTTGCTCTGTTTTAGTGCAATTATTTAATTATATATTTCCAAGAATGCTGCATTGTTTTTAGTTAGGCCAATGTTTTAGTTTCATGTTATCAGTGCCACTGTGCTAAGGCATTACTATCAAGCGACAAAGATAAACAAACTGTAGGTATTCACATTAGGTACTTTCCCTCTTTGCACTTTCGAGAGAATTGTTTATATGAATTGCCGCCCCAAGCATGTCTTGTTGTCTATTGTTTGGGAACAGACCTACGTCAGGGATCCAATCAGATCTGTATAAATACATCTCTCACAGACAGATAGGCAGAGGGATTCCAATCAGATGCCATCCACACTATCGATGCTGCACATCACCTTGACGCTGGCCCAGTCTTCATGTCCTCATGGAATCTGATCTAGATACCTTATTCCAAGGTAAAGATGGTTGGGGGGCTCTTCACATGGACACGACATTGGCAGATTACGTGAACCATACCTAGCTCTCTTTAGGTTAGGGGTTAGGTTCATCATGTTAGGATATTAGAACATATATAATATCTAATGTCATTTTATGTTATTGCAAGATGGTGGGGGTCTTTGTACTAATGACCCTTGTTTTCACAATTCTGTTTCTTGCACTGTTCATTATCCTAATCATTGCAGCCCATGAAATTTATCATTGATTGCAGTATTTTGAATAAAAACCTATTAAGCTTTTACTGCATCTCCTTCATTGTCTGTGTGTTTGATTGAGACATATTGCTCATGTGAGAAAGGGATAATTTCCATTTAACCACAACATTCCCTGAGATGTCGCACTCTTGAGTCCATGTGTAATGGCTGCGACAAATCACCTTTTACTGTATAGGTTTTTGGGAGGTACCGCTTGTGAGCCGGAAGGGTTGGGATAACAGTTGCGACTTGTTGTAGGATTGGCATAGTCGCCTACAAGCATAAGTACTGTCATCCTTAAACCAGCAGTCTTGCCCAGAGCAAGAGTCAAACTATGACAGTAGTGTTACAGACTATAATTCTGTTTAGGTCCCAGGTGGATTTCCTCACATCAACAGACCTAAATGATAATTTTTTTCTTGTTTCCATGCATGAACAATCCCAAAATATCCTGAGTTTTGCTTTGGGACAAAATCATTATCTGTTCAACGACCTTCCATTTGCAATAATAAGTGATCCAAGAGTATTCAAATGGGATTGACTCCAATTTGCAACTGAACGATATTCAAATATTTCCTTATTTAAATGATTTATACATTTGTGTGCCTTCTTTTTTAAAGGTAGAAAGACATACATTCCGTATCAAAAACTCTAAAAGAATTTTTGATTTCTTTTAAACACAGAGAAATCAGATTTTGCTCAAGCTCAACAATAACATTTCACAAGACCTAGATTTCACATAGATGCAGACTAAGGCACTCATTATGACTTTGGCGGTCTACAACATAGACCGTCGAAGTGCCGCCAGCCACAAGACTGCCACTGATGGTGGTCATCAGGCCACCATATTCTGACTGCTGGTGGCTCTTAGCCATAAATTAGGCAGAGCCACCAGCAGCCATAATGGTGGTTGGTGGTGCAGTGGAGGTTGCTCCGCTAGCACCGCCACATCAACACAACACCACCACGCCTATTACGACTTAGTAATAAGCATGGTGGTGTGTTGGTGGGGCGCTGGTGGCGGAGCAAGCGCCATGGACCCTGTTCCCTCTCAGAAGACCACCATGACCACCAGGTAAGGTGATCGACCAACAGGGGAGTGAAGGGGTGTTGAGTGTTGTGTGCGTGAATGGGGGGGGTGTTTGTGTGAACGGAGGGTGTTGGGGTGTTGTGTGTGTTTGTGTGCGTGTGTATGCAAGTGTATGTGTGCGTGTGTGAATGGGTGTATGGTGGGGGTAGGGGGAGTTGTGTCCGTGTGTGCATGTGTGTGTGAATGAGTGTGTGTGTATATGTGCCTGTGTGGATTTATGGGGGGTTCAGAATGGGGATCGTGGGGGGACGGGGGTTCAGAATTGGGACCAGGGGAGTGGACTTCAGAATGGGGATCGGGGACTGTGGTTCAGAATGGGGATCGGGGTGTCACTGCTTGGGGGGGTGGGGACTTCTGATGGGGTCGGTGGTGGGGGAGGGTCCTACATGGAGGGGGGTTGGGGAGCCCTGTGGTGGCGGGCGACAGGAATGAGCATTCCTGTCTCCAGTATCGTTACCATCAGTGATTCCGTGGTGGGGCTGCCACCACAGAATCCCTGGTGGTAAGGATGCTCAAAATACTGCAGGTGGTGTTAGGTGGACCGCCGGGTCGAAGGTGGACAACCTTCAGCCAGGCGGTCCTACTCCCCGGTGGTACAGGTGGTGCACTGGCTGCAATACAGCCAGTTCACTTCCATTGTCATAATTTGGCGGTCCTGCACCGCACAGTTATTGGTGGTCTGACCGCCACCACAAACGTGGCGGAGCAGGACCGCCAGGGTCATAATGACCCCCTAGGTCTGTCTTACAGCAAAAATAATGGAAAATCTCCAATACAAATTAAATAACTTGCTACAAAAATACTTTGCATTGACAAGGGCATTTCTAACACTACAGCTACTACACTGCAGTGAATCGGTCAAAACTAAATCTGAATCCTTTTATTCAACACTTGCACAGCAGGAGCTCAGAGCGGATTAGCAGACCACCTGAGCATGAACTTTCCCTCAACTAGGCCATTTTAACTACATTCCCCTAGCTTTCAGGATAATGCTGTTAATGGAGAGAATGGGGATGCCTGGTAGGGAGCTATTTGCTCCTCCAGAGGATTTAATTTTTTGTTCAAAGACCCAGTGCAACAGAGTATGGAGATACCCACTCAATTCACTAGTCTCAGGGACTATTATATACTTTCCCCCCCATTCTCATTCTCCAGAAGGGGCTGAAAACGATACAAAGGGAGAAGATGAAGGTACTTTTGGTTCCCTTTTTCTGGCCAAGGAGATTTGGGTTTTTCACTGATAAATTAGCTTTACCAGAGACCATGTCTTATTCCATTGTTTCCCAATCCACACCCATAGTCAAATAAATTGCATCAATCACTAATACACCTTCACCTAATGATATGGCTACTGAAAGGCTGAAATTACAATAGTAGGAATGTTCCGAAGACGTAGCTTTTGATTTTCAGTAAAGTCCTGTGGTTTTTAGCAGAATGTCATACACCAGTGCTTCTTAACCTTTAGACTTCAGTGCCTCCCCCACCCCAAATCACTACTGGAAGCGTTTGATCCCAACCTGAACATTTTGTATGATTTGATCCTAAAACAATACACAAAATTACAGAAACGTGTATACATCAAACATTACACAAATTGTTACATATTTTGTTTAGCTCACAAACAAAAACATGCAAATATCAAAAACATGATTTTTAATGGGAAGGTTAGAATTTTCAAACTGTACTTTTTACTTTTCTTTCTAAAAGATCAAGTGAAATGCTAGACTATATATATATATGTATATATATGTATATTATATATATAATGTAACTATATATATTATAGAGCAGAATTGTACAGCATTATATGAATAAGTGCAATTAATACAATACAGAAGAGTAATTTATCACACGGGGCTATTTATCTACAAAATATATTATGGACCTGCAAAAATAAAAAGTCTGGATCAAAAACCCTACAAATTCGCATTAGGACAGGCGATAGTTTCGAAATAACAAAAATATAATGAGGAATATAGTTTTAAGAAGACAAGATATAATAAAGTGCTGACATGCCTCATATAGTTCCTAGTCATGAAATTAAAACATCTTATCATTGATCTCAATTGCACACAATGAAAGTGAAATAGCAGCAATAAGCAAATACAGGAGCACAAGACAAGATACTAATGTGCAATTCAATGAGGAGTCAAAATACTGTGCATAAAGTGCCAATGTGCCTCATAGAGTCCCAGGTTGTAAAGTTTAACCATCATATCATTGATCCCAATTTTGTGGATTAAAAATGTTAAAACAGCAATAAACGAATACTGTGGCATAAGACAAGATAGTAAAGTGCATTCGTGCTGTGGCTCTGAATGTTTTAGATACAACTTCAAGAACACCTTCTGCACCATTTAAAAATTTTGGGGTAGACAGAGCCGTCAAAATATCCTAGGTAGTACTACTAAAAGGTCAGGGCCTGCCTTTTTCATTAAATCAAGCTACGGCCAAGATTCATCGAATCTCCTTAACCCCCCTACATGTCTTACTTATGCCTCCTCCAACTTCTTAATTTTGAGCATTGTATTTCATCAATTTTGGTATGTTGGAACTCTATATGTCCTCCACTTTAGTAAACTCAACGGGTGAGCAATTGAAAATGCTTTTGATATAAACACCTGTCTCCATTTCCCAATAGTAGAGCACTGGCTCTGCTTACTGAGCCCAAAAAGTAATAAAAAAGCCTCTGAATCCACCTTAACCTAGAGAACAAGACTGAGAGCAGAAATTAGCTGTTCCCAAAAATTTCCCAGCATGTATTAATAATATTGAGCCAAGCTCATCCCCCTACTGCTGGCATCTAAAGCACCGATCCTCAACAAATGGATACATTCTATGAACGGCTGCAGTGGTATAATAAGCCATCCATCGGGATAGAAAGACATCCTCTTAAAATTTGCCACTCTGCCAGTCCCCCTCCAAGAGGCAACATTGTGTAGTCAAACAGATGTTTTCTAAAAGAAAGTGCTGCTGTACCCCTTGGTTCCTAAATTATCTATACCAATTTCCCAACCCCGTAAGCTTGGACCTTAAAGGTGAGTGTATAGCAGGACGAGTGGCTTGACTAGATTCTTGACAGTTATTCCTCAGAAAATGGCTAATCTGTTGACAACCTAAAAAAAAACGATTGCAGCAATTACCACAAAGAGCATAACATTCTTGCCATTTAATGCAGTTACCCCTTAGAAAAAGGTGCCCCAGCTTCTTCAGTCCATAGGGTCTTCAAAATCTGACCTGAGTATCCGATACTGTCAACCCAACACAATGGGACTCCTTAAATGTAGGATACATGTAACCTAATGGAATATGATTAAAATGATACACTGCTAGATTCACACCTATAGGTCCTGAAGCACCTTGTGTCAAGTCTTTTTAGGGAACTTTGTGATCCTGATAAAAACTTGCAGGCGAGTTCAGCTTCCTGAATCATTTTGTTTATAAAAAAGAGATCAACTGCCCCCCTTCCATCCAATGGTCTTGACAAAGCATTTAAAAGGCTGCCTCATTAGTCTGAACATGGGGAACAGCCAACCCACCCAGTGCAATATCCAATTAAAGTACTGATTATTTTACCCTAGTTACCTTCCTGTTCCAAAGAAAATGTCAAAAAAGTGGATCCAAATACCTGAATTAGCTCTTACCAACTTTAATGGGAACATTTAAGAAGAGAAAAAAAAGCAAATGTAGAATGGACATTTTAATAAGAGCTACCCTACAAACCAATGTTAGGGGACGAAGTGCCCATCTGCTGAGTATGCTCTTAGTTTTCTTCAACATTGCTACATAATTCAATTGAAAGAGCTGCGAGTAGTTATTCATCACAAATACCCCCAGATAACATATCAGACTTTAGTAGCAAGCTTGCTGCTGCAGGGAGATGGGAATATTACTAAGTATTATTAAGCTGAAGTATTGAAAAGAAGCAGATTGGTTTTATCTTGTTTAATTATACAGCCCCCCAATTTTAACCTGGCCAAACTCCCCCAACACTCTCTGGACATTCTCCTTATCAGGCTTCAAATACAAGGTCATGTCACCAGCGAACATCTTTAATTTAGCCATATCGCGCACAGGGGCCTTGATCACCTCATTGCTGAATCCTGGTCACCAGGGTCTCTATAAAGAAAGTAAATAGGATGGCTGAAAAAGGACACTCCGGATGAGTTCCCCTGTTGCTCACCACTGTTCCTGCAAGGCTAGAATTCACACAAATCTTTGCTTGTGCCCCTTGATATAAATTTCCCAGGTCTGATAAAACTTGGGCAGGAAAACCAAACGTCTCGAGACCACAAAACAGAGTGTCCCAGTTAGCCAGATCAAATGCTTTCTTTGCATCAACCATAATACCTGTTGCTCTGGTCTGGTTAACTGAGAAATAGTCTAGCACATGTATAGGAAAGCCTGTGTTCACAGTCACCAACCAACCAGCCACATAGCCGGCCTGATCAATATGAATTAGACACTGGGCAACTGGACTAATGCGAATAGCCCATATTTTCATTAGGAGCTTGTAATCAGCATTAAGAACCCTAATGGGTGTATATGAATTGACATCAATAGGATTCTTACCTTTCTTCAATAAACTGACAATCATAGATTCCTTAAAAAATTATGGAACTTCTCCTCCCTCCTTCACAAAGTTAAACGAATCACCCAAGAAAGGTACAAGTTCAGTTGGAAAGGTTTTATAAAACTTGGCCGGGAAACCATCATTACCATAAGTCTTTCCACTAAGCATTGTGGTAAGGGCTTCCTGTACCTCTGCCACAGGTTTTGTAGCAAAAATCTTTTTAGCTTGAGAGTGTGGACTGGTAGTATTGGGTTATGCTTGACTGTGGGATCGAATAACTAGTTCTGTACATGGTTCTATAGCGCTGAAGAAAAGCTTGGGACACTTTGGCATTTTCAAAAGCTGATTCTCCCGTAGCAGGGTTCTGTACTTCGATTCCAAATGAGGCAACCCGCTTCACCTGTGTTGACCAGGCCAAAAGTTTCCAGATCTGTTGTCCCTCTTCGTAGAACCATTGCTGAAATGTGCGAGAGCTATTAATTTCTTCCGTAAAAAAAAAAATGCCCTCAAATTTTGCTTAGCCTGTTCAAGATAGTTCTCTAAAAGGGGGCTGTAAGCATTGAGGTCTATTCTTGGTCTGCAGGGCTTGGCCTACTGCCGAGTGCAACTGTGCCATTTGGTCTATACACACTTTATTTTGCTGAGCCTTATAAGCAATAACCTGCTGCCAGGTTGCAGCCTTACAAGCTTCCCACACTTAAAACAAAGAGACCATTTCCTCATGAAACCATTCGAAATCCTGAAGACATTTCCTTATTTTCATAATTCAGTATTGATTAGAGAGAAGAGCCCGGTCCAGCTGCCACCTAGGAGTATTACCCCTAGTTGTATCCAGTTCTATCACAAAGGTGACCAGTGAAAGGTCAGAAAAAGGTTAGCCCAAATATCAGAACCAACCCTTTTTGATAGAATGAGAAATTAGAAAAAAATCTGTACGGGAGGTGGTATGAAATTAATGTGAGAATCAAGTGTATTGTGAGGTACCTGGCTGGTCACTACGCAGTGGATCAGTTCATTGAAAATCGTGCTTCAGCATATTGATCACTCTTTTTGTTTGGGGCTTCAATTGTTTTTTAGCTTTATTCAATGTGTCCAAGGCTAACTCCTGAATAAAATTAAAATCACCTTCTAAAACTATCGGCCCCACTGCTCCCATAGCAATATTGTAGATCTGTGACAATGAGCCTACCTCATCAAAAACTGGGGCGTCATAGTTGTTCAAATTTAAAGCGGTCACATTAGTGAAGACTTTAAGCCATTGCCATCTTCTATGAGGATCTTTCATTACGTAATTTAGCAGCCAATCAAGTCCCCTCCCTAGAAAAATCGCACCACCCCCTTACTGCCTGGCCCGCTGAAGCAAAATAAGCATGTGAGAACTGCTTGGAAATGAACACTTCTGGCCAGTTATTCTTAGGATGGGTCTCTTGTAAAAAATAACACTGCTGGAGCAAAAAAAAACAACCATCTAATCAGCCCCCCATATTTTGATCTGTGTGCCATTCTGTTAACATTACAAGAGAAAAATCTAACTTTAAGACCTTTTATGTAGGTACCTCTTCCTAGCTAGTAACTCTTATGTCACTAATCATGAACACTTTAAATCCTATAATGATTCTGCTCCTTTTAATTATCTGTACTCCCTACCACCCCTGTAACCCACCCCAAAAACCCAAGGTTAGCCTGCCCCCAAAAAATAAAAAAAATACCCTGTTAGAAATTGGGTCTCTAGTTGGCAGAGGTTTACACACTTGTCCAAGTAGTGACCGCAATCCTAGTCTGGGTAAGTCACAACAGAACCCAAATTATCCTGTGCTCAGCCTCTGGTAGCTTGGCACAGAGCAGGCATGCTTAACTTATAAGGCAATGTGTAAAGTACTTGTGCAATAACTCATACAGTAACACAGTGAAAACACTACAAAAATACACCATACAGGTTTAGGAAAATATATATTTATCTGAATAAAATAAGGTCAAAACAATGAAACTCTAATTTACACAATCAAACTTATGAATTTATAAAGATGAAATCCCACTAAGCACTTAGAAACACAATAGCTCCAACTGGGGCTACACGGCATCATTGAAGGAGTTGTTCCAAACAATCCGATGTCATAGGTGTTGGTCACGAAGTCGCATGGAACCCCAGGCACAATACTTTTGAAAACAAAGAAACAAAGATGATGCACAGAGTCATGGAGGTGATGCGTCACTGGAGCCGGTGAGGCGTCAGTCCCTTATGGTGTCCGGGGAGGTCAGGCATCGGTTCCGCACTGCGAGGCAAGGGGGGATGAGGCGTTGGGTCTGTCTGGTTGCAGGGGAACTGGTGCGGCATCAGTGGCGAACTGCCGGTTCCTTGTGTCCCAGAGGAGTTGATGGATCCAGTCGGTCAAGACGTAATGTGTTGACTTAACAATGTCGCAATCACACTGCAGGACGTCAGCAGCTTTGCGGCGATGTCAGTATGTATTGCAGGCCACCGTTGTTGCATGCAACTAGGACCATGGAGCCTGAGAAGGCAGCAGTGTGGCGTTGTGCAGCGGTGTCTGTGCTGGAGCCTCTGGAGTTGGTCGAGGAGTTGCTGAAGTCGGAGAACTAGCTAGAAGCTAGTAGGTGAAGTCTTTGCTGGCACCGAGACTTCAGAACGGGAGGCAAGCTCAATCCAAGTTCTTGGACAGCACTTTTGGGGAAGGCAGAGTTCTTCCAGCAAAGTCAGAGGCCAGCAGGCATCAGGGCAACAAGCATGGCAGCATTCCTTCTCAGCAAAGCAGTCCAGATGAGTCCTTTGGGCACCCAGGCAGTTCATCTGACAGAGTTCAGGTGTAGCTCCAGAAGTGTTTGATTTGCTGGAGTCTGAGACCCAGTTTATATACCCATAATTGAGGTGGAGAAACATCACCTGTCCTGTCTGCCAGGATCCCTGTGGGGGGTTATCAGTCCTTTGTGTGACAGTCCTTTGTGTGAGGGCAGGTCACTGGCCTTTGAAGTGTAAGAGAGAGACCCTCCACCCTTCCTGCCCAGGGAGATCCATTCAGTATGCAGGTGAATGCAGATGTGACTGAGTATCCTTAAGGTTGTGTGGGTGGAATGCACAAGGAGAGCTGTCAACCAGCATAGACCGAATGTGGATTGGGGACAGGGATCTAAGGTACAGATGGCAGTAAGTGCAGATAAATCCACACTTAATAAAAGGGACATTTCTAAAATAATAACATTAAATCCACCTTCACCAGTAAGCAGGATTTTCTGCTACCATTCTGTCAATGCTAAACATGACAGGGCTACTCCTTCCAGATCAGAATCTACCACTTAAAAGCATATGAGGGCAGTTCTAATGCTAGTCTATGAAAGGAGCAAGCCTCACAATAGTGGAAAATGAATTAGTGAGTTTTTCACTACCAGGTCATGTAAAATACATAATTACATGCCCTGCCTTTTACCTAGATAGCATCGTGCCCTATGGGTCACCTAAGGCCTACTTTATGGGTGACATATGTAGAAAAAGGAGAGTTTAAGGCTTGGCAAGTAGCTTTAAATACCAAGTCGAAATGGCAGTGAAACTGCACACACAGGCCTTGCAATGGCAGGCCTGAGAAAGGGTTAAGGGGCTACTTATATGGGTGGTACAAGTAGTGCTGCAGGCCCACTAGTAGCATTTAATTTACAGGCCCTGGGTACCTCTAGTGTACTTTACTAGAGACTTACAAGTAGACTAAATATGCCAATTGGGTTGGAACCAATGTTACCATGTTTAGGGGAGAGAGTACATGCACTTTAGCACGGGTCAGCAGCGGTAAAGTCCGCAGAGTCCTAAAACCAGCAAAAATAAGGTCAGAAAAGTGAAGATGACCACCCTAAGCCTGTCAGGTCTAACAAACCTAAAACCCAGCTAGGAAGGAATTGTCCTCAATACCACTCTCGCAACTCTTTTAACCAAATGGGGCGCCATTGAACTGCACCGTTGAACACACATGGCCCTCACGCCACCTCCACCACTGCCACCAAACATAACTCTGGCATCATCAACCTCTGTGTCATCATCAAGACCAAGAAGTGGTGCATCGTTCAAGATTAATAAATTAGAAATTGTCTGTGGAGGCTTCTGCACCTCCACCGAACTAACTCCTCATGTGAGAGGAGAGGCTCAGAAGTTGGAGCCAAGTGAACACTTAACCTTGAAGACACATCTATCCTACCTGTAAATCCTCAGGGTTAGCGACCTGGTGGAGATCGTCATCATCATGGCATAACCAAAAAAATAGTCAGGACTGATGAGAGATATTCTGCAGAAGCTCATAGGCCTCTGTCAGACTTGAAAACTACTGATACTGCCTCTTAACCAACACCTTCAATTTAGATTGTTGTGCAATGGTTGTTTGAACACCGTGCACTTTAACCCCTTGGATGCCCAGGACGTAATGGTTATGCCCTCGGCTGCAACGCTCAGGTGCTGAGAAGGTAACCCTCACGTCCTGGTAGGACCCCCCTTCCATGGGCAGGAATGGAACACCAGGGATTTCTGTATTTGGTGAAATTGGCATGAGGGGAGCGTCTCCTTGGGCAAGGGCTGTTCCCCGAGGTGGATATTTTTTAGAAGGCTTTTTCCGTCCACCCTGGGGGCAGATCAACCTACTGTAATCAGGCCGATTTGCCCCCGGGGGGGGCAGAAACCACTAGATGCCAGGGTTAAAACATTTTTGGTGTATTTACTTTTTACACGTGGGGAGCGACCCCTTAGGCAAGAGTCGCTCCCCTGGGGGGCAAATTATCTTTAGGCCATTTCTGCCCCCCTATTTTAATTAGGCCGATCTGCCCCCAAGGTGGGCAGAAACCACTAGACACCCGGGATATTTTACTGGGCCATTTCTGCCCCCCTGGGGGCAGATCGGCCTATTTCTATTAGGCTAATCAGCCCCTGTGGGGCAGAAACCACTTACGCACCAGGGATTGTTGGGTGGGTGTGTGTTTT
The DNA here is from genome assembly GCF_031143425.1 of Pleurodeles waltl. Lineage (NCBI taxonomy): Eukaryota > Metazoa > Chordata > Amphibia > Caudata > Salamandridae > Pleurodeles > Pleurodeles waltl. The sequence goes on from NC_090449.1 coordinate 272,497,888, forward strand.
GTTTGGGGGGGCAGCCCCTTGGGCATGGATCGCTCCCCATGGGGGCACATTACTGTTGGCCATTTCTTTCCCCCTTGGGGGCAGATCGGCCAATTTTAGTAAGACCCATCTGCCCCCAAAGGGGGCAGGAAACCCACTAGAGACCAGGGAAGATTTTATTTTCAAACAAAGAGGGTGGGGGTATGGCCATAGTCCCACCCCAAATAAATGTGGACAAAGGTCTTCTGCCCACTGGTGGCAATTACCCCTGATCTACTCCCCGGGGAGCAGAAGCCTACTAGATACCAGGTAATAAAATAAATAAAAATAGTGGGGTGGTGGCTACCAACCAGTATGGGCATGGTTATGCCCCATCCCAACTGAAGGGGGGTAACAGTCTTTTAGCTCTCCCCCACACACTAAAGCATCTTATCCTATGGCAAGCAAGACGACTTTTGATTATTTGGGGTTTTGGTTTTACCTTTCAGCCATGAGAGCTTGTCTAACTCTCATAATCGTCCCACTTAGAATGGTGAGGGCTGCACTTTTTGGACTTTAGGACACTGCCATGTGGAAAAATCTATGAGACCTAGACACATCTGAAAACTAAACATCTGGGTGAGTCCAGGGTGGTGTGCTTCACATGCACCCCACACCAATTTCTTACCCACGATGCCCTGCAAACCTCCAACTTTGCTGGAAATCACACATTTTCCCCACATTTTTATGATGGAACATTCCGGAATTTCCAGGAATCCACAAAATTCCCACCACCCAGCATTGTCGCATCTATACCAATAAAAATTCTGCCCCACTTGTAAGTCTAAAAATTTTATTTTCAAACTGCCCTTTTGGACCTGCTTTGGTTCCCCCCTCAATTCTGACATGCTTTTGGCTCACCCCTATCACAGACACTTGGCCCACCTACACAAGTGAGGTATCGTTTTTACTGGGAGACTGAGGGGAACGTTGGGTGGTAGGAAATTTGTTCCGGTGCGGTGATCCCACACAGAAATGTGGGAAAAATGAGATTTTTTAGCTAAATTTGAGGTTTGCTGAGGACTCTGTGAAAGAAAACACAGGGGGATCCACGCAAGTCACAGCTTACTGGACTCCCTCGGGTGTCTAGTTTTCAGAAATATTTGGGTTTGGTAGTTTTCCCTAGATGACTACTGAGCCCAGGACCAAAAAAGCAGATGAACCCCCTCAAAAAACAGGTAATTTTGTATTTGATATTTTGATGTGTCCACATAGGTGGTCATTACAACCCTGGCGGACGGTGTTAAAGCTGCGGAAATACCGCAAACAGGCCGGCGGACAAAAAAAGGGAATTATGACCCTGGCGGTAACCGGCAACAAAGACAGCCACTTTAACACACCGCCCGCCACGGCGGTACAGACAAACAGCGTGGCGGTCACCGCCAACAGACAGGCGGAAGACAATGTACCGCCCACCCTATCACAACAGGCCTATCCGCCACCTTTTCCGGGGCGGATTCTCCGTGGATAAAAACATGGCGGAAACAGCTTTTGCTATGGGAAAACGCTCACCTCAACACACTCCACGAGGAACGACGATTCCATGGATCCGGAATTCCAAATACTACCTGCCCTTGTCTTTCTGCTCCTCTACGAACAACAGCGACGTAGGCGCAGAACATACCGGTGAGTACTGCATCTACGACACGGGGAAAGGGGAGGCAAAAGTTAGGGGGACACCCACTAAACACCCCCACCCTCGCATATCACAACATACACACCAATGCAGTCAAAAATATCACATGAACAACCCACAATTGCCCCGGAAGAATGCAAAGACAAAGCGAATTGCGGGCAAACATTGTAATGTGCCAATATACATGTCATATAAAAATATACTGAATTAATCTCGAAATCTGTCATAATTATATATACAATACAAGAAGTAGTGCAGATATGTACACAACAATGTCCGTGCACCAACAGTCCAAAAATGCATGGGTGAGGCCCACAATAGATACCTGACCAAAATCCGAGAGAACACTGCCGGGGCATCAGATAGAAACACTACAGGCACCTCAGGGGGAAGGGAAGGGGGGGCACCTCAGCCGGATGAATGCAAAGCCAGATCCACGATGGGGCTCCATGCCCATTGATGTATCCTGGGGAGTGCAAAGCCACAGTCTCACAAGTCTATACAGTGGGTGGTTTCCCCACTGTACCATCCTGGGGAGTGCAAAGCCACAGTCTCACAAGTCTTTACAGTGGGTGTTTTGCCCACTGTACCATCCTGGGGAGTGCAAAGCCACAGTCTCACAAGTCTTTACAGTGGGTGGTTTGCCCACTGTACCATCCTGGGGAGTGCAAAGCCACAGTCTCACAAGTCTTTACAGTGGGTGTTTTACCCACTGCACCATCCTGGGGAGTGCAAAGCCACAGTCTCACAAGTCTTTACAGTGTGTGGTTTGCCCACTGTACCATCCTGGGGAGTGCAAAGTCACATTATCGCAAGTAGATGCAGTTCTCAACTGGTACTGGGTGGGACTGGTGCCCAGACTGGATGAGTCTCCCCGTGAAAGTTCCTGTCCTGTCACTGTCCCAGCTGCACATGGGATAACGATGCCTGATGTGGCGGCCTATTCATACCCACACGGTCTTTGCCCTGTTCAGCGGTGCTTTGACATGGCATTCTTGGCCTTGTTCAGCGGTGCTTTGACATGGCAGTCTTGGTCTTGTTCAGCGGTGCTTTGCCATGGCGGTCTTGGCCTTGTTCAGCGGTGCTTTTCCATGGCGGTCTTTGCCCTGTTCAGCGGTGCTTTGCCATGGCGGTCTTTGCCCTGTTCAGCGGTGCTTTGCCATGGAGGTCTTTGCCCTGTTCAGCGGTGCTTTGACATGGCGCTTTGCCATGGCGGTATTTGCCCTGTTCAGCGGTGCTTTGCCATGGCGGTCTTTGCCCTGTTCAGCGGTGCTTTGACATGGCAGTCTTGGCCTTGTTCAGCGGTGCTTTGACATGGCAGTCTTGGCCTTGTTCAGCGGTGCTTTGCCATGGCGGTCTTTGATCTGTTCAGCGGTCTTCACCATGGCGGTCTTTGCCCTGTTCAGCTGTGCTTTGCCATGGCGGTCTATGGACTGTTCAGCAGTGCTTTGCCATGGCGGTCTTTGCCCTGTTCAGCGGTGCTTTGCCATGGGGGTCTTTGCCCTGTTCAGCGGTGCTTTGCCATGGCGGTCTTTGCCCTGTTCTGCGGTGCTTTGACATGGCAGTCTTGGCCTTGTTCAGCGGTGCTTTGACATGGCAGTCTTGGCCTTGTTCAGCGGTGCTTTGCCATGGCGGTCTTTGCCCTGTTCAGCGGTCTTCACCATGGCGGTCTTTGCCCTGTTCAGCGGTGCTTTGCCATGGCGGTCTATGGACTGTTTAGCGGTGCTTTGCCATGGCGGTCTTTGCCCTGTTCAGCGGTGCTTTGCCATGGCGGTCTATGGACTGTTCAGCGGTGCTCTGACATGGTGGTTCGGATACTGACATTGGTGTGTGGCATGACGAACTCCACACTGGACATTGGTGTGTGGCATGACATGACGAACTCCACACTGGACATTGGTGTGTGGCATGACGAACTCCACACTGGACATTGGTGTGTGGCTTGACGTTCCATCATCGCCCAACGGGGCTGTGGGATCCTGGTCCCTCCTGGGCACTGACTCCGGCGGTGGTCTCCTGACCAGTAACAAGACTTGGGCCCTCCTGGGCACTGACTCCGGCGGTGGTCTCCTGACCAGTAACAAGATTTGGGCCCTCCTGGGCACTGACTCCGGCAGTGGTGGTGGTCTCCTGACCAGTAACAATACTTGGGCCCTCCTGGCCAATGACTCTGGCGGTGGTCTCTGGACCAGTGACGATACTTGGGCCCTCCTGGGCAATGACTCTGGCGGTGGTCTCCTGACCAGTAACGAGACTTGGGCCCTCCTGGGCACTGACTCCGGGGGTGGCGGTGGTCTCCTGACCAGTAACGATACTTGGGCCCTCCTTGGCAATGACTCTGGCGGTGGTCTCCTGACCAGTAACGAGACTTGCGCACCCCTGGGCACTGACTCCAGCGGTGGTCTCCTGACCAGTAACGAGACTTGGGCCCTCCTGGGCACTGACTCCGGCGGTGGTCTCCTGACCAGTAACAAGACTTGGGCCCTCCTAGGCACTGACTCCGGCGGTGGCGGTGGTCTCCTGACCAGTAACGATACTTGGGCCCTCCTGGCCAATGACTCTGGCGGTGGTCTCTGGACCAGTGACGATACTTGGGCCCTCCTGGGCAATGACTCTGGCGGTGGTCTCCTGACAAGTAACGAGACTTGGGCCCTCCTGGGCACTGACTCCGGTGGTGGCGGTGGTCTCCTGACCAGTAACGATACTTGGGCCCTCCTGGGCAATGACTCTGGCGGTGGTCTCCTGACCAGTAACGATACTTGGGCCCTCCTGGGCAAGGACTCTGGCGGTGGTCTCCTGACCAGTGACGATACTTGGGCCCTCCTGGGCAATGACTCTGGCGGTGGTCTCCTGACCAGTAACGATACTTGGGCCCTCCTGGGAAATGACTCTGGCGGTGGTCTCTGGACCAGTGACGATACTTGGGCCCTCCTGGGCACTGACTCCGGCGGTGGTCTCCTGACCAGTAACGATGGTGCTGGCGGTTGTGTCTGGACCGCCGGAAATGATGGCGCACTTCTCCGCCATGACACTCACAAGAGGCTGGGCAGACTTCCTCTGGACCTTCCCCACCTTCTTTGGAGTTACAGCTGACTCACCAATCGCCTTCGATCCGATTTCAGTTGTTGTCCCACCAGGAATCTTGACACGGTCCCGTCGTCCACTCTCCAATTTCAGAGCCTTTACAGGGGGTGGGCTACCAGTGCCTTGGCTCCGGGTCCTACTGCCTGCCCTGGTGGACGGTGCACTCCAAAAACCTGGAACACGCACCACTGGCACTGGAGGCTTTTTGGCTGAGGCGCTACAACGGGACTGATGAACTGGAGGGGGGGTGGGGGCAAACAGATCAATTTGACAGAGGGACAGTTTCTGACGGACACTGGGATGGGTAGCTGGAGTGGGTCTGGGAGTGGAGGTAGAGGAGGTGGTTGTAGGAGGTGTCACTTTAGCTGTTTTGGGTGCAGGTTCAGGTACTGGAGGCTGTCGTGAGGTGGATGGATGTTGGGTGATTGATTGCCGGCGTTTGGGTACTTTGGGAGGGGGCGTCATAGACACACTGGGAGAGGACACAGGGGACGTGTAAATGGCAGTGGAGGTGGTGAGTACAGGTGAGCGGCTTGTGGTGCTGGGTGTCCTGGTGCGAGTCCTAGTGCCTGTAGATGTGGTGCATGCAGGTGTGTGTGTAGACGACACTGGGAGGGAGGAGGGAGAAGAGGAGGAGGGGGACACAGTGGAGACAGTGGATGTTGCTCTGTCTGTATGGGAGTGTTGCTTGTGTGAGTGCCTGTGGTGTGTGTGGTGCCTATGTTTGCTTGAGCTACTTTTGCGTGTTGACTTGTGTGCCTGTTGGTCTGTAGGTGTGCTTGGGATGGGCTGGGGTACAGGGGATTGGGTCTGGGTGGAGGAAGTTGGAGAGGGGAGGCTGGACACAGGGACAATGGCTGCCATCAGTGCTGAGGCCAGAGATTGCAGGGTTCGCTGAAGGACAGCCTGACCAGAATGAATGCCTTCCAGGAATGCATTACCGTGTTTCAACTCTCGTTCTACACCCTGGATGGCATTCGCAATGGTAGACTGCCCAACAGTGAGTGACCTGAGGAGGTCAATGGCCTCCTCACTGAGGGCAGCAGGGGTGACTGGGGCAGGGCCTGAGGTGCCTTGGGCGAAGGTGATGCCCACCCTCCTGGGTGAGCGGGCACGGGACACACACTGAGGGGCTGCTGGGAGGGCGGTGCTGGTAGGGGAGGTGGCGGCTGTACCTGTAGAAGTGGGGCGCACAGATGGTGCCGCCACCACAGGGGAGCTCACATCGGCGGACGTGTCAGTGTCGCTGGTTGGTGATCCTGTGGCCGACGTGAAGCTCCCCTCGCCCTCCGTCCCACTGGTGCATTCAGAGTCTGTGGTGTGGCCCTCCATGGCCATGTGGGATGCAGCTCCCTGGGGCTCCGGTGCCACTGTACCTCCGCCTGATGATGCTGATGTACAAAAGGACAGGGAGAGCAGGAAAAGGGGGGGAGACAGAAGAAAGAGAGTTTTAGTGCATGGCATACCGCTAACGTTGGCGGACAAGACAGACGCAGCAGCCCCATGCATTACGCCATGCTCCTGCCCTCTGCACATGCAATTTCTGGGATATGGCCTACATGGCAATGGTAGAAATCTGCCCACATGGATGGCAAAGGGGCAACTATACATCAACTTGCCTCTGTTCTGAGCTGGAGTAGAGTGCCACATGGCCTACATTATGGAGGGGCCTTGCCTACCTAACTCGCCCTGGCCTAGGGAAACCCACAGCCCACCTCCCCCACCCAGACACCTCCACTGCACGCAAAGTCCCCAGAATGAGGTTGTACTCACCCCCTTGTGTCTGCTGTGATGTCCTTAAGCGCCCATCCAACTCCGGGTAGGCCACCGCCAGGATCCGGAACATCAGGGGGGTCATGGTGCGACGGGCACCCCTCTCACGTTGGGAGGCCATCCCCAGCTGAGCCTCCGCCGTCTTCTTGCTGCAGCGGCGAATGTCCTCCCATCTCTTACGGCAGTGGGTGCTCCGTCTCTGGTGGGCCCCCAGGGTCCGGACCTCCTTGGCGATGGCACGCCAAATGTCCCTATTCTGGTGGGCGCTGACCTACATGACATGAACAAGGGAAGAGGAACAGTCATTACCTACTGCACCATCAATGTGGGTGGCCCCCTCCCAACTCGGTCCATGTGGCCCATTCATCCCCATGCATAACTGTTCTATGTACTCTGCCTCCTTCCCTCTTCCACCCAGCCCTCTCCACCCAGGCCTAGCCCATACAACGTGCTCCCTGTGTACTAAACTGTTGGACTGTAGGACCGTAGAGTAGCGTGTACTGGGGGAGGACCCCATCCACAAGTTTCTCCAACTCCTGTGCAGTGAAGGCAGGGGCCCTTTCCTCAGACGCAGCAGCCATCGTCGCTTCCAGACCGAGGTCACAGCAGCACTAGCAGTGTAGGTCCTCTCCTGTCGAAGGTCAGGTATCTAGTGATTCAACAGATAGAAAATGGTGGTGACGTCCGCGGCGGTGACGTCCGCGGCGGTGACGTCCGCGGCGGGGCGCATCATCACCGCCAGCGCACCTGTTCATTGGCTCCTGGGACCCATAGGGTCCAATGTTAACCAATGCAGCATTGCGCCGCTCTCTACGACCGCCTACCGCGACGGTGTCCAACGCCAGCGCAGTTACCCCACAATTCCATTGTCCCAGTTTAGAGGTCAGGCAGCCGCCATTTCAGGGGCCCACATGGCTTCATTTACTACTGCGTCACACATACCGAGGCCTACACTCAAAACATTTCCCGGATGGGTTCATTGTCTGTTGTAGTCTTATGTGTGACTGTGGGTACATACCTGGAGGAATGGTGACAGTTTCTTCACTGTTGTCCTTCTTAGGCACCGTCAGTTCGGACATATTGGAAGATGGCGGAATCCGCCGGTGTACCGACCGCTGGTGGACCTGTTGACAATGGAAGACAGACATTTGATCATGACCTACCGGTTCGACCGTGCCACAATCCAGGAACTATGTACCCAGTTGGAGCCAGACCTGATGTCACCAATCCACCATCCGACTGGAATCCCCCCTGACGTGCAGGTGCTGTCAGTGCTCCATTTCCTTGCAAGTGGCTCTTTTCAGACAACAGTGGCCATGGCATCAGGGATGTCCCAGCCTATGTTTTCAAACGTGTTGTCCAGAGTGTTGTCTGCCCTGCTGAAACACGTAAGGAGATACATCATTTTCCCTCAGGTGGCGGATTTGCCTACAGTGAAAGGTGACTTCTATGCCCTTGGACAAATGCCCAACGTCATAGGTGCCATTGATGGGACCCATGTAGCTCTGGTCCCCCCCGCAGGAGTGAACAGGTGTATAGGAACAGGAAAAGTTATCATTCGATGAATGTCCAGATGGTCTGTTTGGCAGACCAGTACATCTCGCAGGTAAATGCTATGTTCCCTGGCTCTGTGCATGACGCCTACATCCTGCGGAATAGCAGCATCCCTGATATGATGGGTCAACTCCAGAGGCACCGTGTATGGCTATTGGGAGACCCCAACCTGTCCTGGCTATTGACCCCAGTGAGGAATCCCAGGACCAGGGCAGAGGATCGGTACAATGAGGCCATGGGCGGACTAGGAGGGTGATCGAACGCACCTTCGGCCTCCTGAAGACCAGGTTCAGGTGCCTCCATATGACAGGTGGGTCCCTATTCTACTCACCGAAGAAGGTGTGCGACATCATCATCGCCTGCTCCATGCTCCATAATTTGGCATTGTGACGCCAGGTGCCTTTTCTGCAGGAGGATGATCCAAATGACGGTGTTGTAGCAGCGGTGGAGCCTGTGGAGCCTGTGGACAGTGATGAGGATGAAGCTGATGAAGAAGAAAACGACAACAGGGAGTCAGTCATACAGCAATATTTTCAGTGAGACACAGGTGAGTACATTTTCAGGTTTAAAATAATATTTACTTTCACACGTCTACCTCTATCCTGTACCTACATTTCACTCACTATTTGTTAACTGAGTTGTCCCCTTCCATTTCAGTTTCACTAATGTGGTAACCTACGTGTCAACAGCTTGCACCCTTGAAAGGCTTGTGATGTGTAACATTGGTATGTTGGCCTTCCAATGGGTAACCATTTTTGACACTGTAATTGACAATACAAAGTTCAAAATCATTGACTGACTCAAGTTTTATTAGTGTTTCAAGGGTGTTTATTTAAGTGCATAACAATGAAGGGGGGGTTGTGAAATGGGGATGGGTTATGGTGGAAGAATGTCCATGGCAGAGTCCAGTCTATTAGTCTCACAGGTACATTGCACATCTGGCCATTGGAAGTGGAGCTGGGGCAGTTCCGATTTGGACAGGGTAACAAAGTGGTTCAGTGGGGGGACAATCAGGGTGGTCTTATTTCCTGGCGGGGTCTTGCCATCTTGCTCTGTCCTGTTCCTGGATCTCAGGGACCGCTTTCGTGGTGGTTGTCCGTCTGCAGGGGGTGGGGTGCTGGTGTGTTGGTCCTGTGGTGGGGCGTCCTGTCCACTAGCGCCGGCGGAGGTGGTGGGCATTTCATCGTCCTGGCTAGTGTCAGGGGCCCCTTGGAGTGCCACGGTGTCCCTCAAGGTCTTTTGAATGTCCGTCAGCACCCCTACAATGGTACCCAGGGCGGAGCCGATGGTCCTGAGCTCCTCCCTGAACCCCAAATACTGCTCCTCCTGCAGACCCAGGGTCTCCTGCAACTTGCCCAGTACCGTTGCCATTGTCTCCTGGGAGTGGTGGTATGCTCCCATGATGGAGGAGAGGGCCTCGTGGAGAGTAGGTTCCCTTGGCCTGTCCTCCCTCTGTCTCACAGCAGCCCTCCCAGTTCCCCTGTGTTCCTGTGCCTCCGTCCCCTGGACCGTGTGCCCACTACCACTGCCCCCAGGTCCCTGTTGTTGTTGGGGTGTTGGGTTAGCCTGGGTGCCCTGTAGTGGTGGACACACCGCTGATTGACCTGTCCTGGGTAGGGAGGTTTGGGCCCGCTGGGTGGGTGCTGTGCTGGTGTTCCCAGAGGGTGGAAGGTCGGTGTTGGGCTGTGGCTGGGCAAGGGGAACCGACTGTCCTGAGGCCCACGATGGTCCGGGCTGGTCATCAGGATCCAGTAGGGCAGGGCTGCTGTCGTCACTGTGGGCCTCTTCTGGGGGTGGAGTGGTGTTGTCTGGACCCTCTGGTGTGGTGACGTTCCTTCGGGTTCTTGCAGGGGTATGAGTACATGATTATTGCATGTGTGTGTTTCATGGTGTGCAATGGTTGGGTGTGCGTGTACACCAGTGCAGGCATTCCTGTGTGGGGGCTTGTGTGCTCATGGTTGGGGGGTGTTGTGGGTCTGTGCAGTGGGCATGCTTTAGTGATGGGTATCCATGCTTAGTTATGTCATGCAGGTCTTGGGGTTAGGATGGGTGGTTGGTGTTATGGGTAGATTAGTGAGGCTTTAGGGTGATAGGGGAGGGTGTGAGGGTGTGGGTGTGTGATAGCATGCAGGTAGGGTGGGGGATATGATAGTTAAGATTTGACTTACCAGTGTCCGTTCCTCCAACGACTCCTGCGAGGCCCTCAGGATGCAAGATGGACAAGACTTGCTCCTCCCATGTTGTTAGTTGTGGGGGAGGAGGTGGGGGCCCGCCGCCAGTCCGCTGTACCGCGATGTGGTGCCTGGATACCGTGGAAAGCACCTTCCCCCGTAGGTTGTTCCACCTCTTCCTGATGTCCTCCCTATTCCTTGGGTGCTGTCCCACAGCGTTGACCCTGTCGACTATTCTTTGCCATAACTCCATCTTCCTGGCTATGGATGTGTGCTGTACCTGTGAGCCAAATAGCTGTGGCTCTACCCGGATTATTTCCTCCACCATGACCCTGAGCTCCTCCTCGGATAAGCGGGGGTGTCTTTGGCGTGACATGGGGTGGTGTGTGTGAGGTGTTGGGTGGTGTATGTGTTGATGAGTGTGGTGAGTGTAGTGGTATGTGGTGTTTTGTGTGTGGGTGTTGTGTGGGTGATGGTGTAGTGTGCCTCTGTGTGATGGGGTTCTCTATTCTGTGCTGTCTCTCTCTGGCCTTCTCTCAGATATTCTGGTCGTAGGGGTTTGTGTGTGATGTGGGTGTGTGTTTTATATTGTGTTTGGTGTGTGGGAGTGTTGCTTGTATGTGTATCAGGTGTGTGTATTTGTAATTGTCCAATGTGGCGGTGTTTTGTAGAAGTGTGTGTATTTTGAGCGCAGCGGTGTGTACCGCCAATGGAATACTGCGGTTGAAAGACCGCCGCGTGGATTCGTGGGTCGTAATGGCATGGGCGTGTTTCTGTTGGCGTGGAGGTGGAGGATTTGTTTCTGCATGTTTATCGCTGACCTTTGGAGTGGCGGTATTGTGTGGGTGTCTGAATTTCGGCGGATTCTGTAATGTGTGTCATAATAGCTGTGGCGGAATTCCGCGGCCGCGGCGGTGTGTTGGCGGTCTTCTGCACGGCGGTAAGCGCCTTATACCGCCAATGTTGTAATGACCCCCATAGTGTTTTGGGGTATTTCCTGTTGCTGGCACTAGGCCTACCCACACAAGTGAGGTGCCATTTTTATCGGAAGGAAATTTGTGGCTCCTCTCAGATTCCAGAACTTTCTGTCACCTAAATGTGAGGAAAAGGTGTTTTTGTGCCATATTTTGAGGTTTGCAAAGGATTCTGGGTAACAGAATCTGGTGAGAGCCCCACAAATCACCCCTTCTTGGATTCCCCTAGGTATCTAGATTACAAAAATGCACAGGTTTTGTAGTTTTCCCTAGGTGCTGGCTGAACTAGAGGCCAAAACCCACAGCTAGGCATTTTGCAAAAAACAGGTCTGTTTTTTGGGGGAAAATGTGATGTGTCCATGTTATGTTTTGGGGTGTTTCCTGTCGCACGCACTAGGCCTACCCACACAAGTGAGTTACCATTTTTATCGGCACACTTGGGGAAATACTGGGTTGAAAGAAATTTGTGGCTCCTCTCCGATTCCAGAACTTTCTATCATCGAAATGTGAGGAAAAAGTGTTTTTTGCCAAATTTTGAGGTTTGCAAAGGATTCTGGGAAACAGAACCTGGTGAGAGCCCAACAAGTAACCCCATCCTGGATTCCCCTAGGTGTCTAGTTTTGAAAAAATGCACAAGTTTGGTAGGTTTGCCCAGGTGCCGCCTGAACTAGAGGCCAAAATCCACAGCTAGGCACTTTCCAAAAAACACATCAGATTTCATTGTAAAAATGTGATGTGCCCATGTTACGTTCCCTGTTGCAGGCATTAGGCCTACCCACACAAGTGAGGTACCATTTTTATTGAGAGACTTGGGGGAACACAGGATGGCAGAACAAGTGTTATTGCCCCTTGTCTTTCTCTACATTTTTTCCTTTGAAATGGAAGACAGTGTGCAAAAAAGACATCTATTTGAGAAATGCCCTGTAATTCACATGCTAGTATGGGGACCCCTGGAATTCCCAGATGTGCAAATAACCACTGCCTCTCTCCACCTTATCTTGTCACCATTTTGGAAATACAGAGGTTTCCTTGATACTTATTTTTCACTCTTTATATTTCGCCAAATGAATTGCTGCATACCCGGGATACAATGAAAACCCATTGCAAGGTGCAGCTCCTTAATTAGCTCTGTGGATCTAGAGTTCTTGATGATCTACATGCCCTATATGTCTCCAAAACCGGAAGAGTCGAGAAGACTTAATGGTATATTGCTTTTGAAAATCTGACATTGCAAGAAAAAGTTACAGAGTAAAACGTTATTTTCTGTAGGAAAATCGTGTAGGATCTACACAAATTACCCCTTGCTGAATTCAGAATTCTGTCTATGTTTTAGAAATGTTTATCTGTCCGGGATCCAGCATTGTTTTTACACCTATTTCTGTCACTAACTGGAAGGATGCTAAAAGCACAAAAAATAGTAAAAATAGGGTATGTCCCAGTAAAATTGTGTTGAAAAATGTGGTTTTCTTGTTCAAGTTTGCCTTTCCTGAAAGATGGGAAGAAGGTGATTTTAGCACTGCAAACCCTTTGTTTATGCAATTGTCAAGGAAAAAAACACAAGCCTTCTTCTGAAGGCCTTTTTTCCATATTTTTTTTAAACACATTTTTTGCTGTATTTGGCTAATTTCTTGGTCTTCTCCTGGGGACCCACAAACTCTGGTACCACTAGAATCCCTAGGATGTTGGAAAAAAGGTCACAAATTTCAGGTTGGTAGCTCACTTGGACAAAAAGTTATGAGGGCCTAAGCGCGAACTGCCCCAAATATAAAAATATGCTCACACCATTCTCAGAGTGCGCCTCCTCAGTACTCTGGCATCCTAAACCCTGAAGCAGAAACAACATGGCAGGAGGGAGTATCGACGAGTCCTCAGCAGCGGATCATGTGGGATCCATCCAACTCAGGTCCCGTTCACCTAACTATATCTATATATATATATATATATATCAAAGGTTACTGGGCCATTATAGTTAGGCTCACATTTACATTTTTTATCTGTTATAGTTAGAGTTATTTCAAGTAACTGTATCTCGCGCCACCACCATACACAGTTATCTGATCATAATTGTACTGCAGATTTTACAGTAACATTATCAATGGTGCTATTAAAATGTCATGACTGCTGGAATTTGTGGGGTAATTAGCAGTGCATGATGAGGGAATGAGTTATAGTAACTTTTTTAAAAAACAGGTGAATTTCAATGGTTTTGTACGTTTAAAATGTGAGCCTAACTATAATATCCCTGTAGGAAAGTACCATCTTGCCTGGCATGTTACCCCCATTTTAACTTGTGTGTAAGTTTGTTTTTGCCTGTCTCACTGAGATCCTGCTAGCCAGGACCCAGTGCTCATAGTTTGTGGCCTAAATGTGTTCCCTGTGTGGTGCCTAACTGTGTCACTGAGGCTCTGCTAACCAGAACCTCAGTGCTTATGCTCTCTCTGTCTTTTAAATTGTCACTGCAGGCTAGTGACCATTTTCACCAATTCTGATTGGCACACTGGAACACCCTTATAATTCCCTGGTATATGGAACGTAGGTACCCAGGGTATTGGGGTTCCAGGAGATCCCTATGGGCTGCAGCATTTCTTTTGCCACCCATAGGGAGCTCAGACAATTCTGACACAGGACTGCCACTGCAGCCTGAGTGAAATAATGTCCACGTTATTTCACAGCCATTTTACACTACACTTAAGTAACTTATAAGTCACCTATATGTCTAACCCTCACTTGTTGAAGGTTAGGTGCAAAGTTACTAAGTGTGAGGGCACCCTGGCACTAGCCAAGGTGCCCCCACATTGTTCAGGGCAATTTCCCCAGACTTTGTGAGTGCGGGGACACCATTACACGTGTGCACTACATATAGGTCAATACCCATATGTAGCTTCACAATGTTAACCCTGAACATGGTCATGTAACATGTCTAAAATCATGGAATTGTCTCCCCATGCCAAATCTGGTATTGGGGTGCCAATCTCATGCATCCCTGGGGCTCCAGCAGGGACCCCGGGTACTGCCAAACTAGCTCCCTGAGGTTTTCAATGCAGCTACCGCTGCTGCCAACCCTCAGACAGGTTTCTGCCCTCCTGGGGTCTGGGCAGCCCAGTCCCAAGGAAGGGAGAACAAAGGACTTCTTCTGAGAGAGGGTGTTACACCCTCTCCCTTTGGAAATAGGTGTTAAGGGCCTGAGAGGAGTAGCCTCTCCTAGCCTCTGGGAATGCTTTGAAGGACACAGATGGTGTCCTCCTTGTATAAACTAGTCTACACCGGTTCAGGGATCCCCCAGCCCCTGCTCTGGTGCGAAACTGGACAAAGGAAAGGGGAGTGACCACTCCCCTGTCCATCACCACCCCAGGGGTGGTGCCCAGAGCTCCTCCAGTGTGTCCCAGACCTCTGCCATCTTGAATGCATAGATGTGAGGGTACAATCGAGGCCTCTGAGTGGCCAGTGCCAGCAGGTGACATCAAAGACCCCTCCTGATAGGTTCTTATCTGGTTAGGTAGCCAATCCTCCTCTGAGGACTATTTAGGGTCTCTCCCGTGGGTTTCTCGTCAGATAACGAATGCAAGAGCTCACCAGAGTTCCTCTGCATCTCCCTCTTCGACTTCTGCCAAGGATCGACCGCTGTCTGCTCCAGGACAGCTGCAAAACCACAACAAAGTAGCAAGACGACTACCAGCAACATTGTATGGCCTAATCCTGCCAGCTTTCTCCACTGTTTCCTGGTGGTGCATGCTCTGAGGGCTGTCTGCCTTCACCCTGCACTGGAAGCCAATACGAAATCTCCTGTGGGTCGACAGAATCTTCCCCCTGCTAAAGCAGGCACCAAACATCTGCATCACTGGTCCTCTGGGTGCACACTCATCTTCACGAGCGTGGTCCCTGGAACACAGGAGCTGGATTCTAGTGACCCCGACAGTCCAGAGGTCTTTCTGTCCAAATTTGGTGGAGGTAAGTCCTTGCTGCCCCACCCCAGACAGTAATCCTGTGTACTGTGTGAACTGTAGCTGCTGGGGCTTCTGTGCACTTTTGCAAAGAATCCTTCATGCACAGCATAGCCCAGGTCCCCAGCACTCCGTCCTGCATTGCTCAACTTATTGAGTTGACCACCAGCTTCGTGGGACCCTCTTTTGTAGTGTTGAGATGACCGCTGTGCTCAGATTTCCTGAAAGCTTCTGCAAGTACTGCCTGCTTCTGCATGGGCTCTCTATGCTGCTGAGCACCCCCTCTGTCTCTCTCTCCAAGGGGCGACTTCCTGGTCCTTCCTTGGCCCGGGCAGAACCCATTTTCTTCAACCCCGACTTTTGCAGCTAGCAAGGCTTGTTTGCAGCCTTTCTGTGTGAAAACAACTCTGTTTCTCCAGCACGCAGTGGAACATCTTCTGTGCAAAGGAGAAGTTACTGGCATCTTCCGTTGTTGCAGAATCTTTAGCTTCTTCCACCCGAAGGCAGCCCTTTTGCACCTTCATCCGGGGTTTAGTGGGCTCCTGCCCCCCGACACTTGCGTGACTCTTGGACTTGGTCCCCTTTCTTTACAGATCCTCAGGTCCAGGAATCCGTCTTCAGTGCTTTGCAGTCAGTTGTTGTCCTTGTAGAACCTCCTATCACAACTTTAGTGTGTTTCTGGGGAAGTAGGGTAACTTTACTCCTACTTTTCAGGGTCTTGGGGTGGGGTATCTTGGACACCCTTAGTGTTTTCTTACACTCCCAGCGACCCTATACACACTACACTAGGTCTGGGGTCCCTAAGTGGTTTGCATTCCACTTTCTTAGTACATGGTTTGTGTTGCCCCTAGGCCTATTGCATCCTAATGTATTCTACAGTGTTTGCACTACTTTTCTAACTGCTTACTTACCTGATTTTGGTTTGTGTGTATATTTTGTGTATTTTACTTACCTCCTAAGGGAGTACATCCTCTGAGATATTTTTGGCACATGGCCCTCATTACAACATTGGCGGTAAAAGGCGCTTACCGTCGTGCAGAAGACCGCCAAAACACAGTCGCAGCCGCGGAATTCCGCCACAGCTATTATGACCCCCATCTCGGAATCCGCCGAAATTCAGACACCCACACAAGACCACCACACCAAAGGTCAGTGATAAACTGGCGAAAACAAAACCTACACCGTCACGCCAACAGAAACACGCCCATGCTACCAGGACACACGAATCCACGCAGCGGTATTTCAACCGCGGTATTCCATTGGCGGTACACACCGCCGCGCTCAAAATACACACACATCTCCAAAACACCGCCACATTGGACAATTCAAATTACACACACCTGATACACATACACACACCACTCCCACACACCCAACACAATATAAAACACACACCCACAACACCCACAAACCCCTACGACAAAAAATCAGAGACGAAGGCCAGATGGACAGAGAGCACAGGAACTGAGAACCCCACCACACAGAGGCACACAACACCATCATCCATACAACATCACACGCACAATACACCACACACCACTACACACCACCCCACACATCACCCACACCACCTCATGTCACGCCAAAGACACCCCAGGTTTTCCGAGGAGGAGCTCAGGGTCATGGTGGAGGAAATCCTACGGGTAGAGCCACAGCTATTTGGCTCACAGGTGCAGCACACATCCATAGCCAGGAAGATGGAGCTATGGCAAAGAATCGTCGACAGGGTCAACGCAGTGGGACAGCATCCAAGAAATCGGGAGGACATCAGGAAGAGGTGGAACGACCTACGGGGGAAGGTGCGTTCAGTGGTATCCAGGCACAATATCGCAGTACAGCGGACTGGCGGCGGACCCCCATCTCCTCCTCCACAACAGACAACATGGGAGGAGCAAGTTTTGACCATCATGCATCCAGAGGGCCTCGGAGGAGTCGGTGGAGGAATAGACACTGGTAAGTTAAATCTCAACTATTATATCCCCCACCCTACCTGCATGCCATCACACACCCCACCCTCACCCCCTCCCCTATCACTCCAACTCCTCACTAATGTACTCATAACACAAACCACCCATCCCAACACCAAGCCCCGCATGCAAAAACAAAGCATGGTCACCCCTCACCAAAGCATGCTCACTGCACATACCCATAACAACCCCCTAACCATCATCACACAAACCCACACACAGGAATGCTTGCACTGGGGTACACAAAGACCCACCCATTGCACACCATTACTCACACACATGCACTAATCATGCTCTTATATCCCTGCAGGACCACTACGGAACGTCACCACACCGGAGGGTCCAGACAACTCCACTCCACCCACAGAAGAGGCCCACAGTGACGACAGCAGCTCTGCCCTACTGGATCCTGATGACCAGCCCAGACCATCGTGGGCCTCAGGACAGTCGGTTCCCCTTGCACAGGCACAGCCCAACACTGACCTTTCACCCTCTGGTAACACCAGCACAGCACCCGCCCAGCGGGCCCATACCTCCCTACCCAGGACACGTCAATCAGCGGTTTGTCCACCACTACAGGGAACCCAGGATAACCCACCACCCCAACAACAACAGGGACCTGGGGGCAGTGGTAGTGGGCACACGGTCCAGGGGACGGAGGCCCCAGGAACACAGGGGAACTGGGAGGGCTGCTGTACGACAGGGGGCGTACAGGCCTAGGGAACCCACTCTCCGCGAGGCCCTCTCCTCCATCATGGGAGCATAAAACCACTCCCAGGAGACGATGGCCACGGTACTGGGCAAGTTTCAGGAGACCCAGCGCCTGCAGGACGAACTGTATTTGGGGTTCAGGGAGGAGCTCAGAACCATCAGCTCCTCCCTGGCCACCATCGTAGAGGTGCTGAAGGACATACAAAAGACCATGAGGGACACCGTGGCACTCCAAGGGGCCCCTGACACTAGCATGGACGATGAACTGCCCACCACCTCCGCCGGTGCTAGTGGACAGGACGCCCCGCCACAGGACTACCACACCAGCACCCCACCCCCTGCAGACGGACAACCACCCCTCAAGCGGTCCCTGAGATCCAGGAACAGGACAGAGCAAGATGGCAAGACCCCCGCCAGGAAATGAGACCACCCTGATTGTCCTCCCACTGTCTCACTTTGTTACCCTGTCCAGATTGGAACTGCCCCAGCTCCACTTCCTATGCCCATATGGGCAGTGCACCTGTGTGACTAATGGACTGGACTCTGCCATGGACATTCCTCCACCGTCCCCATCACCATATCACTTCCCCCCTCCATTTTTGAGCACTGAAATAAACACCCTTAAACCACAAAACAATCTGGAGTCAGTCTGTGATTTTGTAAATATGTATAATCAATGACAGTGTCAACATGCTTTCATATTTTATAGCCAACATACCTATGTCACACATCACAAGTCCTTGAAGGATGCAAGCAGGTGACACACATTGCTAACTACACCTGTGAAACCGTAATTGAAAGGTACAACTCAGTGACCAAATACTGTTATGAACTGACAGACAGGATAGAGGTAGAAGTGTGAAAGTGAATGTAATGGTAAAAAGAAAACTGTTCTCACCTGTGTGTCACTGGAAATATTGCTGTATGACTGACTCCCTGTTGTCTATGTCTTCTTCCTCAGCGTCCTCCTCATCACTGTCCACAGGCTCCACAGCTGCCACAACACCGCCATCTGGACCATCCTCCTGCAGAAAAGGCACCTGGCGTCGCAAAGCAAGATTGTGAAACATCGAGCAGGCGATGATAATCTGGCACACCTTCCTTGGTGAGTAGAATAGGGAACCACCTGTCTTATGGAGGCACCTGAACCTGGCCTTAGGGAGGCCGAAGGTGCGTTCGATCACCCTCCTAGTCCGCCCATGGGCCTCATTGTAGCGTTCCTCTGCCCTGGTCCTGGGATTCCTCACTGGGGTCAATAGCCAGGACGGGTTGGGGTAACCAGAGTCCCTCAATAGCCACACCCGGTGCCTCTGCAGTTGAACCATCATATAAGGGATGCTGCTATTGCGCAGGATGTAGACATCATGCACTGAGCTAGGGAACATAGCATTTACCTGCGAGATGTACTGGTCTGCCAAACATACCATCTGTACATTCATGGAATGATAACTCTTCCTGTTCCTGTACACCTATTCACTCCTGTGGGGGGGGGGGCAAAGCCACATGGGCCCCATCAATGGCACCTATGATGTTGGGGATATGTCCAAGGGCATAGAAGTCACCTTTCACTGTTGGCAAATTCTCCACCTGAGGGAAAACGATGTAGCTCCTTACGTGTTTCAGCAGGGCAGACAACACTCTGGATACCACGTTGGAAAACATAGGCTGGGACATCCCTGATGCCATGGCCACTGTTGTCTGAAACGATCCACTTGCAAGGAAATGGAGTACTGACAGCACCTGCACTTGAGGGGGGATTCCTGTGGGATGGCGGATTGCTGACATCAGGTCTGGCTCCAACTAAGTACATAGTTCCTGGATAGTAGCACGGTCAAACCTGTAGGTGATGAGTAAATGTCGCTCCTCCATTGTCAACAGGTCCACCAGCGGTCGGTACACCGGAGGATTCCGCCATCTTCTCAAATGTCCAAGCTGACGATGCCTAGGAAGGACAACAGCGACCACAGAGTCAACAAAATCCCAGGTATGTACCCACAGATACACAGAACACGACACCAAAGACAAAAATCTTCCTGTATGTGTGTCAAGTGTAGGTCCAGGTATGTGTGACGCAGTTGCAAATTAAGCCATGTGGGCCCCTGAAATGGCGGCTGCCTGACCTCTAAACTGGGACAGTGGGATGTGAGGTAACTGTGCTGGCGTTGTACACCGTCGCGGTAGGCGGTCGAAGACCGCGGCGCAATACTGCATTGGTTAACATTGGACCCTATCGGTCCCAGGAGCCAATGATGAAGTGCACCGGCGGTGATGATACGCACCGCCGTGGACGTCACCGCCGCAGACGTGACCACCATTTTCTATCTGTTCAATCACTTGATACCTGATCTTCGACAGGAGAGGACCTACACTGCAAGTGCTGCTGTGACCTCGGTCTGGAAGAGACAATGGCTGATGCGTCTGGGGAAAGGGCCCCTGCCTTCACTGCTCAGGAGTTGGAGAAGCTCGTGGACGGGGTCCTCCCCCAGTACACGCTACTTTACGGTCCTCCAGACCAACAGGTAAGTACACAGGGAGCACGTTGTATGGGCTATGCCTGTGTGGAGAGGGCTGGTTGTAAGAGGGAAGGGGGCAGAATGCAGTGAACATGAAGGACTGTGAATGCATGTGCCACATGGCAAGGGCAGGGATAGGGGCCACTCACTTCGACGGTGCTCTTGCTAATGACTTCTCTTCTTCCCCTGTGCATGTCATGTAGGTCAGCGCCCACCAGAAGGACATTTGGCGTGCCATCGCCAAGGACGTCCGGGCCCTGGGGGTCCAACAGAGACAGGGCACCCACTGCCGTAAAAGATGGGAGGACATTCGCCGCTGGAGCAAGAAGACGGCGGAGGCTCAGCTGGGGATGGCCTCCCAACGTGGGAGGTATGCCCGTCGCCCCATGACCCCCCTGATGTTCCGGATCCTGGCGGTGGCCTACGCTGAGTTGGATGGGCGCTTAAGGGCATCACAGCAGACACAAGGGGGTGAGTACACAATCATTCTGGGGACCTTGTGCGCAAATGAGGGGTCTAGGTGTGGGAGGAGGGCTGTGGGTTTTCCTAGGCCAGGATGACTTCCATAGGCTAGGCCCCTCCGTAATGCAGGCCATGTGGCAGTCCACCCCACCGCAGTAGAGTGCCAAGTACAGGTATACATGCCCCTGTGGCATCCATGTGTGCAGATGTCCACCATAGCGATGTAGGCCATATCCCAGGAATTGCATCTGTAGAGGCCAGGTGTACGGCGTAGTGCAGGGGGCTGCTGTGTCTGTATTGTCCGCCAACGGTAGCGGTATGCCATGCACTCAACCTGTCTTTCTTCTGTCGCCCCCCCCCCCCTTTTTGTGCTCTCCCTGTTCTTTTGTGCATCAGCATCATCAGGCGGAGGTACAGTGGCACCGGAGCACGAGGGAGCTGCATCCCACATGGCCATGGAGGGCCACACCACAGAATCAGAATGCACCAGTGGGACGGAGGGCGAGGGGAGCTTCACGTCGGATCACCAACCAGCGACACGGACACGTCCGCCGATGGGAGCTCCCTTGTGGTGGTGGCACCATCTGTGCCCCACACTTCTACAGGTACAGCTGCCACCTCCCCTACCAGCACCACCCTCCCAGCAGCCCCTCAGCGTTCGCCCCGTGCCCGCTCACCCAGGACGGTGGGCATCACCTTTGCCCCAGGCACCTCAGGCCCTGCCCCAGTCACCCCTGCTGCCCTCAGTGAGGAGGCCATTGACCTCCTCAGGTCACTCACTGTTGGGCAGTCTACCATTGTGAATGCCATCCAGGGTGTAGAAAGGCAGTTGCAACATGGTAATGCATTCCTGGAGGGCATTCTTTCTGGTCAGGCTGCCCTTCATTGAACCCTGCAATCTTTGGCCTCAGCACTGATGGCAGCCATTGTCCCTGTGTCTAGCATCCCTCCCTCCAACTTCCTCCACCCAGACCCAAGCCCCTGTACCCCAGCCTATCCCAAGCACACCAACAGACAAGCATGCACACACCTCAACACACAAAAGTAGCTCAGGCGAACATAGGCACCACACATCCCACAGGCACTCACACAAGCATCAGACACATACAGACACAGCAACATCCACTGCCTCCACTGTGTCCCCCTCCTCGTCGTCTCCCTCCTCCCTCCCAGTGTCATCCACACTCTCAACTGCATGCACTACATCTACAGGCACTAGGACTCGCACCAGAACACCCAGCACCACACTCCGCTCAGCTGCACTCACCATCCCCACTCCCATTTACACGTCCCCTGTGTCCTCTCCCAGTGTGTCTGTGACGCCCCCTCCCAAAGTACACAAACGCGGGCACCCACACACGCAACATCCATCCACCTCACGACAGCCTCCAGCACCTGCACCTGCACCCAAAACACCTAAAGTGACACCTCCTACAACCACCTCCTCTTCCTCCACTCCCAGACCCCCTCCAGCTACCCATCCCAGTGTTCGTCAGAAACTCTCCCTCAGCAACGTTGACCTCTTTGTCCCCATCCCCACCCCTCCAATTCATAAGTTCCGTAGTAGCACCTCAGCCAAAAAGACTCCAGTACCAGTGGTGCGTGTTCATGGAGTGTGGAGTGCACCGGCCACCAGGGCAGGCAGTGTGACACGGAGCCAAAGCACTGCCAGTCCACCCCCTGTAAAACATCTAAAGTTGGAAAGTGGCCGACGGGACAGGGTGAAGGCTCTGGGCGGCAAAACTGCTCACAAGGGTCCCAGGGGGATTGCAGAGTCAGCTGTGACTCCTCCAAAGGTGGTGAAGGGCCAGAGGAAGTCTACACAGTCTGGTGAGAGCAGCACGGCGGAGAAGGGCCCCATCCTCCCCTGCGGCCGGGACGCCACCGCCAGCACCGTCGTCACTGGTCAGGAGACCACCGCCAGAGTCATTGCCCAGGAGGGCACGAGTATCGTCACTGGTCAGGAGACCACCGCCGGAGTCAGTGCCCAGGAGGGCCCCGGCTGCCACAGCCCCGCTGGAAAATGAGGGACCGTCATGCCACACACCAATGCACAGGTCAGAGACCGCCATGGCAAAGAACCGCTGAACAAGGGAATCACCGCTATGGTGAAGACCACTGAACAGGGCACAGCACCGCTGAACAGGGCAGAGAACCGCTGAACAGATCAGAGACCGCCATGGCAAAGCACCGCTGAACAGGGGAATCACCGCCATGGTGAAGACCGCTGAACAGGGCACAGCACCGCTGAACAGGGCAGAGAACCGCTGAACAGATCAGAGACCGCCATGGCAAAGCACTGCTGAACAAGGAAACGCCGCATCAAGCATCGTTATCCCATGTACAGCTGGGACTGTGACGGTACAGGAACCCTCACGGGGAGCTAAATGCAGTGTGGGCACCATTCCCCCTCCAGAGCCAGTGGAGACTGTTATCCACTTGAGAGACTGCGGCTTTGCACTCCCCAGGATTGTTCAGTGGGCAACCCACCCACTGTAGAGACTTGAAAGACTGTGGCTTTGCACTCCCCAGGATTGTTCAGTGGGCAACCCACCCACTGTAGAGACTTGAAAGACTGTGGCTTTGCACTCCCCAGGATACATCAATGGGCATGGAGCCCCGTCGTGGATCTGCCGTGGTGCTGTAATCCGGCTGAGGTGCCCCCCCCACTTCCCTTTCCCCTGAGGTGCCTGTTGTATTTCTATCTGATGCCCCAGCAGTGTTCTCTCAGTTTGTGGACAGGTGTCTATTGTGGGCCTCGCCCATGCATTTTTGGACCAGTGGTGCACGGACATTGATATGTGCATACCTGCACTGCTTCTCGTACTGTATATACTTTTGAATGTGAGTATATCTGTATATATTTGGTAACTATATTTTGATACATTACAATTTTTTGACTGATTTCCTTTGGTCTTTGCATTCTTTCGGGGGGGGGTTGTGGGTTGTTACTGTGATGTTTTGACATGCATAGCTGTGTGTGTTATAATGTGCAAGGGTGGGGGTGGGGGTGTTGAGTGTGTGTGTCCCTGACTTTTTCCTCCCCCCTCCCCTATGTCGTAGGTGCAGTACTAACCGTTGTCTTCGCCGCCTCCATTGCTGATGTTCATAAATGAGCAGGAAGACAAGGGCAGGTAGGATTTGTAATTCCGGCTCCATGGTGTCCTCCTTCCTCGTGGAGTGTGTTAAGGTGAGCGTTTTCCCATTTCAAAAGCTGTTTCTGACGTGTTTTTATCCACAGTGAATCCGCCCCGGAAAAGGTGGCGGATTGGCGGGTTGTGATACTGTGGGCGGTACATTGTATTCCGCCTGTCTGTTGGCGGTGACCGCCGCGCTGCTTGTCTGTACCACCGTGGCGGTCGGAGTTTTAAAGTTGCTGTCTATGTTGGCGGTTTCCGCCACGGTCATAATTCCCTTTTTTTGTCCGCCGGCCTGTTTGCGGTATTACCGCAGCTTTAACACAGTCCGCCAGGGTTGTAATGACCCCCATTGTCACTAAAATAAAGTACCTTTATTTTTAGTAACACTGAGTATTGTGATTCTTATGATATAGTGCTATATGATATAAGTGGTATAGTAGGAGCTTTGCATGTCTCCTAGTTCAGCGTAAGCTGCTCTGCTATAGCTACCTCTATCAGCTTAAGCTGCTAGAACACTACTAAAATCTAATCTACTAATAAGGGATAACTGGACCTGGCACAAGGAGTAAGTACCATCAGGCACCCACTATAAGCCAGGTCAGCCTCCTACATTGGTGGCAGGGGTGGGATAAGTACTTGTAACTACTTTACCACTTTGTCATTGGTGCTTTTCATAAGAAAAATATATACCAAATACTTCAGAATATACAGTTAAGCTAAACAGTTTAACTTTCTAAAAAGTTTCAGAAAAGTTTTGAAAAGTTTGAAAACTTTTTTCTCTTTTGTTTAAAAGTTTCTAAACCTTTTTCTCTCTGTCCTAAACCCTTTCTAACAATCATGTCTGCAGTAGAACTTACTCCCACAGTTGTCCATGCAACATATGGTAGTTTAAATTTGAAAAGTTTGAGGGGTCTCTGTATTGAAAGAGGTTTAAGCATTGGTAAGAATCCTTTCAAAGATCTTCTCCTTAGCCTTCTCCTAGAAAGTGACCAGAACCAGTCTGGCCCATCCCAGGATCAGGGGGTAGAGGAGGGGGGTACCCAGCAAGACTCAGAGGAGTCCCCTGAGGATGCTGGGGACGGTTCTTTCAAAGACCTGCCAGCTAACAGGCCATCTAGTGACACTGGTAGTGGGAGGGGGTCACACACTAGTAGGGCACCTTTCACTCCTAAATGCCAGGTTACTAGAGTCCAGCCAGTTAGGGACAGGTCTCACTCTGCCACATTTCTTCTGTGTCACAGAATTCCCAAGCCTCCCACTGTGAGGATAACATTATGGAAAGGGAACTCAGAAAGCTGAGGTTGGAAGAGGCCAGGCTGAATCCAAAACAGCAGCAGCTGGCCTTAGACAGGGAATCTCTGGATGTAGAGAGGGAAAGGCAGAGGTTGGGGTTAGTTCCCCATGGTGGCAGCAGCCGTGTTTTTTTTTATATCAATCCTGTGAGAGAACAAGATTCCAAAAACCTGCATAAGATAGTCCCCCCTTAAAAGGAGGGGGATGACATTAACAAGTGGTTTGCTGCACTTAAAGAGGGCTTGTATGGTACAGTTGTCCCTCAAAGGCAGTGGGCTGCTATCCTATGGCTATCTTTCACTGGCAAGGGTAGGGATGGGCTCCTTACTGTCAGAGAAAGTGATGCTAATAACTACAAAGTTTTGAAGGATGCGCTCTTGGATGGATTTGGCTTAACCACTGAACAATACAGGATTAAGTTCAGAGACACCAGAAAAGAGTCCTCAAAAGACTGGACAGACTTTGTAGACTGTTCAGTGAAGGCCTTGGAGGGTTGGTTACATGGCAGTAAGGTGACTGACTATGAAAGCCTGTATAATCTAATCCTGAGAGAGCATATTTTGAACAATTGTGTGTGTGCTTTGTTGTGCCAGTACTTGGTAGACTCAGATCTGACCTCTCCCCAAGAATTGGGAAAGAAGGCAGACAAATGGGTCAGAACAAGAGTGAACAGAAAAGTTCATACAGGGGGTGACAAGGATGGCAAGAAGAAGGATGGTAAGTCTTCTGACAATGGTGGGGACAAAGATAAAAAACATTCTGAGTCATCATCAGGCTCACAAAAATCATCTGGGGGTGGCGAGTCCAAATCCTCTTACCACAATCAAAAGAAGCTGTGGTGTTATTTATATCAAGTAAAAGGCCATTGGGCAAGTGATCCCACTTGTACAAAGAAAAACACCAAGGCTCCCACTACCACAACCCCAAATGCAACCTCTAGTGCCCCTAGTAATAGCAGTGGAAGTGGGAAGTCTACTACAAATAGCCAATCTAAGGGTGTTGCTGGGATCACCATTGGTAGTGTAGATGGGGTTGGTCTTGTTAGGGAGACCACAGAGGCATTTTAATCTCTGATGGTGGTATTGACTTTGCCACCTTGGTTGCTTGTCCCCTTAATATGGGTAAGTACAAGCAACTTCCCCTAATAAATGGTGTTGAGGTTGAGGCCTACAGGGATACAGGTGCCAGTGTCACTATGGTGATTGAGAAACTGGTCCACCCTGATCAACACCTACTTGGTCAGCAGTACCAAGTGACTGATGCTCACAATAACACCCCATGGCTGTTGTGAATCTCAACTGGGGGGGAGGGGGTACTGGTCCAAAGAAAGTTGTGATAGCCACTGAATTACCTGTAGATTGCTTACTAGGCAATGATTTCGAGACATCAGCTTGGGCTGAAGTGGGGTTGGAGGCTCATGCAGCAATGCTGGGCATTCCTGGGCATATTTTTACTTTGACAAGGGCTCAGGACAAAAAGCAAAAAGGACAGGGAAATGTGGATCCTGGAACAATGTACAAAGTGCTCCCAAAAGCCAGGGGTAGTAAGGGTAAATCCTTGCCCACTATCCCTCCCTCTCCAGAAGATTCCCCTTTTGAGGAAGAGGAATCCTCTCCCTGTGCAGAATCTACACCAGATGAGCTGACAGCAGACACTGCTGAGCATTTGGGTGCAGGGGGGGCTGCTAGGGAAGAGCTGAGTGTGGCACAGCAGACCTGTCCCACACTAGAGGGTTTGAGACAGCAAGCTGTCAAACAGCAGAATGGGGATGTCAGTGATAGCCATAAGGTGTATTGGGAAGACAACCTCCTGAATACTGAGTGAAGGGACCGTAAACCTGGAGCTGCAAGGATATTGGTCATCCCTTTGCAGTATAGGGAGTTTCTTCTAAGCTTGGCACATGACATTCCTTTATCTGGGCATTTGGCCCAAAGTAAAACTTGGGACAGGCTTGTTCCATTGTTTCACTGGCGTCATATGTCAGAGGACACCAAAGAGTTTTGTCGCTCTTGTGTGACCTGCCAAGCCAGTGGCAAGACTGGTGGCACACCAAAGGCCCCCTTAATTCCACTTCCTTTGGTTTGGGTGCCCTTTGAAAGGGTAGGGGTTGCCATAGTTTCCCCCCTTGACCCTCCAACAGCTTCAGGCAATAGGTTTATCCTTGTGTTAGTGGACCATGCCACTAGGTACCCTTAAGCAATTCCCTTAAGGACACTACAGCTCCTGCAGTGGCAAAGGCCCTCCTGGGAATCTTTTCCAGAGTGGGCTTCCCTAAGGAAGTGGTGTCAGACAGAGGTAGTAACTTCATGTCTGCATACCTCAAAGCTATTTGGAAGGAGTGTGGTGTAACAGACAAGTTCACTACTCCTTATCATCCACAAACAAATGGTCTGGTTGAGAGGTTTAATAAAACTCTCAAAGGTATGATAATGGGACTCCCTGAAAAACTCAGAAGGAGATGGGATGTCCTGTTGCCATGCCTCCTTTTTGCTTACAGGGAGGTACCCCAAAAAGGAGTGGGCTTTAGTCCCTTTGAACTCCTCTTTGGGCACCCTGTGAGAGGTCCCCTTGCACTTGTGAACGACGGTTGGGAACAGCCTTTAAAAGCTCCTAAACAAGACATTGTGGACTATGTACTTGGCCTAAGATCACGAATGGCTGAGTACATGAAAAATGCTAGTAAAAACCTTCAGGACAGCCAAGAGCTGCAGAAGCAATGGCATGGCCAGAATGCTGTCCTGGCCCAGTAACACCCAGGACAGAAGGTGTGGGTATTGGAGCCTGTGGCCCCAAGAGCACTCCAGGACAAATGGAGTGGACCCCATCTCATTGTTGAGAAAAAGGGTGAGGTTACCTACTTGGTAGACCTGGGCACTGCCAGGAGTCCCCTTAGGGTGCTCCATGTCAATCGCCTAAAACCCTCCTATGACAGGGCTGACTTATCCCTGCTCATGGCAACTGATGAGGTACAGGAAGAAGGGAATGACCCTCTCTCTGATCTCTTCTCCACCACTGAAGCTGATGGCTTAGTGGAGGGTAACTGTGTAAATCTCCTAAGCCAATTTTCAGAACTCTTCTCACTGATACCAGGTTCCACTACTTGGTGTGAGCACACAATCAATACTGGAGACAGTTTACCTGTAAGTAGATAAACTATAAGTAAGATTTATAGGCACCCTGACCACGTCAGGGATTGCATAAAACAAGAGGTACAGAAAATGCTGGACTTAGGAGTGATTGAGCCTTCAGAAAGCCCATGGGCTAGCCCAGTGGTGCTTGTCCCAAAACCTTACAGTAAAGATGGTAAAAGAGAAATTAGGTTTTGTGTTGACTACAGAGGTCTCAATCAAGTAACCAAGACTGATGCTCACCCTATACCCAGGGCAGATGAGCTAAAAGATACACTGGCTTCTGCCAAGTATCTAAGCACTTTTGATTTAACTGCACGGTATTGGCAGATTAAGTTATGAGAAGATGCAAAACCTAAAATTGCATTTTCCACCATTGGAGGGCACTATCAGTTCACTGTGATGCCCTTTGGTCTGAGAAATGCACCTGCTACTTTTCAAAGGTTGTGAACACAGTCCAGCAAGGGTTGGAAGCTTTTAGTGCAGCATATCTAGATGATATAGCTGTCTTTAGCTCCACCTGGGATGAGCACCTGGTCTACCTGTGGAAAGTTTGGGAGGCCCTGCAAAAGGCAGGCCTCACTATCAAGGCCTCAAAGTGCCAGATAGGGCAGGGGAAAGTGGTTTATCTGGGCCATCTGGTAGGTGGGGAACAGATTGCAAAACTGCAGGGGAAGATCTAGACCATTATGGAATGGGCTCCCCCTACAACTCAAACCCAGGTGAGAGCCTTTCTAGGCCTCACAGGGTACTATAGGAGGTTCATTAAGAACTATGGCTCCATTCCAGCTCCTCTTAATGACCTCACCAGTAGGAAGATGCCTAAAAAGGTATTGTGGACAACTAGCTGTCAAAAGGCTTTTGATGAGCTCAAACAGGCCATGTGCTCTGCACCTGTCCTAAAAAGCCCTTGCTACTCAAAGAAGTTCATAGTCCAGACTGATGCTTCTGAATTAGGGGTTGGGGCAGTGCTATCACAGCTTAACACTGAGGTTCAGGATCAACCTGTTGCTTTCATCAGCAGGAGGGTGACCCCTAGAGAAAACGTTTGGTCTGCCATAGAGAGGGAGGCCTTTGCTGTGGTCTGGACTCTGAAAAAGTTGAGACCATACCTGTTTGGTACTCACTTTATTGTTCAGACAGACCACAAACCTCTTTTATGGCTAAAGCAAATGAAAGGTGAAAACCCTAAACTGTTGAGGTGGTCCATCTCCCTAGAGGGAATGGACTATACAGTAGAACATAGCCCTGGGAGTACCCACTCCATTGCAGATGGACTCTCCAGATATTTCCACTTAGACAATGAAGACTCATCTGGGCAAGGTTGGCCTTATTGTCCCTCATTTGGGGGGGGGGAGGTTGTGTAGGAAAGTACCATCTTGCCTGGCATGTTACCCTCATTTTTACTTGTGTGTCAGTTTGTTTTTGCCTGTCTCACTTGGATCCTGCTAGCCAGGACCCCAGTGCTCATAGTTTTTGGCTTACATGTGTTCCCTGTGTGGTGCCTAACTGTGTCACTGAGGCTCTGCTAACCAGAACCTCAGTGCTTATGCTCTCTCTGTCTTTTAAATTGTCACTGCAGAATAGTGACCATTTTCACCAATTCTGATTGGCACACTGGAACACCCTTATAATTCCCTAGTATACGGTACATAGGTACCCAGGGTATTGGGGTTCCAGGAGATCCCGATGGGCTGCAGCATTTCTTTTGCCACCCATAGGAAGCTCAGACAATTCTTACACAGGACTGCCACTGCAGCCTGAGTGAAATAACGCACACGTTATTTCACAGCCATTTTACATTGCACTTAAGTATCTTATAAGTCACCTATATGTCTAACCCTCACTTGGTGAAGGTTAGGTGCAAAGTTACTAAGTGTGAGGGCACCCTGGCACTAGCCAAGGTGCCCCCACATTGTTCAGGGCAATTTCCCTGGACTTTGTGAGTGCGGGGACACCATTACACGCGTGCACTACAGATAGGTCAATACCTATATGTAGCTTCACAATGGTAACTCCGAACATGGCCATGTAACATGTCAAAGATCATGGAATTGTCCCCCCATGCCAAACCTGGTATTGGGGTGCCAATCCCATGCATTCCCGGGGCTCCAGCATGGACCCTGGGTAGTGCCAAACTAGCTCTCTGGGGTTTTCAATGCAGCTACTGCTGCTGCCAATCCTCAGACAGGTTTTTGCCCTTGTGCGGTCTGGGCAGCCCAGTCCCAGGAAGGCAGAACAAAGGATTTCCTCTGAGAAAGGGTGTTCCAGCCCCTTCTCTGGTGTGAAACTGGACAAAGGAAAGGGGCGTGACCACACCCCTGTCCATCACCACCCCAGGGGTGGTGCCCAGAGCGCCTCCAGTGTGTCCCAGACCTCTGCCATCTTGAATGCAGAGGTGTGACAGCACAATCGAGGCCTCTGAGTGGCCAGTGCCAGCAGGTGACGTCAGAGACCCCTCCTGATATGTTCTTATCTGGTTAGGTAGCCAGTGCTTCTCTTGGGCTATTTAGGGTCTCTCCTGTGGGTTTCTCATCAGATAACGAATGCAAGAGCTCACCAGAGTTCCTCTGCATCTCCCTCTTCGACTTCTGCCAAGGATCGACTGCTGACTGCTCCAGGACGCCTGCAAAACTACAAAAAAGTAGCAAGACGACTACCAGCAACATTGTAGCGCCTAATCCTGCCGGCTTTCCCGACTGTTTCCTGCTGGTGCATGCTCTGAGGGCTGTCTGCCTTCACTCTGTACTGGAAGCGAAGAAGAATTCTCCAGTGGGTCGACAGAATCTTCCCCCTGCTAACGCAGGCACCAAACATCTGCATCATCGGTCCTCTGGGTCCCCTCTCATCTTGACGAGCGTGGTCCCTGGAACACAGGAGCTGGATCCAAGTGACCTCGACAGTCCAGAGGTGTACTGTGTACTGCGTGAACTGCAGCTGATAGGGCTTCTGTGCACTTTTGCAAGGAATCCTATGTGCACAGCAAAGCCCAGATCCCCAGCACTCTGTCCTGCATTGTTCAACTCGCTGAGTTGACCACCGGCTTCGTGGGACCCTCTTTTGTAGTGTTGCTCAGATTTCTTGAACACCTGTTCAAGTGCTTCTGCGAGTGCTGCCTGCTTCTGCATGGGCTCTCTGTGCTGTTGAGCGCCCTCTCTGTCTCTTCCTCCAAGGGGCGACCTCCTGGCCCTTCCTGGGCTTGGGCCGCACCCATTTTTTTAAACCCACCCTTTGCAGCTAGCAAGGCTTGTTTGCGGCCTTTCTGCGTGGAAACAACTCTGCATCCTCCAGCACGCAGTGGGACGTCTTCTGTGCAAAGGAGAAGTTCCTGGAATCTTCTGTTGTTGTGGAATCTTCAGCTTCTTCCACCCAGAGTCAGCCCTTTTGCACCTTCATCCGGGGTTTAGTTGGCTCCTGCCCCCCCTGGACACTTGCATGACTCCTGGACTTGGTCCCCTTCCTTTACAGGTCCTCAGGTCCAGGAATCAGTCTTCAGTGCTTTGCAGTCAGTTGTTGTCCTTGCAGAACCTCCTATCACAACTTTAGTGTGTTTCTGGGGAAGTAGGGTAACTTTACTCCTACTTTTCAGGGTTTTGGGGTGGGGTATCTTGAACACCCTTAATGTTTTCTTACACTCCCAGTGACCCTCTATGCACTACACAAGGCCTGGGGTCCATTCGTGGTTCGCATTCCACTTTTAGATGGTTTGTGTTGCCCCTAGGCCTATTGCATCCTATGGTATTCTACAGTGTTTGCACTACTTTTTTAACTGTTTACTTACTTGATTTTGGTTTGTGTGAATATTTTGTGTATTTTACTTACCTCCTAAGGGAGTATATCCTTTGAGATATTTTTTGCTCATTGTCACTAAAATAAAGTTCCTTTATTTTTAGTAACACTGAGTATTGTGATGCTTATGATATAGTGCTATATGATATAAGTGGTATAGTAGGAGCTTTGCATGTCTCTTAGTTCAGCCTAAAAGAGAGTGACACACACACGCAACACGCAACACACAACACCCCCTCCCTCACCCACAACAACATACACACAAATACATGTTGAAACATTACATTCACACACCCCTAACCCCTCCCTGGAAGAATGCAAGGACAAAAAGAAATGAGTAGAACGATTGTAATGAGTAAAAATCCATTAGTTAAAAATATATATATACACGATTAACAAATATGTACACCAAGATTTCAAGTCCATGTACTGCACCTACATAGTCCGTGGACCACTGGGCCCAAAATGCATGGGCGAGGCCCACACAAGATACCTGATCCAAATAGAGAGAACACTGCTGGGGCATCAGATTGAAATAAAACAGGCACCTCAAGGGGAAGGGAAGGTGGGGCTCCTCAGCCAGATGAGTGCACAGCGCCAGCTCCGCGAGGGGGCTCCATGCCCATTGAGGTATCCTGGGGAGTGCAAAGCCACAGTCTCTCAAGTCTCTACAGTGGTTGGTATGCCCACTGCTTTATCCTGGGGAGTGCAAAGCCACAGTCTCTCAAGCCTCTCCAGTGGGTGGTTTGCCCACTGCTTTATCCTGGGGAGTGCAAAGCCAGTCTCTCCAGTGGGTGATTTGCCCACTGCTTTATCCTGGGGAGTGCAAAGCCACAGTCTCTCAAGTCTTTCCAGTGGGTGGGTTGCCCACTGCTGCATCCTCGGGAGTGCAAAGCCACAGTCTCTCAAGTCTCTCCAGTGGGTGGGTTGCCCACTGCTGCATCCTGGGGAGTGCAAAGCCACAGTCTCTCAAGTGGATAACAGTCTATTCTGGTTCTGGAGGGGGCTTTGTGCCCAGAGTGCTTCATCCTGCCAAGGACAGAGGTAGTGAATGTCATTCTCCACTGGTTCTGGAGGGGGCTTTGTGCCCAGAGTGCTTCATCGTGCCAAGGACTGAGGTAGTGGATGTCATTCTCCACTGGATCTGGAGGGGGCTTTGTGCCCAGAGTGCTTCATCCTGCCAAGGACAGAGGTAGTGGATGTCATTCTCCACTGGTTCTGGAGGGGGCTTTGTGCCCAGAGTGCTTCATCCTGCCAAGCACTGAGGTAGTGGATGTCATTCTCCACTGGTTCTGGAGGGGGCTTTGTGCCCAGAGTGCTTCATCCTGCCAAGGACAGAGGTAGTGGATGTCATTCTCCACTGACGTCGGTGGGCCAACATGGAAGCTGTCCAGGCCCCTGGAACTGACCACCAGCCATGTACGACTGACCACTGGGGATGGCAGCCATATCTGCGGTGGTGCCACTGGCACAGGATGTGTCGTGGCCGCTGGTGGTGCTGGCGGCGGCCTCAGTGGTGGCAGTGCTTGTGGCGCTCATTGGGCAGCAGTGCTGGTGGGTGGCTCAGTGAGCGTGCTGCTGGTGGCAGTGTCCTGGGTGGCGGTGCTGGTGGGTGGCTCAGTAAGCGTGCTGCTGGCAGTGGTGTCCTGGGCGGCGGAGCTGGTGGGTGGCTCAGTGAGCGTGCTGCTGGCAGCGATGTCCTGGGCAGCGCTGCTGGTGGGTGGCTCAGTAAGCGTGCTGCTGGCGGCGGTGTCCTGGGCGGGTGTGCTGGTGGGTGGCTCAGTGAGCGTGCTGCTGGTGGCGGTGTCCTGGGCAGCGGTGCCCATGGCGGCGGTGCATGTGGCGGTCGTGTCCACCGTGCAGGTTGGCGGCAACTTCCCTTTCTTCCTCTGGCCCTTCCCCACCTTGGATGGTGGCGCAGCTGTCTTGCCACTCACAACTGTAGTCTTGGGAGACTTCTTCCTCCGGGCTGTGAGCCTGCCTCACAAAGGGTCCTTGCCTGCAAATCTTGCCCTGGCCTAGGGTAACCCACTGCCCACCTCCCCCACCCAGACACCTCCCATGCATGCTGAATCAGCTGAATGAGAGTGAACTCACCCCCTTGTGGCTGCTGTGATGCCCTCAAGCACCCATCCAACTCCGGATACGCAACCGCCAGGATCCGGAACATCAGGGGGGTCATGGTGCGACGGGCACTCCTCCCACGTTTGGAGGCCATCCCCAGCTGGGCCTCCGCCACCTTCTTGCTCCAGCGGCAAATGTCCTCCCATCTTTTACGGCAGTGGGTGCTCCGTCTGTGGTGGACCCCCAGGGTCTGGACTTCCTTGGCGATGGAACACCAAATATCCTTCTTCTGGTGTGCGCTGACCTAGAGGAATATACAGGGGGAAAGGAGAAAATATAACCGTCCGGACTGTCACTGTCATTGGCCCACGTTCCCACCCTTGCCCTGACGCACATACACTCACCGTCGTTTCATGAACGCCTCATTCCCCCCCATTTCCCATCCACACCACTCCAAACAGGAATTGCCCATACAGCATGCTCACAGTGTACTCACCTATTGTCTGGAGGACCGTAGAGTAGTGTGTGCTGGGTGAGGACCCCATCCACTAGTTTGTCCAACTCCTCCGAAGTGAAGGCAGGGGCCCTTTCCCCAGACACTGTAGCCATTGTCGCTTCCAGACTGAGGTCACAGCAGCACTTGCAGTGTAGGTCCTCTCCTGTTGAAGATCAGGTATCAAGTGAGTGAGCAGAGAGAAAATGGCAGTCACGTCCACGGCGGTGCGTACCGTCACCTCCGACGTACGTCGTCAATGGCTCCTGGGACCCATAGGGTCCAATTTTAACCAATGCAGGATTGCGCCACGGTCTTTGACCGCCTACTGCGACGGTGTACAATGCCAGCGCAGTTACCTCATATCCCATTGTCCCACCTTACAGGTCAGGCAGCCGCCATTTCAGGGGGCCACATGGCATTAATTTTAAATGCGTCACACATGTCTAGGCCTGGAAGACACACTAAAACAGGCACATAGCGGATTGAAAAATGTGTGGAATAAAGTTGTGTTTTCATACCTCAGTGTTGGCTGACATTCTGCTCGCTGTTCTCATCCATAGAGCACGTCCGCTGGGGCAGGTGAGGAGATGTCGGCATCCATGTACAGACCACTGGTGGACCTGTCAACAAAGGAAGAGCGACATGTAATTGTCACCTACAGACTTGACTGTGCCACAATCCATGAACTGTGTGCCCAGTTGGAGCAAGACCTGATGTCAGCTATGCACCATCCTACAGGTATCCCCCCTCTAGTGCAGGTCCTGTCAGTACTCCATTTCCTGGCAAGTGGGTCTTTTTAAATGACAGTGGCCATAGCATCAGGGATGACCCAGCTTATGTTCTCCAACGTGTTGTCAAGAGTGTTGTCTGTCCTCCTGAAACACATGCGGAGCTTCATAGTTTTCCCTGAGGTGGAGGATTTGCCTACAGTGAAAGGTGACTTCTATGCTTTGGAACATATCCCCAACATCATAGGTGCCACTGATGGAACACATGTGGCCTTGGTCCCCCCGCAGGAGTGAACAGGTATACAGAAACCGGAAGAGTTACCATTCTATGCATGTGAAGATGGTGTGTTTGGCCGACCAGTACATCTCCCATGTGAATGCCAAGTTTCCTGGCTCAGTGCTGGGGCACCTCCAGAGGCACCGTGTGTGGCTATTAGGTGAGGACATGGACCCTATACAGTGTGAATATTTGTCTGGGTATGGGGTTGTCCCTAAGGGTTAGTGTGTGTCTAACAGTTGTCCCTCGACATTTGCAGTGACTCTGGCTACCCCAACCTGTCATGGCTACTGACCCCAGTGAGGAATCCCAGGAAAAGGGCAAAGGAACGGTACAATGAGGCACATTGGTGAATGAGGAGGGTTATAGAGAGGACCTTCGGCCTCCTGAAGGCCAGGTTCAGGTGCCTCCATATGAAAGCTGGTTCCCTAGTCTACTCACCAAAGAAGGTGTGCCAGATCATCAAGGCCCTCTGTATGCTGCACAACTTGGCTTTGCAACGACAGGTGCCTTTTCTGCAGGAGGTGTTGTGGCAGATGTGGAGCATGTGAACAGTGAAGAAGAGAAGGCAGAAGAAGAGGACATAGACAACAGAAACACTGTGTATCATCAATACTTCCAGTGAGACACTGGTAAGAAAACATCACTGCCTCCTACATCTGATACACTTGTTCTACCTCTCATCTGTCTGTCACTTTCACCCAGTGTATGGACCCTGATTTTTCACTTTCCCTTTCGATTTCACAGATGTGGGTCCCACTGTGTGACCTCTGCTATGTTTCCTCATGGACTAGAACTGTGTGACATAGGTATGTTGATAATACAATGGACATTGCTATTTCCCTCAGTTATTGCAAATGCACATTTATGAAAGCACAGACTGACTCCAGATAGTTTTGTGATTTAAGGGTGTTTATTTAAGTGCTAAATAGTGGTGGGGTTGTAAAATGGTCAGGGGTGATGGTGGAGGAATGTCCATGGCAGAGTCCAGTCTATTAGTCTCACAGGTGCATTGTCCAAAGGGGCAGAGGAAGTGGAGCTGGGGCAGTTTAAGGATGGACAGGGTGACAAAGTGGGACAGAAGGATGACAATCAGGGTGGTCTCATTTCTTGGCGGGGGTCTTGGCATTGTTCTCTGTCTTTGTCCTGGATCTCAGGGACCGCTTTCAAGGTGGATCTCCATCTGCAGGGGGTGGGGTGCTGGTGACGTGGTCCGGTGGCGGTGCCTCCTGTGCACTAGCGCCTGTGGAGGTGGTGGGCCGTTCATCATCCAGGCTATTGTCAGGCTATTGTCAGGGGCACCTTGTTGTGCCACAGTGTCCCTCCTGGTGTTCATGAGTTCCTTCAGCACCCCTACAATGGTGCTCAGGGTGGTATTGATGGATTTGAGTTCCTCCCTGAACCCCAAATACTGTTCCTCCTGCAGCCGCTGGGTCTCCTGAAACTTGCCCAGTACCGTTGCCATTGTCTCCTGGGAATGATGGCAGGCTCCCATGATGTTGGAGAGGGCCTCGTGGAGAGTGGGTTCCCTGGGCCTGTTTTTCCCCTGTCGCACAGCAGCCCTCCCAGTTCCCCTGTGTTCCTGGGCCTCTGTCCCCTGAACCGTGTGCCCACTACCACTGCCCCCATGTCCCTGTGTTCTGGGGTTTGTGGGTTAGCCTGGGTTCCCTGTAGTGGTGGACACACTGCTGCTTGACATGTCCGGGGGACAGAGGTATGGGCCCGCTGGGTGGGTGCTGTGCTGGTGCTTCCTGAGGGGGGAGGGTCTGTGGTGGTTTGTGCCAGTGTGAGGGGAACCGACTGTCCCGAGGTCCAAGATGGGCCGGGCTGGTCGTCTAGATCCAATTGGACAGAGTTGCTGTCATCACTCTGGGCCTCCTCTGTGGGTGGAGTGGACATGTCTGGAACCTCCTGTCAGGTGACGTTGGATAGGGGTCCTGCAGGGGTGTAAGGGCATGATTATTGCATCTGTGTGTGCTATGGTCTGCAAAGGGTGGATGACCCTGTACCCCAGTGCTTGCATTCCTGTGTAGGACCTTGTGTGCTAATTGTTTAGGGATCTGTGTAGGTATGTTTAGTGGATATGCATTGGTGATGGGTGTCCATGCTTTGTTGTTGCATGCAGGGCTTGGTGTTGGTATGTGTGGTTTTTGATAGTGGAACATGTGTGAGGAGTTGGAGTGATTGGGGTGAGGGCGAGGGTGGGGAATATAATAGTTAAGAGTTGACTTACCAGAGTACATTCCTCCTGCTACTCCTGTGAGGCCCTCAGGATGCAGTATAGCCAAGACCTGCTCCTCCCATGTTGTTAGTTGTGGGGGAGGAGGTGGGGGTCCACCGCCAGTCCTCGGAACTGCAATGTGGTGTCTTGAGAACACGGAACGCACCTTCCCCCATAGGTCGTTCCACCTCTTCCTGATGTCATCCCATGTTCTTGGGTGCTGTCCCACTGCGTTGACCCTGTCCACGATTCTGCGCCATAGCTCCATCTTCCTAGCTATGGAGGTGTGCTGCACCTGTGATCCGAATAGCTGTGGCTCTACCAGGATGATTTCCTCCACCATGACCCTGAGCTCCTCCTCAGAAAACCTGGGGTGTCCTTGTGGTGCCATGGGGTGATGTGGGTGAAGTGTGAGGTGGTGTGTGTTGTGATGTGTGGAGTGATGTTTAGGGGTGTGTGGTGTTTTGTGCGTGGATGTGTATGTGTGATGGTATTGTGTGCCTCTGTATGCTGGTGTTGTCTTTGCTGTGCTGTCTCTCTGGCCTTTGTCAACATTTTTGGTAGTAAGGGTCTGTGGATGATGTGGGCAGGTGTTTTATATTGTATTGGGTGTGTGGGAGTGGTGTGTGTATGTGTATCAGGTGTGTGTATTTGGAATTGTCCAATGTGGTTGTGTTCTGTAAATGTGTGTGTATTTTGAGCTCTGCGGTGTGTACCGCCAATGGTTTACCGCCAATGGTTTACCGCGGGTGAAAGACTGCTGTGTGGATTCGTGGGTCGTGATAGTTTGGGCGTATTCCTGTTGGCGTGACGGTGGAGGTTTTGTTATCGCCAGTTTATCAGTGACCGTTGGTGGGGCGGACTTGTGTGGGTATCTAGATTTTTGCGGATTCCGAGCTGTGGATCGTAATAGCTGTGGCAGAATTCTGCGGCGGTGTGTTGGCAGTTTTCTGCATGGCAGTAAGCGGGATTTACCGCCAATGTTGTAATGAGGGCCCACATTGTTTGGGGGAAGGGGTGCATGTGGCCCCCCTCCCCCAGAGCCTATCTTGGTCCTGGAGCTCCCATCCCCCAGGGCCCAGCTATGTGACCTCGTTGCCTGCAGGACACTCAGTCACAATGTTGGAGACCATGGGGGGGAGTCTGAAGGCCTCCACGGTTCCACCCAGCTCCCCTCCTCCTGTGGGAGCCAGCATTGCTGGCACAGAGAAGAAGCTTCTAAAGCAGCTCGCTCTCTGTGAGAGTAATGTTTTCTCTGTTTTTCATCCTGCATCTTCACAGGCAGGGAAACAGAGGAAACTTCCGCTGGCAGAGAGGGAGAGCTGTTTGCCAAGTCACAGCAAACAGCTAAGTCCTGGGGGTGGGCACCCTGGGACATAGCAGGAGCTGGCCCGGGGGGCGGGGTGGTGATCCTCAGGGCCATTTTGGCTCCTTGAGGGGGCCATGCTGCCTCCCTCCAACCTAAATAGCCCCAGAGAGGTGGTGGGTCTGAAATGGACTCCCTATCTTTTTTTAATTTAGTGCCGGGAAAGTGTCTGTCCCTGGTGCTGCAGGGGTGCCCCCATGTTGCATTATAATTTGTGCCCCTGGAAGGTGACGGTCCCCAGGGCTGCAAGGAGGCAGAGTGGCCCCCAGCATTTGATGAAGCATTGTCCCCCAGGTAGGTGATGGCCCCCGGGGCTGTGAGAGGCCAGGGGCAGGCGGCCTCCCTCATTCAAAATGTCAATGCCCCTGGAAAGTGGCCCACTCGGGGACTTCAATGAAGCACGCAGGGGTGGTTGTGCTTGTGTTTATTTTTTACTTTAAAGATCCATGGATTCCACCAATTTTGTTTTTTAAATGCACCAGAGTGAGGAGGTCAGGGTAACTCTACCCTGGCCCCTTTTCTTATTTTTTTACCTTTTTTGTGGGACTCTGCTGAAGCTGAGTCTAAGATGGCTGCCAACACTTCCTTGTTGAATTGTTGGCAGCCAATCAGATATCAGCACGGGGACAGCTGGATTCGCGGAGGCTCAGCATCCCTAGATATCTATATTTTTTGCCCCTCAATATCTCCAAAAATACAGAACAGATTTACATAAAAATACAAAAGGCAGAATCTGCCCACCAAGATCTACCTTCCAGCCAAATTTGGTATTCAGCAGTTTGGGCTGTAGGCATTGTGGGCCCCCCCTTTTTTTTTGGTCCCCATTTGACGAAAAACTTTCAAAACAGCATCTGAACTGAGCAACGTATAGGTTTTGAATCTTTGAAACTTGTGAAGATTTGTCAAGCGGCCACAAAGTTATTGGAAAAAAAAAATACTCTTTCTATGGAAAACTAGGCCCTACCTACTTAACTATAACTACCTACTGGTGACTGCCAGTAGGTTTCACAGCTGACACTGCACATTTTTGTGAATATCGTGCATGGTGACGTAAAATTATTTTAAACGCATAATTTGCACCTAAAACATTCCGATATCACACCTTTGGGGTCAGGATACCTTCACCCTGACCCCTAATGCCACTTTCAATTTGGATTTTCACCCCCGGGACCGTGTCCCATTAAAAAAAAAATGGCGACCACCACTTTGTTGGGATCAGCCAATTGCAATGCTTCTTTTTGCATGTGTATTCGCGAAAAGGTAGTGAATTTCGTGAATTATTCGTGAAATATTCACAGCCAGTGATATACAACTTTATTTTCCCTTCAACATCTCAAAAATTACTGAACAGGTTCACACCAAATAAGCAAAAGCTTGATCTGCGTACCAACAGCCAGCTTTCTTCCTAATTTGTTGTAATTCCATCCAATGGTTCGATTTTACAGTGTAGTCGTGTCTAAAGAACTCTATGAGAATTAACATGGGAGATTGGGAAATGCATTGTCAAATGATGGCAAAGATATAGGCAAGTCCAAACATGCTTTTTCTTTGGAAACAAAGTCCTAACTATACTTAGGTAAAATATATATATATACAGACACACACACATATATATATGCCCCTCTGCCCCGAGAGTATTCAAATCGAATAAATGAGGCACAGACCCTCTAATGATGAAAAACATGATGTTCATTGCATGTCTGCCATTACGTGTTTTGGCCCCAAGCAGATCTTGATTACATGACATCACCACCATTTTTTAAACGTAAAAATATTTGCAGAGTTTTTTCGTGAAATCTTTCATCAAAAAGTTTACGACAAATATTACATTGATAATATCAATGATGCTATCAAAGATGTCATGAGTGCCGGAATTTGTGGGTAATTAGCAGTGCATGGAGATGGCGCAAGTTATAGTTACCTCAGGGCACGATTTATAGTTCCCTTAAACAACTATAGCCTTAACAGGTGAATTTCTATGTTTTTGTATGTTTAAAATGTGAGCTTAACTATAACGCCCTGTAACCTTAGTTTTTTCAGTGAATATCTATGTTTTTTGTGGGTCTGTCAGTGATGAATGTGTATTGTGTATTTTCACCAGGGTCCTCGACTCTGTCTCAACATTAAATAGGAGGCCACGCAGGGGGACATGTCAGAGTTGTGATCATGGGAAAAAAGAGTTTTGAGTCCCTCAGACACTCATTGGTGAACCTCATGGGATCAGAGTAACTCGACCCGACCCCCTTAATTATTTAAGAGCCCCTATTTTCATCCCTCGGGCGGTGCACCGACTTAAAAGATGGCGGCTGCAACTCTCTTCACAGGTTGCGACCAGTCAATTACATGGCTTCCTTCTGCCGCGCGGAGCCGCGATGATTCGCATTGGATTTGCGGTGGATCCGCAACCCTATATATACAAATTTGGAATTCCCTTAATTTCTCAAAAACTACTGAACGGATTTGCACCAAATAACACAAAGGGCTCTTTCTGGACAAAGAGCTACCTTTCTGCCAAATTTGGTGTAATTCCATCCAGTAGTTTTGGCACTATCACTAGTGAAAACCCTTATGCCCACCCACCCCGACGGATCACCCCAAAACATTCCAGGTAGCAGCTGATGTGAGTGTGAAAGTTTTTGGGAACATTTTGTGAAGAGTCATCAAGCAGTGCCAAAGTTATTAGCAAAACAAAAAATGTTTTTTTCAATAGAAACTAGGTCCTAACTATAACTAATTAGTGGCGATCACTACTAGGATATATATATATATATATATCTGTTTTTATATATATATATATATATATATATATACACACATATATATATATATCCTAAACACACAATGGTGAGCACCCAGACGCAAGGTGCACAGTGAAAATAACAGGGAGCCCTGTAGTGAAAGGAAACTGATATTGCTGCTGCCCTCCAGGAAACAGACTGAGTGGAAGCGTACTTCACACAAGTGACTACGGATTTCACATGAAGGGAAGGAACGCTGCTACTCTAAGCACCGGATGATAAGCAGAGAAGCTGCTGGCCCTCGCCCTACGTATCTGTTAAACCTGGGAGATGGCACAAACCAATTAAAAAAATGTTGCCTTGTCTGAACAATATATAATAAATGTTGCACTAAAGACTATGGCCCTCATTAGAACCCTGGCGGTCTTTGACCGCCAGGGCTGTTTTGGAGTTTGTACTGCCAAAAGGCTGGCGGTACAAACTCGGGCATTACAACCGCAGTGGAAGCGCCGCGGTGGCACCACTGGGACCGGCAGTTTCCGGCACTTTTGTCCCAGCGGTTTCCCGGCACTTTTGTCCCGGCGGTTTCCCGCCACTTTTGTACCGGCAGTTTCCCGACACTTTTGTCCCGGCGGTTGTAATCCCGCTGCCCAGGGGATTACGAGTCCCCCTCCCGCCAGCCTTTTCATGGTGGTATGAACTGCCATAAGAAGGCTGGCGGAAAGGGGAGTTGCGGGCTGGGATGGTGGGCGGAAACCAGGTTTCCGCCCACCGGGGATCTCCAAATAGACCACACGGGAGTGCGGCTGCATTGGCTGCCGCCCGGCGGTTTGAACTTGCCGCCCGCCAATGTTGAAATGAGGGCCTATGAGTGCAAGATATGTATTGCTGGGACAACAAAGAAAGATTCAAATTGTGCAAAGCTGGATAGGATTAATATGAAGGATGTGAAGTCCAAAACATTATTCCCTGATCAACAAGGGTGCAAAACCATAGATATTGGAATGTAAGCTCTCAAGAGTGGTATATATAAATTTTTAGGAAAAAATAGTGTAACATCTTTTCCAATAGAATGTGAACATTGAAAGAAAGAGGGAAACTAGCTGCTAAACATACATGCAGTGATACAATGAAAGGTGATATCAGAGGAGAGACACATGGGTAAATTAATAAAAATCCAACTCAATTGGTTAAAGAATTCAAGAAGTTGAGTCAAATATAATCAAAGCAGAAGTTGGAGATGTCATCGCTTTCCAAATACCTAGAGTGTGAAAGAATACTGAGAAGTCTG
Source organism: Pleurodeles waltl (assembly GCF_031143425.1). Taxonomy (NCBI): domain Eukaryota; kingdom Metazoa; phylum Chordata; class Amphibia; order Caudata; family Salamandridae; genus Pleurodeles; species Pleurodeles waltl. The sequence goes on from NC_090449.1 coordinate 272,541,223, forward strand.
CATATAATGAAGATATGGATGAAAATCTAATTAAAGAATGGGTTATGAACACTCAGGATTGCTCTATGAAACTCATAAACACACTTATTAAATATGTAAAATGCAAAATGGAACAATATACTGCAAAAAATACTGGAGGCTCTAGTGCGTCTGAGGGTCTCTCAGAGAAATTTGATTTTAACATAGAAGTACGCCTCCTGCGGATGACAATGCAACAAGGAGGAAGGGGCAAACCACAAAAGGGTTTCGATCAAAGAGATGATGTAGGAAACGGAGGGGCAATAGGATGGGGAAGAGGGAAAAGCAAAACAATGAAATAAGAACCCTGTTTGGGAGGAAACATAAATGTACAAGAGAAACCATTGGTATTTAACATTTCATCTGTTAAATTACCTCCAAATCAAGAAAGAATAATGGATTTCGATTTGACATTCCCCCACTATTGGCCCCAGCCTTCTCAAACACCAGATATGAAATATTCAGGTACATTCTGAAGCTAATGTTATTTAAGTATTTGGAGATAAGACTGAAGAAGGTGTTATACGTGACAGCCTTTGGATAGTCTTCCCCCAACATTGCGCCTACCTTCTCTGTCTTTTGCATCTCGATTTTGCTGGCTTCAGGTCTCTGGGCACTTTACCTCTGCTAACAAGTGCTAAAGTGCATGTTCTCTCTCCCTAAAACATGTAACAGTGGTCCATACCCAATTAGCTTAAATCATTTACTTATAAGTCCCTATTAAAGTGTCCTACATATGCCTAGGGTCTGTAAATTAAATGCTACTAGTAGGCCTGCTGCACTGATTGTGCCACCTATATAAGTAGCCCCTTACCTTTGTGTCAGGCCTGCCACTGCAGAGCCTGTGAGTGATGTTTACACTGCCAATTCAACCTGGCAAGGCAAACCTCTTGCTGGGCCTAAATCTACCCTTTTATACGTATATGTCACCCCTAGAGTAGGCCCTACACAACCCAGATTGCAGGGTGCAATGTACTTAAAAGGTAAGATATGTACTTTTAAGCTTAACATGTCCTGGTAGTGAAAAACATTTAAATTCCTTTTTCTCTATTGCAAGGCCTATCTTTTGCATAGGTTAGCATTGGGATTACATTCTTACATTTTATAAGTGTAATTTCCAATTAGGTCAAGATAGATATTTTGAGTTTTGTGTCCCTGGACTCACAATTTAAAATTACAACTCATGGTGAAGTTGGATTTTAAATTGCAAGTCCAAAAATGCTACTTTTAGAAAGTGGGCATTTTCCTTACCTAAAAAACTGTACCTTCTGCCTGTCTCCAATACCTTTCTGGGATAAGAGACAGCTGGGCTTTGTGCATTCCCTCAAGACAGCCACACGCAAAGGGAGCTTAGGTGTATCTGACGGGTCATTCGCCTCCCGATGGCCCATCACCAGGCTGATGGGTCTTCCCGGGCTGGATGGGTCACAGGAGCTGACACTTGCATCTGAAAGAGCTGGGCCTATGCACCTCACACAAAGAGCTGCATACTCCCCTGTAGTGAGTCTGGAGCTAGCACAGGAAGGGCAGGGTCCTTGTGCCTGTCAAAGCTTTTCTTTGAAGTCTCCCCTACTTCAAAGGCACAACTGGGTATAAGTATTGGACTCCCAACACCATCAACTCAGTAAATTTCTGGAGCTGTGACTACTCTGACAGGAAGACGAACTGCTGTGCCGAAAGGACTACTATTCTACTGGACTGCTGCTTTGCTGAACTCTGCCTTGTTGTGCTCTAGCCTTGCTGAGCTACCCTGCTGCCTGCTGTTCCTCTGCCTGGGTGAAAAGGACTGGACCTGGATTGCTTCACCGTAGTGTGTCTCAAAGGGTTTGCTTGCTTGCATCTTGTTGTCTAAGTCTGAGGGACGCAAAAGACTTAGTAAGCCCCCTGTTCAAACCCTTGGGCTCATCTGCTTGTGAGTCTGTCCTGCCACGTAGTGCCACCTCTGTCCTGGACATTGAAAGTGGACCTAGGCGTTTAAGTTTTGTTTTTCAAGCTTTGCACAAATACTTTACATATTAAAAGGTTAAGCAAAGCCTGACTGGTCTATGTCAATCTACCAGAGGGCTAGCACAGGATAATTTAGGGTGCGTTGTGACTTACCCTGACTAGGCTTGTGGTCTTTACTTGGACAGAGTGCATACCTCTGCCAACTAGAGACCACATTTCTAACAGAAGGCAATTGATAAACCAAATCTCAATAAAAAATAACATAGATCAAAATTGGGGAAATCCCTGTGTTAATTTAAATCTATGAACTAGCTGGAGAAATAGGCCAATCGTCAGATGAAGTTACATCTCAAATTGCAACACTAAAAGAATTGGGATTTAACATGGTCTTGTCAATCCAGACTGAATATAAACCAAAAAGTAAATTTTGCCCCCAAGTACCAGCAGGCAATAAGATTGATTTTTTCTACAAACTGACAGTGGAAGATGTCAACAATCTTAGAATGAAATGGGATAAGAGGAGGAACAAAGCAAACTTTAAACCAAAAGATTGGAGAGACTTTGTGATGCTGAAAAGAAATGACTGATTGATGATCAAACCTTCTGATAAGAAGGGTTACATTGTATTGATGAATAAGACAACGTGTTTAATGGATACAAAACACCATTGGGGAATATAACCCATTAGAACCTTCTACCACAAAATCTAATAAAGCAAATTGCAGTTGAATATCACACATTATTGAAAACTTGGCATGAAAACGAACTACTGAATTGGGAAGAATACCAATACCTCTGAAGTGAACACGCAAAAATGGCTACAATATATTTTCCTTTAACAGTACATAAATATGAAAACACCTCCAGGTGGACCAATAGTAAGTTTGATAGGATCTCTTTTAGAATAATTCAAGGTATTTGGATCTATTTTTACAAACATATGTCACAGGTCTACCATCCTACTTAAAGGACTCAATGCATTTCCTTAAAAGATAGATGGCGTTCCAGGAAAATCATGGTCACACTGCATGTAGTATTGTTATATACTTCACTCAGTTATGAAGATGGGTTGTTTGCATGTCCTTATTTCCTAAGAGACAGGTCAATTGAACTCTTAGAATGTACCCAGCTGATGTTAGAGATTTTACAGTACTGTCTCATGCACAATGTGTTTACCTTCAACAGTAAGATCTACTTACAGCAGAAAGGCACAGCTAGGGGTACCTACTTAAGTACATTTATTCATGGGGTGGTGGGAAAAGGAGGCACCATGGAAAGAGGGAAAAAAATTACATAAGAAGCATTGTGCTTTGGACCCATTTCATCAACAACCTTTTCTCACCCTAGAAGGGTGGAGAACCATAACTAGAGAGATTTATAATAAAATTGAATGCCAACAATGTCAATATCAGCTTCACCACAACACATTGTAGAGAACAGTGTGAATTCCTGGACATTGAATTGAATGTAAGCCATGACAAGCTAACAACTACCATCCACAGTAAGGCAACAGTGACAAATTTGATACTGAATGCCAGAAGTGGACATCCAGCTATATTAAAATGGAGCATAATGAAACAGGTGTGGACAAATGTCGAAGGCAAGGAGAATTTGCTCCACAGAAGATGAATTTGATAAAGAAGTGACCAAGAAGATGAAAAGATTTATTCAATGCGGTTACCCACTGAGGCCCATATTTATACTTTTTGACGTAAAACTGCGCCAGTGCAGTTTTGCGTCAAAAATATTACCGCCGGCTAACGCCATTTCGGTGCACCGTGCGGGTGTCAAATTTATACTTTGACGCACGGCGGCCCAAACCACAGGTGTAAGTCATTTTTTGGACGCACACCGCAGCGTCAAGCCGTAAAGCAAAACGACGTTAACACGGCGGAAATGACTGTGGGTCGATTTACGACCCCACACACCGGATGTGCAGCGTTTTTTGATGCAACAGCATCAAAATTCCCCACAAACACAGCCATTTCAGCAGAGGAGAGCCAAAATGGATCCCAGATGCCTGTACAGACCCCAGGAAGATGACAACAGACCAGGAACCAGCCAGGAGGACCCACACAAGACCCAGGACAGGTTTAAGAAGAAAAGAAAGTGTCGCTTTAGTGCAGAGGAACAGGAAATTCTGGTTAAAGAGGTGACGGAACACCAGCACCAACTGTGAGAGAGGCAATATGGCAACAAATTGTTGACAAGATTAACAGTTTTGCAGAAGTACGCAAAACAGTCATCGAGTGCAAGAAACGCTGGCATGACTGCAATCGCAGGACCAAGGAAAAAATGGCCAGGAAGAGGAAGGCGGCACTGCAGACTGGAGGTGGGAGTCCAGCACACCAGGAGGCCCTGGATCACATGGAGGAGATGGTCGCAGCTTTCATCCCTGAAGAGATCGTCACAGGGATTCAAGGACAGGACAGCGCAGACTGCCAGGAGACAACGCACATGTAGGATAAGTCGCATGGGGAATTAAAATGCACTAATGTCACCTGGAAGCAGGGGGGGATACTGACCACAAAATGCATGGAAGTCATCATATACATGGAGTGGCATGGGCAAAGGGGTATGGCATGGGGGCATGGCCTGTACAGAGAGAAGCTGGGGCACACCATAACACTACACCAACAACAGTCCCATGGGGGCATGCAGCCATGCCACCGATGGAGCAAAGGTAAAGCCTCGCCAGTTGGGAAGGGCACAATGTCAAACTGACATCCTGGCACACATCAGCCACTATACCCCCTACATTAACTAAGGCCCAATGAACAACCTCTGGCCATACCAACAACTGGAATGTAACAGTGACAACAGTTGCCACTACCACCTCCGCTCTGTGTACAGCTCAAGTTGCCAATGACAGTAACGTCCCCATGGATCATACACACCTAAAGTAGTGGGTTGAGGATGACAACTTTAACAATCCCCTGAAACAAGACAAATGCCCCAGTCCTTGCAATAGTGAATGCCCATAGTTGCTGCAAACATCAGCCAATGTCATCAACATTAGGAGCTACACAGCACTAAGGACACACACATGCTGCATATGCCAGGGACCATCCTGTGCCTGGGTCACAATGCAACATCACAAATGTCATACTGCTCAGACAACAGCATTGAGGGGAAGGACACATGTAACTGGTCACTGAAATACACCTGCACAGTCAGAGGAGGAAATAGGACACTGCTACGACTATCAGGGCAATCCAATCTCCCACATTCCCCAAAATCAGCTGTACACATTACCAATGCTAACATCCATATCGTGCCATAACAATGTTATGCATAGGATACGCTACATGTCAACTACATATAAGTGGATGTGAAAGTTGAGAGACTGGGGCAGGTCCAGATTGTTAAGTGTGCTGCAAGTGCCATCAGAACAACCACAGCCAGTGAAAGGCCTCGCCATTAGAATGGATGTAGACAGAGGGCTGAGTAGGACAAGAAGGTGGCAATTCACTATTTGGCCTAAAACAACATTACAAGAGATGATGCAGACAAGTCTCATAACTTACCACAATACATGTCACATGCAGGTGGGCCATAGGCCTGGGAGAATGCCCATCTGAAAGACTTGAGCAATGAAGAGGAAACAAGATCACAATGTGAAAACATCACAAGGCAGGCATTTCACATCACTAATGCCACAACACAGACACACTATTTTACCCTATTTCATTGCAGAGGATGATGGATCTCCGGCGGATATGCCTGCCCAGGAATACACTGATGACATGGATGACGAGCTGACAAACATCAGCCACCAGACCCTCCAAGATGTCCTTGGAACCCTCCAGACCCCACCTTCTGTCACAAGGAGGAGCTCAGAACAAGCAGCCATCACAGAGGACCCACCCACAACACCAATTGTAAGACCTGCCAGCTCCAATACAGCTGAGGACTCAGATTACATAGGCACCAGCTTTGAGACAACTGTAGTCGGAGTACAGCGGGAGCTGGCCAAGGAGGTGCGGACGGGGATGCAAACTATAGCAGCCAGCCTAGAGGGGGTGCGTTCGTGCATGATGTCATCTGCAGATCAGGCAGCAGCCATGCAAGCGCTAACATCCATCCTGCAAGTACTACAACAAACTGTCAAGGAATTCACCACTGCAGTAAGGGAGTTGCCACAACACCTCGCACCTCAAACCTTCCACTGCATGCACAAATGCAATCATGACCCCCTCAGGGCTGACCTGGCTGCCTACCAGCGTGATATGGCTGCTATTCTTAAGAATCAGCAGATCCTCCTTGCAGCAGTACTGCCCTTAAGATCTTCACAGGTAGCAGCGACCGGGATGTCTGACTCCACGTCTTCTAACACTGAGGTGTGTGTTGCCCCTTCACAACCACCACCACCAAGGACAGAGGAGGCAACACACACATCAGAAGAAGAAAACATGGAACAGATCACCTTCACATGGAAAAGTACCCGGAAGCACTAGTCCCTGCCACATGGCCAACTATTACCAAGGTCCTGCGCTTTGTAACATGCCAGTCTTACAACAACTGTACTCAATGACTATTCTGCAAACCACTGTTTATCTTGTCATCCTGCCCAGTGATTGTCTCTCACTTACTCATTGGCAAATCCTGTCCCTCTGCACTGTCTGACACATCACCCCAGCATGTCAAATGCATTTACCTTTACCACTTGTGGAGGATCACAATGGAAGATGTTACTATAATTGACTCACAATCATGGACAATGTACATATACCACTACAACACTTTTCAATAACTAGCACTTACACAACCACTTTGTCTCTGTGTATGTGACACATCAACTGTGCAGTAGATAACTGAAATGTGCCTCCTGTCAAATTACATAGCTTGTCAATACAACTGTCCTGAAATTATGTAGTCTGATAACTATGCATAGTGGCCTGGATTGCACCAGGCCACTATGCATAGTTCTGGATTTCCTGGATTTCATACTCTGCCCTTCCTGAGGGTAATATCTGATGAAAAGAGAAACCATACACCATCATGCTGTGTTGGACAGAATAATGCTTCCTCAAGGGATATCTAAGCCAACAAATAGTGGCACCAAAATGTTGCCACCATGCAATACTAACACATATAACAGTGCCCACAAATCTAAGCAAACAGTCAACAAACTGCATGAATGAAGGTGTCTGAGTTTACATCCAAATAAGTAATCATGCTGAACAATGTCACAAATTATGTCTGTGAGTCATGAACACGATACTACAAGAGTGCTTACGAGCACTCAGCTAATAAGGGTTTCCTTGAACATCACACTGCAGTCAGACATAAAACAGTTTCCCCAATACCAAATCTGGAAGAACTGTTTGTGACTTTGAAAACATACGTTATGAAAAAAAGACGTTGGGATCCATAGTAACTGTGATTGGTGGTTGCAATGAATGGTGGAATCTTTACAAGGTAGCTCTGGGGTAGCTGCCAATCTTACAGCTCAGTTGGGATTTGTTTGTAGCATAGGACACAAATGTAATAGAACAAAATTTATGTACACTTATGCCAAGGCCCTGATCAACAAGCATTTTACACATACTGTAAAGGGTTCACTACATATTTATTAAACGTTAATAACAGAAGAGGAAACTCGGGGAAAAGTCTTACCTACCTAATCTACCCTAACTACTCATTACCCACAACTGTCCCTAACTAACCTAAGCTACACTTACTTATCACATGTAACTAAACGTTCTAAACATCAACCACCCACCCCCTTATGAGACGGGACACATGGAGGACAACAGATACTAACCTAAACACATACTATCCTATACTAAACAAATATATATTTTTTGTATTTTTGTTTTTTTTAAATATGTTTTTTTTGTATTTTATTTTTCTAAACACACAAGAACCCCAACATAGTCAAATACCCACCCACCCACACACTCAAAAAGAAAAAATTGAAATGATCAGGATCCCCCTCCCCCCACCCACTAACACTAACTATGCTAACCTAACACTAAGCCCACTAAGTATAAGAACAAGGAAAGAGGAGGGAGGGGAGGGAATCATGTCCATTAACAAAGTCTAGAGGTTGGCCCTCCGGAGGGTCCGCTTAATGGACCACACACGCCTGTTTATATGGCGAACATCCTGGCTCAGGTGACTAATTTTCTGGAGGACACGGTCCATTTTGCGCTGCAAGTCCTGAAAAGCAGCAGGGTCAATTGTTGCAGCTGGGGAGGTCTGGATACCAGCTGAGGACGTGTGTGGACATGTATTGCTAATGCCTGTGGGCTGCCCTCAAAGTGGTCCACTGCTAGGGCCTGGAGCACTTGCAGACGTCGTTGGGACAACAGTCCCAGCTGTGGGTGGTGCCACGGTGGAAGTGGTGGTCGTGCTGGTGGTGGCTGTGGTGGGCAAAGTAGGGCCGCCCTGTGGGAAAGCCCTCCAGGCTCCAGAGGCACGTTCGGTCCTGTATCTTCGGGCCATCCGTCTGTACCCCGACTCTACCAGCAGGATATGCTGGTAACGCATTGCCTGCCTCTGGAACTTCCGGACCTGGATGGGTGTCATGTTAGCAGCTGTGAAGACAAAGGCAATAAATTACATTAGGAACTGCATTGTGTAAAATGGCACAAGAAGTAAATCAGACAGTACATCTACTGTACTTGTAACAGCTCCTATCATCATACAGATCATTGAATGTCCCTGAGGATGTACATGGCAGGCCAGCCTACAAAGGTTGTAACACACATAGCACATCCAAACCCTACAAGATGGGTAACAACTGGCATGAATTTGGCATCAGAGTTCTGCCAGTTGTCAGCTAACAATCATGCAGCACATCCTCCGCCAATGACAGGGCTACAAATGTCAGTGTACGGGATGGAAATCAAGGGCCACATGATCTGCAAGTTGTAAATGGACTTACTAGTATAGTACTCATGTGCTATACCTGAGTGTGCATACTAGGTTCCAACCAAAGATTCCCTGATTTACATGTCTGTGTAACATACTTGTATCATCTGTACTAGGTACACTATTCACAAACCCATGCCTGTGTGTGAGGGTGGGGGGGATGGAAAAACAACTAACAATTTCAAACAACATGGACACCCAGGAAGCTTAGGAAAGCTGGACATGTGATTGGCTCAACACAAACACCACAGGTAAGGTGTATCTACAAATAGGAGACAGCAAACCCTTGACCAATCCCAGCGCCACACATGTCTGGAAATGCAGACCTTTGTCCACATCATATACTTCCAGTAAGGCATGACTTACAACAGACACAGAGTTGCAAGAACACCCCTGGCCATGATTTGCATGCACACCCAGGCCATTGCACTCAAGTGCCACATACCTGTAGCACTACATGTGGAGCTACATGCTGCTAGGAAGTTCAACCTACAGTTTCATAAGTACATTAGTGAATAGGGAAGCAGAAGTCTGTGGGTAAGCATTTTGCAGCCCCATTGTGGGAGAATGTGGGTCTGACAGGCAGACTAAATCTGAGATTAGGTCCAGGTCGACTCTTGTTGATACAAGTGTTATCCACATGACTCACCCCAATTCACATTGCGGGGCCTACTGGAATGACCTAGAATCCCTAGATAAGACAATAGGATAAGCATTGGCAAACTCCAAAATGCTGAGATAATGAAATCCCACTCATGGAACAAGACAAATGATGGGCCAGCACATCACACCTTGCTATGTGTTCAACACACAGGAGTCCATCACACATCACCAGCAAACACAACACATAACACACATATCAACACGTACTGGAGTTGTCGGGGTCCTCAAATGAAGCCACCTCGTCCACAGTGTAGGGTGCCGGTCCACCTGTAAGGCATGGAAGGAAGAAATGTGCTCAAAATCTGTGCACTGACCAACAATTCCAAACACAAAAACTATATGTAAGATGATATAAGTAAGTAAAGCCACTCAGACATGATGATACTGCATCCGATATAGCACGGCTAACATGTAGATAGCATGGGACTCCTGTGACAATTACACACATATCTGCACACATGCTGTGGCCCTAACTATCATGTGGTGGCAAACATTTAGTGAGCAGACATAATAATGGCGTGTATTTGTCTCATCAAGTGCATCCAAGAGAAACATCCAAAGCCTGTTTACTTGAGGAGTGCATTACCAGTCAAACAGCCATTGTGGCCATGACAAATCTATGATACACAGATACAATGTACAGAGGGGCAGCGGCATTTGTAAGCCCTCACGTTGTTACAGTTTCTTCATTTGATGTGGCCCAGCTATGGTGATTTGCACCAACCATAGAGATATAAACCCATGTGCATACCTTTGGCCTGCCATCCCTAAATGAAAGGTGGAAGACCAAACACCAAATACCAGTGTAAGATGTTAGCTGAGGGCACCTTACACTTTTTCCCTATGTTTTCCAAATCCAGATCTGATATGTATCCAAAATGATGAAGGACCACAATAATCCCTAACATTCATAGAGCCTCTGTGAACGCTTTCCTTACACACTCACCAGACACACATGAGACATATGTCTGGGTCCCATTGCTATCATCAATTTTCTGCATAATGTAGTGTTTCTAAAGTCAGTCTAGCTGTTGCGTCAACAAAGGTTGGTAATATTTTGGAAAATCTATACTTCACTGGCAAATGTGACCTATATAGACATGATTGGCTCCTAATTTGTGTTGCTGTCTGACACAAAGGCGGCACCAAATTACATTAAGCAAAAGTATTCAGTAAGTTTGCAGAGCACTTGCTTCCTGACAGCTACCAATTGTGGTCCTTCACATAGTGTTGCGACTTACGTGCTGCTTTAACCTGGAGTCCGCAGAACAAATGGCGTGGATTTTGTTCTTGAATTTTCGGCCTTGGCCCAGGTAGGGGCAACTCTTTCTGGTAGCCACAGTGCTGCAGGCAATGGGTACGCCAAGAGCAGGCCGTGTCCCTCAGAAGTAGTGCCAGAGGGAAAAAAACCCTGAAAAGGGGAAAAAAACCTCCAAAAAGATAGGTTCCTGCAACAGGAACAAAATGAACAGGTAACAGCAGGAGCAAAATACAGGAAAATACACTGGAACCGACGAGAACCAGCACAGGAAGACAAGGAAGTAAGAGCGAAGACACCATCCAAACAGAAAGTGTTGCAGCGCAAGGAGAGATAGAATCACAGCCCTTAAATACCAACAAACATGAAGCAACCAACAGGAAGTACAAGGACACCATCTTAGATAGGGAAAAACACATAGAACAGAATGGACTAGGAGCCATAGAGAGTAGGGAACAAGGAATGCTGGGAAGAGGAGGGTAATATGGGAAAGGGAGAAAAAACATTAAGGAAGGCACAACCAGATGACCAGAAAAAGAAAAAAAAGAAAAGAAGAGGTGAGTGGGGGGGGGTCAGACCTGCCTGTGAGCACGGTGCACTAAAGAAGAACGAGGCCCCATGCCCAATTTGGGGCCTGGGAAGGTGCAGAGCAGGCTGGGGATGCGGCGCGTCTTAGAATGTTCGGCTCGTCCCACGCGCAGCGGCGCGACACATTGTCCATCAATGACCCTGTATGTTTCCGAAGCATTCCACACACTCAACAACATAGCAGGCAGATATTGTACAAATCATCTGATGTCATTACAGAGCTTTTAATAGTGCACATTTACATGATTTGTACTCACCAACAGGGCCACCAATCACTATTCCCGGGTGGTCCAGCAGATCTTGCTCCCTGGTGATGAGGTCAGCCCAGCAGTGCTTCAGCTGGTGGTCATTCCTCTGGCTCCGATACATGCGCTGCAAGTGATGCAGGACCTTCCCCACTGGATTCGACGAGCCTCGGTGTGATACCCCTTTATCACCCGCCCTCCTGCCTCAATCATCAGTGGGAGGAAATGGCACACCAGCCATATAAACCCCCCAAGCTCCTCCTCACCCGTCTTGCCAAGACATGGCCTACCCAACATCTTAGCACCGAAAAAGGGAAATAGGGGATAAAGAAGAACAAAGGAGAAAAGGTGGGAAATTAGAATGACAAAAAAATAAACTTAACATCTAAAAGAGCCCAACTATCCCCAAACTAGCACTACCCATAACAGACTCCCACAAAAAACAAAGACAATACAATACTGGACAATAGTACACAATAAACACTCAGACAGCATACAACAACACATTTAGATAACAAATTAACAAGTAATGGAGCACACAGGACACAAAAGCACAATTTCACTGGACAAAACTCAGAACACAGCCACATAGTCTAGAAGAATCACAGACTGCAAAGTGAAAGTGAAAGTACCCCCACTGTACATATTCTGTAAACAGGATATCCTATTACATCACTTCCTGGATAAAATGGCTGCCGTTTTTATCGTTATGCGTCATCATTTTTGACGCAGACAGTATGTGCATCATTTTTTTCGACGCACAGGAGTAAAAATTAGGCTGCATCCATATATTTGGAAATAGTCTTAACAGTTAACAAATTTTAAGGGCATCATGTGTCGTTTTTCAGGCATGAGCATCATTTTGTGACGCTTGTGCGTCATTTTTTGCCGCGTGTGCGTAAAGATTTCAGGGCATTAACTGGGTTTGGGTAATTTTAATGTAATGTTACATTTGTGACACAACTGAGAAAGGCTGATTGCACCCACTTTGGTGTTGACGGTGTATGGTCACATGTGAGACATCATACTGCTGCGGACCATGATCCGCTACTTCCTTAACAGGTTTCTCACGCTTGGCTGACGCACTAGATGGCCATATGTGTGGCCTACATATATGTATTGCACAAATTGGGCATGTTTGGCATCAGGAGAGGATAGCAAGGTGACGCACACAAGTACAATACCTCAATGCCTATGGCTCAATGTGTGTGCATTGGCTACCAATGTAGTTGTCGACCCAGTGTGTGTGCATCACAAGATGCATTATTGAAAATATGCTTGTATGAATGTGAAGTCAATGTGTCCAAACCTTAGATGCAGGTCAGTGTGAAAATGAGAGAGGACATGTGCTAGTCATACATGTAGCAACATTTGTCGTGTGCACTTCCAAGATTTTGGGTAACATAGACACCACAAATGACAAAGCATGCACCTAGAAATTTGGTAACTGCTTCCTAGGCACTTGTTGGTGAACAGACTAAGTGGGTACCATGTTATTGGCACGGACAGCCAAAGGTGACCCCCAACTGTTATATCATGCCACAGTTGTGGTCATATGACTGAGCCACAACTCTCCAGTGGCAGTGGTGGACCAGCAGAAGAGGCAGCACATGGCCACATATTTCCTGTGGTCAATTGCACAGAGATGTCTGGTTCATGTGTGTGGTCCAATGTTGTAACAGTATATTTTTAGGGGTGTATGTTGTCACAGTTACGTCCAGGTCTCATAATGAGTCAGTTGTGCCTTTTCCTGTATCTACTGAGTTACCTTCGGAGATCAATGTGAGTAAAGTCGATGAGGACATGAGAGCCTACATGGGGATGGTCCCACCCTGTCACTGCAGACGTGTTATGAGACTGTCAACAGGGCAACCTTGATGTGCTGAGTGAGATCATATGTCAGGAGTCATGTTCCGGCAGGTGTCATTACAACATTTGTACACAGGTTGGCCTGTAAAGTTCCCACTCATCATAGCCTCTGTGTTGATTAATCTTGCAGCTATTCACCACGCACAGCCCATCAATATGTTGTGAGCAATGTGATTCTGCGTGTGAACTGTCGGGGTCCTAACATGTGTGGACTTTTCATGCATATTATCAGGGTAGCTGGTTCTGCTGGAGGCACCATACCCAATCCCTGCATACGGCCCTGGTACACTGTCACACCTTGTCATTCATGCATACATGAGACCCAGACAAGGGATGGGCCATGATGTTGGTATTCAAAGACAACTTTTCTAATATGGTACAATTAAAAAGCAGATGATGCTATACAATGTATTTGGTTATGCAATGAGGAAGCACCTGACAAAATACCCCCTGAGGAATGCGAGGTTTGGTTACGCAAGTGTGGTACATATGTAGCCAGAAGGGACCATTAGGGTAACGCACAGACAGATGCTAGTCAGGCTGACAGGCTGCAGGGTCAATCAGGATTCTGCAATTTCACAAGGTACATACTTAGTGGTCTGACTAAGAATGGTCGGAGGAAGAACAAGACAGTTGACAATGAAAACTGTGTACGTCCTGTGTTTTTGAAGGTGACACATAAACCCAAGGGCTGTGTCACATGGCTTAAATACTAGCAATGCATAACAGTGTATTTGACTAAATTTCAAATTCTATGCTGTTCCAACCATCTGCATGGGCAGTGCATGTTGAAATGGGTGGTGTGCATGGAGGTGATCACAGGTGTGTGCTGCATCAGTTTCTCAGACGTCCTGTAGGTGAGATTTGAGTTCAAATGGCCAACAGTACCTTTCACATGGGAAGCAATCTACAGGTGAAAACAGGGCTTAGAAACTACAAGCCAGTGTATTAATTGACCGGGCTTCCGTGCAGTCAGGTGTACTAAGACAATGGCATAACATAGGAAAGGGTGTAGCACACTGGATGACTATTGTTAGTCTGTGTGTGTAGAGGAGGGAATATCAGGGTACACATATTACCATTCCAGGGACCTCTTCAGACAGGTGGGTTGAGACCAGGGGCATGGGTGTGTCAGGAGTTAGGAAATGGGCTGACATGTACATGGAATGTCATGTGCGCAATGCTTGTCATAGATGTGGCACTTCTGCTGTCTATGTTCTGCTTCTATGGAACTCCAGTCACAGATAGTCCTTGCAAAGATAGGTTCTGTACGACTTACTGCTGTGAAGGGTCTGGTCATACATTCCTGTTACCAATGGAAATGCACATCCACTGCGTCATGTATGAGGCATTTTTTTCCCTTAGTGACTGATGGTGTCTTAGTTGTGTGCCATATGCTGCAATGAACCATGTTGCCAACATGTATGTGTGAAATAGGTGTGGTCCTCTGCTATTGCCCTTCAAAGGTGAAACGTACAGGATATATGTCATTTACATTGTGTGTGTATGTGACTGTTGTATGATATCCATCACAATTGCTCAGGAAAGTTCTGTGTCATGATCGGTATATCAGCAATGCTCCATGAGGCTACACTATCATTCTGATAGTTGGAGATAAAGGTGAGAAAAATGATTAGCCAGACCATGATATGGTGATTATTAACGGTGTTTATTTACATTAGTTAATACAGTGGTGATGGTGAGTTGTTTTAAAATAAATTGTTCACAATATGTTGGCGCCTACGCACTCCAGCAGCTGTGTTTTGTTGTTCTCCCTCATGTTGCAGGCCAGCATCCTCCTCTTCCTCCTCTTCAGGCATGTGTGGCTCTGGTTCTAAGAGGGGAATGTTCCTTCCTACGCAAATGTTGTGCAGGTTGGCACATGTTAGAATGATCTTACAGACCAGTTCTGTGGAATATAGGAGGCTGCCACCAGTGATGTCGAGGCACCTGAATCTCGATGTGTAGTCACGCTCTGCTGCAGTGCTTGGGTGTCATAATCCATGGCTTGATCCCATACCCCTGATCAGCTGAAAAAGAAAATGAATGGGATCATGTTGATGCAGCTTGCCACATTGATATCAGCTTGCATGGCAGTAGTTGTCTTGTGTTGTCTGTGACTCTTTTGTATTATTGTATTCCTTCCTAGGCTTGTAGGATGTACCATCTGCATTGGGTTGTTTCCTTGGCTGAACAAGTGTTTGCCTGCTGACCGGTTGTCAGCAGTATGTTTGGGTATTTGCAGTAGTGTGCACTCCCTAGCATTGTGACTTGTGATACAGGTGTCCCTGTGTCGTCACTGAGGGTGAGATGATATTTCCATAAACAGATTCATTTTGACAGTGGTGGTAACACGTTAGCATCTATGTACCCTTGGCATCCCATACCTTTAGACTTATGCAATGGATTAATTTAAACATCAGTGAGCTGCTTACATTTTGCAAGGTGACAATTGGCCAAACCTCTCCATACGTTGTTATCATTGATGTCTTGACATTAGACTGTACACTAATTTCAGATGTGTGACACGTTCACTGCAGACCTATCAAACATGCCTAGCGGTGTCACAACCTCAGTGTGTTCCTGTTCACATGTCGCTGTTGTGGTGTATGTGTTGTTTGTCCTAGAGGGTTGCTGTACAGTGTGTATATAAGTAGGTTTCTGTACTTACCAACAAGTAGTCCATTGCCACATCGTCCATCCTCGAAGTGTTGATTGATGGTAGAGTGACGGAAGAAGAATGAGTCATGGACACTCCCAGGATACTTTGCCACGATGTTGGTGAACAGTCCTTGGTGATCGACAGTGGCCTGTACATTGATGGAATGTGTGTGCTTCCTGTTGCGGTAGAGGTGTTCAGTTGCAGCAGGTGGCACAAGGCGTACATGTGTGCAGTTGATGGCACCAAGGACGTGTGGGAAGCCACTAATGAGGTAAAACTCCTGTTTTTTCTCCTGCTGCTTCTGCAGTGTGTTTGGGAAGCAGATGTGGCGGGGTGTGAGTCCAATTATGACATCCAGTACTTTGGGCAAGAAGGCAGAAAATGATGGCTGTGATATTCCGGCAACCTGGGCGCCAGTGCTTTGAAAGGAGCCACTTGCCAGCATGTGAAGTACAGCTAGCAGCTTGGTTTCTGTTGGGATGGTGCGGGGTGTCAGCAAGGTGGGTGCCAACTGTGGCTCTATGTTGCGCAGCAGCTGCTGAATAGACTGCCAGTTCAACCTGTACCTCTGGATGATGTCATGTTCCCTGAGGCCATGAAGGGTTGTTCTGGTGCGGAATACTCTCTCCTGCCTTCTGCGCTGCCTTTGGGGTCCCTGCTGGTGTTGTGGTAGCTGCTGTTGTTGTTGCTGGGCTCTGCGTCTGCGTGCACGCTGGATGAGAAGCACCTCCATGTCTCCCTTTTGCTGCTCTGCTGTTGCTTCTGTGTGTTCTGATTAAATACAGGTGTGTTTGCCCCATTTTAATGCCTGCCCTGACCGAGGCGTTAATTTTTGATGCAAATCTGGCTGTGCGTCATTTTCCGGCTCCGCCTCCCAGCCGTGCTGCATTTTTGCCCAGAAGCATAAATGCGACGCGCGGCCGTTTAAGTCATTTTTTGGACAGGAACGCCTACCCTGCATATGATTAACGCAGGGTGGGTTCCCGCATCCCAAAAATGACGCACACAGTGGGATTTTGACGTCCGCAGGCGTCAAAGTTTAAATATGGGGCAAGGTTTGCGCGGAATATGCATCAAAAATTGGCGCAGACGGAGTACAAATATGCCCCTTAGTGTATTCAGTAGTACCTGAGAAAGAGCTCATGAGAAAAAAAGGACTGCCTACTCTTTGGACGTAATGAGAAGGAAATGAAAAGGAAAAATGATGTTAAAACACAGAGACTTTTTTGGGGAATATAATCGCGCAGAATCCGAAATTCCAAGGATTTTTTAGAAGGAATTGGCACATATTGGCAAAGGATGAATCTCTGAAATAATTAATTGGCCTGGGTCCATTGACAACCTCCCATAAAATAGGATTAGTAGGTGATATTTAAATACAGAGCTTTTATGATCCACAAACAAGAAATAATTGGCTATTGAAAGGTGGTAAAGTATTTATCAAATATAATAATTGTAAAGTTTGTCAATATGGACAGAATTAAAAAAATAAAAACATTTTTGAAGACAAACAGTCACAATACAGGATAGAATTAGCTGCAATACCGAACATGTAATATACGGACAGAAGTGTGACTGCGGCAAGCTTTACATTGGAAGCACAATTAAAAAATTAAATTAAGAATTCTCCAATACATTAGATTGATATAAAATGGGGATAAGAGTTACCTGATGGCCAATCATTTTGAACAGTACCGCCAGAGATCCTTATCAGGGTTCAGATACCTCAGGATGAAACTTATAAGAGCACATCCCCCAGGAGATGACGGGGAAAAGGAGTTGAGAAGCATCTAAATTGATCTTAATCTTAGACGCAGAGATTCCATTGGGACGCAGCACAAATGCAGAGCTGTACATACACTTATAAGTCTCAGACTACGGAGGGATGGCAAGAATGCCTTTGTACCAATATGTTTTTAGCATCTTATGAATCCACTCAAATGTTATGGCTGTTGTTATGTGAAAAGAAAGAGAGAGTGTTTATAAGAGTTAGAGAGAAAAGATGTTGCACTTTATAGGTCTCTCATATGCCTGGAAAGGTTTCCCTTTCTTCTACCTTTTAATGAGAAATTAGCAATTTACTCTGGCAATTTGCACTTTACCCTTACACTATCAGCACTTTAATAACTTGTGTGGGCAGATTTCCATCAATATAAATGGAATACATTCAGGAAAACATCTGCTTTTAGCACTAAGCACTTCACTTATATAGTTATTCAGTAGAGTCACAATTTACTTTTAAAATCTTACAATCATTCTAATATCTTGTGTGGGGATTAGTGCAATGAATAGAACATGAAGCACCCTTCGGTTATATTTAGGGATCCTAACCATAGGAACAGCATATCCATCCACAGGTGATGTATTTTCATGTGCAATAAATATAATGAAGCTCTTCATATAGCACTTAGCACATTACCGACTGACCCATGTTGTGGCAGAACAGTAAAGTTAGGATTTATAATTAGAATTTTCCAACACACACTTTATATCATATGTGAAGATTTTCTATCAATTTACAGGAATCAGAATTAGTGTTGAAATATTGTTTTTGATCAAGGTCTAATGTTGTATGAGTAACTGAAATGCACCAGGAATGGGAGCTAATGCATGATGGCAAACATTATTAAGAGTGATGTAATAACTAAAAACTAATTAGGGTAACATATGGCACTGAACTTTTACACTTTATATTATTTTTTAATATCTTACTTAAGGTTGTATCTGCTAATGCACTTTAATTACGAAGTAGTGCAATAGGAAAAGCCATATTACATTGAGAACCTATATACAGTGTTCGAATCAAGCCAGGCCAATTGACATGGAAAGATACAGATAACTCTTATCTCTAAATTTAAATATACATTCTTCCTTTTTTTCCATTATGATGGTACACATAATGATATATTATATTACCCATAAGTGTTGTGACCAGTATAGCAGCTTAGAGACATATAAGCATCCTCACATAACAGAAATTGTATTAATGAATTTTATGAGTAAATGCAAAGAAAATATATGTGATATAGAGTAGATATAATTCTATCACATTGCCAGAAATGAATGATTGCATATGAAATGGTTAAGTACGAAAAGTACTTTCAGAATATTTAATGCATTTTCCAGATGTAAAGAAAGATGGAATTGAAAAAACTTTATATTTGAATTTCCAGGATTTTCAGTGAATTAAATATAATGATACAGATATTAAGAAAGTCGAAAAATGGAAGCCAAGCAACTCCGATGCAATGAGAAGATTAATGTTCTAGTGTTTCTTTGGTTTGCAGAAAGTGATGATGGACAAGAGTCCTAACTGGCCACCTTGAAAGGAGTATAGGCCCAGTGGGAAGTATTTGCTGAAATGCATCAGCTGTCAAACAATTTTTCCTGTTTACAACTATGGGGGTCATTCTGACCCTGGCGGTCTTTGACCGCCAGGGCGGAGGACCGCGGGAGCACCGCCGACAGGCCGGCGGTGCTCCAATGGGGATTCCGACCGCGGCGGTAAAGCCGCGGTCGGACCGGCACCACTGGCGGGGTCCCGCCAGTGTACCGCGGCCCCATTGAATCCTCTGCGGCGGCGCAGCTTGCTGCACCGCCGCGGGGATTCCGACCCCCCCTACCGCCATCCAGATCCCGGCGGTCGGACCGCCGAGATCCGGATGGCGGTAGGGGGGGTCGCGGGGCCCCTGGGGGCCCCTGCAGTGCCCATGCCACTGGCATGGGCATTGCAGGGGCCCCCGTAAGAGGGCCCCTACATGTATTTCACTGTCTGCTGCGCAGACAGTGAAATACGCGACGGGTGCAACTGCACCCGTCGCACGGCTTCCACTCCGCCGGCTCGATTCCGAGCCGGCTTCATCGTGGAAGCCTCTTTCCCGCTGGGCTGGCTGGCGGTCTGAAGGCGACCGCCCGCCAGCCCAGCGGGAAAGTCAGAATTACCGCCGCGGTCTTTCGACCGCGGAACGGTAACCTGACGGCGGGACTTTGGCGGGCGGCCTCCGCTGCCCGCCAAGGTCAGAATGAGGGCCTATGTGTTTTGTGTCCGGACGTGATTCAGAATAAAACTCTTTGTTCACTATTGCTGGTCTTCAGCTCCATTGCTGCCTCAGATGCTATGACAGCTATACAAGGAAGTTACAGTCTGGAGCGATATATAAATATATATCTCAAAACCCTTTCAGGGTTAGAGTGGCGCATAAATTATGCAAAAAAGAAGTGCGAACTCTGGGTAGTTCACAAGTTTAGATGGAGAGCAGCTCCCATAAGAAGCACCCTGCAACACTCTAGATTTTCTCACCTCAAATATTTGTTTTTCAAGCAAAGCTTTTAAGCATAGGATTGGCAGTGCCATCCATGCTGAGCTAGAAAGCGACAAATTAGTTTGACATTTGTGCAGCAAAATCTTTAAGTATAGGATTGACCCAGTACCATCCTTGTCGAGCTGCAAAATGACAAAAGCCTTTCACCACTTCAGGCACAGTATTACAGCTTTGGACTGGTAAAATATCATCCAATCCAACCTGGAATGAGCAGAAACAACCCCTAACGTGTATCAATCTCATGACATGTCTTCAGAGAGGTTTAGCTTTGTCCAGACCCAAGGGAGCACCCAGTATAAGTCAAAACAAAGGCCATTCAGGATTAGAGTGACACATAAATTATGTAAAACAGAAGAGGGAACTATGGGTAGTTCTCAAGTTTAGGTGGACAGCAGCTCTACTAAGGAGCACCCTGCAATACCAGGTAACCTCTAGATTTGCTCATTTGGTTTCTGGCAATGATTTTGAGCATAGGATAGGCACAGTGCCATCCATAGCAAGCTAGAAAGCGACAAAGTCTTTTGCCATTTGCACAGCAATATACATATATATATATATGTGTGTGTATATATATATATGTACATATATATATTACCTATTGGCTGTCGCCAGTAGATAGTTATAGTTAGCACCATGTTTTTCATAGACAGAGTATTATACGTTTTGCCAATAACTGTGGGGACCTTTGACAAATATTCACAAGGCTTTCAAAACGTATACTTCAGTTGGTTCGGCTGTTGTGTTGAACGTTTTGGGGTGATCTATCAAGCAGGGGCCAAGAAGATGGAGGGGCCCCAAAATATTTATTCACCATTTAGTCCTGGCCCCTTGATATACTTGTGTGAAACAATTGTTGTCCAAAGATTTCCATTTTTTTGTTTTTTTTTGTATCATTAGAGAAGTCATTTAACTTAGGTAGACATTTCTAATCAGAGCTGATATTTTCTGGAAGACATTTTTTTAACATGGCGGATGTGTTGCAGTGCAGATGTAATATTTCAGAAATCATGAAAGCTGTATATTTCATTTTACTGTCAAAACATATGTTTTGGGGGTTAAGTAGTCTTATAGAGACAATAAACAACTCCTCAGAGCAACCCTTCTGCTATTTTCCAAAATGGCAGCTCTTTGATGATGTGTTTTAGCGATCATATTGGAAATTTGTTTTAATATTGTTTTTGTTTCAGGTTTTCCATTGATTCATATTCTTAAACATGATTGAAGCAGTTGGTAGCAGAGGATTTTTACCTCTTAACAGTGTGTTGCCAACAACAAAATCTGAGGACTCCTTGAACAAAGAAAAATGTGTCATATGCCAACTAATCCGAAAGAAAAGCTAACACCAACTGCGGCTGAAAAGAAGAGAGTTTATGTTGCTGCAAAAATATGGCAAGATGAATTTCACAAAAGATTGAAACTGATGGGTGAAGAGGATCAAATTGTTTATCATTGTAACAACAAGTGCTATAAGTTATGTACAATTCTTTTTAAAAAATAGCAAAAACTAGTGAATCACACTGTGAGTCACAACAAGAATCTGAGTCTTCTGAGAAAGTGATGACAATCAAACCCATTGCCCATCCAATATCTTCACTGTGTTATCTGTGGTTTAGCTAGAACCAGGGCCAAAGGGATTGACAAAAGGACAGAGTATGTGTGTCTCAAAGGGCAAGCATGTTTTTATCTGCAGTTTCTTCCAAGATGAAATTTTCAGTCGAGTAGCTGATCTACACAGTGAGGTGAATGTATTTGCAGTGGATTTGTATGCCCACCCGAGCTGCATGCATGCATAGATTTGAAAATATGAATGCACAATGAGCTCCTAGCAGCAACCTAACAACCAGCCTTCAGTTACGTTTGCACTCTTAGAAAAAGAAAATTTATTTTTAAAACCACTCTTGAGTGCTGGCTATGGGTTCACAAGCAGTGATATCAGAGAAATAATGGTCAACATTGATGAAACCGTATTGATCCATAGTAATGAAATGAAGGTCTTTCTGGTAACAAGAAGAATGACATCACAAAACAAAATAAAATAATGGACAGAGTGTGGAAACCTTTCAAACACTCACTCCTAGTCACAGATCTGGGTTTAATCCATCAATACTTTTCTCACCACATCGTTCCAGTTTGGACCCAGTTGTATGCAAATCGGTCTTGACCCTGTTCCCCATGGAAACAGTCCAGCCGGAACTGCCAGGTCAGGTCCTCCCTGGACAGGAAACAAGCATCCTGGGAAGGATTTCAGGGTATCACCCTTCATCAGCCAAGCTAGCAGGAACCATTATAAGAAACATCCTGAAAGATTTCGATTTTTTAATTAATGACAACTTTTGTGATGCCTCAGAGCTCCCCAGATCATGGCAGTCAACAAGAATGCCTGATGTTGTCTTAACATTTTTTACATCATTGTTCAACATCAGCAGAGCAAAACTGCAGCAAGCTAAGGGGCAGATTTAAGAAAAGTGCTGCTGCATCCAATGCAGCGCCACTTTTCTTGCGTTCCTTACCACCCCGCTAATGCCACCATGTGTGCACCATATTTAAGATACGACACACCATGGCAGTAGTTAAGGAACGAGCATCCAAATTTTTGCTAGCTGGTGCTTTGCAGGATTAGCGTCAAACATTTTGATGCTAATCCTGCAAAGCACATTGAGGCCCCTTATAAGTAATGGTGTACCTCCTTTCATCCCCTGCTCTATGCAGGGATTAAAAATGCCACAAAAAATGGTGTAAAGTAATCTCTTAGATTTCTTTGTGCCATTTTGTCCCCCCCCCCCTAATGGGGGATCGCCCCTTACATACATTATGCCTTGCACAGGCATAATGTGGCGCAAAGGGTTGCAAAGTGGCACAATGCACGCATTGCACCACTTTGTAAATCTGGTGTGGCAATTTTTAAAGCCTAAAGCCACATCAGCGTAAAAGAAAATGGTGCTAATGTTAAATATGGGCATAAAGTTCTTGAGTTCAAAACAGAAGCCAACAATATTGATGATGGTTTTGAAGATATAAGCGAAGAAGTGGAAGATCATCCCATGAACCGACAGGCTTACGCTGTGCAAATGTACTGTCTTTTCCAAATCATGTTTCATGAATTACATCACAGAAAAAAGAAAACTCCACTACACATAATGACTGTCGAAGCAATTTATGAAAAATGCAAATTTAATCACTTCACTGAATAGGATTGGTGTAGCAACAAGTTATAGTGGCATACTATGGAGCAGGAACTTGTTAGCAGCTCAAGCTGTAAAATCTTGTGAATCCAAGAGCACACCACTTCCAAGACAATTTACTGGGAAAGGATTTACAGTTGCTGCTCCTGATAATTTTGACATTGAAGACAGCTCTTCTTTGTCTGGAACATCCAACACACACAATACTGCCAAGGTGCTTTTTCAAGAAGCAACCAATGAAGTATCTGCTGGAAAACAAGCTGTGTAGGCATAAACAAACAAAGCTGCAAACATTTAACCCAACTGCCTTGCCAACATGTGCAAAATCACTACAAGCCATCAACACTTGCCAGTGTACCAGAGAGTTTCAAAGTGGCTGAGGACATGCATCTTCTTCTTCTCCCTGATGCTGCGACCTGAAAAGCTGATTTAACTAAATTTATCATATCCCTTATTTGTTGGAGACTGAAAGATGAAGAAAAGCCAGTTGCATTGGAATACTTTCTGGAACAAGAATCACAAATTTGGTTTTTGATATATCACGCAGAGGATGAACTTCATTAAAAAGACATAATGCAAAGCCAGGCAATGTTCAATACGCTCAGTTCAAACTCAGAAAACCTGAAAACAGGTTCATAGAGTTTGTCAAAGAATGTGAATTAAAATCAGAAGTTTGCAAGTACTGGGGAAATGTTTTACAGCTCTAGTAAAAAAGTTGGCACATGCTGATCGGGAAGGTGATTGGGAGATGCACGTAAAGTCTGTGGAGTCACTAATAACTGTGTTTTGCAAACTTGAATGTATAAACTACCTGAGATATGGGTACTGGTATTTGGAAAGATTGAAGAAGCTAGAGGTGGAAAAACCATACCTCTAGGGAAATTTCATCCAAAGACATTTTGCGGGGAAAGATAAAGAGGAAAGGTTCAATGTTGTAGCTTCAGATATGTTCGTAAGTCAAAGATTGTCAGAGTTACGGATACACTATGGAACAGATGAGAAAGGACACTTAGGGGGTCATTCCGACCCTGGCGGTCGATGACCGCCAGGGCCGGAGACCACGGAAGCACCGCCAATAGGCTGGCGGTGCTTCCAGGGCCATTCTGACCGCGGCGGTAAAGCCGCGGTCAGAAAAGGGGAACCGGCGGTTTCCCGCCGGTTTTCCCCTGGCCCAGGGAATCCTCCATGCGCCGCCATGGGGATTCCGACACCCTTCCCGCCACCCTGTTTCTGGCAGTTCTTACCGCCAGGAACAGGATGGCAGGAACGGGTGTCGTGGGGCCCCCTAACAGGGCCCCATGAAGATTTTCACTGTCTGCTTTGCAGACAGTGAAAATCGCGACGGGTGCTATTGCACCCGTCGCACCCCTGCAACACCGCCAGCTCCATTCGGAGCCGGCTTCTATGTTGCAGGGGCTTTCCAGCTGGGCCGGCGGGCGCCCTTTTGGCGGTCGCCCGCCTGCCCAGCGGGAAAGCCAGAATGGCATCCGCGGTCTCCTGACCGCGGAGCGGGCATTTGGCGGTGACCGCCACCCGCCGCGGTCAGAATGACCACCTTAGGGCCTGATTACATGTTCAGCAGACGGAAAGACCCGTCCACCAAAATTATGATGGGGAGGTTGCTGCCTTACTTGCGACAATCCTGCCAAACCTTTTATGACTTTCCCATTGCGCTAACGGGTAGAAACCAAGGTTTCTGCCATCTGCCCAGTGGGAAAGTGGCAGCAGCATTGTCGCCGGGTCATAATCGCATAGCAGGCAGTGCACAAGGGTGCTGTGTCATATGCCAACTAATCAAAAAGAAACGCTAACATCAACTGCGGCTGTGAAGAAGAGAGTTGATGTTGCTGCAAAAATATGCAAGATGAAGTTCACAAAAGATTGAAACTGTTGGGTGAAGAGGATCACATTTTTTATTACTGTAACAAGTTGTATAAGCCCCTGCACTGCTAGGGGCCCCCTTGTGGTCCCTTGCACCTGTTCTCCGCCAACCTTTTCATGGAGGTGAAACCACCAGGAAAAGGCTGGTGGTGAACCAAGTTGTAATCAGCAGAGAAGCACTGCATGCACCGCCACCCTGGCTGATTACCACCTGCATCCACCATCAACCCACCGGGAGACGGTAGTACCCTGGCGGTCTGACTGCCAGGGTCATAATGTGGTGGTCAGACCAACAAACCAGCGGTGGTCCTGACCGCCACGTGAGTCTGGCAGTCTAGTGACCACCAGACACATTATCAGGGCCTAAATCTCACTTCATATTCTGTACAAGAAACTTGACCCCGAGAGACAAAGTTGGAACAAAGCTTGGAGCTTTAACTGCTGGACCTGTGAAGTTTCTAAAAGGATCTGCTGGGACAGAAGAAGAATGTGACTTTAAAGGCATAGAAAAATACCTTGTGTGTTTGTGGAAAACGAGTTCGGACTGTCACACATTTGACGATCTTCGGTACGGTGAGTTCAAGAGATCAGTCCCCCCAGTGACCTTTCACCGATGTGAGATTCTGTGTGTGGACACATTAAAGAGCATTTTACTTGATCGGAAGATGTGAAAATGTTTTGGATCATGCATATGTAGAGAAAGATATTTGTGAATTTGGTTTGGAAGAAATTGATGGGGTGCTAAAAACCTCAAAATTCCTAAAGCCTCTACACACAGAACTTACATGTACATGTACGTGCTACAAATAGATGTCCCTGTCGATATGTTATTCTCAAATGTACAACATTGTGTAAATGCACCACGAGTGATTGTCGAAACAAATAAATAGAGTGAAATATGAACATGTGTCTAAAACAGGAGAGATAAACATTATTTTTTTCATATTCTGATGATAAACATTTGTTGGTGTATACATAAAAGGATTAAAAACCATTATTATTTGTTTCATTTCTGTATATGTCTGTTCTTCATCCATTATAGCTGCCATTTTGGTAAATGGCAGAAAGTTCACTCTAATGAGCTATTTTCTGTCTCTATAAGACTACTTGACCCCGAAACGTATGTTTAACACCAAAATGAAGTATATATGTCTCATTGTTCCTGAAATATAACATCATCACTGCAACACATCTGCCATTTTTTAAAAAGTCATCAAGAAAAAATTGTCCCAGATCAGCAATGTCTACCCAAGCTAAATTACTGCTCTAATGATCCAAAATAAACAATTCAAAAATGAAAATCTCTGGACAACAATTTTTTTACAGAGGTGTATCAAAGGGTGGGGATTAATTCTAATCCAATGGGATTTTTCAATTTTTTTAACACAACTACAGCCCGAACCACAGAAAGGAATTACACCAAATTTGGCAGGAAGCTAGCTCTTGGTCCAGAAAGCATGTGTTTTGTGATTTGGTGTAAAACCATTCAGTAGTTTTGGAGTAATTAGAGTTTAATAAATATAGATATCTAGGCATGCTGATAATCCGCGGATCTAACTGTCCCGTACTGATATCTGATCGGCTGTCAACACAAAGAAGGAAGTCTTGGCAGCCATCTTGGGAGTCCCACAAAAAAATTAAGAAAAAAAGAAAAGGAGCCAGGGTATGGTCACCCTGGGCCCCTAGCCTTGGTCTATGAGTCCCCCACTGTCCTCACCAGGGCTAAAAAAAATATTTTTAAAAAGAAAATCTTGGAAAAATCTGCAGGTGGATCCATGGATTTTTCTGAGATTTGTTTTAAAAAAAGGGCAGTCTCCCATCCTTTTCTTTTATTTTGCCCCTGGGTGGCCCAGGTCCTGGGGGAGATGGGGGATTAAAAAGGAGGGGGGCAACTTGGGCCCCACTCCTAGGGCTTGTATTAGCCCTGAGTACCACCAGCTCCACAAGGCGATCATATACATATATGCGGGGGGTCACTTGGCCCCACACTCTGGGGTCCTCCAACCTCCCGGGGCAAAGGCCCAGGGACTGTCACCTCCACAGGGCTAAATATTAAATTAACACTGGGACCTGCGTGGCTTCCCTGCAGTCCTGGGAACCACCACCTCCCTGGGGCAAAAGATTAAATTAATGAGGGGGCCTGCACGCCCGACAGCTCCTGGAACCACCACTTCCCTCTGGAAAATGATTAAATAAATGTAGTGGGGCCCAAGCATCCACCCCCCCCCCCGGAGTCCCGGGGACCTCCACCTCTCAGGAGCAAATGATGAAATAAATACAGGGGCCTGCACACCCCCTCCCACAGCTCCGGAGACCAATACCTCCCAGGGGCAAATGATGAAAAACTGTGGGAGGACCCGCTTGGCCGCCCACAGCACTAGGGACTGCCACCACCCAGTGGCAGAAAAAGATAATGAAGGGGTCCCTTGTGGACCCCAGGGACCAGCAACTCCCCAGGGCTAAATTAAAATGTTGGAGGGGTCCAAAAATGGCCATGAGGACCGCCACCCCCCAGGTTTGGCTCCTGCTATGTTCCGGGGTGTCCACATGTATATATATAAATAAATATATAAAAACATGTATATATATATATATATATATATATATATATATATATATATATATATATATATATCTTCACTTTAAAACACAAAGGTTACAGGGATGATGGCATTCAGGCACTTGCTGCAGGGTGCAGTATAGAGTGGGAGGGTGTTCCTGGCATTTGCGGTGAGATGGAAGAAGAAGCATCCTCCAGCGCAGCAGTGGCGTAGGTGTGGTATGTTTTTGAGAGAGATGAGTGCCGAGTGGAGGTTCCTGGTTGGTTAGCTGAGGTAAAGGTTGTAGTCAGGTAGGCGAGTCTGTGATTATGGAAGACTTTGTAGGCATGGGCCAGGAGCTTGTAGTGGCATCTTTTCTGGATCCGGAGCCAATGGAGGTCATCAAGTGCTAGGTTATGTGGGTTCTTTTGATCAGGTTAAGGATCAGTCTGGTAGATATGATCTGGATTGTCTGGAGTCTTTGCCTGACTTCAGTGGTAGTACCTGTGTAGAGTGAATTGCTGGTGATGAGGGCCTGCATCACTGTCTTTCTTGTGCAAAGTGAGGAGCCACTTAAAGATTTTGCAGAGCATGAGGAGTGTGTGGAAGCAGGCTGAGGAAATGGAATTGACCTGGCGTTTCATGAAGAGCTTGCGGATGAGAATGATGTTGAGGTTGTGAGGGTGATCTTTCTGTGCGGGGATGGGTCTGAGCTCAGCTGGCCACTAGGAGTTGTTCCAGATGGTTTAATGTCTGCCACAGAACAGAACCTCTATTTTGTCCATGTTGAGCTTCACGCAGTTGTCATTCATCTAGGCGGATACATTTTTCATACAGTTGTGGAAGTTGGTCTTCGTCTTGGTGCGTGCTGTCCGGGTAAGAGATGATGTTGTGCGATCTTACAATGTCTGTGAGTGGAGTCATGTAGATGTTGAAGAGTGTTGGGCTTAGGGAGGACCCTTGGGGGGACGCCACAGATGGTGTGCTTGCCTGTGAGGTGAAGGGGAGAGGAGGACTTTCTGGGTTCATCCCGTGAGGAAAGATACCATCCAGCTGAGTGCATTGTCTGTGAACCCAATCTGGCATGGATATCATCTGATGCGGTGATCAGATCTGCTCAGTGCTGTGATTGGCTCTGAAGTCTGATTGGGAGGGGTCTAGCAGGTTGTTTCTCTCCAGGTGTTCTGTGAGTTAAAGGGGTTGCGTAGGTTCTCGTTAGGTAATGAGGCTACTGGATTTGTCGGTAGGATCACATGGATTGCAGGTACTGAATACAATTCCAGACAAGGTGACACCAGTCATCCTAATCTGGGGTATCCCGCTTACTAGCAGCGCCTCATCTCTGGCCAAGATGACTGTGGCAACTGGGCACATGGCAAGATAGACTCCTCAGGAAATCGTGGTAAATCAGATCACCTCCCTTGTTACCAAAAGTCTCACTCAGGCAAAGACAACAGAGGCAGAATATAGTTCAATGAGTATTTATGGAAATAACTGCATCTCAGATAAAAGTGTATGTATAGCAAAAACTAGGAAGATAAAACACAATAAAAGCAAGCATGTGACTAGAAGTTTAAAACACAAAAACAGTCCTACCATACTGTCAAAAGGAGGGATGGATCTATAATCCTCCTGCCTATGCTAAGTATGAGCACAGCATACTAAACCTAATCTGCCCTTTTGGTTTCCCCCTGGGAGAACATCATCTCTCATACCTGGAAAACAGCCCTATAGTCTAGAAAGACACTGTCCCCATATGGATCAGGGGCTCAGCCGTCTACGCAGGTAGCTGTAGCGAAGCAATCAGTAATCAGCATACAGTCGTGGTCATCTGTCTGGAATCTCCCTCTAACGTGTTTGGGACAAAAGGGTGTTCTTATAATAAACCAGTTAACATTCTCAGAAATAGTCCCCAATTCTGTGAATGTTGGAGACACAGCATACCACGTTTGTTGGCAATCCTGTCTGACTGTAGCCTTGGAAAGAGCACAGAGTCTCTGCTAATAACGCAATGTTCTCCTAGGCGAAAGGACAATGCAATAGAAAAAATAAAACAGCACTGGAAAAGTGTCTCTTGCTAAAAAAATTAAACCATGCTGAAAAAAATGTATCCAGGTAGCTAAAATAATGTGCATAAAATATGTCTAAAATAGCTATACAACAGAGGTTAATGGCCTTCTCCAGGACTTTGGCAGGGAACAGGAGCAGAAAGATCAAGCAGTAATTCTAGAGCTTGCTAGGGTCTGCAATGGCTCCTTGAGGAGTGGTCAGATTTCTGCTTGTTTCCAGCCTTCTTGAAAAGTGGCTGTGGTAAATGAGGCACTGAGGATACTAGTGAGTTGACGGCTGATCTTGTTTCTTCTGAGATTGAAGGTCCTCTGGGGGCAGGGGTCGGTGGGTGCTCCTGAGTGGATGGAGCTGATGTGTATGATTGTGTTCAGTGTGTTGAGTCCTCATGCAGTGAGTGGGTGGTCAGCAGTGGAGGTTGGTGGGATGCTATGGAGGTCAGAGGTTCGGGGAGTAAAGTTACCGTAGATGGTTTATATCTTGTGGAAGTGGTCGGCGAGGCGATCGCAGAGTTCTTGTGGGGGAATGGAGTTTTCAATGGCTGTTGGCAGGCACACTCTCTAATGATGCTGAAGAGTTCCTTGGGTTGATTGGCGCTGTTCTTAATCTGGTGGGTCAGGGCATCTTTTTTTGTGGCTTTGATCTGGCCATGGTAGTCGTTGAGGGCCGTTTGGAAGGTGGCTCGGTCAGCATGGTTCTTGCTGGTGCACCACCTTCTCTCCAGTTGTTCGCACCTGTGTTTTGATTTGATGAGTTCTGGATTATACCAGCTGGCTTTTTGGTGATTTTCTGGATCTTGGCTGGTTTGGTCAGGCAACCAGGTCAGCAGTGCTGATGATCCAGTTCCGTACTGCCTGATTCAAGTTGGTGGTGACATTGCGCTGTGAGGTGCTGAGGGTATTGGTCCATTGCTGCACAATTACCTTGGTTCAGCTGTGGGAGGGGGTGCTGTGGCGGACGGGGGTGGTGTAGAGGGAAGTGGTGAGGGTTAAATTGTATGATGTAGTGGTCCAACCGGGTGAGGTCCGTGGTGCGGCTGTAACTGATTCTGTTGCTGGATGTGAAGATGGGATCCAGCATGGGTCCTGCTTTGTGCATGGGGCCCTTGACCAGCTGTTTGAGGCCAATGTTTTCTAGTCTTTCCAGTAGGTCAGTGGAGTTGGTGTCTATGGGGTCATCCAGGTCATAGTTCAGGTCTCCCAGGAAGATGTAGTGTTCAGATTCAATGGCGAGCGAGGTGATGAATTCAGGAATGGTGTCGCTGAGGCCAGTTATTGGTCCTGTTTGTGTGTATGCAAGGGTGCCTTTGATGGTGATGTTGTTGTCGGCGTGGAGCTGGAAGTTCATGTGTTTCATGATGGGTGTAGTTTTATCATTGGTGATGGTGCAGGTGATTGATTCCTTGTGTGTTTCATTTTGTAACCTGGAGCAGCAGTGGCTCGTTGGGGTTACAGGGGGCGGGGTGGCACGCGTGGGGAGTAAAGAGATTTAAATAAAAGAATAATAATAATAAAAACTTACCTCTGCACCCCTTCTCGCCGCGCCGCTCCTCTTCCATCCTGCAGGTGTGCCCAGGCTCCCAGCCTGCCCTGCTCCAATCCTTACTCTGCTCTGGAGCGCCCAGTCATGGCGCTCACAGGCAGATTGTGAGCCTGTTCAGGCTCTCTCCAGCCCAGCAACACAGCCTTCTGTACATGTGTGTTTGGCAGGCCAGCGACGGCCGGCCAAACATACACGCACAGTGAGGGGAGTCCACAGTGCACTCCCCTCACTGCTCGTCACTCTATGGTCCACCCCTTTCACAAGGAAGGGACAATAAACTTAGTTTATTGCCCCTTCCTTGTGAAAGGTTTGCAGCTTCTGCTGCTGGCAGGGGGATGACTCTCCTCCGCCTAAATGGAGGAGCTGTCACTGACCCGGAGGTGTTGCCGTGGTGCTGTCTTGGGCCGAGACTGGGGTAAGCCAGGTCTCTGTGATGAAGGTTACGTCAGGGACAAGGATGGGTATTGTATACCAGACTTTGGTTGCGTGTTTGCATAGCGATCTGGCATTGAACAGGATGCACCTGAGTAGTTCTGAGGCTGTCTCAGTCAAGGGAATGGTGAGGTATTGGTGGCAGTGATGGTGGTCAGTCCTGGGGTGGAGGAGTAGTGACAGAGGGTGCTGGTGAAAGGTCCCACTGTGTGGTGGGGTGAAGGGCAGCAGCAGTTGTTGTTTTGTCGGGGTCAAGAGCACCTTAAGAGACCAGGAGGTCTCCAGGTTGCAGTGCCAACTAAAAATATTTGGAATACTCTACCACTAAATATTAGATCACAACCGAACCTTCTTCAGTTTAGAAAACAGACTCAAACTTTCACGTTTTCATATAGACTGTAAACAATTGCTGGTATTACTTTTTTGGGTAGACATTCTGGGATTCCACGAAAAGGAGGGTTTGTCTCTCCCCCTTTATCTAGCACCGGGACACACTTTATGAAGTAGCTGTTCATGCTTTTATAAATGGCACAATCAAATCAAATTAGCAATAAATCCAGCATTTGATCTTTGTGGGTGATTTCCCAGTGGTCCAACTGGATTCCTGAGTCGTACATTTTAAAATAATGTAGGACAATGAATGACCTTTCTAATTTCTTGTTAAACAAAACAAAATTTAGAAAAATATGTGATCATGCCACTGACCAATACGGCCCCCAAATTTGGTCTGGACGTTTACTTCAGATACAACTGAAATATCTTGTGGTTAAGGACATTTGGAGCAACCCAGCACCTCCCTCACATCCTGCAAACCCAGAAAATTAGGTGTCCCCCTGATTAGATTAGGAGAGGGCAGGAGAAGGGTGTGTTTAAGGTTTTTAGCCACACCAGTGGGTGGGTTCAGCCAGATGTAACCTCCAAAACTCAGTTTCAGCCATGGTGGATTTTTGAGGAATTTTGCTCCCTGGGATTGATTTTTGTCACACTTTCCAGGAAGTGGTCATCACGGGGGAAGGACCGTGCCCCTGATTGGAGAGCCAGGACCCCCCTGTTTTTCACCCAGGAGCAAGGATAAAACTGGCAGACCTGCACCCACACCTCAGATCCTACCAGTTCCCAACGAGAAAGAACTACAGAAGAAGAAGGACTGCCCTGCTGGACCCCTGACCTGCACCTGAACACTGCACTCTGGAGGACTGCACCAGCTGCACACTTGGGCTCCACCACAAGAAGGACTTTGCCTGGCTTCAACTGGTTCAAGGAGGGACTCGTTGTTTGCTGCAGGTAAAAACTTGCTAACCAGAGTCCTCTGCACCAACTCCTGAAGAAACTGTCCAGCTGACCACTGTCCTGTGGCCAAAAAAGGAGTTTGCGCCAGGTGCATTTTGGGAGTTGTAGCCCGCACCCTCAAGGGGCATCTCAGAGCTTTTGGAACCATGGGGTGAGCAGTGGACCTCAAAAGAACCTTAAAGGAACATTTGGAAGAAGATCCAGAAGTTTGGAGACATTTTGGAAAAAAGGTCCATAAAGGGACTGACCTGCCTGGCAACTCTAGCCGGCTTGCCTCAACTGCGACCCGGCCTGACTTGTAGGTTTGTCCCGGTGAAGAAAATCTCCGAAAAAGTGACTAAGTCTGAACGTAGGAAGTTGACCGGGACCTCCCAGGCAGTGTATCCGAAGAGGGCTCCAGGGACATCGGATCAAGATTCTGGTTTGCCCCGGTCGAAGGATATTCATCTCGAAAAAACAACTAAGTCCGAAAGTAAAAATCTCCACAAGGGCTACAGTGACGCATATCCGAGGAAGAGTTCCAGGAGGTTGGATTGGACTGGCGACTTGGTCCTGCTGAAGAAAATCTCCAGAAAAACGACTAAGTCCGAAGGTAAACTTTTGACCGAGGCCTCCCACGAGCTGTAGCTGAGCAGGGCTCCATCGCGGTTGGCCTCAAACTTTGAGTTTGCCCCTGTCGGGGTGTGACCAGATGACCAGATTGGCGCTATTCATTTCTAAGCGCTAAAAAACATTAATTCTTTAAAAATTAATATCTCCGGTTCCCCTTATCTGATTTTATTTATTTTCATGTCTTTTTAAAGATAAAACTATAAGATATTTTTATAAATTGGTGTTGGATTGTGTTAGAAATGGGGTTTTGGTTGGCAGTCAGGTTACACTCTGTCCAAGCAAGAACCCTCACTCTAGTAAGTCACACACAATCCAAAATTATCCTGTGCCCACCCTCTGGTAGCTTGGCACGAGCAGTCAGGCTTAACTTAGAAGGCAATGCGTAAAGTATTTGTGCAATAAATCATACAATAACACAATATAGCACCACAAAATACACCACACAGTGTTTAGAAAAATATATAATATTTATCAGGATAATTGTAGGTCAAAACGAGTAAAGATGCAATGTGAAATTGTACAGATGTCACTGAAAAGTGATATAAAGTGTCTTAAGTCTTTAAAAAGCAAACAAAGTCTCTTTCAAGCACAAAGTACCTGGTTTAAAGTAGAAAATCTCCGCAAAGGGCCGCAGAAGAAGTGATACGTGGAAAAATGGTGTGTGCGTCGATTTCTCCCCTGCACACACGGACTTGCGTCATTACTTTTCACGCGGGGAAGTCGTGCGTCGTTTTCCATCGTGCGGACAGTCTCTTTCTGTGGGTCGCGGGATTACCAGATGTCCCGGGGTCTGTGTGGATTCTTCGGCTTGTTTTCCGTCTGCGCGTCGTTCCGGGAGGCTGTGCGTGGAATTCTCGTTCTCACGGCAGGCGTTGCGTCGATTTCCCCTCTGGAAGTCGGGAGGCGTTGTCCTTGCGAGGCCGTGTGTCGAAGTTCCGGTCGCACCGAAGGTGTCACATCGATCAGCGTCGGTGTGCGGCGATTTTCTCTCCGGGGAGCAAGCTGTGCGTCGAAATTTTCGGCGCACGAAGAGTGCAAATGAAAAAGAGAAGTCTTTTTGGTCCTGAGACTTCAGGGAACAGGAGGCAAGCTCTATCCAAGCCCTTGGAGAGCACTTTAACAGCCAGACAAAAGTTCAGCAAGGCAGCAGGGCAACAGCAAGGCAGCAGTCCTTTGTAGAAAGCAGTCAGGTGAGTCCTTTAGGCAGCCAGGCAGTTCTTCTTGGCAGGATCAGGTTCTGGTTCAGGTTTCTTCTCCAGCAAGTGTCTGATGAGGTAGGGCAGAGGCCCTGTTTTATACCCAAATGTGCCTTTGAAGTGGGGGAGACTTCAAAGAGTGGCTAAGAAGTGCACCAGGTCCCCTTTCAGTTCAATCCTGTCTGCCAGGGTCCCAGTAGGGGGTGTGGCAGTCCTTTGTGTGAGAGCAGGCCCTCCACCCTCCCAGCCCAGGAAGACCCATTCAAAATGCAGATGTATGCAAGTGAGGCTGAGTACCCTGTGTTTGGGGTGTGTCTGAGTGAATGCACAAGGAGCTGTCAGCTAAGCCCAGCCAGACGTGGATTGTAAGGCACAGAAAGATTTAAGTGCAAAGAAATGCTCACTTTCTAAAAGTGACATTTCTAGAATAGTAATAATAAATCCAACTTCACCAGTCAGCAGGATGTGGTAGTACCATTCTGGCCATACTAAATATGACCTTCCTACTCCTTTCAGATCAGCAGCTACCACTTCAATACTCTATGAGGGCAGCCCCAATGTTAGCCTATGATGGGAGCAGGCCTCACAGTAGTGTAAAAAAGAATTTTAGGAGTTTTACACAACCAGGAAATGTAAACTACACAGATACATGTCCTGCCTTTCACCCACACAGCACCCTGCTCTAGGGGTTACCTAGGGCACACATTAGAGGTGACTTATAGGTGGAGAAAGGGGAGGTTTAGGCTTGGCAAGTACTTTTAAATGCCAAGTCGAGGTGACAGTGAAACTGCACACCCAGGCCTTGCAATGGCAGGCCTGAGACAAGGTAAAGGGGCTACTTAAGTGGGTGGCACAACCAGTGCTGCAGGCCCACTAGTAGCATTTAATCTACAGGCCCTAGGCACCTATAGTGCACATTACTAGGGACTTATAAGTAAATTAAATAGTCCAATCAGGTGTGATCCAAGGTTACCAGGTTTAAAGGGAGAGAGCATATGCACTTTAGCACTGGTTAGCAGTGGTGAAGTGTGCAGAGTCTATAAGCCAGCAAAAACAGGGTCCAAAAAGTGGAGGGAGGCAGGCAAAAAGTTAGGGGTGACCACACTAAGGCTGTCAGGTCTAACAGATTGGTATTGTGTTTTACTTATTTACTGTTTTGTGATGTTTAAATGCTTTATACATGTGTCTCCTAAGTTAAGCCTTGTCGCTTGTTGCCAAGCTACCAAGGGTTGAGCTAGGTTTAATAGGTTTTAATCAGATAAGGTTCCCCTTATCTGATTTTATTTGTTTTCATGTCTTTTTAAAGATAAAACTATAAGATATTTTTATAAATTGGTGTTGGATTGGTATTGTGTTTTACTTATTTACTGTTTTGTGATGTTTAAATGCTTTACACATATGTCTCCTAAGTTAAGCCTTGTTGCTCGTTGCCAAGCTACCAAGGGTTGAACTAGGTTTAATTCACTGAGGCCTAACTACACCTAAGTGGAGGTATGTGGCCTATTGCTAAGTGTAGGTACTTACCTGACCTTACCAATAACCCATTTTCCAACAAACGGGAAAAGCTTTACATGGTGCAAAGTACAGACAAATCAGTGGTCATAACCGAAATTGAACTGTTTAGCATTCTCCTATTTTGAGGTAAAATCAGACCAAGATGATGGCAAGGTAATGTAAGAATGATTATACTAAGAAGTCCTCACTTAGAATAATACTGAGGAGCATAAAAAGTTTCTCAGTTTGAACCGTGTCCCATAACTAAAAGAATGCAAGAATGGGAGAATTAAAAGTGTAATGAAAGGAATGACTTGGAGCTTAGTGGTTTTGTAGTCCGTGCTTAATTTGTAAATTAAAACATGCTGGTTACCAAAGCTCTCCTTTGTAGTACTTAGCTGCTACAATTAAATGTGCGAGCACAAAATACTGAGGCAGCCTAATCGTGAAGCCATCTCGGAAATCTTTATTCCATTTACTGCCACTTCCTTCCCCTTCAGCTCACTCTTGAGGCTTTCTGCTTTTTCCCTTTGTGACAGTTTTTTATTCTTCTCTTCCTCCGTCTTTCTCATGTGTCTTTTGCTCGCAGTAAATGCTTGAGGCAGAAAAATAAGTGCTGACCTTCAAAAATAAGTGCTGGTGCCCTGCACCGAAAAACACGAGCTCCAATTAAGCATTGGTTGTATTCCAAGAGAAAATGAAACGGATCAGGTGACCAGTACTAGTATTACCAATGTAACACATCCAGATATGGAGGGCTAACAATAAATTAAAAAGAGGCAAAGAATACAAAGGGAAACAATATAGAAATGAGTCAAGACAGTGGCAATGTTAATAAAAAGCAAACAATCACGTAAAGTGCAATAATACGTGTGCATCAGTATTTGTATTGTGCCTAATTGCCAAATCCTGTTTGCATTTGTCATTCATTACATGCTATATTTAATAACCATGTACATCTAACTTTCTCCTTAAAAGAAAATGTCAAAAGAAAAAAATCTGAGATGAATCAATGCTCTTTATACACCTCACCCACAACGCGACAAAGCCTGGATAAACCTTAAAAGGCCAGATGTGCGAAAATGCAGTTTTGCATTACTTTAATAGCAACTTCAGAGAAATTGCTATTTAAGAAATGCAAAACACTATGTACAAAGATACTGATTTTCTAATAGTGATTTCTACAAAGTGGGAATCTCAATTAGGAAATCGGGATTAAGAAATCCCATTGCATTTAAGTTGATGAGCTGGTTTTGCATTTCATAAATAGGGATTTCTTATTAAGAAATCACTATTTAGGAAATACAAAACCAGGGATGGTAATGGGAAATGGCTCCCCTTTGTGCACCCCAATATAGGGGTGCACCTGTAGAGCACACAGATGCTTAAGGGACATGTGTGTGCTCTATTGCTAAGCACCGGGTTACCACCAACTTTAAGTTGGTGGTAACTACATCTCCAAAATGCTTAAATTGAATTTTGGAAATGCATGATACATCAGAATAGGAAATGCAAATAAAAAATCCCTATATGTATTTCCTTTTCTGGGAATTGCAAATTGCGATTTCTACAAGGTAGAAATCACAATTTGCGATTCCTTAAAGGCCTTTGTACATAAGAAGAGTCAGTTTTGCATTTCTTAACAGCCCAAAATACTGATTAGAACCGTTAAGAAATGCAAAAAGGCTTGGTATATCTGGCCCATAGTGCCTTATTTCTAATTGGTAGTTTCAAACTTCAACACATACTAAAGTGGTATTTATTGTACAGAATGCGTTCTCGGGCTCACAGTACTGAACTATGTCAGAAACGTCATCACAGAAGCCATTCTGGTTGCCTGAGCTTGCTTTGCGCACAGTTTTTAAAAGCTATTGCTCGGTTTTCTTAAGATATAGACAGAGATCATTGTGTGTATCATAAGGTGTCAATGATCAAATTCTGAGTCACAAATTTGTTTCAAAATATCAGCCGACATTTTGAGTTATTCTGGCATTTAATATTTGCAGCTAAATTCATGAA
Source organism: Pleurodeles waltl (assembly GCF_031143425.1). Lineage (NCBI taxonomy): Eukaryota > Metazoa > Chordata > Amphibia > Caudata > Salamandridae > Pleurodeles > Pleurodeles waltl. The sequence goes on from NC_090449.1 coordinate 272,579,929, forward strand.
ATGAAATAAAAATATGTGCACTGTTTGAAATCAGGGCTAGTTTTCAATTTGAGGCAATTCTATGCTCAGGTATAAAACAGTGCTTTAAATGGGCCGGTACTCTCCGGTACTGAGTACCGGCACTTTTTTATTTTGAGAGGGAGAGTACCGGCATATCTCAGGAAAAACGTAATACTTTTAATTGGACAGTACCGGCACCTCTCAGAAACAAGCAGGTACTCTATTACAGAGTACCTGCACTTCTATTTTTCCATTTAAAGCACTGGGTATAGAGTCAAAGGCAGAGAACAGTAGTTCTTATTTTGTGTTCATAAGGAGCTGAGGAAGAGAGTAAACAATAAATAGTGTAGTCTTAGATCAAACAAAACTTGAAGCTTAGCAGCGGTAGAACTAGAAGATCTAGACCAAAATGAACCAACTTGCAGTTTGAAAAAGGTAACCTTTCAACCCCTTAATACCAATGTTCAATGAACAAGACTCAAAAATGGGAAGAGAATATAAAGCATCAGGTTGATCGTTTCAACAAATAGAACTGTGGGGTAGTTTATGAGTTATCAAAAATCCACGCTACAGAAGGAGTGACGCATACGGGTGCAAAGCGTTGCAAGTGGGCATATTCACAAATTACATTTTGTTGTTCTGTTAGTAGTACTACAATGGTACTACTAAAGAATTACAAAATGGTGTTCGCTAATCTGCATGCAGAAGGCTACACCTCTACCTCTCCTATTTTTTATGTGTGGACAACTCAACCCAAGCTGCTAAGATCTCCACACAGGTAGCAATAGGTTTTTAGTAGTAAATGTGGGAGGACAAGGGGAGTGCTTTTTGCAGTTTGATGCACGGCTTCGTTAAGCGTGGTGCAGCCGTACGGCAAGCTGTTCCCTTTTTTATTTTCAAAACTAAAATTCAGAAGCAGAATTTTTTCCTTTTGAAAATAAAGACGACATCTCTATCCTTGCTTCCATCATGAGGGGAGCATTTTGTTGTTTTCACTGCCTCTTCCCACCAGGATTTTTTCCTGGCAGTTGTGGGCAATGAAAACTGACCTCTAATACAGCCCATCTAAACCACAATACTGGTGGTATGTATATTCTGACACTGTTGTGATGGTGTATTTATCCTGCCAAGATATAAATCAGGTCCTAAGTCCTTTGTATTCAAGAAATTGTACTTCGATAGTTACTAATGCCAAAAAGCACCCAAAATGTACTGTAGCTCAGACGTGGAGTAAGTTCAACACCACACCTAGCCAACCACTGGTAAGGCAACACCCACCCATGAAAGATAATGGAGGAGGCAAGGACTTACATCAAAGCCTACAGAAACTAATTTTACATTAAATTAACTTATTTTACCTTTCTAAATATATAAATAAATATATTTAAAGTTAAAAGGTATATAAAAATACAACTTGAATATTTGCTGATTATAACATTTGTTAATAACCTTTTTAAAATGTAAGCATTTATAGAGCTTTAAAAATATATTTTCAATTTCCAGCACAAAATATCTTTAAGCTGGGAAGTAACCCTTAAATTAACATGAAAAGAGCTTTGTGCTACTATGTTCTACTATGTGTCAAAGGCCATCACATGGATATTACATAGGCATTTCTAAAGTGCCACAAATTATTTTTTATGTAATGCCCTGTCTACTAACTATGGTAAACAGAGCTTCCTGCCAAAATGCAAAACCTCTTTGAGGTAGGCACTAACTGGGAAAAAATATTTTATTTCTCCTAACTTTTCACCCATTGCACGTTTGCTGCATTGTAAAACATACACAAAATGTGGGTGAAGTTTTACAGTGTATCTAAGCATAGCATTTTGTAAAATAATGGTACTCTTCCAACACAAAACCTATGGTAGATGTCACACACACACACATACACACAAACACACACACACACACACATACACACACACACCTTTGTAGTGTAGTGCAAATGTGTGTGAATGTGTGTGTGCGGCACTAGGCAACTACAATGAGTGCCATTGCTGGAGAACAGAGTGCCAATTCTCAGTGGTGGCTGGTACCAGGAATGGCGAGGGGCAGTATGCAATGCAGGGGTGGGGGAATAATAAAGAAAGAAATCTCTTATCTGCCACTGCCGATGCCTCCTCAGCGCTCCTCTGCTCCCACCACCTCAGTGCTTCTCTGCTCCCCTCCCCACCTAATCCAGATGCTTGAATCATGCTGTTACACAGCATGAGAGAAGCACTGAGATTGGCATGAGTGGGCTGCAATGCCGCTCAGTGAGGGAGTGGGAGCCTCTGCTTAGCCTCCACTCAGCTACGACATACAGCTAGTGGAGTGCTCTTATGGGCAGATTTATGGAAAGTGGTGCTGCACTGAGTGACCCGCCACTATCCCTGCCCCCCCTTAGCACCCCCTACCGCCTCCATGTGTGCACCATATTTAAAATAAGGTGCAACAAGGCGCAGGATAAGGGGCAATAGTGTCATTTCTGATGACACCATTGATGTACTCGTTAGGAGTAGTGCAAAAATATGGGCGCTACTCCTGCAGAGTACATAGGGCCCCATTCTAAAGAATGGAAGCCCCTTTTAACGCCTGCTATTGAGCAGGCGTTAAAAGTGCCGTAAAAAATAGCGCAAGAAAGTCTCATAGATTTCCTTACTCCATTTTTTCCGGCTCGCTTAACGGGGGAGGCGCAGGCATAATTTAGCGCAAAGGGTTACAAAGCGGCGCAATGCATGCATTGCGCCACCTTGTAAATACGGCGTGGGGATTTTGGCCTCATAGGGTCACATTAACATAAAAAATAATGACATTAATGTGGTGCAAGGTGGCGCTAGGACATTGTAAACATGCCCCTAAGCGCGCATGTCAGTATGGCCAGACTCAGACGGCAGGCCAAACTGACAAGTGCACTTATAGTACACCTAGTACTCCTCCTCCCTGCTTACGTGGAGGATGCTGGCCCACCTTGCCCTAAGTCCAAGAAAAATAAAATGATAATAAAATACTTTTATTATCATTTTATTTTTTTGCTTCTTGCTGCCCTTCAGCTTGGGGCGACGCTCCTCCGCCAGAGCGGAGGCGGCGCCCCTGCCAATTCCATATCCGATTAGATATGGTACTGCCCTCTTCTCTTCTCCTAGTGCAAGGCAGTTCAGCATCTTTGGTGGCCGTGCTGCAGTGTGCTATAAATTAGTAAATCTCCCCCTAAGTTCATAATTCTACCATCAAGTTGCCAGCACACAGGTTTCCCTTTTTGCACTAAATGCTTTTATTTTTCTGTTCTAAACCAATAAGGTTATGATCAACATCTCTTATTACTAGTAAAAATCGCTGTTGCAAACTCCTCCGTAGTTTAATAAAAAATCGAATTCTTCTACTTTTTCATGTTTACAAGCCAACAATTGTGAGGAACTGGAATCATTGGGTGCTGATAAAACAGTAGAAATCAACGGCAACACTATCTCTCACATATAACAACAAACATTCCACCGAAATTATGCCAAAAAAGCAGCATCCTTTTGGATCTCCTTTGACATCTCACATCAGAATCCTTAAGGAAACAATTTCCTCCACAAAAACAGCTAATGACTTAACTCAGAACTACTTGACTTAGCTAGATGCACCAATCCATCTCTCACACCAAAATATATTAATGCATCCCTCAAACAAGGCAAAGAAGGCACCATGATCATAATTCCAAAAAAAACAACAACTGACTCAAACAACAAAGGGACCTGCCATCCAATCAAAAGTCCATTTTTCTTTTGCTGAAATGATAAATTAATGTGTTTTAATAAAAAATAGACAAAGATATTCCTGAGAAAGGTCAGTTAGACCACACTGATCATCTGGTGCCGGTCATGGCACTGAAACTACAATTCTCAATATTACTGTTGATAAATACTGGATAATTGAGCAAGGTGATGCTTCCTTGTTGATAATATTAAACATTTAAGCAGCATTCAGGACTGATGGATATGATTTCCTACTACACATACTATACACCTCTCTTGATGTCAGAGGTGCTGCTCTAGAATGGATTAAATTGTACTTAAAGAATCACTGCCAAACAATCATAATTTCACAGAATTACTCAAACATATAACCACTTCTTTGGGAGTACCCAACAATTTATACTATCCCCACCCATTTTCAACATATATATGTGAAATCTCCAGAAGAACTTCTAATAGCACTCTGTCTATCACAGCAGGTACACACAAACAACACCCAGCTCTACATACAAATTGACGATTGTCCTTTACCAGACAGATCAGTGTTAGACTTGACAGCCTTACTGTGTTCTTCCCCAAATTATTTGCCTGCCTCCCTTCATTTTGCCGATCACCTTTTTGCTGGTTTTAGGAATCTGTACTCTTCACCACTACTTACCTGCGCTAAAGTGCTTGTGTTCTCTCCCCTAACATGGTCAATTTGGCTCAGACCCAATTGGTATGTTTAATTTACCTATAAGTCCTCAGTAAATTGCACTAGATGTGCCCAGGGCCTGTAAATTAAATGGTGCTCGTGGGCAAGCAGCACTATTTGTGCCACCCACATACGTAGCCCCTTAACCAGGTCTTAGTTCTGCCAATGTGTGTGTGCAGTTTCACTGCCACTTTGACGTGGCATTTAAAACTTCTTGCCAAGGCTTAACCGGTTCTGTGCCTTGAACGAGATCATCTCGTCCAAGGCTACAGTTCCCCTGTGCCTTGGACGAGATCATCTCGTCCAAGGCACAGGGGAACTTGGGGGAGCGCTAGCGTGCCCCCCGTGCACCCGCCTCTCCCCCAAGGCGGGGATGGAATGGGAACACCTTCCCCTTCCACCCCCGCCCCCCCCCTGTGACGTCAGCGCGCGAGCGCGCGCTGATTTGTCACAGGGGTCTGCTTCCAGCGCGATTGAAAGAGAAATGCAAAAGCATTTCTCTTTCAATCACTGGGGGAGGCCCGGAGGGGCTTCAAAGGGAAGGAAAAGTATTTCCTTCCCTTTGAAGTCTCTCTGAGGGTTTCAAAAGCCGGATTGCTTGCAATCCAGCTTTTGAAACCCCACTAGACACCAGGGATTTTTTTTATTTTTTATTGAAATTTACATAAGGGAGTGACCCCTTGGGCAAGGGTCGCTCCCATGGGGGGCATTTTTTCGGGAAGGCCAGGGGGGGCAGAAACCTCTGGCACCAGGGACCATATTTTTTTATTATTTTTTTTTTTATGTTTCATTTTTTTTTTTTAGGTGGGGAGCGACCCCTTAGGCAAGGGTCGCTCCCCTTGGGGGAAAATTATATTTAGGCCATTTCTGCCCCCCTTGGGGGCAGATTGGCCTATTTTGATGAGGCCAATCTGCCCCCAAGGGGGGCAGAAACCACTAGACACCAGGGAGTTTTTTCTCTGCGTGAATTTCACGCAAGGGGAGCGACCCCTTCGGCAAGGTCGCTCCCTGGGGGGCAAATTTATTTTAGGCCATAAACCTCTAGGCGGCAGGGCAATTTTTTATGTTGTGTTTTTTTTTGTTGGTTTTTTTTTTTTTTTTAGAGATGGGTAGCGACCCATCAGGCAAGGGTCGCTGCCCTGGGGGGCAAATTGTATTTAGGTGATTTCTGCCCCCCTTGGGGGCAGATTGGCCGATTTTAGGTCAATCTGCCCCCAAGGGGGCAGAAACCACTAGGCACCTGGGATTTGTTTTTTGGCGCCAATGTCACGCAGGGGGAGCGACCCCGTAGGCAAGGGTCGCTCCCGGGGGGGGGGCAAATTTATTTTAGGCCATTTCTATTATTAGGCCGATCTGTCCCCAGGGGGGGCAGAAACATCTAGGCGTCATGGGATTTTTTTTGTATGTGTTTTTTTTTTTTGTTTGTTTGTTTTATTAGAGAAAGGGAGCGATCCATCATGCAAGGGTCGCTCCCCTGGGGGGCAAATTGTATTTAGGCCATTTCCGCCCCCCTTGGGGGCAGATTGGCCGATTTTAGGTCAATCTGCCCCCAAGGGGGCAGAAACCACTAGGCACCTGGGATTTGTTTTTTGGCGCCAATGTCACGCAGGGGGAGCGACCCCGTAGGCAAGGGTCGCTCCGGGGGGGGGGGGTTGGGGGTTGGGGGGGCAAATTTATTTTAGGCCATTTCTGCCCCCAGGGGGGCAGAACCCTCTAGGCGCCAGGGGAATATTTTTTTGTTGTGGTTTTTTTTGGTTTGTTTGTTTTTTTAGAGATGGGGAGCGACCCATCAGGCAAGGGTCGCTCCCCTGGGGGGCAAATTGTATTTAGGCCATTTCTGCCCCCCTTTTAGGTGAATCTGTTTTGGGCCATTTCCTTTCGTGGGCGCTAGGCCTACCCACAGAAGTGAGGTACCATTTTTATCGAGAGACTTAAGAGAACGCTGGGTGGAAGGAAATTTGTGGCTCCTCTCAGATTCCAGAACTTTCTGCCACAGAAATGTGAGGAAAATTTGTTTTTTAGCCAAATTTTGAGGTTTGCAAAGGATTCTGGGTAACAGAACCTGGTCCGAGCCCCACAAGTCACCCCATCTTGGATTCCCCTAGGTCTCTAGTTTTAAAAAATGCACAGGGTTGGTAGGTTTCCCTAGGTGCCGGCTGAGCTACAAGCCAAAATCCACAGGTAGGCACTGTTTTCTTTAAAAAATTTGGATGTGTCCACGTTGCGCTTTGGGGCGTTTCCTGTCGCGGGCGCTAGGCCTACCCACACAAGTGAGGTATCATTTTTATCGGGAGACTTGGGGGAACGCTGGGTGGAAGGAAATTAGTGGCTCCTCTCAGATTCCAGAACTTTCTGCCACAGAAATGTGAGGAACATGTGTTTTTTTAGCCAAATTTTGAGGTTTGTAAAGGATTCTGGGTAACAGAACCTGGTCCGAGCCCCGCAAGTCACTCCTCCTTGGATTCCCCTAGGTCTCTAGTTTTCAGAAATGCACAGGTTTGTTAGGTCTCCCTAGGTGCCGGCTGAGCTAGAGGCCAAAATCTACAGGTAGGCACTTCGCAAAAAACACCTCTGTTTTCTTCCAAAAATGTGGATGTGTCCACGTTGCGCTTTGGGGCGTTTCCTGTCGCGGGCGCTAGGCCTACCCACAGAAGTGAGGTATCATTTTTATCGGGAGACTTGGGGGAACGCTGGGTGGAAGGAAATTTGTGGCTCCTCTCAGATTCCAGAACTTTCTGCCACAGAAATGTGAGGAACGTGTGTTTTTTTAGCCAAATTTTGAGGTTTGCAAAGGATTCTGGGTAACAGAACCTGGTCCGAGCCCCACAAGTCACCCCATCTTGGATTCCCCTAGGTCTCTAGTTTTCAGAAATGCACAGGTTTGGTAGGTTTCCCTAGGTGCCGGCTGAGCTAGAGGCCAAAATCTACAGGTAGGCACTTCGCAAAAAACACCTCTGTTTTCTTCCAAAAATTTGGATGTGTCCACGTTGCGCTTTGGGGCGTTTCCTGATGCGGGCGCTAGGCCTACCCACACAAGTGAGGTATCATTTTTATCGGGAGACTTGGGGGAACGCTGGGTGGAAGGAAATTTGTGACTCTTCTCAGATTCCAGAACTTTCTGCCACAGAAATGTGAGGAACATGTGTTTTTTTAGCCAAATTTTGAGGTTTGCAAAGGATTCTGGGTAACAGCACCTGGTCCGAGCAACGCAAGTCACCCCTCCTTGGATTCCCCTAGGTCTCTAGTTTTCAGAAATGCACAGGTTTGGTAGGTTTCCCTAGGTGCCGGCTGAGCTAGAGGCCAAAATCTACAGGTAGGCACTTCGCAAAAAACACCTCTGTTTTCTTCCAAAAATTTGGATGTGTCCACGTTGCGCTTTGGGGCGTTTCCTGTCGCGGGCGCTAGGCCTACCCACAGAAGTGAGGTATCATTTTTATCGGGAGACTTGGGGGAACGCTGGGTGGAAGGATATTTGTGGCTCCTCTCAGATTCCAGAACTTTCTGCCACAGAAATGTGAGGAACATGTGTTTTTTTAGCCAAATTTTGAGGTTTGCAAAGGATTCTGGGTAACAGAACCTGGTCCGAGCCCAGCAAGTCACCCCATCTTGGATTCCCCTAGGTCTCTAGTTTTCAGAAATGCACAGGTTTGGTAGGTTTCCCTAGGTGCCGGCTGAGCTAGAGGCCAAAATCTACAGGTAGGCACTTCGCAAAAAACACCTCTGTTTTCTTCCAAAAATTTGGATGTGTCCACGTTGCGCTTTGGGGCGTTTTCTGATGCGGGCGCTAGGCCTACCCACACAAGTGAGGTATCATTTTTATCGGGAGACTTGGGGGAACGCTGGGTGGAAGGAAATTTGTGACTCTTCTCAGATTCCAGAACTTTCTGCCACAGAAATGTGAGGAACATGTGTTTTTTTAGCCAAATTTTGAGGTTTGCAAAGGATTCTGGGTAACAGCACCTGGTCCGAGCAACGCAAGTCACCCCTCCTTGGATTCCCCTAGGTCTCTAGTTTTCAGAAATGTACAGGTTTGGTAGGTTTCCCTAGGTGCCGGCTGAGCTAGAGGCCAAAATCTACAGGTAGGCACTTCGCAAAAAACACCTCTGTTTTCTTTCAAAAAATTTGATGTGTCCACGATGCACTTTGGGGCGTTTCCTGTCGCGGGCGCTAGGCCTATCCACACAAGTGAGGTATCATTTTAATCGGGAGACTTGGGGGAACATAGATTAGCAAAATAAGTGTTATTGCCCCTTGTCTTTCTCTACATTTTTTCCTTCCAAATATAGGAGAGTGTGTAAAAAAGACATCTATTTGAGAAATGCCCTGTAATTCACATGCTAGTATGGTCACCCCGAATTCAGAGATGTGCAAATAACCACTGCTCCTCAACACCTTATCTTGTGCCCTTTTTGGAAATACAAAGGTTTTCTTGATAGCAATTTTTTACTCTTTATATTTCAGCAAATGAATTGCTGTATACCCGGTATAGAATGAAAACGCACTGCAGGGTGCAGCTCATTTATTGGCTCTGGGTTCCTCGGGTTCTTGATGAACATACAAGCCCTATATATCCCCGCAACCAGAGGAGTCCAGCAGACGTAATGGTATATTGCTTTCGATAATCTGACATTGCAGGGAAAAGTTACAGAGTAAAACGTAGAGAAAAATTGATGGTTTTTTCACCTCAATTTCAATATTTTTCTTTTTCCGCTGTTATTTTCTGTAGGAAACCCTTGTAGGATCTACACAAATGACCCCTTGCTGAATTCAGAATTTTGTCTACTTTTCAGAAATGTTTAGGTTTCTGGGATCCAGCATTGGTTTCATGCCCATTCCTGTCACTGACTGGAAGGAGGCTGAAAGCACAAAAAATTGCAAAAATGGGGTATTCCCCAGTAAAATGCCAAAATTGTTTTGAAAAATTGGGTTTTCTGATTCAAGTCTGCCTGTTCCTGAAAGCTGGGAAGCTGCTGTGTTTAGCACTGCAAACCCTTTGTTGATGCCATTTTCAGGGGGAAATCCACAAGCCTTCTTCTGCAGCCACTTTTTCCAATTTTTTTGAAAAAACTAAATTTTCACTGTATTTTGCCCAATTTCTTGGCCTCCTTCAGGGGAACCCACAAAGTCTGGGTACCTCTAGAATCCCTAGGATGTTGGAAAAACAGGAAGCAAATTTAGCTTATGTGGACAAAAAGTTATGAGGGCCTAAGCGCGAACTGCCCCAAATAGGCAAAAAAAGGCCTGGCACAGGAGGGGGAAAAGGCCTGGCAGCGAAGGGGTTAAACTCCCTTTTCTTCCATATAAGTCACCTATAAGGCAGGCCCAAGGTAACCCATAGGGCGGGGTGCTATGTAAGTAAAGGGCAGGACAAGTACTTATATGTTTTATATGTCTTGGTAGTGAAAAACTCCCAAAGTCGTTTTTCACTACTGTGACGCCTGCGCCTCTCAAAAGCCAGCATTAGAGATTCCCTTATATGCTTTTAAGTGGAAATTTCTGATCTGAGAAAAATAGACATACAGGGAGTGCAGAATTATTAGGCAAGTTGTATTTTTGAGGATTAATTTTATTATTGAACAACAACCATGTTCTCAATGAACCCAAAAAACTCATTAATATCAAAGCTGAATATTTTTGGAAGTAGTTTTTAGTTTGTTTTTAGTTTTAGCTATGTTAGGGGGATATCTGTGTGTGCAGGTGACTATTACTGTGCATAATTATTAGGCAACTCAACCAAAAAAAATATATACCTATTTCAATTATTTATTATTACCAGTGAAACCAATATAACATCTCAACATTCACAAATATACATTTCTGACATTCAAAAACAAAACAAAAAAAAATCAGTGACCAATATAGCCACCTTTCTTTGCAAGGACACTCAAAAGCCTGCCATCCATGGATTCTGTCAGTGTTTTGATCTGTTCACCATCAACATTGCGTGCAGCAGCAACCACAGCCTCCCAGACACTGTTCAGAGAGGTGTACTGTTTTCCCTCCTTGTAAATCTCACATTTGATGATGGACCACAGGTTCTCAATGGGGTTCAGATCAGGTGAACAAGGAGGCCATGTCATTAGATTTCCCTCTTTTATACCCTTTCTTGCCAGCCACGCTGTGGAGTACTTGGACGCGTGTGATGGAGCACTGTCCTGCATGAAAATCATGTTTTTCTTGAAGGATGCAGACTTCTTACTGTACCACTGCTTGAAGAAGGTGTCTTCCAGGAACTGGCAGTAGGACTGGGAGTTGAGCTTGACTCCATCCTCAACCCGAAAAGGCCCCACAAGCTCATCTTTGATGATACCAGCCCAAACCAGTACTCCACCTCCACCTTGCTGGCGTCTGAGTCGGACTGGAGCTCTCTGCCCTTTACCAATCCAGCCACGGGCCCATCCATCTGGCCCATCAAGACTCACTCTCATTTCATCAGTCCATAAAACCTTAGAAAAATCAGTCTTGAGATATTTCTTGGCCCAGTCTTGATGTTTCAGCTTGTGTGTCTTGTTCAGTGGTGGTCGTCTTTCAGCCTTTCTTACCTTGGCCATGTCTCTGAGTATTGCACACCTTGTGCTTTTGGGCACTCCAGTGATGTTGCAGCTCTGAAATATGGCCAAACTGGTGGCAAGTGGCATCGTGGCAGCTGCACGCTTGACTTTTCTCAGTTCATGGGCAGTTATTTTGCGCCTTGGTTTTTCCACACGCTTCTTGCGACCCTGTTGACTATTTTGAATGAAACGCTTGATTGTTCGATGATCACGCTTCAGAAGCTTTGCAATTTTAAGAGTGCTGCATCCCTCTGCAAGATATCTCACTATTTTTGACTTTTCTGAGCCTGTCAAGTCCTTCTTTTGACCCATTTTGCCAAAGGAAAGGAAGTTGCCTAATAATTATGCACACCTGATATAGGGTGTTGATGTCATTAGACCACACCCCTTCTCATTACAGAGATGCACATCACCTAATATGCTTAATTGGTAGTAGGCTTTCGAGCCTATACAGCTTGGAGTAAGACAACATGCATAAAGAGGATGATGTGGTCAAAATACTAATTTGCCTAATAATTCTGCACTCCCTGTATTTGATATGGTTGGAATGGTGGTGAGAAATCCTACTTATTGGTGAAGTTGGATTCTACATTTCTATTTCAGAAATGTCACTTTTAGAAAGTAGGTATTTATCTGCACATACTACCATCTGTGCCTTACTGCCTGTCTTTAATCCATGTCTGGGCCCTAATACAGGGTTGTCAGCATGAGTTCCTTGACCAGAGATGGCTTGTGGATCAAGCAAAGAATTACTTACACCTTGGGGTACCAAAGTAGAGGGAGGAGTGGGTTGATGGGCTGGTTCAGGGCTATGATGTATTCCCATACATAAAGGACCTGGTTTTAAAAAACTAGATAAAAACCTGGTCACGTCATTACAAAAGCAATCAAGCTTCCTAGCGATCAGAGTGGTAATTTTTGCCTCTAGAGTTGCGCAAAAGGATTTGAGTGTCTGGTCAATAAAACTAGAACAATCTTCAGGAGCATCCTTACTCAGAGGGCATTCGGGGAAGGAGACCAGGGAGATTGGGGGGTTGGTCACTTTGGGCCGGGAAGGTAGGTAGTTTCTTTTTGGAGCCCAGGGCCTTTTTTGTGTTTTTGGGCTTTTTCCCGGCTCTCCTCTTCTTCAAAGGAGGAGAATCGGCCTGAGAGCAAGAGCTTTCAAGAGGAGGAGTAGCTAAAAGGGGAGAAGAATTGATTCGGTCGGTAGTGGGGAGTATATCGACGCCCAACTGACTGGCATTCAGAGGTGAAATCAGTGATAAAGGACCAGTTCTTGGAAAGGTGGAAATGTGAACAATAGGTTCCAAGGGGGGGTGTTGAACAGTACTTTGAACAGCCCCAATCCTTTCTTCTACATGTTCAAGTTCAGATTCAAAGGCCCCCATCACAGAAGATAAATAACTAGTAATGGAGGACTGAAGGGAGCTGGACCCGGCTTCCCCCTTCTGAACATTGGTCTTTCTTTTCCCCATATTTAATAACAGACTCACACAGTATCTGACACAGCACCCAGATGGAATTACCAAGGCGGAAGGAGTAGACGTTAGGGGGGGGGCCCAGCCCGGCCTCTTCCGGTTGATGACGGGCAAAGGACGTAATTAAAGTAATTTAAAGGGCTCCTGCCCTTCAATCAAAGTCCCGGCAAGGTCCCGGCAGCAACGCGCTTCCCGCGACGGCGGGAGCGCAAAAGTAATTTAAAGGGCTCCTGCCCTTCAATCAAAGTCCCGGCAAGGTCCCGGCAGCAGCGCGCTTTCGCGACGGCGGGAGCGCGAGAGTAATTTAAAGGGCTCCTGCCCTTCAATCAAAGTCCCGGCAAGGTCCCGGCAGCAACGCGCTTCCCGCGACGGCGGGAGCGCAAAAGTAATTTAAAGGGCTCCTGCCCTTCAATCAAAGTCCCGGCAAGGTCCCGGCAGCAAGGGTAATTTGTGTAGATCCTACAAGGGTTTCCTACAGAAAATAACTGGCAGGTCAGGCCGCCCTCCACTCTGGTCCCCGAGGGCCGACAAGGGAAGTTTATTCCTCTAGGACACATGACAAAGGTCCAAATAAACTTACTAACCATGCAGACTTTTTACATTTACCACCTGCCTGCAATCCGTACGTTCTGGTTCTCTCAAATGTTCCTCCTCTGGAGTGCTCCAAACAAGAAGATACCCACTCCCTAATTAGAAAAGCTGGTCACTGGTTGAACTCCAATTTCAAACCTAATTGTTTTCATAATGATAAGATTCTCATGGCCCGAAGAGTGAGGAAGGTAGGATATTCCAAGGTATTGGAGGAGGGAGACTATGTCGTTTTAAATTTTGCTAATCCTCGTTCAGTAGACCTTTTTTTGACCAATTTGGGCCACTGTAATATGTCAACTAACAGGATTCAAATACATCCCCTGTGTCATTTTTACGACCCTGTGCTCCTACCAAATCGCACTGTCACTAATTCAAGTATTTACAGACCAGACCCAGAAAGGCTTCTTGACGAGAACGATTGACTATCAGTGATCCACCCCTGTTCTTCTAACATGGAGAGACCGAAGGCTGGGAACGTCGACGTTGAATGTACCTGGGACACAGGAAAGCCTGAATTGGATCTGAAAGTTCCTATAAATACTAAAGTTCTAATGTCATGTCCTGTGTCTAGACCATTAACTCTGCTTAGCTGGAACATAGCAGGGCTGCGATCCAAATCTGACAATTCGGACTGGAAGAGCTTTATTTCCTCCTACGATATAATTTGTCTACAGGAGACCTGGTCCAAAGATACGTTCCTTCTGAACGGTTTCACCTCTCTGTGTCAGCCAGCACTAACCTCCCAAATGGGGAGAGCTAGTGGCGGCCTTTTAGTTCTTGTCTCTGTACATCTTCCGCTTTTAAATGTGTCTTTAATCTGGTCTTCCCTTTATTTTATGGTTGTCTTGGTCTCTATTAGTGGCCTAAAGGATATCCTAATTTAAAATTTTTACAATAACATCCCTCGGGGCCTCCTTATGGGTCATCTGGAAGAGGTAACGGACCTCATAGATTCTTCACATGTTTTGCAGAATAGTGATCTAATTATTATCTGGGTGGGCGATTTCAATACTCCTCTGTGCAGCAAAGAACACATGGACCTGTGTGCCTTTCCTGCCGAGGGCAGAGAGTCAGTAATTCATTTTAACCATACATCTGAAGGAGATGCCTTAAACCTTTTTACTTGTAAATTTGATCTGGTTCATGTCACCGAGAAATTGGCCCCGATGCCTGTAATACACCAACCTTTACAGGGAATTTGAGGGGGAGCATTATCGACTTCATACTTATCAGCTCCTCTGATTTTTATGTAATTCAAGAATTTAAGATTACGCCTCATTGTGCGACCGATCATAACCCCCTTAGCATTATATTGGACCTAAAAAAATTCCAGGCACCCAAGAATAAAAGCTTGAGCGCTGCTACTGTTTATAATCCAAATTGTGGCATACGTCTAAAATGGGACAAAATAGATCTAAAAAAATTTAACCAGGAAATTGTAAGAAGTAGGTCTGACTCGATTCATATGTGTCTGTCCCAGCAGTTAGATTCTGAACGCATAGTGCGTGAATTTGAATCTTTAAGCACTGACATCTCACGCGCCCTGGTGGCGGACAGGCCCGCGAAGGGGCCGGTGGCCCACAGATGGTTCGATTCTGCGTGCTCATCTGCCCACAAAAAACTCAAAGATGCACTTAAAGCAGTTCCTCTCTCCCGTCAATTAGTTAAAATAGCCAGAGCCGATTATAAGGCTGCCATTGACAAACGGAAATCAGAAATTAGGTCTAGGGCCTGGGGCGAACTTTTGGCTGCATCTGAGCAGAAGGATACTTCTAACTTCTGGAAAGTGATAAATCACTCTTACTTTTCTGGTAACCACTCTTTGGCCAATGACTGTCTTATTGCTGAGGACGTCTGGTTAACTCATTTTAGGAAAGTCTTCTGTTCAGGAACTTATGAGAATTCGCATGTAAATCCTTCTGCACCTTTTATTTTAGACTCCAAAACTAAGGCCCCAAACATTATTTTTGACCTCTATGAGGTCAAAAATGCCATTGATAGATCAAGGCAGGGAAAAGCTCCTGGCCCCGATGGGGTTCCCGCTGATCTTTTTAAATCAGAAATTGATCTTTGGGGTCCGTTAGTTACAAATGTGTTGAATAGTGTGGTAAATAGTAACGTGCCCCTCTCATGGAAATCGGCTATTATTGTTCCTATCTTCAAAAAAGGAAATAGACAAGATCCTTCTTGTTACAGACCAATTTCTCTTATCGATTCGACGGCAAAGATTTTAGGTAGCGTGATCCTGTCCCGTTTAGAAGATTGGGTGTCCGAGGCCCAGATTTTATCCCCTATTCAATTTGGTTTCAGACCTGATGTAGGCACAGTTGAGCAAGTCTTAAACTTACAGCTGATACTCAGCAAATACGTGATAGTCAAAAAAGAGTCTATTCACATGGCTTTCATTGATCTAACCAGTGCCTTTGATATGGTTAATAGGTCAAAGTTATGGCTAATTTTGGAAGCCTTAGGCTGCGATCCGCCTCTATTGGAGCTTATTAAACGCCTACACACAGACCTAACGATTTCTGTTCAGGCCGGCTCACATGGGTAGAGAACCTCCTCCATCGCGTCAACTAGGGGTGTAAGGCAGGGCTGTATCTTAGCCCCTTTTCTTTTTCTGATTTACATTAATGGGCTCTATGATTCACTGTTAAAACATGCAAAGGACATACCGAAGATGGGCCAGAGACAACTTCCAGTTTTATTATATGCTGACGATGCAGTTTTAATTGCTCGTACTGCAAACGGTTTACAGGGACTACTGGATGTATTTTATGATTTTATGTTGAACCTTGATCTGAAAGTAAATTACCCCAAGACTTTCGTTATGACTTGTGGCCCACGCAATACAAAGTCTAAACAATTTACCATGGGAGGGCACACTCTTATTAAGGTCAAAGAATTTTGTTATCTAGGCATGTACATGAGTTCTTCCTTGTCCTGGAAGACACACATAAATTTTAAGCTCCAACAGTTGATAAGGAACAACGAAGCAATTTTTCGCTTTTCAAATAAATTAGGTCACAGACCCCCTGCACAGTTGAAAACTCTTTATAATTCCAAATGCACTGCATCAGTCCTTTATGGGACAGGCGTCTGGGGCTATAATAAAATACAGTCTCTTTAGAGTGTTGAAAATAAATTCCTGCACAGATTATTGTTGGTTCCAAAATGCACCGCAAATATAATCTGCCATGAAGAACTTGGTCAGTGCTTTTTGGAGGACAGGGTCTTTAGGGCCCCCCTACTGCTCTGGATCAGATGTTGGTCAAACCCTACGGCAAGTTTGGTCCAAGAATGTATGTCTGATTGTCTACAATTGGAAAATTCAAATAGGATTCCCTGGCTTATGTTTCTGCAAAACTCTTTTGAGAACCTAGGGTTTAGATACATGTTTGATGATCCTCATTTGTTAACCACAAACTCTAGGTCTGTTTTGAAGTCTACTTACTCCAAGCACATATCAAAGCAGAGATTTTATAGTTCCCTGAAATTGAAATCTTTTGATTCCTACTCTCGGATTGTGACTGTTCCATGCCTTGAACCCTATTTGACTTGGTTTTCAAGTTCTAGAATAATTTCCTTTTTAACACTTTTTAGACTTAATCTAATTCATTTTAAGGTAGCTTTCCCCGAACCATGTTTCTGGAAACAGGACTTACCACTTTGTCCCTGTGACTCCAAATCAACTCAGTGCACTTTGCACTTTTTTTCTTTTTTGCCCTTTATACGTTGCTCCTAGAGGGGCCTTTATTTTACCCACGTTACGCCTTCTTAGACCCATTCATTATAAGGAAGCCCTACTATATCTTCAGAGATTGCCTGATATTCAAATTTGTCATCATGTATTAGACTTTGTCACAGCTTCTTTAAGTATTAGGAAAAGGCCTACTCCTTTTTTAAAATTTTATGTACGTATAGTATATCATTTTAAAGCTAATATTTGTACTTTTCTGACTTTGTGATTTTTAATCATGTCTAGTATATTTATCTATGTATGTCAAGGGGTTTCAGATTGGATGCTTATGTGGTGTTTTCAGCAATGGTTTTAAGTTTTATTTTATACTATTTATAGATCGGTAAATATGTCTTGGTTTGTACTTTTATGGCAATTGCCGAATAAAGTTATTTGACTGACTGACTGACTGAATCCATGTCTGGTCTGAGCTGGTTGGCAGCTCCCCTTGTGCATTCCACCAGACAGCCATAAACACAGGAGACTCAGCCATTTGCAAACAGATGGGTTTCCCTAGGCAGGAAGGGTGGAGGGGCTCTCTCTTATACTTCAAAGGCCAGTGGCTTCCCCTCACACAAAGGTAGGATAACCCCCCACATGGCTCCTGGCAGGTTTGAAAGGGGAACTTGTGCACTTCAAAACCATTCTTTGAAGTTTCCTCCACTTCAAAGGCACTTTTGGGTATATATATATATATATATATATATATACTGCATCTGTGACCCCACCAAATCAGACACTTCTGGACCTACAACTAGATTCTGTCAGAGGGACTGCCTGGCTGTCCAAAGGACTCATCTGGACTGTTTTGGTGGAAGGACTGCTGGCCTGCGTTTTGCCCTGCTGCCTTCTGACCACTGACTCTGCTAGAAGGACCCTGTCTTCCTCCTCAAGTGCTCTACAAGGGCTCGGATCGAGCTTGTCTCCTGTTCTGAGGTCTCAGGGCTATCAAAAACTTCACCAAAGAAAAGAAGATCCAGGGCATCGGAAAATGAGTGCAACACCTGCAAAATTTGATGTAACTCCTGCCAGATCAACGCAGCACCTGCCTCAGGCTAAAAAATGACCCCATTGTCTGGTAGATAGACACAGCTCCAGTTTCCTCTGCTCAGTGCATTCTGGGTTTTCCAGGCATTGTCCCTGGGTGTCAAAATATCCCTGCATCGAAGAGAGGAACTAAGGCTATGCTCCTGAAAACAGACGCATCGCCTTGTAGCATGGAAAGAAACAATGAATAGCCTTTGGAGCGCCGGAAAAATAGACGCATTGCTCTACTTTTTGACGCATCTCCTCCTCTGTGGCCCCTCTGCATTGTTATTTTTGATGCATCACAAGACTGTGTGTCAAAAGGATAAACCACCCGTTCTTAAGGATTGAGACCTATTTAAACCTTATTCAAAGTGATATCTTTGCTTGTGCACGGAGGGTGAGCACAGGATAACTTAGGTTGTGTTGTTACTTACCCCGACTAGGATTGTGATCCCTACTTGGACATAGTGCATACCTCTGCAATCTAGAAACTCAATTTCTACCAATTAGGAATTATGAAAAATTTAATGAAAAGTCTTAATTGGAAGAGTTTGCATCAAATAAAGCAGAACCAAATTGAGGTCATCATTATTAGCAATAACGCAAATAGTAGCATTGCAAAGAAATGGCAGACAGTTTCACTAGAAGCTGGGACAAGGTCATAAAGTAACCATAATGTCAAATCTCTAGTTTTCCATCAATAGCTGCATCTCCTTTAATTATTATGAATTCTGTTAACGTTTCCTTCCTACTGAAGATGTGAAACAAGTTATCTAAGCCCTGACTACCTTGAAGATTGAATACTTGGGGTAGTTTGTGCTTGTTTATTTAAAAACATTTTTTGACCGCACCTGAGGACTACAATGGGCATCTTAAAAACAGAATAAAAACATCATACCAGTAATTAAAAATGAGTAAAAATAGACAGTACAAATGCCCAATATTTACACATGGTTAACCCCTTCGCCACCAGGCCTTTTCCCCTCCTGTACCAAGCCTTTTTTTGGCTATTTGGGACAGTTTGCGCTTAGGCCCTCATAACCTTTTGTTCACATAAGCTAGCCAAGCCAAATTTGCGTCCTTTTTTTGCAACATCCTAGGGATTCTAGAGGTACCCAGACTTTGTGGGTTCCCCAGAAGGAGACCAAGAAATTAGCCAAAATACAGCAAACATTTCGGGTTTTTTTAAAAGAAAAAAGGGCTGCAGAAGAAGGCTCATGGTTTTTTCCCTGAAAATGGCATCAACAAAGGATTTGCGGTGGTAAAATCACCATCTTCCCAGCTTTCAGGAACAGGCAGACTTGAATTAGAAAACCCAATTTTTCAACACAATTTTGACATTTTACTGGGACATACCCCATTTTTACTATTTACTTTTAGCCTCCTTCCAGTTAGTGACCTAAATTGGTGAGAAACCATTGCTGGATCCCAGCTAAACAATTCTGAAAAGTAGACAAAATTCTGAATTCAGCAAGGGGTCATTTATGTAGATCCTACAAGTGATTCCTACAGAAAATAACAGCTGAAATAAAAGAATATTGAAATTGAGGTAAAAAAACAGCAAGTTTTCTCCACGTTTTACTCTGTAACGTTTTCCTGCAATGTCAGATTTTCGAAAGCAACATACCGTTACGTCAGCTGGACTCTTCTGGTTGCGGGGATATATAGGGCTTGTAGGTTCATCAACAACCCTAGGTACCCAGAGCCAATAACTGAGCTGCATCTTGCAATGGGTTTTTATTCTATACCGGATATACAGCAATTCATTTGCTGAAATATAAAAAGTGAAAAATAGGTATCAAGAAAACCTTTGTATTTCCAAAATGGCCACAAGATAAGGTGTTGAGAAGCAGTGATTATTTGCACATCTCTTGTTGGACTTTTTGCCTTACGCAGGATCATCCCCAGTCTTTTTGCCTCCTTCCTCCTGGTTTTTCTGACCTCTCGCTGTTGGCTCTAGGACTCTGAGCACTTTATCACTGCTGACCAGTGCTAAAGTGCAGGTGCTCTCCCATCTAAAGTTGGTATGATTGGCTTATACCTAATTGGCATATTTAATTTACCTATAAGTCCCTTGTACAGTGGTATCTCTATACCCAGGGCCTGTAAATTAAATACTACTAGTGCCACCCACTGAAGTAGACTCTTAAACCTGTCTCAGGCCTGCTAGCGCAGGGCCTGTGTGCGCAGTTTTCTGCCACAGGGACCTGGCATCTAAACTTACTTGCCAGGCCCAGAACTCCCCTTTTACTACATGTAAGTCACCCCTAAGGTACGCCCTAGTTAGCCTTATGGGCAGGGTGCCATGTATGTAGAAAGGCAGGACATGTGCCATATTGCATGGCCTGTCCTGGTAGTGACAAACAGCCTAACTGGTGTCTCACTGCTGTGAGTGCTGCCTTCTCATAGGATTGCATTAGAAATGCCCTGCCTTATGTGTAAGGGGTATTGTCTGATTTATGAGGGGTAGCGTAGGCGTGATTGGTATGGTTGTGATGGTGAAAATAAATGCTGCTTACTGGTGTGGGTGTATTTTTTATTACTATCACAGAAATGCCACTTCTAGAAAGTGCGCATTTATCTGTGCTTATGACTCTTGTGTTTTGCAGCTTGACTCCAATCCACGTCTGGGCAGAGTGACAGTTGGGGCTTTGTGCATACTTTTCAGACAGCCTGTACACAGGGAGGGTGGAGGTGTCACAGTGGTGCATCTGCATACTGAATAGTCTTCCTGGGCTGATAGAAGGGAGAGGCGGGGAACACCTGCATTTGTAAAGACTGTGCCCTGGCCTCACACAATAGGGTTGTTAACCCCCCACTGATGTTTGGAGCCTGTGCTGAATGGAGAGAGGGGGCACTCCCAGAACCAGTTGTAACTGGCTGGAACCTCCTCTCCCTACCATTGTAAAACACTGTAAGAACTGACTATAAGTACAGGGGAATTTTCCCCACAATTTGGAGACTCTTGGAATCATCTTGGAACTGGACACCAAAGGCTGAAAGGACTCACCAGGAACCGCCATGGACCCCTGCTGCTGTGCTGACCTGTGACCTGCCTGGTCACTGTGAAGGACTTGCCACTTGCTTCCTTTCCCTTGTGCTGGCCTGTAGCTGGGCCCTCCACCTGAGGACCTTGTCTTAAGATTCTGTTCCCCAGGGGCAGGGTGCTGTGGCCCCTGACCCCTGCATCCATTTCTTCACGAGGGGTGCTTCTCCGTGGTTTGCAGCGCGCTTATGGAGCCTTGGGAGCTCGTAGGCTCCTGGCTGCATTGTGCCCCTTTAAATAAGATCACCGCAGCGGCCCGGGAAGCTGGAAGAACACTCGTGCACCGCATCGGGTGCAGGCGAGTGTCTGCTCGGGCCCCAGGAGGGGTCCGATCTTCTTGTGGCTTCACTGCAGGACCAGGGGAAGGCGTGGGGAGTGCCCAATTCCCCCTGGCCTCTGCGTTAGGAGCAGGACGCTCCTTTTCTGCTGTTAGGTAAAATGGGCATTATTATTGGCCCCCCCCTTGGTGCAAGGGCCAGTGGAGGCCAGGGGGGGGGCCCCCAGAGATCGCAGGTCGCGGGAGGGGCCTGTCATTAAACCGGAGGGGGTGCGTGGTGCCCCCTCCTGCCTTAAGTTGGTTTTGCTGGCTTTGGCCCCCCTCGTGAGGGCCGGTTGAGGCCCTGGGGGGCCCCCAGTAATCACAGTCCCCGGAGGGGCCTGTCTATAAAAGAGAGGAGGTGCATGTCGCCCTCCTCTGACCCCAGAGTATAAGGGAGGCCCCCATTTTGCGCATAGTAGCGCCTGGGGCCCCACTGTTCACCTTCTAGGCACTGGAGGTGCCTTCATCCAACCAGGTACTGTTTAAAGGACCAACATAGTTGCAATCCAAAGTTCTTTCTACAGTCTTTTGTTTGATTCATATATTACCTACCTGCGTTTGATGTTTTTACATATGTGTATGCAAATGTTCCTTTTATGGACATGCTTGCTAATATGTTTTTTCTAACTTGCCATATGTTTTCTAATGTTCCTACTATGGGCATTTTATGATATTATTATGACAAGTGCTGTGATGTAATAACGTGTGTTCCTGACTACTGCTTATGTTGCAGAATACTGAGTAACCTGTGTGTTATGTGTGACTACTGCTAGGTTGCAGGGTAACTAATGTGTAACGTTCTGACAACTGCTAAGGTAGCAGGATAGTACTGATATGTGATGTTTGGTCTGATAATTACCTTGTGTACAATACAGTATATTTTCATATAATCTGGTGTTGTGTTTCCTTTGTGGTGGGGATATTGCATCACATGTGTTGTGTGTGTTGTGCAAACGCTTTACACATTGCCTCTGGGTTAAGCCTGACTGCTCGTGCCAAGCTACCAAGGGGGTGAGCAGGGGTTATCTTGGACGTGTAACTCCCTTGTCCTGACTAGAGTGGGTAAGTTCTGCCTGGCTGAGGTGCATAACCTAGCCAACCAGAAACCCCATTTCTAACATCTCTGAATTCCGGGGTGCCCATACTAGTATGTGAATTACAGGGCATTTCTCAAATAGACGTCTTTTTTACACACTATCTAAAATTTGGAAGGAAAAAGTGTAGAGAAAAACAAGGGGCAATAACACTTGTTTTGTTATTCTGTGTTCCTTCATGTCTGCGGATAAAAATGGTACCTCACTTGCATGGTTAGGCCTAGCGCCCGCGACAGGAACTGCCCCAAAACATAACATGGACACATCACATTTTCACAAAGAAAATAGAGCTGTTTTTTACAAAGTGGCTAGCTGTGAATTTTGGCCTCTAGCTCAGCCAGCACCTAGGGAAACCTAGCAAACCTGTGCAGTTTTGAAAACTAAACACCTAGGGGAATCCAAGATGGGGTGACTTGTGGGGCTTTGACAAGGTTCTGTTACCCAGAATCCTTTGCAAACCTCAAAATTTGGCCCCAAAAAAACTTTTACCTCTCATTTTGGTGACAGAAAGCTCTGGAATCAGAGTGGAGCCACAAATTTCATTCCACCCAGCATTCCCCCAAGTCTCCCGATAAAAATGGTACCTCACTTGTGGGGATGGGATAGGCTTAGCGCCCGTGCCATGAAAAGCCCCAAAACACAACGTGGACACATCACATTGTCACAAAGAAAACAGAGCTTTTTTTTGCAAAGTGCCTAGCTGTGGATTTTGGCCTCTAGCTCAGCCGGCACCTAGGGAAACCTAGCAAACCAGTGCAGTTTTAAAAACTAGACACCTAGGGGAATAAAAGATGGGGTGACTGGTGGGGCTCTGACCAGATTCTGTTACCCAGAATCCTTTGCAAACCTCAAAATTAGGCCCAAAAAACACTTTTACCTCTCATTTCGGTGACAGAAATTTCTGGAATCAGAGAGGAGCCACAAATTTCCTTCCACCCAGCGTTCCCCCAAGTCTCCCAATGAAAATGGTACCTCACTTGTGGACACATCACATTTTCACAAAGAAAACAGAGCTTTTTTTTGCAAAGTGTCTAGCTGTGGATTTTGGCCTCTACCTCAGCCGGCACCTAGGGAAACCTAGCAAACCTGCACAGTTTTGAAAACTAGACACCTAGGATAATCCAAAATGGGGTGACTTGTGAGTCTCTGACCAGGTTCTGTTACCCAGAATCCTTTGCAAACTCAAAATTTGGCAAAAATAAAAACACTTTTTCCTCTCATTTCGGTGACAGAAAGTTCTGGAATCAGAGAGGAGCCACAAATTTCCTTTTCCACCCAGTGTTCCCCTAAGTCTCCCGATAAAAATGGTACCTCACTTGTGGGGGTAGGCCTAGTGCCCCGACAGGAAAAGCCCCAAAACACAAAGTGGACACATCACATTTTCACTAAGAAAACAGAGCTGTTTTTTTGCAAAGCACCTAGCTGTGGATTTTGGCCTCTAGATCAGCCGGCACCTAGGGAAACCTAGCAAACCTGGGCAGTTTTGAAAACTAGACACATCGGGGAATCGAAGATGGGGTGACTTGTGGGGCTCTGACCAGGTTCTGTTACCCACAATCCTTTTCAAATCACAAAATTTGGACAAAAAAACACCTTTTCCTCTCATTTCGGTGACAGAAAGTTCTGGAATCAGAGAGGAGCCACAAATTTCCTTCCACCCAGCGTCACCCCAAGTCTCCCGATAAAAATAGTACCTCATTTTTTCTGGGTAGGCCTTGCGCCCGCGACAGGAAAAGCCCCAAAACACAACGTGGACACATCACATTTTCACAAAGAAAACAGCTTTTTTTTGCAAAGTGCCTAGCTGTGGATTTTGGCCTCTAGCTCAGCCGGCACCTAGGGAAACCTAGCAAACCTGCACAGTTTTGAAAACTAGACACCTAGGCGAATAAAAGATGGGGTGACTTGTGGGGCTCTGATCAGATTCTGTTACCCAGAATCCTTTGCAAACCTCAAAATTTGGCCCAAAAAACACTTTTACCTCTAATTTCGGTGACAGAAATATCTGTAATCAGAGAGGAGCCACAAATTCCTTCCACCCAGCCTTCCCCCAAGTCTCCCAGTAAAAATGGTACCTCACTTGTGGGTGTAGGCCCAGCGCCCGCGACAGGAAAAGACCCAAAACACAACGTGGACACATCACATTTTAACAAAGAAAACAGAGCTGTTTTTTGCAAAGTGCCTAGCTGAGGATTTTGGCCTCTACCTCACCTAGGGAAACCTAGCAAACCTGCACAGTTTTGAAAACTAGACACCAAGGGTAATCTAAAATGGGGTGACTCGTGGGGCTCTGACCAGGTTCTGTTACCCAGAATCCTTTGCAAACCTCAAAATTTGGCCAAAAAAACACTTTTTCCTCTCAGTTCGGTGACAGAAAGTTCTGGAATCAGAGAGGAGCCACAAGTTTCCTTCCACCCAGCGTCACACCAAGTCTCCCGATAAAAATGGTACCTCACTTTTGTGGGTGGGCATACTCCCCTCAAAAGGAAATGCCCCAAAACACTAACTGGAGACATCAAAATTGTCAAATACAAAACTACTTTTTTTTGCGGGGCACCTGTGTTTTTGGTCTTGGGCTCAGCAGCCTTCTAGGGAAACCTACCAAACCCAGACCTTTCTGAAAACTAGACATCGGAGGAAGTCCAGTGAGGTGTGACTTGCGTGGATCCCCCAATGTTTTCTTACCCAGAATCCTCAGCAAACCTCAAATTTAGCAAAAAAATAAACATTTTCCCACATTTCTGTGTGGGATCACCGCACTGGGACAAATTTCATACCACCCAATTTTCCCCTCAGTCTTCCGGTAAAAATGACACCTCATTTGTGTAGGTGGGCCAAGTGCTTGTGAAAGGGAAGAGCCAAAAACATGTCGATATTGAGGGGGAAGTAAAGGGGGTCCAAAAGGGCACTTTGCAAAAAAACATTTTTAGGCTGACAAGTGCAGCAGAATTTTTATCGGTATAGATGAGACAATGCTGGGTGGTATGAATTTTGTGGATTCCTGCAGATTCCGGAAGGTTCCATCACAAAAACGTGGGAACAATGTGTGATTTCCAGCAAAGTTGGAGGTTTGCAGGGGATTTTAGGTACAAAAATTGTGCGGGGTGCATGTGAAACACACCACCCTGGAAACACCCAGATGTTTAGTTTTCAGATGTGTCTAGGTCTTGTGGATTTTTCTACATCGCATTGTCCCAAAGTCCATTAAGTGCAGCCCTCACCACTCCAAGAGGGACGATTTTGAGAGTTAGCCAAGCTCTCATGGCCCAAATGTAAAACTAAAACCAAAAAAAATCAAATGTATTCTTGCTTGCTGTGGGATAAGATGTTTTAGAGTGCGGGGAGAACTGAAAGACTGTTAACCCCTTCAGTTGGGGTGGGGCCATAACCAGGCTCATACTGGTTGGTAGCCACCGCCCCAATATTTTTTTTTTTTTAAATTCCCTGGCATCCAGTATACTTTCTGCCCCCGGGGTGTGGATCAGGGGTAATTGCCCAACTTTGGCCCCATTTTTTTTGGGTGGAGGTATGGCCATACCCCCAACCTGTTATTTTGGAGAAAAAAAAACTTCCCTGGCCTCTGGTGGGCTTTCTGGCCCCCCTTGGGGGCAGATGGGCCTTCCAAAAATAGGCCCATCTGCCCCCAAGGGGGGCTGATATGGCCAACAGTAATGTGCCCCCATGGGGAGTGACCCTTACCCAAGGGGCCGCCCCCTAAAGAAAACCCACACATACACACACACCAGTCCCTGGTGCCTAAGTGGTTTCTGCCCACCTTGGGGGCAGATTGACAGAAATTGTTTAAATACAATTTGCCCCCAGGGGGTTGACCCTTGACTAAGGGGTCGCTCCCCACCTCTAAACAAACATAATTTTTTTTTTTTTTTAGCCCTGGTGCCTAGAGGTTTCTGCCACACCTGGGGGCCAGAAAAGGCCTAAAATAAATGTGCTCACCCTCCCCCGGGGAGCTCTCCTTGTCTAAGGGGTCGCTCCCCTTGCGTAAAAATTGGCGCAAAAAAAAGATCCCCGGTGCCTAGTGGTTTCTGCCCCCCTTGAGGGCAGATGGCCTAACAAAAATCGGCCGATTTGCCACCAAGGGGGGCAGAAATGGTCTAAATACAATTTGCCCCCCAGGGGAGTGACCCTTGTCTGAGGGGTCGCTCCCCACCTCTAAAAAACAAAACAAACACAAAAAAAATGTATCTCTGGCACCTAGAGGTTTCTGCCCCCCCCCCCGGGGGCAGATCGGCTGAATAACAGTAGGCCGACCTGCCCCCAGGGGGGGCAGAAATGGCCTAAAATAAATTTGATCCCCCCGTCCGGGGGGATCGACCCTTCCCTAAGGGATCGCTCCCCTTGCGTGACATTGACGCAAAAAAAAGATCCCCAGCGCCTATTGGTTTCTGCCCCCCCTCGTGGGCAGATTGGCCTAACAAAAATCGGCTGATCTGCCCCCAAGGGGGGCATAAATGGTCTAAATACAATGTGCCCCCCAGTGGAGCAACCCTTGGCTAAGGGGTCAATCCCCACCTCTAAAAAAAAAAAAAGTTCTTCCTGGCGCCTGGAGGCTTCTGCTCATCGGCCTAATAACAATAGGCCGATCTTCCCCCGGGGGGCAGAAATGGCCTAAAATAAATTTGATCCCCCTGCCTGGGGGGAGTGACCCTTGCCTAAGGAGTCGCTCCCCTTGCGTGACATTGACGCAAAAAATAGATCCCCGGTGCCTAGTGGTTTCTGCCCCCCTTGAGGGCAGATTGACCAAACAGAAACCGGCCGATCTGCCCCTGAGGGGGACAGAAA
Organism: Pleurodeles waltl; assembly: GCF_031143425.1. Taxonomy (NCBI): domain Eukaryota; kingdom Metazoa; phylum Chordata; class Amphibia; order Caudata; family Salamandridae; genus Pleurodeles; species Pleurodeles waltl. The sequence continues at coordinate 272,606,992 of NC_090449.1, forward strand.
TGGTCTAAATACAATTTGCCCCCCAGGGTAGCGGCCCTTGCCTAAGGGGCCACTCCCCATCTCTAAAAAAAACAAACAAAAGAGAAAAAACACCCCAAAAAATTAGCACTGGCGCCTAGAGGTTTCTGCCCCCCCGGGGGCAGATCGACCTCATAAAAATAGGCTGATCTGCCCCCAAGGGGGAGCAAAAATGGCCTAAATAATTTGCCCCCTATGGAGCGACCCTTGCCTAAGGGGTCGCTCCCCAACTAAAAAAAAGACAACAAAAAAATGACCCCTGGCGCCTAGTGGATTCTCCCTCCCCCCCCCCCCCCACAGGGCAGAAAAGGCCTTGAAAAATATTGCCCCCCTGGGGAGCGCCCCTTGCCCAAGGGGTCGCTCCCCTCATGCCAGTTTACATTCTAACATAAATGCCTGGTATCTAGTGGGCATTTCAAAAGCCAGATCGCTTTACGATCCGGCTTTTGAAATGCTCTGAGAGACTTCAAAGGGAAGGAAATTCCTTTCCTTCCCTTCCTTTGAAGCCTCTCAGGCCCCCATCCCATGAAGCTGAGCTTCCAGCGCGATGGGGAAGTGGCCACTGTTGAGGTCAGCGTGGTGGGGTCTGGGGGTGGAAGGGGAAGGGCTATCTCTTCCATCCCTGCCTTGGGGGGGTGGGAGGGAAGCCCAGCTCCAGGCCGAGGACGTAATGGTGACGTCCTCGGCACAGGAGCACTGTGCCGCAGGACATAACCATTACGTCCGCAGCACAGAAGGGGTTAAAAAGCATTAAAAAGTGTATACATTTTAACACACATTTGTTCATTGGGCAGATTTTCCAGCAGGTCCATCAAAGTTTGCTGTGTGTTCGTATTGTATCTCCTAATAACAGGAAATACATATTTTAGACTAGCCTCCTTTAGTACTTGTCATGAGTGCAAAACATGGAACATATGTTGGATTCTTTTAGGAAAAATGTCACAAATAGGAGATTTTTGGGGATTATTATTCCATCTCACATGCCATTAGCTTCCAAATTGATTAAAAGTAGTTTGAGGTGGGCGTTTGTCGAGTCGAAGCCACGTTCCAGTCCATATATGTCCCTAAAAGAAGGTGAAGGCCATGCAAGGGAGTGCCATAAATTAGAGCCATCATTCATACAAAGCAAGCGCTGAAGGCAGTGATAACCAGGCACAAAAGTACTTACCAGCACAAGTAAGGAAAGTTCCACATGACCTCAAATTGGATGTGACAACCCAGGCCCGGTTGAGATGCTGATACGTACACATCGGTGAGTGACCTTCAGTGCAACAAAACCAAAATAGTGAGTATTTTCAATGGCTGCAGAAGGAAGAGCAAAGTATAAAGTATGATGCAACTGTGTTTCTGAAACTACCACCTCCCTTTGATACCACCAAGAAGCAGAATATTGGAGCCAGGTGGACCACATGGATAGAGATGTTCAATGACTTCATAGATGCCCTAAAAGATGTAGATGATGAAATCATTAAGGCTCTCATTTTGACACTGGTGGTAAATTCCACTTACTGCCACTCTGACCGCCGCCAACTTAACGCCACCGCGGTGGATATCCGTTCACCATTTTATGACACACACACACCAATCCGTCAGTATTCAGTCACATACACAAATCTGGCAGACCAAAGGTCAGTGAAACCCACAACGTTATTCCAACAGAACAACACTCATCGCATTATGACCCATGAATCACTACGGTGGACATTCAACGGTGATAAAACATTTGCGGTACATATCGCTGCGCTCAAAATGGACACCCACATACAAAACAACACCACATTGGACAATTTAAACAACACCCACCTGACACCCATACACACACCCACCCACACACGCACACCACTATAAAACACACCCACATTACCCACAACCATTACAAACCATTGCCAGCATAGAGACACCAAGACCACTGACACAACTAGAGTCACACACAATCACACCTATACACCACTCACGCACTTCACATCACACACCCCAACACATTACCCAGCACACCCTCACCAACACACCTCACAGAACACCCCTGGCACCACAAAGACACCCCCGTTTCACAGAGGAGGAGCTAAGGGTTATGGTGGATGGAATTGTCAGGGTAGAGCCACAGCTATTTGGAGCACAGGTGCGTCAGATATCAATAGCCAGGAAGATGGAGCTATGGCAGAGAATCGTGGACAGGGTCAACGCTGTGGGACAGCACCCCAGAACAAGGGACGACATCAGGAAGAGGTGGAACGACCTATGGGAGAAGGTACGTTCCATAGCAGCAAGACACCAGCTCGCTATCCAGAGGACTGGCGGTGGATCCCCACCTCCTCCCCCACAACTCACAGCATAGGAGAAGCAAGTCTTGGCAATACTGCATCCTGAGGGCCTGGCCAGAGTCGGAGGAGGACTTGACTCTGGTAAGTCAACTCCCTACTATTATCACCCCCTCCCTGCATGCCATCACATACCCTCACCCTCACTCCCATCACTCCACTACTTCCCACACACCCCCACCATCACTTCTCACTCATCCCAATGCAAAGACCTACATGCTGTACCAATGCATGGACACCCCTCACAGCCCTGCATGGGTACTCATCACTAAAGCATGCACACTATGGAGAATTAACTATCCCACCATGCACTAACATACATAAGTGAAAGCTGGCAGGGCAAATCCAACCATAGAGGGGAAGCCACGGATGTACAATATGTCAGACACAGAAACCATAACACATCATTTATATCCCCACAGGTACCCCAGCCAATGTCAGCGGAGAGGAGGTGCCAGCACTATTCAGTCTCCAACTGAAGAGGCCCACAGTGATGACAGCAACTCTGGTCGTCAGGATCTGGATGACCTACCTGGCCCATCAGGGATCTCTGGACAGCCGGTTACCCAGGCCCAGTCACACACCACCACAGACCCTCCCCCATCAAGAAACACCACTGCAGCACTCACCCAGGGTACCCATACCTCTGTTCCTAGGACATGTCAATCAGCAGTGTGTCCACGTCTACAGGGACCCCAGGGCACACCTCACCCCTAAGACAATCAGGGACCTTGGGTCAGTGGCAGTGGGCACACGGTTCAGGGGACAGAGGCACAGGCCAACTGGGATACTGGGAGGACTGTTGTGCACCAGGGGGAGGACAGGCCCAGGGAACCGACTCTCGAGGAGGCACTCGTTGAGATCCTGGGAGCCTATCAACATTCCCAGGACACAATGGGCCAGATCCTGGACAATGTGCAGGAGAACAGGCGGCTGCAGGAGGAACAGTACTAGGGGATCAGGGAGGTCTTGCAGGCCATTAACAACACCCTGATCTCCATTGCAGGGGTGCTGGCAGATATGGCCAACATTATGAGGGAGGCAGTCTCACACCCGCTGGCCCTGCCACTAGCCAGATATTTGAACAGCCTTCTACCTCTGCTGCTGCTAGTGGCCAGGAGGCCCTGCCGCAGGACTCTCAGGCCAACAGCATCCCTCCCCCCTGCTGTTCTGCCTTCCTACGTATCTCGTATCAGAGCTTACAGAACCTCTCTGGAATGCACCTCTGAGTTCAAAGAAGACCTTTATTGTTGTTAATTCTTCCCCACCCACAAGTTCTTGAGAGACGAATTAATAGACTTCAAGCACACATTCAAATGAGTAAAAGTAGTCGCAGCAATGAAAACAAAATATATCACAGTACTTCTCAGTTGCAATGTACACAGCAGATTATATATTAGCAAAGCATAAAAATTAAATTAATCACCGTGTGAGACCTATCTTCAGCTTCATCTTTCTGGGGTCTGCAAGTTGATGACTCCGGTCAACTGCGAGAAAGAGATTATCTACCCACACGGGAGACTGGCAACTGGCGCCTAGTTCCAGCCTGAAGTCAAGCAGATTCGAATCTAAATCTATGAAGCCCTGAGTCATCCTTACAAAAGCGTGCCCCCTCCTCTCAGACTCGGGAAAACTATGCAAGCCTTTGGAGACTGGCCAGATCTCCTAGACTTCTCCTCTTCCCAAGCCTGAGCAGAAAGGAAAACACCAAATGTACTCTCTCTTATCAGGTCTAGTCTGGTGTGAAGAAAACAGCTTGGTTCATCTTGTGGAAAAACACAGCTTGGAAAAATACAGCTTGGATTCTCAACTGCAATGTCTAACTCCACGTTAAAGGCAATAGGCAGCTAAGCTGAATATCAAATGTAATGTCTAATATCATGTCAAAGCCAATAGGCAGCTAAGCTGAATACAGAATGTAATGTCTAATATCATTTCAAAGCCAATAGGCAGCTAAGCTGAATACAGAATGTAATGTCTAATATCATTTCAAAGCCAATAGGCAGCTAAGCTGAATACAGAATACAGCATGTCAAAGCCAATAGGCAGAATACAGAATGTAATGGCTAATGCAATGTCAAAGCCAATAGGCGGCTAAACTGAATACAGCATGTCAAAGCCAATAGGCAGAATACAGAATGTAATGGCTAATGCCATGTCAAAGCCAATAGGCGGCTAAACTGAACAAAACATATAATGTGCTACTGGTGAACATTGAGCAACTAATATGCGCAGTGGTGAAACACAAAGTCATTGGTTAAACACAATTAATAGCATCACACCTGCAGAAGGTGAACCACCCCGCAAACGTTCCCTGCAATCCAGACAGAAACCAGAGACAATTGCCAAGACCCCACCAGGAAATGAGACTCTCCTGATTGTCATCCTTGTGTCCCACTCTGTCACCCTGTCCACCTTGAACTGCCATTGCTCCCCTTCCTATGTCCCCTTGGACAATGCACCAGTGCTACAAATAGACTGGAACAACACCTTGGACTTTTCTCCATCATCTCCCAATCCCATTGCACTTGCCCCTTTATATATTAGCACTTCAAGAAACACCCATTGAAAGAAAAACATTGGGAGAATGTCATGTATGTCAAATATGTATTAATTGTAACAGATACAAACATTGCAAATCAACTGTACAGAGAATGAACATAGATTAATGACCCGTAGCTGGCTGTAGTGATCACACCAGGAGTATATGACAGGTCACCAACATCTGCAAAATGAATTGCCAGAGGGAACAGTAAGTAGGTCTAGAAGTGGAAAATATCAGCATGCCATTGCCACACAAATTAAAGTCATTGAAATGTGAAGTAACACTGTCCTACCTGTGTGTCATTGGAAGTATTGTCGGATCAAATATGTTCTATTGTCCTCATCCTCTGCCTCCTCATCCCCACTGTCCACAGGGTCTAATGCTGCCACACGGGCATCTCCAGCCATCTCCTCCTGCATTAATGGGACATGACGTCTGAGGGCCCGGTTATGCAACATTCAGCATGCTACCACTATCTGGCAGACCTTCTTTGGTGAGTAGCACAGGGCTCAACCTGTTAGATGGAGGCACTGGAACCTGGCCTTCAGGAGGCCAAAAGTCCTTTCAATGATCCTTCTGGTTCCCCCATGTGCCTCATTATAACATTCTTCTGCCCTTGTCCTGGCATTCCTCACAGGGGTCAGCAGCCATGATAGGTTTGGGTAACCAGAGTCACCTGCAAATATTGAGGGCAACATTTAGCCGCACACTATCCTATCTGGCCCACACCATACCCATACACCAACATCTACTGGGTGGGAACCAGGGCTCACCTATTAGCCACATCTTGTGCTTCTGTAGTTGAGACATCACATTTGGGATGCTGCTATTTCTTGTGACAAAGGCATCATGCACCGACCCAGGATACTTAGCATTGACGTGGGAGATATACTGGTCCACCAAGCACATCATCTAAACATTCATGGAGTGAAAACTCTCACGATTCCTGAACACCTGTTCATTCTGGCGGGGAGGGGACACATGCAATATGTGTTTCATCATTCGCCCCAATTATGTTGGGGATATGTCCCATTGCATAAAACTTGGCCTTCACTGTGGCCACATCTTCAACCTGGGGGAAAACAATGTAGCTGCACATGTGTTTTATTAGGGCAGACAACACTCTTGTCAACACTATTGAGAACATTGGCTGTTGCATTCCTGCTGACAAGCCCACTGTCACTTGGAAAAGAACCAGTTGTCAGGAAATGGAGTACTGATAGCACTTGCACAAGAGGGGGGATCCCAGTGGGGTGACGGATAGCAGATATCAGGTCAGGTTCCAATTGGGCACACAGCTCTGTGATTGTGGCCCTGTCCAGTCTATGGGTGAGGGCAATGTACCTGTCCTCCAGTGTTGCCAAGTCCACCAGGGGTCTGTACATGGGGGTATGTCTCCATCTCTTATTCATCCGCAGCAGTAGGAATCTAAGGGAGAAAAGAGTGAGGAGCCGGTCACAAACTGAAAAATGGAGCTACAACAGTAGTTTGCATCCTGTAAACATGTAATGGGTCATTGTGATTTGTCCAGTATGTGCTAATATCTCCTATGATGCAGCATTATTCCATGGTCTGCCCCCCACTGAATGGTGTCCACCATTCCTGTGTGGAGGGACAGGTGTAAGTGAGGTAATTCCTCTGGCGTTGTGCGCATTGCGGGAGGCAGTCGGGAACCGCCGTGCAACTCCTCATTGGTTAACATTGGGCCCTATTGGGTACAGAGGCCAATGGTGATCTCTGCCAGCAGTGACAGTATGCACCGCCGCAGGCGTGACCATCATATTCCTAACTTGCTACCTGAGGAGGACCATAGGAGAGGACCAACACTGCATAGGCTGCTGTGACCTGTGTCTGGAACCTACCTTGGCCTGTGTGACCAGGGAAAGGGCCCCAGCCTTCACTTCAGAGGAGTTGGAGAGACTGGTGGATGGGGTCCTACCCCAGTATGAACTGCTGTAGGGGCCTCCAGACCAACAGGTGAGTATACTGTGTGTGTGAAGGCCTCATATAAGGGGGTGGGTGGATGTCCTCTTGGCGTCGTACAGGTTGTGTGCTGGGACATGTGTGTGGAAATGGTGATGGGAACGGGTATGGTGGTTCATATGAGTAACAGGCTGGACTGTTTGTCTAATGGTATTTCCTTGTGTGTATTGCCTCTGCAGGTCAGCGCCCATCAAAGGAAAGGTATATGGCGTGCCATCTCCAAGGAGGTGCGGACCCTGGGGGTCTATGTCAGGCAGAGCACCCACTGTCGCAAACGGTGGGAGAACCTGAGTGCTGGGCACGGAAGACTGCGGAGGCCCAGCTAGGGATGGCCTCCCAACGAGGAAGGGGTGCCCGTCGAACCCTGAACCCCCTGATGGCCCGCATACTGGCGTTGGCCTATCCAGAGCTGGATGGGCGCTTGAGGGGATCACAGCAGCCACAAGGAGGTGAGTACAGGATCCATCATTACAACGTACGCATGGTATGATGGTATCCGGGTGGGGATGTGTATCAGTAGGTGCCCCTATGCCAGGCCTGACATTGTAGCATAGGTCCCCTGGTGGCTAGGGTTCTGAAGGGATAATCCGGCTACCTAGCTCGTAGGCATCCACTACTGGTCAGGGCTGCGTGGGTCCCAGGTGTGCTGCATTTGGTGTTGAGTGCCCCTCCTCACGCCTTGGTGGCAAGCTATTTCTCTGGTAGTGCAATGCATTGTGCGTAGGCCTGTTCCCTGTATGTGAGTGTGCTGTGTACACCAACGGTGGCCCAGTGAATCCTTTGTCTCTTCCCCCCTTTCTTGTTTTGTCAACCTGTCCTTATGTGCATTAGCATCATCTGGCAGAGGAGCAAAGGCACCAGCGACGGACGAAGCTGCATCCCACAGGACCCAGGAGGTAGAGCCCACTGACCCTGAGGGCACCAGTGGGACAGAGGGCAAGGGAAGCACCACAGCGGAGACTGAAGGAGACAGTTCAGATACAGATACCTCCTCCGATGGAAGCTTCCTGGTGGTGGCGGACACTTCTGTGACCACCCCAGCTACAGGTACATCCGCCACCCCTGTACCAACACTGCCCTCCCAGCAGCCCCTCATCGAGTTGCCCGTGCCCGCTCACTCAGGAGGCTGGGTATTTCCTTTGCCCCAGGCACCTCAGGCCCTGCCCCAGTCAGCTCTACTGCCCTGAGTGAGGAGACCATTGACCTCCTGAGATCCATCTCTGTAGGGCAGTCAACCATTGTGAATGCCATCCAGGGGCTGGCAGCCCAAATGCAAAAATATAATGCATTCCTGGAGGGCATTCACACTGGATTGGTGGCCCAACAGAGATCGATTCAGGCTCTGACCTCCTCTCTGATGGCAGCCATTGTCCCTGTTTCTACCGTCCCCCCTCCAAATTCCAATGCCCAGTTCCATTCCCCTCAACCCCAACCTATCCCAGGCACACATACAGATGAGCATGCACACAAGACAACACCCAAGAGTGTCACAGGCAAACACAAGCACCACACTTCATCCCACAGGCACTCACACAAACACCATCCAGTTGTAGACACAACAGCATCCACTATTTCCACTGTCTCCCCCACCTCTCCCTCTACTACCTCCCTCCCAGCCACAGCTACACTCACACCTGCATGCACTACATCATCATCCACTTCCAGCATCATCACCACACTAAGCAGAACACACACCTTACTGGCAGACTCCTCCACAACATCCATGCACACGTCCCCTGTGTCCTCTCCCACTATGTCTGTCCCCCCAAAGTACACAAACGCAAGCACTCAGACCCAAGAGCCATCCACCTCACAACAGCATACAGCCCATGCACCTGCACCCAAATCCAGCAGACAGACACCTCCAACAACCACTCCCTCATCCTCCACTCTCATTCCTTCTCCCTCTTCCGGCCCCAATGTCTCTAAAAAACTGTTCCTATCCACCACTGACCTCTTCCCTACCCCTCCCCTGTCCTGGTATCATGAACCCAGGCAAGCACCTCAGCCACACAGTCCACGGGCCCACTCCTAACCGCACCCACTCATAGTGGAAAGGGATCCAGGCCACATGTACTGAAGGGGAAGGGGCCTGCACCAGCTAGCCTAAAGCGGAAGGAGCTTGCCCCAGCATGCAACATGGGCAAGGAGCCTGCAGCTGCCACCCGAATGGCCAGGGAGCCTGCACCTGCCACCCAAAAGGCAAAGGAGCCTGCACCAGCATGCAGGAAGAGCAAGGAGCCTGCACCATCAGGCAGGAAGAGTAAGGACCCTGTACCAGCAGGCAGGACAGGCAAGGAGCATGTACCAGAAGGCAGGAAGGGCAAGGAGCCTGGACCAGCAGCTGTGACAGAGCCCCCACCACCAACCATGGTTGTGCATCCATCCGAGGGTGCAGAGGATGTGCAGGAGCCTCCCCCCACTAGCAGCACCACCACTGTGCATCCATCCGAGGGTGCAGGGGATGTGCAGGAGCATCCCCCCACCAGCAGCGCCACCAATTTGCATCCGTCCGAGGGTGCAGGGGGTGTGCAGGAGCCTCCCCCCACCAGCAGCACCACCACTGTGCAGCTGCCACTGCCGGTGGATGCTATGTAATCCTGCCTCCATGGGCTGCTGTGTGGCCTGCCCCCTCCAGAGCCAGTGGGCAAGACACCCACCTGAGAGACTGTGGCCAATCACTCCCCAGGATCAAGCACAGGGCATGTTGCCCCCTCAAGGCCCAGTGGGCAAGACACCCACCAAAGAGACTGTGGCCCATCACTCCCCAGGATCAAGCACAGGGCATGTTGCCCCCTCCAGAAGCAGTGGGCAAGACACCCACCTAAGAGACTGTGGCCCATCACTCCCCAGGATCAAGCACAGGGCATGTTGCCCCCTCCAGAACCAGTGGGCAAGGCACCCACCTGAGAGACTGGGGCCCATCACTCCCCAGGATCAAGCACAGGGCATGTTGCCCCCTCCAGAACCAGTTGGCAAGACACCAACCTGAGAGACTGTGGCCCATCACTCCCCAGGATCAAGCACAGGGCATGTTACCCCCTCCATAACCAGTGGGCAAGACACCCACCTAAGAGACTGTGGCCCATCACTCCCCAGGATCAAGCACATGGCATGTTGCCCCTTCCAGAACCAGTGGGCAAGACACCCACCTGAGAGACTGTGGCCCATCACTCCCCAGGATCAAGCACAGGGCATGTTGCCCCCTCCAGAACCAGTGGCCAAGACACACGCCTGAGAGACTGCGGCCTTGCACTCCCCAGGATCAAGCACAGGGCATGTGGCCCCATCCAGAACTAGTGGTCTTGTTTCATCTCCTGGCTGAGATCCACCTCCCGTCCCCCTGAGGTGCTTGCCTATTTACCAACTGATGCCCCTGCAGTGTTCTCTCCATGTGAAGCAGGTGACAAGTGGGGCAGTGGACTTTGGCCTGTGGCCATGTGGCCCATGCAAATTGAGGACTGGGCTGTGTCTCTTTTTCTGTAAATGTCTATATATCTGTTATCTTGCCTAACTTAATATTTCTACTATGTTGATCTTATTACAAACACTTTTGCGAAATTGTTTTGTCCTTGCATTATTCAGCTGATTTACGGGGCTAAATTGTTTTTGAAGTGCATCTGGTTGTGTGTATGGTTGTGTCTAGGGTGTGTGTTGTGCGTGTGTGGCACTATCGTTTTCCTCCCCCCCTCATGTGCTAGGCGGCTGTGCTCACTGTTGTCATCTTCTCTGGCATTGGTGTTCGTGGTGGAGCAGAACATAGAATTTCATCAGAAAAACATGCAATTCTGGTTCCATGGCAGCGTGGTTGTTCCCTGTGTCTCCAATGGTGAGTCCTTTCAGTTCTGAGCTCAGTTTCCGCCAGGCTTTTGATGTCGGTGGTACCACCCAGGAAAAGGTGGCAGTTTCCAGGGTCTTAATATGGTAGGCGGAACATTGACTTCTGCCTGGCTGTAGGCGGCTACCTCCGTGGTGGTTGTTGTTTCCACCCTGGCGGTGGGCGTGGTACATTGGCTGTCTTTCAGAGATCTTTCCACCATGGTCATAATTTGGCGGTAGTTACCGCCAGCCTGTTGGCGATATTACTGCCACTTTATCACCGACCGCCAGGAATGTAATGAGGGACTAAAGGGGTCATTCTGACCTCGGCGGTAAAAGGCCCTTACCGCCGGTCAGAAGTCCGCCATTCTACCGCCGCGGCCGCGGTAAACCGCCACGGTCATTCTGACCCACAACGGCGGAACCGCCAAAATCCCAACATCCAAGGAAGGCCGCCACATCAGCGGGCCGCGGAAAACTGGAGATGACCAAACCTCCACCGTCACGCCAACACAAACACGCCCATGCCATTCTGACCCACGAATCCACGCGGCGGTCTTTCAACCGCGGTATTCCATTGGCGGGACACACCGCCGCGGTCAAAATACACACACAGCTCCAAAACACAGCCACATTGGACAATTTGAAATACACACACCTGACACACATACAAACAACACTCCCACACATCCAACCAACTATAAAACACACACCCACATCACCCACAAACCCCTACGACCGAAGATCATAGACGAAGGAGAGAGACACATCACAGAATAGAGAGCTACATCACACAGAGGCACACTACACCATCACACACACCACATAGAAGCACAAAGCACCACACACCAACACACTCTTCACCATATACACCACCCCACACCTCATCCACACCACCCCATGGCACCCCAAAGGCACCCACGCTTTTCGGACCAAGAACTCCGGGTCATGGTGGAGGAGATCATAAGAGTCGAACCCCAGCTCTTCGGCTCACAGGTGCAGCACACCACTATAGCCAGGAAGGCGGAGCTATGGCAGCGGATCGTGGACAGGGTAAACGCGGTGGGACAGCATCCCAGAAATCGAGAGGACATCCGCAAACGTTGGAACGACTTACGGGGAAAGGTGTGCTCGATGGTCTCGCGACACAACATCGCAGTGCAGAAGACTGGCGGGGGACCCCCACCCACACCACCCAAATTCACAGCATGGGAGCAAGAGGTACTAAACATCCTGCATCCTGATGGCCTCGCTGGAGTACACGGAGGAATGGACTCTGGTAAGTACAATCTCAACTACTTCACCCCCCCCCAGCATGCCAACCCCCACCACCACCCTCACTCCCAACCCCCCATCACACATCCTCCCTGAGAATGTCTCCCCACCACAACCCACCCAACACCAACCCCTGCATGCCACCACAAACTATGGACACCCATCACCTAAGCATGACCACTGCACATACCCCCCCAACACCCCCACAACACCTCCCCCAAGGGAATGACAGCACTGGGGGACAAGGGCACCCATAAATCGCACACAATAGCACACACAGAAACAATAACCATACTCTCTTACCCCATGCAGGACCCGAACGCCAACACACCGGCCAGGAGGGTCCAGAAATGTCCATCCCCCCCCCGGAAGAGGCACCCAGTGATGACAGCAGCTCTGTCGACCTGGAACCTGACGACCAGCCCGGACCATCGGGGACCTCTGGACAGTCGGTTCCCCACACACAGGCCACAGCAGACCCAACCCCCTCTGGGAACAACAGCACAGCTCCCACCCAGCGGGCCCATGGCTCTGTCTCTAGGACAGGTCAATCAGCGGTGTGTCTGCCACTACAGGGCCCCCAGGCTAACCCACCACCCCAACAACAACAGGGACCTGGGGACAGTGGTAGTGGGCACACCGTCCAGGGGACAGAGTCCGGGGGAAACAGGGCAACTCGGAGGGCTGCTGTGCGACAGGGGGGGGAGGAGAGGCCCAGGGAACCGACTCTCCAAGAGGCCCTCACCACCATCATGGCAGCCTACCACCGCTCACAAGAGACGATGGCGACGGTACTGGCCAGGTTCCAGGAGATCCAGGCACAGCAGGAGGAACGCTACATGGGGTTCAACAATCATCTCACCAACATCTCTACCGCCATGGGGAGCCTAGTCCAGGCCCTCCACCGGATAGAAGACACGTTGCGGGACCATGTGGCACCACACAGGGCCCCTGTCACTAGCCCGGACCAGGAACAGCCTACCACCTCCGCCGGCGCTAGTGGACAGGAGGCCCCACCACAACGACAGGCCACCAGAACCCCACCTCCTGCTGAAGAACAACCACCCCGCAAGAGGAGCCTGAGATCAAAAAAATCGACAGAGTAGGATGTCAAGACCCCTGCCAGCATGAGATACCCCCTGAAGTCATCCCACTGTCCCACATTGCCACCCTGTCCAACCTTGAACTGCCCCTGCTCCATCCTTCCACATGCATATGGACAATGCACCTGTGAGACTGAGAACTGGACTCTGCCATGGCCATTACTCCACCTCCACCCATCACCGTGTTTATATCATGTACCATTATCTAGCACCAAAAATAAATCACTCAATGCACTGAAATCATGCTGGAGTCAGGCTGTATTATTTACAAATGTAAAACACATTACCGATCAATTATGTTCTGTAAACTTTGTGCTGAACACATACCGAGATCAATAAGCATTAGTCCATGGGCTAACCAAGCAGAAGTCACGCAGTGGGTCATACAGCACTGAAAAGGGAAGGGAGAATCAAACATCAGTTTCAAATAACTGGGGGGTCATAGACAAAGTTGAGAAAAACGAGGCAGTCAGGAAAATTAAAATGGCGTGTGTGATTCTTACCTGTGTGCTACTGAAAATACTGTTGGATAACTCTGTCCCTGTTGTCTGGGTCGTCCTCTGAGTCTTCCTCCTCTTCACTCTCCACAGGCTCTACAGCTGCTTCAACACCACCATCTGGACCATCCTCCTGCAGGAAAGGCACCTGACGTCGCAATGCCAGATTGTGAAGCATACAGCAGGCCACGATGATCTGGCACACCTTCTTTGGTGAGTACATCAGGGATCCCCCTGTCATATGCAGACACCTAAACCTGGCCTTCAGGAGGCCAAAGGTTCTTTCAATGACCCTCCTAGTTCGCCCATGGGCCTCATTGTACCGTTCCTCAGCCCTGGTCCGGGGATTCCTCACTGGGGTCAATAGCCAAGGCAGGTTGGGGTAACCAGAGTCACCTATTAGCCACACACGTTGTCTCTGTAGCTGTTCCATCACAAAAGGGATGCTGCTATTACGCATCACATACGCGTCATGCACTGACCCAGGGAACTTGGCATTCACATGGGAGATGTACTGGTCAGCCAAACAGACCACCTGGACGTTCATCGAATGGTAACTCTTCATGTTTCTGTACACCTGCTCATCGTCTTTTGGGGGGACTAAGGCTACATGGGTCCCATCAATGGCACCAATTATGTTGGGAATATGTCCAAGGGCATAAAAATCACCCTTCACAGTGGGCAAATCAACCTCCTCTGGGAATATAATGTAACTCCGCATGTGTTTCGTCAGGGCAGACAACACTCTAGACAACACCTTAGAAAACATTGGCTGAGACATTCCAGATGATAATGGCCACTGTTGTCTGGAATGAGCCACTTGCAAGAAAATGGAGGACTGACAGCACCTGCACCAGAGGGGGAATTCCTGTGGGTTAGCGGATGGGGGACATCAGGGCTGGCTCCAGCTGGGCACACAGTTCATGGATGGTGGCACGGTCAAGTCGGTATCGTAGTATGATGTGGCGTTCTTCCATTGTCGACAGGTCCACCAGCGGTCGGTACACGCGAGGATTCATCCTTCTCCTCGCAAATCCCAGCGGACGGTACCTAGGAAGGACAACATGGAGCACAGAGTCAAGATAATCACTGGTACGTTCACCACTGCTTGCATGGCACACGGTTATCTAGGTATTGAAAGGCGTGTATGTGTGGCAATGCCAGGCCTAGGCCTGTGTGTCGCAGTAGAGATTATGCCATGTGGGCCCTTGAAATGGCGGCTGCCTGACCTGTGAAGTGGGACAATGGGATGTGAGGTCACTGCGCTGGCGGAGCACACCGTGGCGGTAGGCGGTCGAAGACCGCTATACGGAGCCGCATTGGATAACATTGAAGCCTATGGGTTTCAGGAGCCAATGACGATGTGCGCCGGCGGTCGCGGTACGCACCGCCGCGGTACGCACCGCCGCGGGCGTGACCGCCATTTTCTATCTGCTTAATCACTCGAGACCTGATCATCCACAGGAGAGGACCTATACTGCAAGTGCTGCTGTGAACTCGGTCTGGAAGTGACAATGGCTGCTGCGACTGGGGAAAGGGCCCCTGCCTTCACGTCTGAAGAGTTGGAGAAGCTCGTGGATGGGGTCCTCCCCCAGTATGCGTTACTCTATGGTCCTCCAGACCAACAGGTGAGTACACCGGGTTCACATGGAATGGGCGATGCCTGTGTGGAGTGGGGTGGATGTAAGTTGGTGGGGTGGGGGGCGAATGAGGAGTGCCACGCACGACAGATGAGAGCATGTGCTATATTGCAAGGTTGGGGAGGGGGGGCCAATCACATCTAACATGCAGTAAGTTGATGATTGTTTCCTTCCCACCCTGTACATGTCACATAGGTCAGCGCCCATCAGAAAGTCGGGATTTGGCGTGCCATCGCCAAGGAAGTCCGGGCCCTGGGGGTCCACGTCATACGGGGCACCCATTGCCGCAAGAGGTGGGAGGACATCCGCCGCGGAACCAGGAAGACCGCTGAGTCACTGCTGGGGATGGCCTCCCAACCTAGGAGGGGTGCCAGTCGTACCCTGACCCCCCTGATGTCCCGGATCCTGGCGGTGGCCTACCCGGAGTTGGATGGGCGCTTGAGAGCATCACAGCAGACACAAGGGGGTGAGTATCAGCACATTCAGCTATCTTTCTGCGCAGTGGAGGCGTCTGGGTGGGGGAGGAGGGTTGGGGGTGACATTAGGCCACGGCGCTTTCTGTAGTGTAGTCCTCTCCCTTAGGCATGGCCCTGTGCTCCCGGCCCCCACCTCCGTAGGGTGACAAGTCCAGCTATTGATGGTCCAGCCTCACACATGTGCGCGCTTGTCGTCTCCTGACCTGTTGTCCGAGTCAGAAGTACTGAGTAGTGTGCCCCGAATGCGCGGCTTAGTGCATGCGGCTCCTGTGTCTGTCCTCTCCGCCAACGGTGTTGACATTGCATGCACTCAACCAGGTCTTCTCTTTCTCCCCCCACCCTTCTTCTTCATCTTCTTGTGCATGTGTGCATTAGCATCATCAGGCGGAGGAGATTTGGCATCGGAGCACGAGGGAGCTGCAAGCCACAAGGCCCCGGTGGGCACAGGAACAGACACCGAGGGCCCAAGTGAGCCGGAGGGCGAGGGGAGCACCACGACGGGGACCGCTGGTGAGAGCAGCGACAGCGACACGTCCTCGGATGAGAGCCCCAGCGCACCAGCCCCGCCCTCCCAGCAGCCCCTCAGCCTACGCTCCGTGCCCGCTCACCCAGGAAGGCGGGCGTCTCCTTCGCCCCAGGCACCTCAGCCCCTGCCCCTGTTACCCCTGCTGCCCTCAGTGAGGAGGTCATTGATCTCCTCAGGACACTCATTGTTGGGCAGATTACCCTTTTGAATGCCATCCAGGGGGTAGAAAGGGAGGTGCATCGGAGCAATGCCTACCTGGAGGGCATTCATTCGGGTCAGGCTGCCCATCAACGATCGTTCAATGCTCTGGCCTCAGCACTGACGGCAGCCATTGTCCCTGTTTCCAGCCTCCCTCTTCTGACTGCCTCCACCCTGTCTCTGTCTCCTGTTCCTCAGCCTATCCCATCCACACCATCTGACCAGCCTGCACACACCTCAACACCCAAGGGCAGCTCATCCAGACACAAGCACCACAGATCCCACAAACACTCACCCAAGCAACACACAGATGCAGACATCCCAACAGTCACTACCACCCCTGTGTCCCCCTCCTCCTCGTCTCCCTCCTCCCTCCCTGTGACGTCTCCACTCACACCTGCATGCACACCAACATCAGCCAGTGCTTCCATCACCACCACACCCTCCTGTACAGTCCGCACGCGTGCAGTCACCACCCCCACTGCCATTTACACGTCCCCTGTGTCCTCTCCCACTGTGTCTGTCACCACCCCTTCCAAGACACACAAACGCAGGCAGACACCCACCCAACAGACATCCACCTCACAACAGCCTACAGCACCTGCACCTTCACCCAATGACAGCACACCTGACTCTCCTACAACCACATCCTCTTCCTCCACTTCCATCTCCACTTCTCCTACCTTTTACCTTGGCCCTAAAAAACTTTTCCTGGCTAATCTTGACCTCTTCCCCTCCGATGACCTACCCCCTCCATCTGCAAAGAGTCCCAAGAGCACCACAGCCACCACCAGCCCAACTTCGGGTGTCACTGTTGTGCATGGGTTCTGGAGCCCACCCTTTGCCAGCAGTGACACCTCCATCAGCAGCAAGGACACATCCAGCCCCCCCCCCCGGCAAGAGGACCAGGAAACACAAGGGCCGCCGTGCGAAGACTGACACGGCTGCCCCCAAGGAGCAGAGTTCGCCCACTTCACCAGCCACAACGTCTAGGGGAGGCAAGGGCCCGAGAGCCCCATCTAAGGAGCGTAAGGGCAGCAGGGCGGAGACGTCAGCCAGCAGGAGCGCGGAGCAGGTGGGCCCCACATGCCACATCCCAGCTGTAAAGGAGGACACCAAAGGGCCCAGGACTCCGTTACCGAAGGGCCCAGGAACATCACGGCCGGAGGGCGTCTGAGCACGGAGTCCAGGCCAGGTCTGGCTCCCTTGAACCTACTGGATGTGCACCGCTGAACAGGGCCTGCCCTGGAGAAGAGCACCGCTGAACAGGGCCCGCCGCGGAGAAGAGCACCGCTGAACAGGGCCCGCCGTGGAGAAGAGCACCGCTGAACAGGGCCCGCCGTGGAGAAGAGCACCGCTGAACAGGGGCCCGCCGTGCAGAAGAGCACCGCTGAACAGGGCCCGCCGTGGAGAAGAGCACCGCTGAACAGGGCCCGCCGTGAAGATAGGCACCGCTGAACAGGGCCCGCCGTGAAGATAGGCACCGCTGAACAGGGCCCGCCGTGCAGAAGAGCACCGCTGAACAGGGCCCGCCGTGCAGAAGAGCACCGCTGAACAGTGCCCGCCGTGAAGATAGGCACCGCTGAACAGGGCCCGCCGTGAAGATAGGCACCGCTGAACAGGGCCCGCCGTGCAGAAGAGCACCGCTGAACAGGGCCCACCGTGCAGAAGAGCACCGCTGAACAGGGCCCGCCGTGCAGAAGAGCACCGCTGAACAGGGCCCGCCGTGAAGATAGGCACCGCTGAATAGGGCCCGCCGTGCAGAAGAGCACCGCTGAACAGGGCCCGCCGTGCAGAAGAGCACCGCTGAACAGGGCCCGCGGTGCAGAAGAGCACCGCTGAACAGGGCCCGCCGTGAAGATAGGCACCGCTGAACAGGGCCCGCCGTGAAGATAGGCACCGCTGAACAGGGCCCGCCGTGCAGAAGAGCACCGCTGAACAGGGCCCGCCGTGCAGAAGAGCACCGCTGAACAGGGCCCGCCGTGAAGATAGGCACCGCTGAACAGGGCCCGCCGTGAAGATAGGCACCGCTGAACAGGGCCCGCCGTGCAGAAGAGCACCGCTGAACAGGGCCCGCCGTGCAGAAGAGCACCGCTGAACAGGGCCCGCCGTGCAGAAGAGCACCGCTAAACAGGGCCCGCCGTGAAGATAGGCACCGCTGAACAGGGCCCGCCGTGCAGAAGAGCACCACTGAACAGGGCGCGCTGTGCAGAAGAGCACCGCTGAACAGGGCCCGCCGTGCAGAAGAGCACCGCTGAACAGGGCCCGCCGTGAAGATAGGCACCGCTGAACAGGGCCCGCCGTGAAGATAGGCACCGCTGAACAGGGCCCGCCGTGAAGATAGGCACCGCTGAACAGGGCCCGCCATGCAGAAGAGCACTGCTGAACAGGGCCCGCCGTGCAGAAGAGCACCGCTCCGCTGGGCCCCTTCATCTCAAGCACCGCTCCGCTGGGCCCCTTCTTCTCAAGCACCGCTCCGCTGGGCCCCTTCATCTCAAGCACCGCTCCGCTGGGCCCCTTCTTCTCAAGCACCGCTCCGCTGGGCCCCGCCGTCTCAAGCACCGCTCCGCTGGGCCCCTTCTTCTCAAGCACCGCTCCGCTGGACCCCGCCATCTCAAGCACCGCTCCGCTGGGCCCCTTCATCTCAAGCACCGCTCCGCTGGGCCCCTTCTTCTCAAGCACCGCTCCGCTGGGCCCCGCCGTCTCAAGCACCGCTCCGCTGGGCCCCGTCTTCTCAAGCACCGCTCCGCTGGGCCCCGCCGTCTCAAGCACCGCTCCGCTGGGCCCCTTCATCTCAAGCACCGCTCCGCTGGGCCCCTTCTTCTCAAGCACCGCTCCGCTGGGCCCCTTCATCTCAAGCACCGCTCCGCTGGGCCCCTTCATCTCAAGCACCGCTCCGCTGGGCCCCGCCGTCTCAAGCACCGCTCCGCTGGGCCCCTTCTTCTCAAGCACCGTTCTGCTGGGCCCCTTCATCTCAAGCACCGCTCCGCTGGGCCACTTCTTCTCAAGCACCGCTCCGCTGGGCCCCGCCGTCTCAAGCACCGCTCCGCTGGGCCCCTTCTTCTCAAGCACCGCTCCGCTGGGCCCCGCCGTCTCAAGCACCGCTCCGCTGGGCCCCTTCATCTCAAGCACCGCTCCGCTGGGCCCCTTCTTCTCAAGCACCGCTCCGCTGGGCCCCGTTGTCTCAAGCACCGCTCTGCTGGGCCCCTTCATCTCAAGCACCGCTCCGCTGGGCCCCGCCGTCTCAAGCACCGCTCCGCTGGGCCCCTTCATCTCAAGCACCGCTCCGCTGGGCCCCGCCGTCTCAAGCACCGCTCCGCTGGGCCCCGCCGTCTCAAGCACCGCTCCGCTGGGCCCCTTCATCTCAAGCACCGCTCCGCTGGGCCCCTTCATCTCAAGCACTGTTTATGGTTCACTGTGCCCACCATGCCTCCTCCTTGACCAGTGGAGACTGTTATCCACTTGAGAGACTGTGGCTTTGCACTCCCCAGGATGGCAGAGTGGGCAACCCACCCACTGTAGAGACTTGAGAGACTGTGGCTTTGCACTCCCCAGGATGGCAGAGTGGGCAACCCACCCACTGTAGAGACTTGAGAGACTGTGGCTTTGCACTCCCCAGGATGGCAGAGTGGGCAACCCACCCACTGTAGAGACTTGAGAGACTGTGGCTTTGCACTCCCCAGGATGGTACAGTGGGCAAGCCACCCACTGTAGAGACTTGAGAGACTGTGGCTTTGCACTCCCCAGGATGGCACAGTGGGCATGGTGGCCCCTTCGTGGATCTTGCGTCGTGGACTCATGTGGCTGTGGTGCCCCCCCCTTCCCTTCCCCCTGAGGTGCCTGTAGTATTTTCATCAGATGCCCCTGCAGTGTTCTCTCCAAAGGACTCAGGTCTCCTGTGTGGGCTTTGCCCTTGTGTCGCTACACTGTAGCCCACGGACTGTTCCATTTGACTTGGATGTAGCGGACTAATTGCCTCGGTTCGCCATGGCAGTGTGTATAGTATTATTTTGTTATGGATATTTTGCATAGTTGCCGATACGTCTCAGAGTCTATTTTTTATATAAAAATTTGGTTCACAATTTAATTATGTATTTGCATTTTTCAGGGGGGTTTGGGTGGTGTCACTGTGCATTGTTGCTCTGCATTGGTGTGTACATAGTTTGGGGGGGTGGGGGTCGCATATGTGTGTGCCCGTAACCTTTCCTCCTCCCCCCTCCCGTGTGTCGTAGGTGCAGTACTCACCGTTGTCGTCTGCGCCGGAGTTCGTACTCGTGGTAGATGAGCAGGTAGACGAGTGCAGGTAGGATGTTTAATTCGGGTTCCATGCTGTCCTCCGTACTCTTGGAGTGTGTTTTGGTGAGCGTTCTCCCGTCGGTAGTCTGTTTCCGCCGTGTTTTTATCGGCGGGGCTCCCGCCCCGGAAAAGGTGGCGGATATGTGAGTTGTGATACTGTGGGCGGTACATTGTCTGCCGCCTGCCTGTTGGCGGTGACCGCCGCGCTGTTTGTCTGTACCGCGGTGGCGGTCGGAGTGTTAATGTGGCGGGCTGTGTTGGCGGTTCCCGCCAGGGTCAGAATTCCATTTTTTGGACCGCCGGCCTGTTGGCGGGTTGGCCGCCGCTTTATCACCGACCGCCAGGGTTAGAATCACCCCCTAAGTATTTAAAGAACCTAGCCAGTGACGAACTAAAAGAAGTGCTGAAGAAAATTGCACAGACAGATGCAATACCATATCATCAGATCAAAGAAGCATTTGGTACCAAAGTTTATTCCAATGCTGAATGTCGACTATGAAAGGTTCATTTTCAATCAAACGAGACTGCAAGCTGGTGGAATGATTGATGTGTTTGTTGAAAGGCTTGAGATGCTTATCAAACATTGTAAGTTTAGGGAATTTAATGATAAAAAAGCCATAGGTCTCATAGCCATCAATGGCTGTCTTTCAGACTCTTTTAGAAGTAGTATGTTGAGAGAGACGCTCACTTTAGAGAAAATAATAATGGCAGCATGAGCCGATGAAAAAGCAGATCGCCAAGGTGCTGATATGGAAGCTGGAACAATGAAAAATGAATCAGCGTTGGCAATGAAAAGCAAGCACTAATACAAGGTAGGTGCATGCAGGCAGACGTCTTCAAAGAAGAGAAAATTTTATTTCTGATGTGGGTTTTCATTTCTTTATGAAGGTAAATGTCCAGCCAGAGGACAGATATGCAATGGTTGCGGCAAAGAAAACCACAATATAATGGTTTGTAAAGCGAAGGAAAAACCAAATACCTCACAGCAAGAAGAGGAAGCTGGAAGGTTCCAGAAACATTCTAGCCATGCCCACAAAACCAAAAATGAACATCAGTTATGAGAAGTAGCAATCAGACAAAGTTGATCATTGACAAGCTCATCCTACAAAAGACCTTCAACATCATTATCAAGGTCCAGTGAAGAAAATGGATGGGCAGTGATGGTATCGACCAAGGAATGGCAGGCACATTTCGGTTTGGCTGCTGGCAAGGAAGAACAAAAGACAATGTTAAATCATAAAACAAAACAATCCAATTATTTTGAACATTGCCTCAAGATTACGATAAAGGTCAACGG
Organism: Pleurodeles waltl; assembly: GCF_031143425.1. Classification (NCBI taxonomy): domain Eukaryota; kingdom Metazoa; phylum Chordata; class Amphibia; order Caudata; family Salamandridae; genus Pleurodeles; species Pleurodeles waltl. The sequence continues at coordinate 272,628,983 of NC_090449.1, forward strand.
TTGCCCCAGAACCTTCAATATAGACAGTGGTGTGTCAATTAACATCATGTCAGTCAAGAACTTCAAAAGATTGTCTCCTGTGCCACACCTCAACCTGTCATACACAAAGGTATACAAGTGGACTCTTTCTAAACCATTGCAGAGCCAAGGTTCATTCACAGTGATAATGCAACACAAAGCTGTATCCGTGCAACTACCAATCCAGTTTCTTCAAGGAACTTCATCCAGTGCATACCTGCACAGTTTTTCCACTGCTGCTGACATGGGACTGATAACTCTCAATTAAAACCTCCACACACTATATGAAATTCTGACTCAATTTCCATAATTGTTTCATGAATTAAGAAGGCTCAAGACAATGAAAGTGAAACTTCACATTTAATGAAGACATTCGCCATATTGTCCGGTGGTACCGCAGAGTCACTTTTCACTTGCAAGAAGCTGTTGAGAAAGATTTAGAAATGCTGTTGAAGCATGGCATCATTCAGCACTCCACTGGCCCTATGCTATGGGTTTCGCACATTGTGGTATTGCCAAAAAAAGGACAGTGGAGGTCCAGTATGCATCTGTGTTGATATGCGCTAGTCCAAGAAAGCAATCAAGAGAGAAAGACTTCCTGGTTCACACATAGCAGACATGATCATGCAACGGAACGGGGCCAAAGTCTTCTCCCTTTAAAAAAAAACAAACAAAAAAAAAATATATATATATATATATATATATATATATCACAAAACAATGCTCCAAAGGAACTTACTGCACTCATCGGGTTTCCAAATTGCAATTTATTCATGCCAGCAGACGCGTTTCAGCAAGAACTGCCTTTCTCAATGCCGGTTTTTCAAATAGAAAGAATCTCCTTCTTAGTCTCATTTAAAATGTCTTTCAGTTATTCCCGTGATGAACAGATCATTGTCAGTGAAAGCGGACTGTTATTTCCTCCTTGCGTCCCTTATCAGCTTCCTGCCATCTTGTCATGATTGAAAAGATGTGAGTCATTCACTGCACCTGATGGCTTTCTTCATAGCTTTAGTCGATATTATCCTCAAAGTTTATACAAACCACCAGGTGCAAATATTTCAATACATAAGAGTTCGGCAGCCTTATGGTGGCATTTGTGATGGAATATATATATATATATATATATATATATATATATATATATATTTTTTTTTAATAGTTTTTGAGTAGAACAACAACAAAACCTCCGTCTCATGTACAACATTTTAACAGTAAAGGGAGAGCATGAATGTCATTCCATGACAAACATTTCCATGAAGGACAGTGAGTTCATTCAAGTATCACCAAATAATGTACATTTGCTTTACACTGCAAACAGTTCCCTCTCTTCCTTTCTGTCACGGTTGGTACCTCAGGTGCCCCTAGTGCCTTGCCAAATGCCCTTTTCCTGTTACCAGTCCAAGATTGCATAGTAAGAGTTTCATACAAGGTAAATCAATACCATTGGTAATGCCCAGCAGCACGTATCTGGGGTCCTCTGGGATCACTATTTCAAGTATCTTGCCCAATTCAGCGAGCATTGCTCACCAATATGTACATATCACCGGGCACTCCCAGAGAGTATGATAGAAACTCCCATCCTAAGTTTTACAACGCAGACACCGGGGGGAGGATGCTCGTCCCATCCTATGTAAACGCACTCTATCATAATGGATTCTATGGAGTATGTTGAATTGGATGAGGCGGAGCCTGGCCTTAATTGCCACTTCTCGTCAGGCATATTATTGGTGAGGGTTTTATATATGGTAGAGACTGCTTTTTCAGGTATTTCCCCGAACAGTAGCCTACCCTCAAGAGGTGAGTATTCCAGTAGGTCATCTGGAAGTGTTTCCACCCCCCATGCGTGTTGCAGTTGTAGATACCTGGGGCCAGATGTAGGTAGGTTTAAAATTGCGACTTGCAATTTGCTATGCAGAAAGGTGTCTCAGACACCTTCTGCAACTCGCAATGGGGTTGCAATGACCCATCTCATTAATATTAATGAGGTTGGTCACAGTTTGCGACCCCATTGCGAGTATGGGCACTCACGGGGATGGTGGCCTGCTGGAGACAGCAGACCACCATGTTCGTGACTGCTTTTTAATAAAGCAGTTTTTTTTTTCCCATCTGCAGCCCGTTTTCCTTAAAGGAAAACGAGCTGCACTTGGAAAAAAATACAGAAACCTTTAGTTTCGGTTATTTTCAGGGCAGGCAGTGGTCCATTGGACCACTGCCTGCTCAGAAAAAATATTCTTGTTTCCATTCACAAAGGGGAAGGGTGTCCCATGGGACCCCTTCCCGTTTGCGACTGGGTTACCATCCACTTCAAGTGGATGGTAACTGTGATTTCATTTGCAACCGCTTTCGCGGTCGCAAAGGAAATTGCATAGCGTTGCGAGTTGCAAATAGGAAGGGAACACCCCTTCCTATTTGCGAGTCGGAAATGCATTTTGCGAGTCGGATCCAACTTGCAAAATGCATTTCTGCATCGCGGAGAGGCTTTTGCGCCTCGCAAACGGCGTTTTTCGCTGTTTGCGAGGCGCAAACCCTTTCCTACATCTGGCCCTTATAGTATTCTGTGTCAAGGAGTTGAAATTCCTGTTGGAGCGATGGGAAGGTTCTAATGCCTCCTCCCTCCAATAGGTCTCCTATCTTGGATACCTATGCTATTCCATTTATTGAAGCCATGCAGCTTTCCTATTTCTTTAAGTTTCTTGCCACCCATAATGGGCTTTCTCTTGTTACTTTATTCGCCCATCCTATATGCCCATTGACTTTATGCCACACCTCTATAACCACCTCTGTGGCGTGCAGTAGCGGTCCCACTCCAACCCCCCCTTAGAGATAGTGTAAGTAAGAGTGTTTCTCAAATGGCATCCATTCCAATGCATAGGTAGGGTGAGTCCCTTCTACACATCCCCAGTCATTAATGAACAGCGGAAGGCTAGCCTAGTAATATGCCCTAAGATCCGGTAGTGGAATACATCTAGGCCTGTATTTATACTTTTTTAGGGCCGCATTTGCGCCGCTTTTTGACGCAAAAGCGTCGCAAACTCACAAAATACAATTGTATTTGTTGAGTTTGCGCCGCTTTTGCATTAAAACATGACGCAAATGCGGCGCTAAAAAAGTATAAATACGGGCCCTAGTGTAGTAATTTCGTTGTAACGTTTGCAGACTTATTCTGGGATGCTTCCCATTCAACAGTAACAGACAGAGTTCTCTGTCAACTGTGATAAAGAGGTCATCTGGCAGTTTATAATATGTATTTTGCAGTATATTTAGGAACTTGGGGAGGCTAATCATTTTGAACAGAGCTGCTCTGCCCATAAGTGTGAGAGGGATTGTTTTCCATCATTTCGCATCTGCTTGAAAATCTGTAATAATCTTGCCTATATTTTCTGCTAGGCTTCGGACAGGATTGAGGGTTGCATAAACACCTAAATACTTAACCTCTCTTGTCACTTTCAGTCGCCTGGCCAGCTGACACAGGGTACTATTTTCTGCTTCGGTCAGATGAGGTGCATAGAGTATGGACTTTGCCCAATTTATGATATACCCAGAATGTGTACCATATGTCTCAAAAGTCTGAAACATGGCCGGAAGTGAGATAGAGGGTTAGGTTATGTACAGGAGTATGTTATCAGCATACAAAGAAATGTTTTCCTCTTCTAAGGGCGAGCTAGCGGATCTGAAACCTTCTATGCTGGGATTTTCGCAGATCTTACAGGCTAGAGGATCCAGCACAAGGGTGAATACAAGAGGGGAAAGTGGGCAACCCTGTCTAGTGCCTCTACCAAAAGAGAATTCCTCCGACAACTTGCCATTAACCCAGACTGCTGCACAGGGTTCTGTATACAGTAAGGTCACCCATTCAATAAAAATCCAGGCACAATTCCTACTTTACTTAAGGCACACATCATGTAGGGCCAGTGGACTGCATCAGATGCCTTTTCCACACCTAATGGGACAAAGGTGTGCAGTTCAGGGAGGGAGGCTACCGTCTCCATACAATTATGAAGGCAGCGTAGATTTCCTATAGTTGAACGCCCCGGGATAAACCCTGTTTGATCACTATGGACTAAGGGTGCAATAACCTTCGAAAGTCTAGTGGCAAGTACGGTGGCCAGTATTTTGGTCTCTACAATAAGAAGCTATAGTGGGCGATATGAGCCACAACGCGTAGGTGGTCTACCTGGTTTGGGTAAGACCACTATCGTGGCTCGTCACAGGTCAGTGGGGAGGTTTTTCTCCTCTCTTGCTGCAATATATTAGTAGATGAGGGGCTACTGGGTCCCTCTGTTTTTTTAAAAATTCAGCCGGGAAGCCGTTAGGCCCCGGGCCTTCCCATTGGATAATTTAATATTTGCGTTGTTCACCTCAGCAAAGGTGTTGTCTAAGGACTTTACGCCCTCTGCCAAAAGTATTGGCATATCTATAGCATTTAGGTATGTTTCTATCTGAGACTGGGTGGGGAACGGAAATTTGCAAATTACCTCACCATGGCCTCATCGGAATCACATATCAACCCCTTGCCGCCTTCTATCCAGGCTACCCAGCGTGCCTCCAATTCTCTGTGGCTTAATCATGCCAGCAATTTCCCTGCCTTGTCCCCCACCAAGGAAGTAGGATTTGAGCTCATCAGTGGCTAACGTCTTATAGTGCGCCCTCAAGGCCTCCATTTGTCTAAGCATCAAAGGGGAGGGATCGCTTACATTTTATGCCTCTAAGGCTGTTAATCTATCTTCCATAGCCTTTTGGGTCTTCTTTTTATAGGTTACAATATTCTGTGTTCTACCTCATATTACCGCTTTATATGCTTCCCACACTGTTGCCCCGACCTCACAGTATTTTGGATCTCTTTAAAATACAGCTCTGTGTCCGTTCTAATATTACCCACACAGGAGTGTGTCGTCCTGCAGTTCCCAGGCATTCAGTCTCCACCAGGAGCCTCCGTCCCTACGTCGACCAATAGTAACCCATAGGGGGGGAATGGTCGGACAATCCCCTCGCTAGGTATTCTCTTTGTATCTTTCCCACTTCTCCTGCAAGTGTAAATATATAATCTAGCCTTGGAAAATACTTTATGGCCCCTGAGAAATAGGAATAACCTCTCATGTTGGGGTTATGGTGCCTCCAGATATCTGTTAATCCCAGTGTGTCCGCTAATTGTTGCAGGGACGGAGGTCTGGATGCTGCTATGGTGGGGGCTACTGATGTTCTGTCTAATGCATGTGTGAGTATATCGTTAAAATCTCCCTCTATTATATGTAGGGTAGATTCTGTTTCCAGTAAAATGTCTGCTATGGCAGTGTACGTGGACTGCTGCAGGCGGGGCGCATAAACACTAATGACAGTGACCGCCTCTCTACCCCAAAGCCCCTGCACTGCAGCGTATGTTCCATTGGGGTCCAGCCATTGCTTATTGACATGAAAGGGTAGATTTTTTCAAGCAAGAATAGCCACTCCTCTTGAGTCAGAAGTAAACCTGCCATGTGCTAGCATGGTGTAGGTGACACGGGCAAGAAATTGACAATGGTTACCGCAGAGGTGAGTTTCCTGCAGGAGAACCATGTCTGGTTTGTGTCGCTTTATAAAGGTCATGACCAGTCCTCTCTTAACTTTATTTCCCAACCCATTGGCATTACAGGTAAGCATGGCCCGTGCTTCTACCTTGGTGTTAGATGTAGGCATAGCAGCAGATGTAACGTGTTCTCACATGTCCCCCCATGTTATAAACCATCTTAAACATAACAAGTTGTCTCCCAGCTTCAAAATAAACAAATATGAACTAAGAAAAAGCTTTACCATCATGCAATAATCCCTTCCCTGTCCCCTCCTCCCCACCCCTCACACTCTCCCGCTGTCAACATCAGGACAGTACGCGCTCTACGGGCGACAAGAATGCAAAAACCCAGCCTTTGTGCAAGAGCATAATTCTTGCATTGTGTTTATATGCAGTATGTTAATCTTTTGCATTACAGACTTTAACCTTACTCGGTGTGTTAGGGTGTGGTCCCTTTCTAAGACCTTATAGAAGTTTCTCTGCAGAATGACTGGGTGTGGTTTGTGGGCTTGGCCAGACTCTATATAAGGGAGCCAGCCCAGCTCCACATGCTCACTATTCAGAGGTCCCGGTGCAGAGCAGCAGCAACTTCCTGAGCTCCTGTTCTGGAGGCCTACCTTGATGTTCCAGGCCTGCCCCGCATTGTATTGGTGATCCTTGAGCAGGGTGGTAAGGTGGAGGTCGGGCTGGGCCCCCGACCCCATTCTCAAAGACTCTTGAGTTCTGGGCCTACTCGTGAAACTTTCAGAGTACGCGATTCATTGCTCTCATGTAAAACTTGGTGTTCAGATCGGCAACAGCTTGCGCAATCATTTCATTACATTTGCATATTCTTGTTCGAATCGGCAGTGTGCGCAATTCATTTCCCGCATGTAAAACTTGGTGTTCAGATCGGCAACAGTGTGCGTGATCATTTCATGGCAGTTGCATATTCTTGTTAGAATCGACAGTGTGCGTGATTCATTTCCAGCATGTGAAACTTGATGTTCTGATCGGCAATAGTGTGTGTGATCGTTTCATGGCAATTAAAACTTTGATGTGTAATGTTTGTTGAAGTGCACACATTTATCCTGTGGTTTTGGATTTTCTGTGAAGATGCTAAATTCAAAATGTGACATTCTTTGTGCATATTAAGTCCCCAGTACAATTCCTATTGTTGTCCAGGAAATATTTCAGATTGCCTTTTGGCCTCATGTAAAAATGCAATCTTTGTTCTGAAACATTATTCTAGAAGGTTCTTGTATTCCTAGACAGTATGTGACATTTCATGAAAAGCTCATATGAAGCATTGTGTTAACCATTCTTGATTTTTTTTCCAGGTACCCAGAGTTCTTGAGGTCTAGTTATAGTCACTTCTTAGGTTATCCATGGTTACAGTATGAGAACGCTTAGAACCATAGTCTAGTGAAAGTCAATGTGATAATATCTTGATATTGTGTTGTTGAACCTTTTGCTTCCTACAAGTCTCCTTCCCAGCTGTTCCCTACCTAATCCCCTTTTCCCTCACTTGGACTCTCTCAGGCTCTGTGATATTTCAATCAGAGTTTTGGAGCAGTCTAGTGGTGGACATGTTGGGAACGTGCGCTGGCCCCGAGAATCTGGTCTCCCTGAAACCCGCATGCTTACTGCCATGTTCTTCTCATGTGGCGATCACATCGCCAGATCAGTTTCAAGGGGGTCTGTAGACCACCCTATCCCAATCTTACCTTCTAATTAAATGGTTTGTCCTCAACAGAGTCTGTCACTCCACTCATTCATCCCATTCAACAAAGTCTCTCAATATTATGTCTATAGCCAGTGATGGCTGTCTTGCGTCACCTCACTTTGGAAAAGGTGGGTGCTGCTTTCAATCATACATGCATGCAGGGGAAAAAAGGGGGGTAGGGAGAATGGGGGGAAAAGGGGAGGGGGAAGAGTCTAGGAGAAGGTTAGAAGGACAAGAAGTAGAGAGTAAAGAGAGAGAGGAGGGGAGATTTGAGCAAGTCAGAGTCTCCAGCCAGGCCTTTCGCGTCTCAGAGCCTAAGGAGGGCCCCTTCAGTGATGGAACTTTTTGCCCTTGACACCAGCACTGTTCAGTGTCTCTGTCCATCTCTTTAGTCGACCTTAAAGTATTCAGTTCGGCTTGGTTTAAGCACGACGTCTCTCTGGAGGGATTCTCTTCTACCTCTGGGTCCGATCTGCAGCTTCTCTCTTCTTGAAGTTGAAGGGCTTTGCGGATCTCCTGGGGACGAGTGGACAGCTTCCGTTGGGCATCAGTGTCCGTTTTGAAGGACGAATTGTCTGCTATGCATTTTCCTGTAGAGTTCCCACAGGGGTCACCGCGGGTCCTTTTGAGATAGGTTCTTCTTTTACGTTTGGTTGTCCTTGCCACCTGGGGGCTGGCCCCCGATGTGGCATCCCCAGGTGTTGTTGTCATAGCTCTGTGGTTTGCAAGGGGCGGTGGTCTCTCTTCCACTCATCTCAATGCCTCCTTCATTGTGTCAAAAAATATGCTTTCTCTTGATGTGTAGCTTTCAGTTTGGCTGGGAATGGTAGCATATATCTAAGATAGATTGCCCGGAGTTTGATCTTGACGGTGTCAAAGGATCGGAGTTTCTTTTGCACATCTCAAGAGTAATCTGGGAAGATCAGGATGGTGGATGATTCCTAAGTGGTTTTATCCAGCTTTTGAGCCTCCAGGAGAATGGCATCTCTATCATGATAGTTTAAAAAATGTGCTAGAAGGGCTTTTAGAGATGCACCTACTGGTGGCCTTGGAGCCAATGCTCTATGGGCTCTTTCAATTACAAAACATGTTGATAAATCAGCTGAGGGGGAAATGAGTTTTAATCCAAGTCTCCAAGAACACAAAAACGTTGGTCCCCTCATCTCCCTCTGGAAGACCCACGAAGCGCAGGTTATTTCATCTCACCGATTTTCAGCATCATCTACTCTCCAGAAAAGATCTTTCATCATTGCTTGTACTGTCTGAAGTTCATCACCATGCATATTAGCCATGTCCTCCAGATCAGAGATCTGCTCCTCCCTTGCAGTAACTTGTTCCGCAACCTTGCGCAGGTCTTGTCTCAGGAGCGAGAAATCCATTTCCACTCCATCTACTTTTGCTTCTAGGGCAATTCTGGATTGTTCAATGGCCAATAATAAGTCCACCGTGTCCAGAGGCTGAACGGAGGGGTCGGACAGAGCAGGGGAGCCCATCGCCTTGGTGTACTTGTCAATCCTACCCTGCTTGGGGGGGCTTCGGCTCCCTGTCATTGTCCATATTGTGATGCATCGTGTCAATGAGTAGTACTACCTCTGCCCAAGGCAGATCTAAGCAGGGACCGGGGTGGTCGTGGAAGGGCTGGCTTCCCTCCAAGGCACTTACTCCTCCTTTGGCTCCGGTGTCTCAGGAAGACCCCTGTCAGTGATCTTTTCATATACCGATACAGACCCTTACCCATGTGCCTCTTTCACCTTCCTCTGGGGTGCTAGCTACATTGTGGGGGCCACCTTGAGGCCGGAAGCAGCAACACCGCCGGCGTTCTCGCCCAATCTCTCTGCCCACATCGGCCACTTCACACTCCCCCCAGTCGTGAACCCGGGTACAGGGTCATCCCGCAGCACAGGGGTTTTCCGGGCACGCTCCTCCTGTAACTGCCAACAGCAACGGTCTCCGAATCACCGCCCCTGCAAGAGGTGGATAGAGAGCCTCACAGGATCACTCCCTTATACCTTAACATGGAGGGAATGCAGCTCCACCAGGCCCCCTCTCTGAAAGCCCCCTGTGTCTCCTGGCAGGGCTCCCAGGGGTCCGTACCAATAGCCAATTTAGCTGTCAGCAGAGGTGCTCCAGTCCTGCACCGCAGCCTCCACCGGCAAACCCTCTCCATGTTGTCCACTGGTCAGGGGTGCCCAAGATGGCGTCGCAGCAGTGTGTCTTCCTGGTCTAAAGCCGGCAAGCAGTTCCTCTTTCTCACAGCCAGCCGGCCGACTCTCGGACCACCGCCACTCCCTGAGTATCGCCCTGGGGGCACCGCTCGATGGTTGCTCTCTCTGGAGCTGGGCCCTCAAGCATCGTCCCTATTCTCCTCTGCCTCACTGCCATTTTCTTCTTCGAACTGCACATCCGTGGGTGCCTCTTTCTATCTTTCCCCTGTCGTCGCTGTCAGCCCTCCATCTTCTCCCCTACTTTTTTACCTTCAGATGCGTCATGTAACGTCTTGAATGTTATCAAAGGGCAGGATTACTTCAGCATATCAGTGGGCCTGTCCGGAGCTCATCCCGGACACATCTACACCGTCCATGCTGTTGGCCACGCCACCCAAGTCTCCTCCCTTCTTGACCTGAACAAGGGATATCATCAACTTAGTTGGAAGAGACCTGTAGGTACATCATTACTTTTTCTACTTATGCTGGTTTGTTCAAATACAAAAGGTTGAGTTTTGGAGTGTCATCAGCTGCAGAAATAGTTCAAAATGTGTTACGTCAAATAATTCAGCCTGTCATGCATACTTTTAACTGCAGTGATGACATACTGATTTTTGGAGCAATGCAAAAGGAGCATGACAAGGCTCTTACACACGTTTGCCAGTTACTTGCTGATGCAGGTCTCACTCGGAATACAACAAAGTGTGAGTTTCACAAGACAAAATGTAAGTTCTTTTAGCACATATTCTCTGATGGAGGAATTACTCCTGACCCAGATAAAGTGCAAGCACTGTCAGCTACCTTCCCCCACAAGATGTCACAATGCTTGGAACCTTCTTAACCATGGCCAGCTATTGCTCAAAATATTCACATCCAACGACCAGTCTCTTACAGTTTCAGGAGCTAATTTCATCATAGAAAAAAGGAGTGCATGGCCACTATATGGCGTATCTGTTACAGAGAAGTGTGATATTAGGTGAAAGATCCCACAAGATGGAATTGTATAATAAATAATAGAACAACTAAGGGAACGATGTTTGATTATCCTTGGTGCGCTATCAGGATCTTTTTGTCCCTTTAACTAGATTATTGTAGCACAAGGCCCTATTTCTAAATTCTGGGGTTCAATTAATTTTTCTTCTCTGTTCCCACAATGGATCAAATTATTCAAATTAATTACAGTGTTACTTGAGGGTCACACATTCAAGTCCAGAGACCAACCTATATTTCAAAAGGCTTTATTTCAGACTCAAAGTCAAATGTACATGTATGAGTCTCAAAATCATAGTATAAATATACAGAATAACCAAAGGAGAATCAAAATGTCACACAAAATTAAATCTAACTAACATTTAAAAGACAACTAATTCAATAGCGATAATGCAGAAAATGAGGGAAAACAATTGATATATTAAGCTCCATTCCAAGTTTTCCTGCCTAACCATTTGATCTAAAATCCCCACTATGCTAATTTTCTATGGGTACGGGAAAGTAGTCAGCACAATTGAACTTCTGAAGAAGTTCCCATCAAGAAAGGTATGGCAGCATGAAACCCCATAGAAATTAAAGTTCAAGAGATGTATCTAACTGAGGTCTGCTTTCTGCTAAAGGCAAAGGGAATCTGACTCTTACCACTAACTAAACCACACTTAAATATTGATTCTTTCAAGGATGATCTCATCGGCAAACACCTTTTCCAGTTCAAAAACATAATCACAAATCATAATGTGCTAATTGCCACTTTAGTCTTCTGAAGTTTCAGCGCAACCTTGGTACACCCTAACGCTTTGGAATTCCACAGGAGTTACAGCTGCCAACCCAGGATACTCCTCTCGTCCTCTATAAGCGTTCCTCTGGGCATTTCCTATCATCCCAAACAATGAGCGCCCTATTAATTCGGTCTCAGTTCCTGACAACTGCGGCTTTAGAAAAACATTCAAGAAGCAAACTTTACATTGAAGGTTAGAACACAAGAAAAAAATATATGTGCTTTCACTCTGGCCAAACTAATTATGCACAAATACGCTTGCAAGTTAAATGAATTCTATTCGTCTCTTATTTCAAATATATGATTATAAAGACTAATATTTACACTGCAACATAAACATTTTTTCAAAATGATGACAAAATATAGCATACATGAAACACTGCATTCGTTTGTGCACTTTGCTCATATGTTTCACTGTGCACCACTTTTAAATGAAAACATTTCATACATTAAACAGAAAACAAACACTCCTTCATTTCATGTTTTAAGTGACGTAATGGCACAGCCAAGTTACACTCTATCAATCCTCCCTCTGATGACTTTTAGAGTCATCATAAATCCCTTTTAGTCCTGAATGAGATTCTCTAAAACCTGGTTGTTTTAAACAGTTTTCGCCTTGACTTCTCCAAACGCTGCATATTATCATAATATTTACACTGACTATCTTCCAATTCTACTTCTGCTCTCTTTCTCTTCTGACCTCTCTGGATCTCCCGTCTCCAGAAGATTTTGTTATCCAACCAACAAAACTATTCTCACTATTGAAATAATCAACAATGGTCTCAACACAAAACCTACAATTCCACTTTCCAAATGCTCAAAACACCTTCCTATAGCAGAAAATCTTTTTCAAAGTTCTTCCCATGCACCAGTCGCTTCCAACTCCTTGAAATTGCTTGTCAACCCAGAAATGTTCCTGATATACTTCTCCAAATCCGTACTTTTATCCAGAATAAGGGTACAACATTGTTGAACCTTCAGCATTCGACATGCTCCACACTCTTTTGCGAGCAACAAATGTAGCAAAAGCTGATTTTGCTAAACTATTGGTCTTATCACAACCATTCCAGTGTTTACTAACAACAAGAAATTTGCTATGCTATGAGCCAGTTTATCCACTATTGTAGAGAGCTTTCTTATTTTCAGATAATTCAAAATCACTGCCACTGATGGAATCAATGCACCAAAGATACCTCCCACTATTTCTACTGCACTAGCTCCTCGTCTAGTACTGGGTTTCATCTTGCACACAGGATCTTCAAGATGCTCCACATGATAGCTTTTTTTATATACTATGGCTGGATAATATGTACCATGCCATTCTTTCGACAGCTTGAAATATGCATACAGTACTGTCCACAAATAAAATACACTCCAGAAACCACAGGATCCTTTCCATCCAAAAATAATCCACTCTTTTTTCTGACATCAAAAGCATGCTTACAATCACTCTTCCCTACGGACAATGGATTTATACATCTCTATTAAATGTGTATGCAAAATGTCCCTTTATGCTGCAGGTATAAAGTTAAGGCTGGTAACTTCCCTTGCACTTGATGTTCTATTTCTTCCTTCTTCCATCTGTGCTGTGTTGCAAGATCTTTATCTGTTTTAGGATTTAGTTTCTAATTCTCTCCTTTGGACTTCCACTAAATTCAAACATTTCTTATCTATTTCAGTCACTGATCAGGTTAAATTGTGTCTATGTGCATATGCAGTGTCTAAAAGTTTTCAATGATGCAAAATATTTTCCTGTAATATCTGCACCTTCAAAATACAGGCTCTTACTTAGGTCCTTAAACAAAGGAACTTCTGGCAACACTAAATCATAATTTTAAAATTAATACTGAAAACTCATCTGATTGTAAAAGCATACTCAGTAGCAAACTACAAGAAATACCATATGTTAACAGAATGTGATAATATGTCACACATTCTGGCACAGAAGCAGGTAACTGCATACAGACATAGCCGTCTCTAGCATTCATTATATTTATATATTCGTACAGCAGCTTAAAATATACATTGTCTGAATAATCTCCTCTAGACTCCTCTAAATGTAATGCTTTCTAATGTACCATATAAACATTATTATCCTTAGGACTAAGAGTTTGAGGGGAAACACTAGGAACTAACTTCTTTTCTTCAGAATGTATAGAGGAAAATGCTCCTATTAGCAACACTATTAATACTACAAGGGGGATAAGCAATAAGGCACCTATTATATATCTATTCTTATTATTCATATTTGGCTTCACTACAGCTTTAGAATCTAATCTATTATCAAAGTAAGTATTGCAGCAGCAAATCTATCTTTATGGTCTCATCAATGAGAACAGCAACAGAGTACAAAGTTCAAAGTTCATTAAGACCAATGCATGAATCTTTGTGAGATTTCCCTAGCTCTACTCAGCGTTCATCTAAATGACAACCCTCTTTCTTCTTTTATGGGGGCTTAGGAAATCCTCCAAATTCTCAATCCCAATCAATATAAATGTTCCTACTATTATTACAATCAAGTTCATTGATGGCAGCGAAAGTTCAAAATACAACTCAACCACAATGTTGAGTACATGGAGGTTCAGCCAAACCAGTATGTTCAATCCAACATTTCCAGAGCTCTTTATCTGTGACGGTGTCATTTGCAAAGTAAGCTCACTCTGGTGAAGAATACCTACAACTAGGCACTCTTGTTCTTTGTGATCTTCTTTGTGCTTCACCTTTGTCATCACTCTCACTCAGATCAGAACTTTTAATTTCTTCAGCAGTCGTTTGTGACACACGTTCTTTAGGTAGACTCACTTTCCCTTCTTCCTTTCCTCTGGGACACCTTTCTCCAACTTCTACCTGCTTTCTTCCAGCACTAATTTCTCCTGCAGGGTCTGATTCCGGGTCAGACTCATTCACCACAAGGCAAGGTTTGATTGTCTCCGTTTCGGTCTCAGACTTGACTTGTCCAAGACCCCCTTCTGCATGATCAAGTGCTTTTTCTGGCTGAATTTGGTCTCCGACAGCCTGTCTGTCCTACTCTTGTCGTCTTTCTTGCACCACTGGTTCTAGTGTTAAGGGTAAACTTACCTCTGCAAGTGTGGGAAGTGTGCATCCAGCTGGGAAGACCTCCACACTTTACAACAGTCTTTGTCACTAGAATCACCTGTTAAGGCCCACACCAGCGAAGTTCTAAACATTTCTTTCTGAGATGTTTCTTCACCAATACCCAATCACAAGGATTAAGGTCATGGCATTGTTCTTGCTGTGGAAGTGTTGTGGCTGCCCCAACCTGATGAGATAAAGAACACACCACATCAGCTAGTTCTTTGCAATAATCTAGGACTAAGTTGTCAGTAATATTCACAAGTGCATTCACAGGAATCACTGTCAGTCTCTTTGCCCTCCCTGTTATGATCTCATTGGGAGAGAGTCCAGTCTTTCGATCAGGTAGACTCATTATCACAAGAGGCAGACCACCAGGCCATTTGTAATGATGTTGAAGCACACACTTTTGGCAGTATGGGTTTCAGCATGCCATTCACCTGCTCCACAAGACCCGAAGCCGCAGGTCTATCACTGCAAAATAATCGCTGCTCCATTTGCAAAGTTGCACACAATAATTTCAGGACCTCATTGTTAAAATGAGTTCTTCTATTTGATTCCAAATGGGTTCAGATAATAAACCTAGGAATGAGTTCCCTCAGTAACAGTTTAGCTACAGTGAGATTATCATTTCACCTAGTTGGGTAAGCCTCAACCCAACGGGAAATAACACACATTACAACCAAAAAATATCTCAATCCATTTCATGTGGACATCTCAATGCATTACATTTGTATCTTGTTAAAAAGTCCTCCTGGCCTTCTTAGAGTGACTCAGTGTGACTGCAGTTCTGTTGACACACAACACATCTGTGACACAATGCTTCAGCCATCAACCTAAATTTAGGGTTGAACTAAGTCGGTCTAGACAATTCCACTATAGCGTCCATTCTAATAAGGACTGGACCATGGAAATGTCTAGATGTAGGCGTAACAGACTATTTGGCAACACTGCTTTTCATTCCATTGAAACCCAAATGTCATTATCTCGCTTGGCACAACCTGCTCTGACCCACTGTTGTTGTTCCTCCTCAGACACTTCCTCCTGAAGACTCTTCACTTCATCCCAGGTATCAACTGCTGTCAACAAGAGGTTAAAGTTGATATCATCCATTCCTTCATTTGTAAATTAACCATTGAATGTACATTGTGTACCCAGTATTTTGCAACTGTGTCAGTGTAGCTATTGCCCAAAGTCAGGTAATCTTCTGCAGGATGATGTGCAGGGCACTTAAGCACTGCCATCAGCTTAGGCAATTGTAGTGCGTCAAGGAGGTTTCTCACTTGTTTGCTATTCTGGATCGGAGATCCAGGAGACGTCATAAAGCCTTGTTGAGACCACAATTGTCCGAAGTCATGAATAACACCAAAGTAATACTGACTATCGGTATAGATTATCACTTTCAATTGATCAGAAACACAACATGCTCTAGTAGGAGCAATCAATTCATCTTCTTGGGCAGAAAATATTTCTTGAAGCCAGAAAGCTTTGACAACCCCAGAAAGGGTACAAACAGTATTGCTGCTCTCAGACTTCCTCCACTGTCTCTTAAGAATGAATCATCAAGATAGAGGACATCATCAGTTTCAGGTAATGGTCCCTCTGGGATGTCTGGTCTCGGTTTGATACACAGTTCAGTAACATCTAGACAATCGTGGTCCCCTTCACAATCTTCAGCAATTTCCTGATTCAATACTGGCAAAAGAGTGGCAGGATTCAAAATCCCCCAACGTTTGATAGGTACATTCTCTGCAGCCAATACCACCTGCTCGTATTTGGTAAGTCGACTGCTTGTGAGGTGCTGTGTACTGGTTCTAGTCAACAAAAGCTCAATGAAAGGTGGGATTTACAGAGGTACTGGGTGATATTTTCACACCTCTCTATACTAGTGCTGACTGCAGCTACTGATTTAAGGCAGCTGAGCAATGCAGAAGCACCAGAATCTAATGTGGTAGAAAAATAGGCCACAGGTCCCTTAGCAGTTCGGTGCATTTGAGTTGGCACTGAGAGAGCACAGGTCTACCTCTCACTGCAGAAAAGTGCAAAAAAATGTGTTTTAATCAGACGTTCCTAGAGCCGGGGCACAAAGGAGACATTCTCTCAGCTCTAGAAATGGTACATGACAGTCCTTATCTCATGGTACCGGATCGGACACATCCCTATGTGTCAGCCTCCGTAAAGACTTGCCCATTAGGGAAAACTTGTATATCAACTGTCTACAGTAGCCCACCATTCCCAGAAACATCCTGACTTCCCACTGTGCAGTGGGAGACTCATTTTCAGTATGGCTGAAATTCTCACTTGTGACACTTTTTCATTCCCTTTTCAATGTAGTGTCCAAGATACTGGACTTCTTTTAGGACAATATTGTTACTTTCCTGGTGACACATTATGTTCATTTTCAGCCAGCTGGTTCAGAAACACAGTAGTGCCTTGTTAACAACCTTCTTGGGTATTCAACATCACCATTAGGTCGTCGATGTATTACATAAAGACTGAGCTGCAATACATAACTAAAGATAGCAAATGTTTCTTTAAAATCCTATCAAAACTAGATGGAGATTCAGAATACTTTGTGCAACACAACAATGCGTTAAGACCCTGTTTCTGAGCAGAATGCAAAAAGGAACTGACTGTCCTCATGCAGCGGTATCAAAAAGAAGGCCTAACACAAATCAATGACAGTGAACCTCACATGGAATCTGAAACAGTATTACAGATGGACTTGGTACCATGGGGCTATAAGGAACAACAATGTTAATTATCTTTCTCAGGCCCTATAGAATCCTATATTTGCCACTTGGTTTCTGAAGACCCATAATGGGAGAGTTACAAGGACTTCCCGTAATCTCTTTCAGAATTCCCTGCTATACTATGGATTCGTTCACAGGAGTTTTTTCCAGCAATCGTTTCTGTTGTCAAGTTCTCGGGAATTTAACATTAGGCTAAACAGAAATCAAGACATGTTCTACACCTTTAATCAGTCCGATATCCTTTCCCGTACAATCGACCTCTCATGTTTGGCAGTTTCTCTCAAGTGTGCAGGCAAATAATCAGGTGTTAGCAATGTCATCATAATGCAACAAGGTGCATTTTTCATTAGCTTAAAGTCAGCGTCTTCATCACAGTTTTGCACTTCTTTTTCTGCTGGACTAGAAAAGATTACACAATTTAATTTTGAAATTAAGTCTCTTCCCAAGAGATTTACCTGACTGATCACATATGATAAACTTGTGGTTATCCTTAAAAATCATATTTTCACCTTAACTTGGGGGGTGGGGGGGTTCTTGAGCAGTCATTTTTTATTTCCCACACTAACAACTTAGATTGTATTTTCTGAGAGGATTAGGTTATTGCCTGACCTGTGTGTGCAGTTTCACTTCCACTTCACTTGGAATTTAAAACTATTTGCCTAGCCATAAATTCCCCTCTTCTTACATATGTCACCTCTAAGGTAGGTCTTATGTAGCACATAGGGCAGGGTGCTATGTAAGTAAAAGGAAGGATATGTACTTGTAGGTTTTACATGTAGTGAAAACCTTCAAAGTCGATTTTCACCACTGTGAAGCCTGCTTGTCTCATAGGCCAGCATTAGAGACTCCCTTATATGCTTTTAAGTGGTAATTTCTTATCTTAGAGAAACAGCCTTGCCATATTTGGTGTGGCTGGAATGGTAGTGAGAAATCCTACTTACTGGTGAAGTTAGATTCTACATTATTATTTCAGAAAGGCCACTTTTAGACAGTTGGCATTTCTCTGCACTTACTGTCATCTGTATCTTACAACCTGTCTCCAATCCACGTCTTATCTGTGTTGGATGACAACTCCACTTGTGCATTCTACCCAGACAGCCACAAATACAGGACACTCATCTACATTAATGTGCATACTGATGGGTCTTTCTGGGCAGAAAGGGTGGAAAGGCTATCACTTACATTTTCAAAGGCCAGTGGCCTGCCCCACACAAAGGAATGATAACCCCCCACTAGGTTCCTGTCAGACAGGGCTGGGAGGAAAGGGGAACTACTGCACTTCAAAACCATTCTTTGAAATTTCCTCTACTTCAAAGGCACTTTTTGGTATGTACACTGGGTCTGTGACCCCACCAAATCAGACACTTCTGGACCTACAGCTGGAATTGGTCAGAGGGACTGCCTGGCTGCCCAAAGGACTCACCTGGACTGCTTTGCTGAAAGGACTGCTGGCCTGCTTGTCGCCCTGCTGCCTGCTGACCCTAGACTCTGCTGGAAGGACTCTGCCTTCCTCCTCATGTGCACACTGCAAGACCACATCTACAAGGCCACGTAAAGCCACCCTGCATGGCATTTAATGGCCTTGTAGATATGGACTGAGGCAACCTAGTGCAAGTTGCTGCGTTGTCTCACCCTGTGATAGGGAGGCGTGTATGGGTGTTACGGTGGGTGTCCCACATAACACCCATTGCAGTTTGCCCATTTCCAGATTTACGAGATTTTGTATGAGTGAAAACAAAAACTGTTATCATAGAACCCTGTTAGCAAAAAAGATACATTGTCCCTTACTGTACTTTATTTTATTTCCATGTGTTTTTAAACCCAAAGTGTCTCTGTACAACAAATTTAAAACTCGTTTTAAAATTGAATGTTTTCAATTGTCTTACAATGGATTTGGCGTTTAAAATTTGATTCATAATAATAGACATTGTTTCCTAAAACACATTTTAAACACGTTTTGAACACTAGCATATTATATCCAAGAATACACATTTCTCAGAACATTGGCAAACGGATGACACTTAAATGCTCTAAATCTTTCTGGATGGCACTGAAGCAATAATAAGTCTTATAATAAAATATACATAACAAGAAACATGCCATTTGTTTCTATATTGCCATCCAGGGGTTCACTTAACATCTATAAACCACTCGGCCTTTGGCCTTGTGATGTGTAATTGCCACCAAAACCCATATATGGCAATGTAGGATCATATTCCACAGTTATGTAGTGTGTTTGTGGATTTAACTAAAAGTACTGCAAGAGATGCAAGAGTGCCTTTGTGTTAGGTTTTGTATCCCTAGCATGTTTAGACATAAGATCCCTTAGACATATTTTGCTGTTAGTTCATGAATGATTACTTACCTAATATGCATCAGATGTTGGGTACAGAAAGTGACAGCTCATAAAAGGCCTACTGGAATGTGTTGTGACGTGATTGCAGTGAGGATCCAAATGATTGACTTTGTTCAATCACCAGGCACCAGTCTCACGCTGTGAGAAGTGGCACTGCTAATGTGTTCAAAAATAGACTTTGCAGTGAAGTTGTGGCGTGGTGAGTGGTGGGGAGATGACAAAACAAAAAAAAAAAAGTAAATTAAAAAAAATAAACTTACCTGACTCCCCGCCGCATCACCAGTTTTCAGGCTGCACTGAGGGCAAAGGCTCCTAGCAGCATGAGAGCAACATCAGGACTAGCCTGAGTCCCCTGGCTTTGCACTCTCAGGCAGACTGGTAGCCGGTGCCTGCTGTCTCCAACTCGGGAACACAGTGCCAGGCTGGCGAGAGCTCTGTGCATATGTGTGTTTGGTCTTCCTGAAACGGCTGGCCAAATACACATGCGCACTAAGGCGCGTGCACACCACTTCCCCTTTCTGTCTGTCATACCCCATGTCCCCCCTACTTTAAAAATAAAACAATTATAAACATAGTTTATAATTGTTTTATTTTTAAAGCTTTGGAACTGCTGATGCTGGCTGGGGGATGCTCCTCTGCAATGACAGAGAAGGAAGCCACCACTGCTAACCCGTACTCACAAACTTCTAACATAGAGTACACTGCTCTACTCCTGCTCCCCAAATATTGCATTTCCTGATTTGCAATATGTACAGGACCTTTCAATTAAAATTTGTCATTGGCAATAAACTAGGTAAGGATCTAATGTCCACTTTGGATTTAGGCAATACAACCATTTACTTATTGAACAATTTTGATCTGATGTTATCTGTCCTTTTAAGTGTATTTAAATCTATTGATCACTTTACTACATTACAAAATTGAATATAATTATTCACTCATCTAATGAACAAAGCATGCATGAAAGAAAATATAGTCCTGATAAATGCTGCCAGCTTGTTTGGCAGTGCATGAAAGATGTTGATTACATTAAAAGGAAAAACCAGGGGCATTTCTTTAAATCATCTGCGAGCAGGTGAGAAAATGTCAGCAATACAATCAGTGTTTAAGCCACCGATAGGCCAGCCTATCCTCCCTTTCTTGTTTCTCCTTCCTTACTAATCTTTCTTGTTTCCAAAATAACCAATTCATTTTTTATTATGCCTTGATTTGTAATCTTGCGGCAATACAAAAGGGGAAAAAATGGAAACACAGCTTTCTCCAAATAACAATGTTTCCTTCTCTAATCATAGTCAGATACCTGGGCCTGTATCATGATAGACTGAGCTCCTGTTTTCGAGGTGTCTAAAGCTGATCATAAAACGCAGAATTGTTCTGAATAAATGCATGAACTTTAGACAGAACAAGGGGGTAACAGATAGAGGCAATCTCTGTTCACAGTTTCCGACTTGTTCCATCTAAAGTTCCTGCATTAATTCTGAGGAATTTCGAATCACAAGTTTGAATTTAGACATTTTGCATGCAACAAAAGAGGTACGTCATCCATCATGTTTTGGCACCTGATGTCTGCCATTTTGCAGCTCTTAATAAGTAACACTACGGCCCTCAATCAATCAATCAATAGTTTATTCGGTCCTAATTTGGACCATTTGAATAGTTAGTAGTGATCATACATACAAAAAGATAAAAGCCATGAACCATCACTTAGTAAAAAAACATTTGGCAGTTAATACAGAAAGAAAAAAATTCATAAAATTAGATAAAAGGTTTCATAAATAATTAAGACAAAGCTCTCTAAATAATCTCTGGATCTTACCCTATGCAAGAGGCTAAGTGCTAAAATAGTGCTAACCAATTGTTAAAAGCATGAAAATCATTCTAAAACAGGTTTATATATAAAATAAGACATAAAAACTACATATAGTAGCTCCTATTGGCAAAGGCTAGAAGTCAACCAGTGGAAAATAATGCCATAAGTTATTCAGTTCTATTAAATAAGATATTCGAATAAATTGCAACTTGCGATTTTTAAAATTATATATGCTGAGGAACTATGAGTCACTTCAATTGGGGTAACCCACTAGCCATCATACGCGGGGCTACATTCTTTCATCGTCGATAGGTCATACTAATCGTTTTATTTGAAATCCCAGATTAATATAACAGGGTGCTAGTTCGCTAACTTCTAGACCGTTCTTCGACCGATGGGTTAAAATCTATAGTAGTCCTACTGCGGATTTTCCATGCTGCAGCCAAATATTTGGAAACAGAACTCACTATCAGCATGGAAGTGTCATATTTGCATATTCTATATACACTGTTTCGGTTTTGTGATGGCAGTGTTTTACACAGAGGGATAATCCACTTCCCACGAGGGCATTTGTACAGAGGACAGAAAAATAGGACATGCTCAGAGGTTTCCTTGCATAGATGACAGTTTATGCATTTGTCAGATAGAGAACTATTGGTTGACCAGCAAGCTGTGAAGCTGTTGACTGCCAATGTTCCGTATCTGAACTGAAGTAATAAGGAACGAGCACGGGCTGGCATAGGGAGATCCAGGAAGCTTTCAGGCAGAGGTTCATGCTTAACCAGCAGAAACTCTGCTGTCAACCGACCCAACCCAATTGAGCCGAGGGATTCCTCATGGATCTTTTCCCAATAGCGGTCTTTGATCAGGCGTTTAGCATTGCCAGGGATCATCTCGGGATTCTCCCAATACTGGGCTAAATTCAGTTTAACCCAAGCCGCCCTCATCTCCCTAAGCCACCGTACTTTTTCCCATCCATAGCAAGGTGGCAATAGTTCTTTGACTGCTAATCTGAAGGGTTCGAGTTCCTCCGTTTTCCATAATCTGACCCAGTACAGAAGTGGTCTTAGGTATGCTGTGTCCTTAATGCTATTTAGACCCAGGTCCAGTCTTAGGGGGAGCATCGGCGTGCCCTTCCCCAGTCTGGATATGCGTCTAAGGAAATTATTTTCTTTGGTTTGAAGAGTGTCCATTTGTCTGTGGAATCCCCAAAGTTCTGCTCCATATAGGGCCGCGGCACAAATTTGGGCTTTGTAGATTTCAGAGATGAGGGTCAGAGGAGGACTTATTGCAGTGCTAGCCTTACGTCCTATCACTCCACATCTTTGGCTAATTGTTAGTGCCCCTTTCCTTATAGCTGGATCCCAGCTGCCCTTATCAGATAGTCTAATACCCAAATAATCGTATTCCATTACCCTCTCCAGATGAATTGGATCCATCCTAATGTTTGCTCTAAGCTTCTTATTCGGGGCACTGTATATCATGAGTTTAGTTTTCTTAAGATTTATGTCTAACCTGTAGTCTCTGCAGAAAACACCGAACTGGTTGACCAGATTCTGAATTCCCATGGATGATTTAGATAGAAGGATAGTGTCATCTGCATAAAGTAGGCATGGTACTTTGGTCCCGGCCAGTTTTGGGGAATCATTAGTGCAGTTTGCTAAATACCTAATACAATTATTTATGTATAGAAGAAAAAGGGTGGGGGCCAAAACACACCCCTGCCTGACTCCCCTCTCAATAGCCACTGCTTCTGTTAGGTCACCTTTCTTGCCACTCCTGATTTGAGCATAAGTATTCTCGTGTAGTCGGATAATGAGTTTCAGGAGGCCATGTGGGACACCCATATTAGCTACTTTCAGCCATAGCTGATTTCTGGGGACCAGATCAAACGCGGCTCTAAGGTCAATAAAAACTACGAAAAGGTTACCTCCGCCTACTTCTACAGTCTTCCATTTTAATGTTAAGAATCTTAGCACCTGATCTATGGTACTAACTGCGGGCCTAAACCCTGCTTGCAAATCAGAAATGGCGTTAGTTTCCAGAATCCATTCTTCTAAACGAGACAAAATTTGCTTAGCAAAAAGTTTTTGGAAGTTGTCAAGTAAGGAGATTGGACGGTAGTTAACAGGGTTAGAGGGGTTACCTTTCTTAAAGATGGGAAATATCTCTGCTCCCATCCAGGAGCTCGGGACAGGTGCTCCTGCAGTTACCGCATTGGAAATGAGGTTCAGATATGGGGCCCATATATCTGGGTTTGTCTTGCATAAATCGCCTGGTATTTTATCAAGGCCGGGGGCCTTTCCCCATTTCAGTGAAACGATCGCAGCCTTGGTTTCTGCCAGGGTAAATTCAATTTTGGGACTCTCAGTAATCATGGTATGGGTCAGTTCCCTAGAAGTAACACCAGTAATCCCAGAATATAATCGGGAAAAGTGATCTGTCCACTCTACAGGGAGTATTGAGGCACCAGGCGAACAATTAGGGTCTTCGCTGGCATCAGCCACTATTTTCCAAAATTTCGAGGTGTCGTTTATTTTAGCAGACTCCAAGAGGGAAACCCTTCTAGATTCATCCCATGTCCTACGGGCTCTACTTTGTTCCTGTCTATACTCTTTCCTGGCTTCCCTTATATGGTCTGATTGGCCTCCTCTTAAAGCTCTCAGGAGTTTGTGTTGTGCTTCCCTACATGCGGCATTGAACCACCTTGCGTTACACTTCTTTTTAACTTCTTTTGCAGACTCTTTAGTAAAAAGATTTTTTAGAGAGTTAAAAAATTGCGTGTGTGCTGCTATAAGCACACCGCTATCTTCTATAGGCTGAGATATACGATCCATATGATCAGCCAACTGCCTGAACACAGATGCCA
Organism: Pleurodeles waltl; assembly: GCF_031143425.1. Taxonomy (NCBI): domain Eukaryota; kingdom Metazoa; phylum Chordata; class Amphibia; order Caudata; family Salamandridae; genus Pleurodeles; species Pleurodeles waltl. The sequence goes on from NC_090449.1 coordinate 272,653,107, forward strand.
AGGTGGCTGTGTCGGTGCTCAGGGATTCCCATCTAACATTCCGTCTATTGTTGGTCAATGCAAGCAGTTGTTCGTGGGTCTTGGAACAAGAGACTTCAAGTAGGGGTAATAGGTTCCTAAGAAGTAAAATCAATGGTTCGTGGTCACTTTCCTCATGTTCTACAATGTTCATGTCGACCATATAGCCCCATAGGCGGATATCAAGCAAAATATAGTCTATCTGGCTCTTCTGTGTCCCGTGCCTGAATGTATGGTGAAGATTGGGATCCGAGTGGGAACGCCCATTGCAAGCCCGCAAGCCATGTGCCAGTGTAATATCCACAACCTGGTGTGTTAATCTATTTGTTTTTGGTCTTTTGCTAGATACCAGTTGAGGGATACCCCAGTAGGCGTCTTCATCTTTATATAATTCCTGGGCCAGCGAGTAGGGTTCAAAAGTGACATTAAAATCTCCAGCAATAAGAATAAAGTGAGAAGGTGATTTACAAGAAAGAAAGCTATCCAAAATAGTCAGTGTGTCGGACTCATATTTGCTACCCAGGCTCCTGTAATAAATATTAATTTTTAGAAGTGGTTTCTCGCTGAGGGATGGTATTGATAACCCCATTAAATCAGGGCAGCCTAAGTCGATTATTTCAATCCGACATTTGAAGGAATAACTGAGCCATATAAGCAGCCCACCTGAGGGTCTCCCTGAATTCACCTTAGTTGCTGGGACCCAGTAACTTTTGTAGCCAATTCTGTATTTGGGCTCCAGAGCCCATGTTTCTTGGAAAAGGCATATTTTATGTTTGTCTATGAATTTGCCCCATTCAGGGTTGTTCATTTTATTCTCCAACCCTGCAATATTCCAACTAAGGATGGTATCTAGGCCATCTATTATGTCTTGGGGAGCTTCAACCGCAGGGTTCTCTCTTGCAAATGGGATACCGTGGGGAAGTTTTATACCCTTTTCAGTTGTGTCTATACCAGCCGTATTTGGATTTCCCACTACAGTATTTCCCAGAGTATTTCTTGCCCCGTCTAGATCGGGGGATGACGTGAGCAGTTCAGGTGTCTGAAGTAGTGGTGGATATCCAAGTTTACTGAGGTCTACTAAATCTATGGCTAAGTTAGTCTCCATCGCCTTGCGCTCTTTATTTACACCCCCAGTACAGATTTCAGAACTCTGGGCACAGGAGGAAGGCCAGATGCTAGTTTCCATCTTAGAAGGATCTGGCTGGGCAAGTGTAGGAATTGGCGTAGGGTCTCTGGTGTCTGCAGTGGGGGATTGTTCAACCTCGGGATTACCTTGCCCTATTGCATGAGTTTTATTATTTTTAACTATGGAGTACTTTTTATCCCAATTATTTGGACCTTGTGGCTGAGATGAACTGTGCTTAGTGCTGTCTTTTAGTCAATCAATTTCAGAAAGCAAAAGCGAGAAAGGGCTGGGTCTCGGTTGAGAATCAGTCTGCATCTGTGCCCTAGTGGGACCTCTGGGTGACATTGTTACCCCCTTAATAGCTGGTACAGCTTTGTGAGGGTAAAAAGCCTGGAGCCTGCAAAGTGAGATTACTCCCCCTAGAGGGTTAGAATGACACACATTCAAGGAGAGCTGTTGGACAAGGGAGGGCGCATCGAAGTTAATAACAATACAATCCCCTGTACCGGGGTTTTTGAGTGGAACCACCCAACCCACCCTCCTTACCATTAATATTGAGGGTATCATGTGAAAAGCAAATCTAGCATATCTATGAAGCCAGTGGATGACCTTATTTTTCAGTTCTGTAAATGATTCGGGAATATTAGGCTTAAGCTTAGGAACATTCGTAATAACAAGCACATAAGGGCAAGCTTCCGGTGGTAGGTGTAAAGTTCTCATATTGGTTCCTAGATCCCTATGCATCCGGTCTGCTGGAGAGTTTATATGGACCTTAAGCAGTTTTGTGCCCTTGTTCATGGAAGAAGCAATTTCATCAGTCCGCCTTGGGAGGAGGGAATCTCTCTTTGGGTGCCAAGTTTTAGGGGGGTTGGCCAGTCTAGCAGTAGAAGCCTTCACTGGTTGATGCGAAGAATCAGGGCAAAGTGGTTGAGAGATGTGGGCCATACTTGGTGGTAGAGGAGGGTTACTGGCACTGTTGACTGGAGGGCAAGGGGAAAAATATTGCTGCGAATATTGTGAATCTAATGAGGATGAAGTATTTGGCTGATTAAGTTTGATGAGAACATCAAGTTTCTCCTCAATAGCTGATAGGCGAGTTGTTATAGGGTATAGTTTTTTGGAGAGCTCGTCTTTTATAAAATCTATTATGAAAGCTATGCCTAGGCTGCCGTTGTTAGTAGCTTGGGCAGGTGTACAGTCCTTGGTCCGAGCAGGCACGGCATGATTGGGGGAGTTCAAAACGCGGGCCCGTTTGTTCTTTAGGTTTACCTCCCCTCGTTTCCTTTTGCCCTTTGAGCTATGCTCTGGGGAGGGTGCAGGCCTATCTGGCATAGACTGTGTAATTTCTGAAGGATATTTGACCTTGTCCAGGGGCTCTGCGACGGGCATTCGGGTAGTTTGGATAGTTGGAGGTGGAGTTGGCGGGGCAGGCTGGAGAGCTGGTGGGTGTAAAGGTTGTGGTGGAGTTTTCGACAAAGCCTCCGTTGGTGGGGGGGCAGTCAGACGGCGCTCCACCAGTTCAATTTCTTTTTCTAATGCCCCAACCGCTTTTTGAAGGAAACCATCTAGAGTCTTGTTATTGTCGGCTTTTACCAAAGGCATCCCCCCCTTCCGTCTACCCATCTTGCTTTGATAAGGCACTTAAGTCCAGTCCCAAAGTTTGGCAGTTTATTTCCGTGGGTGCCCTTCCTCTCCTGCTCCCACCTTGTTTTAGCTCTACTGGGGCTTTGTTAAGAAAAACTGAGACACCAGGAGGGCCAGAAGTGCAGCTCACCTATATTAAGAAGGTGTCCGGGTGGGTAAGATATGTTCGTCCACTGGCTGACGGGCGCGGGACGGGCCTGCCCTTGGCCCGGGCTTCGCCCGGGCGCGTCCCGCGAGGCGGGAGCGCTGTCTCTGATTTAAAGGGCTCCTGCCCGTCACGAGGGTTGCCGGGGGTTTTCTCCTCCCCTAAGCGCGTCCCACGAGGCGGGAGCGCTGTCTCCGATTTAAAGGGCTCCTGCCCGTCACGAGGGTTGCCGGGGGTTTTCTCCTCCCCTAAGCGCGTCCCCTCATTACAAGTGGTCCATAATTTAACACATTATCTACCATCCACCTTGGTATTAGCGAGACCGGACTGGGATTATCAAGTATTCCATGTTTTTGTGGAATAACATGTAGGAATCTGTCTCTCTGGCTTGAGTGACATATGTGTCAGTTTCTGACTGCACTACAATACAAATTAAAGAGAGCTTACATTGATAAGAAGGGCAACTTTATTTATCAGGAGAACTTCAACTTTAATGAGGCTAAGGTAAATGACGAAAACCTAAGGGCAGCAGAACATAGCAGGGTAAATTGCTTATCCTCCAATGGTCAAGGACATTATTGACCATGCCAATTCTCGTGCGTCGCTCTCATTCTACTATAGTTCAGTATATATCACGTCTTTTGGTCTGTTACCATTTTGACTTATTCATTTCCTCTTGCTTGTAAATGTTTCTTTCCGTATGTCATCTGTACTATAACAATTAGTGTGTGAGTTAACTTTCAATTAATCCAATAACCATTTTCTTCAAACTAAGACCCTTACTACATTTTTAAGAGTTCTGACTTAGCATCCTTTAGGAGCAAGTTATAATTATAAGTACATGTAGAAAGGGTCATGGAGAGGATTAATTATTTCTTTGATTCCTGGTAGAAAATAATTAAGGCTTCCAATTTTCCATTTTTAGGTCGAGCATGCCAGTGCTTTTCAACCTGTTGTAAGTATTCTGTGGACCTTTCACCATGCCCATCTCACACCCATCACTTTCACTTGTTTGTGAGCTTGCCTTACAAAAATCCCTTGATGTCAGTGGTAAATGCTTTACATTTGTTCCGCCTTGGGGAGGTTTTGTTACCGCTTTGCAGACTGACCCTGTTACATGGATTATTGCACGATTGTCGATATACTACAGCATGGACAAACTACTTTTTCTTTTGTCTCACCACTTTGTGCTCCATGGCGGCCATGGCTCACAGAGCAGAACAGCTCAAACTCCATCAGCAGTATTGAAAGCGAAGGTCACATTGTTCTCACTGTTACCTAATCAGAGTAATTTCTTTGGGCTCTCCCCTTTACGCTCCATAGCTTTCACAAAAACAAATGTAATTGAGAAATGCTTTACATAAAAAAACAAAGAAATCTTCAAAGCGGCTCTCCTGATACAGAGGGAGAGCCAATACTACAATATTCACTGCACTCAACAAACTCACCCGATAATGCTTTGCAGGTGTTGGAAAATGGGTTATTGGTAAGGGCAGGTAGGTACCTACACCTAGCAACAAGCCACTAACCTCCACTTAGGTCCAGTTAGGTCTCAGTAAATTAACCCCAGCTCAACCCTTGGTAGCTTGGCAACGAGCGTCAAGGCTTAACTTAGGAGACAGTGTGTAAAGCATTCAAATATCACAAAACAGTAATTAAATAAAACACAGGAAACAGTTTAAAAATCCAAAACCAATTTATACAAATAGTTTATATTTTTATCTTTAAAATGACACAAAAACGAATAAAATCGGATAAGGGGAACCGGAGATATGAATTTTTAAAGAATGATTATGTTTCTAGCGCTTAGAAACAAAAAGCGCCAATCGGGTCATCTGGTTGCACCTCGACCGGGGCACAGTCAAAGTTTCAGGCCGACCGCGATGGAGCCCTGCTCGGCTACAGGTCGCGGGAGGCCTCGGTTAAAAAGTTACCTTCTGACTTAGTCTTTATTTTGAAGATTTTCTTCAGCGGGACGAACCTGCCAGTCCAATCCGACCTCCTGGAGCCCTTCTCCGGATACGCGATGCTGGATTCCTCGGTGGAGATTTTTACCTTCGGACTTAGTCGTTTTTTCGAGGTGAAAATCCTTCGACCGGGGTAAACCTGGATCTTGATCCGACGTCCATGGAGCCCTTCTCGGATAAGATGGCTAGAAGGTCCCGGTCAACTTTTTACCTTCGGACTTAGTCTCTTTTTCGGAGATTTTTCTTTACCGGGACGAACCACCAAATCAGGCCGGGTCGCGGTTGAGGCAAGCCGGCTAGAATTGCCGCGGCGGGTCGGTCCCTCTATGGAGCGTTTTTACAAAAATTCTCAAATCTTCTCCAAACTTCTGGGGCTTCACCCAGATGTCCTTTTAAGGTTCCTTTGGGGTCCACAGCTCACCCCAAGGGTCCAGAAGTTCTGTGATGGTCCTTGGGGGGTGCGCACTACAACTCCCAGAATGCTCGTGGCACAAACTCCTTCTTGACCACTGGACAGTGGTCAGCTGGTCACTTTCTTCAGGAGTTGGTGCAGGGGACTCTGGATAGCAATTTTTCACCTGTAGCAAACAGGGAGTCCCTCCTTGAACCAGTTGAAGCCAGGCAAAGTCCTTCTTGTGGTGAAGCCCAAGTGTGCAGCTGGTGCAGTCCTTCTGAGTGCAGGTTCCAGTTGCAGGCCAGGGGTCCAGCAGGGCAGTCCTTCTTCTCCTTTAGTTCTTTTCTTGTTGAAATCTGGTGGGGATCTGAGGTGTGGGTGCAGGTCTGCCAGTTTTATCCTTGCTCCTGGGTGAAAAGTAGGGGGGTCCTGGTTCTCCAATCAGGTACAGGGTCGTCCCCCTGTGATGACCACTTCCTGGGAAGTGTGGCAAAAATCCATACCAGAAGGCAACATTCTCTAAAAATCCAACATGGCTGAATCTGATTTTTGGAGGTTACATCTGGCTGAGCCCACCCACTGGTGTGGCTAAAAATCATAAACACACCCCTCTCCTGCCCTCTCCTAATCTAATCAAGGGGGCACCTAATTGTCTGGGGTTGCAGGATGTGGGGGTGTTGCTGGTTGCTCCAAATGTCCTTCTCTGCCTTTGAAGACCAGTTTGGCAGCCCTCCCCCTTCCTGCCTCACCATCTGCTGAGGGGAGATTCTCTCCCACAGGCACATTCCTTTGTGTGAAGCCAGGCCACTTCACACCTCATCAAGACAGCTTGGCTAAGCTGCTGCAGGCTGGCCAATCAGAGCACAGCAGCAAGAACAATGCAGGGCTGAAATTGGCAACTTTTTAGGTAAAGTCTCAAACTTTTTACCTGAACAAGTTATATTAAATCCAACAACTGGAAGTTGTGGGATTTATTACACCAATTAATTTGATACCAAATTCTTGGTATGCAACATTTAAGGAGACTTTAAAATTTAAAATAAAGTCTCCCCATTCTAGCCTATGAAGGCCATTTACTTCAATGAGGGAAAAACGAATTTGGCTGTTTTTACCTGACCAGGGTTTATAAATCTATTTTTATAAAGTCCCTGCTTATAGTTACATGGCACCCAGCCCTAGGGGCACATAGGGCACACCTTAGGGGTGACTTATATGTAAAAATAAGGTAGTTTAAGACTTTGGAACTACTTTTAATTCCAAAGTCGAATTTGCATATAACTTTAATTTAAAAGCAGCCAGCAAGGTAGGCCTGCCTTTAAAATGACACTAGGCACCTCAGCAGTGCACCTAGGTGTGCACCACCTATGCTGTGGTCCCTAAACCTACCTGCCCTACCATATACTAGGGACATATAGGTAGGTTAACTTAGCCAATTATAATTAGCCTAATTTGCATATCCATTTTACACAGAGCACAGGCCCTGGGACTGGTTAGCAGTACCCAGGGCACCATCAGAGTCAGGAAAACACCAGCAAAAAGTGGAAAATTGGGGCAAAATGTTAGGGGGCCTCTGCAATCAGCCCTGTTTTCTCACACAAGCCCCCCCCCAGCCCACACGCCCAGGAGACTCAGCCCAACCCTGGGAGAGTCTTCCTGGCTTATTAGGCAAGGAAGACAGTGAAGAAAACTGGCTGTCCCTTTGCAGGGCCTACTCTGCCTTACATCCTCCTGTCATGGTCACTCCCTCTGGGTAGTGAAGCCATCCCAACAGTGAAAGGACCCATCTCAAACTGAAACTTCCCTCTAGGGGGGTCTTCCTCCTCTCTCTCTGCCAACTTGGGTAGTGAGGTGCCCACCTCCCCTACTCCTAACATTGCTAGAGCAACACCTAGCTTACCCAAAGAGGTCACCCAACACTTGAGCAACCCCACCATGACCAACAGGGTCAGGGGGCCTACTTTGCTATTGGCCCTGGGGTCTACCTCCCAGGCCAGGTACAGTGCTGCCAGGAAGGCTAGCACCCAGTAGAGGCTACTGACAGCTGTCAGTACCCAGAACCACACCCTAAGCTCTCCACTGACAGGTGGCTGAGCTGCTTTAGGGGCCATTGTGGGGTCCTGGCACCTCCCTTGTTGTCTAGAGTGGGGGGCTACCACCTCATGTGGCAGACACCCTCCTTCCACTCTGCCTTCTGTCAGTGCAGGGGCAACACCCTTCTGGACAGCTGCCTGACTACTCAGGACTTCCTTGGGGTCAGGGGAGGCCTCACCAGTGCCAACTCTGGGCTCCCCCCTACTGGGGCAGAAGGCCTTTGGCTCCCTGGAACTCTCTTTAAGAGTGGCCTACCCTTCTTTTTCTTCTTTCCTTTTCTTGGGGACCCCTGTCTCCTAACTGTAGGGACTGACTCCCCAGGACTTTGGTTTGGGGGGGCGCCCTGGGCGACCGCCCCATCTGGGACCAGACCCACCTCTGGGAGGTCATTGCCCAGGATACAATCTAGGGGGAGGTCAGCACTGACTACCACCCTAAACCAGTCAAGGATACCCTCCCTCTCTAGGGGCACTATGGCTACAGGTTTGGAGGTGACCTCCCCTGTGGCTATCCTGACTTTCCTTGTCTCTCCTGGGACATACATGTCTGGGGTCACTAACCGGTCACTCACTATAGTGTGACTGGCACAGGTGTCTCTCAGGCCAGTGGTAGGGATCTCATTCACCTGAATGGGGTGGAAGTGCCTACTTCCACCCTCAGGGATCACCAGCCTACCATCTGGTCCTGTCTCCCAGCTCAATGCTAGGAGGACTTCATCATCTGAGGAGTCCTCCTCCATGGCTACACTGGACAGCCCAGTGCTAACCACCTTCTTTGGACAGGCTGCATCTCCTCTGAAGTGACCTGTCTGCTGACAGTCAAAGCAAGCCCTACTGTCCAAGAGCTTTTTTAACCCTGGGTCTCCCTGTCTCTGCTTGTCAGAGTGGGAGTAGGATTTACTCTCCTCCTTCTTAGGGTTCTGGGGTACAGAGGGAGTCTCTGTGGTGGGCTTACCACCTCCCTCCTTAGGTTTTTGGGGACCTGCCCCCCCCTTCTTGGAGTCTCCCCCCTGGGACTTGACAACCACCCTGGTTCTCAACCACTCATCAGCTGCCTCCCCTAGCTCTCTAGGGTTGGTCTGCTTAGAGTCCACTAGATGCTGGCGTAACCTTTCTTGGGTACAATTGGTCAAGATGTGCTCTCTCATGATCAGATTGTATAACCCCTCATAAGTATTTACTTTGTTACCAATAATCCAGCCCTCTAGTGCCTTAAGTGAGGTGTCTACAAAGTCAACCCAAGACTGGGTACTGACCTTCTGGGTGTCCCTGAACTTCATTCTATACTGCTCTGGGATCAGACCAAACTTCTTGGTTAAGCACCTCTTCATACTAGGGTACAAATCTGCCTCCTCCCCCCTTAAGGTCAGAAGCCTATCCCTCCCTGAGTTGGGGACCAACTCCCACAAAAGGGAACCCCAGTATTGAGGCCTAACCCTTCTCATTTGGAGTGCCCTCTCAAAGGCCTCCAACCACTTGTCTATATCATCCCCCTCTACATAAGCAGGAACCACCCCCTTGGGTAATCTGGGGCAAACTCCCCCACCCATGGACACCTCAACTTCTCTGTCGCTGCCACCATCTCTTTTCTCTTTGCCCACTTTTTCTTTTCTAGGGCCAGCTTCTCTGCTTCCAAAGCTATATATGCAAGCTGGTCCTCCAGCTCTCTTTCTCTGATGGATGGGTTCTCTCCTCCTGAAGGGACCCCCTTCCTACCACTAGCTTTGGGTCTGCCCCTAGTGACTGTATGTACTGAGGACCGTTCTTCCTCATCCTCACTTAGGCTCAGATGCCCTCCCTCCCCTGAGTGGTTAGAGCTAGCATCCTCCCCTGTTTCTCCCTCCTCTGGAGCTTCCCCTGGGTCTACCTCTTGGGCCTCAGCCCATGCTGTCAGGGATTTGATCAGGACTTGCTTCCTGAGGTCAGTGGTTGCAGGCAACCCTCTTTCAGTACACAACCCCCTAAACTGGACTACCGTCAGTGTGGGTAGGCTAGCCAGATCAAGCTCCATGGTTCCCTAGTTTTGTGTCAACAAAAACTTTTTGCAAAAATTGGAAACAAAAATGTAGAAAAAATACAAAAATTCAATAATTGAAATTAATCCAAATTAATAAAAAAAAAAAAAAAAAAAAAAAAAAAAAAAATTTTTTGCACTAGGACAATTTAAAGGATTTTTAATTTGTTTTACTTAAAACTGCAACGTGATACTGAACACAAGTACAGGATCCCACCGCTGCCACCAAAAATGTTGGAAAATGGGTTATTGGTAAGGGCAGGTAGGTACCTACACCTAGCAACAAGCCACTAACCTCCACTTAGGTCCAGTTAGGTCTCAGTAAATTAACCCCAGCTCAACCCTTGGTAGCTTGGCAACGAGCGTCAAGGCTTAACTTAGGAGACAGTGTGTAAAGCATTCAAATATCACAAAACAGTAATTAAATAAAACACAGGAAACAGTTTAAAAATCCAAAACCAATTTATAAAAATAGTTTATATTTTTATCTTTAAAATGACACAAAAACGAATAAAATCGGATAAGGGGAACCGGAGATATGAATTTTTTAAGAATTATTATGTTTCTAGCGCTTAGAAACAAAAAGCGCCAATCGGGTCATCTGGTTGCACCTCGACCGGGGCACAGTCAAAGTTTCAGGCCGACCGCGATGGAGCCCTGCTCGGCTACAGGTCGCGTGAGGCCTCGGTTAAAAAGTTACCTTCTGACTTAGTCTTTATTTTGAAGATTTTCTTCAGCGGGACGAACCTGCCAGTCCAATCCGACCTCCTGGAGCCCTTCTCCGGATACGCGATGCTGGATTCCTCGGTGGAGATTTTTACCTTCGGACTTAGTCGTTTTTTCGAGGTGAAATTCCTTCGACCGGGGTAAACCTGGATCTTGATCCGATGTCCATGGAGCCCTTCTCGGATACGATGGCTGGAAGGTCCCGGTCAACTTTTTACCTTCGGACTTAGTCTCTTTTTCGGAGATTTTTCTATACCGGGACGAACCACCAAATCAGGCCGGGTCGCGGTTGAGGCAAGCCGGCTAGAATTGCTGCGGCGGGTCGGTCCCTCTATGGAGCTTTTTTACAAAAATTCTCAAATCTTCTCCAAACTTCTGGGGCTTCACTCAGATGTCCTTTTAAGGTTCTTTTGGGGTCCACAGCTCACCCCAAGGGTCCAGAAGTTTTGTGATGGTCCTTGAGGGGTGCGGACTACAACTCCCAGAATGCTCCTGGTGCAAACTCCTTTTTGACCACTGGACAGTGGTCAGCTGGTCACTTTCTTCAGGAGTTGGTGCAGGGGACTCTGGATAGCAATTTTTCACCTGTAGCAAACAGGGAGTCCCTCCTTGAACCAGTTGAAGCCAGGCAAAGTCCTTCTTGTGGTGAAGCCCAAGTGTGCAGCTGGTGCAGTCCTTCTGAGTGCAGGTTCCAGGTGCAGGCCAGGGGTCCAGCAGGGCAGTCCTTCTTCTCCTTTAGTTCTTTTCTTGTTAAATCTGGTGGGGATCTGAGGTGTGGGTGCAGGTCTGCCAGTTTTATCCTTGCTCCTGGGTGAAAAGCAGGGGGGTCCTGGTTCTCCAATCAGGTACAGGGTCGTCCCCCTGTGATGACCACTTCCTGGGAAGTGTGGCAAAAATCCATCCCAGAAGGCAACATTCTCTAAAAATCCAACATGGCTGAATCTGATTTTTGGAGATTTACATCTGGCTGAGCCCACCCACTGGTGTGGCTAAAAATCATAAACACACCCCTCTCCTGCCCTCTCCTAATCTAATCAAGGGGGCACCTAGTTGTCTGGGGTTGCAGGATGTGGGGGTGTTGCTGGTTGCTCCAAATGTCCTTCTCTGCCTTTGAAGACCAGTTTGGCAGCCCTCCCCCTTCCTGCCTCACCATCTGCTGAGGGGAGATTCTCTCCCACAGGCACATTCCTTTGTGTGAAGCCAGGCCACTTCACACCTCATCAAGACAGCTTGGCTAAGCTGCTGCAGGCTGGCCAATCAGAGCACAGCAGCAAAAACAATGCAGGGCTGAAATTGGCAACTTTGTAGGTAAAGTCTAAAACTTTTTACCTGAACAAGTTATATTAAATCCAACAACTGGAAGTTGTGGGATTTATTACAACAATTAATTTGATACCAAATTCTTGGTATGCAACATTTCAGGAGACTTTAAAATTTAAAATAAAGTCTCCCCATTCTAGCCAATGAAGGCCATTTACTTCAATGAGGGAAAAACAAATTTTGCTGTTTTTACCTCACCAGGGTTTATAAATCTATTTTTATAAAGTCCCTGCTTATAGTTACATGGCACCCAGCCCTAGGGGCACATAGGGCACACCTTAGGGGTGACTTATATGTAAAAATAAGGTAGTTTAAGACTTTGGAACTACTTTTAATTCCAAAGTCGAATTTGCATATAACTTTAATTTAAAAGCAGCCAGCAAGGCAGGCCTGACTTTAAAATGACACTGGGCACCTCAGCAGTGCACCTAGGTGTGCACCACCTATGCTGTGGTCCCTAAACCTACCTGCCCTACCATATACTAGGGACATATAGGTAGGTTAACTTAGCCAATTATAATTAGCCTAATTTGCATATCCATTTTACACAGAGCACAGGCCCTGGGACTGGTTAGCAGTACCCAGGGCACCATCAGAGTCAGGAAAACACCAGCAAAAAGTGGAAAATGGGGGCAAAAAGTTAGGGGGCCTCTGCAATCAGCCCTGTTTTCTCACAGCAGGTCATTACTTTTAGAAAACATTTTTGCTCATAACTCAGTCTGTGATGGTACTAGGACAATGGGGGCACCACCAAAATGTTCACAACAATGTGCTCTTTCTCTCTACATCATATCTGGGCCACCTCACTAGGTTGGTGGGGCCCCAAAATTAATAACCCCTCCAACCTTTGTGTCTTTTTAAGCTTTCTTATGGCTGGAATTTTTGTTGGGAATAGATTGTATTTAAGGGTCTTGTTTGTAATATCATTGTTAAAGGCTTGTTAGCTCAGAAAATGTGTAAAGCACTATGCTCTATAGGGGCAAAATATATGGCTACACTGTATTACTTTTAGCCATTCTCTTTTTATCTGGTTATGCTCTCTAAGGACTAACTGTATGGTTACATGTAACATGATTATGTTTGTTACAAATGCTATTGTCATCGTGGTGTTCTCTAGGGGCTGTTCTAAGCATTACAGTCAACATATTGACATAGTAAAGTATTCATGGCACTGAAATTCGCCCCATAATGCTTTGCAAGACATTACTTTTACAAAACATTTTTGTTCGTAACTCAGCTTGTTTTGGTCCTAAGACCCTGGGACCACCTTCAAAACATTTACCACAATGTGCTCTTTCTGTCTACATTATCTCTAGGTCCCCACACTAGGTTAGTGGGAACCCAAAATAATAACCCCTCTCACCATTCCGTGTATTTTAAAGTTCTTCCATGGCTGGAATATTTGTTTTGCAGTTGGCAGTAGTTGTGCTTTAAAGGGCCTTGTTTGTGATATCATTCTAGTAGGCCTTCTCTCTTTCGAAATATGTAACGCACTATATTTTCTAGGGGTTAAGTATGTTGTTACTCTGCATTACTTTCTCCTATTTTCTTTTCATGTGGTTATGCCCTCTAGGGGCTAACTGTATGATTATATTGCAATGTTTTTTGCAAGTGCTATTTTTATTGCGGTGTTCTCTAGGGGCTGTTCTTAACATTATAGTCGACATACTACTACAATATTCGCAGGTACGAAAACTCTCCCCATGGTGCTTTGCAGGGCATTACTTTTGCAAAACATTTTTGTTCAGAACTCAGCCAGTGGTGGTACTAGTAAAATGGGTCCACCTTCAAAACGTTCACCACAATGTGCTCTTTCTGTGTACATCATATCGGGTCCCCACACTATATTAATGGGAACCCCAAAATAATAACCCCTCCCACCATTCAGTGTCTTTTTAAGAACTTTCATGGTTGTAATTTTTGTTTTGTGGTTGGGAATAGTTTGTGTTTTAAAGGCTTTGTTTGTAATTTTATTGCAGCAGGCCTGCTAATCCTAAAAATATGTAATGCGCCATCTCCTCTAGGAGCTAAATATATGGACACACTGTATCATTTTCTGACATTTTCTTTTCATGAGGTAATGTTCTTTAGGGGCTAGCTATATCGTTACATGACTATGGTGGTCATTCCAACATCGGCGGTAAAAGCCTCTTACCGCTGTCAGAAGACCGCCACCATACCGCCGTGGCCGCAGTAAACCGCCACGGTCATTCTGACCCACAACACGGAAACCGCCAAAATAGCGACACCCACAGAAGTCCGCCACACCAAAGGTCAGCGATGAACTGGCGAAAACAAAACCAACACCGTCACGCCAACAGAAATCCGCCCACACTATCACGACCCACGAATCCACGTGGCGGTCTTTCAAACGCGGTATTCCATTGGCGGTACACACCGCCGCGCTCAGAATACACACAAACCTACAAAACCCAGCCACATTGGACAAATCGAAATACACACACCTGATACACATACACACACTACTCCCACACACCCAATTAAATATAAAACACACACCCACATCACACACAAACCCCTACAACCAAAAATTAGGAACGAGGCACAGAGAGAGACACCACCATCTACAAACTAGCAACCACAGGCACACATTACCATCACCCACATTACTTCAACGCACCGCACACAACACACCACTAAATATCACCCCACACATCACAACACACACCACCCCACACATCACCCACACCACCCCATGGCTCCGCAAAGACACCCCAGGTTTTCGGAGGAGGAACTCAGGGTCATGGTGGAGGAAATCATTAGGGTAGAGCCCAGCTATTCGGATCACAGGTCCAGCAGACATCCATTGCCAGGAAGATGGAGCTATGGAGCAGAATAGTGGACAGGGTCAACGCTGTGGGACAGCACCCAAGAAATCGGGATGACATCAGGAAGAAGTGGGACGACCTACGGGGGAAGGTGCGTTCCGTGGTATCCAGACACCGCATTGCAGTGCAGAGGACTGGCGGCGGACCCCCACCTCCTCACCCAGAATTTACAACATGGGAGGAGCAGGTCTTGGCGATCCTGAGGGCCTCGGCGGAGTATCTGGAGGAATGGACTCTGGTAAGTCACATCTTCACTACTTCATCCCCCCCACCCCACCTGCATGCCAATACATACCCCCACCCTCACCCTCACCCCCATCACTCCTACTCCTTGCAAATGTCTCACCATCACAACCCACCCATCCCAACACCAAGCCCTGCATGCGACCACAAAGCATGGACACCCATCACCAAAGCATGCCCACTGCACATACCCATCCCCCCCCCCAAAGCCCTGTCACAAAAGCCCCCACACAGGAATGCAAGCACTGGGGGACACGGGCAGCCACCCATTGCACACCATGACACACACAGATGCAATAATCATGCCTTTATACCCCTGCAGGACCCCAACGCAACGTCACCGCGCAGGAGGGTCCACAAATGTCCACCCCACCCCCAGAAGAGGCCCACAGCGATGACAGCAGCTCTGTCGACCTGGATCAAGATGACCAGCCCGGCCCATCGGGGACCTCGGGACAGTCGGTTCCCCTCAGACAGCCACAGGCCACAGCAGACCTTCCCCCCTCTGGGAACACCATCACAGCACCCACCCAGCGGGCCCATACCTCTGTCCCCAGGACACTTCAAGCAGCGGTGTGTCCACCACCACAGGGCACCCAGGTTAACCCACCACCCCAACAACAACATGGACCTGGGGGCAGTGGCAGTGGGCACACGGTCCAGGGGACAGAGGCCCAGGGAAACAGGGCAACTGGGAGGGCTGCTTTGCGACGGGGGGGGGACAGGCCCAGGGAACCCACTCTCCACGAGGCCCTCACCACCATCATGGGAGCATACTACCGCTCCCAGGAGACGATGGCGACGGTACTGGCCAGGTGTCAGGAGACCCAGCGCCTGCAGGAGGAACAGTATTTGGGGTTCAGGGAGAAACTAAGAACCATCAGTTCCGCCCTGGGCACCATCGTAGGGGTGCTGAATGTGATAGCCACCTCATTGCAGCCCACCGTGCCACCACAAAGGGCCCCTGACACTAGCATGGACCAAGAACTGCCTACCACCTCCGCCGGCGCTAGTGGACAGGAGGCCCCGCCACAGGACCAACAGGCCACCAGCACCCCACCCCCGGCAGAAGGAGAACCACCCCGCAAGCGGTCCCTGAGATCCAGGAAGAAGACAGAGTAAGATGCCAAGACCCCCGCCAGCAAAGGATACCACCCTGATTGTCATCCCACTGTCCCACATTGTCACCCTGTCCATCCTTAAACTGCCCCAGCTCCACTTTCCACAGGCATCTGGACAATGCACCTGTGATCCCAATAGTCTGGACTCTGCCATGGACATTCCTCCACCATCCCCCCTCACAAATTTGCAACCACCCCACAATATAGAGCACTCAAATAAACACAGATATTGCACAAAAAACTCAGGAGTCTGGCTGTGATTTTGAACAAATGTATCAGACATTACCGTGCCAAAATGCTTATTTACATTGTGATGCCAACATACCAATGTCACACAGCTGTAGTCCATGGGTAAACAAAGCAGATGTCACACACTGGGGGCCACTTATCTGAAATCGCAAAGGAAAGTGACAACTCAGTTACCATACACTGTGTGAAAACGACAGACAGGAGAGAGGTAGTAGTGGTTAAATACAAGTAGTAGGCAGCTATGTATTCTTACCTGTCTGTCATTGGAAATACTGCTGTATAACTGTGTTCCTGTTGTCTATGTCATCCTCTTCTGCTTCCTCCTCTTCACTCTCCACAGGCTCCACAGCTGCTACAACACCACCATCTGGACCATCCTCCTGCAGAAAAGGCACCCGGCGACGCAAAGCCAGGTTGTGAAGCATGCAGCAGGCCACGATGATCTGGCACACCTTCTTTGGTGAGTAGAATAGGGATCTACCTGTCATATGGAGGCAGCGGAACCTGGCCTTCAGGAGGCCGAAGGTCCGCACGATCAACCTCCTAGTTCGCCCATGGGCCTCATTGTAGCGTTCCTCTGCCCTTGTCCTGGGATTCCTCACTGGGGTCAGTAGCCATGACAGGTTGGGGTATCCAGAGTCACCAATTAGCCACACAGGGTGCCTCTGGAGTTGCTCCATCACGTAGGGGATGCTGCTATTCCGCATGATATACGCGTCATGCACTGAGCCAGGGAACTTGGCATTAACATGGGAGATATACTGGTCTGCCAAACACACCATCTGGACATTCATCGAATGATAACTCCTCCGGTTTCTTTACACCTGTTCACTCCTGTGGGGGGGGACCAAAGCCACATGGGTCCCATCAATGGCACCTATATGTCCAAGGGCATAGAAATCACCCTTCACTGTAGGCAAATCCACCACCTCAGGGAAAACGATGTAGCTCCGCATGTGTTTCAGCAGGACAGACAACACTCTGGACAACACCTTGGAAAACATAGCCTGGGACATCCCTGATGATATGGCCACTGTTGTTTGAAAGGACCCACTTGCTAGGAAATGGAGCACTGACAGCACCTGCACTTGAGGGGGGATTCCTGTGGGTTGGCGGATAGGTGACATCAGGTCTGGCTCCAGCTGGGCACACAGTTCCAGGATTGTGGCACGGTCAAGCCTGTAGGTCAGTATGACATGTCTCTCTTCCATTGTCGACAGGTCCACCAGAGGTCTGTACACCGGAGGATGCCGCCATCTCCTCACATGTCCCAGCGGACGAGGCCTATGAAGGACAACAGCGAGCACAGAGTCAAACATCCCAGAGGTACGTAACTACAGCTTGCACAGAACACGATTCTTAATCCATAGAATGGCTTGTATGAGTGTTGAGGCAAGGCCTAGGTATGTGTGACGCAGTTAAAATATTAAGGCATGTGGGCCCCTGAAATGGCGGCTGCCTGACCTGTGAAGTGTGACAATGGGATGTGAGGTAACTGCGCTGGCGTCGTACACCGTGGCGGTAGGCGGTCGAAGACCGCGGCGCAATGCTGCATTGGTTAACATAGAACCCTATGGGTCCCAGGAGCCAATGACGATGTGCGCCGGCGGTCGCGGTACGCACCGTCACAGACGTGACCGCCATTTTCTATCTGCTTAATCAATCGATACCTAATATTCGACAGGAGAGGACCTACACTGCAAGTGCTGCTGTGACCTCGGTCTGGAAGAGACAATGGCTCAAGCGACTGGGGAAAGGGCCCCCGCCTTCACCACTGAGGAATTGGAGAAACTAGTGGATGGGGTCCTCCCCCAGTACGCGCAACTCTACGGTCCTCCAGACAAACAGGTAAATACACTGGGAGCATGCTGTATGGGCTATGCCTGTGTGGAGTGGGGTGGATGAAAGTTGGGGGGGGGGAGATTGAGGCGTGCATGAAACGATGGTGATTGCATGTGCCACGTGGCAAGGGTAGGGATGGGGGCCACTCACATTGACGGTGCAGAAGGTAATTACTTCTCTTCTCCCTCCGTACTTTTCATATAGGTCAGCGCCCACCAGAAGGTAGATATTTGGCGTGCCATCGCCAAGGACGTCGGGACCCTGGGGGACCACCGCAGACGGGGCACCCACTGCCGGAAGAGATGGGAGGACATCCGCCGCTGGAGCAGGAAGACGGCAGAGGCTCAGCTGGGGATGGCCTCCCAACGTGGGAGGGGTGCCAGTCGGACTTTGACCCCCCTGATGTCCCGGATCCTGGCGGTGGCCTACCCCGAATTGGATGGGCGCGTGAGGGCATCACAGCAGTCACAAGGGGGTGAGTATACTCTCATTCTGCTGACTTTGCGCGCAGTGGAGGTGTCTTGGTGGGGGAGGAGGGCTGTGGGTCTCCCTAGGCCAGGGCGAATTCTGTAGGCTAGGCCCCTTCGTAAGGCATGGCCCTGTGCCCCCGCCCCCCACCTCTGTAGGGTGCCAAGTACAGGAGATCATGGCCCTGTGTCATCTATGTTTGCGGATGTTGTCCATAGGCTTGTAGGCCATGTCCCAGGGATTGAGTAGTCGACCCCAAGTGCGCGGCGTAGTGCAGGGGGCTTCTGTGTCTGTCCTGTCCGCCAACGGTGTCGCCAATGCATGCACTCAACATGTCTTTATTTGGTTTCCCCCCCCCCTTTTTTGTGGTCTTCCTGTTCATGTGTGCATTAGCATCATCAGACGGAGGAGAAGTGGCACCGGAGCACGAGGGAGCTGCATCCCACATGGCCATGGAGGGCCACACCACGGAGTCTGAGTTCACCAGTGGGACGGAGAGCGAGGGGAGCTCCACAACGGGGACTCGGGCCGACAACAGTGACACCGACTCGTCCTCTGAAGGGAGCTCCCTTGTGGTGGCGGCAACATCTGTGGCCACCCCAACAACAGGTACAGCCGCCACCCCCCGCACCAGCACCACCCTCCCAGCAGCCCCTCAGCATTTGTTCCGTGCCCGCACACCCAGGAAGGTGGGCATCTCCTTCGCCCCAGGCACCTCAGGCCCTGCCCCAGTCACCCCTGCTGCCCTCAGTGAGGAGGTCATTGACCTCCTGAGGGCGCTCACTGTTGGGCAGTCTACCATTTTAAATGCGATCCAGGGTGTAGAAAGGGAAGTGCACCAGAGCAATGCATACCTGGAGGGCATTCATTCTGGTCAGGCGGCCCTTCAGCGATCGTTCCAGACTCTGGCCTCAGCACTGATGGCAGCCATTGTCCCTGTGTCTAGCCTCCCCCCTCCAACTTCCTCCACCCATTCCCTATCACCTGTACCTCTGCCTATCCCAGGGACACCATCAGACCAGCCTGCACACACCTCAACACCCAAGGGGGGCTCAGCCAGACATAAGCACCACACATCCCACAGGCAGTCACACAAGCATCATACCCATGCAGACATAGCAACAGCCACTGCCTCCACTGTGTCCCCTTCCTCCACGTCTCCCTCCTCCCTCCCTGTCACCTCTACATTCACACCTGCATGCACACCATCTTCAGCCACTACGTCCCTCAGCAGCACAGACACCAGAACACCCCGCACACGTGCAGTCACCACCCCCACTGCCATTTACACGTCCCCTGTGTCCTCTCCCAGTGTGTCTGTGACGCCCCCTCCCAACATACACAAACGCAGGCAGCCACCCACCCAACAGCCATCCACCTCACGACAGCCTCCAGCCCAAGCACCAGCACCCAAACCCACAAAACATACACCTCATACAACTACTACCTCTTCCTCCACTCCCATAACCACTACACCTACCCATCCCACTGCTCCCAAAAAGTTCTTCCTGTCGAAACTCAACCTCTTCCCACCAACTCCCCCACCCCGTCCATGTCATATGACTCGATTGAGCACCTCAGCCCCCACAAAACCGGGCCCTGCCATCAAGGTCTGCCAGGGACAGTGGAGTGCCCCACCCACCAGGGCAGCCAGTTTGGTCCGGAGCCAAGGCACGGCCAGCCCACCCCCGGAGAAACACCCGAAGATAGGCAGCGGCCGGCGGGAGAGGCAGATGACATCAGGCACCAAAATCCCGACCAGGCCTCCACCAGGGAGTGTGGAGACAGCTGCCACACCGGGCAAGGTGGGGAAGGGCCACAGGCGAACTGGGAAGGCTGGGAAGGGCAGCACGGCCGACACCACCGCCATCAGCCCAGCTGCCCAGGAGTGGCCCACCAGCCCCATCCCATGTGGGCAGGACCCCACCAACAGGCCCGGCCCAGCTGCCCATGAGGACACCGCCAGCCACAAGTCAGGTGGGAAATGAGCACCCCGCCATGGCCGGGGCCGCTGACCTGCCCACTTCCATCTCAAGCACCGCTGAACTGGGCTCTCCATCTCAAGCACCGCTGAACCGGGCACCGCCGTCTCAAGCACCGCTGAACCGGGCACCGCCGTCTCATGCACCGCTGAACTGGGCACTCCAACTCAAGCACCGCTGAACTGGGCCCTTCATCTCAAGCACCGCTGAACCGGGCACCGCCGTCTCATGCACCGCTGAACTGGGCTCTCCATCTCAAGCACCGCTGAACCGGGCACCGCCGTCTCATGCACCGCTGAACTGGGCACTCCAAGTCAAGCACCGCTGACTGGGCCCTTCATCTCAAGCACCGCTGAACCGGGCACCGCCGTCTCATGCACCGCTGACCCGGGCACCACCGTCTCAAGCACCGCTGGCCCATGAGCGGCAGGGACTGGGCCGCATCTGTGTCGGGCAGGCCTGTACGAAGCACTCTGGCCACCAGGGCCCCTCCAGAAGCAGTGGAGACATGCATCCACTACCTCTGTCCTGCACAGGATGAAGCACTCTGGGCAGCAGGCCCCCTCCAGAACCAGTGGAAGAAGGCATCCATTACCTCTGTCCTGCACAGGATGAGGCACTCTGGGCACCAGGCCCCCTCCAGAACCAGTGGAGACTGTCATCGACTTGAGAGACTGTGGCTTTGCACTCCTCAGGATTGAGCAGTAGGCAGCCCACCCACTGTATAGACTTGTGAGACTGTGGCTTGGCACTCCCCAGGATTGAGCAGTGGGCAGCCCACCCACTGTATAGACTTGTGAGACTGTGGCTTTGCACTCCCCAGGATTGAACAGTGGGCATGGAGGCCCTTCGTGGATCTGGCGTCGTGCACTCATCCGGCTGAGGTGCTCCCCCTTCCCTTCCCCCTGAGGTGCCTGTAGTTTTGCCATCTGATGCCCCTGCAGTGTTCTCTCCGTTGGATTCAGGTATCCTGTGTGGGCTTTGCCCATGTGATTTGGGCCGAGTGGTCCACGGACAATGCCTGCTACAATGCTCAGACTTGTACATTACTGTATTTATTATTGTGTTTTGGTGTAAATATTTAAATAGGTAGTTTTTTGATATATGCAAATGTTTCAAACTAATTCCTTTTGTCTTTGCATTCTTCCAGGGGGTTTGGGGGGTGTAACTGTGATGTTTTGCTATGCAGTGTGTGTTGTAGTGGGTGAGGGTGGGGGTGGGTGTGTCGCGTATGTGTGTCCCCGTAATTTTTTGCCTCCCCTGTGTCGTAGGTGCAGTACTCACCGTTGTCTTCTGCACCGGCGTTCGTACTCCTGGTACAGGAGCAGGAATACTATCGCTGGGAGTATGTGAAGTTCCGGTTCCATGCTGTCCTGGCTCCTCGTGGGGTGTATTGAGGTGCGCGTTTTCCCTTCGGTATAGCGGTTTCCGCCGTATTTTTATCTGCGGTGCTACCGCCCCGGAAAAGGTGGCAGATTGGTGGGTTGTGATACTGTGGGCGGTACATTGACTCCCACCTGTCTGTTGGCGGTGACCGGCGCGCTGTTTGTTCATTCCGCCGTGGCGGTCGGTGTGTTAAAGTGGCGGCCTCTGTTGGCGGTTAGCGCCACGGTCGGAATGCCATTTTTTTTGCCGCCAGCCTGTTGGCGGTTTAGCCGCTGCTTTCACGCTGACCGCCAGGGTTGGAATGACCACCTATGTTTCTTAGAAATGTTATTTTTATTGTGGTGTTCTCTAGGGGCTGTTCTGAGCATTACAGTCGAATGCCAAAATATTATTTCTGATAAAGGTTTTTATTGGGTTTACATGATAATTGTATATGTTTGGTTAATCTCTCCTTATTGCAATTTTGACCATGATTCAGGGCAAATCGACAGCCATATTGTACTATGAACACTCTTGATATGTTTGTGTGACCCTGTAAGTTTATTTCTCTCATTACTCCTCCATTGTTGTCTTGTGTCTATTTTTGGGGATTTATGTTGGCCAGCCAACAACTCTGATGGTTGGGCGGTGAAAGTGGTATTCTATTGGAATTACCATGGCAGATTCAAATTAGAATGATAAATGGCAACATTTTCATTTTTGGCTGCAGATAGAGGAGGAAAGTAAATGGAAGTATGTTAGTTATATGCAGGGCAACTGGAATTGTGTGGCAGGAAAGGACCAAATTATGAGGCAGGGTTGATCAATTTCTGTGGCAAGAAAAGCCCAGTTATGAATCTGAAACACCAATAGCTATAACTCAAGCAAATGGGAGACCTATTGCACTGCAAATGGTTGTTACAGATAAATACAGACATAAAACAGTGCATTTCCCGTCCATATTTATTTAAAAAAAGTAGAAAAATACTGAGAATCTGGCTTCTTTTGATTAACTTTATAGCTGTCATTCATGAATACCATGTCAATAACTGTGCAGATCTACAGCATGGAGAGATAAAAAACACAACGTGAAATTTCAATAAATGACTTCGCTCCTCAACATATATTTGTGCTATAATGCTATTTTCGTGGTTGTAATTAGTTAATATGTTAGGCTGCATAAAATGTTAAAACCACACAGGCATAATGAATACGCATTTATTGGTTAAATACATTTGAAAATATCCAAACCACAACTTCAATTATTTTCAAATTACAAAATAAATATAGATAAAAATGGATAAAATGGCTATAAAATAAATATGGATGAACAGAGACGTCAATGTTTAAAAAACTAAGGGGGTCATTACAACCCTGGCGGACGGTGTTAAAGGTGCGGCTATACCGCAAACAGGCCGGCGGACAAAAAAAGGGAATTATGACCCTGGCGGAAACCGCCAACAAAGACAACGAATTTAACACACCGCCCGCCACAGCGGTACAGACAAGCAGCACGGCGGACACCGCCAACAGACAGGCGGAAGCCAATGTACCGCCCACACTATTACAACCTACCAATCTGCCACCTTTTCCAGGGCGGATTCACCGTGGATAAAAACACGGCGGAAACAGTTACTGCAATGGGAAAACGCTCACCTCAACACATCCCACGAGGAACCAGGACTCCATGGAGCCCGAATTACACATTCTACCGGCCCTTGTATTCCTACTCATCTGCGAAGACCAACGCCGGCGCGGGCGAAGACAACGGTGAGTACTGCACCTAAGACATAGTGGAGGGGGAGGCAAAAGTTAGGGACACACACACGAAACACCCCCACCCTCGCATATTACAACACACACACCAATGCATGTACAAAAATCACAGTAACAACCCACAATCCCCCCGGAAGAATGCAAAGACAAAACAAAATCAGTTCAAACATTGTAATGTATCAATACACATGTGTCAAAAATATACAGATATATTATAAAATCAGTCAGAAATATATACATTACGAGAAGTAGTGCAGATATGCACATATCAATGTCCATGCACCACTAGTCCAAAAATGCATGGGCGAGGCCCACAGTAGATACCTGTCCACAATCGGAGAGAACACTGCCGGGGCATCAGATAGAAATACTACAGGCACCTCAGGGGGAAGGGAAGGGGGGCACCTCAGCCGGATGAGTGCAAAGCCAGATCCACGACGGGGCTCCATGCCCATTGATGTATCCTGGGGAGTGCAAACCCACAGTCTCTCAAGTCTCTACAGTGGGTGGGTTGCCCACTGTACCATCCTGTTGAGTGCAAAGCCACAGTCTCTCAAGTCCCTACAGTGGGTGGGTTGCCCACTGTTACATCCTGGGGAGTGCAAAGCCACAGTCTCTCAAGTCTCTACAGTGGGTGGGTTGCCCACTGTTACATCCTGGGGAGTGCAAAGCCACAGTCTCTCAAGTCTCTACAGTGGGTGGGTTGCCCACTGGACCATCCTGGGGAGTGCACAGCCACAATTTCACAAGTAGATGACAGCCGCCACTTGCTCTGGAGGGGGACTGGTGCCCAGACTGGATTAGTCTCCCCGTGAAAGTTCCTGTCCCGTCACTGTCCCAGCTGCACATGGGATAACGATGCTTGATGTGGCGGTCTTTTCATTCTTCCCCGTGCATGCCCTGTTCAGCGGTGCTTTGCCATGGCGGTTCTGGACTGTTCAGCGGTGCTTTGACATGGCGGTTCTGGACTGTTCAGCGGTGCTTTGCCATGGCGGTCCCTGGACTGTTCAGCGGTGCTTTGCCATGGCGGTTCCTGGACTGTTCTGCGGTGCTTTGACATGGCGGTTCTGGACTGTTCAGCGGTGCTTTGGCATGGCGGTTCTTGACTGCTCAGCGGTGCTTTAACATGGCGGTCTCTGGAACGGGCATTGGTGTGTGGCATGACGTTCCCTGGACTGGGCATTGGTGTGTGGCATGAAGTTCCCTCATAGCCCAGCGGGGCTGTGGCAGCCGTGGCCCTCCTGGGCACTGACTCCGGCAGTGGCGGTGGTCTCCTGACCAGTGACAATACTTGGGCCCTCCTGGGCACTGACTCCGGTGGTGTCGGTGGTCTCCTGACCAGTGACGATACTTGGGCCCTCCTGGGCACTGACTTCGGCGGTGGCGGTGGTCTCCTGACCAGTGACGATACTTGGGCCCTCCTGGGCACTGACTCCGGCAGTGCCGGTGGTCTCCTGACCAGTGACTATACTTGGGCCCTCCTAGGCACTGACTCCGGTGGTGGCGGTGGTCTCCTGACCAGTGACGATACTTGGGCCCTCCTGGGCAATGACTCTGGCGGTGGCGGTGGTCTCCTGACCAGTGACGATACTTGGGCCCTCCTGGGCAACGACTCAGGCGGTGGTCTCCTGACCAGTGACGATACTTGGGCCCTCCTGGGCGATGACTCTGGTAGTGGTCTCCTGACCAGTGACGATACTTGGGCCTTCCTGGGCACTGACTCCGGCGGTGGTCTCCTGACCAGTGACGATACTTGGGCCCTCCTGGGCAATGACTCTGGCGGTGGGCTCCTGACCAGTGACGATACTTGGGCCCTCCTGGGCAATGACTCTGGCGGTGGTCTCCGGACCAGTGACGACGGTGCTGGCGGTGGTGTCTCGACCGCCGGGAAGGATGCCGCCCTTCTCTGCTGTGATACTCACAACAGGCTGTGCAGACTTCCTCTGGCCCTTCCCCACCTTTGGAGGAGTCACAGCTGACTCTGCAATCCCCTTGGGATCCCTGTGAGTTGTTTTCCCTCCAGGAGTCTTCACAGGGTCCCGTCGGCCACTTTCCAATTTCAGAGCCTTTACACGGGGTGGGCTGCCAGTGCCTTGGCTCCGGGTCATACTGCCTGCCCTGGTGGCCGGTGCACTCCACACACCTTGAACAGGCACCACTGGTATTGGAGGCTTTTTGGCTGAGGCGCTATGACGGGACTGATGAATTGGAGGGGGCGGTGGGGGCAAAAAGGTCAACTTTACAGAGGGACAGTTTCTGACGACCACTGGGATGGGTAGTTGGAGGGGGCCTGGGAGTGGAGGAAGAGGAGGTGGTTGTAGGAGGTGTCACTTCAGGTGTTTTGGGTGCAGATGCAGGTACTGGAGGCTGTCGTGAGGTGGATGGATGTTGGGTGTGTGGGTGCTCACGTTTGTGTACTTTTGGAGGGGGCGTCACAGACACACTGGGAGAAGACACATGGGACGTGTAAATGGTAGTGGAGGTGGTGAGTGCAGGTGAGCGGGAAGTGGTGCTGGGTGTTCTGTTGCGAGTCCTGGTGCCTGTAGATGTAGTGCATGCAGGTGAGAGTGTAGACGAGACTGGGAGGGAGGAGGGAGAAGAGGAGGAGGGGGACACAGTGGAGGCAGTGGATGTTGCTGTGTCTGTATGTGTGTGATGCTTGCATGAGTGCCTGTGGGTTGTGTGGTGCCTATGTTTGCTTGAGCTTCCCTTGTGTGTTGACTTGTGTGCATGCTAGTCTGTAGGTGTGCTTGGGATGGGCTGGGGTACAGGGGATTGGGTCTGGGTGGAGGAGGTTGGAGGGGGGAGGCTAGACACAGGGACAATGACTGCCATCAGTGCTGAGGCCAGAGTTTGCAGGGTTCGCTGAAGGGCAGCCTGACCAGAATGAATGCCCTCCAGGAATGAATTACCGTGTTGCAACTCTCTTTCTACACCCTGGATGGAATTCACAATGGTAGACTGCCCAACAGTGAGTGACCTGAGGAGGTCAATGGCCTCCTCATTGAGGGCAGCAGGGGTGACTGGGGCAGGGCCTGAGGTGCCTGGGGCAAAGGTGATGCCCACCCTCCTGGGTGAGCGGGCACGGGGCGAACGCTGAGGGGCTGCTGAGAGGGCGGTGCTGGTAGGGGAGGTGGCGGCTGTACCTGTAGAAGTGGGGCGCACAGATAGTGCAGCCACCACAAGGGAGCTCCCATCGGCAGACGAGTCCGTGTCGCTGCTTGGTGATCCGGTGGCCGACGTGAAGCTCCCCTCGCCCTCCGTCCCACTGGTGCATTCTGAGTCCGTGGTGTGGCCCACCATGGCCATGTGGGATGCAGCTCCTTCGTGCTCCGGTGCCACTGTACCTCCGCCTGATGATGCTGATGGACAAAAGAACAGCGAAAGCACAAAAAGGGGGGGAAGACAGAAGAAGAACAGGTTGAGTGCATGGCATACCGCTACCGTTGGCGGACAAGACAGACACAGCAGCCCCCTGCACTACGCCGTGCTCCTGGCCTCTGCAGGTGCAATTCCTGGGATCTGGCCTACATGGCTATGGTGGACAACTGCACACATGGATGCCACAGGGGCATATATACCTGTACTTGGCACTATACTGCGGTGGTGTACAGTGCCACATGGGCTGCATTACAGAGGGGCCTAGTCTACGTATTTCTGCCTGGCCTAGGTACACCCACAGGCCTCCTCCCCCACCCAGACCCCTCCACTGCACGCAAAGTCAGCTGAATGAGAGTGTACTCACCCCCTTGTGTCTGCTGTGATGCCCTCAAGCGCCCATCCAACTCAGGGGGGTCATGGTGCGACGGGCACCCCTCCCATGTTGGGAGGCCATCCCCAGCTGAGCATCCGCCGTCTTCTTGCTGCAGCGGCGAATGTCCTCCCATCTTTTCCGGCAGTGGGTGCCCCGTCTCTGGTGGGCCCCCAGGGTCCGGACGTCCTTGGCGATGGCACGCCAAATGTCCCTCTTCTGGTGGGTGCTGACCTACATGACATGCACAAGGGAAGACGAAAAGTCATTACCAACTGTACCATCGATGTGAGTGGCCCCCCTCCCTACTCTAGCCATGTGGCCCATTCATTCACATGCATTAATGTTCCCTGAACTCTGGCCCCTTCCCTCTTACAACCAGCCCTCTCCACCCAGGCTTAGCCCATACAACGTGCTCCCTGTGTACTAACCTGTTGGTCTGGAGGACCGTAGAGTAGCGTTTACTGGGGTAGGACCCCGTCTACCAGTTTCTCCAACTCCTTAGCAGTGAAGGCAGGGGCCCTTTCCCCAGACGCAGCAGCCATTGTCTCTTCCAGACCGAGGTCACAGCAGCACTTGCAGTGTAGGTCCTCTCCTGTCGAAGATCAGATAACTAGTGATTGAACAGATAGAAAATGGTGGTGACGTCCGCGGCGGTGTCGTCCGCGGCGGTGCGTATCATCACCGCTGGCGCACCTGTTCATTGGTTCCTGGGACCCATAGGGTCCTATGTTAACCAATGCAGCATTGCGCCGCGGTCTACGACCGCCTACCGGGACGGTGTTCAACGCCAGCGCAGTTACCCCACAATCCCATTGTCCCAATTTAGAGGTCAGGCAGCCGCCATTTCAGGGGACCACATGGCTTCATTTACTTCTGCTTCACACATAGCTAGGCCTACACTCAACACACAAACAGGAAGGGTTTTGTGTTTGGTGAGTCTTCTGTGTAACTGTGGGTACATACCTGGAATTTTTTTTACTTTATCGTCGCTGTTGTCCTTCGTAGGCGCCGTCATTTGGGATATTTGAGAAGATGGCGGAATCCTCCGGAGTACCGTCCGCTGGTGGACCTGTTGACAATGGAAGAGCGGCATGTAATCGTCACCTACAGGTTTGACCGTGCCACAATCCAGGAACTATGTACACAGTTGGAGCCAGACCTGATGTCACCAATCCGCCATCCCACAGGAATCCCCCCTGACGTGCAGGTGCTGTCAGTGCTCCATTTCCTTGCAAGTGGGTCTTTTCAGACAACAGTGGCCATGGCATCAGGGATGTCCCAGCCTAGGTTTTCCAACGTGTTGTCCAGAGTGTTGTCTGCCCTGCTGAAACACGTAAGGAGATACATCATTTTCCCTGAGGTGGAAGATTTGGCTACAGTTAAAGCTGACTTCTATGCCCTTGGACATATCCCCAACGTCATAGGTGCCATTGATGGGACCCATGTAGCTC
Source organism: Pleurodeles waltl (assembly GCF_031143425.1). Taxonomy (NCBI): domain Eukaryota; kingdom Metazoa; phylum Chordata; class Amphibia; order Caudata; family Salamandridae; genus Pleurodeles; species Pleurodeles waltl. Next base: position 272,681,651 of record NC_090449.1, read on the forward strand.
TGGTCCCCCCCCACAGGAGTGAACAGGTGTACAGGAACAGGAAGAGTTATCATTCCATGAATGTACAGATGGTATGTTTGGCAGACCAGTACATCTCCCAGGTTAATGCCATGTTTCTTGGCTCAATGCATGACGCCTACATCCTGTGGAATAGCAGCATCCCTGATATGATGGGTCAACTCCAGAGGCACCGTGTGTGGCTATTAGGGGACTCTGCTTACCCCAACCTGTCCTGGCTATTGACCCCAGTGAGGAATCCCAGGACCAGGGCAGAGGATCGCTACAGTCAGGCCCATGGGTGGACTAGGAGGGTGATCGAACGCACCTTCGGCCTCCTTAAGGCCAGGTTCAGGTGCCTCCATATGACAGGTGGTTACCTCTACTACTCACCTAAGAAGGTGTGCCAGATCATCATCGCCTGCTCGATGCTTCATAATTTGGCTTTACGACGCCAGGCGCCTTTTCTGCAGGAGGATGGTCCAGATGACGGTGTTGTGGCAGCTGTGGAGCCTGTGGAGCCTGTGGACAGTGATGAGGAGGAAGCTGAGGAAGAAGACAACGACAACAGGGAGTCAGTCATACAGCAATATTTCCAGTGACACACAGGTGTGAACATTTTCATTTTTACCATTACATTCACTGTCACACGTCCTCCTCTATCCTGTGTGTTATTTCATGGGATTATTTGGTAATTGAGTTGTTTCTTTCCATTACGGTTTCACAGGTGTGGTTACCAACTTGTGTCATCTACTTGCATCCTTCAAGTACTTGTGATGTGTGACATTGGTATGTTGCCTTTACATCTCACAACGCATTTTGACACTGTCATAGATATTGAATTTTACCAAATCATAGACTGACTCCAGATTGTTTTGTGTTTCAAGGGTGTTTATTGAAGAGCTCAAAAATGGGAGGGGGTGGTAAAATGGTGATGGGTGATGGCGGAGGAATGTCCATGGCAGAGTCCAGTCTATTAGTCTCACAGGTGCACTGCCCAAATGGGCATAGGAAGTGGAGCTGGGGCAGTTCAAGTATGGACAGGGTAACAAAGTTAGACAGTGGGGGGACAATCAGGGTGGTCTCATTTCCTGGCGGGGGTCTTGCCATCTTGCTCTGTCCTGTTCCTGGCTCTCAGGGATCGCTTGCGGGGTGGTTGTCCGTCTGCAGGGGGTGGGGTGCTGGTGTGGTGGTCCTGTGGCGGGGTGTCTTGTCCACTAGCGCCGGCGGAGGTGGTGGGCAGTTCAATGTCCTGGCTAGTGTCAGGGGCCCCTTGGAGTGCCACGGTGTCCCTCAGGGTCTGCTGTATGTCCTTCAGCACCCCTACGATGGTGCCCAAGGCGGAGCTGATGGTCCTGAGCTCCTCCCTGAACCCCAAATACTGGTCCTCCTGCAGGCACTGGGTCTCCTGAAACTTCACCAGGACCGTCGCCATCGTCTCCTGGGAGTGGTGGTATGCTCCCATGATGGAGGATAGGGCCTCGTGGAGACTGGGTTCCCTTGGCCTGTGTGCCCCCTGTCGCACAGCAGCCCTCCCAGTTCCCCTGTGTTCCTGTGCCTCCGTCCCCTGGACCGTGTGCCCACTACCACTGCCCTCAGGTCCCTGTTGTTGTTGGGGTGGTGGGTTACCCTGGGTTCCCTGTAGTGGTGGACACACCGCTGATTGACCTGTCCTGGGTAGGGAGGTTTGGGCCCGCAGGGTGGGTGCTGTGCTGGTGTTACCAGAGGGTGGAAGGTCAGTGTTGGGCTCTGCCTGTGCAATGGGAACCGACTGTCCCGAGGCCCACGATGGTCCAGGCTGGTCATCAGGCTCCAGTAGGGCAGAGCTGCTATCGTCACTGTGGGCCTCTTCTGGGGGTGGAGTGGTGTTGTCGGGACCCTCTGGTGTGGTGACGGTCCTTCGTGATCCTGCAGGGGCATAAGAGCATTATTATTGCATGTGTGTGTGTGATGGTGTGCAATGGGTGGGTGTGCGTGTACCCCAGTGCAAGCATTCCTGTGTGGGGGCTTGTGTGATGATGTTTAGGGGGTTGTTCTGGGTATGTGCAGTGGGCATGCTTAGGTGATGGGTGTCCATGCTTAGTTGTGTCATGCAGGGCTTGTTGTTGGGATGTGTAGTTTGTGTTGTTAGTACATTAGTGAGGAGTTGTAGTGATGGGGGGTGTGAGGTTGGGGGTGTGTGATAGCATGCAGGTAGGGTGGGGGATCTGATAGTTAAGATTTGACTTACCAGTGTCCCATCCTCCACCGACTCCTCCGAGGCCCTCAGGATGCATGATGGTCAAGACTTGCTCCTCCCATGTTGTTAGTTGTGGGGGAGGAGGTGGGTGTCCGCCGCCAGTCTGCTGAACCGCGATGTTGTGCCTGGAGACCGTTGAACGCACCTTCCCCCATAGGTCGTTCCACCTCTTCCTGATGTCCTCCCAATTTCTTGGGTGGTGTCCCACAGCGTTGACCCTGTCCACTATTCTGCGCCATAGATCCATCTTCCTGGCTATGGATGTGTGCTGCACCTGTGAGCCAAATAGCTGTGGCTCTACCCGGACAATTTCCTCCACCATGACCCTGAGCTCCTCCTCGGAAAAGCGGGGGTGTCTTTGGCGTGCCATGGGGTGGTGTGTGTGATGTGTGGGGCAGTGTGAGTGTTGATGTGTGTGGTGATGTGTAGTGGTGTGTGGTGTTTTGTGCGTGGATGTTGTGTGGGTGATGGTGTTGTGTGCCTCTGTATGGTGGGGTTGTCTTTGCTGTGCTGTCTCTCTGGCCTTCGTCTAAATATTTGGTCGTAGGGGTTTGTGGGTGATGTGCGTGTGTGTTTTATATTGTGTTGGGTGTGTGGGAGTGGTGTTTGTATGTGTATCAGGAGTGTATATTTTGAATTGTCCAATGTGGCGGTGTTTTGGAGATGTGTGTGTATTCTGAGTGCCGTGTTTGAAAGACCGCCGCGTGGATTCATGGGTCGTAACAGCATGGGCATGTTTCTGTTGGCGTGGAGGTGGAGGATTTGTTTTCGCCAGTTTATCACTGACCTTTGGTGTGGCGGAGTTGTGTGGGTGTCTGAATTTCGGCGGATTCCGAGATGTGTGTCATAATAGCTGTGGCAGAATTCCGCGGCCGCGGCGGTGTATTGGCGGTCTTCTGCACGGCGGTAAGCACCTTTTACCACCAATGTTGTAATGAGGGCCTAAATACCATAAGTCGGAACATTAAAATAATATATCTTACGTTTTCTAATGCATACGCCATGTACTTAATTTTTCTCCACTCAAAGATCTGTGACTATCAAGCAACAATCTCATGACTCTGAATCACTTTGCCCCCATGGGATTAATAAAGCTAACAATCACTTCATCTCAGTTTCCATACTTTTGCCTCGTTTATAAACCTCCAGTCTTGCATATGGAACATTACTTCATTAAACCCCAGAGGAAAATACTGTTTGCTGTTTACCAACTGTGAATTCAAATTATGTTCCTTAATGCACATAATTAAATTCAGTGTTCCTTATGTAGAATATATTTTCCCTTCAGCAGCCTAATTATTTAGCATCAGTGGTCGAGAATGATGTTCAAAATTAAACTATCTGGTTAACATTTAAAATCTTATAATTTATTGAGAAACTATAATGTGGCACATGAGTGTGCCTCTGTTTTGACTCTTACAGTGGAGAGTATGTGGAAATTAAAAGAGGAGTGCCAAACTTATCCTGAGATCAGCAGTAGGTGAACTATAGGAAAGCGTTTTTTTAATCTAGGGTTTATTTCCCAATATTCATTCCATTAAATTGTAAATAATCATGAGACAGATATTTTAAAAAAAAAATGGCCACAAATTGTGTACTGTCTTTTTGCAAACAGTGTTTTATTATTCAATGAGTCTTATGTACTAGTAGGTCACATTGCAAAATATCCATTGCAGGGGGCTGCAAACAAGCTGTGAAATGAACATTAATTAGACAGGTCACTATGTGCCACCTCCTATTATTGGCTACAAACACATGAAAGATGGCGTGCAAAGAACAGCAGACCTTTGACCCTGTTTTGCATTCCTTTGCATAAAGTAGCCTATGTTCCTTAAAGGAGACAGTGCTGATATTAAAAAAGTTCCCATTTGTTACAACATCAAGGAGAGCAGGCAGCTTTCCCTTAAACCACTGCCACGAGGGTGCAGACATCATTCACGAAGAAGAAGGTTTCCCAATGAGGGCTATGCCACAGTGAGAAGAAAGTTGTTATATATATGGAAAAGCGAGGTGAAATTACTAGAAAGAGCAAGAGCGTTGCAAACTGGTGCTGGACGGGACAGAGGTGCAAAGTGAGAAATTGACAAACTTAAGTAAAAAGAAATGCTCGTGAGAGTAGGTCTACTGAGAATAGCCGATTACACCAGAGACCGAAAAAGGGCTCAGGATGTTGCCAAATGAGTGAGTGAGAAATGAATTAGTATTGTTGAGTGCATGGTGAACAAGAAGCTATGAGATATGACTGTAATGATAAAGAGGTCAGTTGATGAGAGTAGTATTGTTACATATGTTTAAGTATGTTGTAAGTTTCTTGTCTCAAAGCGTACCTAATCCTATGAGTTTATAGGATATTATGAGTGATTAAAGGTGGCATAGCTGGTGTGAAAAGCGGCAGATGTGATATAAAAGCCCAACTCTCCTTCTTGCAAAGAGGTTTGGAAGTGACAAAAAGACACCAGAGAACGGTGTCTGAACGTTTTATACCATGGGCAATGGTGGATACCACTTCAGAGCAAGTATAGAATTGAAACAGATCAACTCATGATAACGATATCTCTTAGTAAAAAGACACCTCCCCGCTGCATTAACTGTTTTCAAAGAGAAGGTAGCCACTTCAGCTTTCTTGAACAGTGAAGTTTTGTTACCTTTTGTTACCCAGTATCACCTTTTGATGAACAGGGTAGAATGCAGTTGCCTGGCCCCAAAGTCAACGAATTCCCTTCTGAGGTGTTCTAGTTTCCTCTTTCTTGCAGCAGTGGTGAGACATGTCTTTGGGAAAAGCAGCAGGATCAGGTCTATGCACAACACTGTCCTTCATTTTATGGCCCACTACAATGCGCTGCCGCATTGTGATACAGCATGAATCATCAAGAGCACAGCACAGTGATTTGCTTCCCCATGATTTCTCTTACCAATAGGCAGCCTGATAGCTTGCATGAGATGAATGAGCTCGCCAAACAGTAGGTTCTAATTCACTCAGTAAAAAATAAGAGAAATCCTGTATGATGGCTTCTTAGGTCCACCAGCCCAGCATTGGGACATTTGTTATTCTTCTGTTATGTTTGGAGGCTCCAGTCATGTATTGACTGCCACAAATGAAGCAATGTTGAAAGTTGGTGGCCAAGTTATTACTCTCTTTTAGGTGGAGATGACTGACTCAAGGACTTCAGCCTCGACTTCAAGAGCCTCAGTGGCTGCCTCAACACCCATAACTCTACAGATAAGAGCTCTCTTTTTTCCAATCATTGTAGCCTCTATCCCATCCACTCCATTGTGAAAGTTTTATCAAGGCCAAGAAGAACTAACCTGAATCGTCTCTGGAGCCTGCAGGAGCAAAGGGATGACCACCAAAGCCATTGAGGGGTGGCACTGTGCACACCCCTCTGTTATACAGTGTACAAGGGTCAGCCCTCAAGGGAAAGGCGGTTGGGAGGAGAGAGGGAAGAGAGTCAACCAAATTCCTCTGTGGGGAAGGAGTTCCGTTGAAAGATTTTCTTTACCCCAGATCTCACAGTGATTGGTCGTAGTGTCTGTTTAATGGTTTCTTCTGCTAAAAGTAAGTAGAATAAAGGTTATACACCCTGCAATGATTGTGTCTTCGTGTTCCCCACCCCGCCCATTATCCTTTTGATGTACCACTCTCTGTTGGGTATGAAGTGCAGGAAACCTTATGGCTTCCCAGTGGTTGAAGTGGTTAGTGATGCATGTCTGCTCTGTAAAGGACTATGCTGCCCAACCTCCTAGAAGTGATGTGAATGCTTTCTGTTTGTTAGTTCACAACACAAAAATCAGGTAATAACCCACCATTGCAGGCATCCTTTCTCTTCTTTACCTTATATACATGCAAGATGTCAGCACTCTTGACATTCCACAGATTGCCGTTTCTCAGTATCGTATTGTGTTCCTCGCTCTTTGGCTTTCTATACTAAAGTTACAAATTATTCTTTGAGTATTGTCCTCTGATGCTAAATACATAATAAATAGGTTGCCGAGCAATTATTGCAACTGTTTGCCATCTGTGCCCGAATGTGCAGTAATGTGCCTTACCATGCGTTAGGTAACTATCTTTTCTTGTGCTTTCTTACAGGTTTGCCAAGAAGGTACATCAAGTCGACACAAGGAGATGCTGAGACCAAGAGGAAGACAATGAGCCATCCTAGGATTGCAGAAATCAGGTAAGTTGCTCTGGTATGTTGGAAAGATAAACACATGACCAACAGAGTCTCTCTCGTTGGAAGGACTGAAGTCAAGCAGTCTGCAAGTGTTGGCGTGCAGTGTTTAGACTGTGCAGCACTGATGATGGTTACTTATCCCAGCTCTTATGAGATTTGGGAATGCAGGACTTTCATGGGCCAGTAACAGGAGGGAGGCCTTTAAATTTGGGGTGGGGCGCAAATGGCACACAAACATCCAAAGGTCAAAGAGGAAGGTCATGCTAACCTGAGACATGGATGGAGAGCGTGGATGGGTGTGGTTTAGGACAAAGGGACGATAAGGGATAGCCATGCCCATGTTGACAAGGGCTGGGGGAAAACAACCAGACAGCGAATACTGCACAAGTGGAGTTCAACAAGTTTTCAAACAATACCAAAATAGCTGTTCACCCATGAATAGATCTTAGAGGTCACCCACCTCAGTGATTGAATGTGATTTAGGGAAAAAATAAACTGCTACCAAAAGTTTTTTATTTAGCCAAATGGGGTGACATCGACTTTTCTTAACCATATTTTATGAGAGAGCACTAATAACAGTGCTTGTTGTTGCCTGTATGTGGTTGAGTCAGTCAATGCGTTGTCCACCTAGAGTCACTACTGCTGAGTCGTAAGGTGTCAATCATACATGTGTAGTGGGCTAGCTGTCTTCTTTTGAGTCACTTAGGTTAATACTTGTTTCTCAAAAGTGAAACCCTTCCAATCACCCTACTCAGGGTGCTTTTTCCTGATCCATCTTATCTTAACAACTTTTTATAGTCTCTAAATAGTCTCTAATGTCCATAATCCATGCCCTTATGACGTTGTTGATATCTCCTTGTTGTCCTCAGTGTATATAGATTATGCTTTTCAGTATTAATATCAGTGTTACATGTATCATCCCCGGTTGCGAAAATTCTAAGATTTGTGTAATCTTATCTTTAGTACATTCTTTTTGAGTCAATCGCGTGATGTATCACTTTTTTATTTCTGTGTTCCCGAAAAGGGAGGGTTAGAGCTGTACGGTTGTTAGCACGTCTGACTTTATTTGGTTTCTCATCATTAGATTATAAGGGGACGCGTTAGAGGTTCGATGGAACTTTTGACTGCGCTTAAAGTAATTCCCACAATAAGACTCAGTTCCAATACCAATCAATAGCAATACCAATCAATTACATCAATAATCTTGGGAGTCAGTAATTTCCACACACCATGACCCCTTGGCCATGAATAATCAGACAGTTATGTAAAACCTAGAATGTTTATTTCCCTATATTAACAATGCCAATGCTAATATCGCATAAAATAGTCTCAAAATCAAATGATAAGCATACAGAAACAATACTGGTTGACTGAATCTTCTAAAGAATCTCAATTTAATAAAAGCTTGGATTACTACTCACTCCAGAGTTATAGTACAAATTAATAGCAAGAATAGTTGTGCAATAGAAATGGCATATATTTAGATTCAGCAAAGAAATGACATCAACTGTTGTTATTTAGCAGGCATCAACCAGTGAGTATCCTAACTAACCTTCTGATTAGAATGGCATGCTTGGGCTACATGCAAAACAATTTAGTCAACACAAATTTTGAAAACATTTAACCTTGGCTTTATCAAAATTAGCGGTTGGTACCTAAGGACAAAAGCAAATACACATAGTGATCAGTAACATCATTGAATACCTTGCCTCAGATTGGTTCAGCAAGCTGCAACCGTCTTCGTCAACTGTTCGATCAGCAAAGCATCAGAATACAGCAATAAAGTTCAAGATAGAAAAGTCTCAGGATCAGACTTAATAGAATGTTGTTTCTCGATAAAGATTTAGGAAAAATGTGAAATGTCTCTTCATGCAGTTCACAAAGAATAGTGGCTGTCTCCTCTTGGTGCAGTCTGGCCACGTTAGATTTCCTAAAACTTCTTCCCACGTTGATATTGGTCAAAGAATCTTACGTTATGTTTAGTCCAATGAAAGTAGAACCTCAAATCTAAGCATTTACTAAATCGTTGTTCACATGTCGATGATTGGCTCCTCTTTTCCTGCTTCCATCATTGGGCTCATCAGGTAACAAATTTGTATCATCTTGTGCTCCAGTCAGTGCATCCATTGTTATTCCTGGGAATATCGCCTTTACACACACTCAGTTTTACAAAGTATCCTTAGCTAGTACAACATATTCTACCAAGCAGTTCTCATGGAAAAGAAGTTCTGCAACTAACATTCAGTCAACACAATGAGAAATTACAAATAAATTCACTAAGCATCCATTTTATGATTCATCTAAGAAATGCAACTTGACATGAGGCCATGCAACTACGCCCAAGACCTTACTACATTAAAGCCTATGATTAATAAAGCAAATACATAATACGTAACCATTAATGTGACATACTACCACATTAATCCAAACATGAGTTCAACATTTTACATTAATAAGCTGTTAATAAGTGCACTTTGTGATTACTGATGGTCACCCACGTAGGCACATTTTTAAAACTTCTATATATTATTTTTCTATGTTAATCCATTTTCTATGTAAATTTAATATTCAGAATACATGAATATTCATTAGTAAGATTTCAGCATTAACAATACATCCTCTGATGACTAAATATGTCATCACACTTACATCTTCTCACACAAATTTTTACTTCAGCTTAAATTTGTCATTCCTATCCCTTTTAATCTTCTTTCCCTTTTTGAATTTTCCCTAAAGAAATGTTCCATTCTTATCTCTTCCCTCCTCTGATCATTCTTCATTTTCTTTAATTTAATCACATTATACAATTTTCATATTCCCATGCTCCAACTATGCAAATCACAATAATCAATATCCCTTATGTTACTTTCAATAATATCCCTTTCCCAATGTTGCTGAGCCAATTTCCCACTGAAGCAAATCCTTTGCCAACTTTCTCCCAAACACCTGGTTGTTTCAGCTCTTTCAAATCAACACTACCATTAGTCAGGTTAGTAAGTAAGCGTTTAATTTCTTTGCTATTATCAGGATTATATGAACAACGAAGCTTCGAATTCAGCATTTTGCAAATACCGCCATCTTTTTCTAAAAGAATGTCTAATGCAAGGCAGTTCTGAAGAGTTATAGATCTTACCGCAGCCATTTCTGTATCCGTTAGGGTCATTCCTCCTGAAAAATTGGTCAACAAGTTATCCACAATAGTAGACAACTTTCTAAATTTTATAGAATTCAGAACAACTCCTACTGAAGAAATTATTGCTACAAATATATATTCCACTATACTAGAAGGAGACTCTCTTTTTAGTTTAATATGATGTAACTCAATCATTTTCCGTAGTCTGTTCAAGTCCTCATGTTGAAATATTTTTGTTAAAACTATCCCCAAATAACATGTGCCATACCATCCTCTTGGAAGAAGGCAATGAGCATTCAGTCCACAGATGTAATAAATTCCATGAATCTCTAGATCCAGTCCATTCAAAATGAACGTCCATTTACTCTGAAAGAAAAACACTTCTACATTCACTCGTTGCCACAAACAACGTATAGGTACTAGATTTAGGGGGTCATTACAACCATGGCGAACGGTGTTAAAGATGCGGTAATACCGCAAACAGGCCGGCAGAGAAAAAAAAGGGATTTATGACCGTGGCGGAAACCGCCAACATAGACAGCCACTTTAACACTCCGACCGCCACGGTGGTACAGACAAGCAGCGTGGCGGTCACCGCCAACAGACAGGCGGGAGACAATGTACCGCCCACACTATTACAACAGGCCAATCCTCCACCTTTTCCGGGGCGGATTCGCCGTGGATAAAAACACGGCAGAAACAGCTTTTGCAATGGTAAAACGCTCACCTTAACACACGCCACGAGGAAGGAGGGCACCATGGAGCCCGAACTCCAAATACTCCCTGCGCTTGTCTACCTGCTCTTCTACGAACATCAGCAAGGGCGGCGCCGAAGACAACGGTGAGTACTGCACCTATGACATAGGGGAGGCAAAAGTCAGGGGGACACAAACGCAACACCCCCACCCCCACCCTGAACCGCACCCACTACAACACACACATAAATGCATATCCAAACATCACAGTAACAACCCACAACCCCCCCGGAAGAATGCTAAGACAAAAGGGAATCTGTATAACTATTGTAATGAATAAAAATACAGTAAGTTCATATACAGAAATATATACACATTCCAAATATATACATCACGATTACTAGTGCAGGTATGCACAATTCAATGTCCGTGGACCACTGGGCCCAAAATGCATGGGCGAGGCCCACACTAGATACCTGTCCACAAACGGAGAGAACACTGCAGGGGCATCAGATAGTAATACAACAGGCATCTCAGGGGGAAGGGAAGGGGGGGCACCTCAGCCGGATGAGTGCAAAGCCAGATCCATGACGGGGCCCCATGCCCATTGATGTATCCTGGGGAGTGCAAAGCCACAGTGTCTCAAGTCTCTATAGTGGGTGGTTTGCCCACTGTTCAATCCTGGGGAGTGCAAAGCCACAGTCTTTCAAGTCTCTACGGTGGGTGGTTTGCCCACTGTTCAATCCTGGGGAGTGCAAAGCCACAGTCTCTCAAGTCTCTACGGTGGGTGGTTTGCCCACTGTTACATCCTGGGGAGTGCAAAGCCACAGTCTCTCAAGTATCTACAGTGGGTGGTTTGCCCACTGTTCAATCCTGGGGAGTGCAAAGCCACAGTCTCTCAAGTCTCTAAAGTGGGTGGTTTGCCCACTGTTCAATCCTGGGGAGTGCAAAGCCAAAGTCTCTCAAGTCTCTACAGTGGGTGGTTTGCCCACTGTTACATCCTGGGGAGTGCAAAGCCACAGTCTCTCAAGTCTCTACAGTGGGTGGTTTGCCCACTGTTACATCCTGGGGAGTGGAAAGCCACAGTCTCTCAAGTCTCTACAGTGGGTGGTTTGCCCACTGTTACATCCTGGGGAGTGGAAAGCCACAGTCTCTCAAGTGGATGCAGTTCTCCACTGGTTCTGGAGGGGGACTGGTGCCCAGAGTGCTTCATCCTGTGAAGGACAGAGGTAGTGGATGGATGTCTCCACTGGTTCTGGAGGGGGACTGGTGCCCAGAGTGCTTCATCCTGTGAAGGATTCAGGTAGTGGATGCAGTTCTCCACTGGTTCTGGAGGGGGACTGGTGCCCAGAGTGCTTCATCCTGTGAAGGATTCAGGTAGTGGATGCAGTTCTCCACTGGTTCTGGAGGGGGACTGGTGCCCAGAGTGCTTCGTCCTGTGAAGGACAGAGGTGGTGGATGGATGTCTCCACTGGTTCTGGAGGGGGACCGGTGCCCAGAGTGCTTCATCCTGTGAAGGATTCAGGTAGTGGATGCAGTTCTCCACTGGTTCTGGAGGGGGACTGGTGCCCAGTGTGCTTCATCCTGTGAAGGATTCAGGTAGTGGATGCAGTTCTCCACTGGTTCTGGAGGGGGACTGGTGCCCAGAGTGTATAACGCTCCTCATGACGGTCCCAGTTCCGTCACTGTCCCAGCCGCACATGGGCTAACGATGCTTGCCATGGCCGTCTTTGCCCTGTTCAGCGGTGCTTGACATGGCGGTGCTTGCCCTGTTCAGCGGTGCTTGCCATGGCGGTCTTTGCCCTGTTCAGCGGTGCTGCTTGCCATGGCGGCCTTTGCCCTGTTCAGTGGTGCTTGACTTAGCCGTTTCTGACCTGTTCAGCGGTGCTTGCCATGGCGGTCTTTGCCCTGTTCAGCGGTGCTTGACATGGTGGTGCTTGCCCTGTTCAGTGGTGCTTGACATGGCGGTGCTTGCCCTGTTCAGCGGTGCTTGCCATGGCGGTCTTTGCCCTGTTCAGCGATGCTTGACTTAGCCGTTTCTGACCTGTTCAGCAGTGCTTGCCATGGCGGTCTTTGCCCTGTTCAGCGGTGCTTGAGTTTGCTGTCTTTGACCTGTGCAGCGGTGCTTGCCCTGTTCAGAGGTGCTTGCCATGGCGGTCTTTGCCATGTTCAGCGGTGCTTGACTTTGCTGTCTGTGACCTGTGCAGCGGTGCTTGCCATGGCGGTCTTTGCCCTGTTCAGCGGTGCTGCTTGCCATGGCGGCCTTTGCCCTGTTCAGCGGTGCTTGACTTAGCCGTTTCTGACCTGTTCAGCGGTGCTTGCCATGGCGGTCTTTGCCCTGTTCAGTGGTGCTTGACATGGTGGTGCTTGCCCTGTTCAGTGGTGCTTGACATGGCGGTGCTTGCCCTGTTCAGCGGTGCTTGCCATGGCGGTCTTTGCCCTGTTCAGCGATGCTTGACTTAGCCGTTTCTGACCTGTTCAGCAGTGCTTGCCATGGCGGTCTTTGCCCTGTTCAGCGGTGCTTGCCATGGCGGTCTTTGCCCTGTTCAGCGGTGCTTGACATGGTGGTGCTTGCCCTGTTCAGTGGTGCTTGACATGGCGGTGCTTGCCCTGTTCAGCGGTGCTTGCCATGGCGGTCTTTGCCCTGTTCAGCAATGCTTGACTTAGCCGTTTCTGACCTGTTCAGCAGTGCTTGCCATGGCGGTCTTTGCCCTGTTCAGCGGTGCTTGAGTTTGCTGTCTTTGACCTGTGCAGCGGTGCTTGCCCTGTTCAGAGGTGCTTGCCATGGCGGTCTTTGCCATGTTCAGCGGTGCTTGACTTTGCTGTCTGTGACCTGTGCAGCGGTGCTTGTCATGTTCAGCGGTGCTTGCCATGGCGGTCTTTGCCCTGTTCAGCGGTGCTTGACTTAGCCGTTTCTGACCTGTTCAGCGGTGCTTGCCATGGCGGTCTTTGCCCTGTTCAGCAGTGCTTGAGTTTGCTGTCTGTGACCTGTGCAGCGGTGCTTGCCATGTTCAGCGGTGCTTGCCATGGCAGTCTTTGCCCTGTTCAGCGGTGCTTGACTTTTCTGTCTGTGACCTGTGCAGCGGTGTGTGGCATGACAGTCCCTCAGTGTCCAGCGGGGCTGTGGGTGCCGGGGCCCTCCAGGGCACTGAGTGCTGCCCTCCAGGGCACTGACTCTGGCGGTGGTCTCCGGACCAGTGACGATAGTGCTGCCCTCCAGGGCACTGACTCTGGCGGTGGTCTCCGGACCAGTGACGATGGGGCTGTCGGTGGCGTCCTGGCCAGCGGGGCGGATGGCGGCCTTCTCCGCCGTGCTGCTCTTCCCAGACTTTGGAGACTTCTTCTGCCCCTTCACCACCTTCGGAGGGGTCACAGCTGACTCTACACTCCCCCCGGGACCCTTGTGGGCAGCTTTGCCGGCAGGAGTCTTCACCCGCTCCCATCGGGCACTGTCCAACTTCTGGTGCTTTACAGGGGGTGGACTTGCAGTGCTTTGGCTCCGTGTACTGGCTGCCCTGGTGGCTGGTGTACTCCACATACCTCTAACATGCACCACTGGTACCGGACTTTTTTTGCCTGAGGTGCTAGTACAGGACCTATGAATTGGAGGTGGGGTTGGTGGGACAGAGGTCAAGGTTGCTCAGGAAAAGTTGCTGACGAACACTGGGACAGGTAGCTGGAGGGGGTCTGGGAGTGGAGGAAGAGGAGGTGGTTGTAGGAGGTGTAACTTTAGATGATTTGGGTGCAGGTGCAGGTTCTGGAGGCTATCGTGAGGTGGATGGATGTTGGGTGTGTGGCTGTCCACGTTTGTGTACTTTGGGAAGGGGCGTCACAGACACACTGGGAGAGGACACAGGGGATGTGTAAATGGTAGTGGGGGTGTTGAGTGCAGGTGAGCGGGGTGTGGTGCTGGGTGTTCTGGTGCGAGTCCTAGTGGCTGTAGTGGTAGTGCATGCAGATGAGAGTGTAGACGACACTGGGAGGGAGGAGGGAGACGACGAGGAGGGGGACACAGTGGAGGCAGTGGATGTTGCTGTGTCTGTATGTGGGTGATGCTTGTGTGAATGCCTGTGAGATGTGTGGTGCCTATGTTTGCCTGAGCTGCCCTTGTGTGTTGACATGTATGCAGGCTGGTCTGATGATGTGCTTGGGATAGGCTGGGGTACAGGGGATAGGGTCTGGGTGGAGGAGGTTGGAGGGGGGAGGCTAGACACAGGGACAATGGCTGCCATCAGTGCTGAGGCCAGAGATTGCAGGGTTCGATGATGGGCAGCCTGACCAGAATGAATGCCCTCCTGGAATGCATTAGTGTGTTGCAACTCCCTTTCTACACCCTGGATGGCATTCACAATGGTAAACTGCCCAACAGTGAGTGACCTGAGGAGGTCAATGGCCTCCTCACTGAGGCCAGCAGGGGTGACAGGGGCAGGGGCTGGGGCGAAGGTGATGCCCACCCTCCTGGGTGAGCGGGCACGGAGCGAAGGCTGAGGGGCTGCTGGGAGGGCGGTGCTGGTAGGGGGGTGGCGGCTGTACCTGTAGAAGTTGGGGGCACAGATTTTACCACCACCACAAGGAGCTCCCATCGGAGGACGAGTCCGTGTCGCTGTTTGCTGATCCGGTGACCGACGTGAAGCTCCCCTCGCCCTCCGTCCCACTGGTGTATTCTGTGTCCGTGGTGTGGCCCTCCATGGCCATGTGGGACGCAGACCCCTCGTGCTCCGGTGCCAGTGTACCTCCGCCTGATGATGCTGTTGCACAACAGAGCAGGGTGACCACAAAAAAGGTGTGGGGAAACAGAAGAAAGACAGGTTGAGTGCATGGCTTACTGCTACCGTTGGCGGACAATACAGACACAGCAGCCCACTGCACTACGCCGTGCTCTTGGCCTCTACAGATGCTATTCCTGGGTATGCCCTACATGCCTATGAGTGTCATCTACCCATATAGATGACACAGGGGCATGTATACCTGTACTTGACACTCTACAGAGGTCGGGTGGAGTGGCACATGAACTGGATTACTTAGGGGCCTAGCCTACGGAACTCGCCCTGGCCTAGGGAAACCCACAGCCCTCCTCCCCCACCCAGACACCTCCACTGCATGCAAAGTCATGAGAATGTGAGTGTACTCACCCCCTTGTGTCGGCTGTGATGCCTTCATGCGCCCATCCAACTCAGGGTAGGCCACCGCCAGGATCCGGAACATCAGGGGGGTCATGGTGCGACAGGCACCCCTCCCACGTTGGGAGGCCATCCCCAGCTGAGCCTCCGCCGTCTTCTTGCTCCAGCGGCGAATGTCCTCCCATCTTTTACGGCAGTGGGTGCTCCGTCTCTGGTGGTCCCCCAGGGTCCAGACGTCCTTGGCGATGGCACGCCAAATATCCTTCTTCTGGTGGGCGCTGACCTACATGACATGTACAGGGGAAGAAGAGAAGTCAGTAGCAACAGCACCGTCGAAGTGAGTGGCCCACATCCCTGCCCTTGCCATGTGGCACATGCCATCACACTTCTACATGCTCGCAGGACTCTGCCCCCTTCCTACTGACATCCAGCCCTCTCCACCCAGGCATAGCCCATACAACATGCTCCCTGTGTACTTACCTGTTGGTCTGGAGGACCGTAGAGTAGCGTGTACTGGGGGAGGACCCCGTCCACGAGCTTCTCCAACTCCTGTGCAGTGAAGGCAGGGGCCCTTTCCCCAGACGCACGAGCCATTGTCTCTTCCAGACCGAGGTCACAGCAGCACTTGCAGTGTAGGTCCTCTCCTGTCGAAGATCAGGTATCAAGTGATTGAACAGATGGAAAATGGCGGTCACGTCCGCGGCGGTGACGTCCGCGGTGGTGCGTATCATCACCGCCGGCGCACTTCTTCATTGGCACCTGGGACCCATAGGGTCCAATGTTAACCAATGCAGCATTGCGCCGCGGTCTTTGACCACCTACGTCGACGGTGTACAACGCCAGCGCAGTTACCTCACATCCCATTGTCCCAGTTTAGAGGTCAGGCAGTCACCATTTCAGGGGCCCACATGGCTTCATTTACCACTGCGTCACACATACCTAGGCCTACACTCAACACACATACAGGAAGGATATTGTATTTAGTGTCGTGTCCTGTGTAGCTGTGGGTACATACCTCAGAATTTGTTGATTCTGTGGTCGCTGTTGTCCTTCCTAGGCACCGTCAGCTGGGACATGTGAGGAGATGGCGGAATCCTCCGGTGTACTGACCACTGGTGGACCTGTTAACAATGGAGGAGTGACATTTAATCATCACCTACAGGTTTGACCATGCCACAATCCAGGAACTGTGTACCCAGTTGGAGCCAGACCTGATGTCACCAATCCGCCATCCCACAGGAATACCCCCTCAATTGCAGGTGCTATCAGTCCTCCATTTCCTAGCAAGTGGGTCATTTCAGACAACAGTGGCCATGGCATCAGGGATGTCCCAGCCTATGTTTTCCAACGTGTTGTCCAGAGTGTTGTCTGCCCTGCTGAAACACGTGAGGAGCTACATCGTTTTCCCTCAGGTGGAGGATTTGGCTACTGTTAAAGGTGACTTCTATGCCCTTGGAACATATCCCTAACATCATAGGTGCCATTGATTAGACCCATGTGGTTCTGGTCCCCCCCACAGGAGTGAACAGGTATACAGGAACCGGAAGAGTTATCATTCCATGAATGTACAGATGGTATGTTTGGAAGACCAGTACATCTCACAGGTAAATGCTATGTTCCCTGGCTCAGTGCATGACGCCTACATCCTGCGGAATAGCAGCATCCCGTATGTGATGGGTCACCTCCAGAGGCACCGTGTGTGGCTATTAGGGGACTCTGGTTAACCCAACCTGTCCTGGCTATTGACCCCAGTGAGGAATCCCAGGACCAGGGCAGAGGAACGCTACAATGAGGCCCATGGGCAGACTAGGAGGGTGATCAAACGCACCTTCGGCCTCCTGAATGCCAGGTTCAGGTGCCTCCATATGACAGGTGGTTCCCTATTCTACTCACCAAGGAAGGTGTGCCAGATCATCATCGCCTGCTCGATGCTTCACAATCTTGCTTTGCGACGCCAGGTGCCTTTTCTGAGGAGGATGGTCCAGATGATGGTGTTGTGGCAGCTGTGGAGCCTGTGGACAGTGATGAGGAGGAAGCAGAGGCAGAAGACATTGATAACAGGGACTCTGTCATACAGCAATATTTCCAGTGACACACAGGTGAGAATTTTTGTTCACTAATACATTCACTTTCACACTTCTACCTCTATCCTGTCTGTCAATTTGAAGTAGTATCTGCTAACTGAGTAATACATTTCCATTACGGTTTCACAGGTGTGGTTAACAACGTGTGTCATCTGCTTGCATCCTTCATGGACTTGTGATGTGTGACATAGGTATGTCGACATTACTATTGAGAACGGATTTTGTCACTGTCATAGCTAATACACATTTTCAAAATCACAGACTGACTCCAGATTGTTTTGTGGTTCAAGGGTGTTTATTGAAGTGCTAATTATTGGAGGGGGTGTCAAAATGGTGATGGGTGATGGTGGAGGAATGTCCATGGAAGAGTCCAGTCTATTAGTCTCACAGATGCATTGCCCATATGGTCATAGGAAGTGGAGCTGGGGCAGTTGCAATCTGGACAGGGTAACAAAGTGGGACAGTGGGAGGACAATCAGGGTGGTCTCATTTCCTGGCAGGGGTCTTGCCATCTTGCTCTGTCCTGTTCCTGGATCTCAGGGACCGCTTGCGGGTGGTTCTCCGTCTGCAGGGGGTGGGGTGCTGGTGTGGTGGTCCTGTGGTGGGGCGTCCTGTCCACTAGCGCCGGCAGAGGTGGTGGGCAGTTCATCATCCATGCTAGTGTCAGGGGCCCCTTGGAGTGCCACGGTGTCCCTCATGGTCTTTTGTATGTCCTTCAGCACCCCTACGATGGTGGCCAGGGCGGTGCTGATGGTTTTGAGCTCCTCCCTGAACCCAAAATACTGTTTGTCCTGCATGCGCTGGGTCTCTTGAAACTTGGCCAGGACCGTAGCCATCGTCTCCTGGGAGTGGTATGCTCCCATAATGGAGGAGAGGGCCTCGTGGAGAGTGGTTTCCCTTGGCCTGTCCGCCCCCTGTGGCACGGCAGCCCTCCCAGTTCCCCTGTGTTCCTGTGCCTCCGTCCCCTGGACCGTGTGCCTACTGCCACTGCCCCCAGGTCCCTGTTGTTGTTGGGGTGGTGGGTTATCCTGGGTTCCCTGTAGTGGTGGACACACAGCTGATTGACGTGTCCTGGGGACGGAGGTATGGGCCCGCTGGGTGGGTGCTGTGCTGGTGTTACCAGAGGGTGGAAGGTCAGTGTTGGGCTGTGCCTGTGTGAGGGGAACCGACTGTCCCGAGGCCCACGATGGTCCGGGCTGGTCATCTTGATCCAGTTGGCCAGAGCTGCTGTCATCACTGTGGGCCCCTTCTGGGGGTGGAGTGGACATGTCTGGACCCTCCTGTGTGGTGACGTTACGTAGTGGTCCTGCAGTGGTATAAAAGCATGATTATTGCATGTGTGTGTGTCATGTTGTGCAATGGGTGGGTGTGCGTGTACCCCAGTGCAAGCATTCCTGTGTGGGGGCTTGTGTGATGATGGTTGGGGGGTGTTATGGGTATGTGGAGTGTGCATGCTTTAGTGATGGGTGTCCATGCTTAGTTGTGTCATGCAGGGCTTGGTGTTGGGATGGGTGCTTGGTGTCATGGGTAGATTAGTGAGGATTTGGGGTGATAGGGGAGGGTGTGAGGGTGGGGGGGTGTGATAGCATGCAGGTAGGGTGGGGGATGTGATAGTTAAGATTTGACTTACCAGTGTCCCATCCTCCACCGACTCCTGCGAGGCCCTCAGGATGCAAGATGGGCAGGACTTGCTCCTCCCATGTTGTTAGTTGTGGGGAGGAGGTGGGGGTCCGCCGCCAGTCCACTGAATCGCGATGTTGTGCCTGGAGACCACTGAACGTACCTTCCCCCGTAGGTCGTTCCACCTCTTCCATATGTCCTCCCGATTTCTTGGGTGCTGTCCCACTGCGTTTACTCTATCGACGATTCTTCACCATAGCTCCATCTTCCTGGCTATGGAGGTGTGCTGCACCTGTGATCCAAATAGCTGTGGCTCAACCCGGACGATTTCCTCCACCATGACCCTGAGCTCCTCCTCGGAAAACCTGGGGTGTCTTTGGCGTGCCATGGGGTGGTGTGGGTGATTTGTGGGGTGGGGTATGTGGTGAAGAGTGTGGTGATGTGTTGTGGTGTGTGGAATTTTGTGCGTGGATGTTGTGTGGGTGATGGTGTTTTGTGCCTCTGTGTGGTGGGGGTCTCTATTGCTGTGCTCTCTCTCTGTCGCCTTTGTCTCAAATTTTTGGTAGTAGGGGTTTGTGGGTGATGTGGGTGGGTGTTTTATATTGTGTTCAGTGTGTGGGAGTGTTGTTTGTATGTGTATCAGGTGTGTGTATTTTGAATTGTCCAATGTGGTGGTGTTTTGGAGATGAGCGTGTATTTTGAGCGCTGCGGTGTGTACTGCCAATGGAATACCGCGGTTGAAAGACCGCCGCGTGGATTCGTGGGTCGTAATAGCATGGCCGTGTTTCTGTTGGCGTGACGGTGGAGGTTTTGTTTTTGCCAGTTTATCACTGACCTTTGGTGTGGTGGACTTGTGTGGGTGTCTGAATTTCGGCGGATTCCGAGATGTGTGTCATAATAGCTGTGGCGGAATTCCGCAGCCGCGGTGGTGTATTGGTGGTCTTCTGCACGGCATTAAGCGGCTTTTACTGCCAATGTTGTAATGACCCCCTTAGTCCTAATATACAATGTTTCCCTACGTGTTGAGCATCTAAAGCTAACCTTCCTTGTGTTTTTGTTTCACTAAATGCAAGAATCATTTCTAAATGTCCTTTTCTCTAAATCCTTTTCTAACTTCTCCTTTAATGCCCTTCTCCTATCATCTGTCTGATCTAAGAAGCTCTTTTCTGGTGATGTGAGCACGCATGTCAGATTGTTTCTATGTGTATAAGCAGTGCCAAAGGTTCATGTAGGCTTGAAGAATCCTCTCACTAATTCTATAGTGTTCTGCTTAGCTACTATATTCAGGTACTTAATTAAGGGGTCAGACGAAAACACAACACCATAATTGGAGGAGAAATACTGGACGTACTCCTGGTTATAGAATCTTGTTAGTAACAGATTTCAACTTATCCCATAAGTGAGAGGCAAACTATGATAGGTAACTCCTTCTTCAACTGATGAAGGAATCTGCATGCAAACATAACAATTTCTCACATCCATCATCTCAACATACTCACTCAATAAGCAATAGAAAACATAAGAAGAAAGTTCTCCTTGTGCATTATCTACATGCAGATATTTCTCATCTAACCTGAACTTCTCTATTTCTGTGAGTGCAGTAGTAGTCTCTAAAGCGAAGGTATTGTTGGTATTTACCCTTGTCAAGAACAGTCATTCTCACAATCAATACCAGGCACAATATCACCCATACAAACCAATACTCAAATATTTACAGCATTTATTCTTCCTACCCTGCTGGCTAACGTTACTCATGATCTGTAAAGAATCAGAAAGTAGAAGAGAAAAAATAACAACTATGCAGCAAAAATCAAAAACAAAGTCTTCAATCTACTTTCGGCAATTATTTACAGCTTTCAGTCTTACTTCCGGGATCTTTTTGTCAAAATCTGTAAGTTCGTCAAAAATAGGTTTAGCAGCTTGTCAAATAAGGTTATCAAAAGCCTTTTCAGGTTACTTTCAACAGTCTCTTTTTCTCCTTTGCACTTCTCTCAGCTCATAGTTTCAACCGCTCTGGTAATTGGTATCCTTCAAGTGACAAAATATTGCCCTGGAATGTTTCAGTCAGGACAAAAATAGACAAAAATAGCTTTGCCATTCACTTGTTGTTGCATATGCCCATTCAGGACCAGTATCTATTTCCTCCTCAATAGTTGTCACTACAACTGCTTCTTCTCTCTTTGCTTGTGACTCCGGCCACTTATCTCCTTTCAGTGGACCTTTAGTTAATGCTCTTTTCAGTGTCGAACTTGTAACTTCTTCTTGCTCTGCAGGACTTTCCCTTGACGGACCAGCAACTGGCTCAGGAGGGGTCAGACCACAGTGGCTTTGATCCACCTCAACTCCTTCCCCTCTGGGTCCGTAATTTGCTCTATTTGTCTCTCAAGCTTGTCTACTTCTGGGAGAGCCCTCCTCTGACTAGACTCTCCTACTGCCTCGATTGAGAGTCATTCACTTTCAGTTTCCTGTAGGTCTTCCCCTTCGTCTCTCACAGGAGTTGCTGAACCGCTCTCTATTTGCTTAGATCCGTTTTCAGTACCTCTTTCTCCTCTTTCCGGCTCTGGGATTGGTCTGTTTGTTGTTGGTACTCTCAACAACTCTTCTTCATTGTCCAAAGTACATGCTACTTTTCTCGTATGGCTTGCATGGATCTAGTTTGGAACTCTAGTGAACTTCACAGCTGTGTTATTGATCGAAACTACCTGGAGAGGGCCTTTCCACCAAGGCTCCAAACACGTCTTCTTCATGTGCTTTCTGATCACAACCCAATCACCTGCTCTCAGGTTGTGTCTTTGATTTTGAGACGGTTGCAGTGTGGTGGCTTCCACCTGATGAGAGAAAGAGCGAACCACATCACTCAGAACCTTGAAGTAGTCTAACACCATATCATCTGTTATGTTTACAAGAGCGTTTGCAGGAACCGCTGGCAACCTCATTGCTCTGCCCATGAGGATCTCATGAGGTGACAGTCCTGTCTTCCTGTCGTCGGGCCATTTCAGATTCATGGACGCACACATTTTCACCATCCTTGATTTCAAGGAACCATTCAAATGTTCCACAAATCCTGATGCTTCAAGGCGGTAACTACAATGCAACTTCTACTAAATGTTTAAGGCTGAACATAGTCATTTCATTACTTCATTGTTGAAGTAACTTCCTCTAGCTTATTCTAAAAAGATCGGAAACCCAAAATGTGGTATCAGTTCCCTAAGCAGTAATTTTGCTACTGTGAGGCTGTCATTTCTTCGGGTAGGACAAGCTTCAATCCAATGACTAAAGATGCAGACAATCACAAACACATATCTCAATCCTCCCCACACAGGCACCTAAATAAAATCCATCTGCATTCTGTTGAATGGACCTCCTGTTCTTCCAATGTGGATCAAATTGACTACTGTACCTTTACCCGGGTTCATTTGTTGACAAATGGCCTAACAATGGCAAACTGCTTCAGCAACCTGTCTAAACTTTGGATTGAACCAATTTTGCTTGAACAATCAAATCATGGCATCACTCCCAACATGTGCTTGACCATGATAATATCTTTCCATTTGATTCAACAAACTGTTCGGTAGTACCAATTGACCTTCTTCTGAAATCCACAATTCATCCTGATGCTGTACACATTTAATTTTGACCCATGACCTTTTCTCCAACCTATCAACATCATTTTGCAAAGTCTTCAGCTCTTTCAAGGTATCTATAACATGTAATGCATAACTTGCAGATATCTCATCTTCCTTAGGTAACAATTCACACTTATCTTTGAACGATATACAGTTCAGTGCGCAAAACCCTGAGACTTGATCCACATATCCATTTCCCATTGACATAAAATCTTGTGATTTCAGATGTGCACTGCATTTCACCATTGCAGTCTTTTCAGGCCTTTGGATAACTTGCAACAACTCCTGAACTGTCTCACCATTTCTTACTGGTGAACCAGAAGAGGTCAGGAAACCTCTCTGAGACCACAACTGGCCAAAATCATGCACTATTCCAAATCCATACTTGGCTATCCGTATAGATGGTTACTTTGAGCTGCACAGAAACATGGCATGCTCTAGTAAGGGCTACCAATTCCGCTACTTGTGCGGAGTATACTCCCCAAAGCCAGGACACTTTAAGTATACCCGAAATTGTGCACATAGCATATCCTGCTCTCAGTAGTCCTGTGTTGTCCCTTAGACAGGTACCATCAGTAAAGATAATTTGGTCATTTTCTTCCAATCGGGTGTCTCTGATATCGGGTCCTGGTTTTGTGCACAGATAAGTTACTTCAAGACAATCATGCTCAATGTCTTCCAAGTTGTCAATTTCAACATTCTCATTTGGAAGTAAGGTTGCCGGGTTAAGCACTGTACATCTTTTCAATGACACGTTTGGAAACTCCAAGATGCTTGTTTTGTAGGGAGTCAGCCTGGTACCTGTTAGGTACTGTATCTTTGTTCGTGTAACTAAAATTTCAATGGAGTGAGGGACCATAATAGTCAGGGAATGTTCCATCACAATGCCTTCACACTGTGTGAGGCTCTGTCCATCTTCAGCGACTGAACGCTGTAAGAGGCTGGCCTGGCTTGTAGTGGGTACCAGAGGTACTTACACCTTGTGCCAGGTCCAGTTATCCCTTATTAGTGTAGAAGAGGTGTTTCTAGCAGCTAAGGCTGATAGGAGGTAGCTATGGCAAAGCAGCTTAGGCTGAACTAGGAGACATGTAAAGCTCCTACTATACCACTGGTGTCATATGCACAATATCATAAGAAAACACAATACACAGAAGTACTAAAAATAAAGGTACTTTATTTTTATGACAATATGCCAAAAGTATCTCAGTGAATACCCTCAGTATGAGGATAAGATATATACACAAGATATATGTACACAAACCAAAATTATGCAGGTAATAGCAAGAAAAGTAATGCAAGCAGTGTAAAGTTATAGTAGATTGCAATAGGAGCACATAGGCATAGGGGCAACACAAACCATATACTCCAAAAGTGGAATGTGACCCACGAATGGACCCCAAACCTATGTGAGCTTGTAGAGGGTTGCTGGGACTGTAAGAAAACAGTGAGGGTTAGAAAAATAGCCCAGCCCAGGAAATGCCAGCTGAGGGTGCAAGGAAGCTGCCACCTGTTGGAAGAAGCTTGGAATTCTGCAAGAAAGAAGAGGAGTAGGAACTTCTCCTTCGGAGGATGGATGTCCCACGTCGCGATGAAGCTTGCAGAGGTGTTCCCACACAGAAAGACCGCAAACAAGCCTTGATAGGTGCAAGGGTCGCGGTAGAGGTTTTTGAGTGCTGCTGTGGCCCAGGAGGGACCAGGATGTTGCCACTTGGAGGAGGAGACAGAGGGGGCACCAGCAGGTCAGGGAGCCCTCACAGAAGCAGGCAGCACCCGCAGAAGTACCTGAACAGGCACTTGGAAGAAGAGTGAACTGGAGTCCACGCGAAGTCATAAAAGGGAGTTCCACGACGCCGGAGGACAACTCAGAAGGTTGTGCACTGCAGGTTAGAGTGTCGGGGACGCAGGCTTGAATGTGCACAAAGGAAATTCTGGAAGAGTGCACAGGAGCCAGAGCAGCTGCAAATCATGCGGTACCCAGCAATGCAGTCTAGCGTGGGGAAGCAAGGACTTACCTCCACCAAACTTGGACTGAAGATTTACTGGACTGTGGGAGTCACTTGGACAGAGTTGCTAAGTTCCAGGGACCACGTTCGTTGTTATGAGAGGGGACCCAGAGGACCAGTGATGCAGTCTTTTGGTGCCTGCGGTTGGGGGGAAGATTTCGTCGACCCACGGGAGATTTCTTCAGAGCCCCTGGTGCAGAGAGGAGGCAGGCTACCCCTAGAGCATGCACCACCTGGAAACAGTCGAGAAAGCCGGCAGGATGAAGCGATACAAGGTTGCTAATAGTCGTCTTGCTACTTTGTTGCAGTTTTGCAGGCGTCCTGAGCAGTCAGCGGTCGATCCTTTGGCAGAAGGTGAAGAGGGAGATGCAGAGGAACTCTTATGAGTGCTTGCATTCGTTAGCTGAAGAATTCCCCAAAGCAGAGACCCTAAATAGCCAGAAAAGGAGGTTTGGCTACCAAGGAAGGAGGATTGGCTACCAAGATAGGTAAGAGCCTATCAGAAGGAGCCTCTGACGTCACCTGCTGGCACTTGCCACTCAGAGCAGTCCAGTGTGCCACAAACGTCTCTGTTTCCAAGATGGCAGAGTTCTGGGACACACTGGAGGAGCTCTGGGCACCTCCCTGGGAGGTGCAGGTCAGGGGAGTGGCCACTCCCCTTTCCTTTGTCCAGTTTCACGCCAGAGCAGGGCTGGGGGATCCCTAAACCGGTGTAGACTGGCTTATGCAGAGATGGGCACCATCTGTGCCCATCAAAGCATTTCCAGAGGCTGGGGGAGGCTACTCCTCCCCAGCCCTGACACCTATTTCCAAAGGGAGAGGGTGTTACACCCTCTCTCAGAGGAAATCCTTTGTTCTGCCTTCCTGGGCCAGGGCTGCCTGGACCCCAGGAGGGCAGAAACCTGTCTGAGGGGTTGGCAGCAGCTGCAGTGGAGACCCCGGAAAGGCAGTTTGGCAGTACCCGGGTTCTGTGCTAGAGACCCAGGGGATCATGGAATTGTCCCCCCAATGCCAGAATGGCATTGGGGGGACAATTCCATGATCTTAGACATGTTACATGGCCATGTTCGGAGTTACCATTGTGACGCTGTACATAGGTAGTGACCTATGTACAGTGCACGCGTGTAATGGTGTCCCCACACTCACAAAGTCAGGGGAATTTGCCCTGAACGATGTGGGGGCACCTTGGCTAGTGCCAGGGTGCCCACACACTAAGTAACTTTGCACCCAACCTTCACCAGGTGAAGGTTAGACATAAAGGTGACTTATAAGTTACTTAAGTGCAGTGGTAAATGGCTGTGAAATAACGTGGACGTTATTTCAAGCAGGCTGCAGTGGCAGGCCTGTGTAAGAATTGTCAGAGCTCCCTATGGGTGGCAAAATAAATGCTGCAGCCCATAGGGATCTCCTGGAACCCCAATAGCCTGGGTACCTCAGTACCATATACTAGGGGATTATATGGGTGTACCAGTATGCCAATGTGAATTGGTAAATTTAGTCACTAGCCTGTTAGTGACAAATTTGGAAAGCAGAGAAAGCATAACCACTGAGGTTCTGGTTAGCAGAGCCTCAGTGAGACAGTTAGGCACCACACAGTGAACACATATAGGCCACAAACTTATGAGCACTGGGGTTCTGACTAGCAGGGTCCCTGTGACACATAACAAACATACTGACAACATAGGGTTTTCACTATGAGCACTGTGCCCTAGCTAGCAGGATCCCAGTGAGACAGTGAAAACACCCTGACATATACTCACAAACAGGCCAAAAGTGGGGGTAACAAGGCTAGAAAGAGGCTACTTTCTCACACAACCCCACCCCCCCCAAACGAAGGACAATAAGGCTAACCTTGGCCAGTTGAGTCTTTATTGTCTAAGTGGTGATAAATGGAGAGTAGCTCTGCAATAGACTGGTTACTCTCTTTATCATCCACTATATGGTTACTTCCCTGTGGGGATATAAACCACCCTGTTTCAAGTTTTTTAGCTAACCAACAATGTGAAGATATATTCTCAGAGTTCCTATCAGTAAGTTTTAGTTTAGAACAGTGGGAATTGTCCACTGGACCTATTTCTAGTGATGAGAATGCCAGACAGGGATGCTGTCTCAGTAAAGCCATAGCTGGGCAAACACTTTGTCCATATGGCTGCAAGAGAGGACAAGGATGCTGTTTCTCTTGTTTTGAAGCAGGGTAGGGATGTTGTCCTATGAGCTCCACACTAGGGCAGGGCTGCTGTCCTAAGTGTTTTGAGGCAGTGCAGGGTTGCTGCACTAAAGTTTCTCTGGGAGGTTTGGAGGGATGCTCCATGTTAACTACAATGGTGGACTTTTTCTCACCAATATTAGTTATCCCACAGAGAGGTACTTCCACCTCAGGGAGTACAGCTGTGCCAGCTGATGGTTCCCTTGGTACAGGTGCCACCCCAGGAGAGGTTTCTCCTACCACAGGAATGGTATCCTGAATGGCAGGGTGGGTAGGGGATACTGTGATACCCTTTTTACCTGTTGTTGGAGAAGGATCCTGAGTTTTCAGGCCTGTTCCTCTCCTTTGCTTTTTCATTTCAGCAGAAAGGAGAGGAAGCAATTCCTCAGGGATACCCAGCATGGCTGCAAGGGTATAAAACTCTACCTCAGCTCAACCTGAGGTCTCTAGGTCATTACCTAAGAGACAGAATACAGGTAAGCTAGGTGACACTACCACCTGCTTAGGGCCAGTAACTCCACCCCAACTAAGCTGAACTGTAGCTAAGGGAAGAAACTTAGTGGAGTTATGGACATCAATAATATTGTACTGTTGTCCAATGATGTGTTGTTCAGGAGGCACTAGGTTTTCAGTCACCAAAGTGATACTGGCACTGGGGTCCCTGTAGGCCTGGGCCTCAACACCATTTATTGAAACTGTCTGCCTGTACTTATCCATTGTAAGGGGACAAGCAGCCAGTGTGGCAAGGCCAGTGCCACTAGGTGTGACAGAAATTGTCTTGGGACTGACTACCCCAGTTTCTATGATGGACCCATAAG
Source organism: Pleurodeles waltl (assembly GCF_031143425.1). Lineage (NCBI taxonomy): Eukaryota > Metazoa > Chordata > Amphibia > Caudata > Salamandridae > Pleurodeles > Pleurodeles waltl. The sequence goes on from NC_090449.1 coordinate 272,709,364, forward strand.
TGAACCCAACTACACCCTTACTTTGACTGTTGCCAGCAGTCCCACAACTATTACCACTACTGCTAGGGGCACTAGAGTTTGATGTATTAGTGGTGGTTGGCTCAGGGGGTTTACCTGGACAGGACTTATCCCCTTGCCAATGGCCTTTATTTTTACACACATAGCACCAAGGCTTTTTAATGTGTGTATGTTGTGAAGAAGAGGAAGAATTTGATTTATCCCCACCCCCTGAAGAGTGTTTAGGATTTGAAGAAGGATCTTTGGTTTTACCCTTATTCCCATGCTTATCCTGAGATTGTTCACCATCTTTCTTCTTGCCATCCTTGTCACCTCCTGTATGAACTTTTCTGTTCACTCTTGTTTTGACCCATTTGTCTGCCTTCTTTCCCAATTCTTGGGGAGAGGTCAGATCTGAGTCTGTCAAGTGCTAGTGTAACAAATCAGACACATAGTTATTCAGAATATGCTCTCTCAGAATAAGATTATACAGCCTTTCATAGTCAGAAACTTTTCTGCCATGTAACCACCCCTCCAAGGCCTTCACTGAAGTCAACAAAGTCTATCCAGTCTTGTGAGGACTCTTTTCTGGTGTCTCTGAACTTAATCCTGTATTGCTCAGTGGTTAAGCCAACTCCATCCAAAAGTGCATCCTTCAAAACTGCAAAATTGTTAGCATCACTTTCTCTAACAGTAAGGTGCCTATCCCTACCCTTTCCATTGAAAGATAGCCACAATATAGTACCCCACTGCCTTTGAGGGACTCCCTGTACCATACTGGCCCTCTCAACTGCAGAAAACCACTTGTTGATGTCATCCCCCTCTTTGTAAGGGGGGACTATCTTGTGCAGATTCCTGGAATTATGCTCTCTAACAGGATTACTATCAGGAATACTGCTGCTGCCATGTGGGGGCCTAACCCCAATCTCTGTCTCTCCTTCTCCAGGTCTAAGGGTTCCCTGTCTAAGGTCAGCTGTTGCTGTTTAAGCCTCAGTCTGGTCTCTTCAACTCTCAACTTTTTGAGTTACCTTTCTAACATGTTGTCTTCAGGGTGGGTGGGTTGGGAATGCTTGGACACAGAATATAAATTGGAAACAACAGAGGGGGATCTGTCCCGAACTGACTGAACCCTAACAACTTGGCCTCCAGGAATAAAGCCTCCCCCACTGTGATGGGAACCTCCATTACTACCAACATTACTAGGTGTCCTGCTCAGGGGCAGATCTGATACAGAACCCTCCCCACCTCCCTCAAGGAGATCCCCTGAGTCAGAATGGGAACCTTCTATTAACCTCTCATTTGAAGTGCCTGCTTGGGACTCATCATTCACAATAAGCATGTTAAATAGAAACTCTTTTGTAGGGTTCTTTCCTATCACTAAACCTCTATCTAAGCAGAGATTCCTTAGGCTCTTATAATTCAAATTGTCATAAGTAGTATTGACCATTTTAAGAGTAGAATCTTCTACAGACATGATAGTAAAAGGTTTAGAAATAGTGAGAAGGAAGAAAAGGTTTCAGAACTTTTTAAAGAACAGAGAAAACTTTTTCTAACTTTTAGAAAACTTTGAGAAGTTTAGAGAAACTTTTCAAAACTTTGTAAAAAGTTTGAGAGAAGAAAAGCAAAACTTTTTGGTTAGGTGTACATACACTGAACTGTTTTGTATATTATTCTCTTATGAAAAGTACACAATGACAAAGTGGTAAGTAGTTACAAGTACCTATCCCACTGCTGCACAACCAATGTAGGAGGCTGGCCTGGCTTGTAGTGGGTACCAGAGGTACTTACACCTTGTGCCAGGTCCAGTTATCTCTTATTAGTGTAGAAGAGGTGTTTCTAGCAGCTAAGGCTGATAGGAGGTAGCTATGGCAAAGCAGCTTAGGCTGAACTAGGAGACATGTAAAGCTCCTTCTATACCACTGGTGTCATATGCACAATATCATAAGAAAACACAATACACAAAAGTACTAAAAATAAAGGTATTTTATTTTTATGACAATATGCCAAAAGTATCTCAGTGAGTACCCTCAGTAGGAGGATAAGATATATACACAAGATATATGTACACAAACCAAAATTATGCAGGTAATAGCAAGAAAAGTAATGCAAGCAGTGTAAAGTTACAGTAGATTGCAATAGGATCACATAGGTATAGGGGCAACACACAACCATATACTCCAAAAGTGGAATGCGAACCACGAATGGACCCCAAAACTATGTGAGCTTGTAGAGGGTGGCTGGGACTGTAAGAAAACAGTGAGGGTTAGAAAAATAGCCCACCGCAAGACCCTGAAAGGTAGGTGTAAAGTGCACCTACAACCCCCAGAGAGCACAGAAGTCGTGATAGGGGGATTCTGCAGGAAGAACAAACACCAGCAATGCAACAACAGTGGATTTCCGGACCTGAGTACCTGTAAGACAAGGGGACCAAGTCCAATAGTCACGACAGTGTCGAGAGTGGGCAGGAGCCCAGGAAATGCCAGCTGAGGGTGCAAGGAAGCTGCCACCTGTTGGAAGAAGCTTGGAGTTCTTCAAGAAAAAAGAGGACTAGGAACTTCTCCTTTGGATGATGGATGTCCCACGTCGCGATGAAGCTTGCAGAGGTGTTCCCATGCAGAAAGACCGCAAACAAGCCTTGATAGCTGCAAGGGTCGCAGTAGAGGTTTTTGGGTGCTGCTGTGGCCCAGGAGGGACCAGGGTGTCGTCATTTGGAGGAGGAGACAGAGGCAGCGCCCAGCAGGTCAGGGGGCCCTCACAGAAGCAGGCAGCACCCGCAGAAGTACTGAACAGGCACTTGGAAGAAGAGTGAACCGGAGTCCACACGAAGTCACAAAAGGGAGTCCCACGACGCCGGAGGACAACTCAGAAGGTTGTGCACTGCAGGTTAGAGTGTCGGGGAACCAGGCTTGGCTGTGCACAAAGGAAATCCTGGAAGAGTGCACAGGAGCCGGAGCAGCTGCAAATCACCCAGCAATGCAGTCTAGCGTGGGGAGGCAAGGACTTACCTCCACCAAACTTGGACTGAAGAGTCACTGGACTGTGGGAGTCACTTGGACAGAGTTACTGAGTTCCAGGGACCACGCTCGTCGTGCTGAGAGGGGACCCAGAGGACCAGTGATGCAGTCTTTTGGTGCCTGCGGTTGCAGGGGGAAGATTCCGTCAACCCACAGGGGATTTCTTCACAGCCCCTGGTGCAGAGAGGAGGCAGGCTACCTCCAGAGCATGCACCACCTGGAAACAGTCGAGAAAGCCGTCAGGATGAAGCGATACAAGGTTGCTATTAGTCGTCTTGCTACTTTGTTTGGATTTTTGCAGGCGTCCTGAGCAGTCAGCGGTCGATCCTTTGGCAGAAGGTGAAGAGGGAGATGCAGAGGAACTCTTATGAGCTCTTGCATTCGTTATCTGAAGAATTCCCAAAGCAGAGACCCTAAATAGCCAGAAAAGAAGGTTTGGCTACCAAGGAAGGAGGATTGGCTACCAAGATAGGTAAGAGCCTATCAGAAGGAGCCTCTGACGTCACCTGCTGGCACTTGCCACTCAGAGCAGTCCAGTGTGCCACAAACGTCTCTGTTTCCAAGATGGCAGAGTTCTGGGACACACTGGAGGAGCTCTGGGCACCTCCCTGGGAGGTGCAGGTCAGGGGAGTGGCCACTCCCCTTTCCTTTGTCCAGTTTCACGCCAGAGCAGGGCTGGGGGATCCCTAAACCGGTGTAGACTGGCTTATGCAGAGATGGGCACCATCTGTGCCCATCAAAGCACTTCCAGAGGCTGGGGGAGGCTACTCCTCCCCAGCCCTGACACCTTTTTCCAAAGGGAGAGGGTGTTACACCCTCTTTCAGAGGAAATCCTTTGTTCTGCCTTCCTGGGCCAGGGCTGCCTGGACCCCAGGAGGACAGAAACCTGTCTGAGGGGTTGGCAGCAGCAGCAGCTGCAGTGGAGACCCCGGAAAGGCAGTTTGGCAGTACCCGGGTTCTGTGCTAAAGACCCGGGGGATCATGGAATTGTCCCCCCAATGCCAGAATGGCATTGGGGTGACAATTCCATGATCTTAGACATGTTACATGGCCATGTTCGGAGTTACCATTGTGACACTGTACATAAGTAGTGACCTATGTAGAGTGCACATGTGTAATGGTGTCCCCACACTCACAAAGTCCGGGGAATTTGCCCTGAATTATGTGGGGGCACCTTGGCTAGTGCCAGGGTGCCCACACACTAAGTAACTTTGCACCCAACCTTCACCAGGTGAAGGTTAGACATAGAGGTGACTTATAAGTTACTTAAGTGCAGTGGTAAATGGCTGTGAAATAACGTGGACGTTATTTCACGCAGGCTGCAGTGGCAGGCCTGTGTAAGAATTGTCAGAGCTCCCTATGGGTGGCAAAAGAAATGCGGCAGCCCATAGGGATCTCCTGGAACCCCAATACCTCAGCACCAAATACTAGGGAATTATATGGGTGTACCAGTATGCCAATGTGAATTGGTAAATTTAGTCACTAGCCTGTTAGTGACAAATTTGGAAAGCAGAGAGAGCATAACCACTGAGGTTCTGGTTAGCAGAGCCTCAGTGAGACAGTTAGGCACCACACAGGGAACACGTATAGGCCACAAACTTATGAGCACTGGGGTCCTGGCTAGCAGGGTCCCAGTGACACATAACAAACATACTGACAACATAGGGTTTTCACTATGAGCACTGGGCCCTGGCTAGCAAGATCCCAGTGAGACAGTGAAAACACCCTGACATATACTCACAAACAGGCCAAAAGTGGGGGTAACAAGGCTGGAAAGAGGCTACTTTCTCACAAACGCAAACAGCCTGGTAGAGCTGCTGCAACTGGGTCCACAGTAGCTGAAACTTATGCTACTGGGGGGTTAACACCACCATGGACTTAAGACAAGACAGACAAAGAACATGCATCACGTTCATGACAGAATAACGTAAAGGGTTTTGTGTAGTTAAGCATTCCCAAAGACTGTCCTAAATTAACCAACTTTGGTTGGAAATAAACAAGGTAATAAATCATAGTTCTAACTTTCGGATTGAGGTGGAGCCAGGTTTGGTTCTGTTTGGAGTATCTGAGAAATCACATCAACTAGCTAAATATCAACAATATTTTATTGTGATTGTTTTTTAAGTAGCTCGATCGCTAATACTGCAGTATTGGTGGACTCACACGATTCCTACACTGCAGAAGTGGTGGAATAAGATGCTAAGAACTAAGAAATCTGAGGAAGTGTACTAAAAACGCATCCAGAGTAAAAAAGGTTTTACAGCTATATGGCAGTATTTAGTAGAGTAGTAAGCCAACGTAAAGCTATGTAACCAATAGGAATACCAGGAGTCGAAGTAAGAGTTGTTCATCAATACTATGTTAACACTATATAAAATAATGAGCTAAACCTGGTTGTTTTTATATATCGGGAAGTGATTTAAGGATTGACATGAGTATATTGTTGAATCTAGAATCAAGACAAACATAGCAAATATTTTATACAAATACAACTAATCGGCCAATATGAGGGAGTTGGCGAAGGTCATAATGATGTTACCAGCCGAAGTAAATGAATTATTATTGCTGAATGTTACTTATGTATAGTTCTTGTTTTGCTTTTGTAATATTTATACCTGAAATGAGAAATAAAACTTTTTTAAACCTATTTAAATAAAAAAAAAAAGATATGACTGAAAAGTTGGGAATCCATTGGCGACAGTAGCCTACCATCCGCAAAAACATCCTGACATTTCTCTGTGTGGCTGGGGGAATCATCTGAAGTATGGCTGTAACCTTTTCTCTGGATATTTTCCTACTTTCCTTCTCAGTCTGGAGACCCAAATATTTCACTTTTTTCTGACACTATTGTAATTTATTTGGGAACACTTTATGGCCATTCTGTCCTAAATGGTTCAGTAAGGCAATTGTGTCATATTTGCACTCTTCCTTTGTTTTGGATGAAATCAACAAATCTTCAATGTACTGTACCAATGTCGATTGGAAAGGCATTTCCAATGACTCCAGGTGCTTTTTCAAGATCTGGTTGAAAATGGAAGGTGTTTCTGAAAACCCTTGAGGAATTTTACACCAACAGTAAACTCGATCTAAACATTTGAAACAGAAGAGAAATTGACTATCCTCACAATGTAGTTTATTTTTTTCAAGTCTTGAACAAGTTGAACTTTCTCACAAGGCTTTCTCAATCCCATTATTGGTGAATTACATGGACTGCTCAATACTTCTTTCAAAACCCCTTGGTTCACAAATTCTGCAATTATGTGAGCAACCTTCTCGATGATATCCTATGTCATGTGATAATGGGGAATCTGGGGAAAAACTGCATTCGGCTTCACTTGAACCTTAAGGGCCGTATTTATACTTTTTGACGCAAAACTGCGCTAACGCAGTTTTGCGTCAAAAAAATTAGCGCCGGCTAACGCCATTCTGAAGCACCATGCGGGCGCCGTATTTATTGAATGGCGTTAGCCGGCGCTAGCAGACCGGCGCTGCCTGGTGTGCGTGGAAAAAAACCACGTACACCAGACAGCGCCGGCGTAGGGGGAAAATGGCGTATGGGTGTCTTAAAATGGGGCAAGTCAGGTTGCGTCGAAAAAATCGTCGTAACCCGACTTGCGCCATTTTTTTTCGACGCCCATCCCCCATCAACATGACTCCTATCATTGTAAAGATAGGAGTCATGCCCCCTTGCCCAATGGCCATGCCCAGGGGACTTATGTCCCCTGGGCATGGTCATTGGGCATAGTGGCATGTAGGGGGGCACAAATCAGGCCCCCCTATGCCACAAAAAATAAAAAAATAAATACTTACCTGAACTTACCTTAATGTCCATGGGATGGGTCCCTCCGTCCTTGGGTGTCCTCCTGGGGTGGGCAAGGGTGGCAGGGGGGGTCCCTGGGGGCAGGGGAGGGCACTCTGGGCTCATTTTGAGCCCACTTGTCCCTTAACGCCATCCCTGACCCAGGCGTTAAAAAGCGGCGCAAATGCGCCGTTTTTGGCCACGCCCACTCCCGGGCGTCTCTTTTGCCCGGGAGTATAAATACCACGTAAAGGCCTGGGAGTCATTTTTTAAGACGGGAACGCCTCCCTTGCATATCATTAACGCAAGGAAGGGGTTCACGCTAAAAAATGACGCACACTCCGGGCACTTTGGCGCCCGAAGCGTCTAACGCCAGAGTATAAATATGGCGTTAGTTGGCGTTAGTTCTGCGTCGAATTTGCGTCGAAAAAAACAACGCAAATTCGGCGCAACCAGAGTATAAATATGGCCCTAACTGTCTCAACTCCTTTTATCAGACAGTGTCTTTCCCTGTCAAATCCCACACTTTCTCTTTACCTGTTCCTTGTAAGTCAGAAGGAAGATCATTTACTGTAAAAACTGGAAAAGAAGCTAATCAGAGGGTACTCCTCATTTATTACATCACACTCTGTCTCTGGAGCTTGGTCATCTTCGTCATCACTGTTCGTCTGTATCTCAATTCCATCATTTGAACACGTAATCGAGCATCTTGTTTTACAAAGCAAGTCCCTTCCCAGTAGGAATACTGGATTTGAGTCACAAACTATGAATTTGTGTAATCCCTTAACGCTGCCAATTTTAACCTGAACTGGTCCTGTAATTGGGTTGGTCAAATACTGATTCGCTACTCCTACAATCTGGACTGTTTTTCCTGAAAGGGGCAAATTTGGAACTTCTGCAGTTCTCACTGTAGAGCGTGTAGCTCCTTTGTCAACCAAAAATGAGACTTTGTGACCCATTACTTTTCCCTTCACATATGGACCTTTCTGATCTACTTCTAAGGAAGCTGCAAGTACACATTCCTCTTCGTTCGAACTCTTACTCACCCAATCATTTTTATTCCATTCTCACTGTGTAATGGGAATTGGTGTACTGTGTTATTACTCTGGTTAAACCTTTGACCTGTGACCTGTTGAGGAAACATCACCTGCTGCTGTTCCATTGGGGCCTGGTGTCTTTGGATTTTCTATCTAGGTACCATTTGAACCTGCTGTTGTATTGGCTGTCACTGTGCCATCTGCATCTGTGGCATTTGCACCTGTTGCATGGATTGAAAATGTTGCACCTGATTCACATTGCTTTGATAATTTGGATTATGACTCTTCATTCTTGGGCCTCTCATGTTTTGGAACAAATTGATGTCACTTGTTTGCTGAACAACACCTTCCTGTACCATCATCGGACACTCCCGCTTCCAATGTCCAATCCCTGAGAAAGCGTGGCAACAATCTCTTCATTCCCTGCACGCCATTCTGAGCCACTACAGTACCCAAATTTGGACTACAGTTTCCATTTCCCATTCCTCTGCGACCTCTACCTCTCACCTGGGTTTGAAACACCACATTTCCCTGCTGCTGTTGTGGAATCCCTGTTTGTGCCACTTTAATCTGCATCACCATTGCCTTCTCTTTCAACTTTCTCTGCTTCAACTAAATGTTGTCACTACAGTACTTGGCATATTACAATACCTCATCAATTGGCTTCGCTTGCCAGCAAATAAAATGACTCTTAATCATCTGGCTAATTTCAGGTCTCAATCCTTCCACAAATCTGAACACAAAATGAACCATGTCTTTCGGCTCAATTGTTTCTGCACCACTGTAAGGCTTAAACGCCTACAACAATCTCTCATACTAGGCATGTATAGACTCTTTTGCTTCCTGGGCTGTCCTATCTATTCTATGCCAGTCAATGTTTTGGGGCAAAATTCTTGTTTTCCAAAATTCAATCACTTTATAGTAGTAGTTCATCACCTTGGGAGATGGTGCACCTGTAATTAGGTCTCTCACTGGTTCCTTTGTCCACTAATCCATGCTCCTCTTGCAATCAGTCCATAAATCTGCTGTAACTACTATCTCTAACAGGGTGTTCAAATCCTCCCATAGGCATTCTGCAAGTTTCACAAACGTGTCTGTCTACTGGTACCATTCTACCGGTTTCGCTCTCAGCCCGGGATGATCGTTTGTAAAGGACAGAATGTCACTTCTGCCCCAAGGGATATGGACAAAATTCGCCTATGAAATTTCTCTCATTGGTAAAATGTTTACTGGGTCCTCGATCTGCTGCATATTTGCAGTAAGATTCGCGGAATCCCTTTTCCATTTATCTCTTTTCTTTACCCATCTGCCTTCCCACTTTTCTAATGCTCCCCATGTCTGGACGCTCTGAAGTACCTCCCCGAGGTGTGCCTTCATTCCTGCAGATCTCATGTGTTCAAAATCCTTTGAGTCAAAATCTAACCTGTAACTCTTCTTCAAGTGTTTTGTTTTCTCTATTTCTATGCCGTATTTCTCTGCTAAGTCTGCTAGCTTTTGATGTGCCTCACTCGCTTCCCTTTTCATTTTCAGGCACAAGTATCTCAATTCTGCTTCAGTGTAGGATTTGAGTCTGTTCACATCTACAGATTCGATAAATTCACCTGCTTCCATCCTTAGTCTAGTATAGTTCAAGTACTCCTCTCCCCTAGGAGCACGCTGCAGGGTATTCAGTTTATCGAACCATTTAGTCAATTGGTGGGCAGTCAAACCTTGCAGTGAAATGTTGTTGGGCTGAGTATTTGACAAGGGCTGTACATTTGGTTTTGGAGTCTGCGGTGTCAGTAACTTCAGGCTATGACTGATTTTTGACCCTCTTCCAGTATTTGGAGAAATTCCGAAGGGACTGAGGCCCATATTTATACTTTTTTTGCACTGCATTTGCGTCATTTTTTGACGCAAAAGCAGCGCAAACTTACAAAATATAATTGTATTTTGTAAGTTTGCTCTGCTTTCGTGTCAAATAATGACGCAAATGCAGTGCAAAAAAAGTATAAAAATGGGCCTAAGTTCTAACAATGATCCTGTTCTGTCAAAGGTCTGTCTCACAGGAGAGGCAACTCCAGTACTCTCTTCGAGTCCTTACTTCATTGAATTCTGACTCAGGACTCCCTGTTCATTTGTACTGTCATTTCCCTGGGCAAACAAGGGTATAACTGGACCAATGGTGATGGGTAGAGATACAGCGCCTGGACTTGGTCTAACATTCAAGTTCTGTGGGTACATAATTCCCGTATTCTGACTCATCAGTACGGACATATCTGTCATGTATGTGTCCTGTCATAAGAGTGTACTTTGGCTTTGCTTGTGGCTGCACTTGAGGCAGTAAGAGTGGAGTTGCCTCTGTCTGGACCAATGTTGGTTTCGGGAAAACCTGTCCTGTTGGCACTATTAGATTAGATGCAGTTTCTACAATGGGTACTTCATGGTATAGTCTCAGAACATTCGGCTGTGGCATCAGATTTTGAGCTGCCAATGCAGTAGGCAGGTTATCGCTGCTCTGCATTGGGCTCTGTGTCATGCTCGGATTAATCTACACTGGGCTCATCATCATGTTAACCTATCATCGTCATGTTAACCGGTGTCGTGCCGAAGGGTTTACACTAGTGCTCGGACCACTCTCTTGTGCTGCATACGGTGGGGAACAATTTCTTAGCAGCTGTAAAATGAACTCATCCTCATCTGACTCTTCCTGAAATGTTAAATATCTCTAAGACTCTTTTGATCTCTGCTCCCTACTCTTGGAGGGGCTTCAGTTTGTCTTTCTGGTAGCTTTCCTTTCTTCTCTCTCTCTGTCCTGTGTAATTGCAGGAAACAACTTAATTCCCTCTATAAGTCTCGATTCTCCAGAGTTTCTGATTGCTGTCCAATCTAGCCTACGCTAGTGTCTTTTCTGCCTTTTTCATTCACCTTTCAAACTTCTGTTGCTGTTGCTGTCTGGATACTAATTCCGAGATTGCTAATGGCTCAAACTGTGATGGTCTCGGAGGAGGTTTCAAATCATATAGCACCCTCCTCAAATTCTCTAAGCTCCTCAAATCAAATGTTCAGTGGGCATGAAACGGCAAATTCCCATCTTTCTTTCAAATCAGGACATGGCTTTCAATCCCAGAATCCTTTTTCCCTACCTTCTCACCCAATTGTGCTTCACGGTTGTCTGCCAATCCGTGCCGACCCTTCTCACTAACCAACCTATCCCAGCACGGCTCTAATGACACTCACACGTACTGCGGCTGACAAAGTCTTGCGGCTTGTCCTCCTAACCTCAGATTCACACTAGACTAATGCAACATTATTGTGAGCACTAAACAAAATCAAAACCCAATTTGTCCATTTACTACAGGTAGGGTAACATAATTGCTTCAAAAACCTTATGGATTTTTCACTGATGGTGTTTCGCACTAGCAGCTACTACTTCTTTCTCGTTTTCCCTGATTCACAAGCAAAATTCAACCCGCAAATTTTACTCTTAATTGATCAGTGGGTCTGTCCTGGTGCACATAGAACTCGCCATATCTCAGTCGAAGATTTTTTCACTCCTTTTGACTCACACTCTGACTTGTCACCCACGCCCAATCGACCTATTAGACCAGGCAAATTACAACAGAAACCAAGTGTCTCCTACATTTTTCAGTATACTCCAGAGTCTTAGACCTTGCAGGGCCCATATACCAACAACCACGTGGACAACTTTTGAGCACCAAGCGCCACACGTGAAGTTCGACGACTTCCCTACTCTCACACTTAGGTGTGTGCAAACTCCTTCAACTACTTCATTCAGAGTACGCAAACTCCTTCAACAACTTCATTTGGAGTACGCAGACTCCTTAAACCCTCACAAAGATACAATTCATAAGCTGTGAAAGCGCAAAACCTATTCCATTCACACTGTCACTAGAACGCCGAGAACACCCTCAAGCAATTGTCAAGCTCCAAGGTTCTGGGAAAGTAATTCTAAGTTTTTAGGGATACATTTTCTTTCCAGTTTGTATCATCGAATTTGAAAATCCAAACTTTCTGCGAATTATTTTCTCCTTAGGGGACTAACCCTGTACTTGGCCTTTATGATGGGCTCTTAAGGAGACAAACCATGTACCGGGCCTTTATGATGGACTCTTAAGGAGACAAACCATCATACTCTGCTACCATCTCTGTTGGTGTGTCTGACCTTATTTGGTTTCTTATCGTTAGATTATAAGGGGACACGTTAGAGGTTCGATGGATCTTTTGACTGCGCTTAGATTAGTTCCCACCAGAAGACTCAGTTCCAATACCAATCAGTAGCAATACCAATCAATAACATCAATAATCTTGGGAGTCTGTAATTTCCACACGCCATGACCCCTTGGCCATGAATAACCACACCTTTATTTAAAAGTATGAATGTTTATTTTCCTACATTAACAATGCTAATATCATATAACTTCTCCTCAAAATCAAATGATAAGCATACAAAAACATTACTGGGTGACCGAATCTTCTAAAGAATATCAATTTAATCAAAGCTTGGATTACTACGCACTCCAAAGTTATAGTACAAATTAATAACAAGAATAGTTGTGCATTAGAAATGGAATACATTTATATTCAGCAAAGAACTGACCTCAACTGTTGTTAATATTTAGCAGGCATCAATCAATGAGTCCTAAGTAACCTTCTGATTAGAATGGCATGTTTGGGCTTCATGCATAACAATTTAGTCAAACATCTAACTATGGCTGTATCAAAATAAGCGGTCGGTACCTAAGGACAAGAGCAAATAGACTTAGTGATCAGTAACATCGTCCTAAACCTTGCCTCAGAATGGTTCAGCAAGCTGTGACTGTCTTCGTCAATTGGACATCTGTTCGGTCAGCAAAGCATTGAAATTCGGCAATAAAGTTCAAGATAGAAAAGTCTCAGGAATGGACTTAATAGAATGCTGCTTCTCGATAAAATTGAGGAAAAATTAGAAATGTCTCTTCATGCAGTTCGGAAAGAATAGTGGCTGTCTCCTCTCGGTGCAGTCTGTCTAATTTAGATTCCCTAAAACTTCTTCCCATGTTGCTATTGGTCAAATAATTATACATTACGTTTAGTCCAATGAAAGTAGAACCTCAAATCTAAGAATTTACTAAATCATTGTTTGCATGTTGATGATTGGCTCCTCTTCTCCTGCTTCCGTCATTGGGCTTGTCAGGTAACAAATTTGTATCATCTTATGCTCCAGTCAGTGCATCCATTGTTAGTTCCTGGGAATATTGCCTTTACACACACTAAGTTTTACAAGGTATCCTTAGCTAGTACAAAATATTCTAGCAAGCAGTTCTAATGGGAAAGAATCTCTGCAACTAATATTCGGTCAACACAATGGAAAATTACAATTTAATTCACTAAGCAGCCATTTTATGATTCGTCTAAGCAATGCAACTTGACATGAGGCCGTGCAACTAGGCCCAAGACCTTGTTAAATTAAGGCCTATGATTAATAAAGTAAATACATTATATATAACCATTAATATGACATACTGCTACATCAATCCAAACATGAGCTCAACATTTTACATTAGTAAGCTGTTAATAAGTGCACTTCGTAATGACTGGTGGTCACCTAAGTAGGCACATTTTCAAAACTTGTGTATTATTTTTCTATGTTAACTCATTTTCTATGTAGATTTAACATTCAGAATACATGAATATTCATTAGTACAATTTCAGTGTTAACAGGTCATGTGAGTTTACCCTGGTTGTGTTGACAATCTTCCAGCTGTTTCTATCCGCTTGTTGTATTTCTCATTTGTAATGCTTTGACTTGTTGTGTTACTCACTATTTTAATTTGGTTCAAGTTGCTCTACCAAACGGAACTATTGCTGGCCTACACCTGTTTCTACTGCAGATGGTATTCATGGAAAGTTTGGTTGACACCAGCAATTTCATCAAGCTCACAAAAGATTGTTCAGTTCTAGGTAACCCAATGCTGCCATCTGCCTGCTCACATGATTGAACACTTGGGGGCAATTACGCAGTGCTTAATTTGTGTATGTTGCTGAGCACTGACACTTATTTTTGAGGGCCGGGGATTATTCTTTTGCCTCAAGCATTTGCTGCGAGCAAAAAACACATATGGGAAAGGCGAAGGAAGGGAAAAACGAAAAAGCGTCACAATGGGAGAAAGTAGAAAGCTGCTAGAGTGAGCTGAAGGCGCAGGGAGTGGCTGTAAATGGATTAAAGAGGCCCGAGATGGCTTCAGGGTTACGCTGCCTCAGTATTCCGTGCTCACACATTTAATTGCAGCAGCTGCACGTTTAAGGAGAGGGTTTTGGGCACCAGCACCTTTTTTCTTTACAAATTAAGCACTGGAATTATGTATGTAATTGGGCTGAAATTCACACACCTCAGTACTTCCAATATCATAGACATCGGCAACTCTGTGATGGGTGCAATTACTCCTGAATAGAAGATAATAAGGAATCTGTGTTGTTCTGCCAATCCCTGCATTTTTTGGCATTTAGATGAGGATTTTCCCAAACATTTAAGAATGGAAATTAAAACGAAGAATTTGCAGCACAGATGTGATTCCTGTAATCTTGATGGGGCTAGTATATTTTGTTACCACCACAACCACTTGGAGGGAAGCCGCTGGGGAGGCTGTTCCATGATTACTCCAGAAAAGAGACAGATGTAAGACTTTTATGCCTCTGTCCTAAAAAGGCTTCTGGCTTGTTCACTTCAAGATCCCTTGTCTCCCACGTCACGTAAACCGAACATACAGCAGCGCGGCTGATATGAACGGCTCTCCTAAAACATGGAGGATGGATGAAATTAAACTGAGGAGCATGTACCTTTCATCAAAACATCACAGCCACAAGACATGGATACTGCACTTGCCAGAATAGGCATTGGAGAGTCATTGATGTTGCAGAAATCTTTGCTCCTTTAGGTCCAACAACCATTCGCGCGGTATCCCGTGCAGTGTGATGATGCGAGCTGCCATTATTGACTTAATAAGGTGAGGTCAAGACTGCTTCACCATCGGATTCCCCACTCCAGGGCTTCACCTTGACAATCAGAGATAATCCACAGGACAGTGTCATTTAACAGGAAAGGAGCACATGGCAGCGTCCATGACAGAGTCCAGGCAGAAATGTCTAACCCACAACTTTCATGACTGCACCTCCTCTAAAGTAATTGTTAAGGGTCAAGCCGAACCTTCACAAACAAGCTTCCTCCTATGTAAGTAAGTGGTATATCATGTTTGAGTAACTCAAATGTTACATAAAATAATCATGAATGAAAACTGAACAATGTTAAACCTCCCACTGAACAAGAATAATTAAGATATAACAAGTTGACTTCTACATAAGATTCGAATATAAGATCATGCCCGTACAGTGGAAGCACATAATCACCACCGTTGAGGCTGCCATGAGTAATCAGTGTTATCCCAATAAATGAAAAATTGCAGCGTGGGGTGACCTCAGGATACCTTAGTGAGAGAAATCTTTGGGCACTTATAAGGTAGAACCAGTAAGGAGGCCCTGCTCGTGACTCTTGCCAGCTTAGTGGGTCCATGAAAGGTGTAAATCATAAATGCAGATTAATTCATGTTGAAAGGAGTTTTCTGGAGACTTCCGATAAGAATCTAGTAGCTCGGCGTAGATCAGGTATTTCCCTCATATTCAGGCAATACTTCAGTGCTTTCTTGCAATGTCTGATGTTATTCTTAAGGAAAATCTGCTGGAGAAGAACGTGCCTCTCACTGCTAATCCCTGAGCAGCAGCAAGCATATGTAGGTTGGATTCTTGCTTATAATTTCATAACCTGCATCTGTAATTCTATGTATGTTATGCTCTTGTTTCAGGTTCATGTACTACGATAATAATTGGTGCTTCTGATAGTCACCATCTACAGTTCGGTAAATCTCATTTCACTAGTTGATGAATAATACACTCGTGCTTTAAAGCACTTATCTATGCACACATTTACCCACCAATGAAATGTTCAACCAATAGCAATTTTTAAATATGGTGTACAGCATTAGGCATGCATGAATTAGCGCATGCTATGTTAACATTATGTAGGGCTGGCTTTAGGCCCGTGGCGCCTAGTGCGACAATCATTTTTGGCGTCCCCTCCCATGACACCTGATGAAACAGGAAAAGAGAGACTAACAAACATTTATATATCATGTAATAAAATCGTATAAGAAAATGTGATTTTAGCAAAGAAAAAAATAATGTGTGTAGAAAATGTGCCCCCGAAGTAGTTTGCCATTATTATAAACAAGCTTAATTAATCATGGAAATTCGACAATGTGGTAATCCGTCATAATTGCAGCTATAGTCTATGAATTTCTCGTTAAAACTGTTATATGCTTAGCTAAAATTTAGCAGAGGCTTTGGCCTATTCGCCTGGCCTCAAATTTTAACTGCGTGGTTTTTACTTGTATTAACAAAGTGTTTATACCTTTAAACTGTATTTTTCCAGTAGAATGACTAATACACTTATCTCAAGGTTTTTTGCTAGGCAAGTTTCATCCCCTTTGAAGCAAGGTCAGTTTCTGCAGGTGCAGACTATAAGGACACTGATATAGAATTAATTGGCAACTTTGTTCCTACTTGTGTTCTAAAACTCCAAGGACACCTTATGCATAAATGAGTACTAAGAGAAAGACACTATTCATTGGTCAAAAAGAAGCCACCCTATGAACCCTCCAATGGAAGACCCTGAAGAATTTGGAACGTTTTCTTACTTAAACCCACCGGACAAAGAGAAGTCAGCCATTTTCTTTGATGCCATTTTGAAGCCAGATTCAAGACGCCATTTTAAATGACACTTTGATGCCTTTTCTCTATCCCAGAGAAATAGACTTTGAAGAATTCTCACCCTAGAGACTTTAACTTTGATTTTACCCCATCTTGCCCATGCAATAACTTTTGCCCCATTTTCCTTGCTGCTGCAAGGAAAACTTGCCTTAGCTTTGCCCTTTTGAAATCTGCCCCATGCTGATCGAACCAGTACCTGAAGGACGAAGACTTACCTTGAGTGCTGATTTTATTTGGTAATTATGAAAGGATAAATGTGTTATTCATTGTATTTTCCTTCTTAGGTACCAACTGCTTATTTTGACAGAGCCCAAGCTAGAAGTTTTCTAAATTCATGTTGATTAAATTCTTTTGCATGAAGCCCCAAATGCCAATGCTAATCAGAGGATAGTTGAGGTATTCGCTTAATGCACCATGCTGGATTGAAATCTTGTTATAATGACCAATGTATGCAATTAGTCAAATTCAGGTACTTTTATTAGTGATTTGCATTGTTATAACCGAGTGCATTATAATCCAGATTTTGCATAGATTGCATTTCTTCCGTGGCTATGGACAGCTAGTAATGTTCGTATATATATACCATTTCATTTTGAGACTTACTTATATTGTGTTAGCTTTGTTAATATAGGGAAATTAATTCATTAACTTTTAATAAACAGGTGTGGGTATTGATGACTGAAAGGTCATGGTGTGTCAAATTACTGATTACTATTGATTTTGATTTGTTGATCGATTACTAATTGAGTATTGGGTATTGATAATAAATGATTATTGATTATTGATTTGAGGGATCCGACTAATTTTGGATGAGGAGAACTCAACTCGGTCAAAAGATTCACCGACCTCCGGTGTGTCCAAACATAAGTAATTTATAAAGACTGGACGCGCTATCAGTAGATGGTAGCAGAGATTGATGGTTTAGTCCTTTGGGACCCCATCCGACCAATAGACGGAATCAAGTTAGAATTTTCTTTAACAAAACAAGTTGGAGAGATGATGATGCCCTAAATCCCCAACGACTTTCCCGGAATCTCGGAGCTTGCGAATGGAGGAAATGAAGGTGTGAGAATATTTTCGGCATTTCTAGTGACGGTATGAGTGAAGTTAGGGTTTTTTGCGCTTGCATAGCTTATGTCGCAGATGAATTGTGAAGTTTGTGAGGATTTTAAGGGGTTACGAACTCCAATCAAATTTTAGAGGAGTGATACTCCAAAGTGTGAGAATAGGGAAGTCGTCGAACTTCATATGAGTGTGGCGCTTTGTGCAAGAAAAATTGTCCACGTGGTTGTTGATGTTGAGACGGGCCCTGCGAGGTCAAGAGACTCCGGAGTATGTTGAAAAGTGTGTGAGACACTTGTTTGATGTTGTAATTTGTTCGGTTTAATAGGTTGATCAGGCGTGGTCAACAAATCAGTACGAATGTTGAGGAATAAAAGAAAATTTTCGACTTTGAGTTTTGACGAATTCTAAGGTGCACTAGAATAGTTCATTGATCAGTTGAGAGTAAAGTTTGCAGGTCAAATTTTGCTTGCGAAAGTGGGAAACCGAGAAAGATGGAATAACTGCAGAGGCTAGTGAAAAATCCCTAAGGTTTCTGAAGCGATTGTATTACCTTTCCTGTAGTAAACCGACGGATTTGTTTTTCTTCTTTTTGGTTTGTGCTCGCGATATATTGCAGAAATTAGTTTTGAGTGAAGTTGAATGAAGGAGGACAAGCCGCGAGACTTTTCAGCCGCAGTGTGTGAGTGTGACGTCACTAGGAGCCGTGCTGGGATAGGCTGGTTGGTGAGCAGGGTCGCGCACGGATTGGATGCAGTCCGTGAAGCGCAATTGGTGGGGAAAGGCAAGCGAAGAGTATTCCGGGAATTAAAGTCACTTATCGATTACATTTTAAGAAAATAAAAGACGGAAAGATGACATTTTTCAAAGCACTTAGGAGTGCCTTGAGAGGAGATGTATATATTAAAGCAAATGTAGGAGAAGAAACACCGCCCGAGGGTACACCGGCTTACATCGTAATCGAAGAAAAGGGTGTCGCACCATGTCTTTGGTTAAAACAATGGTCTAAATTAACTGAAAAGCATGGAAGTGTAGCGTTTCCTCTCCATGGGACATTTAACCTAAGAGTCTTGGAGAATTTGAGATTTGTGCTATACGATATGAAAATACCTCCAAGACCAGCACAGTTTGAAGCATTAGCAATTTGGGAACAAATGGCTAGAAGGCAATTACAAAAGAAATTTGAGTCAAGAGTGAGAAAAGTAGAAAAGACACTAGCGGATGCTAAATGGGACAGCACCCAAAAAGTTTGGATATATTGCAGGGAATTAAATTGTTTCCAGCAATTACTGACGAAGCAGAGACGGAAGGAAGGAAAGCTACTCATAAAACAAACAGGAGTCAGTCCAGAGATAGAGAAAACAAGAGTAACTCGAAAAGGTCATACGAATCAGATGATGAGGAGTTCATTCTGCAATTGCTAAATGACCGTCCACTGCCATATGTGGAAACCGAAAATGGCCCAAGCACTAGTACTGCCCCTCCAGAACCAATACAGGGTACTGTAACCCTGAATTTGAGAATATTGCAGAGGCAACGTAGTCCTGTTATGTCTTTTACACCAGAAATACCACAAGTTCAGAGAATATACCCTGACATGACTAAACTGAAACCTGTTGATGATTATCAGCCACAAGTCCAAAGACGCTATTATGATGAGCATAATTTGGAAGTGACTTCTAATTCAATGGTGCAGGGAGGACAGAATTACCAAAGACCGACATTGATTCAAACTGAATCTACACAAAATTTGATGCCTCAAAAGCAGACGCAAGAAGTGCCAAAGTACATTCAAACAACAGAAACACAGTTAGACATGCCAGCAATGATGAACCATAATGTGGGATTTAACATGCCACAGAATTTGGGTAACAGACAGAATCCGGACGCAATATCTTTGCCTATCACTATAGGTCCGCCAGTACCAATATATATACAGGCAAAGCCAAATGTATGCGATCAAGGGGTAATGACGCAGAATGAGACAGGAAGAAGATACATAATATAACCAAGTAACCAAGAAACTACTCCTATAGGAACACTGTCAAACAGATCTGGGTCTTTGTTGGAATGTAGCCCAATTCCAATTTGTGCTCCGTCAACTGTGGTAAGGTCAAGTCCACCACTAATAGTACCGCTAACTTAAAAAACAGAAATGTTACAGAAACCATCAGGAGCAGTAGACGTGAATGCCACATTAATGGGATCAAATGCACAACAGTTAACACAATGGTTGAACAGCCTGAATTCCCCACAGAGTACACCCAGCGAGAAAGGAGAAGAATATTTGAATAAAATAAGATTGGGCATGGAAGCAGATGAACTAGTAGAGGGAATGATGGGTCTGAACAGGTTAGAATCATACACAGAAGAAGAGCTGAGATACATTTGCCCTAGAGTTCCATGAGAAGTAAGTAGCATACATAAGAAGTTAGAAGAAATTGCAGACAGACACAAAATAGACATAAATAAAACAAAGCACTTGAGCAGAAGTTACAGGCTGGACTTTGAGACAAAAGATTTTGAACACATGAGATCTGCAGGAATGAAAACACTGCAAAGCGCGCAGGTTTGGAGATGTTTAGACAAGTGGGAGAGTAGGTGGGTTAAGAAAAAGGATAAGAAGAAAGAAAGTACCCAAGATTGGAGTGAGAAAGTACAACAGAATGATGATCTGATAACCATGTTACCAATGAGAGAAACAGCAGGGGGAAAACTTATCCATGTACCATGGCACAGGTGTGACATTCAATCCTTTACGGATGATTTCCCTAAGTTAAGAGAGAAACCGATCGAATGGTATCAACAAACAGATAGATTTGTCAAACTCGCAAAGTGTCTTTGGGAAGACCTGAATACTTTATTCGAAATTGTCGCCCTGGCAGATTTGTGGGAAGATTGTAAAAGGGCTGTAGGGTGGCCAACAGGTGAACCAGAAAGAGATAGGGACACAGGTGCACCATCGCCTACGGTAATGAGTTTATACCGTAAGGTGATTGAGCATTTGAAAACAAAAGTTGCGTCGAAAAATGTAGATTGGCAGAGAATTGACAGAACAGCAGAATAAGTGAAAGAGTCGATACATGCATACTATGAGAGATTGTTGAAAGCATTTAAAAATTACAGTGGCACGGAAACGATTGAGGCAAAGGACATGCTCCATTTTGTATTCAGATTTGTGGAAGGATTGAGACCCGAAATTAGCCAGATGATTAAAATGCATTTGATTTGTTGGCAGTCAAAATCGATCGATGAAGTATTGAACTATGCAAAATACTGCAGTGATGAGATTGAGACAAAGCAGAAAAGGTTGAAAGAGAAAGTGATGGTGATGCAGATTAGAGCAGCTCAGTCAGGTTTGCAAGGTTTCCAACAACAGTGGCTGCAGCAGCAACAGCAGGGAAATGGTATGTTTCAGCCACAGATGAGAGGCAGAGGCCGAGGAGGTTTTGTGAATAACGGTCCTGATTTAAATACTGTTGTGATTCCTAATGGTATACAGTCAATGAAGAAGGTGATGCCATGTCACACGTGCGGAATCGTCGGACATTGGAAACGGGAGTGCCCACTGTTGGTGCAGGAAAGTGTAGGTCAGCAGAACAATGATGTCAATACTTTTCAGAGTATGAGAGGACCAAAATTGAGAGGCCCAAACCCAAATTTCCAAAATAATGTAAATCAGATGCAGGGTCTACAACCTATACAACAACAGCAGGTGCAAATGCCCCGTGTACAAATGGCACAGTTGCAGCCAATGCAACAACAGTTTCCTATGGTACCTAATCAGCAAATGCAAGTACCCTTAGCACCAATGAATCAGCAACAAGTAATGCTTCCTCAACAGGTCCCAGGTCAAGGAATAAATCAAAGTGACACAGTACACCAATTCCCGTTACACAGTGAGAATGGAATAAACAATGTATGGGAGAGTGAAAGTTCAGATGAGGAGGGAAATTGTATGCTTGCGGCATCTTTGGAAGTTGATCAAAAGGGACCGTATTGGAAGATAGAGTTATGGGTCACAGCGTTTCATTTTTGGTTGACACAGGAGCTACACGCTCTACAGTTAGAAGCATCGAAGTACCAAATTTGCCACTTTCAGGGAGAACAGTTCAAGTAGTGGGAGTGGCAAATAGGTATCTGACAAACCCAATTATAGATCCAGTGCAAGTCAGAATTGGTAACTTTCAAGGGTTACACAGATTTGTGGTGTGTGACTCAAGTCCGATATCCCTATTAGGGAGAGATTTATTGTGTAAATTGGGATGCTCGATTATGTGTTCAAATAATGGGATTAAAATTCAGACAAACAGTGATGAGGAAGGAGAGGACAGTTTAGGAGAGGACGAAACGGAAACTGTCGACGAAGAGTATCCCCTGATTACTCTATATCCTATGCTCACTGAAGCAGATATTCCAGCCGAGTTACAGGAAACAGTTAAAAAGGAAGTGTGGGATATGACAGGGAAAAAAGTAGGATTGGTCAAAGGAGCAGAACCAGTGAAAGTGACTGTAAAACCTAATGTAAATTTTCCTCAGACTCCGCAATACCATATGTCACAAGACACTCTAATGAAAGTCGCTCAGCTCATTGATGAATTTGTGAAACAGGGAGTACTGAAAGAAGTACTAAGTAGTCCATGTAATTCACCAATCATGGGACTAATAAACCCAAGTGGAAAGATCCGAATTGTTCAAGATTTGAGAAAAATAAATGACATAATAGTCAAGTGTTGTCCCATAGTACCAAATCCAGCTGTAATAATGTTTAAAATTCCCTGTGATGCAGAATGGTTTTCAGTCATCGATTTGTCACAAGCATCTTTTTCTGTGCCTCTTCATGAGGACAGCTAATTTCTCTTTTGTTTTAAATTCCTGGACAGAGTCTACAGTTGGTGTCGAATTCCTCAAGGGTTTTCGGAGTAACCATCAATTTTCAATCAGATTCTAAAGAAAGATTTGGAATCACTGGAATTACCTTTTGAATCAACCTTAGTACAGTATATTGACGATTTACTGATCGCATCCAAGACATAAAATGACTGTAAAGTTGACACTATTGCCCTACTGAACCATTTGGAAAGGAATGGACACAAAATGCCTCCTTCTAAATTGCAATTCTGCCAAAAGGAAGTGAAATATTTGGGTCACCAAATAGAAAAAGGGTCGAGAAGAATTATGAAAGAAAGAATAACAAGTGTACTTCAAATGAGTCCACCCAAAACAAGAAAAGAGGTGAGAAAGTTTTTTGGAATGGTGAGCTACTGTTGCCAATGGATTCCCAATTTCTCAACTCTAGCCAAACCTATACTGAAACTGACCCAGAAAGATGCGCAGGATGAAATAGTGTTGAAAAGAGATGAAATGGATGCCTTTATTGAATTAAAGGAATGCATGTGCAGAGCTCCAGCTTTAGGTATGCCTGATTACACAAAGCCTTTCACATTGTTTTGTCATGAACGTGATGCATGTTCCTTGTCTGTCTTGACTCAAGCCCATGATGGCGTAAACAGGCCAGTAGCATATTTTTCAGCTACTTTGGATCCAGTCGCAGCAGCCTTACCGGGATGCTTGCGTGCTGTAGCAGCAGTTGGTATAAGCCTAAATCAGAGTGAGGGAATAGTAATGGGACATCCTTTAACAGTTATGGTCCCTCACTCAGTCGAAATACTTTTGACACGTTCCCGAACACAGCACATGACTGGTGCTAGGCTTACAAGGTACAAGACAATAATTTTGGGATCACCCAATGTGCAGCTGAAAAGGTGCACTACGTTGAATCCAGCAACTTTGTTTCCCAGTGAAAGTGTTGAAATTGAGAACGCTGAAGACATCGAACACGATTGTCTTCAGGTAACTGAATTTTGTACTAAACCAAGACCTGATATCAAAGATACTCGATTGGAAGAAAATGATCAAATTATTTTTGTTGATGGTTCATGTTTAAGAGATGCACTGGGAATATTGAAAGCAGGATATGCTGTATGCACAATAACTGGTGTTCTAGAAGCATCTTGGCTTCAGGAAGTTTACTCTGCACAAGTAGCGGAACTACTAGCCCTTACTAGAGCTTGCCAACTTTCCGCATTAATGAAAGTCACCATTTACACTGACAGTCAGTATGGATTCGGAATAGTGCATGATTTTTGACAACTGGGGTCACAAAGAGGCTTTATGACCTCTTCAGGATCACCAGTGAAAAATGGTGAAAGAATAAGAGAATTGTTACATGCTATTCAGTTACCAGGAGAAGTAGCAGTAGTAAAATGCAGTGCACACTCAAAATCACAAGACTTCGTTTCTTTGGGAAATGGATATGCAGGTCAAGTAGCAAGGTTTTGCGCATTGAACTGTATACTGCTCAGAGACTAATGGAATTTGATAAATGAGCCAGAACTTGAACCAAGTGAAGCCTTTGCTCTAAAGGTTGTAGACACAATGGAAGAATTGAAATTCCTACAAAATAATGTCAGTAAGGATGAGAAACTCTCATGGAGCAAATTACAATGCGTAAAGAAACCAGATGATTTGTGGGTTTCAAGTGAAGGAGGATTAGTTTTGCAAAGACAGTCTTTTGACTCAAATAGCTAGGCTGTACCACGGACAAGCACACATTGGAAGAGATGCCATGATTAGATTATTCAAAATTGATTGGTTTAACCCCAAATTTCGTCAAGTTGCTGAAGCAGTTTGCCATCGTTGCATCATTTGTCAGCAAATGAACGCAGGGAAGGGAACCGCAGTAAATTTGAACCACATTAGAAGAGCAGGTGGGCCATTCAGCAGGATGCAAATGGATTTCATTGAGATGCCTATGCATGCAGGCTTGAAATATGTGTTGGTGATTGTGTGTATTTTTAGTCACTGGATTGAAGCATACCCTACATGCAGAAATGACAGTCTCACAGTTGCAAAACTACTCTTAAGAGAACTAATACCACGTTTCGGATTCCCGATCTCTTTAGAATCAGATAGGGGAAGTCACTTCAATAATGAAGTAATCAAACTACTATGTGCAGCATTGAACATTGAGCAAAAATTGCACTGTAACTCTCGCCCTGAAGCATCATGACTAGTGGAACAAATGAATGGCGCACTAAAATCAAGAATGGCGAAAATATGCACATCCACAAATTTGAAATGGCCTGACACGATGCCCTTGGTGTTAATGTCAATGAGAAACACACCTGATAGAAAAACTGGACTATCGCCACACAAAATTCTCATGGGCAGAGCCATGAGACTTCCAGCAGTTCCTGCAAATGCTCTTGTAAATATTACAGATGATATGGTATAGGACTACTGCAAAGCTCTGGCTGATGTGGTCCGCTCTTTTTCTCACCAGGTGGAGGCAACCACCTTGCCACCGATCCAAGGTCCAGGACACTCCCTGAAAGCAGGTGACTGGGTGGTGATAAAGAAGCACATGAAGAAGTCGTGCTTGGAACCCCGTTGGAAAGGACCTTTTCAAGTGATTCTGACAACTACCACCGCTGTGAAGTGTGCGGGGGTTCCCAACTGGATTCACGCCGGTAACACGAAAAGGGTGACGTGTCCCACTGAAGAGGAAATTGAAGCACTGAAACTACCCACAACTGACAGGAAAGTACCAGGCACTGAGACAGAACGAAAGGAGCCTGAAAGCGAACAAGAAGAAATTGAACCAGATGAGATATTCTCTGAAGAAGACGAAGTCGATCCTTTTGAGGACAACAGAGAAGAAGCCTCAGAGGGTGACAAAGATCCTATCACAGGTGAAGAAGAAGGAAAGCCTGATAAGAGGAGGGCTTTCCCAGAAGCAGACGATACGGGAAAGGAAGGAGAAAACCTGATTGACCTCCTCGAGGAAGGAGACAAGACAGAGCAAAGCAAAATTGTTCCAAATCTTCCAGAACCGGTTGCAGGTCCATCAGGTGAAAGCAGCGCGAAACGCAGACAAAGCATATCGCCAGTGAAATCAAAGACTAAAGAAACATTAAACAAAAATGAAGGGCCGAAGCTGAAGAAGAAAAGAAAGGAAGTATCTTTCATAACAGCATTGAACGAAGAAAAAGACACAGCCAAAGAACCAGACATAAGCGAAAGGGAAGCGAAAGGAGATGCAAAATTGAAAAGGAAAAGAATACCGAGCAGAAGGCATTCTGGTCCCGAATGGGCATATACCGCCACTAACGATTGGTCAGACGAATTTCTATCTCTTAGTCTTCAAAACGAAGAAGCAGAACAACACTTTGGTACTTAAAAGTGAAATTTCATGAACATTACCGATTAAGACATTGATAACCTGATTGACTTTTGAAACAGATTTTGAGACAAAGCTGCTAAACCGATAAGAGAATAAGCTGCTAAAGAAAACCGTGTGAACTTTGACCTCGTTCATCCTTTATATATATATATCTGCAAATTTGATTCGATAACGTGTCTTCAGCTACAGCAAAAGAGCGTGTAAAAAGGTGCTATTGGGAGAACATCTTGGCTCAAACTTGGTCTAAAAATCATGGCAGTCGGACCTTACAGTTCCTAGACCATAAATGTAGCCCCAAATTTGAGGCCTACATGGATAATATAAATCCTCCCTACACTAAAACCTTATTCATCAAGTTCAGATTAGGGACCCTCCCGCTCAAGACATTTACAGCGCAATGGAGTATGGAGGACCGTAACTTAATATACTGCCATCATTGTCAAAAGACAAAAGAGTCACTTGCGCACTTTATGTTTTTCTGTCCTAGATATTTGGTACCTAGGAAGAAGTGGATTGCTCCGTTATGTAGGTCAGTTGGGATAAGGGAATGGAACACAGTATTACGTCTTCTGAAAACTGACACAAATGACAAAATTGTGTTTCCAGTTGCGAGGTACTTGCAAAGTGCATGGGCCATAAGAACCAGAGAATTGCTATAATAGTGTGCTTTTAACACATTAGTCTTAGATTTTATTTATTTAACATAGCAATTCTTAATTGGTTGGAGTTTAAGACAAAATGGCCTAATATTTGATATTTTTATTGTGGATCCTAAGATTTTAAGAAAAATGATTGCTTGCTCAGGTTCTTATAACTTTGTGATTCTATAACTTATCTAGGGCTCTTAAAGTAAATTGTGGTGTGCTTTGCCTAAATTCCTCCTTCTTATACTCAACAACTGATACAAATGATAAAATAGTTCCCCCAGCTGCGAGATACTTGCAGAATATATGGGCTATAAGAACTAGAGAATTGCTATAATCGTGTGTCTTTTAACATATTGGTCTTAGATTATATTTATCCAACATAACAAGTTTTCATTGATTGGAGCCAAGACATAATGATCTAATATTTTATATTTAATATTTTGGGTTTTTAAGATCTTAAATAATAATGCATGTTTTGCACTGTTTTTTTTCTACAACTATGCGATTTTATAACTCATTCAGGACTCTTAAAGCAAACTGTGTCACCTCTTTGCTATTTTTTCTTTCTTATATGGCATAATTATGTTATGGTGTTTTACTGTTCACTTTTATGGCTTTTAGCCGAAATAAAGTTACTGATTGATACAGTGCAGGTCAGAGTTTCTTTATCTAAGATGGAAATGCTTCCCTCTCCTCTTTACTATCATCACAGTCTCCCTGTCCATTTTCTTAAATCCACATTCCGCATATTACACCTGCACTGAGGCGCTTCATTTGGAACAAGGGGAGGCGGTGTGTTGTGCTTGTTAACCTACAACTAATGGTAGAAAGGGTAGGGCTAGGAGCCCCGATTAGGCAGCGCAGTTGCAGTGGCCTGCATGTTGGCTAGCGGGCTGACTCACTGAAGAACTTGGACTCCCGAGCCTTTTTGTGTATAGAGGCTGATCCAACAGACCATCCTACCCCAGGCCAAACTCCCCCTCAACGCTAATTGCCAGTTAAAGATAGCTTATAATAGCCTCCATCGAAGTGTGTGAGTTATGCCTCATGTACCCTGATACTCGTCAGAGATTCTGTTGAGCTCCATTGCTTCCTTTAGTGATATGCTGGCCAGGGCGGGAGTGGAGACTTGGGAAGCGGCTGGAGTCACCACATTTGGTACATTATTCAAGATGGAGTACTCGTACCCTATGATAGTTTACAAGAGAAGTATGGGCTTCCAGCGGGTCATTTTCTGGCTTATGACAGCTTGCTGGCTGTGTTGAGAAACTTGTGGGGCATCACAGACACAGAGCTTGACCACCACCCTTTGCTACAAAAATTATACATGGTGGGCAGAGAGCGCAGGCTCATCACCTGGTTTGTTCATGCCTTAGCATATCCGCACATGATCCACTTGCAGCAACCCACAAATGCTCGGAGGGGGATGTGGGAAGAGACCTAGCGCAAAAGGAATGGGAGAGAGCGCTCCACTATCCCAGGAAAGTGTCACAGAACAACTAAGGGGCAGATTTATGAAAAGTGTTGCTGCACTTAGTGCAGCACCACTTTTAATGCGCACCTTAGTGCCCCCTAATGCCACTATGTGTGTGCCGTATTTAAAATATGGCACACCATGATGGTAATTAGTGGACTAGCGTAAAAAAAATTGATGCTCGTCCAGTGCTTTGCAGGATTAACGTAAAAAATATTGACACTAATCCTGAAAATCACCCAGAGGCCCATTGTAAGCAATGGAAGCCTCTTTTTAACACCTGCTCTGAGCAGGTGTTAAAAGTGCCCAAAAAAATGTCGCAAGGAAATCTAAGAGATTTCCTTGTGCCATTTTTTTGGGCCCCCCTATTTGGGGAACATCCCCTTTGCATACTTTATGCTTGGTGCAGATGTAATATAGCACAAAGGATTACAAAATTGGCCCAATGCATGCATTGTGTCACTTTGTAAATGTGACGCAGCATTTTTGGCCTTGTTGCACCACACCTGCATAAAATTTTTAGGTGTAAATGTGGTGCAAGAAGGCGCTAAGGGCTGTTAAATATGCCCCTAAGTTCCAATATATTCAACACAATATCCTCAATAGGACTTACTCCGATTGCATTGGGTCCCCCTCTGCATGCCCCCGATGTCAACAGCTAGGGGCCAATATGAGGCACATGTTTTAGAAGTGTCAGGCTGCCGTGGTACTGTGGGAAACAGTTTCTACACCACTCGATTGGTGATATGGGGGTGTGTACTTTAGAGGGTTCCTTGCTAGGACTATTCCAATGTCCGAAAGCATCTAGGGCCACACAAGAGATTTATTGATTTGGCACTATTGATCACACGCAGGCTCATAGCCATGTATTGGAAAGCCTCAACATTACCCAATGAAGCTCACTGGTGTAGGGTGATGCTTAAGTGGTAACGAGGGGAGGCAGAGGCTCTCAGGCGAGAGGAAGCTTGCTGGCTACAGGAGTACCCTATTGCAGCAGACTGGGAAGTTCTCTTAGCAAACTTACAAACCTATAGCGAGGCCAGTCAAACTAATGCGACAACTCTCCTTAACAATAACTGCATTTCTTTAAGTGCCTGGTAGGCCATGGCCTGTTACTCTCCAACATAAAGCTATTGATGAACCTGTGCTTTAGTTACCCTATTGTCTCTCTATATTGTAAATTACCTTGATTGCCTGCCCTCACGAGCCAATATCTTTTTACCCCATGTCTAGGTGATATTGTAAAATAGCCCAATGATATTTTTTAACATAGTTGATATCATGATAAAACTCTGATGGAATGTTGTAGATTGAGATTGGAATGGACTCAATCCACTGTTGATAAATGCCCTGCACAGAAGTAGTACTGCTGCATGTTCTCACATGTTTGGCTGCTCCTACTAGCTCATGATAAGAACCAAGACTTCCTCTGACTTTGTACAATATGATTACAACCCTGATTACGAGATGCACATCCTTATACTGTCAATGTACTATGTCAATATACTGCAATGAATGTTGTTACTGAATGGATTCAATAATAATGCAAAAAAAAAGCAGACCTACTTCGCACATTTTTTACAACACTTAAGTCTACCATGCATGTATATTAAAACATTAAATATAACCTTTACAATGTATATCTTTAACATGCAAATACTTGTGATTGCTAAATTATATTTTTAATGAAAAAATATTTTTTTAATTCAAAACAAATATATTTGAGATAACTATTTTAAAAAAAAGTCTTTACATTAGATAAACGGAAATTTCCTCATTGAAGATGGAGGCCAAACACAATGTTGAAGGCCAAAATAATTTGAAGAAATTGTTAATAAATTTAAATATGTTTTTTCAGAAAATTAATTTAAAAAGATAATTGGAACGGGAAATTATGGTAATACCTAAAAACATGATAAAGACAGCATCATCCATTATTTGCCTATTGATATACTAACCTTTGAGATGACCACAAACATTTCTGAAAAACACCAGAGCATAGAAACGCTGCTATCTAATAATGCTGCCATCATTTAATGCTGGTGTATTTACTAACAAATACACCTTGCTAATAACATGAATACTATTTTTTACCAGAACAGATAGATTTCTTAGTACTCTATATCATCCTGTTAACAGTAACAGGAGAGAGTTATGGACATTACATTTTATTTGATAATATCAGAGTAATAACACTTGTGAGTAAAACATAAGAAATATTTTAAACATTTTAAAAATAACATTTTTGTCCACAGACCACAACTTATTTCTGTAATAAAAAAACAATTATATAGCATGGTAAAATGACACTATAAGAAATGTAATAATTTAAGCAAAATTGTGAACTTTTTTTTAAATTACTTTTGTTGGACATCCAGCATAATATAATATGTGCAACATCACAGCAGCACATCACAGCAAGACATCAATCTAATAAACAGTGATAAAAAGTAAATTTAATTTAAAAATAGTCAACAGCAATGTATTCCCTTCTATTGAGATAAAAACACCAAAAACTAGTCAATGTACAGTTCCACAAAAAAAAACGAACTAAACTTAAATTACTTATTTTTTGCGGGAATGAACAGTGCCACTCAACCCCAGGCTACAGCATAACTTTATTTGTATCTTTTCTCCTCGGGACAAAACAAAGGAACCATCAACTCACAAGAAATAAAAAACAAACATCCAGCTTCAACCTAAACAGGCCCAGTCAAAAAAGTTTCATAAAAACAAGTATAGCTACATCTAAATATTAACCATAATAATGTTTCTCCAAGCAGGAAAATAACAAAACAAAAAGCTATCTCACAGCAGATTTAAAAACAATGTTCCAGTATGTAGGAGGCTGGCCTGGTTTGTAGTGGGTACCTAAGGTACTTACACCTTATTGCAGATCCAGTTATCCATTATTAGTAAAATGTAGTCAGTGTCTAGAAGCCAGGCTGTCTAGAGGTAGCTGCATGCAGAGCAGCCAAGGCTGAACTGGTAGACATGCAAAGCTCTTGCAATGCCACTGTAGGCACACAGTACTTACACACAAGAAAGACAATACTCGGTGTTACCTAAAATAAAGGTAATTTATTTTAGTGACACAATGACAAGAATATCTTAGAGGCTATACTCCTTTAGGATTCAAATGTTATACATGAAATATACACTAGTAACCAAAATCAGGTAAGTAAACTGTCATAAAATAGTGTAAATAGTGAAATTCACCTTAGGTTACAAGGGGCCTAGGGGGAACACAAACCATATACTAAAATAGTAGAATGCGAATGTTTGTTTCCCAACCAGGCAAGAGTAGTGTGTAGAGGGGCACTGGTAGTGTAAGAAAACACCAAAGGTAAGTAAAGTACCCCAACCTAGAGTCCAGGAAAGCAGGAGTAAAGTACTGCAAGTTTCCTCAGAACACACTAGAAGTTGTGATAAAGAATTATGCAAAAGCCAAGCAAGCCTGCAAGCACCAACAATGGATTCCTGTACCTGAAAACCTGCGGAGAGAGGAGACCAAGTCCAATAACAGCTGAAGAGTCCAGGAGTAACAGGAGCCCCTGCTACCCCGGATGAAGGTGCAAAAGTGGAACCTCCGGTTGGAAGAAAAAAGTGAGAGATGCACCAAAGAAGACAGCTGCGGGTTCCTGCTTGGTGCAAGAGATCCGACGTCAAATGGATGGATGCAGGCTGTTTTTCATCATTGTATTCCACCAACCAGCCTTGGCTCAAGTAAAAGACGCGTTTGGTGGGAAAAGGCACTACCTGGACCCAGGAAGGGCCTGGAGGTCTCAACTCGGACTGAGGAGACAGCGGGGGCTCTCAGCACTTCATAGAGCCCTTAAAAGACCGGGCAGCACCCCCAGGAGTCCCAGGACATGGGGGCAAAGGAGTTGCAAATCACGATCATCGCAGCACTACACACACGGATCCCACGCCTCCGGAGAACAACTAAGAGAGCTGAGCATCGCATGGTAGAGTGCTACATTGTGCACTAAGGATTCCTTAGAGAAGAACACAGAAGCCCTAGGAGCTGCAAAACATGCGGTGCATATGGGTACTGTCTGGCTCAGGGAGGCAAGCTCTTATCTCCACCAAATTTGGACAGTTGGACGTTTGGACAGTCAGGGTCACTTCGGTCTACCAACTATGTTCTAGGATCCAAACTCATCGTCAGGAGAGGGGAACCAGAGTACTGGTTGTCACTGCATAGAGGTGCCTTCTGAAGCAGGGAAGAGACTCTGTCACTCACCGGGAGAGATTCCTTCGGTCCTTCTGGTGAAGGATGAAGACAGGCAGTCCTCATAGCATGCACAATCTGGAAACTGTTGCAGTTGGTGACAGGAGCTGATGTTACAGAGTTGCTGTAGCCTTCTTGGATACTTTGTTGCAGTTGTAGAGTTCCTTGAGCAGTTCTGCAGTTGATCCATTGGTAGAAGGTGAATCAGAGGTTGCAGAGGATTCCTGCGGGAGTCTTGTAATCCAAATCTGAGGAAACACCCAGAGGAGAGACTCTAAGTAGCTAGGTAAGCACCTATCAGGAGGGGTATCTGACTTCAATTGTTGGCACTAGCCACTCAGATGCTCCCAGAGTTCCGAGACCATGCTGAAAACAAGACGGCAGAACCTAGGGACACTCTGGGGGAGCTCTGGGCACCACCCCTGGGGTGGTGATGGAGAGGAGAATGGCCACTCTCCTTTCCTTTGTCCAGTTTCATGCCAGATCAGGGACTGGGGGTCCCTGAACTGGTGTAGACTGGATTCTGCAAGGAGGGCACCATCTGTGCCCTCCAAAGCATTTCCAGAGGCTCTGCGAGGATACCCCTCTCATCCCGGTAACGCCTATTTCCAAAGGGAGAGGGTGTAACACCCCTCTCCTAAAGGAAATTAATTGTTCTGCCTTCCTGGGATTGAGCTGCTCAGGCCCCAGGAGGGCAGAAGCGTATTTTTACTGTCTCACTGGGATCCTGCTAGTTTCTCTGTTTGTCTAAATTTGTCACTATAGTTTAGTGACTCCATATCCTAATTCAGATCGGCATACCAGAACCCCCTTATAAGTCCCTAGTAGATGGAACCTAGGTACTCAGGGCATAGGGGTTCCAGGAGATCCTTATGGGCTGCAGCATTTCTTTTGTCACCCATAAGGAGCTCCTACAAACACTCCTTCCGGACTGCCACTGCAGCCTGAGTGAAATAGTACACGCACAATTTCACATCCATTTTCACTGCACCAGGTAACATATAACTCACCTATATGTCTAACCTTCAGTTACTGAAGGCTAGGTACTAAGGGCCAGATGTAGCAAAAAAACAAATTGCGAGTTGCAATTTGCGAGTCCTTCCGATTCGCAAATTGCAACTCGCAATTTGGTATGCAGAACGGTGTCTCAGACACCGTCTGCAAGTCGCTATGGGGTCGCAAAGACCCACCTCATTAATATTAATGAAGTGGGTCGCAAATTGCGGCCCCATAGCGACTATGGGCACTCGCTAACATGGAGGCCTGCTGTAGTCAGCAGACCTCCATGTTCGTGACTGCTTATCAATAAAGCAGTTTATTTATTTTTTAAGTGTAGCCCGTTTTCCTTAAAGGAAAACGAGCTGCACTTAAAAAAAAATCCAAAACCTTTAGTTTCGGAATTTTTTCAGGGCAGGTAGTGGTCCCTCGGACCACTACCTGCCCTGAAAAAATATTTTGTGGTCCATTCACAAAGGGGAAGGGGTCCCATGGGGACCCCTTCCAATTTGCGAGTGGGTTACCATCCACTTCAAGTGGATGGTAACTGCGACTCCATTTGCGACCGCATACGCAGTCGCAAATGGAATTGCATACCACTGCGAATCGCAAATAGGAAGGGAACACCCCTTCCTATTTGCGATTCGGAAATGCATTTTGCGAGTCGGTCCCGACTCACAAAATGCATTTCTGCATAGGAAACTCCAGTTTGCGACTCGCAAACGGCAATTTTTGCCGTTTGCGAGTCGCAAACAGTTTCCTACATCTGGCCCTAAGTCACTGTGTAGGACGGCACCCTTGCACTAGCAAAGGTGCCCCCACATTGTCCAGGACCAATTTCATGGACTTCGTGAGTGCGAGGCCACCATTATAAGCGTGCAGTATATATATGTCAATCCTTCCATGTAGCTTCACAATGGTAACTCTGAATATTGCCATGTGAGGTGTCTAGGATTGTGAAATTTAACCCCCAATCCAAATCTGGTATTGGGGGACCAATGCCATGCACCCTGGGGCTCCACCACAGGCCCCCAGCACTTCCATACTATCCCTCTGAGGTTTCCACTGCAGCCCCAGCTTCTGCCACCTCACAGACAGGTTTCTGCCCTCCTGGGGATTGAGCAGCTAAATCCCAGCAAGGCAGAACAATGCATTTCCTTTAGGAGAGAGGTCTTACATCCTCTACCATTGGAAACAGGTGTCACATGCATGGGAGGAGTATCCTAGGTAGGTAGCCAATCCCCCTCTCAGAGCTATTTAGGGTCTCTCCTCTGGGTGTTTCCTCAGATTCAGTTCGCAAGACTCCACCAGGACTCCTTTGCATCCTCTCCGTCAGCTTCGTAATGTCGGATCAACCACAGACTGCTTCAGGAACCGCTGTAACTGCAACAAAGTATCCAGACAGGCTACTGTGACCCTGCAACTTCAGCTCCTGCCAGCAACTGCAATAGTTTTCAGGTTGGGCACGGTCTGAGGACTGCCTGTCCTCATTTTGCACCAGAGGGACCGAAGGAATCTCCTGTGGAGTGACAGAGTCACTTCTCTATTCAGTAGGTACCGCTCTGCAACAACAACCGGTATTCTGAGACTCCTCTCTTGTTGATGAGCATGATTCCTGGAACACAGGTGGTATTCCGAAGTGATCCTGACTGTCCAAAGGTCTGGCTGTCCAAATTTGGTGGAGGTAAGAGTTTTCCTCTCCGTGCCAGACAGTACCCCTGTGCATTGCCTCTTCTACCACTCCTTAGGCTTCTGTGAACCTCTTCCAAACGTTCTTTGTGCACAGCATAGCTCAGGTCCCCAGCACTCTATCCTGTGATGCTCAGCTCCCTGAGTTATTCTCCGGTGGAGTGGGATCCCTTTGTGTAGTGCTGCGATGACTGCACTTTCCAACTCCTTTGTCCCCGTGCCCTGGGACTCTTGTGGGTGCTGCCTGGTCTTCTGGTGGCTCTCTGAAGTGCTGAGAGCCCCTTATGTCTCCTCAGTCCAAGTTGAACCCTCAGGTCCCTCCAGGGCCCGGGCAGCACCTCTTTGACTCAAAACACGTTCTTGCGTGAACCAAGGCTTATTGGTGGAACCCAGTGATGAAAACAGGCAGGACTCCAGTTCTTCCTAGAGTCTTGATCGACTTCTGGGCTTGGTCTCCTCTCTCCACAGGTCTTCAGGTCCAGGAATCCATTGTTGGTTTCTTACAGTCTTGCTTAGTCTTTGCATAATCCTTTCCCACGACTTCTAGTGGGTTCTGAGGAAACTTGCTGTACTTTACTCCTGTTTTCCTTGGATCTGGGGTTGAGTATTTTAGTCACCTTTGGTCTTCTCATACACCCACAGTGCCCCTTTACACACTACACTTTCCTAGGGTGGAAACCGACATTCGCATTCCACTATTTTAGTATATGGTTTGTGTTGCCCTTAGGCCCATTGCAACCTGTTGTGTTTTTCACTGTTTGCACTATTTTATGACTGTGTACTCACCTGATTTTGGTTACCAGTGTATGTATTGTGTATAATACTTACCTCCAGTAGAAGTATTGCCTCTGAGATATTTTTTGGCCTTTTTATCACTACAATAAAGTACCTTTATTTTTGGTAACACTGAGTATTGTCTTTCTTGTGTATCAGTACTGTGTGACTATATTGATATTGCAAGAGCTTTGCATGTCTCCTAGTTCATCCTTGGCTGCTCTGCTAAAGATACCCCATAGACAGTCTAAGCTGCTAGACACTGCCTACATTTCACTAAGGTGGATCACTGGACCTGGTATAAAGTGTAAGTACCCCTTGTACCCACTACAAACCAGGCTAATCTGAGAAGAATGGTTCAAAGACAAAACAGGTGAGTGATGCAAAATGAACATGTCCTAAAACATATAGTCACTCATTATGACATTGGCGGTAAATCCCACTTACTGCCACGCTGACTGCTGCCAACTTACCGCCGCGGATATCCGTCTACCATATTATGACACACACACACACCAATCCGTCACTATTCAGCCACAGACACAGTTCCGCCAGTCCAAAGGTCAGTGATAAAGTGGCAGTATCAAAACCCACACCGTTACCCCAACAGAACAACGCCCATCACATTTTGACCCACGAATCACCACGGCGGACATTCAACAGTGGCAAACCATTGGTGGTACATACTGCTGTGCTCAAAATACACACACTCAAACAAAACACCACCGCATTGGACAATTCAAACAACACACACCTGACACCCATACACACACCACACCCACACAGCCACACCACTATAAAACACACACCCACATTACCCACAACCCTTTACCATTACAAACCATTGCCACGAGACAGACACCACGACCACACACAAAAACAGAGCCACACACTACCATACACCACCCACGTACCCCACATTACACACCCCAACATATCACCCTACACTCCCTCACCTACATAACACCCATGGCACCACAAAGACACCTCCAATTCTCAGAGGAGGAGCTAAGGGTCATGGTGGAGGAAATCATCAGGGTAGAGCCACATCTATTTGGAGCACAGGTGCAGCAGATATCTATAGCTAGGAAGATGGAGCTATGGCGGAGAATCGTGGACAGGGTCAAAGCCATGGGACAGCACCCAAGAACCTGGGATGACATCAGGAAGAGGTGGAACGACCTACGGAGGAAGGTATGTTCCATTGCAGCAAGACACCAACTCGCTGTACAGAGGACTGGCGGTGGACCCCCACCTCCTCCTCCACAACTAACAACATGAGAGGAGCAAGTTTTGGCAATCATGCATCCTGAGGGCCTGGCTGGAGTAGGTGGAGGACTGGGCTCTGGTATGTCAACTCTATGCTATCATCACCCCTCTACCTGCATGCCATCACATACCCTCACTCCCATCACATCACCATGTCCCACACACCCCACCATCACATCTCACTCATCCCTATGCCAAGCCCTGAATTGCATAGCAATGCATGGACACCACTCACAGCCCTGCATGGACACCTATCACTAAAGAATGCACACTAGAGAGAATCAGCTATCCCACCACATACAAAGGTACACAAGCTAAAACTGCCAGGGCAAATACAACCAAAGAGGGCAAGCCACGGATGCACAATATGTCAGACACAGAAACAATAACACAGCATTTACATTTCCACATGTACCCCAGCCAATGTCACCGGGGAGGAGGTGCCAGCACTATCCAGTCCCCCAACAGAAGAGGCCCACAGTGATGATAGCAACTCTGGACTTCAGGATCTGGATGACCAACCTGGCCCATCAGGGACCTCTGGACAGCCAGTTACCCAGGCCCAGTCACACACCACCACAGAGCCTTCCCCATCAGGAAACACCACCACAGCACCCACCCAGCGAACCCATACCTCTGTCCCCAGGACACGTCAATCAGCAGTGTGTCAACCTCTACAGGGCCCCCATGGCACACCTCATACTCAAGACAATCAGAGACCTGGGGTCAGTAGAAGGGGCACATGGTTCAGGATACATAGGCACAAGACAACAGGGAAACTGGGAGGAGTGCTGTGCGCCAGGGGGAGGACAGCCCCAGGGAACCGACTCTCCAGGAGGCACTTGCAGAGATCCTGGGAGCATATCAACATTCCCAGGACACGCTGGGCCAGATCGTGGAAAATGTGCAGGAGAAAAGGTGGGTGCAGGAGGGACAGTATCAGGGGATCAGGGACGACTTGCAGGCCATCAACACTACCATGGTCTCAATAGCAGGGGTGCTGGCAGACATGGCCAATATTATGAGGGAGGCAGTCTCACAACAGCAGGCCCCTGCCACTAGTCAGACATCTGAACTGCCATCCACCTCCGCTGCCACTAGTGGACAGGAGGCCCCACCACAGGAACAACAGGCCACCAGCACCCCTCTGCCTGCAGAAGGAGACCCGGCCCGCAAACGTTCCCTGTGATCCAGACTGAAGCCAGAAACACATGCCAAGACCACCGCAAGGAAATGAGACTCTCCTGATTGTCACCCTTGTGTCCCACACAGTCACCCTGCCCACCTTGAACTGCCATTGCTCCCCTTCCTATGCCCCCTTGAACAATGCATCTGTGCTACAAATAGACTGGAACAATACTCTGGAGTTTCCTGCATCATCACCCTATTCCATTGCACTTGCCCCTATTATTCTTAGCACTTCAATAAACACCCTTGGAAAAAATAGACATATGGAGTGTGTAAAATCTTTCAAATACGTATTCATTTAGCCAGGTTCAAACAATGCAATTCAACTGTACAGTAAATGAGCATATGTTAATGACCTGTAGCTGGCTGCAGTGATCACTACAGGAACTATTGTGAGGCACCAACATCTGTAAAATGAATTGTCAAAGGGTACAGTAAGTGGGCATAGAAGTGGGAAATAACAGCATGCCAGTGCCACAGAATTTAAAAATAATAAATATGAAATGTGAAGAAACACTGTCTTAACTGTGTGTCATTGGAAGTACTGTCTGATGACTGCTGTTCTGCTGTCCTCATCCTCTTCCTCTGCCTCCTCATCCTCACAGTCCACAGGGTCCATTGCTGCCACACGGGCTTCTCCAGCCTCCTCCTCCTGCAGAAAAGGCACATGGCGTCTCAGGGCAAGGTTGTGCAGCATGCAGCATGCCACTGTTATCTGGCAGACCTTCTTGGGTGAGTAGCACAGGGATCCACCTGTTAGATGGAGGCACCAGAACCTGGCCTTCGGAGGGCAAAGGTCCGTTCTATAATCCTTCTGGTTTGCCCATGTGTCTCATTGTAACGTTCTTCTGCCCTTGTCCTGTTATTCATCACAGGGGTCAGAAGCCAAGATAGGTTGGGATAACCAGAGTCACCTGCAAATTTTGAGGGACAACATTTAGCCACACACTATCCCATGTGTCCCACACCATACCCATACACCAACATATACTGGGTGGGGACCAGGGCTCACCTATTAGCCACACCTGTGCCTCTGTAGTTGGCCCATCACATTTGGAATGCTGCTATTCCTCAGGACAAAGGCATCATGCACTGACCCAGGATACTTAGCATTTACGTGGGAGATGTACCGGTCCGCCTAGCATACCATCTGTACATTCATAGAGGGGAATCTCTTACGATTTCTATACACCTGTTCTTTTGGATGGGGTGACAAATACAATATTTGTTCCATCAATTGCCCCTATTATTTTGGGGATATGTCCCATTGCATAGAACTCGGTCTTCACTGTGGCCAAATCTTCTACCTGGGGA
This sequence comes from Pleurodeles waltl, assembly GCF_031143425.1. NCBI lineage: Eukaryota > Metazoa > Chordata > Amphibia > Caudata > Salamandridae > Pleurodeles > Pleurodeles waltl. The sequence continues at coordinate 272,748,905 of NC_090449.1, forward strand.
AATACAATGTAGCTTCACATGTGTTTAATCAGGGCAGAAACACTCTTGTCAGCACTATTGAGAACACTGGCTGTGACATTCCTGCTGCCAATCCCACTGTCACTTGGAAAGAACCAGTTACCAGGAAATGGAGCACTGATGGATTTTGCACAAGAGAGGGGATTCCAGTGGGGCGACGGAGAGCAGATATCAGGTCAGACTCCAATTGGGAACACAGCTCTCTGATTGTGACTCTGTCCAGTCTATAGGTGAGTATTATGTGCCCATCCTCCTTTGTTGCGAAGTCCACCAGGGGTCTGTACTCTGGAATATGTCTCCATCTTCTATTCATCCACAGAGGTAGCAATCTATGGGGCAAAAGAGATTTGAGGAGCCGGTCACAAACTGAACAATCGGCCTACAACAGACCATTGCATTCTTTTAATTAGTAATGGGTCAGCATGAACTGTCCTGTATGTACAAATTTGAACTGTGATGCAGCATTTATCCAGGGCTTGCCCCCACCCCTGAAATGGCGTTGGCCTGTCCTGTGTGGAGGGACAGGTGGAAGTGAGGTAATTCCACTGACGTTGTGCGCCATTGCGGGATGCGGTCGGGAACTGCCGTGCAACTCCTCATTGGGTAACATTGGGCTCTATGAGTACAGTGGCCAATGGTGATCTACGCCGGTGGTGACGGTATGCACCGCTGCGGACGTGACCGCCATTTTATATCAGATTCCTCACTTGCTACCTGATCTTCAACAGGAGAGGACCTACACTGCATGTGCTGCTGTGACCTGTTTCTGGAACCTACCATGGCCTGTGTGACTGGGGAAAGGGCCCCTGCCTTCACTTTGGCGGAGTTGGAGAGACTGGTGGAGGGGGTCCTACCCCAGTACGGACTGCTGTATGGGCCTCTACACCAACAGGTGAGTACACTGTGGGCACGATGCATGTGGCATGAATGCATGGAGTTGTGTGTGTGAAGGGCTGGTGTAAGGGGGGTGGGGGGATGTCCTTTGGGTGGTATACTGGTTGTGTGCTGGGCCATGCATGTGCAAACGGTGACGTGAAGGGGTGTGGTGGACCATAAGTGTAACAGACAGGACTGTCTGACTAATACTGTTTTCCTGTGTGTATTTCCTCTACAGGTCAGCGCCCATCAAAAGAAGGGTATATGGCATGCCATCCCCAAGGACGTGCAGACTCTGGGGTCTACGGCAGGCGGAGCACCCACTGTTGGAAATGGTGGAAGGACCTGAGACGCTAGGCACTGAAGACCGCAGAGGCCCAGCAGGGGATAGCCTCCCCACAAGGAAGGGGTGCCCATCGAACTCTGACCCCTCTGATGGCCCGCATACTCGAGGTGGCCTATTCAGAGCTGGAAGGGTGCTTGAGGGCATCACAGCAGTCACAAGGGGGTGAGTACAGTGCCCATCGTTACTACTAATGCCTGGTGGGGTGGTATCCGGGTGGTGGATGTGTGTCAGTGGGTACCCCTAGGACAGGCCTGACATTGCAGCATAGGTCCCCTGGTGGCTAGGGTTTTGAATGGATAGTCCTGCTACCTAGCTCGTAGGCATTCACCACTGGCCAGGGCTGCATGGGTCCCAGGTGTGCTGGATTTGCCGGTGTGTGCCCCTCCCCATGCCTTGGTGGCTAGCAATATCACTGGTAGTGCAATGCAGAGTGTGTAGGCCAGTTCCCTGTGTGTGAGAGTGCTGTGTACGTCAACTGTTGTATTGGTGCAGCCATTGACCAAGTCTATCCTTTGTCTCTCCCCCCTTTCTTGTTTTGTCACCCTCTCCTTATTTGCATTAGCATCATCTGGTGGAGGAGCAGAGGCACCGATGACAGAGGGAGCTGCATCCCACAGGCCCCAGGAAGCAGAGGACACTGAGGCCACCAGTAGGACAGAGGGCGAGGGGAGTATCACGGCAGAGACTGGAGGGGACAGTTCAGACACAGATACCTCCTCCAATGGAAGCTCCCTGGTGGTGGCGGACACCTCTGTGACCACTCCAGCTACAGGTACAGATGCCACCCCCGTACCAGCACTGCCCTCCAAGCAGCCCCTCATCGAGTTGCCCGTGCCCGCTCGCCCAGGAGGCTGGGCATCTTCGTTGCCCCAGGCACCTCAGGCCCTGCCCCAGTGAGCCCTGCTGCCCTAAGTGAGGAGGCTATTGACCTCCTGAGATCCATCTCTGTAGGGCAGTCAACCATTGTGAATGCCATCCAGGGGCTGGCAGACCAGATGCAACAGATTAATGCATTCCTGGAGGGCATGCACACTGGTTTGGCGGCCCAACAGAGATCAATCCAGACTCTGACCTCCTTTTCTGATGGCAGCCATTGTCCCTGTTTCCACGCTCCCCCCCTCCAACTTCCTCTTCCCAATCCCATTCTCCTCAACCCCAACTCATCCCAAGCACACAGGCAGACGAGCATGCACACAAGAAACACAAGAGTGGTTCAGGCAAACACAAGTTTCACACTTCATCCCACAGGCACTCACACAAACACCATCCAGATGCAGACATACCAACAGCCACAATTTCTACTGTGTCCCCCTCCACCTCCCTCGCAGTTCTGTCTACACCCACACCTGCATGCTCTACACTATCATCCACTACCAGTATCACAACCTCACATAGCAGAAAACACACCTCACTGGCAGATACCTCCACAACAGCCATGCACATGTCCCCTGTGTCCTCTCCCACTGTGTCTGTTCTCCACCCAAGATACACAAACGCAGGCACTCAGACACCCAACAGCCATCCACCTCACAACAGCATCCAGCCCATGCACCTGCACCCAAAATCAGCAGACAGACACCTCTTACAAACGCTCCCTCTTCCTCCACTCTCAAATCTTCTCCCTCTTCCCACCCCAGTGTCCCTTCAAAACTTTTCCTACCCACCATTGACCTCTTCCCTACCCCTCCCTGTCCTGCATGTCTGGCCAGGGAGGTAAAAACCCAGCCAAGCACCTCAGCCACCCAGTCCACAGGTCCAGTTGTCACCATACCTACTTGTGGTGGGAAAGGATCCAGGGCACATGTCCTGAGGGTGAAGGAGCCTGCCCGAGCTGCTGCCAGGAAGACTAAGGAGCCTGCCCCAGCTGCTGCAGGAAGAGGAATGAGCCTGCACCAGCAGGCAGGAAGAGCAAGGGGCCTGGGGCTGGAACTGTGATGGAGCCCACACCACCAACCACCACCAAGCATCCTTCTGAGGCTGCAGGGGATGGGCAGGAGCCTCCCCCCACCAGCAAGAGCAGCAGCAGCACCACCACCACCACTGAGCAGCCATCCTAGGCTGCAGGGGATGGGCAGGTGCCTCCACCCACCAGGAAGAGCAGCAGCACCAGCACCACCACCACTGAGCAGCCGTCCGAGGCGGCAGGGGATGGGCCTCCCTCCACCAGCAAGAGCAGCAGCACCTCCACCACCACCACTGAGCAGCCATCCGGGGCTGCAGGGGATGGGCAGGAGCCTCCCTCCACCAGCAAGAGCAGCAGCACCACCACCACCACTGAGCAGTCGGCAGAGGCTGCAGAGGATGGCCAGGAGCTTCCCCCCACCAGCAAGAGCAGCAGCACCAACACCACCACTGAGCAGCCGTCTGAGGCTGCAGGGGATGGCCAGGTTCCTCCACCCACCAGCAGCAGCAACACCACCACTGAGCAGCTGTCGCCGCCGGTGGATGGTATGTACTCCTGCCTCCATGGGCTGCTGTGCGGCCTGCCTCCAGCAAATCGAGTGGGTATGACACTCACCTGAGAGACTGTGACCTTGCAGTCCCCAGGATCAAGAGTACAGGGCACAATGCCTCCTCCAGAACCAGTGGGTAAGACACCCACCAAACCCAGCCTCCCCAGGGTCAAGAGCACATGGCACGATGCCCCCTCCAGAACCAGTGGGTAAGACACCCACCAACTCCAGCCTCCCAAGGATCATGAGCACAGGGCACGATGCCCCCTCCAGAACCAGTGGCAAGGCACCCAATTGAGAGACTGTGGCCTTGCTCTCCCCAGGACCAAGCACAGGGCATGTTGCCCCCTCCAGAGCATGTGGGCAAGTCACCCACTTGAGAGACTGTGGCCTTGCACTCACACAGGGCATGTTGCCCCCTCCAGAGCCAGTGGTCTTGTTCCATCTGCCGGCTGAGGTGCCCCCCGTCTCCCATCCCCCTGAGGTGCCTGCCTAATTCCAAACTGATGCCTCTGCAATGTTCTCTCCGTGTTGAGGCAGTTGCCCTGTGTGGCCTTGGATTTTGGCCTGTGGCCATGTGGCAACAGACATTTTGGTGACTGGGCTGTGTCCCTTTTTATGTACATATGTATATATCTCTTATCTTGCCTCACTTATTTTTCTTGATGTGTTTCTCTCACTACATTCACTTTTCTAAAATGTTTGGTCCTTGCATTATTCATCTGAGGTACGGGATAAAAATGTTTTAGTAATGCAGCTGATTGTGTATATGGTGTTGGGGTGTGTGTGTGTTGTGCGTGTGTGTGTCACTTTCTTTTTCCTCTGTGTGCTAGGCGTCTGTACTCATCGTCGTCGTCTTCACTGTTGTTGGTGTTCATGGTGGAGTAGCACGTAGAAGACCAATGGTAACAGGTCCATCCTGCCAGCTTCCCGAAGACGCCTAATGGTCTCCAACACCTGCTTGTCTGACATCGCCACCATGGCAACATTCTTTTAAAATATGTGCCTCCCTACTCGCAAGCTCCGTGCCACCACTCCCAATTGGGTCGCATGTACCTTAAAACGGGTGGTTATATAGCCTTTGGACTACCCTTTGGGGTATGGCCCAAAACAGCCCACAGTCATCTGGACTTTCCACTCCCCCTATAATTCCATGAACGGACCCCTCCCAAAGTCGGCTGCACCCAAAACCCATTCCTCCTTCTTTTGAAATATGTCACATTATAAAAACATAACTGGGATAAAATGTTTCTGACAATCAGTGCCACACATTACGTATTGAAGTGTCACACATGCATATACAAAAGTTATGAAAATGCCACATATAGGCAACCTGAAATCTTGTCATCTATGCCACAAAGAATTCTGAACTTCAATACAACCACTAAAATATATTGCGAAATAAACCATGATGAATGCACCACTTCATTTGTGTCTACTGCGCAAAACAGATCCAATTAACGCCATTTCCTTTACTGGGCACGTACGTGTTTCCACTGCACATATCTTTATGCTTTTCTAACAGACCAGACAAGCCATTTTTTAAATCAATTTGTCGAATGAATGCAGATCTTTCTTTAGAAATTATCTATATTAAGATCTGCGTCCCATGCACATCTTGTAAAATACATACTTGAGCAAGTATCCATTGGCGTGAGTATCCATAAGTACATTCTCCCATTAACCTCTTTGGAAAGGTTTGAGGTTTTAACCAATCCCAGAGTAAACGGCATCATAACCCCAATACAAATTGAGCTGAATCGGTCGGCATTATTTTTAACGCACATGCAGGGCAAAGCAGGTCCAGGCTATAGTGCATAGAAGGTGCGTCATTTAGTAAAACGGATCAAAATCAGCTTCCAACTCAAAAATTAAGATGAACTATGCTGTTTTGAGGAAATAAAACTGAGTTATTCAGGCTATGATGCAAAGGGTATCACGCAGTGCAATTTTAATTCATTTCTTTCAACCCCTTCATTAAGGCTGGAATTTGGTTTGATAAGCTCATATGTGCAAGGGCTGGCCAGTGTGATCTGGTGGGGCTCTCCCCTTAAGAATAGTAAAAAGGATTCTATGAGGGGTTTTGTAAACCTTGACATTTCAGGCTCAGAGCTCGGAAAATATACATTTTACAGGGACTTTGCCCTGTCCGTAAACCAATTTGAACTGGAAGCCACACTGGCATCTCTCTCTCCCACACAATTTAAAAGCTATTTAAAGGATGCCTCTAGTTCCACTAGTTATCTCTTGGACACAATGGGGCAGATTTACAAGAAAAGTAGCAGCTACACACTGCACTAGTTTTGAAATGCAGGGATGTGCCGTATTTACAAGAATATGACGCACATCTGCGTTTTACCTGTGCTAACTGTAAGTTAAGCAGCCTGTGCTAACGCAGGCATACTTGCACCATAGTGCAAGGGAATCTGCGTTGAGGGGTGTGATTGTTTATGAGCCGGAGGGTGTCCTTTTCTGCACATAAACAATCATCCATGGCATTTATCTTCTTCTATGTGTGCTGCAGAATGCAGCACACATAGAAAAAGCACAAAACGAGGAGGAATAAAAGTATTCCTCCTTGTGCCATGCTAACACCACCCCTGGGGTGGCATTAGATTTTGGCGCTGCCTCAGATTTACGAATTCTTGTAAATCTGGAGCAGCGTCAAAAGCAGTGGGTGTGGTGGTGCGACGCCCACTGCAACACCCATTGCATGCCCCTTTGATGCAGAAAACTGCCAACATTTACAAGGAGGTTCCAGGATCTCAATCATGTGTTCTTTGTCTGTCCTGTATTGACCCTTCAGTGCCACTACTTTCTAAGGCCAATGTTTTTAAAGAATAACATTAACCAGCTGGGGTGGCACGAGAATTAATTTTTTATCCAAAAAATGAAGTAATTTACACAAAGTTTTTATATTTATTAAAGGTTTCATGAATTCACACTAAAATGCATTCAGGTTTTCTGCTACAAGACGGTGCTATATCGTGGGCATATGACCATTATGGATTATGTTTATTTTGTTTGTTCTGTGTTGTATTTTTGGCACTGTGTTTTTAAATTTGAAAATTAATTTATGTGTACACATGTTTTCAAAAAAGCTTTAATGTTCGGTATTAATGTTTTTCACACTCGTCATGTCCTGTTTTTATGTGGACCTCCTTTGAATTCCCAAGCATAAATAACGAATTGAATTTAACTGAATTGAATTGAATTGACTTACTAAGATGTGGGGCCGTTTTCCTCTCTCCCTGCACTAGCACACATTTGGCTGCCATGTGCCAACTCACAAATCCTGGCACCACAATGCAAGGGTCTGTGTGTTGTGTGAGGAATAATGTCTGCACTGGAAAGAGACCCTTCCAATACAAGAATTAGCCTTTATCATTCTACCTGCTTTGTATTTGTGCTTTACAAGCAGCATCAACGTAAAGTAGGAAAAACAAGGAGAAATGAAAACATTTCTTCTTGTGTGTCTGCCTCAAGAAAGCACAGCACAAATCCTTGCCTATGAATGTTTGTAGATAGAGATTTGCGTCAGAATCCATGTGTGGCTGTACAGGAACTTCCATAAACCACCCTTGGAACACTCCCTTGATGCAGTTTAATGCAAAACCGCACATTGCCCAACTTTGTGTTACTTTGGGGAATTATCCAACGCAAATCCTGATTTACATTGGATAGTAAATCCCAACATAATACTTAATGTAGGGTTGGTGTTCCAAAAGTAACACAAACCCAGCACAATGAGTTAGTAAATCTGGGCCTTCATTCCCATTATCTGCATGGTGAGTTCCATTTCAAGGTCTTAGCTTTTCTCAGCTTCCTTGGAAAATAAGGCTAATTGTTCACATCTGATATGGCCACCAGCTTTCGTTGAGTGTTTGTCGTATTTCATCCTTAAACATCCAGAGGTAGAATGGAGAAAGCAGACCAGACACCAAGGTTGGCTTCCTTTTAAGAGTCACTGGTTAATAATTTATGGCTTCTTCTGTAGCTGATTCAATGTCCATTTACACTTGTTTGTCAGAGTATGGGTAGATTGCCAGTATGGCGCAGGGGCACCCAGCCTTTTATTATATCCCCCAACATTGCTGTAGTGGTGTGCCGTTTACTTGGGGAAATCCAATGTACATTGTGACTATTGTTGGAGTGTGTCTTTTAATAGCAATATTAACATGAAAAGCTTGCAATATATTCTGTAATGAAGCTGAATAGAAAATGTGTTAACGTAGAAAATAATGCACGCGTTTTGAAATGTGCCCACGGGGAGTGGCTACCAATGTATATGGAGACTAATGAAACTTATTAGTAATGAATTAAATATGTACAAATGTTTTGAGTTTGTATTAGCATATTATAATTAGAGTCATGTATTAGGGGTTGTTTAACTAAATTACTAGGCCTTAGTTTAGCGAGGGTCTGGGCCTAGCTGCCTGGTCTCATATTAAACTGTGTTTTTCCTAATGAGCAATGTGCTGTTTTCCTGAAGGACACGAAACTGTAATTTTCCAGAAGCTAGATGTGTGTGTAGCCATAGTAAATTCTTTCTCATGAGACCTGACTTGCTCAAGGAGACATTCTTGCTGAATGCAACAGTGTAATTCGTAACAGGTGCAAGGCTGCCTGGAGTAGGAGAAAACAATAGAGCTACTGACTGGAGCGTAAAGTGTAACTTTTCTCACCTGACATTCCAACTGATGAAGACGTCAATAACGTGGGCCAATCAACAATATGAGAACTGTGGTTTATAGAAACTTCTAGTGAAATGCTTGGAGAACTATTGGACAGAGATAACGATGCACAAATTATTATCCAATGAGGAATTAGGAACAAATTAGGTGCTATTGATTTAACCGCATGACCCGAGGAGAAATCAGCCATTATTGGACATTCCACTCCAAGCCATTCTTTGCCATTTTACTGAGGCATTTAGGCCATTCTTTTGAGTCTTTGCCGTTTATTCTTCCTGATACTTTAAACCATCCTCTATCCATTCTTACTTGATGCTTACTTCTCCTCCATATGAGGGAAGAGTCTCACTCCTTAGCTATGCCATACTGAGACTTTGCCCTGTCCTATCTTTGCTGATGATGAATCGACTGATGTCCTGAGGACGAAGACTGACGCTGTTTGCTGATTTGTTGGATGGGTAACTATCTGATGAAAATTGTAATTGTCTGTTTACCTTTCTCTCAAGGTACCAACTGCGCTTTTGATAGAGGCCATAGTTAGATGTTTTCCAAATTTGTGTTTGCTAAATTGGTTTGCATGAAGCCCAACATGATGATGCTAATTTGAGGTTAGTTAAGGTGTTCACTAATATTTGACGCAAATAGACAAATGACTGAGTTCTTGCTTTGTTGAATCATGTACTACTGAGACTTTGCTAAGCTGCTTCTTATTAACGACGTGTTAATGCTGAATGAATATTCTCTATGTATTGAATAATTGTGTTCTAATATAAATCTGAGGAGGTACAAATGAGATGAATTGCTAATGAGATTAACGGAAATGACTTTAGATTGTAACTAATAGGGAAATAAATATCCTAACACTTAACTAAATTGGTGTGGTTATTCATGACTGAAAGGTCATGGTGTGTTCACTTTATTGATTCTTATTAAATGCTATTGATTAATGTATTGATTAGTTACTGTGAATATTGATTGGGTTATTGATACATTGATTTGTGATGCCAAAAAGATATCTCGTACTGGGAAGTCCCCGAACGTGGTCCAAAGGTTCATCGACCTAGGCGTGTCTCCTTGTAAGTTTACTTATCAAGGCTCTGACGCGCTATCAGTTTTTGGTAGCAGAGGTAATGGTTTGGCCCTTTGGGGCCCCAGTGCGAAAGATCACGGTTTGATAACAGTTTTGTAGCAGTGCGGATGGTTTGGCCCTTTGGACAAGTATTTGAAAGGATTGATGGTTCAAAAGGTCCGGTAGAAATTGATGAGCGTAGTTTGGATGTAAGGAAGGTTATCGGAAAATTGGGTTTTGGGAAAAATTTTCTTTTTCAATGATGCTAACTGGAGAAATGATGTGCCCCTAAGTCCCAAATGACTTTCCCGGAATCTCAGAGGTTGCTGAAGGGAGTTTGAGTATGTTCCTGGCGTTCTAGTGATAGTGTGAGTGAAGTAGGATTTGTGCTTGCACAGCTTATGCATAAACCAGGTGAATTGTGAAGTCTGTGAGGATTTTAGGCCAAATGATGATGTTTTAGTAGGAGTGTGCGTACTCCACAGTATGAGAGTAGGGAAGTGGGCGAACTTCATGTGAGTGTGGCGCTTTGTGCTCAAAAATTGTCCACGTGGTTGTTGATGATGTACGGACCCTGCATGGTCTAAGACTCCGGAGTATATTGATAAGTGTATGAGACACTTGGTTTATGTTGTAATTTGCGTGGTTTAATAGGTCGATGGTGAAATCGACGAGTCGAGTTTGAGTCAAAGTGAGTGAATGAAAACTTTGATGGAGATTTGGTGAGTTCTAAAGTGCACTAGAACAAACCATTGACAAGTCGAGAGTAAAATTTGCAGGTCAAATTTTGCTTGCAAGTGCGGGATCTGAGAAGGAGAGAGTCGTGGCCGAGGCTAAGCGAAATCTCTGTAAAGTTCTGAAGCGACTGTGTTACCCTTTCTTGTAGTAAACTGGCAAATTAGAGTTTTTTTTGGTGCTCGAATATATTGCATTCGTTTTGTGTGAATCGAGAGTGAGGAAGACAAGCTGCAAGACTTTGTCAGCGCAGTGTGTGTGAGTGTGACGTGATTGGAGCCACGCTGGGATAGGTCGGTTAGTGAGAAGGGTCGCGCACAGATTGGCAGCTGTCCGTGGGAGGCAATTGGTTGAGAAGGTAGGCGAAGAGAGTTCCAGGAATTCTTAAACGAAAACGTAAACGAAATAAAAGAGGCAAAATGAAAATTTTCAAGGCTTTAAAGAGCGCTTTGAGGGGAGATGTATATATTACTGCGAGTGTAGGGGAGGTTACACTGCCAGAAGATACACCGGTTTATGCCGTAACGGAGGAAAGGGGTGTCGCGCCATGTCTTTGGCTAAAGCAATGGTGCAAAGTGACAGAGAAAGAAGGGTGTTTGGTGTTTCCGGAGCACGGAACGTTCAACATAAGGGTTTTGGAAAATTTTCTGAGGAAAATGAGCTAAAGCCACCTCCTAGGCCAGCACAGTTTGAGGCGTTACCGATTTGGGAACTGATGGCAATACGACAACAGCAACAGAAATTTGAGAGGAGAATGAGGAAAGCAGCAAAGACACTAGCGGAGGCTAGGTGGGATAGTGCACAGAGAGTTTGGAGGATAGAAACAATAGACGGAATCAGGATGTTTCCAGCAATAGCTCAAGAAGGTAAAAACAAAAGGGGGAATGCTACTTGTAAGACTAACAAAAGTCCTTCCAAAGACAAAGAGGCTAGGAAGCCCTGGTCAGAGATGGATGACTCAGACGATGATGAGTTCCTTAATCAGTTACTGAATGACCGACCACCGCCATATGCAATACATGACAATAGACCAAGTACTAGTACATGTCCTGCAGGCTCGACCCAAGAGAAGGTGGCAACAAATCCGATACAGGTTAGTCCTGTCTCCACACCAGTTCCAGTGCAGAGTAGTATTAGTGGGTCCACTGCTCCAGGTATGCAGTGTCAGCTGCAGCCACCGCAGGTTCAGATGCTTTACCCTGATGTCCCAATCTTAGAGACTACCATAAATCTGATAGTGCCGACAGAGCCGGTTTGTATACGAGACCAAAGCTGATTCAGACTGATCCAACTCCACCTTTATTGCCCCAGGTACAGCAACAGATGATCCCGAATTACAGTCCGGTCACAGGACCGCAGTCAGCCATGGCACCAGTAATGAACCAGAATATGGGAGTTAATACTCCATAGGTTTTGGGAAACAGACTGCCGCCAGCCGCCATATCCTTGCCCATTACAGTTGGTCCACCAGTACCACCGTGTGCGCAGGCGAAGCCTAGTGTGTGCGATCAGGGGATAATGACCCAAGAGATGACAAGAGGAGGGTTCGTAGGGAGCTCTCAAGGGATGACTCCAATGGAACCAACATTCGAAGGATCTAGGTCTTTGTTAGACTTCAGTCCGATTGGGGCTCTTCCAGAGGCCATGAGACAGTCAGGTTCGAGACTGTTGACTCCGCAGATCTCGAGTGCGAATATATCGCAGACACCTTTAGTGCAGGCTGGGAATATCTCATTGTGAGAAACTGGGGCTGATTGCAGAGGCCCCCTAACTTTTTGCCCCCATTTTCCACTTTATGCTGGTGTTTTCCTGACTCTGATGGTGCCCTGGGTACTGCTAACCAGTCCCAGGGCCTGTGCTCTGTGTAAAATGGATATGCAAATTAGGCTAATTATAATTGGCTAAGTTAACCTACCTATAAGTCCCTAGTATATGGTAGGGCATGTAGGTTTAGGGACCACAGCATAGGTGGTGCACACCTAGGTGCATTGCTGAGGTGCCCAGTGTCATTTTAAAAGCAAGCCTGCCTTGCTGGCTGCTTTTAAATTAAAGTTATATGCAAATTCGACTTTGGAATTAAAGGTACTTCCAAAGTCTTAAACTACCTTATTTTTACATATAAGTCACCCCTAAGGTGTGCCCTATGTGCCCCTAGGGCTGGGTGCCATGTAACTATAAGCAGGGACTTTATAAAAGTAGATTTATAAGCCCTGGTGAGGTAAAAACAGCCAAATTCGTTTTTCCCTCATTGAAGTAAATGGCCTTCATAGGCTAGAATGGGCAGACTTTATTTTAAATTTTAAAGTCTCCTTAAATGTTACATACCAAGAATTTGGTATCAAATTGATTGTTATAATAAATCCCACAACTTCCAGTTGTTGGATTTAATATAACTAGTGCAGGTAAAAAGTTTAGACTTTACCTAAAAAGTTGCCAATTTCAGCTCTGCATTGTTTTTGCTGCTGTGCTCTGATTGGCCAGCCTGCAGCAGCTTCTGCCAGGCTACTTTAATGAGGTGTGAAGTGGCCTGACTTCACACAAAGGAATGTGCTTGGGGGAGAGAATCTCCCCTCAGCAGATGGGGAAGCAGGAAGGGGGAGGGCTGCCAAACTGGTCTTCAAAGGCAGAGAAGGACATCTGGAGCACCCAGCAACACCCCCACATCCTGCAACCCCAGACAGCTAGGTGCCCCCTTGATTAGATTAGGAGAGGGCAGGAGAGGGGTGTGTTTATGATTTTTAGCCACACCAGTGGGTGGGCTCAGCCAGATCTCTCCTCCAAAAATCAGATTCATCCATTTTGGATTTTTAGAGACTATTGCCTTCTGGGATGGATTTTTGCCACACTTCCCAGGAAGTGGTCATCACAGGGGGACGACCCTGTCCCTGATTGGAGGACCAGGGCCCCCCCTGCTTTCCACCCAGGAGCAAGGATAAAACTGGCAGACCTGCACCCACGCCTCAGATCCCCACCAAATTTCAAGAAGAAAGAATTACAAGGAGAAGAAGGACTGCCCTGCTGGACCCCTGGCCTGCACCTGGACCCTGCACTCAGAAAGACTGCACCAGCTGCACACTTGGGCTTCACCACAAGAAGGACTTTGCCTGGCTTCCACTGGTTCAAGGAGGGACTCCCTGTTTGCTACAGGTGAAAAATTGCTAACCAGAGTCCCCTGCACCAACTCCTGAAAAAGTGACCAGCTGACCACTGTCCAGTGGCCAAAAAGGAGTTTGCGCCAGGTGCATTCTGGGAGTTGAAGTCCGCACTTCCCAAGGACCATCACAGAACTTCTGGACCCTTGGGGTGAGCTGTGGACCCCAAAAGAACCTTAAAAGAACATCTGGGTGAAGCCCCAGAAGTTTGGAAAAGATTGGAGAAATTTTGGAAAAAAGCTCCATAAAGTGACCGACCCGACGCGGAAATTCTAGCCGGCTTGCCTCAACCGCGACCCGGCCTGACTTCGTGGTTCGTCCCGGTAAAGAAAAACATCCAAAAAAGAGACTAAGTCCGAACGTAAAAAGTTGACCGGGACCTTCCAGCCATCGTATCCGAGAAGGGCTCCACGGACGTCGGATCAAGATCCAGGTTTACCCCGGTCAAAGGATTTTCATCTCGAAAAAACGACTAAGTCCGAAGGTAAAAATCACCACCGAGGAAACCGACTTCGCGTATCCGGACAAGGGCTCCAGGAGGTCGGATCCAACTGGCAGGTTCGTCCCGGTGAAGAAAAACTTCAAAATAAAGACTAAGTCAGAAGGTAACTTTTTAACCGAGGCTTCCCGCGACCTGTAGCCGAGCAGGGCTCCATCGCGGTCGGCCTGAAAGTTTGACTTTGTCCCGATCCTGGTGCAACCAGATGACCCGATTGGCGCTTTTTGTTTCTATGCGCTAGAAAATAATAATACTTTAAAAATTCATATCTCCGGTTCCCCTGAACCGATTTTAATCGTTTTTGTGTCATTTTAAAGATAAAAATATAAGCTATTTTTATAAATTGGTTTTGGATTTTTAAACTGTTTCCTGTGTTTTATTTAATTACTGTTTTGTGATATTTGAATGCTTTACACTTTGTCTCCTAAGTTAAGCCTTGACGCTCGATGCCAAGCTACCAAGGGTAGAGCTGGGATTAATTTACTGAGACCTAACTGTACTTTTGTGGAGGTTTGTGGCTTGTTGCTAGGTGTAGGTACCTACCTGCCCTACCAATAACCCATTTTCCAACATAATTGGTGGCAGCGACGGGATCCTGTACTTGTGTTCAATATCACGTTACAGTTTTAGATAAAACAAATTAAAAATCCTTTAAATTGTCCTAGTGCAAAAATTGTTTTTAATTTTTAATTTTAATTTTTTTTTAAAATTAATTTGGATTAATTTCAATTATTGAATTTTTGTAATTTTTCTAAATTCCTGTTACCAATTTTTGCAAAAAGTTTTTATTGACACAAAACTAGGGAACCATGGAGCTTGATCTGGCTAGCCTACCCACACTGACAGTAGTCCAGCTTCGGGGTTGTGTATTGAAAGAGGGTTGCCTGCAACCACTGATCTCAGGAAGCAAATCCTGATCACATCCCTGACAGCATGGGCTGAGGCCCAAGAGGTAGAGTCAGAAGAAGCTCCAGAGGAGGGAGAAAGAAGGGAGGATGCTAGCTCTAACCACTCAGGGGAGGGAAGGCATCAGACCCCAAGTGAGGAAGAGGAGGAACGGTCCTCAATGGATACAGTCACTAGGGGCAGACCCAAAGCTAGTGGTAGGAAGGGGGTCCTTTCAGGAGGAGAGAACCCATCCATCAGGGAGAGAGAGCTGGAAGCCCAGCTAGCCTACATAGCTTTGGAGGCAGATAAGCTTGCCCTAGAAAAAAAGAAGTGGGCAAGCAAAGAAAAAAAAGATGGAAGCAGCAAGAAAGAAACTGAGGTGTCCCTGGGTGGGGGTTTTGCCCCCAGATTACCCAAAGGGGTGGTTCCTGCCTATGTAGAGGGGGATGACATCGATAAGTGGCTGGGGGCCTTTGAGAGGGCCCTCCAGATGAGGAAAGTCAAGCCTCAGTACTGGGGTTCACTCCTTTGGGAGTTAGTTCCCAACTCTGGGAGGGATAGGCTCCTAACCATGAGTGGGGAGGATGCAGACTCATACCCCAGTATGAAGAGTTGCTTGACTAAAAAGTTTGGTCTAACCCCAGAGCAGTATAGGCTTAAGTTTAGGGACACCCAAAAGACAAGCACCCAGTCCTGGGTGGACTTTGTAGACACCTCACTAAAGGCACTAGAGGGCTGGATTATTGGCAACAAAGTAAATACTTATGAGGGGTTATACAATCTGATCATGAGAGAGCACATCTTGACCAATTGTATCCAAGAAAGGTTACGCCAGCATCTAGTGGACTCTAAGCTGACCAACCCTAGAGAGCTAGGGGAGGCAGCTGATGAGTGGTTGAGAACCAGGGTGGTTGTCAAGTCCCAGGGGGGAGACTCCAAGAAGGGGGGGACAGGTCCCCAAAAACCTAAGGAGGGAGGTGGTAAGCCCACCACAGAGACTCCCTCTGTACCCCAGAACCCTAAGAAGGAGGAGAGTAAATCCCACTCCCAATCTGACATGCAGAGACAGGGAGACCCAGGGTTAAAAAAGCTCTTGGACAGTAGGGCTTGCTTTGACTGTCAGCAGACAGGTCACTTCAGAGGAGATGCAGCCTGTCCAAAGAAAGTGGTTAGCACTGGGCTGTCCAGTGTAGCCATAGAGGAGGATTCCTCAGATGATGAAGTCCTCCTAGCATTGTGCTGGGAGACAGGACCAGATGGTAAGCTGGTGATCCCTGAGGGTGGGAGTAGGCACTTCCACCACATTCAAGTGAATGGGATCCCTACCACTGGCCTGAGAGACACCTGTGCCAGTCACACTGTAGTGAGTGACCGGTTAGTGACCCCAGACATGTATGTCCCAGGAAAGACAAAGAAAGTCAGGATAGCCACAGGGGAGGTCACCTCCAAACCTGTAGCCATAGTGCCCCTAGAGAGGGAGGGTATCCTTGACTGGATTAGGGTGGTAGTCAGTGCTGACCTTCCCCTAGATTGTATCCTGGGCAATGACCTCCCAGAGGTGAGTCTGGTCACAGATGTGGTGGTCGCCCAGGGCGCCCCCCCAACCCAAAGTCCTGGGGAGTCAGTCCCTACAGTTAGGAGACAGGGGTCCCCAAGAAAAGGAAAGAAGAAAAGGAAGGGTAGGCCACTCTTAAAGAGAGTTCCAGGGAGCCAAAGGCCTTCTGCCCCAGTAGGGGGGGAGCCCAGAGTTGGCACTGGTGAGGCCTCACCTGACCCCAAGGAAGTCCTGAGTAGTCAGGCAGCTGTCCAGATGCAAGGTGTTGCCCCTGCACTGACAGAAGGGAGAGTGGAAGGAGGGTGTCTGCCACAGGAGGTGGTAGCCCCCCACTCTAGACAGCAAGAGGGGTGCCAGGACCCCAAAGATGCCCCTAAAGCAGCTCAGCCACCTGTCAGTGGAGAGCTTAGGGTGTGGTTCTGGGTACTGACAGCTGTCAGTAGCCTCTGCTGGGTGCTAGCCTTCCTGGCAGCACTGTACTTGGCCTGGGAGGCAGACCCCAAGGCCAATAGCAAAGTAGGCCCCCTGACCCTGTTGGTCATGGTGGGGTTGCTCAAGTGTTGGGTGACCTCTTTGGGTAAACTAGGTCTTGCCCTAGCAAAGTTAGGAGTAGGGGAGGTGGGCACCTCACTACCCAAGTTGGCAGAGAGAGAGGAGGAAGACCCCCCTAGAGGGAAGTTTCAGTTTGGGTTGGGTCCTTTTACTGTTGGGATGGCTTCACTACCCAGAGGGAGTGACCCTGACAGGAGGATATAAGGCAGAGTAGGCCCTGCAAAGGGACAGCCAGTTTTCTGCACTGTCTTCCTCGCCTAACAAGCCAGGAAGACTCTCCCAGGGTTGGGCTGAGTCTCCTGGGCGTGTGGGCTGGGGGGGGGTTGTGTGAGAAACTGGGGCTGATTGCAGAGGCCCCCTAACTTTTTGCCCCCATTTTCCACTTTATGCTGGTGTTTTCCTGACTCTGATGGTGCCCTGGGTACTGCTAACCAGTCCCAGGGCCTGTGCTCTGTGTAAAATGGATATGCAAATTAGGCTAATTATAATTGGCTAAGTTAACCTACCTATAAGTCCCTAGTATATGGTAGGGCATGTAGGTTTAGGGACCACAGCATAGGTGGTGCACACCTAGGTGCATTGCTGAGGTGCCCAGTGTCATTTTAAAAGCAAGCCTGCCTTGCTGGCTGCTTTTAAATTAAAGTTATATGCAAATTCGACTTTGGAATTAAAGGTACTTCCAAAGTCTTAAACTACCTTATTTTTACATATAAGTCACCCCTAAGGTGTGCCCTATGTGCCCCTAGGGCTGGGTGCCATGTAACTATAAGCAGGGACTTTATAAAAGTAGATTTATAAGCCCTGGTGAGGTAAAAACAGCCAAATTCGTTTTTCCCTCATTGAAGTAAATGGCCTTCATAGGCTAGAATGGGCAGACTTTATTTTAAATTTTAAAGTCTCCTTAAATGTTACATACCAAGAATTTGGTATCAAATTGATTGTTATAATAAATCCCACAACTTCCAGTTGTTGGATTTAATATAACTAGTGCAGGTAAAAAGTTTAGACTTTACCTAAAAAGTTGCCAATTTCAGCTCTGCATTGTTTTTGCTGCTGTGCTCTGATTGGCCAGCCTGCAGCAGCTTCTGCCAGGCTACTTTAATGAGGTGTGAAGTGGCCTGACTTCACACAAAGGAATGTGCTTGGGGGAGAGAATCTCCCCTCAGCAGATGGGGAAGCAGGAAGGGGGAGGGCTGCCAAACTGGTCTTCAAAGGCAGAGAAGGACATCTGGAGCACCCAGCAACACCCCCACATCCTGCAACCCCAGACAGCTAGGTGCCCCCTTGATTAGATTAGGAGAGGGCAGGAGAGGGGTGTGTTTATGATTTTTAGCCACACCAGTGGGTGGGCTCAGCCAGATCTCTCCTCCAAAAATCAGATTCATCCATTTTGGATTTTTAGAGACTATTGCCTTCTGGGATGGATTTTTGCCACACTTCCCAGGAAGTGGTCATCACAGGGGGACGACCCTGTCCCTGATTGGAGGACCAGGGCCCCCCCTGCTTTCCACCCAGGAGCAAGGATAAAACTGGCAGACCTGCACCCACGCCTCAGATCCCCACCAAATTTCAAGAAGAAAGAACTACAAGGAGAAGAAGGACTGCCCTGCTGGACCCCTGGCCTGCACCTGGACCCTGCACTCAGAAAGACTGCACCAGCTGCACACTTGGGCTTCACCACAAGAAGGACTTTGCCTGGCTTCCACTGGTTCAAGGAGGGACTCCCTGTTTGCTACAGGTGAAAAATTGCTAACCAGAGTCCCCTGCACCAACTCCTGAAAAAGTGACCAGCTGACCACTGTCCAGTGGCCAAAAAGGAGTTTGCGCCAGGTGCATTCTGGGAGTTGAAGTCCGCACTTCCCAAGGACCATCACAGAACTTCTGGACCCTTGGGGTGAGCTGTGGACCCCAAAAGAACCTTAAAAGAACATCTGGGTGAAGCCCCAGAAGTTTGGAAAAGATTGGAGAAATTTTGGAAAAAAGCTCCATAAAGTGACCGACCCGACGCGGAAATTCTAGCCGGCTTGCCTCAACCGCGACCCGGCCTGACTTCGTGGTTCGTCCCGGTAAAGAAAAACATCCAAAAAAGAGACTAAGTCCGAACGTAAAAAGTTGACCGGGACCTTCCAGCCATCGTATCCGAGAAGGGCTCCACGGACGTCGGATCAAGATCCAGGTTTACCCCGGTCGAAGGATTTTCATCTCGAAAAAACGACTAAGTCCGAAGGTAAAAATCACCACCGAGGAAACCGACTTCGCGTATCCGGACAAGGGCTCCAGGAGGTCGGATCCAACTGGCAGGTTCGTCCCGGTGAAGAAAAACTTCAAAATAAAGACTAAGTCAGAAGGTAACTTTTTAACCGAGGCTTCCCGCGACCTGTAGCCGAGCAGGGCTCCATCGCGGTCGGCCTGAAAGTTTGACTTTGTCCCGGTCCTGGTGCAACCAGATGACCCGATTGGCGCTTTTTGTTTCTATGCGCTAGAAAATAATAATACTTTAAAAATTCATATCTCCGGTTCCCCTGAACCGATTTTAATCGTTTTTGTGTCATTTTAAAGATAAAAATATAAGCTATTTTTATAAATTGGTTTTGGATTTTTAAACTGTTTCCTGTGTTTTATTTAATTACTGTTTTGTGATATTTGAATGCTTTACACTTTGTCTCCTAAGTTAAGCCTTGACGCTCGATGCCAAGCTACCAAGGGTAGAGCTGGGATTAATTTACTGAGACCTAACTGTACTTTTGTGGAGGTTTGTGGCTTGTTGCTAGGTGTAGGTACCTACCTGCCCTACCAATAACCCATTTTCCAACACTCATTACAAGGGTTAACAGCACAACAGTTGAACGATTGGCTAGACAAGCTTAATACTCCACAGACTACTCCTGCAGCAGCAGGGAGAACGGAAGGAGAAGAGTACCTGAATTTTGTAAGGCTGGGCATGGAGGCAAATGAACTTGTTGAAGGGAGCATGGGAGTGAACAGGTTAGAGTCATACACGGAAGCAGAATTGAGATACTTTTGTCCAAAGAAAACCATAGAAGTGAGCATGGTGCACCAGAGGTTGGCAAATTTGGCAGACAAATAGGGAATAGACTTAGAAAATACCAAACATTTGAAGAGGAGTTATAGGTTAGACTTTGAGCCTAAGGATTTTGAACACATGAGGTCTACTGGGATGAAGGCACACCTTAACGAAATACTGCAGAGTGCACAAGTTTGGGGAGCCTTAGAGAAGTGGGAAGGCAGATGGGCGAGGAAAAGAGATAAGAGGAAAAGTGATTCCATAGAGCAGCCAGCAAAAGCCTTACAGGATGCTGGTATGGTAAAGATGTTACCAATGAGAGAGACTGCCGGAGGGGTTCTTGTCCATGTGCCATGGACTAGAGGTGATATTCTGTCATTTACGAATGACTTTCCCAGGCTGAGGGAGAAGCCAATAGAGTGGTATCAGCAGACGGACAGGTTTGTGAAGCTTGCGAAATGTCTCTGGGAAGACCTGAATACTCTCTTTGAGATCATAGTTCCAGCTGATTTGTGGCATGAGTGCAAGAGAAATGTGGATTGGCCAACCGTGGAAGCAGCAAGGGATAGAGTCACAGGAGCACTGTCTCCTGAGGTGATGAAGTAGTACTATAAGGTGATTGAATTACTGAAACAGAGAGTTTCGCCGAATAATATTGATTGGCAAATGATTGATCGGACAGCTCAGGAAGCCAAGGAGTCGATACATGCCTATTATGAGAGGTTGTTGAAGGCGTTCAAGCACTACAGTGGTACAGAGG
Source organism: Pleurodeles waltl (assembly GCF_031143425.1). Lineage (NCBI taxonomy): Eukaryota > Metazoa > Chordata > Amphibia > Caudata > Salamandridae > Pleurodeles > Pleurodeles waltl. Next base: position 272,769,527 of record NC_090449.1, read on the forward strand.
TTGTTGAAGCGAAGGACATGAATCACCTTGTGTTTAGATTTGTCAAAGGGTTGAGACCTGAGATTAGATTAAGAATCACTTGATTTGTTGGCAAGCAAAACTGATTGACGAGGTGTTGCAGTATGCGAAGTACTGTAGTGACGAAATTGAGTTGAAGCAGAGAAAGTTGAAGGAGAAGGCGATGGTGATGCAAATTAAGGCAACACAGTCAGGAATGCAGAGAGGTTGTCTACCACAGATGGTGCAACAGCCGCAAATAGTGATGATGCAAGAGAAGAGGAGCAGGTTTCAGAGCCTGAAACGGAGACCACAGATGAGGAGTATCCTCTGATTAACTTCTTCCCGATGTTCACAGTGGCTGATCTCCCGGCAGACTTGGAGGGAACAGTCCAGGAGAAAGTGTGGGATTTGACAGGGAAAGAAGTAGGACTGATAAAAGGAGAAGAACCAGTTAAAGTCAGTGTGAAGCCAAATGCTGTGTTTCCCCAGGTACCACAGAATCATATGGTGCAAGATGTCCTTATAAAGGTTGCACAATTAATTGCAGACTTTGTGAAACAAGGAGTCTTGAAAGAAGTGATGAGCAGCCCATGTAATTCACCAATAATGGTATTGAGAAAGCCTTGTGGGAAGGTTTGGATTGTCCAAGACTTGAGAAAGATCAGTGACATAGTGGTGAAATGCTGCCCAGTGGTGCCAAATCATGCTGTGATCATGTTCCAGGTTCCATGTGATGCAGAGTGGTTCACAGTAATTGATTTGTCCCAAGCGTTCTTTTCTGTGCCCCCTCATGAGGACAGCCAATTTCTCTTTAGTTTCAAATTCCTGGATAAGGTTTACAATTGGTGTCGAATTCCTCAAGGGTTTTCGGAATCACCTTCCATATTTAATCAAATACTGAAGAAGGATTTGGAGCCGTTGGAATTGCCTTTGCAATCAACTCTAGTGCAGTATTTTGAAGATCTGTTGATCACATCCAAAACGAGGGATGAGTGCAAGTATGATTCCATTGTCTTACTGAACCACCTGGGAAAGAACAGACACAAGTTGTCCCCAAAGAAATTGCAATATTGCCAGAAAGAGGTGAAGTACTTGGGTCATCAAATTGAGAAAGGGTCAAGGAAGTTGTCCAGGGAAAGAGTAACTGCACTGTTACAGATGAATCCCCCATCGACACGGAGAGATGTTAGGATGTTTCTGGGAATGGTGGGTTACTGTCGTCAGTGGATCCCGAATTTCTCAGTCATCTCCAAGCCATTGGTGAGACTGACGGTTAAGGAAGGGCCAGATGTCATAGTGCTGACAGAGAAGGAAATGAAGGCATTTACTGAATTAAGGGAGAGCATGTGCAGGGTTCCAGCTTTAGGTATGCCTGATTACACGAAGCCTTTTGTACTGTTTTGTCATGAACGTGATGCATGTTCTTTGTCTGTCCTGACACAGGTCCATGGAGCTGTAAACCGACCAGTAGCATATTTTTCAGCCACTTTGGACCCAGTTGCAGCAGGCTTACCGGGTTGTTTGCGTGCGGTAGCAGCAGTTGGAAAAAGCCTCACGCAGTGTGAAGGTAAAGTGACGGGACATCCTTTAACAGTCATGGTCCCTCACTCAGTTGAAATCCTGTTGACCCGTACTAAAACGCAGCACATGACAAATGCGAGATTGACAAAATATGAAACGATTATATTGGGGTCACCAAATGTAACATTGAAAAGATGTACAGTGTTGAACCTGGCAACTTTGCTTCCAAATGAAAACACAGAAGTTGAAAATGTTGAAGATGTGGAACATGATTGTCTTGAGGTAACAGAAATGTGCACCAAACCGAGGCCTGATATTAAAGATACCCAATTGGAAGAAAATTATCAAATTATCTTTGTTGATGGCTCATGTTTGAGAGACTCAGTAGGAGTGCTGAGAGCCGGATATGCTGTATGTACGATCTCTGGCATCCTGGAAGCGTCTTGGCTTGAGAGAGTATATTCTGCTCAAGTGGCTGAATTGGTTGCTCTTAGAGCTTGCCATGCCGCTGCCCAGGTGAGAGTGCCTATCTATACTGATAGATGATACGGACTCGGAATTGTCCATGATTTTGGCCAACTATGGTCACAGAGTGGTTTCTTGACCTCTTCTGGTTCGCCAGTGAAAAATGGTGAAAGAATAAAGGAGTTGTTGCACGCGATTCAGTTACCTCATGAAATTGCTGTGGTGAAATGCAGTGCTCACCTGAAGTCACAAGACATTGTTTCAATCGGAAATGGATATGCGGATCAAGTCGCAAGGTTTTGCACATTGAACTGTAGATCGTTTAAGGATCAGTGGGAATTGTTACCTGAAACAGAAAATGAGACATGCACAGGTTACGCCTTAAGGGTGATTGATATGTTAGAAGAATTGAGATTGTTGCAAGGACGTGCTAGCAAAGATGAGAAGCGTTCTTGGGTTAGGATGCAATGCGTACAAAGACCAGATGACTTATGGGTCTCAGATGAAGGGAAAATGGTTTTGACAAACAGTCTCCGAGTCACAATTTGCAAGGTTTTACCATGGTCAAGCACATATTGGGAGGGATGCCATGATCAGGTTGTTCAAAATTGACTGGTTCAACCCGAAGTTCAGACAAGCTGCAGACGTGATCTGTCATAAGTGTATCATCTGTCAGCAGATGAATTCGGGGAAAGGGACAGTGGTGAATTTGAGCCACATTGGGAGAGCAGGAATTCCATTTAGCAGAATGCATTTGGATTTCATTGAGATGACTGTGTGGAGGTTTGAGATATGTGTTGGTGATTGTGTGTATCTTTAGTCACTGTATTGAAGCACACCATACACGTAGGAATGACAGTCTCACAGTAGCGAAGCTGCTGCTTAGGGAATTGATACCGCGTTTCGGGTTTTCGATCTCTTTAGAATCAGATAGGGGAAGTCACTTCAACAACGAGGTGGTTAAGCTATTGTGTGCAGCATTGAACATTGAGCAGAAGTTGCATTGTAGTTACTGCCCTGAAGCATCAGGACTAGTGGAGCAGATGGATGGTACCCTGAAGTCGAGAATGGCAAAAATGTGTTTAGCCACGAATTTGAAATGGCCTGATGAATTGCCTTTGTTGTTAATGTCAATGAGAAATACACCTAACAAGAAAACAGGACTGTACCCTCATGAAATTCTCATTGGCCGAGCTATTAGAGTGCCCACAGTGCCTTCGAATGCTCTTGTGAATATCACGGATGATATGATGTTGGACTACTGCAAGGGTCTGGCTGATGTGGTCTGCTCTTTTTCTCACCAGGTGGAAGCTACCACCCTGCCACCAATAAATGATCCAGGACACAATCTGAAAGCTGGTGACTGGGTTGTCATCAAGAAACACGTAAGGAAGTCGTGTTTGGAGCCACATTGGAAGGGGCCATATCAAGTAATACTAATGACTACTACTGCTGTGAAGTGTGCGGGATCTCCGAATTGGATCCATGCCAGTCACACGAAAAAGATGACGTGTCCAACTGATGAGGAAGTTGAGTTGTTGAAAGTACCAACAACAGAGAAGGAAGTCTCAGGGCCGGAGAGTGATCGAAGGGGAACTGAGACAGAAGGAGAGCCCGTTGAGGACGGCTTGTTCACTCCAGTAAGAGACGAACGAGAAGAGACCCAGAGGGGTGACGGTGAGCCTATCTCAACTGAGGCAGCAGGAGAGCCAAATCAGAGGGAGGTTCTCCCAGAAGCAGACGAATATGGAAATGAGCTAGAGCCCCTGACACACCCAGAAGGCAAAGGAGTTGAGGTGGAAGAGAGTCAGAGTGCCCGGACTCCTCCTGAGCCAATTGCAGGTCTATCAAGAGAAAACACCATAGAGCCAGAAGAGGGTGAAAGGTTGCCACTGGAGAGATCAAAGACCAGAGAGATACTGAAAGGAGATAAGTGGCCAGAATTGCAAGTGACGAAGGGAAAGGTGGTTGTCGAAGATGCAATAGAGGAAGAGATTGATACAACAAGGAGAGAAGATCTAAGTGAAAGAGAGTTGCAAGGTGATCGCAAGTTGAAAAGAAAGAGAGTGGCAAACAGAAGGTACGTGGGTCCTGAATGGGCGTATGCAAAGATAGCTGAATGGCAACAAGAGTTCTTGGCGTTTTGCTTTGATCGAGAAATTCCAGGTCAGTACCTTGGCACTTGAATCTGACTGAAGGAGACTGAATTGGTAAAATTGAGAGAAAAATTATTTGAGAAAAGAGACTGAGAACTTACCGGATGAGACCTGAATTGACTTTTGCAACCCGAATTGACAAGGATCCTGGGAACGCAACTACAAGCTGTAAATAATTGCTAAAGGAAGCCTTTCGCTTGTTTGACTTTGCTGCGAAGAAAAAAAAAGGAGAAAAAAGAGAGAGAAGAACATTTTCTAACTATCCTCTGTTATCGTTTGAATTAATCATCCTTCACTTTCTGATTCTTTACAGATCATGGCTAACATTAGAGAGGATAATCGAGGGAGTAGGCGTTGTAAATATTTGGGTGTTGGTTTGGGTGTCGTGTGTGTGATATTCATTATGGTTGTCGTTGTGGGTAGGACACTAATGGATAAGAGTGGGGCTAACAATGCTACAATTCCTGATACTACCACTGCACTAACATCTTGGGAAAGGTTCGAGCAGGATACAAGATATTTGCATGAGGGAACTGACGCAAAAGGGGAACTATCCACTAACATTTTCTATTGCTTGCTGAGTGAGTATGTTGAAACAATGGATGCAAAAGATTGTTTTGTGTGCACACAGATTCCTGTTTCGGTACAAGAGGGAGTTACCTATCATAGTCTGCCCCTAACATATAGGATAAGCCGTAGTCTGTTACTAACAAGATTCTATAGCCAGGAAGAGATTCATTATTTTTACTCGAATTATGACCTTCTGTTTTCTTATGTGCCTATCATAGAGGATTTGAGTGGGGTAGCTAAGTACTATAGTATAAGGTTTGTTAAAGGATTCTTTGAGGCGACATTAACAATTAGTACATCTTATGCACACCGCAATAACTTGACATGTTTGCTTAAATCTATAGAGAAAAGCTTTTTATATCACACGGAAGATAGAAGAAGGGCATTGAAGGGTAAACTAGAGAAGGGATTACAGCAACAGGCTTTTGCTAGTAGTGAGGGTTATAGTGCAAATAGGGAACAGGGGAAGCTAGCTTTAGATGCACTACACGTAGGTAAGCTTTGCATATCTAGGCCGAAATCATATTATGACAATGTGTGTGTGGAAATGAGTGAATTATTAGCATGTGTTTCTGTTTCAGAGTAAATGGACGTTCATGTTAAATGGACAGGATCCAGCAGTCCCAGGGATCTATTATATACGTTGACTTAATGCTTATTATCGTCTTACAAAGGGATGGTATGGGACATGCAATTTGGGAATAGTTTTCCCAAAGATATATCAACTTGACAATTTAAAAAGGTTTCTGAAAGTTTCTGAATTACATCGTACTAGACAGAAGAGAGAAACTGCTGCTGGTGTAGTATGAGACATCTTTGGGGCGATAATTCCTTCAGTGGGAGTTATCTTAAACTCAATAAAGATTCAAAAGTTGTCTACTATTGTGGATAACATGCTGACAAATTTTTCAGTGGCTATACTCCTGATGGATACTGAACTTGCTACGGAGAGGGCTTTGACTCTTCAAAACAGGCTTGCTTTAGACATTCTTTTAGCGAAAAATGGCGGAGTTTGTAGGATGCTTAATGAGCGTCACTGCTGTGCTTACATACCAGATAATAGTAATGAGATTAGAAGTATGCTTGCTAACTTGACTAGGGATAGTACAGATTTGAATGATTTGAAAGAACCAGGTGTTTGGGAAAAGGTTGGGAAAGGATTTGCTTCAGTGGGGAATTGGCTTAGTAATATGTGGCATGGGATATTGTCTAAAATAATACAGGGGGTATTGATTGTTATACCTTGCTTATTTAGTCTGTGGTTGGCATGTAAAATTAGTAAAAGAATAAAATTGAAGATGGCGAAAAATAATAAGTGGAGGGAAGAAAAACAAAGGGAGAAATTATTCAGGGCAAAATCAAAGGGGGAACAATTAAGAGAAGAGATTGAAATGAGGGAATTTTAGGATGTAAAATTGGTGGGGAAGGTTTGTGTGATGACAAGAGTCATCAGAAGAGGGATTATTGGAGTGTGTCTTCTAAAAGCAATATGAACATGAAAAGCTTGCAATATATTCTGTAATGAAGCTGCATAGAAAATGTGTTAACGTAGAAAATAATGCGCACGTTTTGAAATGTGCCCACGGGGAGTGGCTACCAATGTATACGGAGACTAACTAAAATTATTAGTAATGAATTAATTATGTACTAATGTTTTGAATTTGTATCAGCATATTATAATTAGAGTCATGTATTCGGGGTTTGTTAACTAAATTACTAGGCCTTAGTTTAGCGAGGGTCTGGGCCTAGCTGCCTGGTCTCATATTAAACTGTGTTTTTCCTAACGTGCAATGTGCTGTTTTCCTGAAGGACACGAAACTGTACTTTGCAGAAGCTAGATGTGTGTGTGTGTAGCCGTAGTAAATTCTTTCTCATGAAACCTGACTTGTTCAAGGAGACATTCTTGCTGAATGCAACAGTGTAATTCGTAACAGGTGCAAGGCTGCCTGGAGTAGGAGAAAACAATAGAGCTAATGGCTGGAGCGTAAAGTGTAACTTTTCTTACCTGACATTCCAACCGATGAAGACGTCAATAACGTGGGCCAATCAACAATATGAGAACTGTGGTTTATGGAAAATTCTAGTGAAATGCATGGAGAACTATTGGACAGAGATAACAATGCACAAATTATTATCCAATGAGGAATTATGAGCAAATTAGGCAGCATTGATTTAACCGCATGACCCGAGGAGAAATCAGCCATTATTGGACATTCCACTCCAAGCCATTCTTTGCCATTTTACTGAGGCATTTAGGCCATTCTTTTGAGTCTTTGCCGTTTATTCTTCCTGATACTTTAAACCATCCTCTATCCATTCTTACTTGATGCTTACTTCTCCTTCATATGAGGGAAGAGTCTCACTCCTTAGCTATGCCATACTGAGACTTTGCCCTGTCCTATCTTTGCTGATGGTGAATCGACTGATGTCCTGAGGACGAAGACTGACGCTGTTTGCTGATTCGTTGGATGGGTAACTATCTGATGAAAATTGTAATTGTCTGTTTGTCTTTCTCTATAGGTACCAACTGCGCTTTTGATAGAGGCCATAGTTAGATGTTTTCCAAATTTGTGTTTGCTAAATTGGTTTGCATGAAGCCCAACATGCTGATGCTAATTTGAGGTTAGTTAAGGTGTTCACTAATATTTGACGCAAATAGACAAATGACTGAGTTCTTGCTTTGTTGAATCATGCACTACTGAGACTTTGCTAAGCTGCTTCTTATTAACGACGTGTTAATGCTGAATGAATATTCTCTATGTATTGATTAATTGTGTTCTAATATAAATCTGAGGAGGTACTAATGAGATGAATTGCTAATGAGATTAACGGAAATGACTTTAGATTGTAACTAATAGGGAAATAAATATCCTAACACTTAACTAAATTGGTGTGGTTGTTCATGACTGAAAGGTCATGGTGTGTTCACTTTATTGATTCTTATTAAATGCTATTGATTAACGTATTGATTAGTTACTGTGAATATTGATTGGGTTATTGATACATTGATTTGTGATGCCAAAAAGATATCTCGTACTGGGAAGTCCCTGAACGTTTGTCATTTGAATTTTACTTATATTTTTACATAGTTTAGCTTAAGAACCACATTATATAGGCTATATTCTAGAATCATTCTTTATTAGGTTTTAAAGGGAATACATCTGCAAACTGCACATAAAGTGCTTCAATAAATCCCCCAGTCCCAGACAGCGTACAATACATAACATGATTGCAATATACACACATAAGTCAACTCCGCCATTTTAACACAAATGCACCCTTCTCATACTCAGCATGCAAAGATATGCCAATTGGATAAAACCTACATTTGCAGCGAAGTATATGGACTAATGATGCTTTATGCAAATACAGAAACCCCGAATTGCTCATTAGTCCTACAGAGCAGCAAGAGCAAAGGGCTTAGTTGACCTGCGTGAGCCAATTTGTATCATTTCACTCTTAAACCCTCCAGGCAAAGGTTCCCGAATTACCTCTGCCCTGAATAATGGGAAGACGTGCACAAGTATTATGAGTTGAGGACTTAGGCCCAGATTTATACTTGCTTTGCGCTGAATTAGCGTCATATTTTTTACGCTAATTCAGCGCAAACCTAACTCCATATTGTACTTTAGTGTTAGACCTGTCTAGTGCCAAAGTTTTGGAGTTAAAGTCATTTTTTGCTAGCGGGAAACTACCGTGCGTCAATGAGATGCAAGGTAGGCATTCCCGGGCAAAAAATGACTCTATGGCCCAGGCGCCTTATTTGTACTCCCGTGCAAAAATGGTGCACAGGAGGGAGGTGGGCCTAAATAATGGTGCTAAGCTTGCTTAGCGCCACTATTTAACGCCTGGGTCAGGGCAGGAGTTGGGGGAGCTATGGGCCCGTTTCCATGATGGAACACCATGGAATAAGTCCACAGGTGTCCTCCCAGGTCCCAGGGACACTCCCACCCACATCAGAGGGACTGGGGAGGATCAGGGACCCCATCCCAGGTAAGTATCGGTAAGTAGAGATTAGTATTTTATTATTTTCATCAAAGTGCCATGGGGGCCCTGAAATGGGCCCTTCTACATGGCACTGGGTTTAATGGCCATGCCCAGGGGACCCTTGTCCCATGTGCTGGCCACTGGGGTGGTGGGCATGACTCCTATCTTTAATAAGACAGGAGTCATGTGGTAAGGTAGGTTTAGCATCAAGAAATGACTCTGGGCTGGTTAGAGTCATCTATTTTTACTCTAACAACCTAATGTCATTTTTGGTGCAAAACCCCCTTCTCCATTACCGCCACCCCAACCCGGCTAACGTCATTTCCCATGACGTTAGCCTACCCTTTGCACCGGATAGTGCCATTCCATAAATAAGACGCCCGACTGGCGTCTTGGAATTGTGCTAGCCGGTGTTAAGCTTTTTCACGCAAAACTGCGTTAGCGCAGTATTGCATGAAAAAGTTTAAATATGGGCCTTAGTGTGAAGGATTTTCAAGTAATGGATCGCAGGCTCATTACTCTTCTGGTGCAGCACTGAACAGACCTTCCTGAAATCCTATAGGGACAATAAAGCTGTCATGCAGACATGACACCAGGTCTCTGTGGACAAACTCTATGGTTATGGTAGAAGCATTACAATCAGATCCATGTTACTTTGTTATCAGCAGTATTATTACTGTTTACTATGATTAGAAAGATAAAGAGCAGGGGGCTTGCCAAACAATATTGGATTGTATGTTAAATGTTAAGATGGAGAAATAGATAGAAGTGAGATAGAACAAAAGTTCACTTTCAGAGGGGCTCCTTGGAAGATAGCCGCCCAGCGCAATTCCCCGTTGTGCCATGCCTTAAAACATATCTGAACCCAAACAAGACTGAAGTTATGAAACATCATTGCTTTCTCAGGCACTGATTAATTGTCCAAAAAATAAATGATTTTTGCTGTGACATTCACAAGTAATGACAAATTGTTAATTGTAACCTATCTGCGACTGTGCGCAGAGCAACCTAGCGGAAATGTTTGCATTCCTAACCTTTATCTGGGGATGATGAAAGCAAATGCGCATTTCATTTCTGTGCCGCAGGCTAGACATATAGGGGCATATTTATACTCTGTTTGCACCGAATTAGTGTCATTTTTTTTTACTCTAATTCGGTGCAAAACTAACTCCATATTTATACTTTGGTGCCAGACCCGTCTAGCGCCAAATTTATGGAGCGTTCCCGTGCAAAAAATGATTCTATGGCCTTAACGCCATATTTAGGGGCATATTTATACTCTGTGGCATATTTATACTCTGTTTACACCTAATTAGTGTCATTTTTTTTACTCTAATTCGGTGCAAAACTAACTCCATATTTATACTTTGGTGCTAGACCCGTCTACCACCAAGGCCCTGATGTATACTTTTTTTGCACCGCATTAACATCATTTTTTGATGCAAAAGTGGCGCAAACTTACAAAATATTGGCCCTTATTTATACTTTTTGCTGCAAAACTGCACTAACTCAGTTTGGCACCAAAAAATTTAGCACCGGCTTGCACCATTTATGTGCACCAGCTGGGCACCATATTTATGGAATGGTGCAAGCCGGTGCAAAGGACAGGCTAGAGTAAAAAAAAATGACTTTAGTCGGGTGGGGCTGGCAGTATAAAAGAAGAGGGTTTAGCACCAAAAAATGACTTTAGGCAGGTTAGAGTAAAAAAAAATGACACTAACCAGATTAGCGTCATTTTATGGTGCTAAACCTACCATGCCACATGACTCCTGCTTTAGAAAAGGCAGGAGTCACGCCCACCAACCCAATGGCCGGCACAGAGGACATGGGTCCTCTGGGAATGGCCATTGCACCCTGTGCCATGTATGGGGCCCATTTCAGGGCCCCATATGGCACTTTCAAAAATACAATGCAATCTTACCTGTACTTACCTGGGATGGGGTCCCCCATCCTCCGCAGTGCCCCTTGTGTGGGTGGGGGTGCCCCTGGGTACTGGGGAGGGCACCTGTGGGCTTATTCCATGGTGTTCCACCATGGCAATAGGCCCACAGGTCCCTTACGCCTGCCCTGACCCAGGCTTTAAAAAATGGGGCAAAGCAAGCTTTGCCCAATTTTTTGACCCCTCCTCCCTCCCTTGCACCATTTTTGCATAGGAGTATAAATATGGAGTTAAGGCCATAGAGTCATTTTTTGCACAGGAATGCCTACCTTGCATCTCATTAAGGAAAGGTAGGTTTCCACTTCCAAAAAATGACTTTAACTCCATAAATTTGGTGCTAAATGGGTCTAGCACCAAAGTATAAATATGGAGTTAGTTTTGCACCGAATTAGAGTAAAAAAAAAGTGACGCTAATTCAGTGCAAACAGAGTATAAATATGCCCCTTAGCATAAAAAAAGACGCTAATCTGGCTAGAGTCATTTATTTTGACTCTAACCTGCCTAATGTCCTTTTTTTTACGCTAGCCTACCCTTTGCACCGGCTTGCACCATTCCATAAATATGGTGCCCAGCTGGTGCTAAAAAGTGGTGCAAGCCGGTGCAAAACTTTTTGGTGCAAAACTGCGTTAGTGCAGTTTTGCACCAAAAAGTATAAATAAGGCCCATAGATTGATCATGTATGTTGATCCTTTGCTTCTTTTTTAGACACTTTGAAGTGACCCGTGCATAAGCCACGCTAACTGTCTGTGGTGTACACAAGTTAGCTAGACCTTATCCTCCAAAAGGTTTAGTGCTAGGTGACACAAATTAAATACCAAAGGCACATAAAACGTCCAAGGTATCATTTCCCAATTACAGGACTGTTTTTACGCGTTAGAATCATTGAAGTTAAGAAAAGAAATAGCTAGGCCTTGCTGGACCGAAGCTAGTGGAACTGGAGTTGATAGTTATATGTGATTCTGGAGAAAAAACTATTTATGGAAACCTGTTCTGGGGAAACTTTCTCCACTAACCTGTTTTCGTAAATTATTTAGAAAAAATTGCATTGACATGTTGTCTAACCAATCCTTGTGAATGCCCTTCTAGTCTAATAGTTCCCAAGCAGTCTGCATTGTTCAGCATCACACAGACCCATTGACTATCAAAACACCCACCCACACGTCCCTCTTCCCCTTCATTGCCTATCCTTCTCTTCTCTGTGTCTGCTCTCTCTTCTCTTTTGCTACATCTACCTTGTCCTTAGTATAATCGAGGCTGTCCCCTTATCCAGAAGTATGTTTTTTCTTTACCCTTGTTCCCTGCGTCTGTCTAAACCCTGGTATTTTGACTCTTATCTATTCCATGGTACTTTGCCCCTCCCTACAGCCTAGGACCTATACCTATGTCCTAGTACCTGCACACTTACTATATCCATCTACAACAGTTCATTTGTTTGATAATCATCTTGGAAGGGTGGTTTGGTGGTCATCTTGAAACTTTTTGTGTTTGGTGATCATCTTGCAATGGTGTATCACTAACGAGGGGTTGAAATATCATTCCCACTTACCTATTGCTGGCTGGAAATGGTGACATTCTGAGGGGCACTGTCCTATATTGCCTGATATGAAAAGTTGTCATTATATGTGGCTCTAATCGTTTACTATTTTGTGTTTATGTGACCTACTTCTCGTATAGTGGATTTCACAGATCATCATTCTCCATAAAAAAAAAATGTAAATCTGTGTCTACCTTTAATGCATGCACAACCATTTGTTTATGTCAAATACAGTTGTTGTTGATGTCTGCACTTGCCAAATTATCAACTGAGTCAGTAGGCTAATAATGTTAACCTGTGACTCTACTACATTAATGAGACAGTGGTGAACTCCAGCAATCCCCTCCCTCCTACAGTGAACAAAATACAAATATTGCTCATTTCAAGCTGCCAGGTGTTAACTTCAGGAAGCATTTCTCATTTGATGGAGAAAGCAAAACAGAATTTTCTTTTTGCACATAGACAGCAGAATTCGAACTGCTGGGCCGTTTTATCTAACCTCCAACGTTTCTTAGTCCAGTGATCAGCTTTCAATGAGACCGTCAATTTCATTTGTCCCTCTCGTAATTCAAGTAACAAATCACTTGACTTCCTTGTGCGCCTCTGTGATAGTGACACACGTTGAGTTATGCTTAAAAATGAATTACATTTCTCATGGGATGCTAACCAGTTCAAACGTATTAAATGTGAGTGCAATCTTTGGATGTCAAATCATTTCCAACTAACAAACAAGTAGCTAAGAGCAAGATTATTTTAAAACTAAAAAAGATACCTAACTAAGCCACTCAGTAGCAACTGATTTGTTACCTTATCTTTGAATCATAGATTTAATTTAAATTATTAATTTAATATATTAGCACTCAGACTGGGAAATGTAATCAGTCAGCTGACTTCACCTGACTTGCCTGACATACAAGTGAATATTAAAGGATTCCTAATACCACATGTTTATCGATTTACTTACCACACAAGATCAAAAGCAGTTAGTCATACCTGGTTCAGTGATAACATGTTTTATTTTATTTTGCACGTTGAAGATGTCTTTGATTGTTTTTGGATTTGTGGATTAATGGATATAGCAGTGAATCAAACAATAAGCAGTGTTTACACTAACACCAGAAAATACACCACACCACCCCTGGTCTTCCCTGTATCCAATAGCTTGTGGTAGAGGCATAACAGGTGCACAATTGCATCAGCATTAATTCTTTTGAGTAGGATTCGTGGGATGTTGCCTGTAGGATGACAGAGACCAAGAATAGGGCAAAGTTACACACTTAAAAGGTTATCTGTCAATTCAGTTCGTTACAATTAAGCATCTTATAGAACCTGGTAATAAAAAGTGGGGTCTCTAGTCAAGAAAGAAAACATGAGGTTGTTTGAGAATGAATTGGCATTTCTTTCCTTTTCCTGTAAACAATAGTGGCAGTTGATACAATTATTCAATTTAATTTCACAAAGATTGCAACTAAAGTGAGACCTTGATGGAGCATCTGATAGGAGGGCAGCCAACTCATCTGTGGACTAATGGCGTACAACAGTGGTTCCCAACCTGTGGGCCAGGGACCCCTGGGGGTCCGCGAAGCCTCATCAGGGGGTTCGCGGCTGCTTAAAAAATGTAATAATACTAGGTCCCAGCTATCAGTATTGACTCAGTAGGGGGTCCAGAATTGATAAAATGGGGGTCCACAGAAGTGAAAAGGTTGGGAACCACTGGCGTACAAGATTGGTTGTTTTATTTGTTGTTGTACCATGTAGTTTTGTAGTCAGTGAGATTTGAACCCCTTTATGGTAATGAGGTAAACACTTACAACCACTGTTGAAAGGAAGAATCCCTGTATCTGCCCACTGTGATTTAGTGGGACTTTGTCCATGAAATCTAAAATATACAATGTGTACTGCATTGTATATTTTACATTTTCAAGGAGACCAAGGGACATATTTATACTTTTTACACGCCTTTATGTTTTGTGTTTGCCCCACTTTTACATAAAAAAAATGATGCAAATGCAGCACAAATAAGTATAAATATGGGCCCAAGTATTTTCGGGGAGGAGGGTAGAGATGCTCCCATGGAATAATGTCTTAGAATGCTTAACGTATTTTACTATGACTACTCATCTAGTGGCACTAAATGGTGAATCAGCAATGTATATAAGAGATGTGCATCATATTAAATTGTTTTCAATAGGCACATGTAAAACAATGAACTGAATTGTCCACGCTATCAAAAATGTAATATCGAGAAGTAGGATTGCTTCCTGGATGAGCAATGTTCCGGAATTACAGTTAGCATCAGATAAGAGTCACCAAACTGGCACAAAATGAGGTGTTTAAGTGATCTTTTCATCATTCTCAGTATGGTCCAGGGAGGTGCTGATTTGGACTTATTTTCAGATGCACTCTGTGTCACATAAGGTATTTAAAGACTAGTAAGGGATTCAGTGATGGATTTCCCCGGGAAACGTCGGGTAGGCCTGATAACCTGATGATGATTTTTATCACCTTTTCAAGATCTGTTCGAGGAAATGTTTTGTGGGAATTGTAAAACCGATGTCTATCATGGCTGCGAGACATATTTGTTTCAACTATTCTCCTGTGGTGGTCTCATGTTACTTTTGTACTAAAGGTATTCTCTTGGGTTCAGTTTCCACACAAGAAACTGGCCAAATACATTTTGCATAAATTCTGTACATTTGCATAGTTTTCATGAAAATGAATCTTTTCTTACAGGAGAAACTATTTGCAATTTCAGATGAGAGTGTGGACAACTCTGCAGTTAGTGTTGAGTCCTTGGGCTTTCAACAAAATCAATACATTTGACAGTGGAGGTATGTGTCCTGTTAATATGGATAGGTACATATCCACTAGAGAGTGGATCATATTTCTTTTTAAGAGGGCACACATCATACTTGTACAATACATTTTGATTTTAAGGGAGAAGCACACTTGGACCTCTTCTTTAATCTAATATAGTTAATACGTTTCCATCAGATCACGTGTCAATGAGATTGCAGGACAACCAGCACCAAGCCAAACATGTTGTTTACATCTGCAAACTTCTTGCAGACCCTGCTTTCTGCAGGAAGGTGAAAAATAACACCAAACTTAGAAGCAACATGAAAGAGAGCATTTTGCCACTGCAAACCTTGTGATGGGTTTGCACCTGCAGTACGTCAAGTTAATATATATAAAACCTGTTTACAAGTCAACGTTTTGTTTTCGATCATAGAATGGATTTTGCAAATCACACCATTGAAATTTGGAAGGAAAATTAAAGGTTCATTCTTTTCTAATTGTGAATCCGCATTCAATCTATCAATGATTTGCAACCTAAATTACTGACAACTCAAAGAAGGGGGTACCTTATTCGCCAGAGGAAGTTGTCCCCTTGGAACCCTTACCCTTAAAGAATTTTGTTGCAAGCTTTGGGGTGTGCCTAGTGGCCCAGGGGAGCACTGCCTGCTCTTGCTGATGTTTTCCAAGATGGGAAAGTAGCATGGTTTCCTTTAAGTAACCCATGCTGCTTTAAAAAACGTTCACATTTCGGATTGCAAACAGGGGCCTCGCACACCACCAGCACTGTGTTTCTAGCCAATCACAGGAGGCTATCAATCACAACCTGCCTAATTAATATTTATTAGGAAGGTCGTTTTGTGTTTTCTTCAAAAAGGTGATTTTGCAACATAATCTATTAGTAAATATGCCGCTTCGTAAAATTAGAGTAGTGTTGCCAAAAGTCAGACACAATTTGCCAACATTTTTCGTGGACAAACGTTTAGTTCATTGGTCCCTAATTTCTAACTCTAACTGAATTTACTCACGAATGGAAGTAATTTAACGTCCGCTTTAATACATTATCTTATTATTTAAAAGATGAAATGTGATGAAATTAACTTCAATAAGTGTATCTCACATTTTTGTTAATTAAGATGTTACCTTTTGTAAATTTCAGTTCCCAGATTTTTGTCATTCTTTATTTAAGTTATTACACCATGCACAATCATTACATAATCACTGGCATACCAGGTTGTTTTTTGCTAATAACTTCTTGGGCTATGTTCGTATTGCAGCTTCTCGAGTGAGAAGGAGAATATATGATATGAGAGTGTTGCATGAGTGAGAGGAAATCACCTGGAGATATTTGGAGGATTCAGAAAGGGATGGGTCAGGCTTAGATGAACTGTAGCTTCTGGTGGGATCCTGTACATGAGAAGGTCTGATCGCATTCATGTACCTGCAAATAGTTAATAAAGTGGTAGCATTGGTTGCTCCTTACTGCTTGCGGACAATGATCTTTTGCAATTCGCTTTTGTAAGCCTTAGCTCATTTTTTCAGATTTCTACTGCTCTGACATTGTATTTAATTTCCTGTTTCAAGACAGCTCTCTAGGGCTATCTTGTGTTTAATAACACCAACAGCCAACGATTCTATTTATTTGACAGTAGCCCATAAATACAGTATTTACACATCAATAGAAATTACAAAACACGCCCTTTGGGCTTATTGGTAACAAAATAGGATAAGGCAACTCCAGTTTCATGAACTTTCGGTTAATTCAAGTCAATAATATGAGATATAGCAGAGGTCGTCATTATAAAAAAAATCCGTATTATGGCTAGAAGGTGAAACAGTGCCACAACTATTGGTATACAGTTCCAATAGAAATAAAGGCTCTGTATAAACAACAAAATCGTAAATTCCAGAATGCGTGTGGTGTAACTAATTATTGACCAAAAGCACCACAAAACGTTTGTAGGTGTATGTGAAAAGAACCTTAGGCTTGAGAAAAAAGCCCGCAACCCTATGTCATTTACATATATTTCTGATCCTATGGACCTAATACACAAAGCAATTTCTTTGGTATGTGTTTAGCTCGCAAGTGCAAATAGACTTTTTTTATGTGTAAAAGGAAGCCAATGCAGGCGGGAGTCTGTGGACTACTGGCCCCAGAGAACCTTGCGGCAGGCAGTTCGAGCACAGCTCTTTCGCGCCTGGAAGCACTTGGTTAACCCCTTCGCTGCCAGGCCTTTTCCCCCTCAGGTGCGAGACCTTTTTAAGGGCTATTTGGGCCAGTTCGCGCTTAGGCCCTCATAACATGTTGTCCACATAAGCTACCCACACCAAATTTGCGTCCTTTTTTTCCAACATCCTAGGGATTCTAGAGGTATCCAGAGTTTGTGGGTTCATCTGAAGGAGACCAAGAAATTAGCACAAAAACAGCGAAAATATAGTATATTTAAAACAAATGGGAAAAAAGGGCTGCAAAAGAAGGCCTGTGTTTTTTTTCCCCTGAAAATGGCATCAACAAAGGGTTTGCTGTGCTAAAATCAGCAGCTCCCCAGCTTCCAGGAACAGGCAGACTTGAATCAGAAAACCACATTTTTCAACACAATTTTGGCACGTTACTGGACATACACCATTTTTACTATATTTTGTGCTTTTAGCCTCCTTCCAGTTAGTGACAGAAATGGGTGTGAAACCAATGCTAGATCCTGGAAAGCTAAATATTTGCATAAAGTAGACAAAATTCTGAATTCAGCAAGGGGTCATTTGTGTAGATCCTACAAAGTTCTCCTACAGAAAATAACAGCTGAAATAAAGAAATATTGAAATTGAGGTGAAAAAGCAGCCATTTTTCTTCACGATTTACTCTGTAACCTTTTACTATGATGTCAGATTTCTGAAAGCAATATACCATTACATTTGATGGACTCTTCTGGGGATATATAGGGCTTGTAGGTTCATCAAGAACCGTAGGTACCCAGAGCCAATAAATGAGCTGCACCTAGCAATGGGTTTTCATACCTGGTATACAGCGATTCATTTGGTGAAATATAGAGTGAAAAATAGGTATCAAGAAAACCTTTGTATTTCCAAAATGGGTACAAGATAAGGTGTTGAGAAGCAGTGGTTATTTTCACATCTCTGATTTATGCAGTCCCTCTACTAGCATGTGAATAACAGGGCATTTCTCAAATAGACGTCTTTTTTACACACTGTCTTACAATGGAAGGAAAAAATGTAGAGAAACACAAGGGGCAATAACACTTTTTCTGTTATTCTGTGTTCCCCCAAGTCTCCTGATAAAAATAGTACTTCACTTGCATGGTTAGGCCTAATGCCCAAAACAAGAAATGCAGCATGGACACATCACATTTTCCGAAAGAAACTTGACGTGTTTTTTGGCAAGTGCCTAGCTGTGGATTTTGGCTTCTGGCTCAGCCGGCACCTAGGAAAACCTATGAAACCTGCGCATGTTTGAAAACTAGACACCCAGGGGAATCCAGGACTGGGTGACGTGTGGGACTCTCATCAGGTTCTGTTACCCAGAATCCTTTGCAAACCTCAAAATTTGGCCAAAAAAACACGTTTTCCTCACATTTCGGTAACAGAAATCTGAGAGGAGGCACACATTTCCTTCCACCCAGCATTCCCCGAAGTCTCCCGATAAAATGGTACCTCACTTGTGCGGGTAGGCCTAGTTCCTTTGAAAGGAAATGCCCCAAAAAACTATGTGGACACATCAAAATTATCAAATTCTAAACTACCTGTTTTTAAGGGGTGCGGGGACCTGCGTTTTCTGGTCCTGGGCTCAGCAACCATATAGGGAAACCTACCAAATCCAAACATTTCTGAAAACTAGACACCAAAGAGACTCCAGGGAGGTCTGACTTGTGCTGATCCCCCAATGTTTTCTTGCCCAGAATCCTGAGCAAACCTCAAATGTAGCTAAACAAATCACATTTTTCCCACATTTCTGTGTGGGATCACCACACCAGGAAAAATTTCCTACCACCCAACCTCAGTCTTCCGGTAAAAATGATACTTCACTTGTGTAGGTGGGCCAAGTGCCTGTGACAGGGAAGAGCTAAAAACATGTTGAAATTGAGGGGGAACCAAACCGGGTCCAAAAGAACAGCTTGAAAAAAAAAACATTTTTAGGCTGACAAGTGCAGCAGAAATTTTATTAGTATAGACGGAACAATGTGGGTGGTAGGAATTTTGTGGATTCCTTGCAATTCCGGAAGGTTCCATCACAAAAATGTGGGACAAACGTGTGATTTCCAGCAAAGTTGGAGGTTTGAAGGGCATTGTGGGTAAAAAAATGGTGTGGGGTGCATGTGAAGTACACTGCCCTGGAATCACCCAGATGTTTCGTTTTCAGATGTGACTAGGTCTTGTGGATTTTTCTATATGGCAGTGTCCCAAAGTCCAAAAAGTGCAGACATCACCATTCCAAGTGGGATGATTTTGAGAGTTAGTTAAACTCTCATGACCCAAATGTCAAACCAAAACCCAAAATAATCAAATGTCCTCTTGCTTGCTGTGGGATAAGATGTTTTAGTATGCAGGGGACAGCTGAAAGACTGTTAACCCCTTCAGTTGGGGTGGGGGCATAACCAGGACCAATACTGGTTGGTAGTCCCCACCCCACTTTTTTTTTTAATTCCCGGGCATTCAGTAGACTTTCTACCCCAGGGGTGTGAATCAGGGGTAATTGACCCATCTGCCCATTGGTGGGCAGAGCACCTTTGGCCCATTTTATTTGGGGTGGGGGTATGGCCATACCCCCACCATCTTATTTTAATAAAAAGATTCTTCTCTGGTCTCTGGTGGGCTTTCTGCCCCCTTTGGGGGCAGATGGGTCTTCCAAAAATAGGGCGATCTGCCCCCAAGGGGGGAGATATGGCCAACAGTAATGTGCCACCATGTGAAGCAACCCTTGCCCAAAGGTCTGCCCCCCGAACAAAACAGACACATACACACACACCAATCCCTGGTGCCTAAGTGGTTTCTGCGCACCCAGCGGCAGATCGGCATAATAGAAATAGGCCAATTTTCCAGCAAGGGGAGCAGTAATATCCTAAAATAAATTTGCTCCCCCAGGGGAACGACCCTTGCCTCCGGGGTCGCTCCCCTTACGTGACATTGACACAAAAAAATATATCCCTGGTGTCTAGTGGTTTCTGCCCCCCTTGGGAGCAAATTGGCCTAGTAAAAATAGGCTGATCTGTCCCCAAGGGAGGCAGAAATGACCTGAAGCTATTTTGCCCCCCAGAGGAGCGATCCTTGCCTAAGGGGTCGCTCACCACATATAAAAAAAAAAAATAAACAAAAAAAAATCCCTGGTGTCTAGGGTTTTCTGCCCCCCCAGGGCAGATCAGCCTAATCACAATAGGCCTATCTGCCCTCAAGGGGGGCATAAATGGCCTACAACAAATTTGCCCCACCAGGGGAATGACCCTTGCCTACTTGGACGTAATGGCTACATCCTGAGCACACGGCCAGTACTACCCAGGACGTAACCGTTGCATCCAGGACTTCCAAGCAGTTAAAGGCTGCTTCGTGCTCCCGTACAGCAAGACACATGTGGACAAGGGGAACCAGATAATTCCATTACAAATTACCTTTCTAAAGCTATGGGCCTAATAAATAGTGAAATAATTAACATTGAGGACAGCTAGCTGCAAGCAAGACAGCTTAATGCGATGCCGTGGAGGATACCAAGGAGGAAATTGCCATCTTAGAAGGGTGACCTAGCAGATCCTGCAATAATGCAGAAACGATAATAAACAATCCTACTCTGCCACCATGTGCTTCAAATTACTCCTTTGGAGATAACTGAACTTTCATGCAGTAATGATTTGACCCCCACCCCTAGTAGTAAGAGCAAGAGAACCCAAGAGCCAGAGAGTGAAACTAAAACTTTAGAGGGGATTTTGAAAAAGGTACATGCTAAAATGGTTACTATGGAAAGAAAATTTTCATTAGAGATCAAAGAGGTAAAGGAAAGAGTATTATCAATAGAGAAAGCTGTCAAGGCTTTTACAGACCTTTACAAGAATAATACTTCAAACCAAACAGTTGTACCGACTGCTCTCAATTAATTAAAACCTGTCTTTGTGAGCAGACTGCGGGTGGTCTGTCTTGTCACAAGTTAACTCGGTCAACTACTTTGGAATACTCACAGGGGAAATCAGTTTCATGTACAACAGCACAAGAGGCTGCCCACGTAGACAATACAGAAGTAACTAACTCAAGAGCTTCAACGTCTGCTCAAGACACTTCGCAGCTATTGTTGGATGCTATACTGTGTGCTATTATTCTGAAAGACGTGCCAAAGTTGGTGCCACATATATCGGAGACCTGGAGGGATTTGAAAAACAATGTTGTCCATTGGTTCTCGAAGCAAATTTGTGATACACATTTTCTGTATCAGAAAATAATGGTGATAACTGGGTAGGCTTTGCCCGAAGGATAGGACCTGGAGATCGTGTCGTAGATTTTCACTCACCACCTGTGGTAGATGCCCTTTTCAGTGACCTCTACCACAGAGAAAAACCAAGAGATTGTCAACTAGGTGCAATCAAAGCAGTACACTTGGGTTCTATTACAGATCCCCTGTGGAAAATCCCCCTTACAATAAATCTGTCCACATACTTTTGACACCTAATATGTAGAGCCCTCTTCTACTTTTAATATATTTGCTGCACTTAAAAGCTGTAGCAAGCAGGATTGACTGCAGGAGATCTCAGAACCAGAACAGAAAATAATTTTGAAAGATGGCAGCGTCACCTTGGCAGTGAACTGAACCAAGCCCTACATATAAATCCTCAGGGTAAAAAAACTTGCTATTAGGTCATGGAACTTTGCTGGGGGTTAGCAATAAGCTTGAGAATGGGGAATGGCTGAACATGATAAAAACTTCCCATCTGATATGTTTGCAGGAAAACTGGCAGGTGGGGGACTTCCATATTGAAGGGTACATCTCCATTATAACACCAGCCACACCTTCAAATAACGGAAGGGTAAAGGGAGGTGTAGCCGTTGTGGTATCTACTTGACCCTAAAGAAGACCTATACCAGTTCAGCATATTTTCAGCTTCTATTGTTCCAGACTGATGAAAAAAATAATATTGTTTTAATAAATGTCTGTAATAACATTTTGATAGCACTAGAAGCTGAGTAAAGGGTGACCTGGCAAGGGAGATGGATGTTTTTGCTAAGTGCATTGAGTATGACTATATTTGTAGATGGGCAGGAGGCTTCAATTGCAGTAAAATTGATGCCTCAGCAGGAAATACTTGTGGCTACAGGAATGCATATGGAAATTCCCATCCTCATTTTTCCAATAAGCCCTATACAGAGGCAATAAATACAATGACAAATAGGTATAATCTAGAGCTCATGGAGCAGATCCATGACACAGGAAGACTAGCGATCCCAACATTTGAGGGAAATGGGTATAACTCTACCATTGACCACATCTTGGTTTAAAAAAATAGTCTAGAGTTAATAGAAACTTTTGAGGTTGTAAGCAGCCTTTTTTGTGATCATCACCCCTTACTATTAGTCCTTAAAATGAGAACCAACCGCAGGGGTAGGGCACAATTAGCAGCACATATTGTAACCCAGGGCAATAACAGGGTAAGCATCAGGTGGTCCGGTAAAAATTAGACAGCTTTCCTTGATAACATAGTAAAGGATGATATTGCAGAATTCTAAATCTGCACTGAAGAAAAACACACTCCACCTCAAATTATAGCTCTGTTTTGCAACATTACTGCTGCAATCGCGGATAATCTAAAAGCCACCGGCTAGGACACTACTAAAAAGAATGCTGACTTGATTGACCATCATTGCTCTAAAGCGGGCTGGGACCTTAAAAAAGCCCTAAATGCAAGGCCAAGAAATAGGGACAATGTTAGAACCTTGAGAAGTGTTTATAAACAGATCCTTGATAAAGAGACCACTCTATTTTGAAAAACAATCAACCAGCCCTTCCTCAAAGATCAGACATCTCTTAGGGTGGCGGTCTTGGTCCAAAAGGCAGATTGGCTGAAACCTTATGATGGGATATTTAATCCTAATGACGATGATTTAACAGTGCACACCAAAGAGAAACTACCCCAATGTCCTTCACATTTAACACCTATTAGTTTAGGAGAAGTATGCAGTGCATTGGAAAAATGAGAGGGCAAAGCTTGCACCCAATCCAGTGGTAATTTAGGCACCAATAGCTATCAGGTGAATGAGAATTCCTCAGACTGTTTAAGCTTAAAACAAAATTTAGACCCACGAAATTATCATTCAGAAGAATATCATGCCCCAATCAGAAGAAATCATCAAAGGTCAACTAATGATCCTGCAGACTCCCGGGATCTGATTTATTTAACCCAGGTGTCCAAATTAAAAGAGGGCTCTTGTGAGAACACTGAGTCCCTGATTAACAAAGTCTTATTTTGGCTTGGCAACCAATGTAGTTGTTTGTCTGTAATAAGGTCTGACATTATATACACGAAGAAATCTTCATTAAAACAGGCAACTAATGACTATATCACAGTGCAGTTGAGATCTAGTACCCTCGTCAATAATCTCATAAGCTGAGAGCAACGCACCTCCTATCTCAGGAAAAATAAATTGTCAGCAATTGGCTTAAAATTGCTCCCTCCGGAGATTGGGCCAGGAGAAAAATGCGAAGGGGATGCCACATTGTGTGCACAACAGGAACAGTCCAACCATGATTCAAGTATCCTTCCCCATGAGCTTGCTTCCCTTGATAAAGTGGACTGACTGTGCACAGGGGCAGACAAAGAGGCTATTCCTTCTTCACCCAGCCTCAGGATAATAGGGACTAATATCGAGAGCCTGATTGAGGAAGGATTTGATTTTGATGATTGCCCCAGTGACTGTTCGGCGTTATTGATAGTGAGCCAGCAGTCGATAAGGGAGCTCTAGTACTTTTCGAGGTTCACAAGGGGGGGAGGCTTACTATGCATCTTACACCTGATTCACAAGGGGCTGCATCACAAAGTACCACTGGCAGGTCCATTGGATTAGGAGAATCTAGGAAGCTACAATCACAAGAGGCTGCCTTTAATTTGGGAAGTGATCTGAGAAGAGGAGCAAATGTCACCTTCAACAGCCAGCTTACATTGTTGTCATGGAATTTAGCTGGAATCAGACAAAAATTACTTGAAGCTGAATGGTTATCTTATATAGAAAATTGTGACATTTGTATGTTCCAAGAGACCTGGGCCACAGAAAAAATACTTATTGATGGCTTCATTTCTTACAGCATAGTGGCTTAACCTCCCCGCAAATTTGGGAGTGCAAGTGGTGGTCTGTTGATGCTGCTAAAGAATGACTTACGCAGCCTTCGCAAGATTGTGCAAGTAGATTCACCCAATACCTTGGGCATCATTATAACTTTCCCCTCTGGTGCACGCATTGCTTTTATTATCATCTATGTACGACAGGGAACTGGGAGCAATGAGGGCTCAACCTTACTCCTATTACAGGAGTTACTAGAAAAAAATAATACTGATGTAAAGATCATAACTTTAACACTACTTTTGAGCCTTCCCCACTCCTGAAAGAGGTCACTGTTACTAAGGATAAACTGTGGAACATTCCCCCTATAAATGGGAAACACTATGGAAATTACTCAGCCATTGCCCCTACAATAGTGTCCCTGATGGTTAGCTGGGGTTTAAGAACCTGCAATGGCTGCACAGTATCTCATTTTGGGATGGCTAAAACCTTTAAGAGGGATAAACATTCAAGTGTTATTGACTATATTTTACTAGCTGCAAGACTGTGGGGTCTTTTAGGAGATATTATAGTCGACAATCGCTTGAATAGCGACCACAATCCTTTGTTTTTATTGTTACTTGGGGACACAGTGAGAAAAGCAAATAACTACTTTGAGATGCCAGGACCTGAGCCCATAGTGGCCGATAACGGCATTTATCTTTACTGGCCCGCTATGGTGTTTGACCAGAGCATGTACCCAAATAATTATGAACTCTTTGTATTCCATCTCTCCGGATACGAGGGACATCAACCTCCAGACATCCAAATTTTAAATGTGCATAACCAGCTGTTCAGCAAATTGAAGGAATTGTTTTACAAGGATAATTGTGGGAAGGAGGGAAGGGGTAAAAGTGCCAGTTGGTTTAATACAGACTGTAAAACAGCAAAAGCCCACCTGGGAAAGGTTCTAAAAGAGAGGGATGACCAGGCATGGCATGATATGTTAAAAGCGTTGGATAGGAGAGACAGGGTCGGATGATATAAACCCTGATATCTGGGTTTCTCATTTTACTGCTCTCTATACTTCTGAGGTTATTTCCAAGTGCAAGTGTAACAAGAGCAAGGTATCTACGGGGTAGACTGTATGTGGCCTGGAATTAAGGGGAGAGATGGGTCCAGTAGTGTTCAGCATAGCTAACACAGTCACAGCAATTAATGCCCTGAAAAGTGCTAAAGCACCTGACCCAGATAAAATACCTGGCAATCTATAGAAATCAGAGATTTATGTTTGGAGTAGCAATATAAATTTACTATCTATCGCAAGCGCTAGGGTTGGGGATATACCTGAGTCATGAAGAGGTGCTGAGCTCATCCCGATTTACAAGAAAGGTGATGCCAGATGCCCCTCCAATTATAGACCAATAAGTCTCATTGACAATCTCCAGAATATGTTTGCTAGACAAATCCTAGAGAAATTTCTATTTTGGGTCAAAGATGAGAAAATTCTTACCCCATTAAAGGCAGGCTTTCACCCAAAAACTAACACTATGGATCAGGTCTTTAGGCTGGTGGGTTTGTACTGGAAATATGTGTTATTAGCAAGGCAGTCGCTTTACATAGCCTTTGTAGATCTTAAGGCTGCTTTTGATTCCATCCCACACACTATGCTGTGGCAGGTACTGCCGAACATGGGAGTCCCCCAAATTTGCTTGCATTGATTATTAAATTATATTTGAAGAATTGTGCACAGGTGCGATGGGGCAAAAGGGGAGAACTGACTGACAAGTTTGCCATTGCACGTGGTGTACGTCAAGGGTGTGTACTTGCCTCAACATTATTTATGCTCTATATGATCGATGTGGCAAAGGAACTTCTTGATTGTGAAAATGACTCCGCCTCAGTGAACAATGTAAAGAATTCCTCTACTACTCTTTGCCGATGACTCCCTACTAATTTCAAAATCACCAATGGGGCTCCAGGCCCTCATTAACAAATTTATGAACTTTTGTAATTCTAGAGGACTGGAGCTGAATGTGGGAATGACTAAGGGGGTTATTACAACTTTGGAGGAGGTGTTAATCCGTCCCAAAAGTGAAAGTGAAGTGACAGATATACCACCAGGCGTAGTACGAGTTCCATAGGACATAATGGACTCTTAATACAGCTGGTGGTATATCCATCACTTTATCGTCACTTTTGGGACGGATTAACACCTCCTCCAAAGTTGTAATAACCCCCATAATATATGATCTTCGGGCAAGGGTAACTAGGACTAGGCCAATCACAGTGGGCAATGATACATTGGAAAGGATCAATCCTTTGATTATCTTGGGGTTAAACTAACCAGTGATCTACAAGGGCAGTCTCATTTAATAAAGTCTTCATTAGCAATTGAGCACAGTTCTAATGCTATTATAAGGGCCTATTATACTGCTACTTTACGACCTGTTTCTCTTGCCCTAGAAGACTATCAAGCTAAGGAACAAGGAGCTGCCCTATTAGGTGCTAAATTGTGGGGACATAAAAACGGGGCCTGTCTAACTACAGCTGAAAACAAATTCATTAGGGAACTTTTAAAGTTACCTGTATGAAATCCTTTGACCCCTCTTTTCCTAGACTTAAACCTAGGCAGAATCGCAAATTTGGCAGCTTTAAGGCCACTGCCCTACTCAGTTCGCCTATGGACCACTAATGAATTGAGCCACTACAGGGACTCTTTGAGGGATCTGATTATCCCAGCTAATATTAACCGTATCCCCTGGGTGAAGTCAGTGCGCGATTGGTTTAGCAGATTGAAACTGGATAGGTTCTGGTATGAGCCAGACTGCTTGTGCAAATCTGATATCCTAGTATAAAAAAACGCTATTGAGAATATGTAAATGAGCAACAAGTCCTGTCAGATACCCATGGCCCTATGACATGTAGGTTCTTGGAGATAAAGCTGTATCTATGCTTTGAATCATTTCTTGATAACATCACTCCTGCCCTTGCCAAAAATCTGTACATCCAATTTAGGGCTGGTACACCCCCTCTATGTTCCCTTACTAGTAGGTGGCACAGGGGTATCACTGGAGTCTGTGCCCTGCATATGGTTTAGCAAATGAGACTGAAGCCCACGTTCTGTTTGCATGCCTAGAGTACAGTGAGTTGGGTAGGAGATGGATTCATCCAATATGTCTGCACCTTGGGCTAACACACTATTTGCAAGCCTTATGAATTTTAAAATATGATACAACTGAGTTAATTGTATTCTCGGTCAGTAGATTTTTATTGACAATTCTTAGCATCAAATGATTAATGTTAGAGTAGAAATTTTAATATATTTATTTATATTTGTTGATTTTCCCTGCACAACTTAATGCACTTTTTGCCAATTATTGGTAATTGGAAAAATAGTGCTTTTGCAAGATATTGGGGGCTGGGGCATTCAGTTCTAGTTCGTGATTATCAAGAAAGAAAACAAGAAAATCCCCTACCCCTTGAGGTGTATTGTATTTTAAAACTTCTTTTTGAATGTAATATATGCAATTTGCACTTCGATGGTCATTGATGACCGCATAAAGTATTTATAATAACTGTAAGGTACTGCACAAACACAAGTCCCATCCTCACCACTGATCACCAATGTTTTAAATTGGGTCGTTAGTTGGCAGAGGTAAGCACCCTGTCAAAGTAAGGACCACAATCCTATTCAGGGTAAGTTAGATACACAACCGAAATTAACCTGTGCTCACCCTCTGGTAGATTGGCACTGAGCAGTCAGGCTTATCTTAATAGGCAATGTGTAAAGTTTTAGAGCAAAACAAAATTACAGTTAAGCAGTGAAAACACGAAAAAAAGACTCCACACCAGCTTATAAAATTAAAAATATGTTTACGAGTACAATAAGACCAAAACAACAAAAATCCAACAAGTGGAACTTGAGATATGACGTTTTAAAGAATAACTGCAATATAGTGCTTAGAAGTATATAGCGCTCAAAGGTTATTTGAGAACGCCTTAGCCCGAAAGTTCAGGCTGACAGTGATGGAGGGCATGCCAGCTACAGAATCCATGCACGGCCAGCAGAAAAGTACCCTGGATGGAGGGTCGACTCAAGGTCTAGGAAGCGATGCGAAGGCGATGCATCAGTTCTGATCTCCGCAGTCCGGGGGATGCATCATTGTCGAGCTGCACAGTTGTCAAAGTGGTGCCCTTGAGGTGCTGTACTGAACCCTTTGCTTTGAAGGCGATGCTTCATCGCCAAGCCGCGTGGTCGGCGATGCAAGGATGAGGCACCAAGGCTTGTGGTGATGCATTGATCCTGAGTCATGAAGTCGTCGATGCAGAAACATCGGCAGCGATGTCTCACCATCGAGGGAGGATGTGGCAGTTCTGATTGTGCAATTGCATCAATGGGTCGATTTTGTAGAAGAACAGCTGCAAAGCACACTTCAAAGGCCCAGGACTGGATTGGCACCTCTTGGCAGAACAGGACTCAAAGATGGCAGAGTCCAGTAGCTGAGTACGATGGAAAAAAGTATTTGATGGCCCTGAGACTTCGGAACAGGAGGGAAACCAGCACTTAGGTTCTTGGAGGATGTAGAGAGGTAAATCCAGTCCTTCCCACTCCCAGGCAAAAGGCAGCAGGGAGCAGGCAGCGGGCCGCGGGCCAACACAGCAAAGCACTTCAGCAGAGTGGCAGTCACTCCTGGTAGCACATCATTCCTTCTTCCTGGCAGAATGTCCTTAGATCCAAAAGTGTATTGATTTGGTGGTTAGGTGTAAAGTACTTATATCCAGTTGAGCCTGGTAATGCGTAATTTTGGCTGTACCATCATGCGTCACAGGAATGAGATATTAATGTAAAAAACAATACATATATTGTGTCCCTTAATGTTACTAATGTAAAGCGGAGCATCTAAATCTTATTATTCAAGGTGCATTGACAGTAGAAGATTAGTAATTAAAATATATATGTGTGTTCTAATGTTGATTTTAACATGCTGGACTGCAGTACTTACTCACATTTATATTCATGTAGTCTGATTGTGGTATTATGCTGAACTTGCATATGATCATGTTTCATTTAGAATCATGTTGCAAATATAATTGAAGATGCATCTATAATCATGTTTTTCAAATGTGCATAGAAATGCCATATTAAGTTAGCATAACCAAAGGCCTGAAATGTTGGTTTCATGTGTTTAACCTTCAACATGGAGATTTGTTCATGTTGCTATATTTATATTTGCAGGTCCATCCATCCACGTTTACAGTTAATGAAAGACACATTTTGTATCTAAGATAGTGGGGTACAGGAGGATATTTTTGCAAGGACAAAGGAGCGCTAACAAACTGAGAAGAAAAGACTCGTGTTTTTGTACCAGGTTCCAAAAGACACTCAAGGTCGTCCTGATGCTCGATTCGTGGGATGAGAACTTGATCGGAGTTGACAATTTCAACTGTGAAAGAAAGATGCAAAACTGATGTTGATGATGTGGATGTCTGGAAGGTTTTGTAGGTTTATTCACCTACTTTGGCGAAAGCAGATTCTCTTTAGCCTCTGAAGAGAGCAGATTCTCCTTGAGACTTGGAGGGGTAGTGACTTCTATAATCTTTATTCCTTTGTGTGGCTTTATCTTACGCAACACCTCACTATCAGAACTTCTACTGAGGTTTCTGCCATGCTGGCACGTTTCTGTATTTCTTGAGGATTTCCTTTAGCTTTGTTTAAGGTAATTAGATTAATTTAATTTGGCAAATATTTAACCAAGAGACTCACAATTTATATTCTGATCATCAGATCTTGTTTCTCATCTCTTGTATTGCTGCAACTGAAATTCTTGTATGCCTTATGAATATACGATTTAATCATTCAACACAACAATTCACCTTTGCCAATTCTTTCCTTATATAGCATGTTTTTGAGATTCATTTGCATAAGTTTGGCCCTAAATTTATGATAAAGTTTTGAACTTTACTCTCTGTCTCCAGGATTTAATGTGTACACTACTTTATTTGACGTGTTGATTTGAACTCCCCTTTACCCCTCAAGACTCCTAAAAAGGTCTGTCAGAAGAAGAGAGGCAAGAATATGGGCCCAAGTGTCATCAAGCCTTTGAAGTGGGGGGACGTCAAAGGGAGGCCTTTTAAGTGCACAAGCTCCCTGACCTGCCTTCCCTCACTCAAGACACTCTGCAGGGGGTTATGCAGATCTTTGTGTGGGGACAGGCGCAACTGTATTCCTGTGTAACTGCCCACTCCTCCCTCCCATCTAGCCTAGGAAGACACATCAACCTGTGTCAAATGTAAATGTAACACCCCAGCTCCCTTTGTGTGTGACTGTATACAAGGAATGCACAAAGCCCAGCTGCCACCCACCGCAGACATATATTCAGAGACGGGGAGATGCACAGAATGGTTGAAGTAAGAAAATGCCAACTTTCTTAAAGTGCCGTTTTCAGACTTCAAATTTAAAATCCAAATTCACAGTTAGTTGTAACTTAAAATTGTGAATCCAAAGACACCGAACTCCAAACTTCTATCTTTTCCCAACTGGAAATTACACTTATAGACTGCTTCTAGGTAATCCATGAGTTAACCTATGGGACAACTAGGCCTTGCAGTAATGAAAAAAGAATTTCATAGTTTTTCACTACCAGGACATGTTGACCGTAAAAGTACATATCCAGCTTTTCCAACTTTTTAAATACACTACACCGTGCCCATGGGGCTATCTAAGGCCTACCTTAGTGGTAACTTGCATGTAATGAAAAGGAAGGTTTGGGCCTGGCAAGTATGTGCACTTGCCAGGTCAAAATGGCAGTTCAAAACTGCACACACAGGCTCTTCAGTGGCAGGTCTGAGACATGTGTAAAGGGCTACTGTAGTGGGTGGCACAATCAGTGCTGCATTGTCAATAGTAGCATTTAATTTACAGGCTATTGGCACATATAATAATCTTTACTAGGAACTTACAAGTAAATTAAATATACCTATTGTGGTTAAGTCAATATCACCATGCTAAGAGTAGAGAGAACCTGCACTTTACCATGGGATAGCAGTCATAAAATGCATAGAATCCTAAAGCCAGCAAAAATGAAGATAGAAAAACAGGAGGTCAGAAGGCAAAATGTCAGGGGAAACCACATCAATAATGCTCAGATCTACCACCTAGCAAAAAAATCTGAAATACATGGTGGTAGATAGTGTGCAGCGAGTGCAGTGATAAGTACACCTGATGAACAAATTTCAACTGTGTTAGTTTGAATCGAGCATTAGTAAAGGTCCTCTTCACTCTCATGTATGGCCTCCACTCTGAATCTGCTAAGGGTTCTCCCAAGGCCTCAGGCCACCTACCCTGCACTGCCAGCGAGAGAAACAGAAAGTCCTCCCACGCACCCTTTATATGTGAGAAACCAACCACCTTGCACATGCCAAATTAAGTAAAGCCACTAGCGTCCATGACTCCGCACCTCACTGAATGTTGGCCAAATTCTCTTTGCTGTAGCTGCAATGTTAGTGAATTGTAAGAACTGTCTCAGTCCCAAATTAAAAGTATCAATTGCATCTGCCAATGTAACAAGCCTGTCACTGGGATATAGGCCACCCTGGGATTCGCACCCCTCAGCCCACCAGTGATGGACATTATCCATGCAATCATTGCGAAGAGGCTCAGAGTTCAGGTGCTGTAATCCAGTGCATAGGGCGCTCATCGCAGTACTCTCTAAACTATCCATTCCCATATCCAACGTGTTGGACTTTTTTGCTTAAGCAGGGTCATCCCCAATCTTTTTGCCTCCTGCTTCCTATTTTTTCTGACCTGTTGCTGTTGGCTTTTGAACTCTGAGCACTTTACCACTGCTAACCAGTGCTAAACTGCATATGCTCTCTGTGTAAAATTGTATGTAATTGGTTTATCCATGATTGGCATATTTGATTTACTACTAAGTCCCTAGTAAAGTGCACTAGAGGTACCAGGGCCTGTAAATCAAATGCTACTAGTGGGCCTGCAGCACTGGTTGTGCCACCCACATAAGCAGCTCTGTAATCATGTCTCAGACCTGCCATTGGAGTGTCTGAGTGTGCAGTTTTAACTGTAAATTCGACTTGGCAAATGTACCCACTTGCCAGGCCTAAGCCTTCCCTTTCCTTACATGTCACACACCCTTAAGGTAGGCCCTAGGTAGCCCCAAGGGCAGGGTGCAGTGTACGGTTAATGTAGGACATATAGGCGGTCATTCTGACTTTGGCGGGCGGCGGAGGCCGCCCGCCAAAGTCCCGCCGTCAGAATACCGCTGCACGGTCAGAAGACCGCCGCGGTAATTCTGAGTTTCCCGCTGGGCTGGCGGGCGACCGCCAGAAGGCCGCCCGCCAGCCCAGCGGGAAACCCCCTTCCATGAGGATGCCAGCTCCGAATGGAGCCGGCGGAGTGGAAGGGTGCGACGGGTGCAGTTGCACCCGTCGCGATTTTCAGTGTCTGCTTGGCAGACACTGAAAATCTTGGTGGGGCCAGTGGCATGGGCACTGCAGGGGCCCCCAGGGGCCCCGCGACACCCGTTCCCGCCAGCCAGGTTCTGGCGGTCAAAACCGCCAGAGCCAGGCTGGCGGTAAGGGGGTCGGAATCCCCATGGCGGCGCTGCCTGCAGCGCCGCCATGGAGGATTCCCCAGGGCAGTGGGAAACCGGCGGGACACCGACGGTTTTCCGTTTCTGACCGCGGCTGTACCGCCGCGGTCAGAATGCCCATGGGAGCACCACCAGCCTGTTGGCGGTGCTCCCGCGGTCATTGGCCCTGGCGGTCCATGACCGCCAGGGTCAGAATGACCCCCATAGTAATGTGGTTTATATGTCCTGACAGTGAAATATTGCTAAATTCGTTTTTCACTGTTGCAAGGCCTTTCTCTCTCATAGGTTAACATGGGGGATACCTTTA
This sequence comes from Pleurodeles waltl, assembly GCF_031143425.1. Taxonomy (NCBI): domain Eukaryota; kingdom Metazoa; phylum Chordata; class Amphibia; order Caudata; family Salamandridae; genus Pleurodeles; species Pleurodeles waltl. Next base: position 272,802,654 of record NC_090449.1, read on the forward strand.
AATCTGATTAAAGTGTAGATTCCCTTTGGGAGCGGATGGACATGTGGAGTTTGGGGTCTCTGAGCTCACAATTTAAAAATACATATTTTAGTAAAGTTGATTTTAAGATTGTGTGTTTGAAACTACCACTTTTAGGAAGTGAGCATTTTCCAGCTTATACCATTTCTGTGACTCTGCCTGTTTGTGGATTCCCTGTCTGGGTCAGTTTGACAGTTGGGCTTGTTGCACCTCACACTAGACAGTGAACCAAAGGGAGCTGGGGTGTAGTCTGCATTTCCTGATGAGCCATCTGTGGTAGGAGGGAGGGGAGGAGTGGTAACTTACACCTGACACAAAGGGAGCTGGGGTGTAGTCTGCATTTCCTGATGAGCCATCTGTGCTAGGAGGGAGGGGAGGAGTGGTCACTTACACCTGGTGAGTGTCTGGGGCCTGGCCGGGGAAAGGCAGGATTTCACATTCACAAGAGACTTTACTTTGAAGTAGGCCTACTTCAAAGGAGAAATTGGGTATAAGAAGGACACCCAAAACCACAGACTTTAGAACACTTCTGGAAACAAGAGGAACCTCTGCCTGGAGAAGAGCTGAGGGGAAGTGCTGCCCTGCCTGTGACTGTGCTTTGTGGAGCTAACCTGCAGTTGCTGCTTCTGCCAGAGTAAGAGGGCAAAGACTGGACTTTGTGTGCCTTCCATCTTGTGAAGAAATCTCCAAGGGCTTGATTTAGAGCTTGCCTCCTGTTGTTTGAAGTCTCAGGGACAGCAAAGACTTCTCTCTGCCAGCACCTGGAGTCTCTAGAGACCCCTGCTCTGACAAGTGGTGCCCTATCCAGTCCCTGGGCCCTTGAAGGGAAAGCTGGTGGAAATCCAAGGAAATCGACTTCGGCCGACTTCGGACTGACGCCGCCTGCAACCGACACTGTAATCTTCGCTGGAACGCGACAACCTTCGCAGGCCCAACCCCGCTGCATCCCTGCTGAAGTCAGCGACTCTGTGGAAGTCGCCACACCACGTCGTGACCGGCGCCGCTCAAAGTGCTTGGATTCAAAGTTTCGCATAGACGCCGCGATCCCTGACTTTGCGCATCGGATCGTTTTCATTTCCTTACCAAGGTACTGTACCTGGGGGTCTAAGCGACTCTGTGTCCGGTGCCACTGGTGTCGGATTGTTGGGAACGACTCCGTTACGATGCTGTGTTAACACCTCATCGTAGCATTGTGTTTCTAAGCACTATTTTTTAGCTTAATCTTTAAAAATTCATAACTTGACTTGTGTATGTCGGATTTTTGTCATTTTGGTCTTGTTTTGTTTAGATAAATATTTCCTATGTTTCTAAACTGGTGTTGTGTCATTTTGTTGTGTTTTCACTAAGTTACTGCATGTGTTGGTACAAATACTCCACACCTAGCACTCTGAAGTTAAGCCTATTGCTCTGCCAAGCTACCAAGAGGGTAAGCAGGGGTTAGCTGACGGTGATTCTCTTTTACCCTGACTAGAGTGAGGGTCCTTGCTTGAACAGGGGGTAACCTGACTGTCGACCAAAGACCCCATTTCTAACACAACACAACTGTCCAATGACATACAGCACAGAGCTAGGGACACTCACCCCCAACATCACAAGTTCAGGTAGAGATACCTCCCTCTGTGTACCTTTCAACAACTGTTTTTCCCAGTTGCCTCCCTCACCTAGCTATTGTAACGCCTGTGGCAACTGGAAAGCCAGACAGTAAAGTTCCATGCATGGCACCTCAATTCCTCAGGTCCATCATGGCTAGGTTAGCTCACTTCCTCCCAGTGCCCAAAGGAATTCCACAATGAATTTATCTAGATTGAGAAAAATCTTTCTTGGAATATCATACATGGTACCCAGGAAGATATATAAACACCAAGGCAAGGTAATCAGCTTTACTAGTGCTACTTTACCAATCTGGGACAAAAGGAGAGTATTCCTAAATTTCACAATTTCAAGCCTTCTAACACTCTGCCTATATTTAGAAAAGTAAATAAGTCAGCATCCCTGGTTATCTGGATTTCAAGGATTTTAACACTGGTGGTTTCCTACGAGAGACCCACCTCCAGGAGTCTCTGTAGAGGAAGTGCCACCAGGGCACCCAATGGAAATAGCTTAGACTTTGCTTGGTTCACACAAAGCCTGGATAGATCCCTGAATTCTGAAAGCCAGTAAAATAGGGACAGAGTATTCTGGCTGGTGAAGATACATTAGACCACATGTGTGGGAGTGCCCACATTTACGCACCAGTCCAGCAAAACTGCCCACAACTTACATGTCAGCAACTATATTGCCATCCCAAAAAAGCAGCAGCGATAGCGGGCAGCCCTGCCTCATCCCCTGATGCATAGAAAAATGCCTCTAAACTGTACCACTCTCGCCATTGGGCCATTGTATAGACATAGGTGGTCATTACAACCCTGGCGGACGGTGTTAAAGCTGCGGAAATACCTCAAACAGGCCGGCGGACAAAAAAAGGGAATTATGACCCTGGCGGAAACCGCCAACATAGACAGCCACTTTAACACACCGCCCGCCACGGCGGTACAGACAAGCAGCGCGGCGGTTACCGCCAACAGACAGGAGGGAGACAATGCACCGCCCACAGTATTACAACCCGCCAATCTGCCACCTTTTCCGGGGCGGATTCACTGTGGATAAAAACACGGCGGAAACAGCTTTTGCTATGGGAAAACGCTCACCTGAACACATCCCACGAGGAAGGAGGCCACCATGGAGCTGGAATTACAAATACTCCCTGCCCTTGTCTTTCTGCTCCTCTACGACCAACAGCTACGTAGGTGCCGAAGACACCGGTGAGCACTGCACCTACGACACGGGAGAGGGGGGAGGCAAAAGTTAGGGGTACACCCACCAAACACCCCCACCCCCACCCTCGCATATTACAACATACACACCAATGCATTCACAAAAATCACAAGAACAACCCACAATCCCCCCGGAAGAATGAAAAGACAATGCAAAATTCGGTCAAACATTATAATGTGACAATATACATGTCATACAAAAATATACAGATATATATTTGAAAATCAGTCATAATTATATATACAATACGAGAAGTAGTGCAGATATGTACACAGCAAAGTACGTGCACCAACAGTCCAAAAATGCATGGGCGAGGCCCACAAACGATACCTGACCACTATCGGAGAGAACACTGCCGGGGCATCAGATAGAAAGACTACAGGCACCTCAGGGGGAAGGGAAGGGGGGGGCACCTCAGCCAGATGAATGCAAAGCCAGATCCACGACGGGGCTCCATGCCCATTGATGAATCCTGGGAAGTGCAAAGCCGCAGTCTCTCAAGTCTCTACAGTGGGTGGTATGCCCACTGTGCCATCCTAGGGAGTGCAAAGCCACAGTCTCACAAGTCTCTACAGTGGGTGGTATGCCCACTGTGCCATCCTGGGGAGTGCAAAGCCACAGTCTCACTAGTCTCTACAGTGGGTGGTATGCCCACCGTGCCATCCTGGGGAGTGCAAAGCCACAGTCTCACAAGTCTCTACAGTGGGTGGTATGCCCACCGTGCCATCCTGGGGAGTGCAAAGCCACAGTCTCACAAGTCTCTACAATGGGTGGTTTACCCACTGTGCCATCCTGGGGAGTGCAAAGCCACAGTCTCACAAGTCTCTACAGTGGGTGGTTTGCCCACTGTGCCATCCTGGGGAGTGCAAAGCCACAGTCTCTCAAGAAGATGCCCAGAATAGATGAGTCTCCCCGTGAATGTTCCTGTCGTGTCACTGTCCCAGCTGCACATGGGATAAGGATGCCTGATGTGGCGGGCTATTCATTCCTACACGGTGCTTGCCCTGTTCAGCGGTGCTTTGACATGGCGGTCTTTGCCCTGTTCAGCGGTGCTTTGACATGGCGGTTCTGGACTGTTTAGCGGTACTTTGACATGGCGGTCTTTGCCCTGTTCAGCGGTGCTTTGACATGGGGGTTCTGGACTGTTCAGCGGTGCTTTGCCATGGCGGTTCTGGACTGTTCAGCGGTGCTTTGCCATGGCGGTTCTGGACTGTTCAGAGGTGCTTTGACATGGCGGTTCTGGACTGTTCAGCAGTGCTTTGACATGGCGGTTCTGATATGGACATTGGTGTGTGGCATGACGATCTCTACACTGGGCATTGGTGTGTGGCATGACGTTCTTCACACTGGGCATTGGTGTGTGGCATGACGTTCCATCATTGCCCAGCGGGGCTGTGGCAGCCGGGGCCCTCCTGGGCTGTGACTCCGGCGGTGGTCTCCTTACCAGAGACGATACTTGTGCCCTCCTGGGCTGTGACTCTGGCGGTGGTCTCTGGACCAGTGACGATACTTGTGCCCTCCTGGGCTGTGACTCTGCCGGTGGTCTCTGGACCAGTGACGATACTTGAGCCCTCTTGCGCTGTGACTCTGGCAGTGGTCTCCTGACCAGTGACGATACTTGTGCCCTCCTGGGCTGTGACTCTGGCGGTGGTCTCTGGACCAGTGATGATACTTGTGCCCTCCTGGGCTGTGACTCTGGCGGTGGTCTCTGGACCAGTGACGATACTTGAGCCCTCCTGGGCTGTGACTCTGGCGGTGCTCTCCTGACCAGTGATGATACTTGTGCCCTCCTGGGCTGTGACTCTGGCGGTGGTCTCTGGACCAGTGACGATACTTGGGCCCTCCTGGGCTGTGACTCTGGCGGTGGTGTCTGGACCAGTGACGATACTTGAGCCCTCCTGGGCTGTGACTCCGGCGGTGGTCTCTGGACCAGTGACGATACTTGTGCCCTCCTGGGCTGTGACTCTGGCGGTAGTCTCCTGACCAGTGACGATACTTGTGCCCTCCTGGGCTGTGACTCTGGTGGTGGTCTCTGGACCAGTGATGATACTTGAGCCCTCCTGGGCTGTGACTCCAAGGGTGGTCTTCTGACCAGTGACGATACTTGTGCCCTCCTGGGCTGTGACTCTGGCGGTGGTCTCTGGACCAGTGACGATACTTGTGCCCTCCTGGGCTGTGACTCTGGCGGTGGTCTCTGGACCAGTGACGATACTTGGGCCGTCCTGGGCTGTGACTCTGGCAGTGGTTTCTGGACCAGTGACGACAGTGCTGGCGGTTGTGTCTGGACCACCGGAAATGATGGCGCACTTCTCCGCCGTGACACTCACAACAGTCTGGGCAGACTTCCTCTGGACCTTCCCCACCTTTGGAGGAGCCACAGCTGACTCTCCAGTCCCCTTCGAACCCATGTGAGTTGTTGTCCCACCAGGAGTCTTAACACGGTCCCGTCGTCCACTCTCCAATTTTAGAGCCTTTACAGGGGGTGGGCTGCCAGTGCCTTGGCTCCGGGTCCTACTGCCTGCCCTAGTGGCCGGTGCACTCCACAAGCCTTGAACACGCACCACTGGTATTGGAGGCTTTTTGGCTAAGGCGCTACGACGGGAGTGATGAATTGGAGGGGGGGTGGGGGCAAAAAGGTCAATTTTACACAGGGACAGTTTCTGACGAAAACTGGGATGGGTAGCTGGAGGGGGTCTGGGAGTGGAGGAAGAGGAGGTGGTTGTTGGAGGTGTCACTTTAGCTGTTTTGGGTGCAGGTGCAGGTACTGGAGGCTGTCGTGAGGTGGATGGATGTTGGGTGAGTGATTGCCGGCGTTTGTGTACTTTGGGAGGGGGCGTCACAGACACACTGGGAGAGGACACAGGGGACGTGTAAATGGCAGTGGAGGTGGTGAGTGCAGGTGAGCGGCTTGTGGTGCTGGGTGTCCTGGTGCGATTCCTGGTGCCTGTAGATGTGGTGCATGCAGGTGTGTGTGTAGACGAGACTGGGAGGGAGGAGGGAGAAGAGGAGGAGGGGGACACAGTGGAGACAGTGGATGTTGTTGTGTCTGTATGGGTGTGATGCTTGTGTGAGTGCCTGTGGGATGTATGGTGCCTATGTTTGCTTGAGCTACTTTTGTGTGTTGACTTGTGTGCATGCTGGTCTGTAGGTGTGCTTGGGATGGGCTGGGGTACAGGGGATTGTGTCTGGGTGGAGGAAGTTGGAGGGAGGAGGCTAGACACAGGGACAATGGCTGCCATCAGTGCTGAGGCCGGAGATTGCAGGGTTCGCTGAAGGGCAACCTGACCAGAATGAATGCCCTCCAGGAATGTATTACTGTGTTGCAACTCTCATTCTACACCCTGGATGGCATTCACAATGGTAGACTGCCCAACAGTGAGTGACCTCAGGAGGTCAATGGCCTCCTCACTGAGGGCAGCAGGGGTGACTGGGCCAGGGCCTGAGGTGCCTGGGGCGAAGGTTATGCCCACCCTCCTGGGTGAGCGGGCACGGGGCGAATGCTGAGGGGCTGCTGAGAGGGCGGTGCTGGTAGGGGAGGTGCTGGCTGTACTTGTTGAAGTGGGGGGCACAGATGGTGCCGCCACCACAGGGGAGCTCCCATCCGCGGACGAGTCCGTGTCGCTGGTTGGTGATCCGGTGGCCGACGTGAAGCTCCCCTCGCCTTCCGTCCCACTGGTGCATTCAAAGTCCGTGGTGTGGCCCTCCATGGCCATGTGGGATGCAGCTCCCTTGTGCTCCGGTGCCACTGTACCTCCGCCTATTGATGCTGATGTACAAAAGGACATGGAGAGCAGGAAAAGTGGGGGGGGGAGACAGAAGAAAGAGAGTTTTAGGGCATGGCATTCCGCTACCGTTGGCGGACAAGACAGACGCAGCAGCCCCCTGCATTACGCCGTGCTCCTGCACTCTGCACACGCAATTTCTGGGTTATGGCCTACATGGCAATGGTGGACATCTGCACACATGGATGCCACAGGGGCAACTATACCTCAACTTGGCACTCTGCTGAGGTGGAGTTGAGTGCCACATGGCCTACATTACGGAGGGGCCTTGCCTACCTCACTCGCCCTGGCCTAGGGACACCCACAGCCCACCTCCCCCACCCAGACCCCTCCACTGCACGCAAAGTCCGCAGAATGGGGTTGTACTCACCCCCTTGTGTCTGCTGTGATGTCCTCAAGCGCCCATCCAACTCCGGGTAGGCCACCGCCAGGATCCGGAACATCAGGGGGGTCATGGTGCGACGGGCACCCCTCCCACGTTGGGAGGCCATCCCCAGCTGAGCCTCCGCCGTCTTCTTGCTGCAGCGGCGAATGTCCTCCCATCTCTTCCGGCAGTGGGTGCCCCGTCTCTGGTGGGCCCCCAGGGTCCGGACCTCCTTGGCGATGGCATGCCAGATGTCCCTCTTCTGGTGGGCGCTGTCCTACATGACATGTACAAGGGAAGAGGAACAGTCATTACCAACTGCACCGTCAATGTGAGTGGCCCCCTCCCTACTCTGGCCATGTGGCCCATTCATTCCCATGCATTAATGTTCTATGAACTCTGCCCCCTTCCCTCTTCCACCCAGCCCTCTCCACCCAGGCCTAGCCCATACAAAGTGCTGCCTGTGTACTAACCTGTTGGTGTGGAGGACCGTAGAGTAGCGTGTACTGGGGGAGGACCCCATCCACAAGTTTCTCCAACTCCTGTGCAGTGAAGGCAGGGGCCCTTCCCCAGACGCAGCAGCCATCGTCGCTTCCAGACCGAGGTCACAGCAGCACTAGCAGTGTAGGTCCTCTCCTGTCGAAGGTCAGGTATCTAGTGATTGAACTGATAGAAAATGGCGGTGACTTCCGCGGCGGTGCGCATCATCACCACCGGCGCACCTGTTCATTGGCTCCTGGGACCCATAGGGTCCAATGTTAACCAATACAGCATTGCATCACGGTCTACCACTGCCTACCGCGAAGGTGTGCAACGCCAGCGCAGTTACCCCACAATCCCATTGTCCCAGTTTAGAGGTCAGGCAGCCGCCATTTCAGGGGTCCACATGGCTTCATTTACTACTGCGTCACACATAGCTAGGCCTACACTCAACACACATACAGGAAGGGTTTTGTGAGTGGTGTAGTCTTGTGTGTAACTGTGGGTACATACCTGGAGGAATAATGACTGATTCGTCGCTGTTGTCCTTCGTAGGCACCGTCAGCTGGGACATGTGAGAAGATTGCGGAATCCTCCGGTGTACCGACTGCTGGTGGACCTGTTGACAATGGAAGAAAGACATGTCATCGTCACCTACCGGTTTGACCGTGCCACTATCCAGGAACTATGTACCCAGTTAGAGCCAGACCTGATGTCACCGATCCGCCATCCAACTGGAATCCCCCCTGACGTGCTGGTGCTGTCAGTGCTCCATTTCCTTGCAAGTGGGTCATTTCAGACAACAGTGGCCATGGCATCAGGGATGTCCCAGCCTATGTTTTCCAACGTGTTGTCCAGAGTGTTGTCTGCCCTGCTGAAACACATAAGGAGATACATCATTTTCCCTCAGGTGGAGGATTTGCCTACAGTGAAAGGTGACTTCTATGCCCTTGGACATATCCCCAACGTCATAGGTGCCATTGATGGGACCCATGTAGCTCTGCCCCCCCCCTACAGGAGTGAACAGGTGTACAGGAACAGGAAGAGTTATCATTCCATGAATGTCCAGATGGTCTGTTTGGCAGACCAGTACATTTTGCAGGTAAACGCTATGTTCCCTGGCTCTGTACATGACGCCTACATCCTGCGGAATAGCAGCATCCCTGATATGATGGGTCAACTCCAGAGGCACCGTGTGTGGCTATTAGGGGACTCTGGTTACCACAACCTGTCCTGGCTATTGACCCCAGTGAGGAATCCCAGGACCAGGGCAGAGGAACGGTACAATGATGCCCATGGGCGGACTAGGAGGGTGATCGAACGCACCTTCGGCCTCCTGAAGGCCAGGTTCAGGTGCCTCCATATGACACGTGGATCCCTATTCTACTCACCAAAGAAGGTGTGCGACATCATCATCGCCTGCTCCATGCTCCATAATTTGGCTTTGCGACACCAGGTGCCTTTTCTGCAGGAGGATGATCCAGATGACGGTGTTGTAGCAGCTGTGGAGTCTGTGGAGCATGTGGACAGTGATGAGGATGAAGCTGAGGAAGAAGAAAACGACAACAGGGAGTCAGTCATACAGCAATAGTTCCAGTGACACACAGGTGAGAACATTTTCAGGTTTAACATTACATTAACTTTCACACGTCTACCTCTATCCTGTTTCTTGATTTCAATCACTATTTGTTAACTGAGTTGTACCCTTCCATTACGGTTTCACAGGTGTGGTAACCTACGTGTCAACTGCTTGCATCCTTCAAGGGCTTGTGATGTGTGACATAGGTATGTTAGCCTTACAATGGCACAGCCATTATGACACTGTCATTGATAATACAAATTACCAAATCATAGACTGACTCCAGATTGTTTTGTGTTTCAAGGGTGTTTATTTAAGTGCTCAAAAAATGAAGGGGGGTTGTAAAATGGTGATGGGGGATGGTGGAGGAATGTCCATGGCAGAGTCCAGTCTATTAGTCTCACAGGTGCACTGCCCATCTGGGCATAGGAAGTGGAGCTGGGGCAGTTCGAATATGGACAGGGTAACAAAGTGGTACGACAATCAGGGTGGTCTCATTTTCTGGCGGGGGTCTTGCCATCTTGCTCTGTCCTGTTCCTGGATCTCAGGGACGCTTGCGTGGTGGTTGTCCGTCTGCAGGGCGTGGGGTGCTGGTGTTGTGGTCCTGTGGCAGGGCGTCCTGTCCACTAGCGTCGGCGGAGGTGGTGGGCAGTTCATCGTCGTGGCTAGTGTCAGGGGCCCCTTGGAGTGCCACGGTGTCCCTCAAGGTCTGCTGTATGTCCTTCAGCACCCCTACGATGGTGCCCAGGGCGGAGCTGATGGTCCTGAGCTCCTCCCTGAACCTCAAATACTGCTCCTCCTGCAGGCGCTAGGTCTCCTGCAACTTGTCCATGACCGTGGCCATCGTCTCCTGGGAGTGGTGGTATGCTCCAATGATGGAGGATAGGGCCTCGTGGAGAGTGGGTTCCCTTGGCCTGTCCGCCCCCTGTCGCACAGCAGCCCTCCCAATTCCCCTGTGTTCCTGTGCCTCCGTCCCCTGGACCGTGTGCCCACTACCACTGCCCCCAGGTCCATGTTGTTGTTGGGGTGGTGGGTTACCCTGGGTGCCCTGTAGTGGTGGACACACCGCTGATTGACCTGTCCTGGGTAGGAAGGTTTGGGCCTGCTGGGTGGGTGCTGTGCTGGTGTTACCAGAGGGTGGAAGGTCGGTGTTTGGCTGTGCCTGTGCAAGGGGAACCGACTGTCCTGAGGCCCACGATGGTCCGGCCTGGTCATCAAGATGCAGTAGGGCAGAGCTGCTCTCGTCACTGTGGGCCTCTTCTGGGGGTGGAGTGGTGTTGTCTGGACCCTCTGGTGTGGTGACGGTCCTTCGGGTTCCTGCAGGGGCATAAGAGCATGATTATTGCATGTGTGTGTGTAATGGTGTGCAATGGGTGGGTAATTGTGTACCCCAGTGCAAGCATTCCTGTGTGTGGATTTGTGTGATGATGGTTGGGGGGGGTGTTCTGGGTATATGCAGTGGGCATGCCTTAGTGAGGGGTGTCCATGCTTAGTTGTGTCATGCAGGGCTTGGTGTTGGGATGGGTGGTTGGTGTCATGGGTACATTAGTGAGGAGTTCTAGTGATAGGGGAGGGGGTGAGGGAGGGGGTGTGTGAGATCATGCAGGTAGGGTGGGGGATCTGATAGTTAAGATTTGAGTTACCAGTGTCCCATCCTCCACCGACTCCTCCAAGGCCCTCAGGATGCAAGATGGTCAAGACTTGCTCCTCCCATGTTGTTAGTAGTGGGGGAGGAGGTGGGTGTCCGCCGCCAGTCCGCTGCACCGCGATGTTGTGCCTGGAGACCATTGAACGCACCTTCCCCGTAGGTCGTTCCACCTCTTCCTGATGTCCTCCCTATTTCTTGGGTGCTGTCCCACGGCGTTGACCCTGTCCACTATTCTACGCCATAACTCCATCTTCCTGGCTATTGATGTGTGCTGTACCTGTGAGCCAAATAGCTGTGGCTCTATCCGGACGATTTCCTCCACCATGACCCTGAGCTCCTCCTCGGAGAAGCGGGGGTGTCTTTGGCGTGCCATGGGGTGGTGTGGGTGAGGTGTGGAGTAGTGTATGTGGTGATAAGTGTGGTGGTGTGTGGTGTTTTGTGCGTGGATGTTGTGTGGGTGATGGTGTTCTGTGCCTCTGTGTGATGGGGTTGTCAATTGCTGTGCTCTCTCTCTGGCCTTCTTTCAGAATTTCTGGTCGTAGGGGTTTATGGGTGATGTGGGTGTGTGTTTTATATTGTATTGTGTGTGTGGGAGTGGTGTGTGTATGTGTATCAGGTGTGTGTATTTGGAATTGTCCAATGTGGCGGTGTTTTGTAGATGTGTGTGTATTTTGAGCGCGGCGGTGTATACCGCCAATGGAATACCGCGGTTGAAAGACCGCTGCGTGGATTTGTGGGTCGTAATAGCATGGGCGTGTTTCTGTTGGCGTGGAGGTGGAGGACTTGTTTCCGCATGTTTATCACTGACCTTTGGTGTAGCGGTGTTGTGTGGGTGTCTGAATTTCGGTGGATTCCGAGATGTGTGTCATAATAGCTGTGGCGGTCTACCGCGGCAGCGGCGGTGTATTGGCGGTCTTCTGCACGGCGGTAAGCGGCTTTTACCGCCAATGTTGTAATGACCCTCATAGGATCTCCCAAACTCGAAAGTTCCAATACCTGCCATAGAAATTCCCAGTCAATAGAGTCAAAAGCCTTCTCTATATCTAGCAGAGCCAAAGCATACATGTCTTCCAACAGGACCAGAGCATGCAAGATCAACAAGATGCGACGCAGGTTGCACAATTTGTTTTGGTGGGGTATAAAGCTGTACTGGTCGTCATGTGTCCTGTGTCTGAGTTGTCAGATAGGCCAGCAATCTGTATGCCAGAACCCTACTAAGGATCTTCAAATCTATATTCAGCATCGAGAAAGGGTGATAGGATGTCACCTTTTTGACATCCATGTTAGATGTAGGCAACAGCACCACAAGTGCCTCCCTCATTGGCTCTGGCAACACACAGTTGCAGGTATAGGCTTCATTATAAACAGCTAATAAGCAATCAACAAACTCTCCCACTTTTGTCTGAAAGAGTTCAGTCTGGAGGCCATCACCCCCACAGCCTCAGCTGTTTTCAAGTCTGTGATAGCCTCTACAATTTCTCCTCTGGTGAGGGGAAGATCCAACCTCTCCCAGCCCTTGTCCGTAAGCAGGGCCAGTGGAAAAGAAGACAAGTAAGATGCCCTATGCCCCTTGGGACCAGTGAGGGTGGCATGCATCCATTGCGAGTATGTCATCAAGGCCACTGTAATACTTTGTTGCATATACACCTACTTCCCCAGTGTTAGAAATGGGGTCTTTGGTTGGCAGTCAGGTTACCCTCTGTCTAAGCAAGGACACTCACTCTAGTCAGGGTAAGACACACAATCCAAATTATCCTGTTCCCACCCTCTGGTAGCTTGGCACTAAGCAGTCAGGCTGAACTTAGAAGGCAATGTGTAAAGCATTTGTGCAATAAATCATACAATAACACCATATAGCACCACAAAAATACACCACACAGTGTTTAGAAAAATATAGGATATTTATCTGGATATTTGCAGGTCAAAAACGATCAAAGATGCAATAAGAAAATGTAAATATATCACTGAAAAGTTATATAAAGTGTCTTGTCTTTTAAAAGCAAACAAAGGGGGTCATTACAACATTGGCGGTAAAAGTCGCTTACCGCCGTGCAGAAGACCGCCAATACACCGCCGCGGCCGCGGAATTCCGCCACAGCTATTATGACACACATCTCGTAATCCGCCGAAATTCAGACACCCACACAAGTCCGCCACACCAAAGGTCAGTGATAAACTGGCAAAAACAAAACCTCCACCGTCACGCCAACAGAAACACGCCCATGCTATTACGATCCACGCGGCGGTCTTTCAACCGCGGTATTCCATTGGCGGTACACACCGCCGCGCTCAAAATACACACACATCTCCAAAACACCGCCACATTGGACAATTCCAAATACACACACCTGATACACATACAAACAACACTCCCACACACCCAACACAATATAAAACACACACCCACATCACCCACAAACCCCTACGACCAAAAATCAGAGACGAAGGCGACAGAGAGAGAGCACAGCAATAGAGAACCCCACCACACAGAGGCACAAAACACCATCACCCACACAACATCCATGCACAAAATCCCACACACCACAACACATCACCACACTCATCACCACATACCCCACCCCACACATCACCTACACCACCCCATGGCACGCCAAAGACATCCCAGGTTTTCCGAGGACGAGCTCAGGGTCATGGTGGAGGAAATCGTCCGGGTTGAGCCACAGCTATTTGGATCACAGGTGCAGCACACCTCCATAGCCAGGAAGATGGAGCTATGGCGAAGAATCGTCAACAGGATAAACGCAGTGGGACAGCACCCAAGAAATCGGGAGGACATCAGGAAGAGGTGGAACGACCTACGGGGGAAGGTGCGTTCAGTGGTCTCCAGGCACAACATCGCGATTCAGCAGACTGGCGGCGGACCCCTACCTCCTCCCCCACAACTAACAACATGGGAGGAGCAGGTCTTGACCATTATGCATCCAGAGGGCCTCGGAGGAGTCGGTGGAGGAATGGACACCGGTAAGTCAAATCTTAACTATCATATCCCCCATCCTACCTGCATGCTATCACACACCCCCACCCCCTCCCCTATCACTCCAACTCCTCACTAATTTACTTATAACACAAACCACCCACCCCAACACCAACCCCTGCATGACACAACTAAGCATGGACACCCATCACTAAAGCATGCCCACTGCACATACCCATAAAACCCCCCAACCATCATCACACAAGCCCCCACACAGGAATGCTTTCACTGGGGTACACGCACACCCACCCATTGCACACCATGACACACACACATGCAATAATTATGCTTTTATACCCCTGCAGGACCACTACGTAACGTCATCACACAGGAGGGTCCAGACATGTCCACTCCACCCCCAGAAGAGGCCCACAGTGATGACAGCAGCTCTGGCCAACTGGATCAAGATGACCAGCCCGGACCATCGTGGGCCTCGGGACAGTCGGTTCCCGTCGCACAGGCACAGCCCAACACTGACCTTCCACCCTCTGGTACACCAGCACAGCACCCACCCAGCGGGCCCATACCTCCGTCCCCAGGACACGTCAATCAGCTGTGTGTCTACCACTACAGGTAACCCAGGATAACCCACCACCCCAACAACAACAGGGACCTGGGGGCAGTGGCAGTGGGCACACGGTCCAGGGGACGGAGGCACAGAAACACAGGGGAACTGGGAGGGCTGCAGTGCGACAGGGGGCGGCCAGGCCAAGGGAACCCACTCTCCACGAGGCCCTCTCCTCCATCATGGGAGCATACCACCACTCCCAGGAGACGATGGCTACGGTCCTGGCCAAGTTTCAGGAGACCTAGAGCATGCAGGACAAACAGTATTTGGGGTTCAGGGAGGAGCTCAGAACGATCAGCACTGCCCTGGCCACCATCGTAGGGGTGCTGAAGGACATACAAAAGACAATGAGGGACACCGTGGCACTCCAAGGGGCCCCTGACACTAGCATGGATGATGAACTGCCCAACACCTCCGCCGGCGCTAGCGGACAGGACGCCCTGCCACAGGACCACCACACCAGCACCCCACCCCCTGCAGATGGAGAACCACCCAGCAAGCGGTCCCTGAGATCCAGGAACAGGAGAGAGCAAGATGGCAAGACCCCCGCCAGGAAATGAGACCACCCTGATTGTCCTCCCACTGTCCCACTTTGTTACCCTGTCCCGATTGCAACTGCCCCAGCTCCACTTCCTATGCCCATATGGGCAATGCACCTGTGAGACTAATAGACTGGACTCTTCCATGGACATTCCTCCACCATCACCCATCACCATTTTGCCACCCCCTCCAATAATTAGCACTTCAATAAACACCCTTGAACCACAAAACAATCTGGAGTCAGTCTGTGATTTTGAAAATGTGTATTAGCTATGACAGTGACAAAATCCGTTCTCAATAGTAATGTCGACATACCTATGTCGCACATCACAAGTCCATGAAGGATGCAAGCAGATGACACACGTTGGTAACCACACCTGTGAAACCGTAATGGAAATGTTTCACTCAGTTAGCAGATACTACTTCAAATTGACAGACAGGATAGAGGTAGAAGTGCGAAAGTGAATGTATTAGTGAAAAAAAAATTCTCACCTCTGTGTCACTGGAAATATTGCTGTATGACAGAGTCCCTGTTATCAATGTCTTCTTCCTCTGCTTCCGCCTCATCACTGTCCACAGGCTCAACAGCTGCCACATCACCGTCATCTGGACCATCCTCCTTCAGAAAAGGCACCTGGAGTCGCAAAGCAAGATTGTGAAGCATCGAGCAGGCAATGATGATCTGGCACACCTTCCTTGGTGAGTAGAATAGGGAACCACCTGTCATATGGAGGCACCTAAATCTGGCCTTCAGGAGGCCAAAGGTGCGTTCGATCACCCTCCTAGTCCTCCCATGGTCCTCATTGTAGCATTCCTCTGCCCTGGTCCTGGGATTCCTCACTGGGGTCAATAGCCAGGACAGGTTGGGGTTACCAGAGTCCCCTAATAGCCACACACAGTGCCTCTGGAGTTGACCCATCACATACGGGATGCTGCTATTCCGCAGGATGTAGGCGTCATACACTGAGCCAGGGAGCATAGCATTTACCTGCGAGATGTACTGGTCTGCCAAACATACCATCAGTACATTCATGGAATGATAACTCTTACGGTTCCTGTACACCTGTTCACTCCTGTGGGGGGGGACCAGAGCCACATGGGTCCCATCAATGGCACCTATGATGTTAGGGATATGTCCCAGGGCATAGAAGTCACCTTTAACAGTAGCCAAATCCTCCACCTGAGGGAAAACGATGTAGCTCCTCACGTGTTTCAGGAGGGCAGACAACACTCTGGACAACACATTGGAAAACATAGGCTGGGACATCCCTGATGCCATGGCCACTGTTGTCTGAAATGACCCACTTGCTAGGAAATGGAGCACTGATAGCACCTGCACTTGAGGGGGGATTCCTGTGGGATGGCGGATTGGTGACATCAGGTCTGGCTCCAACTGGGTACACAGTTCCTGGATTGCGGCACGGTCAATCCTGTAGGTGATGATTAAATGTCGCTCCTCCATTGTTAACAGGTCCACCAGCGGTCAGTACACCGGAGGATTCCGCCATCTCCTCACATGTCCCAGCTGACGGTGCCTAGGAAGGACAACAGCGACCACAGAGTCAACAAATTCTGAGGTATGTACCCACAGCTACACAGGACACGACACTAAATACAATATCCTTCCTGTGTGTGTGTTGAGTGTAGGCCTAGGTATGTGTGACGCAGTTGTAAATGAAGCCATGTGGGCCCCTGAAATGGCGGCTGCCTGACCTCTAAAGTGGGACAATGGGATGAGAGGTAACTGCGCTGGCGTTGTACACCGTCGCGGTAGGCGGTCAAAGACCGCGGCACAATGCTGCATTGGTTAACATTGGACCCTATGGGTCCCAGGAGCCAATGACGAAGTGCGCCGGCGGTGAAGATACGCACCACCGCGGACGTCACCGCCGCGGACGTCACCGCCATTTTCCATCTGTTAAATCACTTGATACCTGATCTTCGACAGGAGAGGACCTACACTGCAAGTGCTGCTGTGACCTCGGTCTGGAAGAGACAATGGCTGCTGCGTCTGGGGAAAGGGCCCCTGCCTTCACTGCACAGGAGTTGGAGAAGCTCGTGGATGAGGTCCTCCCCCAGTACACGCTACTCTACGGTCCTCCAGACCAACAGGTGAGTACATAGGGTGCACGTTGTATGGGCTATGCCTGGGTGGAGAGGGCTGGATGTCAGTAGGAAGGGGGCAGAGTCCTGCGAGCATGTAGAAGTGTGGTGGCATGTGCCACACGGCAAGGGCAGGGATGTGGGCCACTCACTTCGACGGTGCTGTTGCTAATGACTTCTCTTCTTCCCCTGTACATGTCATGTAGGTCAGCGCCCACCAGAAGAAGGATATTTGGCGTGCCATCGCCAAGGACGTCTGGATCCTGGGGGTCCACCAGAGACGGAGCACCCACTGCCGTAAAAGATGGGAGGACATTCGCCGCTGGAGCAAGAAGACGGTGGAGGCTCAGCTGGGGATGGCCTCCCAACGTGGGAGGGGTGCCCGTCGCACCATGACCCCCCTGATGTTCCGGATCCTGGAGGTGGCCTACCCTGAGTTGGATGGCACATGAGGGCATCGCAGCAGATACAAGGGGGTGAGTACACTCACATTCTCATGACTTTGCGCGCAGTGGAGGTGTCTGGGTGGGGGAGGAGGGCTGTGGGTTTCCCTAGGCCAGGGCGAGTTCCGTAGGCTAGGCCTCTCTGGAATCCAGGTCATGTGCCATTCCACCCCACCTCTGTAGATTGTCAAGTACAGGTATACATGCCCCTGTGTTATCTATATGGGTAGATGACACTCATAGCCATGTAGGCCATATCTCAGGAATAGCATCTGTAGAGGCCAAGAGCACGGCGTAATGCAGTGGGCTGCTGTGTCTGTATTGTCCGCCAACGGTAGCGGTAAGCCATGCACTCAACCTGTCTTTCTTCTGTTTCCCCACCCCTTTTTTGTGGTCTCCCTGTTCTGTTGTGCAACAGCATCATCAGGCGGAGGTTCAGTGGCACCGGAGCACGAGGGGTCTGCGTCCCACATGGCCATGGAGGGCCACACCATGGACACAGAATACACCAGTGGGACGGAGGGCGAGGGGAGTTTCACGTCGGTCACTGGATCAGCAAACAGCGACACAGACTCGTCCTCCGATGGGAGCTCCCTTGTGGTGGTGGCAAAATCTGTGCCCCCCACTTCTACAGGTACAGCCGCCACCCCCCCTACCAGCACCGCCCTCCCAGCAGCCCATCAGCCTTCGCTCCGTGCCCACTCACCCAGGAGGGTGGGGATCACCTTCGCCCCAGGCACCTCAGCCCCTGCCCCTGTCACCCCTGCTGCCCTCAGTGAGGAGGCCATTGACCTCCTCAGGTCACTCACTGTTGGGCAGTCTACCATTGCGAATGCCATCCAGGGTGTAGAAAGGGAGTTGCAACACACTAATGCATTCCTGGAGGGCATTCATTCTGGTCAGGCTGCCCATCATCGAACCCTGCAATCTCTGGCCTCAGCACTGATGGCAGCCATTGTCCCTGTGTCTAGCCTCCCCCCTCCAACCTCATCCACCCAGACCTAATCCCCTGTACCCCAGCCTATCCCAAGCACATCATCAGACCAGCCTGCACACACGTCAACACACAAGGGCAGCTCAGGCAAACATAGGCACCACACATCCCACAGGCAATCACACAAGCATCACCCACATACAGACACAGCAACATCCACTGCCTCCTCTGTGTCCCCCTCCTCGTCGTCTCCCTCCTCCCTCCCAGTGTTGTCTACACTCTCACCTGCATGCACTACCACTACAGCCACTAGGACTGGCACCAGAACACCCAGCACCACCTGCACTCACCACCCCACTACCATTTACACGTCCCCTGTGTCCTCTCCCAGTGTGTCTGTGACGCCCCCTCCCAAAGTACACAAACGCATACACCCACGCACCCAACATCCATCCACCTCACGACAGCCTCCACAACTTGCACCTGCACCCAAATCATCTAAAGTTACACCTCCTATAACCACCTCCTCTTCCTCCACTCCCAGACCCCCTCCAGCTACCCGTCCCAGTGTTCTTCAGCAACTTTTCCTGAGCAACCTTGACCTCTGTCCCACCACCCCCCCTCCAATTCATAGGTCCCGTACTAGCACCTCAGCCAAAATAAGTCCGGTACCAGTGGTGCGTGTTAGAGGTATGTGGAGTGCACCGGCCACCAGGGCAGCCAGTGTGACACGGATCCAAAGCACTGCCAGTCCAACCCCTGTAAAGCACCAGAAGTTGGACAGTGCCCGACGGGAGAGGGTGAAGACTCCTGCCGGCAAAGCCGCCAACAAGGGTCCCGGGGGGAGTGTAGAGTCAGCTGCGACCCCTCCCAAGGTGGTGAAGGGGCAGAAGAAGTTTCCAAAGTCTGGGAAGAGCAGCACAGCGGAGAAGGACGCCATCCTCCCTGCTGGCCAGGACGCCACCGCCAGCCCCATCGTCACTGGTCCAGAGACCACCCCCAGAGTCAGTGCCCTGGAGGGCAGCACTATCGTCACTGGTCCGGAGACCACTGCCTGAGTCAGTGCCCTGGAGGGCCCCGGCACCCACAGCCCCGCTGGACACTGAGGGACCGTCATGCCACACACCGCTGCACAGGTCACAGACAGCAAAGTCAAGCACCGCTGAACAGGGCAAAGACCACCATGGCAAGCACCGCTGAACAGGGCAAGCACCGCCATGTCAAGCACCGCTGAACAGGGCGAAGACGCCATGGCAAGCACTGCTGAACAAGTCAGAAACGGCTAAGTCAAGCACCGCTGAACAGGGCAAAGACCGCCATGGCAAGCACCGCTGAACAGGGCAAGCACCGCCATGTCAAGCACCGCTGAACAGGGCAAAGACCACCATGGCAAGCATTGTTAGCCCATGTGCGGCTGGGACAGTGACGGAACTGGGACCTTCACGAGGAGCGTTATGCACTCTGGGCACCAGTCCCCCTCCAGAACCAGTGGAGAACTGCATCCACTACCTGAATCCTTCACAGGATGAAGCACTCTGGGCACCAGTCCCCCTCCAGAACCAGTGGAGAACTGCATCCACTACCTGAATCCTTCACAGGATGAAGCACTCTGGGCACCAGTCCCCCTCCAGAACCAGTGGAGACATCTATCCACTAACTCTGTCCTTCACAGGATGAAGCACTCTGGGCACCAGTCCCCCTCCAGAACCAGTGGAGAACTGCATCCACTTGAGAGACTGTGGCTTTCCACTCCCCAGGATGTAACAGTGGGCAAACCACCCACTGTAGAGACTTGAGAGACTGTGGCTTTGCACTCCCCAGGATTGAACAGTGGGCAAACCACCCACTGTAGAGACTTGAGAGACTGTGGCTTTGCACTCCCCAGGACTGAACAGTGGGCAAACCACTCACTGTAGAGACTTGAGAGACTGTGGCTTTGCACTCCCCAGGATTGAACAGTGCGCAAACCACCCACTGTAGAGACTTGAGACACTGTGGCTTTGCACTCCCCAGGATACATCAATGGGCATAGAGCCCCGTCGTGGATCTGGCTTTGCACTCTTCCGGCTGAGGTGCCCCCCCTTCCCTTCCCCCTGAGGTGCCTGTTGTATTACTATCTGATGCCCCTGCAGTGTTCTCTCCGTTTGTGGACAGGTATCTAGTGTGGGCCTCACCCATGCATTTTGGGCCCAGTGGTCCACGGACATTGAGTTTTGCATACCTGCACTAGTAATCGTGATGTATATATTTGGAATGTGTATATATTTCTGTATATATGAGCTTACTATATTTTTATTCATACAATAGTTATACAGATTCCCTTTTGTCTTAGTATTCTTCCGGGGGGGGTTGTGGGTTGTTACTGTGATGTTTGGAAATGCATTAATGTGTGTGTTGTAGTGGGTGCGGTTCGGGGTGGGAGTGGGGTGTTGCGTGTGTGTGTCCCTGACTTTTGCCTCCCCCCTCCCCTATGTCGTAGGTGCAGTACTCACTGTTGCCTTCGGCGCCGCCCTTGCTGATGTTCGTAGAAGAGCAGGTAGACAAGCGCAGGGAGTATTTGGAGTTCGGGCTCCATGGTGCCCTCCTTCCTCGTGGCGTGCGTTAAGGTGAGCGTTTTCCCATTGAAAAAGCTGTTTCTGCCTTGTTTTTATCCACGGTGAATCCGCCCCGGAAAAGGTGGCGGATTGGCCTGTTGTAATAGTGTGGGCGGTACATTGTCTCCCGCCTGTCTGTTGGCGGTGACCGCCGCGCTGCTTGTCTGTACCACCGTGGCAGTCGGAGTGTTAAAGTGGCTGTCTATGTTGGCGGTCATAATTCCCTTTTTTTCTCCGCTGGCCTGTTTGCGGTATTACCGCATCTTTAACGCCGTCCGCCAGGGTTGTAATGACCCCCAAAGTCTCTTTGAAGCACAAAGTACCTGGTTTGAGTGAAAAATCTCTGCATAGGGCCGCAGAGGAGGAGATGCGAGGAAAATGGCGTGTGCGTCAGTTTCGCCCCTACGCACACGGACTTGCGTTGTTATTTTCCACGCGGGGAAGACGTTGCATCGATTTCCGGCACGTGGATAGGCCTCCTCTTCGGGTTGCGGGGTTTTCAGACACCCGGGGTCTTTGCATGGAATCCTGGGCTTGTTGGCAAGCTCTGCTTCGTTCTGGTGGGCGATGCAGGGAAATTTCTCCCTTACGGCAGACGCTGCGTCGATTTTCCCTCTAGGAGTCGGGCGGTGGCATCCCAGGTCAGCTGTGAGTCAATCTGGTGGGCCGTGCGTCGAAGTTCCGGTCACACCGCTGGTGCCCCATTAATCTTTTCCTTGCAAAGTCGAGCGTCATCGTCCCGGGTCGGCGTGCAGTGAAATTTTCACCGCGGAGCAAGCTGTGCGTCTAATTTTTCGCCGCACAAGGAGTCCAGTTGCAAGAGAGAAGTCTTTTTGGTCCTGAGACTTTGGGGAACAGGAGGCAAGCTCTATCCAAGCCCTTGGAGAGTACTTCTTCACCACAGCCAGGGAACAGCAAGGCAGCAGGGCAACAGCAAGGCAGCAGTCCTTCAGAGAAAGCAGTCAGGTGAGTCCTTGGGCAGCCAGGCAGTTCTTCTTGGCAGGAAGAAGGTTCTGGTTACACGTTTCTTCTCCAGGAAGTGTCTGAGGTGGTTGGTTTTATACCCAAATGTGCCTTTGAAGTGGGGGAGACTTCAAAGGGTGGCTTAGAAATGCACCAGGTCCCCTTTCAGTTCAATCCTGTCTGCCAGGGTCCCAATAGGAGGTGTGGCAGTCCTTTGTGTGAGAGCAGGCCCTCCACCCTCCCAGCCCAGGAAGACCCATTCAAAATACAGATGTATGCAAGTGAGGCTGAGTACCCTGTGTTTGGGGTGTGTCTGAGTGAATGCACAAGGAGATGTCAACTAAACCCAGCCAGACGTGGATTATAAGGCACAGAAAGATTTAAGTGCAGAGAAATGCTCACTTTCTAAAAGTGGCATTTCTAAAACAGTAATATTAAATCCAACTTCACCAGTCAGCAGAATTTTGTATTACCATTCTGCTCATACTAAATATGACCTTCCTACTCCTTTCAGGTCAGCAACTACCACTTCAATACTGTATGAGGGCAGCCCCAATGTTAGCCTATGAAGGGAGCAGGCCTCACAGTACTGTAAACATGAATTTGGGAGTTTTACACTACCAGGACATGTAAACTACACAGGTACATGTCCTGCCTTTTACCCACACAGCACCCTGCCCTAGGGGTTACCTAGGGCACACCTTAGGGGTGACTTATATGTAGAAAAAGGGGAGTTTTAGGCTTGGCAAGTACTTTTAAATGCCAAGTCGAAGCGGCAGTGAAACTGCACACACAGGCCTTGCAATGGCAGGCCTGAGACAAGGTTAAGGAGCTACTTAAGTGGGTGGCACAACCAGTGCTGCATGACCACTAGTAGCATTTAATCTACAAGCCCTGGGCACATATAGTGCCTTCTACTAGGGACTTATAAGTAAATTAAATAGTCCAATTGGGTATGATCCAAGGTTACCATGTTTAAAGGGAGAGAGCATATGCACTTTAGCACTGGTTAGCAGTGGTAAAGTGCGCAGAGTCTAAAAACAAGCAAAAACAGTGTCCAAAAAGTGGAAGGAGGCAGGCAAAAAGTTAGGGGTGACCACCCTAAGGCTGTCAGGTCTAACACCCATCATGTCCCTCATGCCTTTAATGGGGACCCCCTGGACTTAATTTTTTTAGGAAAATGGCAAGCATCCTACCAGTCTTGTCTACCTCTGCATGTAGTGGTTGTCTCTGGGTAGTATTAACAAACGTATCCAGACAATCCCAAGTCTCCAATAACTCTCTTTTATGCTCCTTCCATTCCTTCAGTGATTCCGGGTGCACAACAACTCCACCCTCTAGGGTCTGCAAAAGTTGCTGTCTGACACCATACACCTTCTTTATACACTACCAACACATAACCACCTTCAAGACATCCCATTCTGTGGCCCTGCATGCCATACTATTCCAGTTCTACTCAAAATAATGGTCTAGTACTTCAGTAACAATGTGAGCAAAAGCCAGATCCAACAAAGCCTGCACCCTCAGTTTCCACAACGTAACCCTGGGGCCTTCCTGCCCGCACTGTAAAGGACCAACAATGGGAAATTGTCCAATAAATATAGGGCCCAATATGTGATATCCTTAACACCATGGACCATACACCCAGACAGCAAACAATAATCTAGTCTAGTGGATGTCCCCGTCACAGGGGTATAACACAAATAGACCCAGTCCCTGGGGTGACATGCCCTCCAGACATCATGCAATCCCAGTCCTCTGATAACCCTCAATGGGCCTTCATCATGGCCAGCTTAGTGTACGTCCTTGGTGGAGAACAGTCCACTGTGCTGTTCAGCACATAGTTGACATCCTTAGCCTGCAGTTCCTTTGATCCCAAGTAGTCGGCCTCTGCACCTGTCACAGTACCCAACAACCAGCATCATCCACATTAGGAGCATGGAAATTTATGAAACACACTCCCTGGCATCCAGGGTCCCAAACAGAATGAAATACTTTTCATCGGTATACACTTTCACCCTTTTACACAAACCTGAATCTCAGGTACCACCCAAATCATTACACCTTGTGCAAGCCAGATTAGGATGTTGCAAATATCTGCCCCCTCCACCTCTGCCTCAGTTGTCCAGTGTAATCCCCCAATACATGGATCTTTTGGAGGAAGGCCACAGAGACCCCATATCACCTCAAAGATGAATACACTTTACACTGCTTGGACACCTGACCAAGGCCAGGGACAATCCATGTTAGGAACTTCCTTTTAGGTTCCATCAAGTATTGTGCACCATGACTCTGCCTGTGCCAATCCCCAATTGTACGTTCAGCCTTTCCTGCAGCCATGCACTTCTGTACTTGTAGTATACAGCCCTAGCACAGTAAAGCTTTTCCATTCCCCAAAACTCAATCACAAACAGCAACAGCTTTCCCAGCAACTTGTCAGATATAGCACTGTTCACTTGCACTAATCTGATATCCCGACCCAACGGGAATGATGTTCGTCAATTGCGTGAACACACCCAACAAAGCTTCATGGACCACATTGCTGCTGGCCCAAGTTACAATGAAGGGAATGGGGGAATGGAACAAAATAATACACAAGATCTGGTCCGTTACTCCACAGAGTCACCCTCGTCTGTGGTTTTCTGGTGGGCGTAAAGAATGTAGTGTAAGCTACGAAAAAACATAAGAGAAGGTTACCCACTAGTTACTACTACTCTTCCTCACACACTCTCGATACTCATGAATCTCTCAGCAGTACCTCTCTATCCAGCTAGATCACCATAGAACCTATGATGGATGCGTAGTGTTTGAATTCAGGTATTGAGGCCAAAGTAAGTTTTGTCACTGGTCGGAATGTCTTACAATCACTCAAATGCCCGTTTGGTACTGGAAGGTGTACAGAAACTGCCTTGGTACTGTGTACTTGGGTATTAGGCTGTGGTGGGAAGTGCTGCACATCTGCCCCACAAATTATGCGGGAAAGTCTTTAGGAAGCACAATAGTGGCACAATCACATATGTACATTTGCCTTGCTTAATTACAAGACTTATCAATCAATCAATCAATCAGTCTATTTGTAAAGCGCGCTACTCACCCGGAGGGTCTCAAGGCGCTAGGGGAAGGGGGAACCGCTACTGCTCGAATAGCCAGGTCTTGAGATGCTTCCTGAAGGAGAGGTGATCTTGGGTAAGACGGAGGTGGATGGGGAGGGAGTTCCATGTCTTGGCTGCCAAGTAGGAGAAGGATCTTCCTCCCATGGTGGCTCTTCGAATGCGTGGAACAGCGGCGAGGGCGTGGCTGGAAGAACGTAGCTGGCGGGTGGGAGTGTAGAAGGTCAGGTGGTTGTTGAGGTACCTGGGGCCCAGGTTGTGGAGGGCTTTGTGTGCGTGGGTGAGGAGTCGGAACGTGATTCTTTTGCTGATGGGGAGCCAGTGCAGGTCTTTCAGGTGTCCGGAGATGTGGCTGTGACGGGGGATGTCCAGGATGAGTCGTGCGGAGGCGTTTTGGATGCGTTGGAGTCTTTTCTGTAGTTTTACTGTGGTTCCGGTGTAGAGGGTATTACCGTAGTCCAAACGGCTGGTGACCAGTGCCTGGGTGACCGTTTTCCTGGTTTCGGTGGGGATCCATCGGAAGATCTTTCGGAGCATGCGTAGGATGTTGAAGCATGATGATGAGACGGCGTTGACTTGTCTGGTCATCGAAAGGGAGGAATCCAGGATGAAGCCCAGGTTGCGTGCGTGGTCTGTTGGTTTGGGCGCGCTGCCCAGGGCGGGGGGCCACCAGGAGTCGTCCCAAGCAGAGGGAGATGGTCCAAGGATGAGGACTTCCGTCTTGTCTGAGTTCAGTTTCAGGCGGCTGTTCATCATCCACTGGGCCACGTCTTTCATCCCTTCATGGAGGTTGGTTCTGGCGGTGGCTGGGTCGTTGGTGAGGGAGAGGATCATCTGGGTGTCATCGGCGTAGGAGATGATGTTGAGGTTGTGTTGGCGTGCGATGGCTGCGAGGGGGCTCATGTAGACGTTGAAGAGGGTGGGGCTGAGTGATGATCCTTGTGGTACGCCGCAAATGACTCCGGTGGCCTCGGATCTGAACGGGGGAGGCGGACTCTCTGGGTTCTTCCGGCGAGGAATGAAATGATCCAATCTAGGGCCTTCTCTTGGATTCCGATGTTGCTGAGGCGCTGTACTAGGGTGTGGTGGCAGACCGTGTCGAATGCTGCGGAGAGGTCTAGGAGGATGAGGGCCGCTGTTTCCCCGTTGTCGAGCAGGGCTCGGATGTCGTCAGTGGCTGCGATGAGGGCGGTCTCGGTGCTGTGGTTTGCTCGGAAGCCGGATTGCGAGTGGTCGAGGGATCTGTTCGTATCGAGGAAGGCAGCGAGCTGTCTGTTGACGGTCTTCTCGATGACTTTGGCAGGAAACGGGAGGAGCGAGATGGGGCGGTAGTTCTTGCGGTCGGTGGGGTCTGCTGATGGTTTCTTCAGGAGGGCGCTGAGTTTGGCATGCTTCCAGCTCTCCGGGAAGGTGGCGGTGTTGAAGGAGCAGTTAATGATGTCCCGGATTTGGGGTGCGATGACGGAGTCGGCCTTGTTGAAGACGTGGTGAGGGCATGGATCGGATGGTGATCCGGAGTGGATGGTGTTCATCGTGTGGGTGGTGTCTTCGGTGCTGACTGGGGTCCAGGCGCGGAGGCTGGTGGTGGGGGGCGTCTGTTCGGTGGTTGGGTGCGTGGTCTGTGCGCCGAAGCTGTTGTGTATGTCGGCTATCTTGCGGTGAAAGAACGAGGCGAGTGAGTCGCAGAGTTCTTGTGAGGGAGTGATGTTGTTTCCGGCGCTGGGGTTGGAGAGCTCTTTGACGATGCTGAAGAGTTCCTTGCTGTTGTGTGCGTAGTTGTCTAGTTGTTCCTTGAATGCTGTCCTCTTGGTGGTGTGGATCAGCTGGTGGTGTTTGCGGGAGGCGTGTTTGAGGGCGTTCATCTTGTCTGTTGTCGGGTTTTTTCGCCAGGCTTTCTCGAGGGTGCGGCAGTTCTTTTTGGAGTTCTTGAGGTCGTCGTTGAACCAGGGGGTTGTATTGCTTTTGGGCCTGTTAGGATGGTTTTTCAGGGGTGTGAGGTCGTTGGCGCAGTTGGTGATCCACTGTGTGAGGTTGTTGGCTGCTTGGTTGGGGTCCGTTGAGTTGGCGGGAGGGTTCTGGCGCAGTGCTGTGGAAAGCTGGTCGATGGTTACCTTGTTCCAGCTCCTGCGGGGAACCTGTTGCTGGTGGTGGTGAGTTGTGGTTTTTCTGAAGCTGAAGTGGACGCAGCTGTGGTCTGTCCAGTGGAGTCCTGTGGAGTGGCTGAAGGAGATGTGCTTGCTGGAGGAGAAGACTGGGTCAAGCGTGTGTCCGCCGTAGTGGGTGGGGGTGTTCACCAGTTGCTTGAGTCCGAGGTTGGCGAGGTTGTCTAGCAGGGTGGTGGTGTTGATATCGCTGTTGCTCTCCAGGTGAAAGTTGAGGTCCCCTAGGAGGATGTAGTCAGCGGAGGGGAGGGTGTGTGGGCTGATGAAGTCTGCGATGTCTTTGCTGAATTGTGTGCGGGGTCCCGGGGGTCTGTAGATGAGGGTGCCTCTGAGTGTGGTCTTGGGGTCGGTGTGGATCTGGAAATGAAGATGTTCGTCGGCTGTGAGGGTGTCGTCGGAGCTGGTCGCGATGCAGATGGTGTTCTTGTGGACGATGGCGATGCCTCCTCCTGTCTGGTTGGCGCGGTCCCTCCGGGTGATCTTGTATCCGTCCGGGATGGCGATGGCGATGTCGGGCGCTGAGGAGGCGTTCATCCAAGTTTCCGTGAGGAAGGCGACATCTGGGGATGTGGTGTCGAGCAGGTTCCAGAGTTCCACTGCGTGTCTGTGGACGGAGCGGGTGTTGAGCAGGATGCACTTCAGGTGGTTGCTGCTGGTGCTTGGCTTGGTGGGTGCGGTCCGGGTCCGGATGCAGGAGAACTTGCAGGATTGGCAGGTGAAGGGCCCGTCGGTGCATCTGGAGGTGGCTCTGCAGCAGCTGGGGATCCGGCCGGTGTTGATTGCGATGAGAGTGGCGGCGTTGTAGGTCTTGCGGGTGGGCTGGCCTCTGCGGGGGCCAGGGGGTTTGGCGCTGTGCGCGGGCCAGGCGCGGACGGGCACAGACGGGCACAGACGGGATTGCCTTAGGTGCACCTTTGGCACGCCAGCGGCGCGCCCGCTGCGCGGCCTTCATATGAGTGGGAGAGGGAGGGAGGAGCAGCTGGGAGGTGGGAGCGGGGCGGCCAATGAGGTGCGAGGGGGGCGGAGCTACGGGACGTGGCGGCGGGAAACGGGCGGCGAGGGGGAGACGCGGTGAGCAGGGAAACAGAAAATAAGGACCACAATCTGGGCAAAAAAAGGAGAGTGGAACAATTCAAGGCAGCGAGGACACAGGTATAATGGGGGCGAAATACAGGCACTCACTCGTGGGAACAGAAGAGAAGGAGGGCACTGGCACTCGACGCAGGCAGAAGAATACAGCAGCGGTCAGCGGTCACACAGGGGGCTGCGTGGCGGTTGAGGGGAGCGACCTGCCTGGTAAACAGGGTCAGAGGTCGCTCTCTCTACCGCTGCGCGGCCTCCATATGAGTGGGAGAGGGAGGGAGGAGCAGCTGGGAGGTGGGAGCGGGGCGGCCAATGGGGTGCGAGGGGGCGGAGCTACGGGACGCGGCGGCGGGAAACGGGCAGCGAGGGGGAGACACGGTGAGCAGGGAAACAGAAAATAAGGACCACAATCTGGGCAAATAAAGGAGAGGGGAACAATTCAAGGCAGCAAGGACACAGGTATAATGGGGGCGAAATACAGGCACTCACTCGTGGGAACAGAAGAGAAGGAGGGCACTGGCACTCGACGCAGGCAGAAGAATACAGCAGCGGTCAGCGGTCACACAGGGGGCTGCGTGGCGGTGAGGGGAGCAACCTGCCTGGTAAACAGGGTCAGAGGTCGCTCTGAACTACTTATGAAGTATTAGTGCCTAATTTAGATCTTGAAGGCTGGGTTACTCTGTCACAAACCTGATGGTTATTCCATCTGCTGTATTACAATTTCCATAGGATATAATGGAATCGTAATACTGCGCATGGGATGTTCATCACAGTTGTGAGAGAGTAACCTCATTCTCCAAGACCTAAATCAGGCCCCTTAGTCTTTTGTTGTAAGCATCATGTCTTTGTGCAACGTTAGTCCTTGCATGCAGTGTTACAAACATTAGTCCGTTAGCACAGCATGCAACATTAGTCTTTTGTATCCAATGTCTTTAGGCTGCTGTTGTAAGTGGGCAAAATAGAAATTGTGCAATTAATATTGCCATGCATCGGTATTGTATGTGGATTAGGATTGTGTGCGTACTTATGCTTGCAGTCTTTGAATGCGCTCAGGAATAAATCAGTGGTGCTGAGTGTAGGAGGCTGGACTGGCTTGTAGTGAGTACCAAGGGGTACTTACACCTTTCACCAGGCCCAGGTATCCCTTATTAGTGTATAGGGTGTCTAGCAGCTTAGGCTGATAGATAATGGTAGTTTAGCAGAGCAGCTTAGGCTGAACTAGGAGACGAGTGAAGCTCCTACAGTACCACTAGTGTCATATGCACAATATCATAAGAAAACACAATACACAGATATACTAAAAATAAAGGTACTTTATTTTTATGACAATATGCCAAAAGTATCTCAGTGAGTACCCTCAGTATGAGGATAGCAAATATACACAATCTATATGTACACAATACCAAAAATATGCAGTATAGTATTAGAAAACAGTGCAAACAATGTGTAGTTACAATAGGATGCAATGGGGACACATAGGGATAGGGGCAACACAAACCATATACTCCAAAAGTGGAATGCGAACCACGAATGGACCCCAAACCTATGTGACCTTGTAGAGGGTCGCTGGGACTGTAAGAAAACAGTGAGGGTTCGAAAAATAGCCCACCCCAAGACCCTGAAAAGTGAGTGCAAGTGCACTAAAGTTCCCCAAAGAGCACAGAAGTCGTGATAGGGGAATTCTGCAGGAAAGACACAAACCAGCAATGCAACAACGATGGATTTCCAAACGAGGGTACCTGTGGAACAAGGGGACCAAGTCCAAAAGTCACAAGCAAGTCGGAGATGGGCAGATGCCCAGGAAATGCCAGCTGTGGGTGCAAAGAAGCTGCTACTGGACAGTAGAAGCTGAGGATTCTGCAGGAACGACAAGGGCTAGAAACTTCCCCTTTGGAGGATGGATGTCCCACACCGTGGAGAGTCGTGCAGAAGTATTTTCCTGAAGAAAGACCGCAAACAAGCCTTGCTAGCTGCAAGTCGTGCGGTTAGGGTTTTTGGATGCTGCTGTGGCCGAGGAGGGACCAGGATGCCGCCAATTGCGTCAGGGGACAGAGGGGGCACCCAGCAAGACGAGGAGCCCTCTCAGAAGCAGGCAGCACCCGCAGAAGTGCCTGAACAGGCACTACGAATAGGAGTGAAACGGTGCCCACCCGAAGTTGCACAAAGGAGTCCCACGCCGCCGGAGGACAACTCAGGAGGTCGTGCAATGCAGGTTAGATTGCCGTGGACTCAGGCTTCGCTGTGCACAAAGGATTTCCGCAGGAAGTGCACAGAGGCCGGAGTAGCTGCAAAAGACGCGGTTCCCAGCAATGCAGTTTGGTGTGGGGAGGCAAGGACTTACCTCCACCAAACTTGGACTGAAGAGTCACTGGACTGTGGGAGTCACTTGGACAGAGTTGCTGGATTCAAGGGACCTCGCTCGTCGTGCTGAGAGGAGACCCAGGGGACCAGTGATGCAGTTCTTTGGTGCCTGCGGTAGCAGGGGGAAGATTCCATCGACCCACAGGGGATTTCTTCGGAGCTTCTAGTGCAGAGAGGAGGCAGACTACCCCCACAGCATGCACCACCAGGAAAACAGTCGAGAAGGCGGCAGGATCAGCGTTACAGAGTTGCAGTAGTCGTCTTCGCTACTTTGTTGCAGTTTTGCAGGCTTCCAGCGCGGTCAGCAGTTGATTCCTTTGCAGAAGGTGAAGAGAGAGATGCAGAGGAACTCGGATGAGCTCTTGCATTCGTTATCTAAGGAATTCCCCAAAGCAGAGACCCTAAATAGCCAGAAAAGAGGGTTTGGCTACTTTGGAGAGAAGATAGGCTAGCAACACCTGAAGGAGCCTATCAGAAGGGGTCTCTGAGGTCACCTGCTGGCACTGGCCACTCAGAGCAGTCCAGTGTGCCAGCAGCACCTCTGTTTCCATGATGGCAGAGGTCTGGAGCACACTGGAGGAGCTCTGGGCACCTCCCAGGGGAGGTGCAGGTCAGGGGAGTGGTCACTCCCCTTTCCTTTGTCCAGTTTCACGCCAGAGCAGGGCTGAGGGGTCCCTGAACCAGTGTAGACTGGCTTATGCAGAAATGGGCACCATGTGTGCCCATGAAAGCATTTCCAGAGGCTGGGGGAGGCTACTCCTCCCCTGCCTTCACACCATTTTCCAAAGGGAGAGGGTGTAACACCCTCTCTCTGAGGAAGTCCTTTGTTCTGCCTTCCTGGGCCAAGCCTGGCTGGACCCCAGGAGGGCAGAAACCTGTCTGAGGGGTTGGCAGCAGCTGCAGTAAAACCCCGGGAAAGGCAGTTTGGCAGTACCTGGGTCTGTGCTACAGACCCGTGGGATCATGGGATTGTACCAACAATGCCAGGATGGCATAGAGGGGGCAATTCCATGATCTTAGACATGTTACATGGCCATATTCGGAGTTACCATTGTGAAGCTACACATAGGTAGTGACCTATATGTAGTGCACGCGTGTAATGGTGTCCCCGCACTCACAAAGTCCGGGGAATTGGCCCTGAACAATGTGGGGGCACCTTGGCTAGTGCCAGGGTGCCCACACACTAAGTAACTTAGCACCCAACCTTTACCAGGTAAAGGTTAGACATATAGGTGACTTATAAGTTACTTAAGTGCAGTGAAAAATGGCTGTGAAATAACGTGGACGTTATTTCACTCAAGCTGCAGTGGCAGGCCTGTGTAAGAATTGTCAGAGCTCCCTATGGGTGGCAAAAGAAATGCTGCAGCCCATAGGGATCTCCTGGAACCCCAATACCCTGGGTACCTCAGTACCATATACTAGGGAATTATAAGGGTGTTCCAGTATGCCAATGTAAATTGGTAAAATTGGTCACTAGCCTGTTAGTGACAATTTGAAAGAAATGAGAGAGCATAATCACTGAGGTTCTGATTAGCAGAGCCTCAGTGAGACAGTTAGTCATAACACAGGTAACACATACAGGGCACACTTATGAGCACTCTGGCCCTGGCTGGCAGGGTCCCAGTGACACATACAACTAAAACAACATATATACAGTGAAATATGGGGGTAACATGCCAGGCAAGATGGTACTTTCCTACACAACCCCCCCCCCAAACGAAGGACAATAAGACTAGCCATGACCTGATGAGTCTTCATTGTCTAAGTGGAAATATCTGGAGAGTCCATCTGCATTGGAGTGGGTACTCCCAGGTCTATGTTCCACTGTATAGTCCATTCCCTGTAGGGATATAGACCACCTCAACAATTTAGGATTTTCACCTTTCATTTGTTTTAGCCAAAGTAGAGGTTTGTGGTCTGTCTGAACAATGAAGTGAGTGCCAAACAGGTATGGCCTCAACTTCTTCAGTGCCCAGACCACAGCAAAGGCCTCCCTCTCTATGGCAGACCAACGCTTGTCTCTAGGGGTCAACCTCCTGCTGATAAAAGCAACAGGTTGATCCTGGCCCTCAGAATTAAGTTGTGAAAGGACAGCCCCTACCCCTAATTCAGATGCATCAGTTTGGACAATGAATTTTTTGGAGTAACAGGGGCTTTTCAGGACAGGTGCAGAGCACATGGCCTACTTCAGCTCCTCAAAAGCTTTCTGACAGCTAGCTGTCCACAATACCTTTTTAGGCATTTTCTTGGATGTGAGGTCATTAAGAGGGGCTGCAATGGAGCCATAGTTCTTAATGAACCTCCTGTAATACCCAGTGAGGCCTAAGAAGGCTCTCACCTGGGTCTGAGTTGTAGGGGGAACCCAATCTATAATAATTTGGATTTTCCCCTGAAGTGGTGCAATCTGTTCTCCACCTACCAGGTGTCCCAGATAAACCACCTTCCCCTGCCCTATCTGGCACTTTGAAGCCTTGATAGTGAGGCCTGCCTTTTGCAGGGCCTCCAAAACTTTCCATAGGTGGACCAGGTGATCATCCCAACTGGAGCTAAAGACAGCTATATCGTCCAGATATGCTGCACTAAAAGCCTCCAGCCCTTGCAGGACTGTATTCACCAACCTTTGAAAAGTGGCAGGTGCATTTTTCAATCCAAAAGGCATTACTGTGAATTGGTAATGGCCTCCAATGGTTGAAAATGCAGTTTTTGCTCTTGCATCTTCTGATAATTTGATCTGCCAAACCCTGCAGTCAAGTCCAAAGTGACGGAGGGCCTTTGCCACTGCAGGAGCTGTAGTGGTCCTTAGAGGAATTGCTTCAGGATATCTGGTGGCATGGTCCACTACCACCAAGATACACCTATTGCCTGAAGCAGTAGGAGGGTCAAGGGGGCCAACTATGTCAACCCCTACCCTTTCAAAGGGAACCCCAACCACAGGCAGTGGAATAAGGAGTGCCTTTGGAGTGCCACCTGTCTTGCCACTGGCTTGACAGGTTTCACAGGACTTACAAAATTTCTTTGTGTCCTCTGACATTCTAGGCCAATGAAACAAGGGAACAAGCCTGTCCCAAGTTTTCATTTGCCCCAAATGTCCAGCTAGGGGAATGTTGTGGGCTAGAGTTAGGAGGAACTTTCTGTACTCCTGAGGAATCACCAATCTCCTGGCAACTCCAGGTTTTGGAACCCTTGCTTCAGTGTACAAGAGGTTGTCCTCCCAGTAAACTCTGTGAGAGTCACTGACATCCCCATTAGCTTGTTTGACAGCTTGCTGCCTTAGACCCTCTAGTGTGGGACAGGTTTGCTGTGCCACACTCAGCTCCTCCCTGGCAGGCCCCCCTTCACCCAAAAGCTCAGCAGTGTCTGCATCCAGCTCCTCTGGTGTAGGTTCTGCACAGGGTGGAAATTCTTCTTCCTCAGAAGAAGAATCCACTGTAGAGGGAGGGATAGTAGGTAGTGCTTTACTTCTACTAGCCCTAGCTTTAGGGAGCACTTGGTCCATTCTTCCAGGATCCAAGTCACCCTGTCCTTTTTGCTTTTTGGCCTAAGCCCTGGTTAAAGCAAAAATATGCCCTGGGATGCCCAGCATTGCTGCATGGGCCTCCAACTCCACATCTGACCAAGCTGATGTCTCTAAATCATTTCCAAGTAGACAGTCTACAGGTAACTTTGAGGCAACCACAACTTTCTTTGGACCATGAACCCCCCCCCAGTTGAGATTTACAACAGCCATGGGGTGGCTAAGTGTGTTGTTGTGAGCATCGGTTACTTGGTACTGGTGACCAAGTAGGTGTTGTTCAGGGTGGACCAGTTTCTCTATTACCATTGTAACACTGGCACCTGTGTCCCTGTAGGCCTGAACCTCAACACCATTTATTAGGGGTAGTTGCTTGTACTTATCCATGTTAAGGGGACAAGCAACTAAGGTGGCTAAATCAATAGCCCCCTCAGAGACTAACACAGCCTCTGTGGTCTCCCTAACAAGACCAACCCCAACTAAGTTACCAAAAGTGAGCCCAGCTACTCCCTTGGATTGGCTATTAGTAGGTTTGCTCCCACCACCACTGCTATTAGTAGGGACACTAGGTGTACCAGTAGGGGTTGTAGTGGTAGTGTGGTAAATAATTTAAAATACCTCTGAATTTGCCTTGTAAGTTAAATAAATAATAAAAAAAGGAAAGAGACGGGGTCCGAGATGTAGAGAATAATCGGGATTTATTCAATAACTCGAGTTAAGGGAGAGCTCCTTCACCAAGCGGGTTAGGGAGTAGTCTGTCTTACTTCGCGCAGCATAGAGCTTTTATACATTTTTCTACTACATGCAAACAAATGGCAGAGGTTCAATCATTTTCCACTAGTTAGGTATAAAAACATTTGTATGCCTCAGGGGAGAGGAGTGGGAGATTGCTTACAAACAAAAAATGTGCAAACAGCTGAAGCGTATAATAGTGTGTAGTAAATGGCAGGTATGACCTTGTTCCAATTGCAGGATATTCCGTGGAAATTAGTTTTTCTCAAAATTGGCTTAACCGCAGGTATGTGGCCGGTCTGGTATTCGGCCTTAGGCATATTACACGATGTAGCTGCTTTCAAGCTGCATCTTTTTCTGCCTATTTTCTCTGCGACGGGGTGTTTAGAACACTCACAAAATGGATGCCATATTCAATATGGTTGTCCTGATGTCAAATGAACAGTGGTTGCACGAAGGGTGAGAAACTATTTTTCCACAGTAGGAGGCTTGTTGCTTTTCTTTGGACAACTGGGATCTGTTGTCCAATGGCCTTTTATTTTACATAAATAGCACCATGGTTTCTTTTCTTTGTTTTGATTTGAAGAGGATTTGGACCCACCACCCCCACCAGAGTGTTTTTGTGGGCCTGATGAAGACTCATTTTTAGATTTGTCCCCACCCTTGTCAGAAGACTTACCATCCTTCTTCTTGCCATCTTTGTCACCCCCTGTATGAACTTTTCTGTTCACCCTTGTTCTGACCCATTTGTCTGCCTTCTTTCCCAATTCTTGGGGAGAGGTCAGATCAGAGTCCACCAGGTACTGGTGCAACAAATCAGACACACAGTTATTAAGTATATGCTCTCTCAGGATTAAGTTATACAGGCTTTCATAATCAGTAACTTTACTGCCATGTAACCACCCCTCCAAGGCCTTCACTGAATGGTCAACAAAGTCTACCCAGTCTTGTGAAGACTCCTTTTTGGTTTCTCTGAACTTCATCCTGTACTGTTCAGTGGTTAAGCCATAACCATCTAGGAGTGCATTCTTAAGAACTGCAAAATTATTGGCATCACTTTCTTTCACAGTAAGGAGCCTATCCCTACCCTTTCCACTAAATGATAGCCATAGGATAGCAGCCCACTGCCTTTGAGGGACATCCTGTACAACACAGGCCCTCTCAAGTGCAGCAAACCACTTGTTAATGTCACCCCCCTCCTTATAAGGGGGGACTATCTTGTGCAGATTCCTAGAATCATGCTCTTTTGCAGGATGACTATGGGGAATACTGCTGCTGCCACCATGGGTTTCTAAACCCAATTTCTGTCTTTCTCTTTCCACCTCTAAGGACTGCCTATCCAAATCCAGCTGTTGCTTCTTGAGCTTCAGTCTGGTTTGTTCCACTCTCAATCTATTGAGCTCCCTTTCTAACACGCTGTCATCAGGGTGGGTGGGTGAGGCATGTCTAGAGACAGAAGTATGCTGAGATTGAACAGAAGGAGACCTGGCCCTAACAGATGTCACCCTAATAGCTTGACTAACAGAAACAGCACTTCTACTATGATGAGAAGGGATACTCTCACTGTGACGTGAGACAACACTATCAGTATGGTGTGACTCTACATCAGTACCAGCTATGCTAGGTGGCTTGCTAGGGGGCAGGCTTGAAATCTTCCCTCCCACATCTTTTGCTAGGGGTGCCCCAGAATCAGAGTGGGAACCATCAGCTAATTTTTCACCAGAAGCGCCACCTCTGGCTTTATCTTGTTCAACAAGCATGTTAACCAACAGTTCTCTAGAGGGACTTTTCCTTACACTTAACCCTCTTTCTATGCAGACACTCCTTGCTCCTTTCCAGCTAAGGTGATCATAAGCTTGTTTGGACAGATCAACAGTTTGGCCTGTGCCAGACATTTTAGAAAGTGTTTAAGTGATAGAAAAAGGAAGAAAAAGTTTTTCCGAACTTTTGTAAAGACAGAGAAAAAAAAACTTTAAAAACTTTTAAAGAACTTTTTAGAAAGTTAGAGGTACTTTTCAGCACTTTAGAAAAGAAGTGAGAAAAGAAATGCAAAACTTTTTGGTTAGGTGTACATACACTGAACTTGTTTTGTATATTTTTCTCTTATGAAAAGTACAATGACAAAAGTGGTAAGTAGTTACAAAGTACTTATCCCACCGCTGCACAACCAATGTAGGAGGCTGGACTGGCTTGTAGTGAGTACCAAGGGGTACTTACACCTTGCACCAGGCCCAGGTATCCCTTATTAGTGTATAGGGTGTCTAGCAGCTTAGGCTGATAGATAATGGTAGCTTAGCATAGCAGCTTAGGCTGAACTAGGAGACGAGTGAAGCTCCTACAGTACCACTAGTGTCATATGCACAATATCATAAGAAAACACAATACACAGATATACTAAAAATAAAGGTACTTTATTTTTATGACAATATGCCAAAAGTATCTCAGTGAGTACCCTCAGTATGAGGATAGCAAATATACACAAGATATATGTACACAATACCAAAAATATGCAGTATAGTATTAGAAAACAGTGCAAACAATGTATAGTTACAATAGGATGCAATGGGGACACATAGGGATGGGGGCAACACAAACCATATACTCCAAAAGTGGAATGCGAACCACGAATGGACCCCAAACCTATGTGACCTTGTAGAGGGTCGCTGGGACTGTAAGAAAACAGTGAGGGTTCGAAAAATAGCCCACCCCAAGACCCTGAAAAGTGAGTGCAAGTGCACTAAAGTTCCCCAAAGAGCACAGAAGTCGTGATAGGGGAATTCTGCAGGAAAGACACAAACCAGCAATGCAACAACGATGGATTTCCAAACGAGGGTACCTGTGGAACAAGGGGACCAAGTCCAAAAGTCACAAGCAAGTCGGAGATGGGCAGATGCCCAGGAAATGCCAGCTGTGGGTGCAAAGAAACTGCTACTGGACAGTAGAAGCGGAGGATTCTGCAGGAATGAAAAGGGCTAGAAACTTCCCCTTTGGGGGATGGATGTCCCACGCCGTGGAGAGTCGTGCAGAAGTATTTTCTTGAAGAAAGACCGCAAACAAGCCTTGCTTGCTGCAAGTCGTGCGGTTAGGGTTTTTGGATGCTGCTGTGGCCGAGGAGGGACCAGGATGTCACCAATTGCATCAGGGGACAGAGGGGGCGCCCAGCAGGATGAAGAGACCTCTCAGAAGCAGGCAGCACCTGCAGAAGTGCCTGAACAGGCACTACGAAGAGGAGTGAAACAGTGCTCACCCGAAGTTGCACAAAGGAGTCCCACGCCTCCGGAGGACAACTCAGGAGGTCGTGCAATGCAGGTTAGAGTGCCGTGGACCCAGGCTTGGTTGTGCACAAAGGATTTCCCCCGGAAGTGCACAGAGGCCGGAGTAGCTGCAAAAGACGCGGTTCCCAGCAATGCAGTCTGGCGTGGGGAGGCAAGGACTTACCTCCACCAAACTTGGACTGAAGAGTCACTGGACTGTGGGAGTCACTTGGACAGAGTTGCTGGATTCAAGGGACCTCGCTCGTCATGCTGAGAGGAGACCCAGGGGACCAGTGATGCAGTTCTTTGGTGCCTGCGGTAGCAGGGGGAAGATTCCGTCGACCCACGGGAGATTTCTTCGGAGCTTCTAGTGCAGAGAGGAGGCAGACTACCCCCACAGCATGCACCACCAGGAAAACAGTCGAGAAGGCGGCAGGATCAGCGTTACAGAGTTGCAGTAGTCGTCTTCGCTACTTTGTTGCAGTTTTGCAGGCTTCCAGCGCGGTCAGCAGTCGATTCCTTGGCAGAAGGTGAAGAGAGAGATGCAGAGGAACTCGGATGAGCTCTTGCATTCGTTATCTAAGGAATTCCCCAAAGCAGAGACCCTAAATAGCCAGAAAAGAGGGTTTGGCTACTTAGGAGAGAAGATAGGCTAGCAACACCTGAAGGAGCCTATCAGAAGGAGTCTCTGACGTCACCTGCTGGCCCTGGCCACTCAGAGCAGTCCAGTGTGCCAGCAGCACCTCTGTTTCCAAGATGGCAGAGGTCGGGAGCACACTGGAGGAGCTCTGGGCACCTCCCAGGGGAGGTGCAGGTCAGGGGAGTGGTCACTCCCCTTTCCTTTGTCCAGTTTCGCGCCAGAGCAGGGATGAGGGGTCCCTGAACCGGTGTAGACTGGCTTATGCAGAAATGGGCACCATGTGTGCCCATGAAAGCATTTCCAGAGGCTGGGGGAGGCTACTCCTCCCCTGCCTTCACACCATTTTCCAAAGGGAGAGGGTGTAACACCCTCTCTCTGAGGAAATCCTTTGTTCTGCCTTCCTGGGCCAAGCCTGGCTGGACCCCAGGAGGGCAGAAACCTGTCTGAGGGGTTGGCAGCAGCAGCAGCTGCAGTGAAACCCTGGGAAAGGCAGTTTGGCAGTACCCGGGTCTGTGCTACAGACCCGTGGGATCATGGGATTGTACCAACAATGCCAGGATGGCATAGAGGGGGCAATTCCATGATCTTAGACATGTTACATGGCCATATTCGGAGTTACCATTGTGAAGCTACACATAGGTAGTGACCTATATGCAGTGCACGCGTGTAATGGTGTCCCCGCACTCACAAAGTCCGGGGAATTGGCCCTGAACAATGTGGGGGCACCTTGGCTAGTGCCAGGGTGCCCACACACTAAGTAACTTAGCACCCAACCTTTACCAGGTAAAGGTTAGACATATAGGTGACTTATAAGTTACTTAAGTGCAGTGAAAAATGGCTGTGAAATAACGTGGACGTTATTTCACTCAGGCTGCAGTGGCAGGCCTGTGTAAGAATTGTCAGAGCTCCCTATGGGTGGCAAAAGAAATGCTGCAGCCCATAGGGATCTCCTGGAACCTCAGTACCCTGGGTACCTCAGTACCATATACTAGGGAATTATAAGGGTGTTCCAGTATGCCAATGTAAATTGGTAAAATTGGTCACTAGCCTGTTAGTGACAATTTGAAAGAAATGAGAGAGCATAATCACTGAGGTTCTGATTAGCAGAGCCTCAGTGAGACAGTTAGTCATAACACAGGTAACACATACAGGGCACACTTATGAGCACTGGGGCCCTGGCTGGCAGGGTCCCAGTGACACATACAACTAAAACAACATATATATACAGTGAAATATGGGGGTAACATGCCAGGCAAGATGGTACTTTCCTACCCTGAGTCAGTCAACTGCTTTCAGACTGAGTTGCGTGCTAATTACCGGGACTAGTTTTAAATCAAGGGATGCACACAGTGGTGGGCGGCTAGCTGTAATCCTTGATTTCTCTGGCATGGTTTGCTGATCCAAGTATGTGGGGAACCAGGCATGATGTTGCGACGAAGACTGGAGCAGATAAGGTGAGTGCCACCTACATTGTCCTGAATGCCTAGCAAGCAGTTGCAATCAGGAGGTGTAATTTATAGTTCTGGTTCCTCAAAATGGCAATCGAGATATAGCAGTCTCACAGGACCTTAAGCTCATTCTCTGCACTTGGAGCGGGCTCGCTTGGTGCATTGATCTACTTTCTGGATGCCTTATTATTACACTCAGCATTGGTTAATCAATCTCATAACAGTAGGCATTGAAGTAGCGCTTAACAAACATATTACAGTGCTTAGCAAACATGCAATCAGGCATGACCCATCTACACATCCTCAACTCAGTAGTGTTCTGTGTGCACTTAGGGGCATATTTATACTTTTTGATGCAAAACTGCACTAACGTAGTTTTGCATCAAAATGTTTATGAATGGCGCAAGCCGGTGCAAAGTGTGGGCTAGTGTAAAAAAAATGGCATTAGCCGGGTGGGGGTGGTGGTATGGGAGAAGGGGGTTTTGCACCAAAAAATGATGTTAGGCTGGTTAGAGGCAAACAAATGCCTCTAACCAGCCTAGCGTCATTTTCTGATGCAAAACCATCCATACCACATGACTCCTGTCTTAGAAAAGACAGAAGTCATACCCACCACCCTAGTGGCTAGCGCAGGGGAACAGTGTCCCCTGGGAATGGCCATTCCAGCCTGTTCCACGCAGGGGACCCAAGTTTGGACCCCGATTGCACAATAATTAAAAAAAATACTTGCCTATATTTAACCTACTTACCTGGGATGGGGTCCTCCATCCTCCAGTGTACCTCTGGTGTGGGTGAGGGTTTTCCTAGGGCTTGAGAAGGGCACCTGTGGACCCATTCCTTGGTGTTTAACCATGGAAATGGGTCCACAAGTCCTCTAATTCCTGGTCTGACCAGGCATTAAATAATGGTGCAAAACAAGCTTTGCACCTTTATTTAGCCCCTCCTCCCACCCGTGCATCATTTTAGCATGGGGGGATCAGTATTGGGCTATGGGGTTAACATCATTTGTTAGATGGGAGCACCTACATTGCATCTCATTGAAACAAGATTTGTTCACACATCTAAAAAATGGTGCAAACTCCAATATTTTGACATTAGATGTGTCTAACGTCAAAATACAAATATGGAGTCAGTTTTACGCTGACTTTGCATCAAAAAATGGCACAAATTCATTGCAAATTGAGTATAAGCATGCCCCTTTGTGTCCTTCTCTAAGAATGTATTGCATTAGTCTAAAACTATGTGCTATGGCATTCTTTTTGAGTCACCAAGCGATCTGCATATATGCTCATGACAGCAAATCCCCCACACCCATGGGCAGTGAACCCAAACAACTCCAGCCAATAACCAACAGGCCAATAAGCAGCATCCACTGCTCCAGCCACCCCACAGAGGCTCCAGCCTCAACCTCCTCTTGTGCAACTCACAGAGAGCATACCATCCCATGGTTTTGGCAAGGCCCAAAGTGCACACAAACCACCCCCAGAGACATCAAACCTCAAATGATGCCTGACAGGAAGAGACTAAAGTCCAAGCTTAGCTACAGTTCAGATATTCGCCACAGAGGTCTACTCCCCATTCCAATATGTATTTGGTGACCCACTCATTGTGGGCAAGATCTTCACATTCTTCTAATTATCACCATGAGATCATCAAAGCAGTTCTGACATATGAAGAAGCCTATTATAAACATAACTACCCAGCAATCTTCCATATCTAAACACCCGCAGCATCAGAGCTTAGTGTACACCTTAAGTTCCTCCCCAGTTCAAGGCAAAAGCAGCAGGGCCATGCTCCTCCCTTCAGTATACCAAGAATTCACAGGTGTCTGAAACAAAGTTAGAGCCCTCCAGATGGACCACAATGCTTCCCACTTGCCAGGCTCTGCTCGGGGCTCTGAGCCAAAAGAATGTTCCCTTAGTCATGCTGTCTTCCGGCTAGGACCCCTACACATACACCTGCAAACTGAGAGCTGCTTCTGCAGTGTGCGAATGATTGTGCCAATCACTGGCTTCCCCTGGGACAGC
The DNA here is from genome assembly GCF_031143425.1 of Pleurodeles waltl. Classification (NCBI taxonomy): domain Eukaryota; kingdom Metazoa; phylum Chordata; class Amphibia; order Caudata; family Salamandridae; genus Pleurodeles; species Pleurodeles waltl. The sequence continues at coordinate 272,844,807 of NC_090449.1, forward strand.
AAAGAAGAATGTCTTTCAGTAGTATTGGACTCATAATTTTACTGGGAACATTAAGATGTGGTGAATGTTCAACTCTCACAGCCTCTTTTCAATTGCCATGCACTCTTTCAGAAATACCTGTACTGTGCAGGTGTAATCCGGGAACACCATGATGTTCGGACCTTAAAATTGCGGCCAACCATGGACCATGACATACTGAAGGATGGTGTTGCGGTCTTTGTAGTTAAGGATGCAAGCTATAATGGGCTTCAAAGAATTGGTGATCCAATCCTCCTGGAAAGAATCTGTAAACCCTACAAATCTCAAATTTTCCAGCGTGAATGCCCTTCTAAGTCTTCAACTCACTCCTCATTCTAGATGCCTGAGATTGAAGAGTGGTTACCATTCTCTTTAGGGCCTCCATCTCCTGCTACAGCTCCTTTACATTCCCTTTGGCATTATAACCCTTTCCACCACCTTGCGAAAGTCAGCTTGAAGAAGGTTAACTTCAATGCCCACTGTAGCAATTTTGACCAACATAGCTTCCTGGGACCCCCTTATCTCTGTTAAGAGGTCGGCATCGTAGGGGTCATTACTGTTCACTCATGTGCATGTTGATGCTGTATGTTCCTAGCTGTACCATCCTAGGAATGGGTATAATTGTCCATCTTGTTAGACTGTGCCTGTTTGACCAACTTATCTCTCACCTTCTGGGGGGCCCAGTCTCAACCAAGAAGCACAAGCCAGTCACTCAAGCACTGTTCACATCAATGATCCTGTACTCCAAGCATGAAACTCACTGCAGCTCACCAGCCACTAGCCCAGGCACCTCCCTTTGCACCGCTTCAGCCACCACAGGCTCAGGGATTATGAAAGCACCAGCAGCCCAACTCCACTCTGGCAGATAGGGATCCCAAACCAAGGGTTGTCGTATCCAGTGATGTCCCCACTCCCCACGTAGCACTGCACCACAGCACAGGAGCAGACCTCACACCAGGATTCTCCAGATCTTACAGATCGGCACAGGACAGCCAGCCTCTGTGGCAAACAGTAGTTGTGGTGCTTCCCTCCCAGGGCATCAAACAGCACTTGACGCACAGCATCTCAGCCTCCCCCCAGTGTCACAGCAGCCCAAAATTCACTTTGCAGCCCCATCTGTGATGGGGTTGCATTATCCACGTTCCCTGCCTCCAGCCCAGGCCAGCAAACCCTAGGGAGTTTATCAATTGTCTCTTTAGAGCCCTCCAGTCACTGATCAGAATGCTTCCTCTCAGTCGTGGAGCTTCCAGGCAGCCACAGGCACCTGGGGGCAGTGGGATCCCAGCGCAGCCCTCCTCTCACCAAGTCTTTCTCCACAGGGCTGCTCCTACACCTCCACCATGATCCGCAGGCCACACTAGTGCCTTCTCTCCCACAGGGTGCATCGCCAGACAATGTAGCCGAATCTTGGGCACAATTACTGCCCAGAGGGTGTTTTGCCTTCATCTATACATGAGCTGACAAAAATCTCTGGAAGGCACCTCTGAGTTCAAAGAAGACATTTATTATTATTTCACCACAAAGTTCCTAAAAGGAGATTAGCATGTTGAAAGCACACATTTAAAAATAGTCACAGCAATGAAAGGAAAACGTACCAAAATGATTCTCTACTGCAACCTACACAGCAAATATATGTATTTATATTATGTTATGCAAAGCAAATAAAGAAGCAATGTACAGAGCAAATATTTGTATTTATATTATATTATGCAAAGCAAATAATTAAGTAAAGATTCATCACCGTAGGGCCCTCACGGGACAGATATTAGACATCTGACGTCAAGAATCCTTATTGAGGCCACTCTCACTGTCACTGTCTCACTGGGTCTTTTTATATCTTAAAAAAACAGAAGGAGCTCTCTGGAAAAAAAAAAAAAACTCATTTAGCAATTCAAACATGCTGGCAAGTTTAAGTCTGCTTTGAAAATAACAAGTTGTGGTTTGGCCACAATCCCAAGGTGTCAAATCAAAACAAGACCGTACCCTGCTATCTGAGTACATCCTTATCAACCAAAGCCCTTGGTGAGAAAAAGCAAGAAAACAAGCACAGTTTACAATATGGAAAAGTACGAACAGATTTAACATGGCAGTGTCTAATGCTACGATAAAGTCAATAGGCAGCTAAACTGAACACAAAATGTATTCTGCAACTGGTGAACACTAGACAGCTAATCCAGGTACAAAGTGGTGCAACACAAAGTCAGTGGTCTAAAACACATATTTCACTACAGTGGGCTACAGTGCAATGCGAATACCCAGATGGGGGTGATCACCTACCTAGATCCAAGATTTTGCAGGATTCCGTGCATGCTTGCGGGAGATGATATAGAGAGCATCTTGTCGACCAGCTTTCCTGGCCACACCCCAGGTTGAACATTTAATTGCGTCAAAACTCAACATCCTTCAAATAAATGGACGCGTATTTTAAAGTGTTTCTCCTGTTAAAAGACAGCAGGGAGACAAAAGAAAACAAAAACTCAGCAAGTACATTTGCTCTGTTTGCTCTTGCAAAAGGCAAATTCATAAAAGGATTTCACGTGCTCCTGTGGGAAACTGCAATAGTCGCTAAATCCCGAAGTCCACCTAAAAACCTATGTGAATTAAAAAAATGTGTATGTTTGCCAAACATAGAAGGAAACCTATTGAAGTAGATGTATGATTTTGTTTTTGGTCACTCGTGCCCTGCATTTTCTTAGCGTGTGCAAATAATTGCTTTGTAATAAAGTTAGAAACTATTTCCATGACACTATACATGTACAAATGTACACACCTTCTATATGTAGTTGCAAACATCAACGTATTCCCCAGATTTTGAAACCATTTACACCTGGGTCATTCATTGTGGCCACAGATGTCCAAGGAAGCATGAAAAGGAAGAAAGACCACTTTTTTTGGATACCCACAAAGTTATGATCCATGTGCACTGCGTCTCCTTGTCTTCTTCCTCCACTCTTTCTCACGAATGGCCAGTTCCACATGCTCACTGTAGGTGTTTCTAGCCCTATGAATAACCATCAATATATGTATAGGTAAGTTATCTCCTCTTTCTTCATTGTGGATGCAAGAAATGGACTTGTGAAGGCCCTCTTTGTAAGTGGCCTGGTAATCATCTTGGCATTCCTGTACCTGGAAATGACTGGTACCACAGGGAATGGTAAATCCTGGGTTCACAATTAACTCCTAATTAAGAACATTTCATATAGAAATTGTGAGTTACCACAGACATTGATGTTTCTGCTCTTATTTTGATTAGTTTTCTCCAAATTGTTTTCCCATTCACATTTTGTCAGCTTTTACCTGGGTACAGGTAAATGGTGAAAATCCTGGTGATGTGAGCAAAACTTGTCTTAACATTCTCTGTCATAAATGTTATTTCCAAACATATTGCACCATTTGAGTTAACAATAGAAGTACTGTGGCCAATGGAATAATATTTTTGTAAAAGGACCTAATATGTATGCCAGATTATATTTCTGTGCACTATATTCTGATTCAATGCTCCTAGTGAAGACCAAAGTGTATTAAGTTGAGCGCTGATTGTGCATTAAAAAAGACAGAAAGGATGGCTACCGGTTTGTCTGGCTGCAGATAATTACAAGTCCAACCACTTGCCATAAATAGACATAAATAAATGCAGGGTCCGAACGTGGTCAACTACAATAGTGGAAAGAACACTGCCCTAATATAAATACTCATTTTTGGGAATATTCATATTTTCATATATCATACAACATGTTGCCTGTACCTTTGCCTTGCCATGTTACGTGCTACTCCCTGATATTGGTAGATCTACAGGCTGGAGAAGAAAAGACCTCAGGAAGAAGGAAAAGTTTCCCTTCCTCCTGAGTACAAGGGAAAAGAGCAAATAACTAGACCACAAACCTGGTAATAGAAATTAGAAAAGCTAAGCTAGAACCTGTTAAATGGCGGAAATACAGTATTCTTCAATAGACAGTAACTCCTTTTAAATATTCATTAACATCTGTTAAGGCTAACAAATGAAAGAAGGGAAGGGGTTATTGAAGAGCTAGAGGGACATCTTCTAGTACGTGCTGCAACCAGTAGGAAGAACAATATGTGCACATTAAAGATTCTGGACCAGAGTTAAGAAAAGTGGAGCTGCACCAATTGCAGCTCGACTTATATTGCCCCCCTTAGTGTCCCCTAACGCCATCATGTGTCCACCCTATCTAAGAAATGGTGCACCATGGCGGTAGTTAGGGAACTAGCGTCAACATTTTTAACTCTAGTTCGGAGCTTTGCAAGATTAGCTTAAAAAATGTTGATGCTAATTTTGGAAAGCCCATTAAGGCCCATTGTAAACAATGGTGGGCCTCCTTTTAATGCCTGCTCTAAGCCTACATGGTTAAATAACAAATATTGGAGATAGCATTGAAGGCAAAATCACTAGAGAAGACGAGCATATGCTTTATTTTCAGACCGGGCATATGCCTTGCTGCTCAGAAAAGGCAACAAAAGTTTGGAAAAAGGATGAAAGAGCTTCACCATTCATGTCAACAGGTGTAGATGACCTTCTAATCAGTGTTAACAGTAATGTGGCAAAAATGTATAATTTTGAAATGTGGAAGAGATTGAAATTTTAATAAATGGAATGATAGAAAAAAAAAAATAATAATTGAAGGGTTTGATATAGTAACGGTTTTTCTGTGTGGGAATCAACGAGGGGAATTGAGCTAACACTACCAGTGAGTGCCAATAATGGTGAGGGAGGGCTCAGGTAGGCAGATAGGCAGGTGGTATAGATTGCATGAGGGGAAAAAATACGTAAAATAGCCGTCCTAATTTCACCAATTGCAAAATAATGCAGGGTGAGAGTTGGCCAAATGACTCAATTAGGCAACTATCACCATATTGAGCAATAATTTTTAAAATGTAATTGCTATAGAAAATAAAAAGAGGCAAAGGTTATATACTATTTACAAGGAGCAATGTTCAAATTACTATATTGCAGGAGGTTTGTTTAACATGCAGTGAATGTAAGGCATTGTAAGCACTAAAACATGGATGAGACAGGTAGTGTATTCGGATCCAGTTTGCTATGCCAATGGAGAGACATTTTTTTTAAATAAAATCAGAGATTGAAACAATTCAACCATAACAGATGATTCAGGCAACTGGTGTCCAGCTAAATTTAAATGTAAAACAACGATATTTGTATGTGAATGATATTATAGAGCAAACAGAGATGACTGCAGCTTCTTGAATGGCATTATTACAAACTTGTTAGAATTCCAGGAACCATAAGGTATAGGTGTAGGCTTCAATTATTTACTTGGTAATAACTTTGATCTACAATTCACACACCTGTTAGAACTCCAAATGTTTGTGATACATAGTCAACACACTACATAATGTAAGTTTATATAATGTGTGGAGAGAATACATGGGAGAGAGAGATATGGACACTAGATTTCATTTTTTCCTATTAGAAATAAATCTGCTGGGCCACATAGAAAAGGTTACACACTTCAAAAATAATATTTTAATAATACAATTGAAAATTCCTAGCTCCCATAAATGTCCCGCATAGACAATGGGTCATAAACTGTTACTAGAGAAGATGGTACCCAACAAAGTTAAACATAGAGCAAGGGCGTTTTTTTTATTTTAACCTATGTACTAAGGGGCAGATTTATCAAAAAGTCACAGAATGCACTAAGATAACTTGCTGTGCTGCGTTGTGTGACAGGCAGAGAGCAAAAATGTGCCATATCTTCTAGGATAAGACACATCCCTGCCCTCTCCTTGAACTGGCACCACTGAGACTTGAATTAACCATTAGGCATTTAATGAATGTCTTGGACAGAAATCATGGCCTATTCTTTGTCATTAGTAGAGAAGAAGTTTATCTAATTTGCATTAAGATGTGGATGCCTTTAGACACATCGACCTTTTCAGTGATGTTGAAACTCAGCCTCTGCAGAACAATCTGCTAAGGAGATGAATTAAGGGGGTGCTCAAAATAGTTGCTAGTTTATTCCTGGGCACCAATGCCACGCTACAGGGGATTACATGTTCCTGCCAAGAAGAAGTGGTCCTGGGGATTATGTTTTCAATAGTGAGCTCCTTCAAAAAGATGACAACAGCAATTGCCAGAAATGGCCCAGGGTCAATTTGCATTCTCATTGATAGTTTTCAATATTTTATATTATGAAAGATTACTATATCAGTAGAGCTATGTAGGAAAATGCCAAGGAAAGCCATGTGGAAAGATTCCTCAGGTCTGAAGTAAGCTGAGACTGAGCTTCAACAGCTCCCCACAGAAGGAACACCTAGAAGCATTTGAGTTTTAATGAGGATAACCTTTGGGGACTTTAGCTTCAGCATCAACCTCAGAGAAATGTGTTAATCCACTGTGGTAACAATCAAACAAACAAAAATCATGGTCACAGCAAAAAGTAATAAAGGCCCTCAAAGTTAGAAAGAAAGAGAAAAACATGATAGGAAAAATAAAGTAAAAATAGATAGAGGTAATTAGAAAATTGAATGGTATGCAAAAAAGGAAATAATATACACCTGGGATCAAACTAAAACATTGTTGCCTCAAGTTCAATAAGTAGATTGAAAAAAATGGCAAAAGTATAAATGAATGAATAAATACATAGGACATAGTCCCCATTTAAAAAACAATCACATTTGTAGTTTGAAACAGGATTTGTGTGACCAGACAGCAAGCTATAAAATAGCATGGCTCATGTAGGAAAAATACACTGACTGAGGCATCTTTCCATATGATTTTTGAGGGCGTTTTCTCACATAGCTTTACTGATATTTTGATCTTTTGAAATAATAGAAGATTTAAAACTGCCTATTAACATTCACACACAATGGGCACTTCACACACAATGGCTGGAATGTCCAAGAGATGTCTTTAAGCTCCTCTGTCCAACATAACGTGCTCTGCAGTTTTCCAACCAATGCTAGAATACAAACTGAACATGCAGAGAGGGGGCTGGGGGAGCATGCTTGGCTGACTGGTCTGGACATCACACGTGCACCTGTTAAAATCCAGCTTTGATTGATATTATTCCTCTCAATCCTGTATACAATTTAAATATCATTGATAATATAATCCTTGTCATTTTTCAGGACTGTTCTACAATGAATATATGCCAATACTCAGGCCCTCATTACAACCTGTGTGGTAAATGCAACCTACCGCCGTGCTGACGGCGGCCAGCATACCGTGCCCACGGCGATATTCCGCCATGGGTATTATGACCCACACTGACAATTCCGCCACTATACAGACACCCACACAAGTCCGCCAACCCAAAGGTCAGTGATAAACTGGCGATATCCAAACTCACATTGTTACGCCAACAGGAATACGCCCACAGTATCACGACCCACGAATGACCGGGACGGTCTTTCAACCACGGGAAACCATTGGCGGTACACACCGCTGCACTCAAAATACACACATTTACAAAACACCACCACCTTGGACAATTCAAACTAAACACACCTGACACACATACACACCCACCACACCCACACACCCACACCAATATAAAACACACACCCACATCCCCGTCCACAAAACAAAAAATATTGCTAACTGAGAGAGACAGAAGGCAGGAGCACCCACTCAATCAGAGGCAAAGAACACCATCACCCATACACCATCCACGCACCTCACAACACACCCCAACACATCACCCCACACACCCTCACACATACTCACACCACAACCATCGCACCCCAAAGACACCCAGGTTTTCAGAGGAGGAGCTAAGGGTCATGGCAGAGGAAATCATCCGGGTAGAGCCACAGCTATTCGGATCACAGGTACAGCAGATGTCCATTGCTAGGAAGATGGAGCTATGGCGGAGAATCGTGGACAGGGTCAACGCCGTGGGACAGCACCCCAGAACAAGGGATGACATCAGGAAGAGATGGAACAACCTGCGGGGGAAGGTGCTTTCTGTGGTTGTAAGACACCAGGTAGCTGTACAGAGGACTGGCGGTGGACCCCCACCTCCTCCCCCACAACTAACAACATGGGAGGAGCAAGTCTTGGTGATCATGCATCCTGAGGGCCTCACAGGAGTAGCAGGAATACTGGACTCTGGTAAGTCAAATCTTTACTATTATATCCCCCACCCTAGCTGCATGCCATCACAAATCCCTACCCTCACCCCCATCAGACCACCACCTCACACATACCCCACCATCACAACCCACCCATCCCAATACCAAGCCCTGCATGCAACACCAATGCATTGACCCCCAACACAGACCTGCATGGACACCCATCACCACAGCATGCCCATTAAAGAGACTCACCCATCCCACAAAATCACCACTCACACAAGGCCAAGCTGACAGGGAAATCCCAACCATACAGGGAAACACACCCACGCACAAGATGGCACACGCAGATACATTAACACTGCATTTACATCCCCACAGGACCCATACTTAACGTCACCATAGAGGAGGTGCCAGCTACATCCAGTCCCCCCTAAAGAGGCCCACAGTGACAACAGCAGCTCTGGACGTCTGGATCAGGATGACAAACCTGGCCCATCAGGGACCTCTGGACAGTTGGTTCCCCTTCCACAGTCCCAAACCACCACAGAGCCTCCCTCCTCAGGAAACACCAGCACAGAACCAACCCAGCGGGCCCAGGCCACTGTCCCCAGGACACATCAATCAGCAGTGTGTTCACCACTACAGGGACCTCAGGCAACCCCACAAATCCAGGATGATCAGGGACCTGGGGTCAGTGGCAGTGGGCACACAGTTCAGGGGACAGAGGCACAGGACAACAGGGAAACTGGGAGGACAGCTGTGGGACAGGGGGAGGACAGACCCAGGGAACCAACTCTCCACGAGGCACTGTCCAACATCCTGGGAGCATATCACCATTCCCAGGAGACCATGGGCCAGATACTGGCCAAGTTGCAGGAGACCCAGCGGCTGCAGGAGGGACAGTACCTGGGGATTAGGGATGACCTAACAAACATCTACACCATCCTGGTCACGATTGCAGGGGTGCTGGCTGACATGGCCAAGACCATGAAATAAGACTCTCCTGATTGTCACCCTTCTGTCCCACTCTTTCAGCCTGTCCACCTTGAACTGCCATTGCTCCACTTCCCATCCACCCTTGGACAATGCACCTGTGATACCAAGAGACTAGACTCTACCCTGGACTTCCCTCCACCATCACTCCACCCAATTGCACATCCCCCTGTACTTATGAGCACTTAAATAAACACCCTTGGAACAAATACAAATCTGAAGTCTCTCAAATGATTCACAAGTGTATTAGTAAAACCAAATCAAAGCATTGCAACTCAAATGTACAGTGAAATATACTTTGTGATGACCTTTGAATGGGCAGCAGTACACATAGCAGGAGCCCCAGTGGGGCACAGGGATCTGAAAATAGAGATGCCAAAGGTTACAGTCAGTGGCCATAGACATAGGGTAAGAGGCTGCCTTGTACAATGTCCAACAGATAACTGAAATGTAAAGTGAACGTACAAAGTCTTACCTGTGTGTCACTGGAAGTATTGCTGAATTATGTTGCTCCTGTTGTCAACATATTCTTCCTCTGCCTCTTCTTCCTCACTGTCCACAGGCTCCACCGCTGCCACAAGACCATCTCCAGGCACATCCTCCTGCAGAAAAGGCACCTGGCGTCTCAAGACCAGGTTGTGCAACATGCAACGATGATCTGGCACAACTTCTTGGGTGAGTAATATAGGGATCCACCTGTCAGATGGAGGCACCGGAACCTGGCCTTCAGGAGGCCGAAGGTCCATTCAATAATCCTCCTTTTACGCCCATGTGCCTCATTGTAACGTTCCTCTGCCCTTGTGCTGCCATTCCTCACTGGGGTCAGTAGCCATGAGAGGTTGGGGTAACCAGAGTCACCTGCAAATATTGAGGGATACCTGTTAGCCACACACTCACCCTTAGAGACAACTCCATATCCATACACCAATATATACTGGGTGGGGACCTTGGTCTCACCTATTAGCCACACCCAGTGCCTCTGGAGTTGAGCCATCACATATGGGATGCTGCTATTCCTCAAGATAAGGGCGTCATGCACAGAGCCAGGGTATTTGGCATTCACATGGGAGATGTACTGGTCCGCCAAACACACCATCTGCACATTCATAGAGTGATAGCTTTTTCCATTACTGAAAACTTGCTAATTTCTCCTGGGGGGGGGACAAATGCCACAGGTGTACCATCAATGGCACCAATGATGTTGGGGATATGACCCATGGCATAAAAGTCAGCTTTCACTGTGGCCAAATCCTCCACCTGAGGGAACACGATGTAGCTGCGCATGTGTTTCAGCAGGGCTAACAACACTCTTGTCAACACATTAGAGAACATTGGCTGAGACATCCCTGATGCCATGGCCACTGTTGTTTGGAACTAACCACTTGCCAGGAAATGGAGCACTGACAGGACTTGCACTAGAGGGGGGGATACCAGTGGGCTGCCGGATAGCTGACATCAAGTCTGGCTCCAATTTGGCACACAGTTCCTGGATTGTACTACAATCATGTCTGTAGGTAATGATAATGTGTCTGTCCTCCATTGTTGCAAGGTCCACCAGGGGTCTGTACACCGGAGGATGCCACCATCTCATATTTAGCCTCAGCAGTAGAAGCCTATGGAAGAGAACGGTGAGCAGAGTGTCTTATTCCCACATCTATTGCACTAGTGCTGATATATTTACTTTACAGAAACAAAATGTGAATCCGAAAATCAGTTGCTGTGACAATGTCTGCTGTGATGCAGTTAGGTGCCAGGCCCTGTGGCCCCCTGAAATGGCGGATGCCTGACCTGTGAGGAGGGACAAGTGAAAATGAGGTAATTGCGCTGGCGCTGTTCGGCATCGCGGTAGGCGGTTGATGACCACTGAGCAACTTCGCATTGGTTATAATTGGGCCCTATGGGTTCCAGGAGCCAATGGCGATGTATGCCAACGGTGATGGTACACACCATCACGGATGTCACCGCCATTTTCTATCCATCTACTCACTTGCTTCCTGGCCTTCAACAGTATAGGACCTACACTGCAAGTGCTGCTGTGACCTGTGTCTGGAAGCGACCATGGCTCATGTGTCTGGGGAAAGGACCCCTGCCTTCACTGCGGAGGAGTTGGAGAAACTGGTGAATGGGGTCCTACCCCAGTACACATTACTCTACGGTCCTCCAGACAAGCAGGTGAGTACACTGTGAGCATGATGCATGGGCCATGAATGTAGGGAGTGCTGTGTATGTAAGCCACATGTAGGGGGTGCAGAGGCATCTGGGCCATAGTGCAGCATGTAAGATGGTCAATGTATGTGCGTCAGGGGATGGGAGGGATATGGTGGGCCATGAGTGTGACGGTCCGGATGGTTGACTAATTCCCTTTTCTGCTGTCTTTTCCCTGCAGGTCAGCGCCACCAGAAAAAGGGTATTTGGCGTGCCATCGCCAAGGAGGTGTGGACCCTGGGGGTCTTTAACAGGCGGAGCACCCACTGCCGCAAAAGGTGGGAGGACCTGCGCCGCTGGGCAAAGAAGACGGCGGAGGCCCTACTGGGGCTGGCCTCCCAATGAGGAAGGGGTGCCCATCGCACCATGAACCCCCTGATGACCTGCATCCTGGCGGTGGCCTATCCGGAGTTGGATGGGCGCTTGAAGGCATCACAGCAGCCACAAGGGGGTGAGTACAGAATCTGACTCCTGCTGTGCGCGCATTAAGAGTTACCTGGGTGGGGGCTATGGGTGCTCCTAGGACAGGGTGAAGATGGCAGAGTAGGTACCTTGTTCGGCGGGCTCTGAAGCACACCTACCCAAATAGCATCTACTACTGGGCAGGGTCCTGTGGGTTTATGGGGTGCAGCTGATGGCGTTAGGCATTGTACCCCATGGGCTGTTGACTATCTTAGTGACTGGTTAGGCATGGCCTAGTGCATAGGGCTCCTCCCTGTGCGTTGTGTACACCAACGGTAGTGGTGTTGCTGGCATTGACCAAGTGTATCCTCTGTCTCTCCCCCACCTTTTTGTTTTGTCACCCTGTCCTTATGTGCATTAGCATCATCTGGCAGAGGAGCAGAGGCACCGGCGACAGAGGGAGCTGCATCCCACATGGGCCTGGAGGCCGAATCCACCGACGATTAGGGCAAAGTGGGACAGAGGGCGAGGGGAGCACCACAACGAGGACAGGAGGGGAGATTACAGACAGCGACTCCTCCTCCGATGGAAGCTCCCTGGTGGTGGCAGCCACCTTTGTGCCCACCCCATCAACAGGTACAGCCGTCACCCCTCCTACCAGCACCGCCCTCCCAGCAGCCCCTCAGCGTGTTTCCTGTACCCGCTCACCCAGGAGGGTGGGCATCTCCTTTGCCCCTGGCACCTCAGTCCCTGCCCCAGTCAGCCCTGCTTCCCTCATTGAGGAGGCTATTGACCTCTGAAATCCCTCACTGTTGGCAGTCAACCATTCTGAATGCCATCCAGTGTGTTGAGAGGCATTTGCAACAAACAAATGCATACCTGGAGGGCATTCATTCTGGTGTGGCGGCCCAACAGAGAGCATTTCAGGCTCTGGCCTCAGCCCTGATGGCAGCCCTTGTCCCTGTGTCTAGCCTCCCCCTCCAACTTCCTCTACCCAGTCCCAATCCCCTCAATCCCAGCCTATCCTAAACACACCTTCAGACCAGCATTCACCCAAATCAACACACAGAAGTGGCTCAGGCAAACACAAGCACTACACATCATCCCACAGGCACTCACACAACCACCATACCCATGCAGACACACCAACATCCACTGCCTCCACTGTGTCCCCCTCCTCCTCCTCGTCCACCTCCCTCCCAGTATCGTCTCCACTCAGACCTGCATGCACTACAACCTCATCCACTACCTCCATCACCAGCATGCCCATCGCTACTCACCCCTCACTGGCAGTCACCACCCCCACAATCATGCACACGTCCCCTGTGTCCTCTCCCAATGTGTCTGTGACTCATCCTCCCAAAGTACACAAACGCAAGCACCCACCCACCCAACAGTCAACCACCTCACAACAGTATCCAGCCCATGCACTGTCACCCAAACTCAGCAGACAGACACCTCCTACAACCACTCCGTCTTCCTCCACTCCCAAACCCACTCTTTCTTTCCACCCCAGTGTGTCTAAAAAACATTTTCCTGGCACATTTTGACCTGTTCCCTACCCCTTCCCCCCATCATTCCCCTCGGGCCTGGGTGTCAAGAATCCAGGCCAGCACCTCAGTCACCAAGTCACTGTCCAATGTGGAACCTGCAATTCCCAGATGCTCAAAGCCGGCACTCCTCAAGACAGCCAGTGTGCCACCAACCCCTGCAAAGGACCAAACCATTCTGCCACCTGCCAAGGTGAAGAAGGGGACAGCATGCAGCAAGGAGCACGACCCACTCAGCAAGGCCACGTCCAAAACTCCAGCTGACAGAGCCAAGGGCACAACAGCATCTGCCAAGGTGAGGAAGGGGCAGAAAACCAAAGGCAAGGCACTTCAGCCGACGGAGGATGCAGATGAAGCCCTGGTGCCCACCAGCGGAACCGCCAGCCCCGCCACCTGCACCACGTGCAGCACTGCCAGCAGCCCCACCGCAAGCATGGCCGCCAGCACCGCCACCTGCATCGCTGCTGCCACCACTACTGTCAGCACAGCATCCCCAGTGGACAGCCATCCGAGGTTGCAGGAGAAGGGCGGAAGCCTCCTTCCACCACTGGCAGCACTGGCACCTGCACCACAACCAGCACCGCCAGCAGCCCCGCAGCAATCACTGCCACCTGCACCGCTGACAGTAGGACCACTACCAGCACCAGCAGCCCCCGTGGGTGGCCATCCGAGGCTGCAGGAGATGAGCTGGAGCCTACTGCCACCACTGACAGCACCCCCACCAACTCCGGCACTACCACCACTTAGCAGCCTTAGCCGCCGCAGGATGAAGTCTAGCCCTGCCTCCATGAACTCTCATACTACCTGTTCCCTGCAAATCTTGTGCCTCAGGCACCCAGGTGAGGGAATGTGAACTGGCACACCCCAAGTACTGCATCACTGAGCACAATGCCTCCTCCAGAACCAGTGGAGATATGCATCCACTCACGCTATCCTTGGCAGGATGATGCAGACTGGGCACAAAGCCCCCTCCAGAACTAGTGGAGATATGCATCCACTCACCCTATCCTTGGCAGGATGAAGCACTCTGGGCTAGAGGCCCCCTCCAGAACCAGTGGAGATATGCATCCACTCACCCTATCCTTGGCAAGATGAAGCAGACTGGGCACAAAGCCCCCTCCAGAACCAGTGGAGAAGCCACCCACTAGAGAGACTGTGGCTTTGCACTCCCCAGGACCAAGCAGTGGGAAAACCACCCACTTGAGAGACTGTGGCTTTGCACTCCCCAGGACCAAGCAGTGGAGAAGCCATCCACTAGAGAGACTGTGGCCTTCCACTCCCCAGGACCAAGCAGTGGGCAAACCACCCACTTGAGAGACTGTGGCTTTGCATTGCCCAGGAGAAAGCAGTGGGCAAACCACCCACTTGAGAGTCTGTGGCTTTGCACTCCCCAGGACCAAGCAGTGGGCAAACCACCAACTTGAGAGACTGTGGCTTTGCACTCCCCAGGACCAAGCAGTGGGCAAACCACCCACTTGATAGACTTGAGAGACTGTGGCTTTGCACTCCCCAAGAGCAAGCAGTGGGCAAACCTCCCACTTGAGAGACTTGAGAGACTGTGGCTTTGCACTCCCCAGGAGCAAGCAGTGGGCAAACCACCCACTTGAAAGACTGTGGATTTGCACTACCCAGGACCAAGCAGTGGGCAAACCACCCACTTGAGAGTCTGTGGCTTTGCACTCCCCAGGACCAAGCAGTGGGCATGTAGCCCCCTCCAGGAGCAGTAGTGTAGCACCATCTTCCGACTGAGGTGCCCCCTCCTTCCCCATGCCCCTGAGGTGCCTGTGTGTTTTCGACCTGATGCCCCTGCAGTGTTCTCTGCGTATTGAGGTAGGAGTCAAGTGTGGGCTTGACCCATGATTTTTGGCCCAGTAGCCCACGAACAATTGTGAATGACAATGCACAGCGTTCTGTACATATTGCATATTTTTGTAAATAATGTTTTTCAAAATCTATAGTATATCTGCCTATTTCTAAAATATCACTGGTTTGACTCAATTCCTTTTGTCCTTGTGTTCAGGGGGTTACTGGGGGTATATCTAATGTTGTTGGATCTGTTTTTGTGTATGGTGTTGGGGAGTGGGGGTGGGGGTGTTGCGTGTTGTGTGTGTCACTCTCTTTTTCCTCCCCCATCCCCTGTGTACTAGGTGCAGTACTCACTGTCGTTGTCGCCACCGTCTTTGGTATTCCTGTTACATGAGGAGGTAGACCAGCATCGGCAGGACCTGCAGTTCGGGCTCCATGGTGTCAAGGTTCTTCGCTGAGTGTCGAGAAGTGAATGGTTTCGTTCCAAACACTGTTTCCGCCGTGCTTTTGATGGCGTTGGCACCGCTCCAGAAAAGCTGAGGGATAGGCGGGTTGTAATGTGGTGGGTGGTACATTGTCTTCCATCTGTCTGATGGCGGTGATCGCCGCGGTGTTTGTTGCTACCGCTGTGGCAGTTGGAGTGTTTAAGTGGCTGTCTGTGTTGGCGGTTTCCGCTGTGGTCGTGATCCCATTTCTTTTTACCGGCGGCCTGTTGGCGGTATTACCGCTGCTTTAACACCGTCTACCAGGGTTGTAATGAGGGCCTTAGTGTTATGTTCAGAATGGTAAGCCTTTTTTGCTGTGTTGTTATTTTGAAATTGTAAACTAATTAATTAAAAAATGTTTCTACCTTGGGGACTTCCTCAGCTAACTGTGGTTTAGTGAGATAAAGCCAAAGGCTGCATTTAGAAACAGCTTTATAGGTTTGGATAGGCTTTGCAGGAGACCTTTATGAGTAAGTTTAAGGTAAATGGAATGCGTGAAGCAGGACTAGACTGCTTGAGTGGTCAGGAAACAGGCTTCAGTTAGGAACACCAGCAACACATGTGAGGGGCTGGTTTTACTCATTCCAAGTTTGCTTGGATGGTATTTTACCAGTTCAAAGCTGTAATACTGTGCCTGGAGGGGTGAATAGCTTTTGTCATTTTACAGCTCGGTGAGAATGACACTGTATCAATCCTATGCTTAAAGATTTGCTGTACAAATAGCAAAAGACGTAGGCCCACATTGATACTTTTTGATGCAAAACTTTGCGGCAAAAAGTTTAGCACTGGCTTGCACCATTTCTCTGCGCCATCTGGGCGTCATATTACTTATACTATGACGCATGATGGCGCTAAGAAATGGTTAGAGTCAAACATTTTGACTTAAACCCTTGCGCCCTGTTGTAAGGCAAACAGAAGTTAATGCTGCAAAACTGACTCTAACCCGTTTTACGGCATGTTAACATGTCACAAACGGATTTGCCCCATATTAACACCGCATTTGCATCAACTTTAGAAGCTAAAGCAGGAAAGAGTGCAATTCAAATGGAAGATGGAAGCAGCAGATCAGGAGACTCCCCAGGGTGACTTCATACACCCAGGAACCAGGCAGGAGGATACACAGAATTCCCAGGAGAAGGAAAAGAAAAAGCGCATGTGTCGGTTCAGTGAGGAGGAGCATGAGAGCCTTGTCAGAGAGGTGACGGAGCACCAACACCAGCTATTGGTCACCTCCAAGTTGCCAATTGGAAAGAGAGAGGTAATGTGGCAGCAAATAGTGGACAAAATCAACAGTGTAGCAGAGGTGAAGCGAACTCTCACAGAGTGCAAGAGGCGCTGGCATGATTGTCAGGAGAACATTATTATTTTTTTATTTTATTTTTTTAATCTGTTTATTAAACATAACATTCACATACCAGTACATTGGCTGTTTACAATTTATCGAATTATTTACTTGCATAAATAATCTTGCACGGCCTCGTTGCATATTAACTGGTATGAAAGAGAGAGAGAAAAATCAAATTATAAACAAACATAAGATATTGCTAACAGAGCAGGAAGAAAGGAAACATACAGCTTAAATACTGTGCGACAACTACTTGCTGAATAACAATGCAGCTAAGCACGACCAATGTCATTGATAATATTTGCTACCTCACGCCGAGGTAGGGAGGGGTTAGAGGAAGGAATGCAACTGATATATGTAAGTGTGTGAAGAGCGAAGGACAGAGGTGGGGGCAAGGATTATGTTTTGTGGGGTACAGCGGGATGCTGAGCCTAATTGGCATTGATCGAACTGGGTTTGACCTGCGTAAAGTCTTGTATGCAGTGGAAACAGCCTGGTTTGTTAGGTTAATACTTTGAGGATTAGAATGAGAGTGTCAGCAATGTCTATAATTGAGATTGAGGCAGTTCAAGTATCCTGCTGATCGTATCCACCTTGCTGTAAAATTTGTGTATGGTGCACTATTCACGGGGGGTGCAAGTCATCACACGCTTCTATTGACACCACAAAGGTATTCCAGACTTCAGGGCCCACTTCAATGAGACCTTTACGTTGCAATAGGTTGAGTGTCTGCGCCTCGGCCTGTGAGCGACTATGTAGGTCGCGCAGCCAAACCGAGTGGGATGGAACATGTGGAGCCTTCCAATGTGTTGCAATCAGACGTTTGAAGACAACAAACGCTAAGTCTATGAATCTGTGTGCCTTTTTATCTCCCCTAGTGCGGTGACGTATGCCCAATAAGCAGGACTCTGGTGTGGGGGATAATGCGAGGGATGAGATGTCTGCTGTAACGTGTGTAACTCGGTGCCAGGCTGAGTTTATTGAGTGACAACTCCAAACCATGTGGTAAAAGTCGGCTGCCGGGGTAGCACATCTTGGGCACGACGGAGTTGTGTTCGGGTATATTCTTAGAATGCGGGCTGGGGATAAATAAGCATGGTGAATATAAGTGAATTGGGTGTAGCGTAAGCGAGGATTTCGGGATATTGATTTGATCGTTGCAAGAGCTGCGATCCAGGTTTTTTGTGGTGATGGCGTAGGAAGGACCATGTCCCAGCGTTCTTTAGCGTGCGGCAGGGTAGTGCAAACTGCTGCTAATAGTATTTTGTATATTTTAGTTATGGTACCTTTTGCGCTACCTATTGTAAGGATAGTGGTGAGCAATGGGGACTCAGGGGGTATATTATTGCCGAGGCCCCAGATCTTGTTTAGCAGCCGTTTAATGGCGCTGTATGTCAAAAAGGCCCCATTGTGCATCACCCCGGCAGACACCAGTTCCGTAAAGGAGCACAGCGCGGAATGGGAGTATAGATCGCCTACCTTCAGTGTATTTATGTCCCGTGTGTTATGATGTGTTGAAATAATTTGGGTGCCCGGCAATTGAAACAGCGGTATCAAGGGTGAATAAGGGGGGGAGGGGGACTTGCCATGGACATATCTATACCAGCAAAAGCGAGCTGCTTCCATCAGTATGTGTTTCGAGGGTAGGGAGTGAGGGGTGGATAACAATGTGAGCAGCAGCCCCTTTGGGGCCATACATGACTGCAGCAGTACGCCCTCAGCGGAAGGGGCATCATGCAGCCATCCAGTCAGCCACGACAATTGGGCGGCCGCGTAGTATCTTTCGAGGTTAGGCATGCCCAGCCCGCCCATTTCCTGCGGATGTTGTGTTATGGTCAACGCTACTCTACGTCTATCTTTGCCCCAGAGTAGGTCGGTTAATATTGAATGTAATTTACTAAAGAAGGAGCGTGGCAGGCACACTGGCAGAGCAGTAAAGTAATATAGGAACCTCGGGAGGATAAGCATCTTGGCAATTGCTACCCGGCCCAACGGGGATAAGGGGAGTGAACTCCAGAATGGTATCGAGCTGCGAGTGGATCTCACTACTCTGTCAATGTTGCCCTCTTTTAGATCTATAACAGAGTGGTAAATCTGCACCCCGAGGTACTTAATGGTTGTATATGACCACGGTAGTTTATATTGTGGAAGTGTTGTATGTGCATCAGCCGGAATGGAGATAAGAGGGAAGATACTGGATTTGGACCAATTGACGTGAAGTCCAGAGGCGAGGGCAAAAGAGTCCAACAACTTCAGCACCTCTGACATGGAGGTAGAATGATTACGCAGATAAATCAGGGCATCATCTGCATATAGAGATATGATATGATAGGTGTTAGATTCCGGGATGCCCCACACATACGCGAAACTACGTAGTTTGATTGCCAGTGGCTCCATAGCAATGGCAAACAGCAAGGGGGACAATGGGCAACCCTGTCTGGTGCCTCTGCTTATGGAAAATGCTTCGGAGATAATGCAACCATTTTTTACACGTGCTGTGGGCTTAGAGTACAACGTCTTGATCCAGTTTATGAAGCCAGGTCCGAAGCCGAACGCCCTGAGTGTGCAAATAAGATAATTCCAGCTTAGTGTGTCAAACGCTTTTTCAATATCTAGGAAGAGGGCGACCACTTCGGTGTTTGTGTTGTTATGCATTATATGAAGCAGTCTCCTAATATTTAGGAAGGTGCTCCTACCGGGAATAAAGCCGGACTGATCTTGATGTATCAGACTCGGTAGGTAGGGGAGGAGCCTATTCGCTAATATTTTCCCTAGTAATTTGCAGTCTGTATTTAGGAGGGAGAGCGGTCTGTATGATTTAACATCAAGGGGGTCTCGACCAGCTTTTGGAAGGACCACTATTAAAGCTTCGCGCATGGAGTCTGGCATTTGCAAATTATGGTACGCCTCATTAAGCACTTCTACGAGCGGGGGCAGGAGATGACTCGCATGAGAGTTAAAATATTCCACCGGAAGTCCATCCAACCCGGGGGTTTTACTGCGCGCCATTTGTGCCAAAGCTGAGCGCAGTTCTTCAATGGTAATGGGGCCATCCAGAATATGGGTATTATCAAGGATAAGTTGGTTTTGAGAGACAAGTTGTAGTATATCAGTTAGGTGTGATTCCGGCGGAGGGGGAGGAGACGTATAAAGTGTACGATAATATATGAAAAAGGCTTCATTGATGCCAGACTGAGTGTTAACGATAACGTCGGGGTTTAAGCGTATCGCGCCGATAGGCGTTGGCTGTGAGGGCTGTCGAGTCAGCCAGGCTAATAGTCTACCGGATCTGTCTCCTTCAGCGTGCTGTCTTGTTATATAATGTCTGTAGTCATGTTTGCTTAGCCTAGCATCTGCTTCGTTATGGGCGGCCCTAAGCGAATTCAGTGTTGTTAGTATGGACTCGTCCCTGACAACCGCAGCCTCCGCATTGCGGATTTTTACCTCTAGTGTTTGTAGTTCTTTAGTGAGTGCTTTTCTCACCCCTACCGTGGCTGCAAGGCAGTGTCCCCGTATCACCACTTTATGGGCATCCCACTCTATAGAGCGGGATGATGACGAGTTTTTATTTAGCAGGAAATAATCAGCTAATTTTTTAGCTATATCTGTGTGAAAGGGGGGATCTAAAAGGGCTTCCGGCTGTAAGCGCCACGTTGGTATGCGAGTGTGCATGTGTCCCCAAGCTATCGTTACACATAAAGGATTATGATCTGATATAGTGCGCGCTAAGTATTCAGATCCGCACACCTTCTGAATCACTGTTGCAGATACAAAGACCATATCTATTCTGGTATACAACTTATGTACAGGGGAATAATAAGAGTATTCCCGTTGGGCGGGATGGGCCGTCCTCCATACTTCACTCAGGCCGTTGTTTAAAGCCCAACTTGCTAGTGCTTGAGAGGCACGAGTGGAAGGAGCTGAGGTAAGCAGGGGGAACGAGCGGTCCATTTGAGTGTCTAAGACACTGTTAAAGTCTCCTCCCCAAACGCATTCCAACGTAGGGTCGTTAAGGTTGCCGGTTGAAAGTGTAGATAGGAAATCGCGTTGGTCTGCATTTGGGGAGTACAGTGCAACTAGGGCTAAAGGGGATCCATCTAGTATGCCCTCAACTATCACGTGGCTACCATTTGAGTCACATTGTGTGCGAGACACGGTGAATGGAACCCCGGGGGCGATCCAAATCGCTACCCCGCGGGCAAATGATGAAGAAGTTGTGCCATGCAATTGCCCCTTCCATTTTGAGCGTGTGTTTTCTAGCGTAGTTTTAGAGAGATGTGTTTCTTGCAATAATGCTATATGTATCTGATGTCTCTTGAGAAAGGCATAAACCCTCTGACGCTTCCGTGGAGTTGCCATGCCTCTAATATACCATGTGAGCACCTTGTATTTTGCTATACTCTGATGTGTTTGAGTGGCCATGATATTTTTGTGGTTTTCGTATGTCCAAGGGAATGAGTGTCTGCTGACCATGACATAAAAACATTGTGACGTGCGCACGCTAAGATTGGGTAACTTGTTCCTGCGACATTGCGAGCTGTAGTCCTATTGCTATGATAATCATGACATGTACATTTGCTGCTGCATTTGCAATTAACTAACATGTGATAAAACCAACGACTAAATAAAAGGGTGCACTCTAAAACAACACACAATAACAACTGAATTGAAAAATAGAAATCAATTCCAGCAATTGCTGGCATGAGAGAATGGTCCATATGGAGCAGGGGGGTGTCGGGAAGCATTGATACAGAGTCTAGGGTTTACCCTGCCCTGTTCACTTGTGGTGAAGAGTGTGCCGCCCAGGGGCACAATCGAATCACGCGGCGTAGCAGGTAGATGCCGATGGCGCTCAGAAGGAGGTGTAATAGTATTGTGATGCTGTCCCCGATTTGTAAGAACCAGTAGGGCCCAGCTGCTTAGCAGATATCATCTGCTGTGCGTGGTGTGAGGGTAGGGCCACGTGTGGATTTAGCTGAATCAGAGTTTGCATCTTGTTCCTGCTCAGCGTCCGCTTGTGTAGAGGAGGCAGTAGGTGACACGTTAACAAATCTGGATGTGGCTCGCAGGAGACGGGAGCGTTCAGTTTGCGCTTGTTCAGGCGAGGGCTTCGCGCCTTGTTTTTTGCACTGTCTTCGACCCGACGTGGAGGAGGGTCTATCGGCTCCCAGAGCATTTGTGTCTAACGGATCGGCAAGCCCCTTGGCATGTAGCCAGGTCCAGGCGTCCTCTGGAGAAGTAAAAAAGAGTGTGCGAGTGTCATCTTGTATCCGGAGTCTGGCAGGGAACAACAGCGCATACTTAATGTTATGTTTTCGGAGACACGCCTTAACATGGTAGAAAGAGTTGCGTTTCTTCTGTACTTCTGCTGTAAAATCTGGGTAGGCTGTAATCACACCATCTTCGAAGCTTACCGGACCAGATTTGCGGAATAGCTGTAGGATAAGATCTCTGTCACAATAATTGAGGAGTCTTACTATAAGCGGGCGTGGTTGTAAGCCAGGAGGGGAGGCCTGGCGGGGATCCTGTGTGCTCTTTCGACAGAAAAGAACTTCGGGATGTTATCCTTCAGAATAGTATCAGTAAGCGATTTCTCTATAAATAGTTCAGCACTGAGGCCCTCGGCACGCTCGGGAAATCCCACCATACGGATATTGTTGCGACGGGATCTACCCTCTGCATCCTTAGCTCTGCGTTTTAAAGAGTCCACCTCTGTCGATAAGTGAACTAGTTGCGATTGGAGATCTTTCACCGAGCGGGGAGGGCCACAGTATCTCTTTCAAGTTCCGATACCCTATCAGCCAGTGCGTGTTGGTCAGTGCGAAGTATGTTAAGATCTTCTGTTACCGGACCTATTTTAGCTTCTAGAGTAGTTTTAGTGTCTAGAATGGCTTGTAGTATCTTTTCAAATTGTGATGTGTGTGATTGTAGGGTCAATTCTAGCTTCTGAAGTGCCACTTGTGTGGTGGCATAGGGCTCTGAGGAGGATGAGGTGGCGTGTTCCATCTTGCCCAGCGGTGCAGGTGAGGTTTTTGGTTTGACCATTTGGCAAGTACAGGAGCTCTTAGGCGTTAGCGTGCTGAGAAAACGCGAAGCAGTATGTGCGACCTAGTCAAGTGTCCTGCCAGTTCAACCTAGGCGTTGAGGAGGAGCAAGGCCAGGATCAAGCAAGGCTTTAGATAGATAAGGGCCTGGTACTTTTGCTATCACTTGTGACACTTACTAATGACAGTGCTGGTATGACTTTATAAGACTGGTGGGATAGGGAGCAATACGCTGTGCATTGTGACGGAAGTTGCAGCAGCACATGGTAACTAGTGTCCCAAGAGGGATGATTCATGCGTGTGCGCCCTACCACACGATAACTGTCATCAATAGGCACTCCCCTTATAGACGGCCAGGTCCGTTATGTGTTTTCCACTCTCCCAGATAGCTGACTTCCTGATACCTCTATCTCCTAGAGGTGGAGCACAGGTCAGTGCAGGACAAGGATCCGTACAGTAGGGGCTGCGGCTGTGGCCCCCTGTGCTGGTGTAGCAATCCGCATTGAATCAGTACATTTAGTTGGCCACAATTAATCATCCAACGTGGCCTGCAACACTGGAGCCGGTTAATTTGTGTACCTGTTTTCGCGGACTGCTCCGTGCAGGGAGCAGGGATGTCACAGGACGATGCCACCACACAGCAACGACGCAGAGTGAGTTTTCGAGGGTGTGCGCCCTGATGTGACGTGCAGTTGCGCAGCGCCACCCACGCACCAGTGGGCCTTTTATGACAGAATTAGGCGCTGTTATTTGCAAAGGATGCAGAGGTGTTGAGTATTGGCCGCCGCCTGGTGGGCCTGTTGATGCGATGGACTAATCAGTAGCCGGAGCGCGGGGCGCCATGTAGCTGTGGGTAAGCGGAGGGAGCCAGGACACAGTCAACCGCACCGGCTGCTCACCTCGGTAATTATGGTGCGGGGGGGCCTACCTCGACAGGTCTCGGCCCGCGAGGGGCTTCGCCGCAGTGCATAGATTCCAGCCGGCGCCGCCCTTGCAAGATGTTCCTCACGGGCCGGCGCGTCGCAACGGCGCACAGTTCTGTGTAGAGTTCCCGCTGGCGACCTCCATGCATGCGGCGCGATCCCCAGGCCACACCAACAGGAGGCGTGTCCCGTGCGGTCTGACCTCCAGGTCGGCCGCGGAACGGTGTGTTGTCGCAGATCAGCAAGAGAGCCACAGTACGGGGAGCCCCATTCACTGGGTGTAAAACAGGTAAGCCTGCTACGGCAGGGCTTATCTCGATAAGATGGCGCCGTGTCGGAGGTGGCCTGGACGGCACCGCCCCTCCAGAGTGCTCGTGGCCAGACAGAGTACCCCAGCGCCTCTCACCACCGGGTAAAAAACGATGGTGTTGTGTCGCCTCAGCAGATCGCAAACCCGTGTTCTGGGAGCGGGTCACGAGTGACTCCGTGTAGCGCTCGCCACGAGTGCGTTGTCCGCAGCACAATCATGGCCTCAACCCGGCCGATCGCCAGCCGTGCGACGGTATCGCGTCTCTGGCCGCGTTCAACGATGCCGCCCCCGGGCAGCCCCCTTAACGGCAGTCGGACCCACTCTGGGGGGGGGCCGGGCGCCTTCAACAGGATGCTTTACCGGGCCAGGGATCGGAGCCGCAGTTTATGCTGCTGCTCCGGTCGCCATCTTGGCCACGCCCCCCGATTGTCAGGAGAACATGGCCAGGAACAGACACGCAGCACTGAAAACTGGAGGCGGAAGTCCTGCACCACAGGAGGACCTGGATGAGATGGAAGAGATGGTTGCAGTGGTCATCCCGGAAGAGCTAGTCACAGGAATACAAGGACAGGACAGCAGAGACTTCCATCAACTACCACAAATGCAGGGTAAGTTGCAGGGGGAAATAACTGCCGATTTTACTAATGCCAGAAGGGGGAGGCACATAGGACACACTCAATGCATGCTAAAGGAGTGCAGCGGGACACATTACCCATGAATCAAGATGCACTATTCAAACATAAGCAACACATGTACACACGCCTTGGTTGTTCCATGCACCACAACACATACACAACCTAGACATACATCAATCACCAGGGCTATATACCGACATGTACATATGCAGCACATTGGATGGGAAGCACGTCTATTTACTGTGTCTGTGGCTGTGTCATCACAACACCCCTTGCATATAGTCAAACCTACAGTACCCACTCAACTGAGACATCAAAGACTAGGAAGAAAGTCAATACCATTCCTGGGGTTACGTCATGGTGATGTCTCTTGCAGAAACACTTCTCTACCACCATGTCCCCTTGCCTAAACACGTGCATCTTACAGCACACATTAAAATGGCACCTTAGCTAACATTACTCACACATGTGCAAGAAGGAACACCACCCGCACATAAAAATGACATCCCCACAAGGCAGCCACTTCATGCTGCAACAATGGCTGTCTGGGTGCAGGAACAACTAATCTGTGCAGCTGCTGGGGGAATTGCTGGGTGGTCCCATATCATAGTAAACATGGCACTACCCTGCATAATTAACCTGGTGCAGTGTTGAGCTACTCATATTGACACTGATCAGAACTGTGCTACTAGAGAAATATTTGCACTACAGATTGCAATCTGTAGAACACAACACAGATAGGATGAACCCACAACAACTCTGACACGACCATGTGAGTCACATAGGAATGGGGAAACAATCACACAAACACAACATATGGTGTATGTTTGTAAAAATCATGGTGGACATTATCACATTGATGGGCGGGGATGGCGCATGGGCAAGTCAGTCATTGGTAAGACTGACAGTGTGGTCTTCCATCCGCGGTTGGCAGTATGAGTTTCATGCTGGGATGGCGGATGGAAATCTGTTTTCTCATGTCAGCTCTGTTGGGAAGTTACCAAAATATTGTTGCTGGCTCAAAAAAAGACAACGCCAATCTTGGGGTGCTGTGGGTGTGACAGCACATGCTGCAATTGTCACTGCAAATCATGCAGTGGAAAGCACAAAGAGCCTGGCAATAGGGGCCCCTGCACTGCCCATGCTAGGTGCATGGGCAGTGCATGGGCACCCAGTGGCACACCACACCACATTACCACCAACCTGTTCATGGCGGTTGGACCACCATGCAAAGGCTGGTGGAAAAGCGGGAACATAATCTGGAGGGTAGCGCTGATCGTAAAGCTGGGCTGGTGTCACAAGATAGGTGGCATTGCCAGTCCGTAAGCTGCCGGCAACCGGTCAGTGCCAGGCCAATAGCCCGTGGGGCTTTCCCCATGGTCAAAATGTGCCACTTAAACCTACGCTGTTGGTGGTGGTCAAATTGCCAGTGGCAGTCTGGTGGTCATAGGACTGCCAGACTTGTAATGAGAGTCCATGTATGCACTAGTACAACTAGCAGCAATATCTCCATCAAACTAGCTAGAGCCTGATCAAAGTTGAAAATAAGTGAACTGGCTATGTCCATAGTTTAGTAGCATCAGGCACTGTCATGTACAAAATGCTGTTCACATCAACAAATTATACCCAGGCCGGCCTTCCCTGGGTCTACCCCTGTGCCAGTGGTAAATTAGCTGCATTGCCACAATACTACATCCCTTGCACCACAGTGCAAGTTTGGCTGCATTGAGGTGAAGACCATAGTTGTGTAGGAGAGGCACCTTCCAGCATAACAAGAAAATGAAATGGCAATCTGCTAGGTCCATGTGTGCTGTGGAATGTAGCATGCATACACATACATTAACAGGAGGAGCAATCAAAGTAAACTACATCATTGCGCCTGGGTAATGCCATCCCTGGGGTGGTGTAAGGTTTTGGTGCCACCTCTGCTGTATGAAAACATATAAAACTGGGACAGGGGCAAAATGCAAAGTGTGTTGGTGTGGCTTGACCACCGGGACAGCCATTGCAAGGCCCTACCATGCAAATTGATGCATGGGAATGGGCATCAGTAACAAGGTCTTGTCAAGTCACCATGAGAGAATACATCACCGTGTAAATATGATGCAGCCTATTGCGCCGCCTGAGCTTCCCTTTACGTGACGCTCAGGTGGGGCAAAGGGCTGGTTAATTGGACCCATGATGCACAAGAACAATGTTTGGGTTGTGAGTTGTCCCTGAGCCTCCAATAGCAATTAAATAACGTGCCATGTCCACAACGTAGAAAAATTGATCTTACGCCATCTCATTGCAGAGGATGATGGCTCTCCTGCTGATCTGCCTGTCCTGGAGCTCTCAGATGACCTGGATGACTGCTGACAACCATCAGCCAACAAACTCTCCAGGATGTGCTGGTATCGCTCTAGACACAACCTCCAGTTGCAAGGAGGACAATCAATGTTGCAGCACCCCATATGACCCACCCAACAGCCAAAATATACTACCTGCCAGTACAAACACAGCTCAGGACTCCGAGAAACCAAAGACAAGCTTCCAGAGGGCAGTGGTAGGAGTCCAGTGGGAACTGGCCAAGCAGGTGCGGATGGGGATGGAGACAGTGGCAGCCAGCCTAGACGGAGTGCGCCCATGCCTCGTGACAGCTAATGAACACAGAGCCGCCAACCGAGGTTCACACTCCCCACTGTGTGGAGTCCAACAGTGTCTGGTGGACATAGCTGCTGCCATGAGGGAGAGGCCACAACAACTCCCTCCCACACTGGTAGCAGCGTGATAGAGAACAAGCTGGATTCCATTCAGCGTGAAGGGGCCTCCCTCAGAGAAGACACGGCTGCCTACCACCAGGATGTTGCAGCCATTTTGAAAAATCAGCATTTCCTCCTTGCTTCAGTGATGCTATATGTCATACCACAAATGGCAGCTGCTGGGAATTGGGACTCTACATCTTTAACCACTGAAATGTGTGTGACCCCCTCTACCTCTCTACCACCACCACCACCAATGGCACAGGAGCCACCACACACATCAGAGGATGAAGATGTGGAATAAATAACTTTTACTCAGAAAAGTACCAGGTAGCACCAGTCTATGCCACATGGGCAATTTTCTCCTTAGTTCTGGGCTAAAGATCATGCCAGTGTTGTCACAGTAGGGTATGTGCACTCTTCACCTACCCACTGTTGACCTGTCTGCTATGGACTGTCATTGTCTCTCACTTACCAATTGGCAATTTTTGTTCCTCCAGACTTCTCAACACTACTCTGAAGCATGTCGCATGACAGCTTCTCAACCCTGGACTTCTATCGTATCACAAATATCTGGATTTCACAAATGGGGTCACTGACCTGGATATGGTAAATATCTCACTACCACAGTTCCACTTGTAAATAAACACCTTGTACACAATTAGCATATCTATGTCTATTGTGATTCATCAATTCAGCTAACTGATTGTAATGTGTGAATCCATGTCATTGGTCACAGAATATCAGAACATGAGTGTGTGACTGTGGGGGCACAAAGCTACACACAAGGACCCTAACATGACAAATATGGATTCTGGTCTCATCACCTACAAGCAATTCACTGAGTATGTCACAAATGAAGGACACATATATGGTTCCCTCACCATATACAGCAGGTATGGCTGAAAAACAAGTCTAGGGCAATATCATCAGCTGAGAGTACCAGAAGAACTCATTGGTGTGGTGCAGATGTAGCTAACTTCATTATTGATGGCCACCGGTCAGTCTTGCAGGATAGAGTTCCAATTGTGGCTATTGTCACATGTGTCACACTTCCCAACATTACTACTACAGAACCCCAACACTGACAGCTGAAGTAGTAGACCTACCTGCCCAATACAAAGTATATACAGTCATCATGAGTGGTCGGTACACTGGATGGCAGATGCATGGACAAGTAGATGTGATGTTGCAGTTAATGTGACAGCTCAGTTGTCAATAGGGATAACACATGAGTAATGAGGCTTTTGAAGGCATGACGGATTCCCTAGCCCATTCCTCCAATTTACCCGATAAACTTAGAGGGAGAATCCTGAGACTCACACTAATTACACAAACTGTTTGCAATGAGAACAAGCTATTTAATATTAAAATGATCTACTCAAAACAACTAAACCTACCCTATGCTAAACTAACCTATATTAACTATACTTATCATACAACTAAATCTGTCTAACCTCTGCTAAACTTAACTTACATTTAAAACACTGCACTCTAAACATTGGCCCCCAACCCCTTAAGAAACAAGAAACAAGTAAGACAACAATTACTATAACTACAGATGTACTAACTAATCCTATGGCCTAAACAAATATACATTAAAAAAATTTATATATTAAAAAAGTGTTTTTATGTTTTATAAAAAGACATATAAACCCCATCATGACCACCTAACCAATAACCCACCAATTAAAACCTAAGAATAGACACCCACCCCCCCAACTACACTTATCCAAACTAATGGCTATACTACACTAACCTACCACTAACTACATAAAACACAGACTAAAATATGGTACAACTTTAAAAGGGAGGGGAAGGAACTGGGAGGTAGTCCACCACAGTTCAAGTTCATTTCCATTACTTTTTCACCTTCTTCTTTATATACTTAAGGAGTTTCTGGTCCTCTGCCACTGTCTCCTCCAACTTGTCCAAACGCTGGAGTATCAGGTTGATATCCCCATGTAAGTTTTGTTCAAATTGTGATGGCCCAGCTGCTGATGGTGGCAAAACTGGTGCGGGGGTGTCGACTGGTGCTGCAGATGTGGATGGTGTGGGTGCAGATCGGAGCCCCTACATCGTTGATGTGCCTGCTCCATCCTTTGTCTTGGGTGGGTGAGTGGGCCCCCATGTGGGAATGCATGCCATTCCCTAGATGCTTTTTTGGAACGGAAATGATGTGCCATTCAGCGGTGTGCTGCGTCCACCTCCAGGATGTGGCGGCAGCATTCGGACCTCTGGTTGAACTGCCACAGATCATCATTGGTCATGTTGGCAGCTGTAAAATGAGGACAAGCAACCATCAGTATCAGCATTGAGTAGAGTATGTACAGATTTGTAACTAGTACCGCTACAGCTGATTACACAAACAGTCCTACGCACATGCCTAAAAAAATGGAATCGCACCACATCTGCTTCTATATCCAACCATACATCACCAGTATCTTGTACATGTCAGTGGGATGACGTCAATCCATTGTAAATCAAGAGGGGCTGATAGGAACTAACAAAGGACCGCACAACATCACTCATATTTACACTTTGAGCATCAAGGGGGTCATTACAACATTGGCGGTATAAGGCGCTTACCGCCGTGCAGAAGACCGCCAACACACCGCCGCGGCCGCGGAATTCCGCCACAGCTATTATGACACACATCACGGAATCCGCCGAAATTCAGACATCCACACAATACCGCCACACCAAAGGTCAGCGATAAACATGTGGAAACAAATCCTCCACCTCCACGCCAACAGAAATACGCCCATGCCATTACGACCCACGAATCCACGCAGCAGTCTTTCAACCGCGGTATTCCATTGGCGGTACACACCGCCGCGCTCAAAATACACACACTTCTACAAAACACTGCCACATTGGACAATTACAAATACACACACCTGATACACATACAAACAATACTCCCACACACCAAAGACAATATAAAACACACACCCACATCACAAACAAACGCCTACGACCAGAATTTCTGAGAGAAGGCCAGAGAGAGACAGCACAGAATAGAGAACCCCATCACACAGAGGCACACTACACCATCACCCACACAACACTCACGCACAAAACACCACATACCACTACACTCACCACACTCATCAACATATACACCACCCAACACCTCACACACACCACCCCATGTCACGCCAAAGACACCCCCGCTTCTCCGAGGAGGAGCTCAGGGTCATGGTGGAGGAAATAATCCGGGTAAAGCCACAGCTATATGGCTCACAGGTACAACACACATCCATAGCCAGGAAGATGGAGTTATGGCAAAGAATAGTCGACAGGGTCAATGCTGTGGGACAGCACCCACGAAATAGGGAGGACATCAGGAAGAGGTGGAACGACCTACGGGGGAAGGTGCGTTCCACGGTATCCAGGCACCACATCGCGGTACAGCGGACTGGCGGCGGACCCCCACCTCCTCCCCCACAACTAACAACATGGGAGGAGCAAGTCTTGTCCATCTTTCATCCTGAGGGCCTCGCAGGAGTCGTTGGAGGAACAGACATTGGTAAGTCAAATCTTAACTATCATATCCCCCACCCTACCTGCATGCTATCACACACCCACACCCTCACACCCTCCCCTATCACCCCAAAGCCTCACTAATCTACCCATAACACCAACCACCCATCCCAACCCCAAGACCTGCATGACATAACTAAGCATGGATACCCATCACTAAAGCATGCCCACTGCACAGACCCACAACACCCCCCAACCATCAGCACACAAGCCCCCACACAGGAATGCCTGCACTGGTGTACACGCACACCCAACCATTGCACACCATGAAACACACACATGCAATAATCATGTACTCATACCCCCGCAGGAACCCGAAGGAACGTCACCACACCAGAGGGTCCAGACAACACCACTCCACCCCCAGAAGAGGCCCACAGTGACGACAGCAGCCCTGCCCTACTGGATCCTGTTGACCAGCCCGTACCATCGTGGGCCTCAGGACAGTCGGTTCCCCTTGCCCAGCCACAGCCCAACACCGACCTTCCACCCTCTGGGAACACCAGCACAGCACAGCACCCACCCAGCGGGCCCATACCTCCGTACCCAGGACAGGTCAATCAGCGGTGTGTCCACCACTACAGGGCACCCAGGATAACCCACCACCCCAACAATAACAGGGACCTGGGGGCAGTGGTAGTGGCACACGGTCCAGGGGACGGAGGCACAGGTAAAAAGGGGAACTGGGAGGGCTGCTGTGCGACAGGCCAAGGGAACCTACTCTCCATGAGGCCCTCTCCTCCATCATGGGAGCATACCACCACTCCCAGGAGACGATGGCAACGGTACTGGGCAAGTTGCAGGAGACCCTGCGTCTGCAGGAGGAGCAGTATTTGGGTTTCAGGAAGGAGCTCAGGCCCATCGGCTCCGCCCTGGGCACCATTTTAGGGGTGCTGACAGACATTCAAAAGACCTTGAGGGACACCGTGGCACTCCAAGGGGCCCCTGACACTAGCCAGGATGATGAAATGCCCACCACCTCCGCCGGCGCTAGTGGACAGGACGCCCCGCCACAGGACCAACACACCAGCACCCCACCCCCTGCAGACGGACAACCACCACGAAAGCGGTCCCTGAGATCCTGTGACTAGTGAGTAGCAGGTGGAGTACATAGTTATGTCTTTGGGCAATACATACCCACAAACATATTTGTATTTAGGCCCTCTGTCAAACACATGCTAAGGCATGTGTCAACTATTACATTTTGTACTCAGAGTATGCAGTGGACTAGGACAGCATTGACATCATGTATCCCCTGTCAAGTTGAGTGTGCATGTGTGTTTACTCAGTGGTTACTTATTGTAATTAACTAGTTATAGGACAGCTACACATGTGTCATGGATTTTCCTATGCATCTTAGTTGCTGCAGATGTTATGGATACGTGTGTTGGTGAACAATGCGATATCCCATGTGTCTGTATGGACATGTGGTGTGTTGTTTGTGTCATACATCGCAACATTGCTTTGTCAAGGGGCTGTGCAAGCTCACATTGACATCTTCCTGCAAAGACAGACGTTGTCTGGCACCTATGTTCTGTATGTCAGTACCAACTGATGGGTACATTTATACTCTCAAAGGTTTTGTGACACCTATGCCATTATGATGCTGCTAGGTTAGCTTTTGTACTACACCCATTCACATTATCATGGCTGGCCCATTATGTTGGAACATGTGTACAGAGATCTTTGGGATATGGGTGCCTGCCTCCAAATGTATTTTCAGATCTGTCAACATCATGTCAGTCATGACTGTCACATACAATGCCGTACCACTGTGTTACTGTGTAGCATAGATGGCAGGCTTACCCAGCTTAATCAATGTGCAGGTTTGTGTGGCAACACAAACCCATGGTTGCATGTGAAGGTGCAGGTTAATGGTGGTCCACTTCACTCTTTGCCCTGTGCTCGTGCATCAAGCATATGACATTATCATATGTTGATGTTGTCAGAGCAGTGGTGCATGGGTTTATTGAGCTGGGATCACTACCATTTATGATAGCTAATTTCAAGGCTGTGCACACTCCCTAGTGAATGGAGACGTGCACAAATGTGGACATACAGATCTGGTTGTAATGAATTCCAATGCAGTACTAGATGTCAGCCTTCCTGTCTCAGGTACAGAGGTCGTGTGCTTACACATGTAGGACATGTATGGATGTTTTGAAGTCCAAAGTTGTGTCCATGTTCAGCCTGCTTAGGGGTTGCATAACTGTTGTGACATAAAGGTTGGACAAATAACATTGTACAGATGGAGTTGTGTGTGACTCTCTCCTGTTCTGGTACCATGCAAAGGGCAAATACCATGGTATGGTGGTGGCAAATATGTCTGGGTCATGTACTGATGTGCCAACACTCTCTGTCCATCAGTTAAAGTTTGGCACGTAGACACTGGTGCCTCAAAGTGTCTGTTTTGGTATTTGTCTGTCCATTACCTCTTTTATCTGCCATGACTGGTGAGGTATGTTTGTGTCCTCCATTGCTCCCAGTCTTTTGTCTGCTAGCATCTTGTACACATCTTCTACAGCAACATTGTCAGGTGATATTGGGACAGGATACAATATGTGACTTGTGTAATATGGAGATATTCCCTTCTCCTACAACTGTCAACTCAGTAGTCAATGTCCCATTGGTGATATTAGTGAGATGTAATGAGTGCCAGGCACACATGACATTACATATGCCACAGCACTTGAGTAGTCTCCACGTGATATGGCGTGTGGTATCAGCAAGAATTTGTGGGTATCTCAGAGCTGTCCATCCACAGATGAAAAAGGCAATGCAATTATCCCAGCATGCCACAACCTAGGTGACTCTTACCATGACTGACTGATGTTGAGGTGTATTATCTTCTTAGTGCTGTATTTATCCTTTGCCAGATGCTAACGATATGGCTGTATCTAATCCCACTCAGTGTTTTGTGGGTCTCCCACTGTGTAGGACAATGCTGCACATGTTTCCGCATGCCACACATGATTGTGATATTGGAGGCCAGTGCATGTATGAGCTATTTAATTACATTTGGTATCATGCAATGGATCTGTCATGTAAGTGACAATGAGTGGTTTGTATTGCTATTTGCTGTGTAATGTTGTTATGCGGGGCATACTGTGTAGACATGAAGACACAGGTCAATCATTGTGGATATTGGCATACCCGTTGCTACCTAGGAGGGACACTCATATATTAATCTTCATTTATTTCTCATTATTAGCAGTAGGCGTGTGTGAATCAAGCCTATTTGTGTGACAGGTGTGCATCATATGTAGATAGGGTGTGTTACACACTCTGCCTACATTCCAGCCAGGCTATCATTTGGCAGATGCATTCTCCCATCGAAAGTCATAGACTATACAATCTGTTATGTGTTTATATATGGATTAAACACCCCTAGCTGCGTTATGTCACTGCCAAGCCATTGGCCATTCCCTAGCCAATGTGTATGTTCCATACATGATTTACAGTCCTGCATGTGTCAGGGATGTGGCCTTTTGCAGTGCCAGTACATATTTCCATGGACACACTGTGCAGGCTCAGCTTCCTTCCAACATTAAGTAATTTCCATGGGCAATTACTGAAGAAGCAACATTATCTATGATGTTACCCCCTTGACACACATGTACGGTGCAGGCCAAGCTACTCTCACACAGAGTAGTGACAGTGTTCAGTTCTGACATTACTTAACCTTCATTTCTTGACAGCCCCTTCCTTATGTGTGCCCTATTTGCATGCTACATGCTACGGATGGTGTTGTGTTGGTGAATGGCCCTTGAAATTGCACATTGCCCATATGATGTTACAATATATGTAGTGGTGCATGGATCTTGGCCTTCAGAAGTCACATGCCAGGGATGTGGGTGTCACTGATATGTGAGATGGAGTCTGTAGAACCCCCAACATCACAAAAGATGTATGTGCCATATTTGTTGTTTTTGTGTTTCTGACACACTCCCTGATGTCACATTCACTCTCAATGCTATATGTGTTGGTTAATGGGTAAACCAAGGATTATGTTGTGAAACAAAATTTATTGGAGGTATTTACAAAGTACTTTTTTGGTTGTCTAGGTATAAAAGTTGTCAACAATTGTCTGTCTCCTGCAGACTCCTGCCGCTGTGTTTGGTTGGTCCCCCTCAGGGTCCTCATCCCCATCATCCTCCTGCTCCTCATTGTGGACATCTACTTGTCCATCCCAGGGGATATTGTTTCTGACATACACATTGTGCAGGACACCACACACCAGGATGATCTTGCACACCAGTGGGGGAGTGTTGAACCTGGCCATTTTTACAGGGTCATTTCCCAAATGTCTGGAGGCTGATCTGGAGGAGAGAGGGGACCCCTCGGAACCAGTTGTGGCTGGTTGAAACCCCCTCTCCTCTTCATTGGAAATGTTTTGTAGAACTGAGTATAAGTACAGGGGATTTTTCCCCACAATTTAGACATTTCTGGGAAACAAGAACTATACTTGGAACTGGACACAGAATGCTGCTGAGTGGACTCACCATGACCCACCTTGGACTTCTGCTGCTGTGCTGACCTGTGACCTGCTGAGTCACTAGGAGGATCTGCCAGCATTTCCATCCCTTCTGCAGGCCTGTTGTTTGGGCCTTATAGCCGTGTGCTTCCCCCTCTTCTGTCTCCAGGGGCAGGGTGCCGTGGCCCCTGACCCCTGCAACTGCCAACAGCACGAAGAGTGTGTCGGCTGGATCCCTTCTATAACAACTGCAGAGCGCTCCCCCTTGTCTCAGAATCACGCTCTGGAAGCACCTTGCTGTGTTCATAAATGCCCCAGCACTTTGGCCAGCCCGTTGTTGTGGAAGAATCACCACCGCGACCCAGGCCGATTATCTGGATCAAAGCTGGGATCGCGTCTTGTCCCTGCACCTTCCCCTGCCCCCAGGGCACAAGAACAATGAGCATTGGAGCCGGCGGGCTCTTGCTGGTGCCCCCGGGGATGCAGAGTCCTGAGATGTGCCTCAGGGCACAAACCAGCTCTTAATATTGTGAAACTCACCATTGCGGCCCAGGAAAGGGCTGAACAAGAGCTCGCTCACCACGGGGGGTGCAGCTGTATCCGAACGGGGTGGACGGGCTCCACTCTTCTTTTTGCTCAGTAAAGATTGTGGGCAGGAGGAAGCCTCACTGGAGGCCCTCGCACCACCAGGTCTCTCACTCTTCTTCCTGTGGTGGAGTTTTTGGTCTGTCTCCCACCCTCTTTGTCAGAGGGCCCATAGATGCCCAGAGGGGGACCTGAGGGATTGTGGGTTCCAGGAGGGGCCCTGACCTACAAACCTGAGGGTGTGTGTACCTCCCCTTCCTCTCAGGATCAACACATGGCCCTGTTTCGCACAGGTAGTGCAAGGGGCCCCCCTTGTCCACATCATGGCACTAGAGGTGCCTTGGCAACAGAAAAACATTTTTTTTCCCAGAACATATGACTGCCCATGTTCCTATTCTCGACATGGTGGATTAATTATGTTAGCCTTTGTCTTTTTGCGCCATCTACGTGCTGATGTGCCTGTTAGGGGCCGGACAGGCTGCTATGTGTTGATTACTTGCCATATGGTTTTATGATGTTCCTGATTTAGGCATTTATGATACCTTTATGACAAGTTAATTTCTTTCCTAATGTGATTCCTGACTACTGCTTATGTTGCAGAATTCTGAATATGTATTCTATTATGACTACTGCTTATTCTTGCAGAGTATTAGTAACCTGTGTAAGTTCTGACAACTGCTAAGGTAGCAGGGTATTTCGGACATGTAATGTTTGGTCTAATTATGTTTTGTGAAGTACAACTTATTTTTAAATAACTTGGTGTTGTGTTCCTTTGTGGTGTATTTATTGTGTCACGTGTGTTGTGCAAACACTTTACACATTGCCTTAGAGTTAGGCCTGACTGCTTATGCCAAGCTACCAAGGGGGTGAGCAGGGGTTATCTTGGATGTGTAACTTCCTGGCCCTGACTAGAGTGGGTGGGTTCTGCCTTGCTTAGGTGCATACCCTAACCAACTAGAAACCCCATTTCTTAGAGGGAGCATACACAAGGCTTCCTCCTGTCATGTCCAGGCACCTGAACTGGGATTTGAGAAGGCCAAAGCTCCTCTCCACCACATGGCATCTTTTCTGGTGTGCTTCATTGTAGGCACTCTGTTCATTGGTATTTGGATTTACAAATGGGGTCATGATCCATGGCTGTCAGCCATAACCCTCGTCAGCTGCAAAGATAAGAGGGAGAAATTTAGTGAAGATCTGAGAGGGACCTGGAATTTTCCATGGCAGTTGTTGGTTGCAGAGCGAGTGGTGAATCAGAGGTATTTGTGGTGTTGCGTATGTTCCAGGCCTTGTAATATGGTTCAATTTGACTGTGTTGATGTGCCCGTCATTCTTGGGTACTGACTCAAGGACCTGTATATGACCATTTGGATTCCAATAGGTATGCTCATCATGTATGTAACATGTTTGTTTTGGGTAGTCCATTTTAGTTGCGGGGTCCTCATATTAGATGGGGGCTACCACCCCCTTGCAGTACAATGTTGTCAGATGTGTAGCCAGCGTTGTTGCCCTACAAAGCTAGCCTATTCCATCATTGTAGGCAATTGGCATTATACATGCAGTGCAACACTTAGTGGGCCTTAGTGGCAAATGATAGTTGTGTCAACCATCTTGGTCCTCATTACATATCTGTCAGTCTCAAGAATGCCAGACTCATAGTGGCAGTTGGACCGCTGCGATCGTGGCAGTATGACCGCGACATTATGACTGTGATGGAACCACCGCGGTTGGACCACCAACATTACCAGATTGCCACCAGCCAGCTGCCTGGCAGCATTCCATTGGTCTTAATCCTCCAGGCCAGCAGCGCTACTCTCCTGATTTCGACTCACAAATCTGCCAGCCTTTGCATGGCAGTTCCACCTCCATGCAAGGGCTGGCGGAATGGGGAGGTCAGGTGCCCCCTGGAGGCCCCTGCACTGGCCATGCACTTGACATGGGCAGTGCCGAGGCCCACATGGACAGACCTGTAGCTCTTTTCAATGCACAAATTACATGCAGTAGTAACCGCAATCGGTGCTGCTGCACCCCCCATGCCACATTGAAAGCCAGATCACTCATGAATCAGCTGCAATGTTTTGGCCCTCTTACCAGCTGGGCCGGCGTACGGAAAATAATGTTTCTGCTGACAGGCCCATCTGCGAACTCCTAATTGGGCCAGCAGGGTTTAGACAATAGCAGTCTAACTCTGGTGGAAGTTTACCAAGTGGCCTCTGCCAGACAACAAACGTGTGATGAGTGTCCAGGTGTCCAAGGGTGTGTTTCACATATTAGTATGATGATCGCATTTGGTACGGGTATATGTCCTAGCTTCCTAGTAATTAGATTTTCAGCCAGTCTTACTACACATGCACAGTGCAGACTTTGGGAGGGGGGCCTAGCTATTTTTCTGAAAGGTCACCTAGTACAGTGCATGTATGGCCAGTCATGTCCTCCATACTCCTACAAGGGCCTACTATGGCATCCATGTACATTACAGTTTAGCAGAGAATCTGCACCATGGTGTACTAGTGTTAGTCTACTGTAGATGCATGATGGTGTTAGGGCATGTGAGGTGTCAGTTGAGTAGTTGTGGTACAATTTCTCATGATTCTGTCCCATTGTCTATAATGGCAGGTACATTAGTCTTCCTATGTGTGCAATACAATGTATTCAACAGATGTATGTGCAGCCTACTGGTATGTCAGGCATGTGTAGATGGGATGTAGTTGTAGTTGGCACCACTTGGGTGGCATTTAATGTGGATTGCGCCTGAGTCTTGCACACCATGAACAAGGTAGGGATGTGCCTTGGTGTGACTTTCTTCACATGCTCATGCCATTGACATGGTGGAGCTATTGTTGATTTGGTCTAATGTGTGTGAAGTATACTTAGTAGTCAACGAGTAGACACTTGTAGTAGTTTGTGGTCTTCTTCTGTATGCAAAGGGGACTTAGCGCTAACTGTCCTTCACATGGTGTGGCTGTTAGTTTGTGGCTGTGTTAGGTACATGTGGGTTTCTGCGGTGGTGATGTCCAATCATTGTGGTGTACTGCGGCATGTTGCATATGTATTGTTGCCAGTACATCTGTGGTCCAATGCCCATGCGTCTTTGTTGTGGTGTATATGTTGTTTGTCCTACAGACCATATATATATATATATATATATAAATATATATATATATATATATATATAAATATATATAGATAGATATATATATAAATATATATAGATAGATAAAATCTAACTCAGGATGAACAAACAGAATTTTTTAAACAAACGCATGATGCACTTTACTTTTAAATGCTCTAGTACACACAAGATTATTTATAGCCATATACATGATGCACTTTAGAATGTCTCAGATTGAAACACTGAGACATTCCTCTTATTGTAAATGGACGAGCATGTTCTACTCTGAACTTGCATAACAATTGCATATGCACTTTAGAACATCTCTGGTTAAACAAATTAGATACTATGGTCATTTATATAAATGGACAAACATGTTGCACACAGATGTTAAAAAAAATGTTTGAAACACTTTACTTTCAGATGATCTAGTACACACAAGATTGCTTATAACTACATGCATGATGCACTTTAGAATGTCTTAGACTGAAACACTGAGATCTTGTCATTATTACTGTAAATGGGACAACATGTTCAATACAGAACGTGTACAACAAATGCATAATGCACTTTATCTTTAGATGACATATTGCACAGAAGACTGTTTACAACTTTTGCAAGATGCACTTTATTTTTTAGATGTTCCCCTAAATGTTTATAATTATTTAGGCATAAGATATTCTGACATATTATTTCCTTATCAGATGAAGAATTGGATACGGTCTTAGTACTTTAAGGTTTAAATGATGGACAAGTGTACAAGGATGTCATTACCTACTTGAGGAAGATTAATATCTTAAGTATGAACATTCTTATGCTTTAATTTGGGAATTCTCTCTCCACAATTATACAGTTCTTAAACATAGCAGCCCCTGACGCTTGAAATAACTGCACTGTATGACGTTATTGTGACTAAATGTGGCAATTGCTTACCTAGAAGCACTTTGCACCTTACCTTATTTCAACTGTGTTGACTTTGTCCATATATTATAGTGATCACAGCATGTCTGAGTGATCTGAAATCATTAGTCAGGCATTTCTAAAACATGTGCAATTAGAATCATTGATGGTAAAATGAAAATACTCGACTCAGAATCAATGACTTTCCCTTGTGAGCATCAAAAAATGTTTTAAAAAACAACACTACAAATGTCTGTCACACTGTATTTATATGTTGGTCTATTCCAATCTGTGTATCAGAATGTCTTTCTTCTCTTTTTTCTTTTTCAAGTCATGTACCTTACAGCAATGTTGCATTTTTACTGTTGGGATTGTATCTATTGGAAAAAGAAATTCAAGTAGAATTGTTGTGCTAAAATGGAGAGTGAAAATGACATGTTTAACTATTGTATGCACATAGAGTAGTTGTTTTTATGTAAAAAGCGATGAAGGAACTTAAGGGTTAAGGGCACTTTAAAAACACCTTCTAAACAATGGTTCTCTATGACCCATTTGAATGCAACAAGCAGACATGCGTCAGCCGGTTGTTTCCTACTTGTTTTACAAATGAAATAAATATATTAGTTTTGAAGTGATTCAGGTGCATTCTCTGTTTCTGTTTCAGAGGAGGTACGGGATATTGATTTAAAAAAAAAAATATATATATATATACACTAAAAAAACAACACTTGCAGACACGTTATAGTTAGGAAATAGCATTAAACAAATGTAGAAATGCACTGAGAGAAACAAAGGTTACAGGGATTTTATAGTTAGGAAATAGAATCACCATGCACTGCTGATTTAATTATTTCACATCAGTCATAACATCTTCCATGACATCATTCACTGTAACATGTCCAATAAAATTACTGATGAGAAAACTGTGCATGGGGCACGTTATAGTTACCTCACGGCATGAGTAATAGTTTCTTGAGATAAGTATAAGCATACATGATGAATTTCTATGTTTTTGTGTATGTAAAATCAGAAATGACTATAAAGTCCTTGTAACCTTTGTTTTTTTTGTGAATTTCGAGTTTTTTTAATCGTATTTCCTGACTATAATGTCCCTCTAGCCTTAGTTTTCTGAGTCTATATATATATATATACTTAAAAAACAAAGGTTACAGGGACATTATAGGTTCTGAATTTAGTTGTGCAAAAACATAGAAATTCACCAGTTATATTTATAGTTATCTCAAGTAACTTTAATTTGTGCCCTAAAGTAACTATAACTGGTACCCCCGCCATACACAGTTTTTTCATCCAAAAATATTACGGCAAACCTTACATTGATATTATCAATGTTATTAAAGATGTAATGAGTGATGTAAGTAGTGGGGTAATTAGCTGTGCATGGCGATAGCACGAGGTATAGTTAGTTACCTTAGGGCATGAGCTATAGTTACTTGAGATTACTATAACTATACCTGGTGAATTTCTATGTTTTTCTGTGAGTAAGTTAATAACCTAACTATAATGTCCCTGTAACCTTTGTTTTTTTAAGTGAATTTCTATGTTTTTTATAACTCTGTTTCCCAACTAT
Organism: Pleurodeles waltl; assembly: GCF_031143425.1. Lineage (NCBI taxonomy): Eukaryota > Metazoa > Chordata > Amphibia > Caudata > Salamandridae > Pleurodeles > Pleurodeles waltl. The sequence continues at coordinate 272,886,524 of NC_090449.1, forward strand.
AACATCCCTTTAACCTTTGTTTTTTCACTGAATTCTATGCCATATGTTAATCCAGGCTTTGCGCACAGCAGTTGCCTGTAGGGCTAGGCCTGCGTCCAGGCCTTATGTCCTACCTCCTTTAGCCACCCAACCTTGCGCCATGCATGACCTTTGGCCATGAGCAGTGTGGTTGGTCACACCCTGCTGGCAACCCCGACTAACTTTCCGAGAGAGAGAGGAAGAGAGAGTAATTCAGAGACTCAGAGAGAGACAACAATTCGACTTTGATTATAGTGTATTTGACATTAAAAAGAAGTGACATGTCCTTCCAGTATGAACCATTACATTTTGAAGTTTAAATTAAAGAAAGGGAATGACCACTGAAACACCCAGTGTAGAACTCTCAACTTTCAGTGTGAGAGACTGTGACCATAACCATTACAGCACAGTTGACTCCTTATCCTACACTTTCCAGACATACCTATGACATTCAACCCATGCATGTGATAGGCAAGAAACATGAATGTTCCATTACTAGAAAGGTTAAAGAGTAAAAAAACTAGTCAATAAACAAACACACTTGCCAAGCAATACTAGGATTTAAACCTTCAGCCTACTGAGTGACAGCACAAGTACTTGACCATTAGGCCAGAAGTGACCCTGATCAGCTCTGCATCCAATCCTAGGTATAATATTCTTACCAAACATCTTTCTAATTTTACTCTTTGAAGTCATTGCATGGATAGACCATTGCAATGACAATTTCTCTCTCTCTCTTCCATCCCATTATGGGATGGAAGAGAGAGAGAAAACAGAGTGACAGGACCATGGGGCCTGAAGGTCCCCACAGTCCTAACCGGCTTCCTGCATCCTGCGAGATCCGGCATTGCTCTCACAAGCAGGGATCAGCTTTAAAAAGCAGCTTCCTCCTTGTGGGAGCAATGTTTTTATCTTTTTCCCTGCACGCATATTTGCATGCAGGGATACAGATACAAACTCTGCTTTCTGATAGAGGGAGCTGTTAGACAGCTCCCACTGTCAAAAAATGGACTTTGTTTGCTTAGGCTCGGTGGAATCTGTCAGATCCCACCAAGCAAAAGCAAACAGCTATGTCCCATAGTAGGAGCCAGCCCTGGGAAGTGGCTGTCCCCAGGTCCATCATTGGCTCCATGAGGGGGGCCGCACTGCCCATTTCCAATGTAATCTAGCCCCGGGAGGTGGGCTGAGCATCCCCCTGCATTGTATTTCTTCAAAGCCCCAGAGAGCTGGTGGAGCCTGGGGCTATGGTTGGGCGGGCTGGGTACCCCTCCTGTTACAATTGGTTAAAGGCCCTGGGAGGTGCCCCCCTGCTCTATTTATTTAAAGCCCTGGGGAGGTGGTGGTCCCTGGGGTTGCGGGTGGGACCAGCTGACAAGACCCAGGGAGGTGATGCTCCCCGGGGATGCAGGGGGGCCCAGGTTGCCCCCGCATTCCATTGCATGTTTGCACCTCGGAGGTGGCAGTCCCTGGGGCTGCGGGATGGGGGTGTACAGTCCCCCTGCATTAAAATGGCAATGCCCTTGGGACTTGGCCCACCCGGGGGTTTCACAGAAGCAAGCGCGGGAGACCGCACTTGTTTTTTATTTATTTTGTTTCACCGGATCTGCCGTAACTCCAAGTGAAAAAATATATATATTTGTAGCTCCAGTGGGTTCCCTTTGGGACCCCAGCAGCAGATCTAAGGGTCAGGGTGTTCCTACCCTGGCCCTTTTGTTTTTTTTTCATATTTTTTTCTAGGAGTCGGTTGAAGCTGAGTTCCAACATGGCAGCCAACACTTCCTTGTTGATGTTTTGGCAGTCAATCTGATCTCAGCACAAGATCCGGAGGGTTTGCAAAGCCTTCGGGGCCCCATATATATACAAATTTGAATTTTCTTTAATTTCTCAAAAACTACTGAATGGATATACACTAAATAACAAAAAGGCCTCTTTGTGGGCCATGAGTTACCTTTCTGGCAGATTTGTTGTAATTCCATCAAATAGTCTGGGCGCTGTCGCTTTTGAAAATTCCTATGGAAAAAAGGGATATTGAAATGTGTTTTGGGACACCATCTTTTTCTCAGCCCCCCCTTGATGAATCACCCCAAAACTTTTCAGACAGTAGCTGAAGTGAGTGTTGTATCTTCCTGGACAATTCTGTGAAGGTTCATCAAACAGCACCAAAGTTATTAGCAAAACAAAAAATGCATTCTCTATAGAAACTAGGTCCTAACTATAACTACCTAATGGCGACCGTCACTAGGTAAAAAAAAAAATATATATATATATATATATATATATGTGTGTATATATATATATATATATATATACACACACACACCAGACATACCGGCATACCATGGCAACAGTGTGGCGGTGCAAGTTGGGTTCCGATTGCCCCACACTTCAAACAAAAGTGATTTCCAAAGAATTACTGGGACTCTCCAAAGCAGTGCAAAAGTCATGTTTACAGAGACTGCTTCTACCTAACGTGTTTCGGCCTTAGTCTTGGACACAGGTTGCAAGTGAAGCGCATTACACCCATTGAGACAGTGAAAACGGACGCTCCGTCTCAAAATACAACAGTTCAGTCATAGTCCTGGGGGCCATCTTATAATGACCAGCATTATGTAACAAAACATCAAAAACTCTCTGTATCAGAAAAACATATCAACGAAGGCACTGTAGCTGTTAATACAGCAATGCAATAAATGGTGCTAATAATATACATTAATCAACCATTGTATCACTTGGAATATGTTATGGGGTACTCCAACAGTTCACTTCAATAAGGCAATAGTCATCATGACGTGAGCCATTCAGATGTTTGTACGTTGTACAAAATAACATAACAGACATCAAAATATAATGTACCAGCACCCTTCATAATGTTAAGAATGTGCACGATTAACACCCCAAGTGTAAATGTTTATACAGTATTGGTGTCTTTGTCTTCTTGGTGTCAAAAACCATAGTACAAACACAAAGGTGTGAGTCTCATGTTGCCCAATATGTTATCAGTATAACTATTGTGCGACTGAGGCAACATTCAACGTTTAATCAGCATTAAACAGAGTACCAATTGGATAAGATCTGTTTAGGAAATGATCTTAATAGAAAAAGCCATTACGAAGTGTAAACATTTGCATCTCAGCTGCATGGCTAATATTACATGCCCAATAAATTCTGGTAAGAAAATTAGACAAACTTGATATCCTCAAATTACATAACAGTTTGGTATCCTCCTTGAATAATCAAAGTTTATACTGACCAGAAGCGCCACAGACAAAACAGATGTCAATCAAATATAGCCCATGTGGCCGAACCGTCATAACAAATATATGTCCTAGTAATGGAGAAGGAAACAAGTAAACTGTTAAAACGCAATAAGGTTGTTACATAGTGAAAAAAAGACAAAGCAAAGCATTAAAAGAATTTTATGAAAGACTGTAAAACAGTACTGCCGCATTATGCAGCACATATGTCTAAAAAGTAACAAAGAGGGGAGACAATAATCAAAATAATGCATTACATCATCAATTCATTGGTCTATTTGTACAGATAACTCTACACTGGAGTTCAGGCCCTTCGGTATGAGGGTGTCTGAATCTATAATATATGTGGATTCTTGGATGCGTAATCTGCATTCTCTATCATTGCCTCTGGCATCTGGTAGGATGGAATCAATCACTACAAACTCGAGAAACTTCTCATTTGAAAATGCATTTCTGAAAAATGGCTCATGGATATGTATCATTGTTTCTTATGGCACAAATATGTTCAAGAACATGTTTTCTGGCCTTGTGTATTTTACCTCCAATGTACATCTTGCTGCAAGGTCACAACAAACAATATACACAATATTTTGTGTCACATGTTAAAATCATTCTTATCATCTGATGTCTGGAAGTGTTAGGGATGCGTACCTCAGACCAACTTGAACTGTTAATGCAGGTCTTACATTTCATACAATAGAAGCTAGCCCACGGCAGACGCTAGGCATGGACAGTGTGTGTAGCTGCCCAGGGCCCCACATCCAGCCCAGAAACATGGGGCCTCAAGTCAGTGCCTTATAACCAGGCTGGCACAATGATCCTTTTGTTCCCCTCCCTCTCAGTTAAGAGCGAGGAGTATCTCCTTACTGGAAAAGGGGAGAGGGACCTTCCCGGGCCTCACAGCCTTAGTATAGTGCTGTGAGGCAGAGGAAGGAGGCCCTCTCTTTGGGCCCATGTAGGCGAGACACACTCTGGACCACACTGCGGGATGCTATTGCCACCTAATTAGTGTGCTGCCTCCTTTAACCCTTTCAGTGAACAGGCAACATTTACCCTTTTAGCCCTTTACAAGTTATGAAAGAGGTTATGAAAGAGGTGCCATTTACTTTGTAAAAGTGTATTTCTTTAACCTGTGGAACCCGTGACATTCATATGTCACATTATAGCACATTACAGCACTGCAGTGGGAGGTACTTATTGGGATCGATAGTTTAGTAAACTCAGAGGCAAGGCAGTTGTCATGCAAACCTGTACTATAATAGTGCAACATTATAGTCTATTAAATCAAACACAATGGGTTTTTGTACAGCAGGTATTCTGAACCGATGTTTGAAAGCACTTCCATATGAGATAATGAAGAAAAAGGAGTATTGGTGAAATAAAATATTGCCTCAGATCACTCAATTTAAGCGTGGAACCCACGATTTATCTAGGTTTTCTGCATTCGCTTTATACAAGTCATCCATTGAATGGGTACCTATGTGTCTTTCTTTTTTTATGTTAACACTTTATTTTTACTTCCTTGTGCATTTTCTGCAGTTTTTATACAGTGCAAAGTCGAACCACAGGTATTTCAGGGCATTCCTTGAGCACCAGGTGCATTACTCACAGATACATTCATTTTTTATAGGCACAGGTAGATTAAGTGATTTGTCTAGAATCACAGGATGTTAGACTGATGTTGAGACTTGAACCTGGTTTCTCGATTTTCAAAGTTTGCAGCTCTGGTCATAACGCCTCACCCTGGGTAGAGAGAAGGTGTCATGCAGAACTTGAAAGCTCAGTTTAGTATTGGCTCAATGTTCCAACAGGACCTCGAGCTGAGCCAGAGCCAGGTATCAGGCTTGAGCCTTGCTTTAGGTTTCAGTGGCTTACTCACCTCTAATTTCCATCTAGTCCCCAACTGTGATGGTGGTGACTCTGATAGCAATGACAAGGGACTGCCATTCCAAGGTGTCACTAGGTTTTGGGCCCTGCACAGCTGCAGAATAGAGGGTCATGGTTTGCATCACTTTTGCACCACGCAATGTGGGACAATAGCGTGCAAATCTTATGAGAGATTTATTAAGCCATGTAAGGCCATCTTGTGTGACCCTGCATGGCTTCATAAATTGTGAGTAATGTAAAACAGCACAAAATGCTGCTTTACATTACTCTGCACCAGGGACACGTTTCTAGGGGTGTTGCATGTCTTTTCCCACACAACATCCATGGATTTTGACGGATTCTCAGATTTACAAAAACTTGTAAACCTGGGAATGCACAAAAAAGATAAGACTCCCCAGGAGAGGTGTAAGTAGGAGATATGTTTTATTTCTCTGTGTTTTTTCCTCATTCTCTGGTGCTGCTATCTGTGCTTTCTGCAACACACAAAGAAAGAGGAAAAGGCTTCTCAAGATTGTTTTTATGCAGGAAGTTGTCCCTTCCTGCACAAAAACAATCCCTCATGCAACGCAGGCACACTCGCACCATGGTGCAAGCATGGCTGCATTGGCGCTAGGCTACCCAAGCGCTGGTGAAAAGGACGGGAATGCACCACATTGGATAAGTACTCACACTCCTGCCCTTTCCCTGTGGGTCAGGGAAGCGCAGCAAGGTGACCTGCTGCACTGCCCTGCTCCACAAAGCCTATAAATATGGTCCAGAGTGTTTATTTTTAGTATATTTAGGTGAGGTGGTTAGGTTGCGATTCGCTGTTTAATATCTTAGTGCCATGGATAAAACATACCCACCAGGTCTTGTGGCAGTGGGTAGTTACTGGGCAGTACGAGTGGTAGGTATTGATATTCACCCTTATCGTTTCAAAGCTTAAGACTATTTAATTCCTTTTGCATATCGGAGTTGTTCACTTTCTAAATCCAGCAGGTGGTAAATAGTTAGAAAATCAAATTCACTGTAAATAATAATCACATTCAATAAGATCAATCTCCAGCCAAGTTATCTTTTTAGATAGACTAATTTAGTGGAGGAAATTTCAAATGAAAAAAGAAAAATGCACCATGCAACTTATAGCCCCCCTGCTCCCCAGCAAACATCTTCTGATTTCTTGGAAAGTGCAACGTAGCTCTGCACACACAGCGTGTCCTGTGACATTATAATGGAAAGTTGACCTTCTCCTGGGCCTTGCAGCACTAGACTATTGCTGTGAGGCTCAGGGTAGAGGGCTCTGATGTCCTGGGCTGAGACTCACAGCACTAGACCATTGCTGCAAGGCCCATGGTAGAGGGCTTCAATGCCCTGGGACCCCTTCCCCTGGGCCTCACAGCACTTGACCATCACTGCGAGGCCCATGGTAAAGGGCTTCCATGCTCTGGGCCCTGAAGCTCTGGATTAAGATGGAGAGTCTCAGGGGAGTGGACCCTCTTTCCCGGCCTTCAGCACTAGACTATTGCTGCAAGGCCTGTGGTAGAGGGATGCCATGCCCTGGGCTCCTGTCCCCTGGGCCTCACAGTACTAGACCATTGCTAAGAGGCTCATGGAACATGGCTCCCATGCCCTGGGCTGGGCCTCACATCACTAGACCATCACAACAAGGTCCAGGGTAGGCGGTTCCAATGCCCTGGGCCCCCTTCTCCTGGGACTTGCAGCACTAGTTCATCGCTGCGAGGCCCAAGGTACAGAGCTCCCATATTCTGCCCCCCCTCCCCTGAGGGTCAAAGCTATGGATCATGGTGGAAAGTCCCAGGAGAGTGGACCCTCTTTCCTGGCCTGCAGTACTGGACCATTGCTGCGAGGCCTAGGGTATAGGGCTCCCATGGCCAGGGTTCCTGTCCCATAGGACCTGCAGCACTAGACCAATGTTGCTAGGCCCAGGATAAAAGGTTCCCATGCCCTGTGCTCCTGTCCCCTGGACCTTGCAGCACTAGACCACTGTTGCTAGGCCCAGGGTTAAAGGTTCCCATGCCCTGGGCTCCTGCCCCTGGGCCCTGCACCAATGTTCTAGGGCTGCAAGGCCCAGGTAGACCACTCACATGCCCTGGGTTCCTGTCCCCTGGGCCTTGCAGCACTAGACCACTGTTGCTAGGCCCAGGGTAAATGGTTCCCATGCCCTGGGGTCCTGTCCCCTTGGCCCCGCAGCAATGTTCTAGTGCTGCAAGGCCCGGGTAGACCACTCACATGGCCTGGGCTCCTGTCCCCTGGGCCTTACAGCACTAGACCATGGCGCAGAGGCTAGGTCAGTGGGGCCCCTACCCCAGGTCTCTTAACTGAGATGTTGGGCTGCACGGTCTTGGGGAAGAGCCTTCTCCTCTGTGTCCGATTGCTAGTGCTTCACCGGACGGAACTATGACTATAAACATGTACCCATGCCAGGTACTTAGTCATCAGTAGTGCAGCAAGTACAGTGGCACCGAGCCCTAGAGGTACTTATTACATGGCCAATTTACCCACACTTTGGCTGTAATTACTTTGCAGCAAGCAGGTGGGGTGAGGGATGCATTTTACTTTGCAAGAAGATCCAATGCCACCATTACAATGCTACTTGCTTCTCTTCATGGACTTGGCAGTCATGGTTGGACACTCAACTTTTAGTTTCACAGTGTTGAACCAAGGCTGTAAGCACTCTCAGCCATCAACAGTACAACAACTGCAGTGGTACCAGGGCTTAGAGATGCGAGGGACCCAATGCACCCAAATTATGGCTCTGTTTTACTGTCCAGCATCATTTGCTTCCACTAGGGGTAATTGCTATGCCACTGGCCATGTCACTCATGTCTCTTTCAACCATTATCCAGATCTGCATGGCCCATCACCCACTGGGCCTCATAGCCATGGTCCAGGGCTGTGGCGACCAAGTGAGGGAGCCTCCACCCCTGGGCCTCACAGTACCCGACAATGGCTGCCAGGCCAAGAGGAAGAGCACCTCTGAGGAGCATAGCTAACAATTGTGTTGCAAGTCCAGTGCCACTGTGGCCCTTTGCGGTTAAGGGCCCAATGCACCCATATTGTGGCTGTGTTTTACTGTCTAGTGTGTGACTGGGGTTCAGATGATAAAAAATTTACCTTGCTTACACCAGGGCACCATTGATACACCATTGGCTCACCTCACATGGGCCTTTCAGCCATGATCTTCCACTGCTCCACCGTGAGGCCTAAAGAAGAGAGGTGCTCTTTAGGAGACTGGGTTGCTGGCTTCCCTGCACCTACAGCAAAGGGCCATTGCTGCAAAGCAGACCCATGGGATGAGAATGCTCTCAAGGTTGTAGTGCAGCAGGTACTGTGACACTGGAGCCCAGGAGTCTTAGGTTCCAATTTACCTAAATGACAACTGTGTAATTTACTGTCTAGCCAGTGGATGGTGGGGCGGGGAGTGATCCATTTATCTTGCTTTCACCATGGCACATTGTTACTCTACTGGCCCTCTCTCCTGGCCCTTGCAGAGTTGGTCCAATGCTGTAAAGTTCACTGTGGGGTGACAGGGTCCTCATTTCACATGTTTGTCCTGTATCCTGCAGCGAGCTTCTGCAGGACAAAAGAGGTCCAATTTTGCTCGCCGTGGGACTGATGCAGATAAGCAGGCTAATCAATAGAGGATATAAAGCAAACAGGGCAGCTGCAAAGCCTGGAGTCACCTAGCCCAGCAGGTTGTCCCAGCACTAACTCTAGGAAGTACCACCTTATAGAGCATTAGTTAACGAAGTAACTTGGAAGGAGTACATGTAGCACAGGAGGTGACCTGCAAACCCCACATTAATAAAATTTGCACCTTTAGACGTGGTAAAAGTGGGAGTATAAAAACAGAAAATGAAACAGCCCTAAACAAGCATTTACCCATCCTAAAATCTTTACTTATAGATGATGACCAGCCAACTCATGCAATAATGGCAAATATGGTGTAAAAGGACATGAGAACATATTTGCCCCAAATCAAACCATTTGGTCAAGTAGGAGAACCAAGACTGCAATGCAGGATGCTTTTTCAAGACAGATAGCTTTCTAATTATACCACATACGTCATCTGGTAAAGGTTTTAGAGGCCTGAATTAGAACACAGTGCAATGGGAAGAAAACCCCTGCTGATGGCCAGATAGAAACCCATTTCACCCAACAACTCACTCCCAGCTTCACTTCTCCAAGGATGTTATGATCTATGAAATTGAAGGCTGTTAACCGGTCTAAAAGTATTAGTGTCTCAATACCTGCATTGTCGACCCTGTGACAAAGATCAACCAAAACCGATAGGATGACCAGTTCTGTACCATTTCCTGCCTTGAATCTGGCTTAGAAGGTATTCAAAAGAATGTTTTCAAAAACTGATTGAGCTGTTAAAAACAGTTTTGTAAGAGGTCTGCCATGAAATGGTGCAAGGCTAATTGGCTGAAACTTATTGAGATCTTGTGGGTCAAGGGTGTTTATTGTTTAATAAAATGATTATACAGTGGCATTTTTCCATGTGGTGGGGAAATACCTTGTCTTAAGGAAGAGTTAAACATGTCCAAGAGTTGAGCTTTGAGAAAAGGGAAGGGAAGTTGCATGAAGTTAGCTGGGCATGAACCGATAGGATGACAGCTGGTAGCACTGGACTCAAGATCCACACATCAATCAGTTTGAAAGAGTTTAAATTATGGGTATTTTGAGTTGTCACAGAAAGGTTATGGGATGTAGGACTTTGTCAAGCTTGGATGTTGTCATGTAATAGTTTACACTTGTTAAAGAAGAATTGAACAAGATGATTAAATAGTCGTTTGGAGTGTAGTGATTTAACTGAGTGCTAAGGATGCTGAAGGAGGTTGTAGTTGTAAAACAATATGGAATAATTTGTTCAACAGGATGAAATACTATGAGAGAATTAGCTTTTCTTGGGTTTGCTAATTTTAAAATTATAAGTGGTAGCTATGTTCTATTCTTTGTAAATACCATATTTTGTTCTTTTATCCACTTTTTCTTCTATTTAAACATGTCCATACTCCCCATGTTAGTAAAATACTGGCTAGGTGGGAACCTGAGAGGCCTGATCCAACTCCTCGGGGCCTTGCAGCCATAGTTCAAGGAAACCGGCCTGCATCATCTACAAAGCCATAATAACTGGTGTCTCTGCCTACTCTGATGAGATGTTCTCCAGCTCCAGTGGTTCTCCACGCATCCTCAGCAAGGACACCTTTCAGACAAAAGATGAAGTGCAAAAAGCAAGAAAATACTTATCTCTTTAAAGAAAACTACATCATGATGCAGTAACTGTCCACAAAACAGCCACCCGAACTGTCGCATATTGACTGTGTTTTTGACTTTGATCATCTCTCATTTGCCTTTCGGCCAGGTTTGTGCTACGCAAAAAACCTATACATAATGCATATATTAATACTGATATGGAAATTATTTGTTAATACTTGGTTAAACATGTACATTTTGGGGAAATCTAGGCAAAACCTGTCCAACTAGTGTGACTAATATATAGAATTTTCACTTAACAGAACTTAAAAAAATATATGCCCTTATTTTATTAGTGTTGTTATTTATGTTTTGGTTGTTTTACGGATATCCACACCACGAAAGTAGCTTCTTTTAAAGTTGCTTCAGGATGGCAAAGGACTACAATTGCTGGCACTTCCGGTGATGTAATTTCCTGGGTTTCCCATGTCGTACGCAAATTAGAGGGGGCCTCCCACGTTTCCTTTCTGTCCAGAGCCACACAAATCGTGGAACTGGCCCTGAGCCACCCCTCTCAAAACTAATATTACGCTAACGCTGACTGGTTTCCAGGTTCTTGCTCTAATCATCCCGTAGAGAGTGTTTTTTCCCAAATGTAACATGAAGGGTATCTTGCACATACGAATACTGGAGTGCTCACCGCTTCGCTTCTTACTGGTTACTTTTCAGGCTTATCAGGGCCTCCCCAATCTTCATTACCAAACAAGCCTCTTACCTACGTACCTGTAGCTGCTTGGCGCAGCCATTCTAATTACAGTTCTGTACCATCCAACTCAGCCTTGATAAAGTCACCTGTGTGACGAAACACGTGTTGGCTGTATCTACACGATGATTTAATGCTTTCTAAGCATCTACAAATAAAGACAACATCTACAAACCGGATTTGAGACTCATTTCAACACAATTCCTCTCCGAACCTACAGTACCACACCAGCAATATCTTTGCTGGTTTCATTGTGGGACATTACTCTCTGTGTGCTGTGGCCGTTTTTTCCCGGTATCTTGCACATATTTAGCCAAAATATCATCAGTCTTGACATGCCAGTGCTTGCTGAATAAACACCTAATCATTGGTGCTTGCTTAGAGAATTTAAGACTTGTAAAAAAGCGTGCAACATGTAATTTACATATATTTCTAATCCTATTCACAAAACAATTTATCGGTATAAAAAACGAGATTACCTTCCAAACTCGCAAATGAACCCTTAAATTGTAAACACGAGGTTTTTGTACCCGGCATTGTAGTGATATCACTGCATACGTGATGGTGTAATACTTTAATATTGGGCTTAATGGCCTGATTTACTAGATTACGAAATAATCTGATAAGGAGGAAAAGTCGATATAACCATTGAAAGTGACAAAAAACTCTTCCTCATGTGTAAAAAATAAAGCTGAAAGATGTATGTGTGATAAATAACCCACTTAGCTCAAATGTGGAAGTTTCACCTTAAAAACGAGCCTTGAAAATGAGCGCATTGCAGTATGTATAAAAAAACAACTAAACAGCAGCCAAACTGTGCATCTTATTGTGCTAATTCTTCTTAATAACAAAACAAAAAAGCATCTTTGCCTATGCTGCATCCGCCAAAAATAGGCATCCTTAATCACCAATTATTTATGTCAGTGGACTCTATTAATTTAAAAGACACATAAACCATTCACTTTGATCGCCATTAACAAGAAAAATCACTGCTTCTTTTATTCTCATTAATGGACCTAAATTTAAGTGCTGTCTTCACTTCTATGTATCCAAGTGATTAACTAACGTGCCAGTGCCTAAGCACAATAAAAAATTTCAGAAACAATAAGATTCGTGTGTTTTTACACGGAAGAGCATTACAAAGGCTATTAAGCATGCAATGAAAGGACTGTGACATCGAAAAATGGACGCTAAGTTGTTGCATTGTTTGTGGTTAAAATAGTTTTATTTTTATTTTCTGTGTATTGAATTGGTACCTTCGGCAGTACCAGTGCTGAGTAAGAGCACCTAAAATTAAATTTCTAATTGTATTAGGCGACACATACCATGAGTCACTTCAAACCCCTGTGGTTCCAATAAATTAAGATTATTTATCCCAGTATTGATGGTGGCTGACTGAGATATATTGGGCCCGTCCAAGGGCACTTTGTTTACTGATAACATAGTTTAATTGGCCAGTATTTATTGTTGCCTGGTTCCCTCTATGTCAATTAAAAAACTCGACCTGCCAAAGACTGATGCAATTTCACCGTCCCTCGACAGTTAGCTTTGAACAAGTACGTACATTTGCTTTTGTGTACTGACAATTTGCTTAATGTATATTTAACTGTTTAACAAATGTGGGATGGAACTAAATACCACGTGAACTGAATATAGACAAAAATAAATGCGTGTGTGTGGGTAAGAATTCTAAATTTATGACCAAGAAGTCAGGGTCAATATTTTTCTTGTTCTTCCATTTATCTTTCCCTAATTGAAGAATGTTCATGCCGTTTTACACCATCTTTTATGAACTGATTAACATTGTCCAATAACATGGGTAATTTAGAACTATGCTTAGTAGCTTAGTAACAGGTCACCCATTTTGTATGTTTGAAGGCTATTTCAACACAAATGTATAATTACATGAAATGTACCAGGGTGTAATTACGTCTGTTGCGCAATATCCTAATACACCTCTAAGAAACCTTCAACACCATCACTAGATGCAGCTGGAGCAAGATAGCAGAAGCAGACAGGATCAACACCCTCGGAGTGAACCATCCAGACCTCACGGGAGACATGCAGACAGACAAAAGAATCATCAACAACTGGATCACAGGCTAGGCAGTCACCATAGCTCCCATGAAGGGTAATAATCAAGAACCAACAGGCAAGATAGCTGGTACACAGAAGACCTAAAGGACTCCAAACATTAGTGCAAACCCATGGAGAGAAGATGGATAACTAGCTGTGACACCAAGGCAAGAAACACCTACAAATCCGTGCTTAGAAAATATCACACACAAATCAAAGAGGCCACGAAAGAAGCCCTTTCACTTAAAATAGAAACCAGCTCCAATAACTGCAAAGAGCTCTTCAACATTATCAAAGAATTTTCCAACCCCCCCAGCAGCCACCATCACCTTACCCCATTACAGGACTTCTGCAATAACCTCTGTTACTTCCTTCACAACAAACATCTAAGGATCTGCAGCAACTTCGGCCCACAGCCCTGCCAACACAACACAAGACCTCATCAACCAGCTGCACAAAGCCACTAAGTTTGACCACCAGCTAACAAACTGGAGCCCCCTCACCCCAGAAGACACAGCTGAAATCATGAAAACAATCCACCTAAGGTGTCCATTGCCCCCTGTGTCTAGAACATCTATAACCTAGGAGGAATCATGATCACTGCCAACCTCATCTCCATCATCAACACCTCCATCCATAGCAGAACTTTCCCCGACAACTGTAAACATGCAGAGGTCACAGCACTCCTGAAGGAACCTTTGGCAGACCCAGAAGAGCTCAGATACTAAAGACCCATCACTCTCCCTCCTGTCCTATCCACAGTCAGGGAGAACGAAATCAACAGACAACTCTCGAACCATTTAGAACAGCACCATTCCCTAGACATCACTCTGTCAGGTTTCCACAGCAAGCACAGAATGAAAAGGGGCCTCATAGCACCAACTGACGACATCTAGACTACCATGGACAAAGGGGAAACAGCAGCTCTGGTTCTGCATGACCTCTTAGTGGCCTTCAACATCTTCTCCCACAGCATCCTCACCTCAAGATACCACAACACCAGAATACCAGGATGCCCTGAGATAGCTGACACCTTCCTCTACGTAAGAACCCATTGGGTCAGGCTCCCACTATACACCTCTGAACCCAAGAACCTTCTCTGTGGACACCCTCAAGAGTCATCACTGAGGCATACCCTTACGATGTCTACATGGCACCACCCTCCCACATCATAAGATCCAGCGGAATTAACATTATCTCAGGCAAAAACCACATCACCAGGACCAACCTCATCTGCATGTCAAGCATGGCAAATAAGATGAAACAGAACTGTCTAAAACATAACAATGACAACATAAGTCCTGATTGTTGGGAACAAGAGTTCCCTGTGGGACTCCTCTTGGTGGCCAACCAAAGTAGGACCCATGCCTACCACCAAATAACATGGCAGAAACCTCAGAATCATCTTGGATGAGAAAACTCATAATGACCAAACATGTGAACACCCTAACCTCTTCCGACTGCTTCCTCATCCTACATATGCTCCGCAAGATATCAGACTGGCTCCCCACAAACACCAGACGCACAGTACCCAGGCCCTCACCAGAAGACTGGACTTCAGCACCGCCCTGTACCCTGGTATCTCAAATCAACTCACACAACTCCAGACTACCCAGAGTGCTGCTTTCAGACTCATCCTTAACATTACCCCCAGCGCACACACCATGTCCCACCTCAGAGAGCTGCACTGACAACCCATCCAGAAGCATTTCCAACTCAAAATGCTTATCCATGCCTACAAAGCTCTCTACAACACTGGACCTACCTATGTCAACCACTGCCTTAATTTCCACTATCCAACTAGGCAGCTGTGCTCAGTTACACACGACCTCGCACAGATACCACATCCCCACAAAAGCAAAACAGGAGGAGGCTACTTTTCCTATATCTCAGCCAAAACCTGGAGCAACTGTCCCCATCACATCAGGGATTCACCATCTCTACTAGAGTTCTGGAAGAAACTGAAGACCTGTTTTTTCAACTAGGAGCTCAGATCAGCCTACACTTCTGTTCTAGCACCTGGATACCCCCACGGGTGATAAGTGCACTATACAAATCCTCATAACATAACATAATACAACATAACATCTGTTACCAGATTTTAATCAAAAGGCAGTCCACATAAGCTGGAATCAGGGAGTAGCGCTGCCTGGTTAGCTTCGCTTGTACAAAACCACCAAAACAAGCTAGCTGTATTCAATTATAGAATGGGCAATATGAATTGTTGGACATTAGTGTTTTCCCTTGTAGTCTATGTTTTTCAATGGTTACATGGCATTCCTTTGCTGCTCTTTTGGTCTCCTCCAACATTGGCTATCACATGAAAGTCATCATCACATAATTGCAACTAAAGCTTTAATATCAGCCAATTAACTTCTACAGCTTACCCAGTTGCCTTCCACCTGTTCACCACCAAGTGCAGAATATTCAGCCTTGCCTCAGGATTGAAAAAAAAACGAAAAAAATGCTTCTAGGTCATGTCAGCGCTGCACGCTTCCTATTACCTTGGCTTGAAGAAATGGATGAAGCACATAACATGGGGGTACTTTTTGTTAGTGAGTTGTCATCTATTGCCTCAAAATTGTCTTCAGTCTGCTAAACAGCATTCCATGGTTTATGGTGGCTAAACAGGATTCTGCAGTTGCTACACTGCTCTCAGTAAGTGGGCCTCTTCCTGTCCATGGTGATGTCTAGCTTGGATTACCAAAACAGTCTATGCACTGACCTTTTAAGAATATCCATCTCAAAATAACAGGAGACAAAAACTATTCAGTTGGCCTGTTGTTTGGCCTTAGCACACATGTTTCATATGTTGCATGCGTTGAGAAATTGGGTTGTTAGTTGAATGGGGTGTTAACCCTGCTCAAGCAACAGCCACGGTCCCTGTCAGGGTGAACCACAAAGGTGATTAAATTACCAAGTGCCTAACCCTCCGGTAGATTGACACAAAAGCAGTCAGGTTTAACTTATGGTCAGTATGTAAAGTATTTATGCAGCACACAAACAGTACTAAAGTGAAAACACAACAAAAGAAAAATCTCACAATAATTAATAAAAATAGAGTACATTTTAATAAATTATATACACTAAAATGACAAAAATCCAATCATTAGAACAGGAGTTATGAATTTTTAAAGTTCAAAGTGAAATATAGTTCCTAAAAGATCAAAGTGTCAACCATTAACATCTAGTTACACGAGACCGGGTCAAAGTCAAGAAATATGTCCGACCGTACTGGATGCAATTCGGATACAAGAAGTGGATTGGGCCTGGTCAGCACTTACCTTCGGCCTTAGAAGAATTTCAAAGAAAAGTTTTATGAGGACGTGAAGTTCAGCAAGGCAAGGCTGCAGGTGGTGTCAGAGGAAAAGGCGTCATCATCAGGAAGCTGCTAGGAGACGTCATAGTGATGATTTCTTCTTTCTACAGTTCTATGGTTGGAAGGTGAAAAACTTCAGCTGGATGAAGCTGTAGACTGTAGCTGATTAGAGTTCAAGGAGGTTGGATACCCTTTCACTGAGGAGGCCGCTGAACAGGACTTGCTGCTATGGAGAAAAACAGAGCACTAGCTTCTGCAAAGTCAGGCTGCCCGGTGATGCACCATGAGCAGATAAACAAGCAGCTTGGTCCCAGTCTTCTCTCAGAGCAGTTTTTAGCCAAAAATGCTTTAAGCCCCATGTTTTGGCTATCCAGGCACTTTTAGCACTACCACCAATGGTCTAGGGCCGGAGGAGCACCACCTGAGGGGTTAGGACTCACTCAGGCTGAGCACAGGTGTGGGTTCAGTATGGTTGAAGCCTTTTATGTCACTGAGGCTCTGATGAAGAGGCCAGCAAACCAGCCCTTGGAGCCACTCTGGTAGTCCTGGGTTCAAGTGATGAAGCTGGGATCAAACAACAGGGCTGGCCTCTGAGGGTTCAAGGCAGGCTCCAGTCAGCAAATCAGTCCTTCCAGATGCAGCATAGCAGTGTTGTGAAGTACACATCAGGCCACAGCAGTAGGCAGTCATCTGAGAGTCTACCTCTTCACCAAGGAATTTGTATAATCCAAGCCCCTTTCACATTCCATCTCAGACTCTGCCTCCTCCATGATTTGATGATAGGACCAGCTTTGGCTTCTTCATTCCTGCTGTCCTGTTTCTTGCTATTCTTTGAGGCTCTCTCATCATCTGGGGTCATTTTCATTTGCAAGAATCTTGTACTACTTGTATTCTCCATTTCTAGCAGCTTATTGATTGCTTCTGAACTCCATGTTTCCTCTTGTATGTCCTTATTCTTATTCTCCAAAGCAGCCTCATTGGTGCATGGTTAATAGAGCTTTCAAAATCCAAATTAAATAAATATTAAATAAAGAACATTATTTTGTAAAATGGAACCCAAACAAGTGGTAGCATCCAAGTGCACAATACAAGTGAACACGCAGGTAAAATGAAGCACGGGCACTGATGACTAATACTCTGGACATTTTCCATAAACATATCATAACAGGCCTGAGAAAGTTAACAATGCCCAAGTTGATGTCTGCCTATAGAGTACAACAGTTGACAATATAGCCAGCTCTCTTGGTTTGACAATGGGACTTTCTTAGCTGATTACATATGCAGAAATGGATTCTCCTTTAGAACCATTCCCATAGTAAGACACTGTAGGTAATCCACACCTCAGATTTGTAGCCTTTTTGTGGACTCTGTATTCGCAGGACTTAGAACTCTGTATTTACCCCTGATAAATAGGAGTAAAGTGACTTTTAAACGTGGTTACATTTACGTATCCATAATTTACTTATTTAATTTATCTATTAATTGCCTAGTATGTGGTTTGTAAAATGTACTGAATCCCTGAATATATTGCATCTGTGGACTGCATCACCTATTGTGGCATCCACTACAAAGGTAGTACAAACATGGCTACCCTGTGTATCCTGGCAGTTAAAGCTTCAAACCCACTGCAGAGACCTGCCAAAAAGTCAATTTTAAATATTGAATAAGTCACCCCTAAGTGCACCTTGCACCCACAAGGTAGAGTAGATAACATCTATGAGTGAAACATGTTACACTAGAAATTGCACATTTCCCCAGTTACAAGTACAGAAAACATTTTGTCACTGGTCAAGCTATAACTCATAAGTAGGAAAAGTCAAAGTATAGATTATATACTTTAATCATAAACTTTTACCTCTACCAGATACAGCTTCCAATCAGATTTATGTTTATATTTAATAGCCTTTACTTGGCCTGAGTTACATGTGAAAAAGTCATGAAAACTGCCTCAAGTGCAGAGACAATGGTATTGGAGTTTGGAGGTGTTTTCTTCCCCTGGCAGGAAGATCGGTTAGGGGGCTAGGAACCTAATTAACTACAAAGGGGCTTTCGCTGTCACAAGTAAATGTTTGGTGACACCTGGAGGGACCCCATATTTTTCCCTCAATAGTCAGGCTGGCACCAAACCAAGTGGGAGGAAAGCTACCCTCCGAACCTGTTTGGCGTGACCACAGAGGAATGTCCTGCTCATTGCCTTGATCACACCTCTGAGGGAGCACATTGACTCTTTACAAGGGGAAGAACGTTTCCCTGTCTTAGACTATGAGAGAGAGATGCACTGTGGAATTGTTTGCAGTAGGGCAAATAACAGCTACTGACAAAGTGTGCAGGGTTTCCCCGGAGAACCTTTAACCCAATGACTAGGGAGTGTCGAGGAGTCATGCCTTGCCACTAACTGGTGCCAGGTATAAATGTTGCATCCCCAGGCACCATCCTTAGAATACTTTCTGGACCTTCGGAACATCAGATTCGAACAAGGCCTGGTGTCTGCGACCTCAAAGCAGCCTGAAGGATTGGGCCTGACCCTGCTTGTACCTAGGACAAAGAAATGGGCTCCAAGGGTCAGTTGATTGACTTCCTGTGTGGCTACAGAGACACAATTGGCTGCAAGAGTCTTTTCTCTGAAGTACCCAGCTGACCAGCGACAATTCAACCTAGAATTTGCTGTTGGCGTCTGCCTGATGCTCTATGAAACTCTAAGTGCCTCCTTTGAGGTCCTGGGGCCTTAGAAGTGTACTCTGGTGATTGTTTAGGCACCAGAAGAAAGTTTGAGCATGTTTGAAAACCTTTCCTTCAGTGCTCAAGAGCCTCACCCGGGAATGCCGGAAAAGGTATCCCACCAGCAGTACCATGACATCAGATTGAATTTTATCTTTATTCTGGTCAATGTTCCCAGAGCCTCCGAAAAAACAACTAGGACTCATTCTGTGTGGGGACTTTGAAATTTTGTAGTGAGGAAATTTGAGAGCTCCAGTTGGACAAACCCGCTTCAATTATATCGTTATCATGGCAATGGCTACAATTTCATTTGTGATCCATTCAAGAAGGATTTTTCTTCTCAAAAAGTGACAAAATCCATCTCTGTTTTGGAACATAAAAAAATGTGAATGCTTTTTTTCAAAATAGTCCAGCCCTAGCTGGGTCCAAACTAGGGTGGCATGGTGGGCAAAAAAACAATGGATTAAACCAAGATCTTTGTGACTGGGGGTGAATGTTTGCATTATTCAAGCATTCCGTCCACCATCTGTTCTTTTTGTTTTTGTTGCCCTAAGCGGGAAAGGTATTTCCAGACATGGGACCCATGCTCACTGCACCACTGGATTCAAGCTAGCCTGACGGATGAAGGGTGATAGCCTGAAACAGGTCCCAGGATGCTTATTCCCAGTCTAGGGAGGACCTGGCTTGGCAGTTGGGGCTGGACTGTTCCCATGGGAAATAGGGTCAAGACTGATTTGCGTATGACTGGGTCGAAATTGGAGTGGCATGGTGGGCAAAATACAATGTATTAAACCCAGATCTTTGTGACTGGGGTGAATTTTTGCATTGTTTATTCTTCAAAACAGTGGCAAAGTCCCTTTCTGAGGTGGAACTAATTTAAAGTTCTTGACTTCGATAATTTTCACCAAGACCAATCCACTTGTTGTATTGGACCAGGGCTCCATCGCTGTTGGTCACAAATTGTGCCTAGGTCCTTGTCTACCACGTCTATAGACTGTCATTGGCAATTTGTGCTTATTCACACCATTTTCACTTAAAACCTCCCGTTCCCCTATTATATTTCTCCATATTAATGTCAGTATGTTTATTACATTTTATCCTAGTTTTCTAATTCCGTTTGAGATTTTTATTGTTTGGTGTTTGACTTTATTACCTTTTTGGTACTGCATAAATACTTTACACATTGCTCTAAGTTAAACCTGTCTGCTCTGTGTCATAGCTACCAGGGGTTTAAGCTCAGGTTTATTTAGTGATTCTGAGGGTTCACCCTGACAAGAAGTGTTTTTATTTCTTGAGGTGCGCCGTCACCTACCTCAAATAATATTCCACTTTGTTACAGCTTCCTGTAAATATATTCAAATTCAAAACTAATCAGTGTGTTTTTTAGGCAAAAGGGAGAAGGGTAAAAGCTATGCTTATTCAAATGTTCGTGTTCCTAGCTGATTTATTTTTTGGCAGCCCCTACTGAGTAGGTTTCATATATTTTCTAATTTGAAAATACCTAGCCTGCTACTATTACTCATGCAAGCTTTTATCTCTTTTTTTCCATAAGAGGAAAAACAGTATTCCACTGGAGCTACCTTTCCCCAACACATTCATCAACTTTGGGGGGTGTTAATTTCCAGTTCTCTTCCTGGATACAGATTTCGGGCCTGAATATGAGTTCGGTAGATGGGATACCCCGCCCGCCGAAATTCCGACGGCGAAGTTGTCGCCATATAGGCTACTTCAGCGCCAGGCCCATTATGACTTTCTTGCTGGACCGACGGGCAGGAGCCAAGGTTTATGCCCTGGCTGATTTTGACCAGGACTGCCATCAACCATTGTTCTTGGTGAAGACAGTTTTGTTTGGTGGTCTGACCGCCAAACTGGTGGCAGTCAGGACTGCAATAGCGAGGCTGGTGCTCTCAAGATCACCAGCCTCGTAATGAGGCCCTAGGACTTTAATTTAGAGTTTGGTGGATAGGCTATCAATCCCAATGGTGATGAATTACCCTGACCACCAAACTCCAGCCCTCTCACCCGAATAAAATTTGTCGGACCATCAGGTTTATGCCAACAGAGTAAAATTTACTCAGTCAGTGTAAACCTTTCTCTGATAGCTTGTGAGAAAACAGGCCATCCGAGCTAAGCAATTTGACCATCCACCCTAATTAAGAGTGTTCAGCAAATGTTTTTTCTTGACTGTCCATTACCAGTAGGAATATTCTGGTGGTAATGGATAGTAACAATAAAAAATGACCCCCACACCATGAGAAAAAACTCATATGGTGTCAGGGTCATGAGCCATTTCTTTTTCAAAGTTTGGTGTAGGCATCCATCAACAATAACTGGAGTACACAAAACATTAAAATGACTGTGAAAACAGTTCATACAAACCCTACAGTTCACTGTAGGGCTGGGGGTGGACTCCAAGGGCCAGATGAGTGGCAGTCAGGGTCCCAGAGGACTTTACATTTGCCACCCTGTCTTTAGTCGAACACTTTTTCCCATAGACACAGAATGTGGGGGCCAGACTAGAGACAGGGTGGCAAATGTAAAGTCCTCTGGGACCCTGACTGCCGCTCACGCCCACCAAAAATCTAAATTAGGCCCTTAATCCTGTACTTGGAAGGCTTACAGTTCCATGTCCAGAGTTGACATGGCCTAACCTACTGTGGGTCTAAGTTTGTTTCTTTGGTATGCCTGCTAATGCCAAAGAGGTTTTTGCACAAGTCATTTGTACCATGGACCACTCAATGGTGTTATATAAGATTAGCGCCAACTATGCTTTTGAACATTTTACTTATTTATGCATGTATGTATGTTTGTATGTATGTATAAATGTATGTCATATTTTATGGCACATAGTAATCCAAAAGGCTTAAAGTGAGTTTTTGAGTTAGTTACCTGTGACATGTGGTACTTCAACAGTCAGAAAGCATTAAATCTCCATTCATATGTGTTGGATTTGACCTTCTCTGCCAGGTCAGACCCAAACATTTTGCCTTCAACCCCTCCTGTTTTCAGAATTGATTTATGCTGGCATTAGGGCTCTGTGTACTTTACCATTGCTCACCAGTGCTAACGTGACCTACACCCAATTGCCACATTTACTTTACTCATAAGTCCCTGGCATTTGGCACTACAAGGTACCCAGGGCCTGCAAATTAAAAGATACAAGGGGGTCTGCATCACTCATTGTGGAACCCACTGACATAGCACTTTAAAACTTTTCTCAGGCCTGGCCCTGCAGCCTGTAGTGCATTTGTTTACCTGGCAATTTGACATGGCAAATAAACCTATTGCCAGGCCTAAACCTTTCTTTTTAATGCATATAATTCACCTATAAGGTAGGCCCAAAAGGTCCACAGGGCATGGTGCATTGTATTTGAAATGTTAGGCATGTGGGTTTACATATTACATGAACTGTTAGTGAAAAATGCCTACATTCACTAATGTAAATCCTTTCCCTCCCATTGGATAAAATTGGGTTACCTTATTACATTTAATAAGAGATAACATTTAATTGAGAGCCGGTAGAAATATCATGTTTCAAATGAATTATAATTAAGGCTCTCAGTTTTCTGTTTTTACTGATTTTTATAGATGAATAGAGACAGAAACAGAAAACCATATGTGTCTTGTGTGTATTTATTTTTAAAAACAGAAAAATACTGAAAATTGTGCTTCTAATGAGTGATTTTCCATGCTGTCTGTTGTGAATTCTAAGTAAACATATGAGCAGACAGACAGCATGGGGAGTTAAAAAACAGATTAAGATATATTTAAATGCAGGTATATGTTGAAATATATTTGTCAAAAATTGCTAATAGTTACCTGAAAGTGCATTGTTTTGCTGTATTTGGCTGCTGAATTAGCTAAACTGCAATAGGCGTTGAAGTACGATTGCATATTTATGTGTTAAATAAGTGTGGAAATGTATCATCTTTGATTCCACTTTTTCCTCAAACCACAAAATAAATATGGATAAATAATAATAAGATAGCCAATACAAATATGGTTAATACAGACGGAAATGTTAAAAACATAAATGCCATAAAACCGGGAGCCCTATTCATAGTCTAAAATACTCTTTACTGGTAGAGTCAGACTTTAAGTCACAATTCTGAAAATGACACTATTATAAAGTTGGCATTTTCTTGCCCTTACCATTTTATGCCTGCCGCCAGTGTCCTAGGTCCAAGATTTCGAAAGATTTTGCTTTTGGGGCTTGTATGTTCCTGACAAACAGTGAGACAAAGGGGAGTCGGTGTATGCGGGATGGGATATCTTGCCAGAATGGCTGGGTTCACAGCTGTTCCCTGCCCAAAAACATTTCAAAGGTCCTGTCTCCACCACACCCAAAGGAACCTGACTTGAGCCTTTCACACCAGACTTCTGGGAGCCATGGTAGGGGAAAGGAAGGACTTTCCAGAACTGGATGTGGGGGTAGCCCAGGATTCCCCCCTCCACATCAAAGGCTGGCAACAAGTACAAATATTGGACACCCAAAACACATCTTCGGGTACACTTCCGGACCTTTGGAAATTACAGGAGAACTGTATTGTTTCCCAGAGAACTGCCCTGCTGTTTTAAGCCTGTCTTGTTCCCCAGAGGACTGCCCTGTTGCTATCAGAGGTCTGCCCTGCTGGTTGAGATCTGCCTGGTTCCAGAAAACTGCCATACTGCATAAGAAATGCCCTAGTCTCTGAAGAGGAAGACTGGATCTTCTTCCTTCATCCTAGGCTACCTGAGTAACTCCAAGGGTAAGCTAGCTGCCCTACTGTTCTCAGCAACAGGAGCACAACAAACTCCAGAAGCCACCCTGCAGTTGGCCACCTGACTGGCTGCCCTGGATTGCTTGGACGAGCACCTGGACCTGCTTGAGCCCTGCTGGCATCTTCTGGAGTAAATCCCTGATTTGCAAGAGGTTTCTCTGCACATCCTGGTCCCTTGTCTGGTAATAGAGTGTACTTCTCTCCAAGAAAAGGTTAAACCCTGAAGCTTTCAGTTCTTTGCAACCACAAACGGGCCCATTAATTTAAAAACTCTGCCTCCCGTGAAGACAGCCAACATACAACTACAGTGAAACCTACTCTTTATACTACAGCCACCAGTAGCAACGACCGGCACAGAGAGATCTGCAATTGGAGATATAGCAATGAAAGCCCATGGTGATCGACAACACAAAGTTTTAATGATGACCGTCTGCAATGCCCAACCAGCACTTTGACTACGGCAACTACAGCCCACATCGCTTGGCCTGCTCGTTGTGCTACAGTGACACCCATCTGCAATGCTGTCTGAAGAACAGCACTGATTGATAATGGTTCTGGTTTCAGTGAGGGAGCGAACATGAGTCTTTGCTGAGCATATAATACTATTACTGTGTAGGAAATAAGATTTTAAGAATTGTAGTGAATTCCTGATGTAATATCAAAATATCAAGAAATATCTTGAATTGGGAAAGAAAAATATTAGGAAGTAATGCAAGAAATATTAAAAATACAAAGCTGGATCTTGACTACTTTTTTCACTAAAATCCCCATCAGCCCAACTACTGCCCCATACTCCATCTTGTGGTAGGCCTATATATACCCAACGCCCAAAGCAAGATACGGCTAATGCCATATTGACATCATGAGAAAATCCATTACAATCAAGCTCTATCAATGCAACATGATACAGTGTGTATCTATAAATCAAGAGATGCTAAATGTTCTGCACTTCAGCTCCCCACTGTCCTCATAATGCCCTTTTTTCTGAATGTCTGCTTGGCTCATGAGATCACTGACTTGCCGCTTTCCTGATAAACTTTGCATATGAGCATTGTGTTTGTTTGTTCTATGTACCTTCTATAGTTTCTGTACTTTTGTGTGGCCTCTTCATTCATTCCTGCTTGCTAGTTCCTTGGTCCATGCCCTCAATTGCCCCTTTCTTCTGTCAAATCCTTCTCAGTGTGAACATCAGCCTTTACCAGTAGGGACACCTGTGTTTTATTGCCTGGTGTTGTGTTTTTCGGGTCTCTGTGCTGCTCAAGTGCAGGTTCTCCACTCTTCCCTTGAAGTTTTTGTTGTCCTTCCAACCAGTGCCATGTCTCCCCTAGTACTGTAAAGATCCATGAATTCCCCTCTGTGACCACCTTAAGAACATCATGTTTATTTCTGTTCCTGCTCTCATAATTACTTTTTCATTGCTTCTGCTTTTTCATCAGTTTTGTGAAATATGGGAACTTTGAGACTTTTGTGTTCTCATAGTGGTTTGTACCCTGCTGCCTTACTTCCTACAGAATTCAATCTAGTGAGCGTATCACATGCTGAGATAAGCATGGATGCTAAAACAATGGGCCATAGTTCTAATTTTTTCATGCAGCACAATGCAGCAAGACACCTTCCTGTGCTGCTTGAAAGAAAGAGGGCAGAATTACCTCTTATCTCTCAAGATATGGCACATTCCTGCTCCCTCCCCGCACTGGTGCACTTTTGACTGTATACCGCTAACACAAGCACCCTTACTCCATGGGGCAGGGGAGGCTGTGTTGCAGGCAGAATTGCTTTTGTGCAGAAAGAGATACCTTCCTTCACAAAAACAGTAAATTGAGGCTTTTTCCCTCTTTCTATGTGTGCTACAGAATGCAAAGATGTAGCTTTATGGCGCATTCCCAGGTCTACCATTTATGGTAAATCTGTAAATGTGCCAAAATCCATGGGTGGATGCGTGGGAGCACTTCACCCATGGAACACCTCCGTGGGGCAGAGCAACGAAAGGCAGTGACTTGCACTGCGTTGCATTACTCCATATTTAGCAAGCACCATAGGGCTAAGCACGGTGGCCCTGTGTGGCTTGGTAAATCTCTCCTTGGTTCTGCGTCACCCTTTCATCACCTTGCATGTCGAAAGGCCGACACAAAACTTTGATAAATATGCCCCAATATTATTAGGTATATGGAGTAAGAGCACTATACATACGTACACAAAGTTGTTTTATAATACTGGACTAGGATTAGTTAGGAGGGATAATGCATCTGGATGAGTACAAATGCAAGCCTTTAAAGCTTGGTACTTTTAAAAGGAATGGTACATGAAGGGTGAACAGACGATTCACCACATCATAGAATGCCCTAGGACCTTCACCAACATATGGGGGTCATGGTGCGAGTTTCATTAACTTTTATATTAAACATTTTTGGAAGATGGTGCCAACAGAGAATATGATTAGAGAGGTACTGTCTAAAACGGTAATGAGATTGATTAGTCATTGCTAATATCAAATAGGTGAAGCCCTGTCATATGTCTGTTTCTGTCATTTAAGATGTGAGTACATTTTTATTTTTATTTCTGTGTGAACTCAATAAAATATGTTTTTTAGAAAAAAAAGGATGCAAATCCAAAACCTGCCAAGTAACTATTCATCTAATAAAATGAATGGTGGCTGTGAGAAGTAGTTCAATGAAACTATCTAATAATAAAAGAACATACAATCTATGACCAATTTGAATTGGGCATATTACAGTTTAGTATTTTTACAGCTAAACAAAATGATCCAAATAATATCACTAGGCACTGCCATTGTACTTTATAAGGTATAAATTCACTCATGCACTTTTTCCTTTGATGTTGGGACTTTCTACCTGCCCTTAAAATAATTAGTCCAGCTTGTTACCAAAATCCGAATTTCATAATTGCAAAGAGATTGTGGTGTTTTTTTCAGTCCCACAGAAATTTTGTAGATGTTGTTGCCTGGATAACATTGTTGTGAATATGTTTATTTGATAGTTTGTTAGCACTTGTAGTTAGTATGCTGTCTGCTCACCTAGGGGAGGATGACATTTCTGCTCTCCGGCGAAGTTTGCAGAGTTTTGCCATCTCCGCACTCCTCTTGGAGTGGGGAGTTCTGGTGAAACACCGCCAACTTCTGCATGGCAGATTTGTTTCTTGGTCATGGCTTTCCAACCTTAAGTTGGCAAGCACAAGCAATAATTTATTTCTAACTATTTTAAAATATATAGTATAAATAAACTTGAAAACTGAAATGACGGTCCTGTCTCTACTGACACACATAGCAACTTCTATTGATATTGGACCACAGGTGCTCACTCAAGTGAAAATAATTAACAGACGGTGGGCCTCATTACGAGTTTGGCGGTTTAAGGTCTACCACGTTGGTGGTGGCGCCAACAGGCTGGCAGAGAAGACCACCAAATTATGACCTTAGTGGTATTCATCACAGAATACAGCCAAAGCACCGCCAGCATCGCCACAGCGGTCTGACAGCCACGGACAATGGTACCACATGCAGGCTGGCAGAGAGCATGTTTCTGCCTGACAGATTATGAGATTGCACACCACCAAGGTTACAGCTGCAGCCGCACCACCACGGAAACCCAGGCGGAAATGAACTGCATAATTAAAAGAAGACACTCACCTTCAGGAAGCCATACTTGTCCGAAGCCACAGACTCAGGAATCAACACCGAAGGTGATGACAGCAACAGTAAGTACACACACAAACCTGTCACGGGGCGAGGATGACACACATAAAATAGTAAATTAATCAAATGGCCATAGACCAGCCCAATTAGAAAATGTGCAACATGCACACAATGCACAACTGTGTGCCCCAACTTGATTCCTGACTGCAATGTAACCTCCACAGGTAGGGCTATCAAGGGGGAAGGCAGGCATCTCAGGGATTATCAGGGGGTGGAGGGAGGGGTTTGGGCCTAGGCTTTTGAGAGGGTCCTTTGGGATTGGGCTTGGGAGGGGGGATTTAGGTCCACACTTAGGGGAGGGTTGGGTTCTCTTGGGAAGAATAGACTTCTTGGCAGGAGAGGGGCATGAGTACTCGAAGGGGGGTTCGGGAGGCCTAGGAGGTGGAAGGGAGGGGCCTGCGGAGTGAAATTGAGTGTTTAGAGGTCTCACAGGGGAGATGATGAGTAGGGAAAAGGTAAAAACATGAAAGGAACACTTTTTTAGATACACAGGGACGGTCATCAGAAGGGTGTTTGGGTGTGGAGGGGGAGGGAGTGGTTGTCTAACGTGTATGTGAGGGTGTCTTGGGTGCGCATTTGTGTGAGCCATGCTTGTGAGTGGTGGGTGTCTGCTGGGTGGGTGAGTGAGGGTGTTTATGTGCATAGGAGTGAGGGGAGGTGGAGGTTCTGGAGGATGCCATGGTGGGTGGGTGACTGTTGGGGTGGTGACTGCAGGTATGGTGGATGTGCTGCATGTAGAAGTGTCAGTAGTTGTGGTGTCAGCAGGTCTGGTGACTGGGGTGTATGTCGTAGGGTCTACTATTGTGCTGACTGTGGATAGGATAGGTGTAGTGGCTGATCTGTGAATGTTGGTGTGGTATATGCAGGTGGATCAGGTGTAGTATCTGATGCTGGGGTTGATGGGGTTGTCATGGTAGGTAGTGACTGTTGCTGTATCACATCTGAATGTTGCGTGTGTGCATGTGGGTGGTGTGTCTTGTGGTGCCTATGTTTGTCTGAGCTACACTTGGATGTTGAGATGAATGCATGCCTGTCTGTCTGTGTGCTTTCACTGGGTTGTGGAAGGTGGGTTTGGGTTTGAGAAGAGGAAGAGGAAGAGGAAGGTGGAGGGTAGACTGGAGACAAAGGGTGACTGGGTGCCATCAGTGCAGAGGCCAAGGCCTAAAAGGATCTCTGTAGGTTAGCCAGTGCACTGTGAATGCCCTCCAGGAACTCACTCCTCTGTTGTATCTGAGTTGCAAGTCCCTGGATGACATTCACAATGGTTGACTGACCCACAGAGATCAACCTCAGTAGGTCAATATCCTCCTCATTGAGGGCAGCAGTGCTGACAGGGGCAGAGGTGCCAAAGGAGACACCCACCCTCTTGGTTGAGCAGGCACAGCCAAGTGGGTGGGGAGCTACAGGGAGGGAGGTGGTAGTCAGGGTGGTGGTGGACATAGATGGTGCTGGGGTGTCCCAGATGGGTGCCACCAGGGAGTGTCCACTGGAGGAGGATTCTGAACATGGAGAACTGGATCCTGTCACCCCGTGGCACTCCCCTCGCCCTCTGGGCCACTGGATCCCTTGGTGTCAGTTGTATCATGACTTTGGGTGCCAGCAGCTTCCCCACTTGGCAGTGCCCTGTCTCCTTCGCCTGCCGATGCTGAAAAACAGTGAGAGAGGTAGGGTCATCACATTCTAAAAATACACACATATTACATAATACACATCAGTAACATCACCTCTATGTGTAAAACATCCCAAGGTAGAAAACATTTTGAGCCAACATCATGTCACAACAACATACTTTCCAAAAACCCTATATAACAAAAAATTTACACGTAATATAAGCCAGCTATCTGACCACTAAATCACCATCCTATCAGTACAGCTATAACACAAACTATACCTGCACAAGATGATTGGTCAACATTAACAGTGTGTCCCTATACAGAGATCACTGTGAAACAGCATTCCATCAATGAGAATTAGTGTTGACTTTGATATCACATTCATACATACTCCAAATCTTCACTTGCTCAGTCCATTACCAGATGTCATGTCCTGTGAAAGTTACCTCATCACATTACAGTTACAACACAGCATGTTGCTTAGCAACCACATTCATAGCTTGTAAAGGTGTCTATAAAATGTACAAAGGCAAAAAGCACAAATGCACCTACTCCATTTAGCATACCCAATGTTGGAGTATAATAGACTTCAAATCAGTTTCAACAACACATGTATCAATAGTGTGTTTGTAAAGGTTGATACATACTTTGTGGACATACTCATCTTAGTAATTCTCAAATACTAAACAAAGTCTTGTACAGCAATAGGGGCTTACTCAGCACACAGGAATTACCCACAGACAACCCCAGAGACCATACCAACACCTTCAATACAATTGACATCTGTGATGTGCATGAAGGCCTCATACAGTTCCACTGATATTGATGATTATCAGCCCCACATCAACAATATCAAAATCCCAACATCACTATCAGCACTTCAAACATGAATACCTTACTTCTTTGGAGTAAAGTTACACTGACATATGCAACCTCTTCAGTGACCATGATTGAGACATACTCCTACAGTAGAGTCCAGCAAATTGACTGATAACATATACCATGACGTCTGTGCAAATTGAGCTTAACCATACTAACATCTATCTAAACAGATTCAGAATAGCTAAAGTAAGTATGACAAACTTGGATCAGAAATCTTGAAAATAGCAGAAATTACCAATGTACACATGATGTTGGCAAAAACACTGTGGATATTGTACCATGTAGACAATGTTCTGCCCAATGTAGCATGCCAACTATACACCGGCTAAGGGAATAGCAGGCTAGCCACTTACTTTCACAATACCATGTACATGGGACAAATAGTCTGAACTCACATTTCAGTTACATGTCTTGCACTAGGAATATCGAAATACCTCCATGCTTTCCATCACGAAGGATGGTCATCCTGATTATGCATAGAAGTTTGCCAATGTGCAGTCCACACTTAACAATGGGGACACCTCCTCACACCTCTGAGAAAGTGTAGCAAGTATGTTATGTGAAATTTCAGATAGAGATCACACCCTCACATGAACTTCACATCTAGATTACAATTCATGAATAGGTGGCCAGTTTTTCACCTGTCAGACCCTCTGTTGCACATAGAGCTAAGTCCAGTGGAACAGGATTGGACAGATACCAAAGCAACTAACAACTTACCAACGGGATATCTGGAGTATGGATCAGTAGGTCGTAAGGATGACCCAGCAGGTTATACTATATATAGAGCAGTATAGTGGAACACGTATGACACTGTCACATGTGCATCACCACATGCTTCAATACGCAATGGTTCACATTGCTGAGCTTTATGTCCCTATACACAATGGAATCTCCATACCTGTATGTCAATGTTATAACCTGTATACCTAGGTGTACCTAGGGGACCCTTGGCCTTCAGCACTTACCACCCACATTGTCACAGCTTAACTCGCAGAGGGATGTACATGTATGTAGTCAGTACTTACCCACTTATGGCTGCTGTGCTGCCCTCAAATGTCTATCCAAATCAGGGGAACACCCTGCCAAAATGCAGTTCATTAGGGAGGCCAAGGTCTGACAGGCACCCCTTCCTCATTGAGAGGACATCGCCAGCTGGGCCTCTGCATCTCAGGTCCTCCTACTACTTTCTACAGTGGGTGCTTCACCGGCTGTCTGCACTGTCTGCACTTGCTTTCCGATGGCATGCCAGAGTCCCTTCTTTTGATGGGCAATGACCTGCATGGATGACACAGACAAAAGTAGAAAGTTATGTCCACATGCAACACCCCAACAAAAGTGGTCAGAACACTTCAGTCACAGTAGGTAGGCAAACATACCCTTCCTCTCAGTCAAAACTCATTCACACTTTACTATCTGCAGCCAGCCCATGTGTGAAGTGCAGTCTCCCAAACAACATGCAGGAACAGTACCTGGTATTGGCTAGAAACATATGACCATGCCACATGATTATCCATAACATGGTATGTCTCAATGAACATTTCTCACACCATTATTGTTGTAAATGCTGCAATATATGTTGTATATAAAGGAAGTTAGAGTAAATACTAGCTACCATGTATCACTACTGTATGTCTGCCTAGGGACGTGTACACATTTCCATACACCCAGACATGATTGCTCTTTGCCGCCCTACCTCACATTGCATGTTCGCAATCATACACTCCACCATTCACACATCGGAATACCATTGGACTCACCTGCTCCTCTGGTGCACCATATTGCTGCCAATACAGGGTTAGGACCTCATCCACAAGCTTGTCCAACTCTTCTGGAGTGAAGGCTGGGGCCCTATAACCTGAAGGACATGGCATGATCGCTCCAAGATGAAGTACACAGCAGCTCAAGTAGTGGAGGTCTTCATGGCAGCAGTGTCAAGAGTCAAGTGAGCAGTACTGCAGAAGATGACAGTCATGTCTGCCACATACATGACTGTCACGGTTGACATCTAACTCTACTTGCCAGGCCCAGAACTCCCCTTTTACTATATGTAAGACACCCCTAAAGTAGGCCCTAGCGAGCCCTGTGGGCAGGGTGCTATGTATGTAAAAGGCAGGGCATGTGCATGGTTGCATGGCCTGTCCTGGTAGTGACAAATAGCCTAACTTCGTGTCTCACTGCTGTGAGTTGTGCCTTCTCCTAGGATTGCATTATAAATGGCCTGCCTTATGTGTAGGTGGTATTGTCTGATTTATGAGGGGTAGCGTAGGCATGTTTGGTATGGTTGTCACAGTGATGAGAAATGCTGCTTACTGATGTAAGTGTATTTTTTTTACTATTACAGAAATGCCACTTCTAGAAAGTGAGCATTTCTCTCTGCTTATGACTGGTGTTTTGCAGCTTAACTCCAATCCACGTCTGGGCAGAGTAACAGTTGGGCGCTGTGCATACTATTCAGACAGCCTGTACACAGGGAGGGTGGAGGTGTCACAGAGGTGCATCTGCTTACTGAATAGCCTTCCTTTGCTGAGATAAGGGAGAGACGGGGCACACCTGCATTTGTAAAGTCTGTGCCCTGGCCTCACACAATAAGGTTGTTTATCCCCCAGATGATGTTTGGAGCCTGTGCTGGAGGAGAGAGGGGGCACTCCCAGAACCAGTTGTAACTTGTTTAGAACCTCCTCTCCCTCCCCTTTGTAACGCACTGGAAAATTGAGTATAAGTACAGGGGAATTTTTCCCACAATTTGGGAACTCTTGGAACTTACCTGGAACTGGACACAGACTGTTGGAGGGACTCACCAGGAACCGCCATGGACTGCTGCTGCTGTGCTGACCTGTGACCGGCTTGGTCACCTAGAGGAACTGCCACCTGCCTGCATCCACCTTGTGCTGGCCTGCTGCTGGGCTCTGCCCCCTGTGCTCCATTACTCCTTGTCCCCCAGGGGCAGGGTGCCGTGGCCCCTGGCAACTGCTGAGATCAAGGAGTGCTCTCATGTTCACCTTGTAGCTCCTGGAAGGCGCTTTTGCCAAAGGTGGTGTGAGCGCTAGGAGGATCGTTCTGCTGTAGTTATCATCAAGCGCCTTAAGAGCGATTTCCTGTAGGAGTCTGGCCTGGTTTGTAGTGGGTACCTTGGGTCCATACACCTTATACCAGGTCCAGTTATCCCTTATTAGTGAAGTAGTAGTGTTCTAGCAGCTTAGGCTGATAGAAGTAGCTATAGAAGAGCAGCTTAGGCTGAACTAGGAGACATGCAAAGCTCATGCAATATCTCTTATATTTACACAGTACTCATACACAAGTAAAGACAACAGTCAGTGTTACCAAAATTAAAGGTATTTATTTGAGTGACACAGTACCAAAAATATCTTAGAGACAATACTCCTTCTGGAGGTAAATGTTATACACAATAAATACACTAGACATCAACATTAGACAAGTAAATAGTCATAGAACAATGCAAACAATAGGAAATGCTATAGAATGCAATGGGAGAAAATAGGAATGGGGCAACACAAACCATATACTAAGAAAGAGGAATGCAAATCACAAATTCCCCCCTAGACAAGTGTAGTGTGTGCAGAATCGCTGGGAGAGTAAGAATACAGTAAAGGTAAATAAATTACCCCACCCCAGAGCCCAGAAAAGCAGGAGTAAAGTACTGCAAGTTTCTTTAGGACACACTACACCTCGTGATTGGGATTTTGCAGTAACCAACCACGTCTGCAAACAACAACTGCTGAATTCCTGGACCTGAAGACCTGCAAAAGAAGGGGACCAAGTCCAGAAGTCAAAAGAAGTTCCAAGAAGGACAGGAGCCCCTGCCAACCCAGAAGAGGGTGCAAAAGAAGAGTCCTCAGTTTGTTGAAGACTGCAGAAATGCATGCTAGGAAGATGCCAGTAGGCTCCTGCATGAAGTAAAGGATGTCCCACAATGGGAAGATGGATGCAGATGTGATTTTGTGTTGGAAGTCGCCAACATGCCTTGGTTATGACAAAAATGCATTTTGTGTCAAAATGGCGCTGGCTGGACCTGAGGGCCTCAACTCTGTGTGAGGAGGAAGAGGGGGCTCTCAGTAGTTTAGAGAGCCCTCAGGATGCCAGACAGCACCCACAGGACTCCCAGGACACGGGGACAAAGGATGTGCAAAATGAAGTTGGTGCAGCACAGCAAAGGAAGGTCCCACGCCGCCGGAGAACAATTCAGCGAGTTGAGTGTCACAGGATGGAGTGCTGGGGACAAGGGCCAGGCTGTGCATGAAGGAATTTTGTAAATAGTGCACAGAGGCCTCAGGAGGGGAAGAAGACGCAGTACACAGGGGTACCGTCACTCTCAGGGCAGGCAAAGTCTTACCTCCTCCAAATTGCATCAGCAGGACCACAGGACAGTCTCTGTCGAGTGGGTCCAACCTCTGTGTCCTTAGGAGCACGCTTGTTGCTGTGAGAGGAGACCAAGGGTACTGGTTGTCATCTTAGAAGGTGCCTGCTGGAGCAGGGGAGTGACTCCGTCACCCCACTGGAGATTTCTTTGGCCCTTCTGGTGCAGGATGAAGACAGGGTCTCCAGGGCGTGCACACCGTGGAAACTGTTGCAGTTGCTGGCTGGAGCTGAAGTTGCAGAGGAAAAGTATCCATGTGGATACTTTGTTGCTGTTACAGAGGTTCCTGGAGCAGGCTGTGGTTGATCCGAGGTCAGAGGAGGATGAAGTAATTGCAGAGGATTCCTGAAGGAAACTTGCAAGCAGAATCTGAAGAGAACCCACAGGAGAGACCCTGAATAGCCCTGAGAGGGTGATTGGCTACCTTATCAGGTATGGACCTATCAGGAGGGGTCTCTGACATCACCTGCTGGCACTGGCCACTCAGAGCCCTCCAGAGTGCCCCCACACCTTGCAAAGCAAGATGGCTGAAGTCTGGGACACACTGGAGGAGCTCTGGGCACCACGCCCAGGGTGGGGATGGACAGGGGCGTGGTCACTCCCTTTTCCGTTGTCCAGTTTCACGCCAGAGCAGGGGACAAGGGGTCCCTTAACCCATGTAGACTGGTTTATGCAAGGAGGGCACCATTGGTGCCCTTCAAAGCAATTCTAGAGGCTGGGGGAGGCTACCCCTCCCCAGCCAGTAACACCTATTTCCAAACGGAGAGGGTGTAACAACCTGCTCTCAGAGGAAATGCTTTGTTCTGCCTTCCTGGGACTGGGCTGCCCAGACCCCAGGAGGGCAGAACCCTGTCTGTGAGGTGGAAGCAGCTGTAGCTGCAGTGCAAGCCTCAGAGAGCTGGTTTGGCAGTACTGGGGGTCCCTGGTGGCGCCCCCAGGATGCATGGAATTGGCTCCCCAATACCAGATTTGGAATGGGGGGACAATTCCATGATCTTACATATGTTACATGGCCATACTCCGAGTTGCCATTGTGAAGCTACGTATAGGTATTGATTTATATGTAGTGCACGTGTGTAATGACGTCTCCACACTCACAAAGTCCGGGGAAATGGCCCTGAACTATTTGGTGGCCCCTTTGCTAGTGCAAGGGTGCCCTCACTCTTAGTAACTTTGCACCTAACCTTCAGCAGGTGAAGGTTAGACATATAGGTGACTTATAAGTAACTTAAGTGCAGTGAAAATGGCTGTGAAATAGTGTGTGCACTATTTCATGCAGGCTGCAATGGTAGTCCTGTGAAAGGGTTTGTCTGAGCTCCTTATGGGTGGCAAAAGAAATGCTGCACCCCATAAGGTTCTCCTGGAACCCCAATGCCCTGGGTACCTAGATACCATATTCTAGGGACTTATAAAGGGGGTCCAGTGTGCCAATTGAAATTGGTAAATGAAGTCACTAGCCTACAGTGACACATTTAAAAGAAGTCTGAGCATAAGCACTAAGGTTCTGGTTAGCAGAGCCTCAGTGACACAGTCAAGCACTACTGAGAACACACACATTAGGCCACAAACTATGAGCACTGGGGTCCTGGCTAGCAGAGATCACGGGTCCGAGGATGGGCCCACAATAAATTCAGAAGGGGTGCATGTCGCTCCTCTCCTCCTCCACATCATCAAAGTGGCCCCAGAGGGAACGCACGGAGCACCTGGGGCCCCATTTGGATCTTACTGGCACTGGAGGTGCCTCATCATTGTAAGACAGGTACTTTTAAAGGACATATAGACCATAAGTTCCTTATATGGACATTCCTGATTTATATGCTCTCTACCTATTTTTATGATGTTTTATATATGCATGCTAATGTTCTTTTTATGGGCATGACATGCTGATATGTTTTTCTTGGCTTGCCATAGGTTGTATAATGTTCCTGATATGGGCGTTTACAATATTTCTATGAGAAGTGCATTTTTGTAGTAGTGTGATTCCTGACTCCTGCTTATGTCGCAGAATAGTAAGTAACCTGTTCCTCCAGGTTAGGCCTGACTGCTCGTGCCAAGCTACCAAGGGGCTGAGCAGGGGTTATCTTGGATGTGTAACTCCCTTGCCCTGACTAGAGTGGGTGGGTTCTGCCCGGCTTAGGCGCATACCCTAGCCAACCAGAAACCCTATTTCTAACATTGTTTGTCAGTAGTGAGGGTAGGACTTGCATTTGCACAATACCATTGTGACTCATTATTTCACCGCAAAAGTTGGGTTTAGACCATCACATGTTTTGCTTCTCTTAACTTTCTCTCTTTGGTCATTTTTCCTGTTTTCAGTTCTCACGCTTGGGTTTTTGGATTGTCACACTTGTGCTTATTGTACCTTTTCAAAATGGGGCCAACCTTTAATTTAGAGGACCTGGCATTTTACATGCAGGAGGAATTAGAGGGGTTATGTAGAGAAAGGGCTGCCAGTGAAAGGGGACCTCAGGAGATCTCAGAACTATTTTGAAAGGTTTGTGACATATGCCTAGGGGAAGGGTGGGCTCAGGAGGTACCCAGAGGATCCTGAGTGTAGCGAGGGTTCCCAATGGGAGGGCTGGCAGACCTCATCCCTAGAGGGAAGTGGCAAGACTGATCAGGAGGATGAGAATGACCGGGCAGGGACGCCAGTTGACAGGGAAGGCCCCAGTGATAGGGAGTCCCTTGCTGGGTCCAGTGTAAGAAGCAGGGCTACCTCTCATTCCTTGAGCCTGATGAGCTTAGAGATAGGCGGGAAGAGAGGGACCTGAATTTGCAGTTAGCGCGCTTAGCTGTGGAGGAGAAAAGGGTTGAGGTGGAAAGGCCTTAGTACAGGAGAGGATGGCTGAGGCAGAGAGTGCCTTTGCCAGAGAGAGACTCGCTGTTGAGCACAGTTTGAAGGTTCTGGACTCACCAGCGCTGCAGGTGGAGTCCAGTGGTGGCAGCAAAGTAGAGAGCTGTAGCAAAAATGTTCCTCACATACCCATGGATCTGGTACCTAGGTTCCAAGAGGGGGGTGACATGCGTCAGTAGTTAAAGGAATATGAGAGGGCTCTGGTAGAGCACAGGATCCCTGAGAAGGATTGGGGGACTGGCCAAGGGAGCTATTTTCCTAAGGAAGTGAGGGATGCCCTACTGACTCTGGAAGAGAGTGACAGGAAGGGGTACTCCACTATGAGCAATGCACCAATTGAGAAGTATGGGTTTCCCCCTGAAGAACACAGAAAGAGGTTCAGGGGCTGTAAGAAACTGTTCCACCAGTTTTGGGAGGAGTGTGTGGAGGACTACTGCATTATACTAGATGGATGGGGGATGGGTAGCACAGTAAACAATTTTGAAGGGCTGTTTAATCTGATTGTCAGAGAGCACCTGCTTCATTGTCGTTTTTCAGGGTTACGCCAACACTTGTCATTGTGTGAGCTCTCTGACCCCAGGGAGCTTGCAAAGGAGGCGGGCTTCTGGTTGCGTACCAGAGGGTCTGGTGTGGCATTAGGGGGTGTTTCTAATGAGAGTGGTCTAAGTGTTTCCCAACCAGGTGTGGTGGGAAAGGCTTGTGTCCCAGGTAGGTCCTGGTGTAATGAGAGGGGTTTGGGATCCCTTGTCTTGTCTCAAAGGAGAGGGAGTGGGGTGAGCTGTGCCCTAGGATGTCCGAGACCCAGTCTCATAGCCTGGTTGGTTCCATGAGTCGACACCAGGAGGGGAGCCTAGCCTGCACCACAGGGCCAGCTGCTCAGAGGGATCCAATTTTGCCAGTAGGACTTGGGCGGGTGGCTGGTGATAGCGTTCCGCCGGTCCTGGTGTCTGGTAGTCTTACCCCAGAGTGGAGGAGGTGGAAATCCAGGCGTAGGGTTGAAAGGGGGCTGCGGGTCCCAGTGGAGAGCCTGGAGGGTCAGGGGTCAGTTCTGAGAGCAGAGCCCACAGGAATGACCTTGGTGAGACCATTTCTGGATTGGGGGAATCCAGACTCTGCCAGATGAGCAGGGGTCAGGAGACCTGCACCAGCCAGACTCTTGTCTGGCCCTTGGGAAGGTGTTTCCCTTGTGGGGGGAAGGTGTGCTCCCCAGGAAGTCCTGGTGCACCAGGCAGTGGTTCAACCGCAGGGTGGTGACTCTGGGTTGGATGATCAGGGGGTAAACTCTGACCTGATAGGGAATTGGTGTTCTTCCAAGGAGGTCCTGGTGCACCAGGCAGTGGTTCAACTGCAGGGTGGTGACTCTGTGTTCGATGGTCAGGTTCAGGGGGTAAGCTCGGACCTAGCAGAGGGTAGGTGTGCTCCCAAGGAAGTCCTGGTTTGCTGGCCAATGGTCCAGTCTAAGGGTATTGTCCCAGGACTGGATATACAGGTTCAGGGGGTAAACTCTGGCCTGATTGGAGGTGTGGTTTGTGCGCTCATCCCCGAGTGTAACTCCTGGTGGCTTCTCCCAAGGTGGGGAGTTGCTTGACTCTGGAAGTGGGGTCCAGGGAGAGGAAAGCTCGCCCCGGATCCCAGTGCAACCCAAGGGTATCGTCCCTGGGTTGGGTAGTCAGTCGCCAGGTAGTGATCCTGGGCTGGCAAGAGAATTGTACAGGACGGCTGTACCCAGTGACCTGGCAGTTATGAATTCTGGTGATACCCCTCCTAGGAGAGGAGGGCAGGATCCTAGAAGGAGGGGTAGAAGGAGGAGAGCCTCACCCCTAGCCCCTGTGGATCCTATGGGTGTGGGCTCTAGGTTGGTTGCTCAGTGGCGGGGTAGACTCCCTGAACTGATTGGAAGTGGAGTGGGGAAAGCTTGCTATGCACCTGGAGTTACCTCCCCCCACTCATTGTGGTTTCAGAGAGCAGAGGCTCCAAGATGGGCTGGGGCTTATTTCTGGCTATTGGCAGCTAGGGAACCCCCATGGGTTAGTCTAGGTTGCCTGGGAAGCATTGACAGAGATACTCAACTGAGATCAGGTTGGCGTAGAACTGGAGCGTGCCCCTGCAGTGGCTGGCCAGTGTCCATGTTCTATCATCCCAACAAGGGTAGCCCATTAAGGTATTGATAGTTCTCCCCTGGCTTTAGGCTGGTGGGGGGTTGTGTTGGACCTGGCCCTTGTGGTGGGTTTATTCTCTAACTTTTTGCCTCCTTCTGCCTATTTTCTGTGACCTCTCACTGTTGGCTCTAGGACTCTGAGCACTTTATCACTGCTGGTCAGTGCTAAAGTGCAGATGCTCTCCCTTCTAAAGTTGGTATGATTGGCTAATACCCATTTGGCATATTTAATTTACCTGTAAGTCCCTTGTACAGTGGTATCCCGTATAACCAGGGCCTGTAAATTAAAGGATACTAGTGGGCCTGCAGCACTGCTTGCGCCACCAACTGAAGTAGCCTTTCAAACCTGTCTCAGGCATGCTAGAGCAGGTACTCTGTGCGCAGTTTTCTGCCACAGGGACCTGGCAACTAAATTTACTTGCTAGACCCAGAACTCCCCTTTGGCTACATGTAAGTCACCCCTAAGGTAGACCCTAGCTAGCCCAATGGGCAGGGTGCTATGTATGTAAAAGGCAGGACATGTGCCTGGTTGAGTGGCCTGTCCTTTTAGTGACAAACAGCCTAACTTGGTGTCTCACTGCTGTGAGTTCTGCCTTCTCATAGGATTGCATTAGAAATGCCAAGCCTTATGTGTAGGGGGTATTATCTGATTTATGAGGAGTGGCATAGGCATGTTTGGTATGGTTGTCATGGTGATGAGAAATGCTGCTTAATGGTGTAAGTGGATTTTTTATCACTATTACAGAAATGCCACTTCTAGAAAGTGAGCATTTCTCTGTGCTTTTGACTCTGGTGTTTTGCAGCTTGACTCCAATCCACGTCTGGGCAGAGTGACAGTTGGGCTTTGTGCATACTTTTCAGACATCCTGTATACAGGGAGGGTGGATGTGTCACAGAGGTGCATCTGCATACTGAATAGTCTTCCTTTGCTGAGAGAAGGGAGAGATGGGCCTCACACAACAGGGTTGTTTACCCCCAACTGATGTTTGGAGCCTGTGCTGGAGAAGAGAGGGGGCACTCCCAGAACCAGTTGTAACTGGTTGGAACCTCCTCTCCCCTCCCTTTGTAACACACTGGAAAATTGAGTATAAGTACAGGGGAATTTTTCCCACAATTTGGGAACTCTTGGAACTTACCTGGAACTGGACACAGACTGCTGGGGAGACTCACCAGGAAATGCCATGGACTGCTGCTGCTGTGCTGACCTGTGACCTGCTTGGTCACCTAGGGGAACTGGCATCTGCCCGCATCCACCTTGTGCTGGCCTGCTGCTCGGCTCTGCCCCCTGTGCTCCATTATTCCTTGTCCCCGAGGGGCATTTTGCCGTGGCCCCTGACCCCTGCAACTGCTGAAATCAAGGAGTACTTCTGTGTTCACCTTGTAGTGACTGGAAGGTACTTCTGCCGAAGGTGATGTGAGCCCTAGGAGGAGCGCTCTGCTGTAATTATCATCAAGCGCCTTGAGAGCGCTTTCCTTTCTTTGTGTGCCCCAGTACTTTGAAAAGCACTTTTGCTGCTGTGGATGTCACAGCGTTGACCCAGGGTCTTCCAATTGCCCCCAGCATTTTGAAAATCACATTGCCTTTGTGCTCCAGTTCACTGCCATGACCTAGGCTGGCCGGAATTCCGAGCGCGTTGGAGACGTGCTGTAATCTGTGCCCCCAGAGCACCAGCAAAAGTAACTAGAGGAGCGAGCGCGCTCCTACCGTGCCCCTGGGGTGAAGCAAGCGCTGTGGAGCACCCCCGGGGCACAAGCAGGCACCTGCTTCGGTGCCTGCACACTGCTGCGGCCCGAGTGAACGCAGAGAATCGGGCAGGGAAGGAAGCCTCACCGGAGGTTGCCCGCCCCACCGGGCCCCCTGTGTTATTTTGAGGACAGGCAGGGGGGAAGGAAGCCTCCCTCTGCCCCACTGGAGCCCAGGTAGCACAAGCAGGACACGGGCGGGGTGGAAGCCTCACCAGAGGCTTCCCGCCGAGCGCAGTCCTCTGCTTTGTCATGGGCCCCGGCAAGAGGCCCCTGTTTTGTTTGGGCTTGTCTTACGCCTCCCCACTCGTTGAAGGGCCAGTGGCGGGCCCGGGGCGGGCAGAGATCATGGGTCCCAGGAGGGGCCTGTCATAAATTCGGTGAGGGTGCGTGTCGCCCCCCTCCTCCTCCAAATGATCAAAGTGGTCCCAGAGAGAGCGCATGGAGCACCTGGGGCCCCATTTGGAACTTCCTGGCACTGGAGGTGAATCATCATTGTAAAACAGGTACTTTTAAAGGACATATATAGGCCATAAGTTCCTTATATGGACGTTAATGATTTATATGTTGGCTACCTATTTTTGTGATGTTTTATATATGTATGCTAATGTTCCTTTTATGGGCATGACATGCTGGTATGTTTTTCTTGGCTTGCCTGATGTTGTATAACGCTCCTGATATGGACGTTTATAATATTTCTATGACAAGTGCATTTTTGTAGTAATGTGATTTCTGACTATTGCTTATGTTGCAGAATAGTAAGTAACCTGTGTGTTAAATGTGACTACAGCTGGTTCCGCAGAGTAACTAATGTGTAACGTTCCTACAACTGCTAAGGTAGCAGGATATTACCGACATGTTGGGTTTGGTCTAATAATTGTGTTGCATACAATACAGTATATTTTTTACATAACTTAGTGTTGTGCTTCCTTTGTGGTGGGGATAGTGCATCACGTGTGTTGTGTGTGTTGAGCAAATGCTTTACACAGTGCCTACGGGTTAGGCCTGACTGCTCGTGCCAAGCTACCAAGGGGGTGAGAAGGGTTTACCTTGGACGTGTAACTCTCTTGCCCTGACTAGAGTGGGTGAGTTCTGCCTGGCCTAAGTGCATACCCTAGCCAACCAGAAACCCCATTTCTAACAATACGTGTGACATCTATTTGAACATATTCATTATGTGTACGTTATAAAAGGCACCTACAATCAACTTTTTCTCACATAGTTACCCTGGCATGAGGAGAGGAAGACAACCTGCAGTGTATCACCCACTAGTATACCTGGACACCATGGAGGAGGGACACATTGTACAGATCTATTGCCTGAATAGTCATAAAATCATGGGTCTTTGTGATTAGTTGGAGCCAGATCTGATGCCTGCCATTCGCAGTTCCAATAGCATCCCTCCCATCGTTCAAGTCATGTCAGTGCTACACTTCCTGGCCACTGGGTCCTTTCAAAAGACAGTGGCCCTAACTGCAGGGATGTCTCAGCCCATGTTCAGTCTGGTTTTGAAGGATGTAAAGTGTGTATTGTTGAAACACCTGGAGAGCTACATCAGGTTTCCCCAACATGCGGATTCAGTCTATGTGAAGGCGGAGTTCTATGGTTTGGGATGCATTTCAAATGTGGTTGTGGCCATAGATGGCATCCATTTAGCCAGTGCCAATTAACAGGTATACAGGAACACGAAAAACTACCATTCTATCCATGTCCAAGTGGTGTGTTTGGCAGACCAGTACATTTCACAAGTCTGTGCGAAGTATCCCGGATCAGTCCATGATTCCTTCATCATGCACAACAGCAATATCCCACTGCTGATGACATACATGAATCTACACAGAGAGGGCCTGCCTGGTTGGTAAGTCACATTTGACATGTGCGTTTGAAAAGTTTATTTTGTGCTGTCACAAATGTGCATGTCCAAGATATATGTTTGTATTGTTGTAACTATTCCTTACAGGGGAATCTGGATACCCAAACTGTCCTTGGTTATTGTCACCAGTGAGATACCCAACCACGCCAGGGGAAGTCCGCTACAATGAGGCCCACGGAAGGACAAGGCATGGTGTGGAACAAACGTTTGGGCTTCTGATGTCAAAATTTCGTAGCCTGGACATTTCTGGAGGAGCCCACCTCTACTCACCTAACAAGGTATGTCAAATAATTGTTGCCTGCTCCACAACCTTGCCCTGAGACGTCAGATACCATTCATATGAGATGAGGGGGAGGCAGCAGAACCTGTAGGTGGAAATGCAGATTTGCCAAGTGAGGCTGAGCCAGATGAAGATGAAGCTTGAGACTTCAGGCTAGATCTCATCAATTAGTACCTCATCTGATTCAAGGTATGTCTTTGTAATAATGTGATTTCATGTTGTAACCTAGAATTGATGGCTGGCATGTCATCTCCTCTTTGCCACCATCTGTATGGTCTTAGTTAGCTACAATGCCAATGAGTCAGGTATGCATGCAGATTGTCAGTTAGTATTGTGTACACTACATTGTGGCATAGAGTGTCCTGAGATGTGACTGCACAAGCAAAGTCACAGTTTTACAAATTACTTGTCAGAATTTATGTTTGTTTAGAGATCTGTCCTATCCCTTATCTCTATCAATCACAGATTTGCTAAGTTTGTGTTTGGATCTTCATCATTGGCAAGTCACAGACAGTGTCAGAGGCAGATGGGAAATGCATGCAGAAATTAGATGTGGATATTGATGAAACTAGGTACTGATTGGCATGAGTATGTGGAGTGTAACTGAATTGACCTGACTATCGGGACACTGGGATGGAAGTGTGTTTTCCCCACCAAGAAGACCTGTTTGGTACTGGAGGTGGTCAGAAGGTGTTGTGTGTGTTCATATGTGTTTGACATGCACAAATGTTGAGCCATAGCCTCTACCATTATAATGGCTTCAGTTGGATGTGACCTACCTTGAACATAGCTGTCAGTGTGTTACTACTTTGCAGACCAATTTTCATATCTCTGTGGACTGACATAGGTGAGTGGCAAGCCTACAGGCATGTGACCATGGAAGTGAAAGCTTCACGAATGGGGAAATCAGTACTGATCTCTGTCTGTATCTTGGGTAATGATTATTAGGAAGCTAAGGTAGGGGTATGTGATAAGGCTGTACCTGGTGATACAAAGGACCAATCTGTATGGCTCCAGGCTTGTAGGAAGACTGACCTGTACCTAATTTCTGTAACCTGTGGGTTAGTAGTGTATGACACTGTTAGAAATGGGGTCTTTGGTTGGCAGTCAAGTTAGCCCTTGTCCAAGCAAGGACCCTCACTCTAGTCAGGGTAAGTCACACACAATCCAAATTATCCTGTGCCCGCCCTCTGGTGGCTTGGCACTGAGCAGTCATTCTTAACTTAGAAGGCAATGTGTAAAGTATTTGTGCAATAAATCAAGCAATAACACAGTATAGCACCACAAAAATACACCACTCAGGGGGTCATTCTGACCCTGGCGGTAATTACCGCCATGGCGGAGGTCGGCGGTAGCACCGCCAACAGGCTGGCGGTGCACCGCTGGGCATTCTGACCGCGGCGGTTCAGCCGCAGCCAGAAACGGAAAGTCGGCGGTGTACCGCCGACTTCCCGCTGCCCTTGAGAATCCTCCATGGCGG
This sequence comes from Pleurodeles waltl, assembly GCF_031143425.1. Lineage (NCBI taxonomy): Eukaryota > Metazoa > Chordata > Amphibia > Caudata > Salamandridae > Pleurodeles > Pleurodeles waltl. The sequence continues at coordinate 272,931,491 of NC_090449.1, forward strand.
CGGAGCGCGCTCTGCCGCCATGGGGATTCTGACACCCCCTACCGCCATCCGGTTGGAACAGGATGGCGGTAGGGGGTGCCGCGGGGCCCCTGGGGGCCCCTGCAGTGCCCATGCCAATGGCATGGGCACTGCAGGGGCCCCCGTAAGAGGGCCCCACAAAGAATTTCAGTGTCTGCTTTGCAGACACTGAAATTCGCGACGGGTGCAACTGCACCCGTCGCACCTTCCCACTCCGCCGGCTCCATTCTGAGCCGGCGTCCTCGTGGGAAGGGTGTTTCCCGCTGGGCTGGCGGGCGGACTTTCGGCGGTCGCCCGCCGGCCCAGTGGGAAAGCCAGAATGACCGCCGTGGTCTTTTGACCGCGGAGCGGTCTTTCAGCGGGAACCGCTTGGCGGGCGGCGACCGCCGTCCGCCGCGGTCAGAATCACCCCCTCAGTGTTTAGAAAAATATGGAAAATTTATCTGGATAAATACAGGTCAAAACTTTCAAGATTCTATGAGTACACATTGAAATATCACTTAGGAAATGATATAAAGAGTCTTTAGTTCTTAAAAACCAACAAGTTTCTCTTGTAAGCACAAAGTACCTGGTTTGCGTTCAAAATCTCCGCAAGGGGCAGCAGAGGAGGAGATGCATGGAAAATGTGGAGGTGTGTGTCAATTTTTCCAACGTACACAGATGATGTGTCATTGACTTTTCATGCAGGGAAGGCTTTACATCGAATTCTGGCACACTGATCTGGATCCTCTTCGGGTTGTGGGGTATTCGGACGACCCGGGGATGATGCGTTGAAATCCTGGGCGTGCAGGATGAAGTCACAGGAGCTGCATCGATCCGGTGGGCGATGTGTGAAAATTTCTGCCGCACGGCGGGCGCTTGCGTCGATTCCTCTCAGGAAGTCGGGCTGTGTTCTTCTGGCTCACCTTTGCGTCGATTCCGTGGGCCGTGTGCGTCGACGTTCCAGTCGAAACACTCGCGCTGTGTCAATCTCTACTTCGGGGAGCCGGGTTGCGTCAATTCAGTTTGGTGTGCAGTGATTCTCTCAAAGTGATGCAGGCTGTGCATTGTTTCCTGCAGGCTGTGCATCAAATTTACGCCGCACAAGGAGTTATTTTGCAGGATGAAGTCTTTTTGGTCCTGAGACTTCAAGGAACAGGAGGCAAGCTCTATCCAAGGTCTTGGAGAGCACTTCTCAGCAGAGCCAGAGGGCAGCAAGGCAGCAGAGCAGCAGTCCTTTGCAGAAAAGCAGTCAGGTGAGTCCTTTGGGCAGCCAGGCAGTACCTCTGGGCAGGTTAAGGTTCAGGGATTCTTTTTCCAGTGGTATCTTGTCCAGAAGTGTCTGAGTTGGTAGGGTCTGAGACCCTGCTTAAATACCCAAAATGTGCCTTTGAAGTGGGGGAGACTTCAAAGAGTTGCTTTGAAGTGCACAAGGTCCCCTTTCAGTTCCATCCTGTCTACTAGGGTCCCAGCAGGGGGTATGGCAGTCCTTTGTGTGAAGGCAGGCTACTGTCCTTTGACATGCAAGAGTCAGGCTCTCCACCTTCCCAGCCCAGGAAGACCCATGCAATATGCAGATGTGTGCAAGTGTGACTGAGCATCCTGTGTTTGAGGTTGTCTGAGTAAATGTACCAGGGAGCTGTCAACTAAACATAGCCAGACGTGGATTGTAAGGCACAGAAGGATATAAGTGCAGAGAAATGCTCACTTTCTAAAACTGGCCTTTCTAAAATAGTGATATTAAATTCAACTTTACCAGTAAGCAGGATTTTGTATTACACTTCTGGCCATACTAAATATGACCTTGTTACTTCTTTCAGATCAGAATCTACCACTCAAACAGTATATGAGGGTAGCCCTAATGTTAGCCTAAGAAAGAAGCAGGCCTCACAGCAGTGTAAAAACAAATTTAGGAGTTTCACACTACCAGTACATATAAACTGCACAAGTACATGTCCTGCCTTTTATCTAGATAGCAGCTTGCCCTATGGGTTACCTAGGGCCTACCTTAGGGGTGACTTATGCGTAGAAAAGGGGGGGTTAAAGGCTTGGCAAGTACTTTTTAAATGCCAAGTCGAAGTGGCAGTGAAACTGCACACACACCTTGCAATGGCAGGCCTGAGGCATGGTTAAGAGCCTACTTATGTGGGTGGCACAATCAGTGCTGCAGGCCCACTAGTAGCATTTAGTCTACAGGCCCTGGGCAAATGTAGTGTACTTTACTGTGGACTTACAAGTAGATAAGCCAATTGGGTATAAACCAATGTCAACATGTTTTAAGGGAGAAACCAAATGCACTTTAGCACTGGTCAGCAGTAATAAAGTGAGCAGAGCCCTAAAAACAACAAACACAGTGTCCAAAAAGTGGAGGGAGGCAGGCAAAAAGTTAGAGGTGATCACCCTAAGGCTGTCAGGTCTAACAGACACCTAAGCTGACAATCTGATGTCACTAGCAGTACTACTCTATCTGTTGTTTTCAAATCTAGAAATAAATGTGTGGAGATGTCCAGTACAGCTGTTTTGGCTTATGTTTATGCAACAATCTCAATGTAAAGAGTTTCCCGGTGTGTGAGAAAACAGGGCTGATTGCAGAGGCCCCATAACTTTTTGCCACCATTTTCCACTTTTTGCTGGTGTTTTCCTGACTTTAAAGGTGCCCTGGGTACTGCTAACCAGTCCCAGGGCCTGTGCTCTGTGTAAAATGGATATGCAAATTAGGCTAATTATAATTGGCTAAGTTAACCTACCTATAAGTCCCTAGTATATGGTAGGGCATGTAGGTTTAGGGACCACAGCATAGGTGGTGCACACCTAGGTGCATTGCTGAGGTGCCCAGTGTCATTTTAAAAGCAAGCCTGCCTTGCTGGCTGCTTTTAAATTAAAGTTATATGCAAATTCGACTTTGGAATTAAAGGTACTTCCAAAGTCTTAAACTACCTTATTTTTACATATAAGTCACCCCTAAGGTGTGCCCTATGTGCCCCTAGGGCTGGGTGCCATGTAACTATAAGCAGGGACTTTATAAAAATAGATTTATAAGCCCTGGTGAGGTAAAAACAGCCAAATTCGTTTTTCCCTCATTGAAGTAAATGGCCTTCATAGGCTAGAATGGGCAGACTTTATTTTAAATTTTAAAGTCTCCTTAAATGTTACATACCAAGAATCTGGTATCAAATTGATTGTTGTAATAAATCCCACAACTTCCAGTTGTTGGATTTAATATAACTTGTCCAGGTAAAAAGTTTAGACTTTACCTAAAAAGTTGCCAATTTCAGCTCTGCATTGTTTTTGCTGCTGTGCTCTGATTGGCCAGCCTGCAGCAGCTTCTGCCAGGCTACTTTAATGAGGTGTGAAGTGGCCTGGCTTCACACAAAGGAATGTGCTTGGGGGAGAGAATCTCCCCTCAGCAGATGGTGAGGCAGGAAGGGGGAGGGCTGCCAAACTGGTCTTCAAAGGCAGAGAAGGACATCTGGAGCACCCAGCAACACCCCCACATCCTGCAACCCCAGACAGCTAGGTGCCCCCTTGATTAGATTAGGAGAGGGCAGGAGAGGGGTGTGTTTATGATTTTTAGCCACACCAGTGGGTGGGCTCAGCCAGATCTCTCCTCCAAAAATCAGATTCATCCATTTTGGATTTTTAGAGACTGTAGCCTTCTGGGATGGATTTTTGCCACACTTCCCAGGAAGTGGTCATCACAGGGGGACGACCCTGTCCCTGATTGGAGAACCAGGGCCCCCTTGCTTTTCACCCAGGAGCAAGGATAAAACTGGCAGACCTGCACCCACGCCTCAGATCCCCTCCAGAATTCAACAAGAAAGGAACTAAAGAAGAAGAAGGACTGCCCTGCTGGACCCCTGGCCTGCACCTGGACCCTGCACTCAGAAAGACTGCACCAGCTGCACACTTGGGCTTCACTACAAGAAGGACTTTGCCTGGCTTCCACTGGTTCAAGGAGGGACTCCCTGTTTGCTACAGGTGAAAAATTGCTATCCAGAGTCCCCTGCACCAACTCCTGAAAAAGTGACCAGCTGACCACTGTCCAGTGGCCAAAAAGGAGTTTGAGCCAGGTGCACTCTGGGAGTTGAAGTCCGCACTTCCCAAGGACCATCACAGAACTTCTGGACCCTTGGGGTGAGCTGTGGACCCCAAAAGAACCTTAAAAGAACATCTGGGTGAAGCCCCAGAAGTTTGGAAAAGATTGGAGAATTTTTTTTAAAAAGCTCCATAAAGTGACCGACCCGACGCGGAAATTCTAGCCGGCTTGCCTCAACCGCGACCCGGCCTGACTTCGTGGTTCGTCCCGGTAAAGAAAAACATCCAAAAAAGAGACTAAGTCCGAACGTAAAAAGTTGACCGGGACCTTCCAGCCATCGTATCCGAGAAGGGCTACACGGACGTCGGATCAAGATCCAGGTTTACCCCGGTCGAAGGATTTTCATCTCGAAAAAACGACTAAGTCCGAAGGTAAAAATCACCACCGAGGAAACCGACTTCGCGTATCCGGACAAGGGCTCCAGGAGGTCGGATCCAACTGGCAGGTTCGTCCCGGGGAAGAAAAACATCAAAAAAGAGACTAAGTCAGAAGGTAACTTTTTAACCGAGGCCTCCCGCGACTTGTAGCCGAGCAGGGCTCCATCGCGGTCGGCCTGAAAGTTTGACTTTGCCCCGGTCCTGGTGCAACCAGATGACCCGATTGGCGCTTTTTGTTTCTAAGCGCTAGAAAATAATAATACTTTAAAAATTCATATCTCCGGTTCCCCTGAACCGATTTTAATCGTTTTTGTGTCATTTTAAAGATAAAAATATAAGCTATTTTTATAAATTGGTTTTGGATTTTTAAACTGTTTCCTGTGTTTTATTTAATTACTGTTTTGTGATATTTGAATGCTTTACACTTAGGGGGTGATTCTGATTCTGGCGGGCGGCGGAGGCCGCCCGCCAGAATTCCGCCCCCATTATACCGCTCTGCGGTCAGAAGACCGCGGAGGGTATTATGAGTTTTTCCCTGGGCTGGCGGGCGGTCTCCAAAAGACCGCCTGCCAGCCCAGGGAAAAACTCCCTTCCCACGAGGATGCCGGCTCGGAATCGAGCCAGCGGAGTGGGAAGGTGCGACGGGTGCAGTGGCACCCATCGCGTATTTCAGTGTCTGCAAGGCAGACACTGAAATACTTTGCGGGGCCCTCTTACGGGGGCCCCTGCCGTGCCCATGCCATTGGCATGGGCACGGCAGGGGCCCCCAGGGGCCCCGCGACCCCCCCTACCGCCATCCTGTTCATGGCGGCTTTCCCGCCATGAACAGGATGGCGGTAGGGGGGGTCAGAATCCTCATGGCTGCGGAGCGCGCTCCGCAGCCATGGAGGATTCAAACGAGCAGCGGAAAGTCAGCGGGAGACCGCTGACTTTCCGCTTCTGACCGCGGCTGAACCGCCACGGTCAGAATGCTCGTTGGAGCACCGCCAGCCTGTTGGCGGTGCTCCCGTGGTCGGTGGCCCTGGCGGCCACCGGCCGCCAGGGTCAGAATGACCCCCTTAGTCTCCTAAGTTAAGCCTTGACGCTCGATGCCAAGCTACCAAGGGTAGAGCTGGGATTAATTTACTGAGACCTAACTGTACCTATGTGGAGGTTTGCGGCTTGTTGCTAGGTGTAGGTACCTACCTGCCCTACCAATAACCCATTTTCCAACACGGTGATAGAGTACACGTGTGATGTCCATGACAAAGGTTGTATAATACAGAGGGACATATTGATAACAAAGTTGTCATACACTACAATTGTATATGGTTGATCAATGACACTTACACAAAACCTGGTTTTAAGTTGTATTTATTGGGCAGTGCAAAGCAATATGTGTGAACTGAAACAGAAATACCACAAAGTAAATAGTGATTTGTTCAGCCATGGTGGCTGAAATCGTCAGGGTATCCGCTACAACATTTGGAAATACAAGTCCAGTGTCCCTGCACCATAGGTAAAAAAACAGTTAGGTTTTAGAACAGTCAACAAGGTGTATCTGTGGCACACAAGGGGAACCAATCAGAAGAGGTTCACTTCCTGGCAGTGGGTTTGGTCTTGGCATCTGCTCCTCGTTGATGTCTGGGTGCATGTCCATGTTTGCAGGAGGTTCCTCTGCTACAGAGGGTGGGGCTTCTGAAGCATGTCCTTCCCCTGTCAGGGCCTCCATTCCACTAGCAGCCACAAATTGTGAAGGGTCAGAAGAGTAATTACTAGTAGAAGAGGCCTGATGTTGTGTGGCACACCTACTCAGGGTAGTATTGATGTCCCTCAGCACCCCAGCAATTGAAGCCAGGATAGCATTTTGTGCCTGCCACTGCTGCATGACTTCCTGGTGGTTGTCCCTCTGAAGCTGTTGGATTTCCCTCATCAAGGTGACTACCTGGCCCATCATGCCTTGGTAATTTTGATAGGCTCCCAAGACTTCGGAGATGGTTTCTTGGTCAGTATTGTCCCTATGAGCCCGCTCCTCTGGCCCACATCATCCCTCCCACACACCCAACCCCCAGCTGCCTGTGCCCTTGGCACAGTGTGCCCACTCCCAGTGGTGGCAGAGCCCTCATTGTAAGGGGTGACAAGAGGAGACTCAGGTACCTGTACTGGGGGACACACAATGGTAGTAACAATCCTTAGGACACTGATTTGGGGGCGAATGATTGCCTGTGATGTGGATGCAACAGGGCTGGGAGGAGCCGATGTGGGCAGGGTGAGGCTGACATCTGTTGACTGATCAGATGTCCCTGATGGGCCAGCTTCGTCCTCAGTGCTCACAAAACCAGGGGTGTTGTCCTCCCTGGGGCCTTCATCCAGAGGAGTAGTGGAAGTCTCTGGTATCCACTCCATGGTGATAATGGCAGGGTTACCTGTAGGAGAAGTGGAACACAGAGTTTCTGTAAGTGATACAACAAGTGATGTTTCTGTTCAAGTATTAGTGAAGTTGTGTGAGGTGCACACAGTGCCTTAACAAGAGCCCCAGCAATGACAATGACAGCTGCTGATGTTAAACTATAGTGGTAGTTATTAGACTGCTGATACCCTCTAATGTTGTCTGACTATTTACATGGGTGTTATCCTTTGTTGCCTAGTAAATTGTCTGGCACGATACATGGCACGCAAAGCTGCACAATGCACAATAGTGTCAGAGTAGAGACACAGTATGGGAGTAAGCAATTGACATTGACCTCTGTCTGGATGTACTGCATGTGCATCTACTTTGGCATCCATATTTTCTCCCAGGTTATCCAATTCCATATTTTGCACTTTTTTGCTAAGGGCAGTTAGATGGGGCACTCAGCTGTCACTGTGTTTTGATTCTAATGCTAGTGGGAGTGGGCCATTGCATTACTGTCATTGCTATTAGCTGTTTCACATGGAACATTCATGATGTGTTAGAGAGGTTGTTAGGTTCACATGCATGACATCTCATATTTGGTGCACTGTTCATGTTTTCTTAATGGTGGAATATTGCCTTCTGGGAGTTGTAGTGATATCAGTTCCTAGTACTTAACATGCCCTTCCCAAGGACTGTGGAGGCAGGTGAGTTTAGTGGACAGGTGGTATGCCAGAGAGGGGTATTGGGACATTTGGACAGAGGCGTGGTGGGTGGTTTGTAAATTGAGGTGGCGTAAGGTGGTGAGTGAGCATGCAGGACAAAACAAATGGGTGGCATGAATGTTGCTGGAACTTACCAGACTCCACTCCCCAAAGTATTCCTGTCAAGTCCTCAGGATACAGGATATTCAAGACCTTCTCCTCCCAAGATGTAAAAGTAGGGGGAGGAGGTGGGGGCCAACCGCCAGTCTTGTGGACCACCAGCTGGTGCCTGGCAGCCATGGAACCTACCTTTCCCCAGAGGTCGTTCCACCTCTTGCTAAAGTCTCTCCTTGTGTGTGGATAGCTGCCTACAGAATTGACCCTGTTGGCTATTCTTTTGCCACAACTCTGCTTTCCTGGCTACTGATGTTTGGTGGACCTGTGCTCCGAACAGTTGTAGCTCTACCCTAACAATTTCGCCTACCATGATCCTCAACTCATCATCAGTGAAATGTGGTTGTTTTTGTGGGGACATGGTAGTGGTAGCACAGACGGTGAGGTAGTGCAAAATATATATATAAAGTGAAAAGTAAGTAAAGAGGTGTGGGTGATGTGATGTGAGTGGGTGACGGTTGTTGTGTTTTGTGTGTGAAGGTAAAATGTCTATTGTGTATGTTGTGCTGGTTGTGATGTTTGCGTGGTGAAATGTGTATAGGTGACAAAAGTTGTAAAAGAAGATCTGTGATACTTAGCTCTCCTCTGTGGCTGTGAGTGGCGTTCTGTTTGCACAGGGTTGTGGGTTGTGTAGGGGTGTGTTACATAGTGCAGTGTGAAGGTGTGTGGATGTGTATTAGGTATGGGGTATTCACACTATCCAATGTGTGTGGTGTGAGTTCAGACTGCCGCAGTTCGCACCGCCAATGGTTTTTTGCCATGGGAGAACCACTGTTGTGATTTGTGGATCGCAATATGATGGGAGAATTTTTGTCGGCCTGGTGATGCTGGTGGTGGGACCGCCTCTTTTCCTTCCTCCAGTGTCTTGGAGGTTTCAGAAATTTGGCTTGTTTTTGGCAGACTTTGTAGTGTAACTCTTAATGTGGTGGTCGGATTACCACCAACATGGCAGTCTTTTGGCAGCCGCCACCACGGCGGTCTTACCGTCAGACCTCCAAACTTTTAATGAGGCCCAGTGTGTTCTATAGTAAGCTGAAAAAGTGCAATAAGGGAATCCATCAACTGGCGTTTCTTTGTGTTATACAGCAAGGGTATATTACAACAGGCCATTGCCAGATGTCAATGTGGACCTCTAGTGGGCTATTTAGCGATGGACTGTGGTACTACATGTTTTTTCTTCCTCTGTGGAGACAAATGTTTTTATTTTTTATTTGACAACACTGCAGTGGGAGTCCAGCCACTAGCAGAGCTATATTTCTCCTTTTGCGATAGAGCAAATGGTCACCAGTTCTTTTGGGTTCTGTCATGCTCTGAGGGAGATGACTGGTTGCACAGAAGGGAAAATATAATCTGTTATTAAAATAACAATAGTCTTCAAAATCCTAAGGTTAGGCAAAAATGGGAGGTTATTTTCCATAACTTAACAAGCCAATGCTGTTCTATATTGGCAAAACAAATGGCTCTTGTAAAAGCTGAACAAAAGAAAGCATAGGGAAAGATGTATATGCCTGTATACATAATCATGGTTGCACACATATGAGTCATGCTGCCACAGAGGTCCCACTGTGATGACATACACATGTGCACACTTCACAATGTTAGAGCACATATGCATGATAATGCCGCAGAAGCAGTGGGGAGGCAAAAGAGCATAGTGCTGGAGGAGTTAAAAAAACACCAAATATATGTGAGTGGGACAAAAAGAGGCAGCAAAGGAATGGCAACCATGGGGGGAAGCAATTTAGAGAGTGCAGTGACATGGTGATTTGAGTGGGGAAGCAGTGCACGAGGCTGAGAGCAAGAAAACACACGCACTTCTAAGTAGTGCTGAAAGAAAAGAACAGTTCTCTGAAATGGAGACATGATAGGATACAAGCCATCAAAACAAAACAATTGTAAAGAAACTGTGATCCAGAGAAGGGGAAAATATAACAAGAGGATATAAAGCCACTGGAAAAGAAGTAAACAAATGAGACTGACAAGAAAGGCAACCAATGGTGAGCAATAGTTTTTCTCGTGGTCCACTTTAAGCTCTGGTTTAGCACACCATTAGTCTTAAATAAATGACAGCTAAAGGCTATAGATGAGACCAAAAAAATATCATTCAAATGGCCTATTTATGGTAAGCAATAGAACCTCTCCCACCAGCCAGCTGATGGCTGTTGTTGGTTTAAGCTTAAAATATGAAGTTGGAAATTTAATTCTACAAGAATAGTGTTACCCTTATATCATGACAACTAAATTATTGTTGTCAGGAATATTGAAGATAAGAATGCTGTTTTAGAGTTATTTTCAATATACTTGTTAAAATATGATTCTGTAGAATATTGTTACGTATAGTATTTTTTGTACTGTTTAATTATTATAGGTTTTAGTTTTTTTGCGTAATAAACTGTTTAAAAAATGAAGGGTTGAGTTTTTGTGTATGCAGGAGAATTGGGTGGGCAGTCATTTTGATTGTTTGTGCTATAAATGTAAATTGATTTTTTAATGTTTATATTCATTTTTTTTATATTAAGTGTAATTTCTTACATATTATTTCACTGTGTTGAGGTCACTGTTTTAATGTATCTTTTTAATGGTAGAATGTAGAATTAATTTGATAAAAGTGTGGGAAGTATTTTAAGGAATATTATTTTTTATGTTACTTAGTGTTTAAACAAAAACGTTTTTTATTTAATTGAAAGTTTTATTTGTAAATACTTTTGGTTTCATTTTAAAACATTTCAATTTATTGTTTTAAATGTTTGTCACAAATATGTGTCATGCTTTTGCATTTCAAAGATCAAACAAATATATTGAAAAAATAATTAGAAATGCCTGAAATAATTTTATTTTATTTAATTGTGAGTGGGACCAGAAGACTCAGTGAAAAAATGGCAGTCTTGTATGGAAATCAAGCCATGCAAGGCCACCTTATGTGGCCTTGTGTGGCTTGATAAATCTTGAGAGCCCCGGGAAGGCATTCCATGGGTGGAGCGTGGGTGAGTCCACGCATCCACCCATGGATTTTAGCACAGTTCCTGTTTTGCCATTACTGGTTGACCCAGGAATGTGTCAAAATGCTACACCACCCCAGGTAAGGTGTAACAAGGAAAAATTTCATTATTTCTCCTTGTTAGTTCCTCCTTCTGTGTGTGATGCAGTCTGCAGCACACATAGAAAGAGGAAAATGCCTCATAGGATTTATTTTGTACAGGAAGGTGTTTCTTCCTGCAAATAAACTGCTGCTTACAACACAGACACGATTGCACCATGGTGCAAAGGTGCCAGTATTGGCGTTACCACAGCACATTGTGCGCCACAGTAGAGAAATGACAGGGATGTCCAACACATTCCAAAATATAAGCTCAATTTGGAGTTGGAATAGTAACTCTCAGCATTTTAATGTCCAACACTTTCCCAAATATATTGTAGATTGGAGTGGAAATAGCGTTTTTAACCCCCATCAAATTCCAAAACCTTACCTAATGTAGTTTAAACTGGAGTAGAAATAGTAAATGTAACCCCTTCAATGTCTAACACCGTCTTCAATGTAGCTTAGATTGAGGTAGGAATAGTAAAGTTACACCCTTCAATGTCCACCATCTTCCCATATATATCTAAAATTCGAATGCAAATTATAAATGTAATCCCTTAGATTGGGAATAATCAATTCAATTCAATTCATTTGATTATTCAAAACTGATCATAACAGCACAGATCAAAAAGGCATAAAAGGAAAAACAAATGCACAATTTAGGATCACTATCCTTAGATGGTCTCATTAGAGAAACAATGATTTATAATAGTCTTTTATAGACCTAGAAAGACACCACACATTATAAAAAAGGAATACAGGAGATTTCACATATAAAAACCTTTAAAGAGATTTAAAAAAGTAATTGATTTAAGGTTCAGTACTAGGGTCTTCAGAAAACACCCCATATAATAACAGGCAGCTTGATGAAACAACATCCAAAGAAAGTAAAAGGCTAATTTACATTAATAAAAGCCTAGGCTTTACGTAGAGGTAATAAATAATGTTGTGTAAAAGGCTTAAAAAATTTCTAAAGAAAACAAAGTGTATCAATGTTTGTGCAGAGAATTAATCTCAGTGACATAGCAATATTGATGATGAGTCATATTGTTCCAAAGAAAAACACAGTTGACTTCTAAGGCTACTGAGACAAAATCTAGTCAATAGCAGCCTTGGCTGTGTTGCTGTTCTAAAATGGCATATTCACATAAAGTTGTTTTGCTTCCTTACTTCTTCGTCTCTTTTCATGCTAGAAAGTGTCATGTGCATCTTTTTCAACCTTTGTGTTTCCTCTTGGTTATCCGATGGGGCAACATGAACACGTCGGTTCTGCGTAGGGCATTAGCGGACTGTGGGCCAGATGTAGCAGTTTTGCCCATTCTGTGTCTATGGGAAAATGTGTTCGTACATATGGCCCTATGTGATGTGCCTAAGCCAGAGAACCTTATGGCTAGGTAAAGCGCAAGAATCTTTGCTATTATGTCATGATTAAGGGAGGCATGCATGTTCCCACACATTCATAGAAACACAACAAGGAATACGGGGTTCTTAAAAATGTAACGAGGGATAGATCAATGGTGCATCAATTGTGACACCAAATTGGGGTATCGGTTGGCTGTGGTGCTGCAGAAACAGAGAGGGGGAGAAAGAAACAGGGGAATTTCCTTTACGGACTAGGTGGTCTCACACACTATATAGTGTCATGCTTCATCATATGACCACCTAGCCCCACCGAGGTAGGAAAGTGCCACCTGGGCGGACTCAACCTCGCTGTTAAAATAACAGGAGGGAGTGCGAAAATTAATTCTGGTTCTGGAAATAGAGGGATCCAGCTATACTAGGGAATAAAAACACCTAAACAGATACCAGTGTGAGTATTTAATAGAAGGGTCTGTCTGGTGTGGTTAAAAAAGAGGAGATTGGGACACCTCTGTGAGAACAAGGACTCACAGGGTCACCTATCTAGGAGGAAAGAGACAACATGTTTCTGCCCTCAGTAGTGAGCTCTGTAAAGTCTCGGGGCATTCATCAGGGTGAAGAATCCCTGCTACTCATGCTACGTTTATGAATAAGTGCGATGAAAGTATATTATACAGGGCCTACCTTGCCAGGAAACTACCTGGGCGGGGGCCTATTGGAAGTGAAAAAAAACAACAATGAGAATAGCATTGTGATACAGCACTGCACAGCAAACCACAGCACACGTGGAGCAGAAAAACATGCAACAAGCAGAATTACTGGGTGCACACAGCATACATTGCATAATTAATGGACAAAATCACAAGTAAGAAGTCCTGATACGATATGTAAGTAGTTCTTACCCTATCCCTAGAGGCTACTGGCCTCTGGTGTCCAGGAGAGGGAGTGTCCCCTTATAGTCAGATACTAAGGTTCGGAGAGAGGAGAAAACTACATGTAATTAGACACAGAGGGAAAAGAGAACAGGCCTCTAGAGAAGCGGAGGCGCAGCCTCTTGGTGGTGGACACCTGTTAGGTTCCATTACACAAAAAACGCATAATCCAGAGAGAGAACGCAAGGAAAGGAAAGAAAGGAAGGTAAGAGGATGAAATGGTAAAATAGAAGGGGGGAAAAGAAAGGGCGGGGGAAAAAGGGAGAGGAAGAGAGGAACACGAGCCTGACAAACAGGGAACAAGCGAAAGGAACAGAAGAGAGTGACAGGGAAAAGGGAGAAGATGCAAAAAACAATGAGAGAAAAGAAGAAGGAAGGACAGGGCGAAGAAGAAGAAGGAGAAGAACAAGCTAAACAGGAAAAATAGGGAGGAAAATACAGAAGAGATTCTTATCTGTGTTGTCCTGAAGTGGCCGGATCACTTACTGCATCAAAGGTGGGCGCTCGTTGTGCGCCTAAACCGTCCTCTCCATGGACCGCTTGAATGAAGTGATCATGGAGGGACGGGATAATATAGTGGTAACCGCCAGGGTTAATTGAGTTCAGGTGTAGGCAATCACCGCCGCGGCCCGTGGTGCTGACGAAAGTCGGATGGAAGACCCGGAAGTGGAACCTCCATTAAGGTTCACCTGGAAGTCATGGGGAGCGTAATAGTAAGCTCCGTGCTCCGGCGTCAATGAGATGTGGAGCCTGGCCGAGCCACAGGTGTGGTCGGCCGATTCGTTGTCCCGGCCCGTGGGCCGGCGCGTCAGGAAGTGACGCGGGACCTGCAGGGAAGGCCGGGAAACTGAGTTTCTCGGCGGCCGCCGGGAAAGGACTACCCGGCGTCCCGAGTAAAGTGCAAAAAATACACGAAAAAAAGGGGATAAAGCGGGGGGGGAAGGGGAGGGAAAGGGAAGGGAAAAAGGAAAAAGGGAAACAAGGGGGAAAAAAACAAGAAGAAGGGGGAAAAATGGAGGCGGGGTTTAGAAAGAGGGGGAGAGAAAGGAGTGAAATAGGAGGGTAAGGGGGGGAGAAAGGGGTCAGTAGGGGCAAACCGAGGACAAGGGGCTGGGGGGGAAGAGAGAGAAGGAGGAAAGCAGGAAACAAAGGGGGGGAAACAAAGGGGGGAAAAAAAAGGGAAAGAAGGGGAAGACGAAGACATGGGACACTAGAAAGTGAAGAGAAGGAAGAGAGGAAAAAATAGAGGAAAAAATGGGAAGAAAAGAAGTCAGGAAGTGAAGGGAAAGCAAAAGAGAATGAAGAAGAATAAATATATGGGAGTGGGAAAAGGCTAAAAAGAGGAAAACAGAGGGAAAGGAAGGGAAGTGTAGATAGCAGCAGAAGTGGATGTGAAGAGATCACTGACAGGGGGCACAAACAGTGGGAGTGGGAAGGGGAAGCAGAGAACCAAATTGGTTCAATAGGCCACTAGCAAAGGACCTGATTATGGAGCGAGAGCCAGGGTATCTCATCGTTTAGCCCAGCCGTGTCTGTGTGCAACCTCCACACCCAGCGTTGTTCGATACGGAACAGTTTCTGTGACATGTTGAGGGTTGTCGTGGGAAGTTGCTCGAGGACCGTCCAGGACATGTCATCAGGGGAGTGGTTCTTCAGAAGAAAGTGACTGGTTAGTTTGGTGGCATCACATTTATACCGAATAGTGCTTTTATGTTCGCAGATTCTAATGCTGATCTTTCTGGTGGTCATGCCCACGTACTTTAGTTGGCAGGGACATTTGATCAAATATACCTCATTCTTACTATTACAGTTCGTAAGAGATTTTTGTACCCATGGGGTTTTGAGGTCGAGGTCAACAGTAGTAGATTTACGGGTTAGGTGGCACACACTGCAGTTGCCACATGGGTAGTGACCTGCTGGGGGTGGGAGATGCCAGAGCGTGGTCTGTCTAGGTCGGGGCTTTTCTTTAGGTCTTGTATGGACCACTAGGTCTCGTATGTTGGTTACTCTCTGATACGCGTGTAGAGGTGGCTCGAATGGTAAGCCACCTGATGTGAGAATCTTCCAGTCATCTTTAATGATCTTCTGAATCTGATTGGATAAGGGGCTAAAAGTGGTGACACACACAATCTTCTCTAGGTCCGGTTTCACTGCCCGGGGTTGCAGTAGCTGGTCCCTGTTGTTGTTGCGTGCTCTCTTGCGAGCCCTGTAGACCAGATGTGCAGGATAATCCTTTGTAATTTGGTTGCTAGTTTTTCAGCATGTTTGCGGTAATTCGCTATTGACGAGCAGTTTCGTCTTAGTCATAGGAATTGTCCCACTGGGAGGTTATCCTTCAGAGCTCGTGGATGAAAGCTCTGGTACTGTAGCAGATTTTTCCGGTCCGTTGGTTTATAGTATACTTCTGTTGCTAAGCCATCATCGTGCTCAAAGATAAGAAGGTCAAGGAAAGGTAGCTTGTTGTCACCTATGGTCATGGTGAAAGTGAGGAAGGGGTTGGCCTCATTGAGCCAGACAGCAAACGCACAAGCCTCTTCCTTGCTCCCTGTCCAAACCAGCAGGACGTCGTCTATGTACCGCTTCCAGAGTTTGATCTGGTCTCGGTAGGGGTTGTCATCGTGAAGGACCACAAGTCTCTCGAAGTTTTCAACATATAGGCATGCCAAGCTTGGGGCAAAAGTGCTGCCCATTCATGTCCCTTGTGTTTGTAAGAAAAAACTCTCTTCAAATTTAAAGTAGTTCCTCGTGAGTGCAAGATGCGTGAGGTCCAGTATGAATTTGGGTGGGGTTATACATTAGTCCACATATTCATATTCACAATAACATTGGGCTAGTTTTATATGGCAATAGTTCATTTAATTCCTTGAATGTTATAAACTTCCCCCAGTATAGCTTAGATTTTTGTGGGAATAGTAGCCCTTTCACAGTTCAACACATTCTCAAATGCAGCTTAGATTAAAGCAGTAATAGTACATTTAACCTCCTCAATGCCCAATGCCTTCCCACATGTAGAACAAATTGGAGTAGGAATAGTACATACAAAACCTTCGGGCCCATATTTATACTTTTTGACACAAACCAGCGCTGGCGCTGGTTTGCGTGAAAAAATGTACCACCGGCTAACGTCATGCAGGCGCCACATTTAAGGATTGACGTTCGCCGGCGCTGCAGGCTGGTCAGAGAAAGAAAAAAATGACTCAAACCAGACAGTGCCGGCGTATGGAAAATGGGGGTTGTGCGTCAAAAAATTGTGCAAATCAGGTTTGAGTCAAAGATCATGGCTCAATCCGGACTTGCGCCGGACTTGCGGACTTAGCAAAGACAGGAGTCATGCACACTTGCCCAATGGCCATGCCCAGGGGACTTCTGGGCACAGTGGCATGTAGGGAGGGCCAAATTAGGCCCCCCTATGCCACTTTAAAAAAAATGATTATAATACTTACCTGTACTTACTTATCTAGGTCAATGTGCCACTTTTCATGGGTGTCCTCCAGGGATGGGCGAGGGTAGCAGGGGGTGTCCTGGGGGCAGGAAAGGGCACCTGTGGACTGCTTTCATGGTCAGAGACCATGGAAGTGAGCCCACAGGTCCCTTAACGCCTGCCCTCACCCAGGCGTTACAGAAACGGCGCACATCAGGCTGGGCGCCGTTTTTCAAGGCCCGCCTCCTCCTGTGAGTCAAAAGGCGCAAAGTCCTTAAAGTCATTTTTTTGACCGGAACGCCTAACTTGCATGTCATTAACGCAAGCCAGTTTCCAGCATCCCAAAAATTACGCACACAGAGGAATTTTGACGTCCGCAGGGTTGGGCGTCATTGTATAAATATGGCGAATGTGCGTCAAACGGAGTATAAATATGCCCACAATGTCCAACTCTTTCCCCAGTGTAGCATTGATTGTACTGTGGGTAGTAAATTTCAATGCTTTAATGTCCTATGCCTTCGCTTATGCTACTTAGATTAGAATGCCAATAGTAAATGTAACCCCTCCAATGTCCAACGCTTTCCACAAAGTAGCTTGTACTGGAGTGGGAATAGTAAATCTCCCCTTTTAAAGTCCAATACCTTCCCTAATGTAACTTATTTTGGAGTTGGAGCGGTCAATTTAACTCCCTTAAGGTCCAACGTCTTCCTCAATGTAACTTTGATTCAAGTGGGAATAGTAAATTTACCCCATCATTGTCTAGTGCCTTCCGTAATGTAGCTTACCTTGGAATGGGAATAGCAAATAAATCCTAGTATAGGTTTTACTATGAACATTATAGTGTACTGCTGATGCATTATTACAAATAATATTAAATATTTTGTTTGGAATTATAGTTTTATTATCACAAAATAAGAAGCTTTTTTGCAAACTTTCACACTTCACATACTTTTAAAATAGTTTACATTTTTTCTTTATTTTTAGTACGCTTTTTACAAATACAATGTAACAAATAAATGTTATTACACGTATTTTTAGGTAAATGTAATATGTTTATAGTTGAATTTTTTTAACAAAATATTTCATAGGTACATTTTACATTTCACTGTATGATAACAACTTTGCATTGTTTTAAACAATATTTTTTAACAAACACATTTTATAGTTTTATAGTTTCCTTAAATAGGTTTGGTTCTTTTGGAAAACATAGGCATACTTATGATATATTATTATGTAGCACAAAATAAAAATATATTTTTCAATAATTTATCATACATTTACTTTTTTATGTTTGTATCACTTACATAATTTAGAGTATACACTTGGTGGTAAGGGGATGTGTTTAAGGTTAGTATTACAGTGATAAAATCCGTTAGTAGCTCAGGAGGATTTTCCTGGAGTAAAAGTAGCTCTCACTATTAAAAACATTGGAGACCCCTGGTATAGTGAGTGTAGGTTAGTGGTTTAGTGTTTAAGTGTTAGTTTGTAGTTTGAGTTTTTTTGGTGTAGTGAGATATGTCTTAGAATGTTATATATGAGTTTAGTTAATATTTTTTTCTTGGTATTATATGTATGTTTATTTATAGCTAGTATTGTGTTGTTTGTAATGTTTATGGGGCTGCATGATATGTGTTGGTAAGTGTTTCATGCTTTTGTACAGGGTTTTCATGAGACTAGAACATTTTCCCAATTTTTAGAATCTGATTTTGTGGGGCTATTTACATCTATTTTTGTGAATGTATTTTTGTAGGTTATCCAGTTACGGCATCATCATCAAAGCTGTACGTTGTATTTTATTTCTTATTATTGGGTTGGGAATGTTTATATAGTCTATATTAGTTTCTGTTTTTCCAAAGCTTTATTAAGTGTTATGTATTGTAAATATGTATCGCTACACTGTCACAGTGTTGCATTTCAAAGATGTGTTAGGCTTTACTTTTATTGTGTTTGTTTATTAATATTTATTTTTTATTTTCCTTTTTGAGTCTGACTATATTGTCTTCTATTAGAATTAAAATATATATTTTTGATGGACTATCAAAAAACAATAAAAATTATATTGAATAATAAATGAATAGGGTATATTTTTGTTAGCTACAGTTTTATTTTAAGATTCAGTTGGAATTTTTGGATTTTTTGGAGTAGTGAACTTGCTATGAATTCTACTGCAGGGGGCCTTGGCTTTTTACAAATGCTTGTAATTTGCACTAAAGTACTAGATACATTTTTTTGGTCTGCTTGAATAGCTTAGGCTTTAGATGTGTAATAGATTGTTGGTAGCTATGTTCTTTTTCAATATTTCTTGGAATTGATAGAAGGAAAGGTGGCTTTGCCTTGTGCTAGTGTACTTTGGAAGATGTTGTGCCACCCTTCCACTGAGTTGTTTCACCAATTTATTTGATATTTGGGTTGGCATCTATGACTTCAACGGTGTACTCTGCCAACTAAATGTCATCAAACCAGTTCACTAGGGAACTTGGTTTGTTTTCATATGTTTGTTAGTGTGGAGTATGGACATTCTAAAGGGAGGTTTTAGTAGTTTACTACTTCTGTAAGTGGTACACATGCTGAGGAACTAAGGGGCATGCTTAAGAGCCCCTAGCACTAACGGTGCATCACTTTTTGTGACGCACTGGTGGGGCTCAGCACTGCTCTATGTTTACAATGGGGTGTAACACCACTTTTTGGTAGCATTAACGCCTCTTTGTAAATATGGGCCCCTCCAACGCAGTTTTCTGCATCAAAGGGGCATGCAATGGGTGTTGCTGTGGGCATTTCAGCACAAAACTCACTGCTTTTGATGGTGCCTCAGATTTATGAGTTGTCGTAAACCTGAGGCAGCGCCAAAAACTAACGCCACCCCAGGGAAGGTGCTACAATGGCAAAACCAGGAGGAATGCTTATATTTCTCCTCATTTTTGCTTTACCTCTGTGTGCTGCATTGTGCAGCCCACATAGAAGAAGGAAACTGCCATGGACTATTGTTTACGTGCAGGAGTGGACACCTTTCTGCTCATAAACAATCATTCAAAATAACACTTTGGTACTTCTATGTGTGCTGCATTCAAATCGTCATGATAGATGGGACACCTTCCTGCACATAAGCAATCAATCCCCTCAATGCTGACACCCTTGCACTATGGTGTAAGGATGCCTGTGTTGGCGCTAGGCAGCTTAATTCAGCACCAGCGCAGAGGGAAACTCAGGGGTGTGCCGTACTCCTCTAAATTCGACTCACCCCTGTGTTTCAAAAGTGGCGCAGCACGGCGCTGTTATTTTTGGCACTGCATCGCACTGTGACACTTTAGCATAAATACAGGCCTAACCATTTAATCTTGTCGGCAAATTGGGCATTTGTTGCAAACTCCACACTCAGGGACATAGTTACATGGAGCCTGCCCCGCCGTTGCATTTTTATTATGCTTTGGTGGGCAGTCAGTACTCCATATTTACAAGGTGACACATCTAGGTCAATGTGCCACTTTTCATAGGCCTCCATCTGTGTCATGCATGTTTAATATATCCAAGGTGGATGTTTCATTGTCAATCCCATTGTAAAACCGATGCAGTGATATTAATGAGTTAGGGAAAAGTTACGCATCTGTAATGCTCCATCTTGACCACTGACTTCATTTTGGTGCTCGTCTTAGGTTCACAAACCGTCACATTGGTGGCACAGGTATTTTTCCACACAAAGCTTGCACAACGTGTTTTTGCTCTTTCTCAGTGAGGGCGGGCACATAACATGGGGAGTAGAAATGATAAAATGTACCAGGCTTAGAATGTTTATGGTAAAGCAGGGAACAGCTTGGTCTTCGAAAAACACAGTGAGAGTTGGCCAGTCTATAGAGTGTTCTTTTCAACACTGACCTGATATGGCCCGCGTTTGAACAACTTACTCGATGGGAGGGGGCCTCCAAGTGTTCATGTGGTGCAGGAAAGCCGCCCCACAGGCACAAAGTAAATCAAACATGAAATGCAGACAAAACACTCCCCATGTTGCAATTGTTCCTGTCTCGGTGCTACGTAGCCCAAAGTGTGCCAGTGCTTCTTCAAAACTCAGGACTGTGCGGCATGGCCTTAAACATGTCCTACACTGTCTTTTCTCAGTGAACAGTGTGGTGCTGACAATTTACTTGCTGCACTGTACAGCACTGCATCTATATATATCTGGGCCCTTGTATCCTGTCCACATAGCTGCACCAATGCACTGCATAGTGTAGACAATGATGTTGCAAATTGAAATCCACTCACTCATTTATCAATGGCAGTATCTACATTTCAATCTGTATGACTGAATGGGACCACATCATCTGCACTGGGTAACATATGTAAAAAAAAGGCATTTATTCAGACAGAAAAAACAACATGAGTTCTACGCCAACACAATAGAGAAGTGTGAGATAAGTGTCTCCTCATTGGCGTACCTACTCTCTCTATCAGTCAAGACTCAACATTTTCAGGCTAGTGCGCACATTTGTTTTTTGGTAAGTTAGTAAGTGTCACATATGCCAGTAGACATGCATGAGTATTTAACTGTCAGGAATAATAATTTAGAAAGACCATGTGTGCCATCCAATGTCAGTGTAGGCCCCAGACATTGGTAAATGTCTATACAGGTTCACAAAGTGACAGCAACAGTCCAAAAACAACATATCACTCAGTCATACTGACATTACACATTCAGGCATATACTCAGGTATATAGACACATCAACAGGTGCAAATAATGTTTTGGTGCACCTTTTCTGGTGTTCCATTGACCAAAGGAAAAATAAATTAAATCAGCAATGTGCAAGTCATAAACACTCATACAACATAGCAAAATATGACATTCAACAGTATGATATAGATTGTAATGCAACCTGGACAAGGCACCACCGTGTACTCAGGATACCAATCTCAACATTTCTTTGACACAACAATGATGATAGAACCATTGCAAATAGGCACATAATCAACATCAATTTACAAAACAATACATACCTGTGAAGACAAATGTATTATGTACAGGTCTGTGCTCCATGACATATTGACTGATGAAAAGCAGCAGCTCAAGGCTAACAATAAATCATACAGCTTTCCAGGGAACCTGTATAGAATGCATCACAAGTACTCACCAGATTTCACTTTCTAAAGGAAGTGAACAATTCAAAGGCTCTGTCATTGGCAGGTAGTGCTGCAACAACATCAGAGGATTCACAGGGACACTTGTATGTGTGAGTGTGAAACAGGTTAATACTTGTACAGCCTACCTATGGATGACAAAAAAAAACAATTTGTGCACAATATAGTGTCACTTATAGTGGCAATGGACCTACATAACACCAATCACACTAAGATACTGCCCAAATGTGAATATCATATTGTGGCACTGTCAAAAGTAGCAGGCCATGCTCATGTTTCGATATGACACAGAGAACAGGAGTAGACATGTGAAATTAAATGTGGTAATTGAAATGCAGCCAGTAGTGTATAATACCTAGTAGAAATGTGTATGAGTCATTCAGTACACATAATAGACATGCACTTGAATGTGGGTTGATCACCAAGATCAGTGAGTGACTTTCCTTTCTATAACTTTTCAGCTGACCAATGATATGGTCTGCAGCCATGGGTCATGACCCCATTTGCACATCCCCAGACAGTGGTAGAGTGCACCTACAGCAATGCACTGGGCAAAACCTGGGGAATTGTGGAGAGGGTTTTTGGGGTACTGAAGTCTCACATCCACTGCTTGGACAAGTCCAGGGGAGATTGGTGTACCCCTCCCCTCCAAGGTCTGCAAAATGATCCTCGGGTGTTCTATATTGCACAACATCTGTGTGTGGAAAAATTTACCATGGAATGCGGGTCATGAAGCATTGGATAAGAAGAAGAGGACCTAGGGGAAAATGTAGCCATAAATATGGGTACCTGGTGAAGAAACATCATTATGCAGAACTTTTTCAATGGAGCGTTAAGTAACTTGATGGCCATACATCTATTTTCTGTTTTGAAAGAGAGTTCTAAAATGTAAATGAATGAATGAACACTTCCTTTGTGTACACACTTTAATTTCACAGTCACTGTAAACATCAAAACACTCACATAATAGAATTTGGCCGATCACAAAGGTATGTAGCTAGGCGTTACACTCATCGCAGGACAACATCATGTATACAAAAATATGTGTGCATAGCAACAACATAAGCATAACACATGTGTTTCAGGAAGAAGTACACCAAACAAAGGTAGCAATGTGGAACAGTGTGCACATGTTGTGATTATGCATCCTGCTACAGTGTACTGACCATCAGAAATCCTACCACAATCCAAAGGGAGTGTAAGTATAAACAGGATAATGACTGAGTGTGTGTGTTGTACACCTTATGTTCCTATGACTGTGAACAAAGGCCCATACAATGCAACCTAGACAGTTTCCATATGATACATCAACGCTTGCCAGCACGTCGCAAAATCTGTGTGGTATCTCACATAACTTTTATAAATGTTGAGTCCTTACCTGTGCCTGTGCTGGATTGACCACTTACGCCCAATGCTGAAGCACTTTCCTCACTAGGCAAGGATTCAACTGTTACATGCAGGAATGTCTGTGACAGTGTGTCGTACTGTGAAGCAAAAAATACGGTGGCTCCTACAGCTCCATCTATGTGTGCTAACTAAAACATGACACAGAGAAAATCAAATAGATATAAAGGTATAACTATAAGTAGTATCACTCCTGCCAAGGTAGCATGCACTGATGCATTCTAGGGTAGAGCAGCGTAATCTGTCACTAAATGCATATATGACCATCTGGTGTGAATGCCTACCCATATTTTAAGTTCACATAAGCCCTCTCTGTTGCTGAATAATGTGAAGCATCGAAATGGTAAACCTATCCCTACTTGGAAATGATCACACTTGTTTGGGCTACTCAAGCTGATCTCAAGATGATCAAAATGTGCAGGTACCACACATATTGCTCCAGACACCAAGCCCAGACAGCAGAGTGTGTGTACCACAACATTATATGGTAGTCATTGGGTATTTTAGTGTGGTAAATCATGTATTGCAAATATTTACAGGTGTCATATTGGCCTAGTCACATACCTTTCATACCTAGACCGTCGATCTATTTGCTGGATGTCACATACACTGGAGACTCACTGAAGCAGCCAGTGTGTGTCATTCCCTGAGTGTGTATTGTGTCTGTTAATACTTCCTACATCAGGAATGCAGATAAATAATACGATGTTCAGGTTACATAAATAATGTCAAGGTTTCAACAATTCACAATATGTCTGTGTATTCCATAGAAATGTGTTGCCTGCTCTAGTGTCTGCACTATGAACACAAAGAGTCACACATATACAAACTGTTAACATAGACATGCAACATATCCCAAGTCTTCAAGCATATCAGCAAAGAAAATTTGATCAAGAAAAGTGATTCTCGGGAGTGTTTACCTGCATTACATAATTCACTACACTGTACCACATAAAATAGGCTAGTTGCGTCAATCAAAACATACGCCTTGCCCTTTTGCAGGACACATTGCACCCAGATCTGTTGGTGTAAGCCACGCATCAACACCAATGCATCAAAAGCAATGCATTGTGCAATGGAATGCGTTGTGTGTAAATCACACATTGCCTATTCCTCTACCGATGCATCAGAAAAAACAACACATTTGTAGAAATTGTGTCACACCCACCGAAGAAATGACACAATGGCTCTGCCATGCTGCAAACCAGGAAGTGCGAAGTTACTTACACTTTCACTTACAGTCTTTTTGTCTGTGCTGGCTGGTAGAGGTGTTTGGTGCTCTGTGGATGGCTTGTGTTTTTGGTCTTGTCTGTAACTCTGCAATCTTTTATGTTCAAATATTGTTATTTGTGTTTTGCATTTGTAATTTGTACTGCTTTGTCCAGTATATTGTGGGTGTACATCTATTTAGGGGTTTGTGGACTTAAAGGTAGGAGGGAGGGTTAGTTTTAGTTTAGTTTCAGTTAAGGGTGGGTTGTTCAGCTAGGGATATGTCAGGGAAGGCCAGAGTAAAGAATCTGTCTGAGGAGGTGTTTTGGGATCTGCTGTGGCTGTTGGTCCACTATTTCCCCAACATGATTTTGGTGAGCCAAGATTACCTCACCAGAGAGAGAAAGGAGAGGTGGGAGAAGGTTTGGTTCCACATGAGCTGTGTGTTTGGAGTCCAACACCCTCTTCATCAACTCAAGCACAGATGGGCATATGTGGTGAGCTGGGACATGGATCTGATAGGTCATCATGGATTGGTAGTTGGTGATCCTGTTGGTAATTATCTATCCATTAACCACACTATTTAAACAGACGGGAGGCGCGGCCACCGACGTCTATCAACCCTCGGAGAGTTTATCGGCAAATCAGACTATTCATTTGAAGTTGTATAAGCTCGAAACTTCAATAGAGACCACAAAATATAGGACACCAGCTTGAAACACTTTTAGCCTTGGCAGCCAGACCATCTTTCTCTGTCACACTAGATGTGGCATGCCCACATAAAGGATCGGAACAACTAAGTGATTACAGTATTCTCTGAATTGCCAACATAAGACAATCTAAATGACATGACTATGTGACCTCAGCACATCGGATATCCAATGTCTGATTAATTAATTTGAGAACCTGGCTGCTAGAATCCGACTTTTGTCGTCTCTTACCAATGGGAATGGCCCTGAGGAAGGTGACCTATAACCATTAGGAACACCGAAACGCGCGTAGGCCGTTGGTTCCCACAGCATACCCTTGCTGTAGTGACACTACTCTGATTCGCTCTCTTTCCAATATAGATTATTTTTGTATTAGATTATCACTGATGTATATTTATTCATCTACTTTTTGAGTATTGTCTTTACATGTCTGTATTTACTGTATTTTTCACGTATTAGTTTATTAATGTTGTCATACGTTTCCAAAATTCTTTTTTGATTTGATCATATTGTTTATTGTCGTTTAGTTTGTCTGTGGTGTGTCTGAATTAGAATATTAGTGTTTTATAAATTCATATTTTTATATTTTATTATTATTTGTCTATTTATATCATTCAATTAAAGTTTTTCTTGTTGTGATTCTGTTCCCTGTTTTCCCTTGTCATTATTTGATTTTGTCTAGCAGTCTGGCATCATTTCTTCTAATGATCTTAATTTATCAGTCTCCATTTATCAGTCCCTACAGGGCTTTACCTCTGAAGGTTATTAGATCTTCAGACACTATATTATTATTGTATCTCACGTCGTAGTTTCTCCTACTGGTAATTATCTATATACCATACGCTTGTAGCCATGTGTCTTTTTCATGAATCTGTTATTGCTTGTACAACTGGAAGGGTCAGATATGTTTTTAGGTTAGTATGCCATGATACAGGCTAACCCAGTTACCACAGGGGCATGTTCACATAGGCCTAGCAATAGCCCAAAGATACCATGCAGTGTCGGGGAGGTCCTGAGGTGCTGGGAGACCCATCAGGCACTGTGCAAGGATTGTTGTCACCTGGCCTGTGAGGTCATTACTGACTCCGAACTGGGGGGCCACCTGCCATATATGTTGCAGGGGAGCATACTCACATTTCATCACGCCACAGGTTGGGCATGGTGTTTGGTTCACCCCAAACAATTTAACATACATTCATTTTGAAACTTGGTCACAATTCCTTAATGAGCCTGGACAGGGCACAAAGGATCAATGTTTATTTACCATGCACTAGTAACATGGCAGTAGCTACGTGAAGAAGAAAATCAAGCAAGGTTACTGTCTGATGTGTGTCGCATGGTTCAGAATAGGCATTGATTTGAGAAGGCCCCAGCAAAATGAATACTCTGCAGAGTGTAATCTGTCAAATTATTCTGTTCCCATAGCCATCAACGCCAGGCCACCATGTAGCAAGGAAGAATGGTTTGGTGCATTGTCTGCACTCTGTGCACCTGAGATGTGATTTGTCTGATATTAGCAGTAAACATCACAATATGGCATACTTAGGCTCATCATTAAGCCATGTCAACTTTGCCATATGCTACATGTTCAATATGCACACAATACCAGGCATTTGTGAGGTCAATGTACTGTGCTTCATATGTACACAGTGTACATGCTTAATATTTACAGATCAATGTACCATGTTTTTATCTTGTATGTGGCTCTGCACCGTAAACTATGCTGAGGTAGACATTTTTAGGTATCCGAATGCTTCTAGTGAGTGTCTCCTGAATGTTTTCTGTGTTCTGTGAGGACTGTTGGTGATCTCTGATACTAGTTGCATTGAGATGTGTAAGGAGTTTCATCATTCACCTGAAAAGAATGTCCTTTACATGTTAAATCACAAATGAAGTATGACAAAGTTGCATGAGCAATAGATAGGGATACATATCAATGTTCATGTATTGCCAATATATGCAGGCCCATATGATTGATGCCTCAGAATCTTCTGTGGTGTTATACCAGCTATGGTGGTCATACGTTCAAATGTCTCCCACCCATACCATGGACAGAAAATAACAAACATTTTCCAATATTAGGTGACAGAAACATTTCATTAGATGGGCTGAGATTTTCAAGACAGTATGTTTGCCTAGGTCCAAAGTTGAGCAGGACACGTGAGGTTGGGGTGTAACACATAACTCAGGCAACATTATCAATAGTTAAAATTACATGTTTATGGGAGACTATCCACAGTGAACATCTTTTCAAATGTAATACTCCTCCTATTATGTGTTCACATATTGCTATGCCCTTCCATGCAGAACAGATTTCTCATCCGTACCACAATTAGTACAGTGTGAAGTGACTGAGGGCATGTTCAGATATTCATTCCATTCAAACAGCAAAATGTTTTGGGATCAATACATGTATCAGTAGGTAGGTTTCTAGTCAAATTTGGAATCTAATAAACTTGTGTGACAATGTTCACAGGCTAGGCATCACAAAACAAGATGCCTTATTAGGATAGATGCTGCATATGTATTTGTGAGGTGGTGAAGTCAAAATGTATCATTTAGTAGAGAACTACCAGTGGTCAAATGGCATATCCCCAGCTCTTGCTGTGAGTGTGTAAGTTAATTATCTGTAGCAATCATTTACTTGGGTTCACCACTTAGCCCACATTTATCTTAGTGTATGGTAACTGTCATTCAGCATCATGAGTACCTGTTCATCCAGTTCTGCACATCAGTGATATGTGAGATATGGTGACAGAGGAGCATTTTGAAAAATGACATGGTGGTTTTAAGGCTAGAGGAGCGAAACTCTACGTGAACATGGCTTTGGATGGTTCAATTTCAACCTGCCTGCCTGATGCACGTTGCTAGTGTAGTTGTCCACAAAGCAATGTATGGACATTATGTCTGACTGATCCACACAGGATCTAAGGATTTCTACCTCACTGCAGACAGAATAGGTATGACTAGGTGTTGCACATGCTACCTGTCCATACATAGTAATGTAGCTAAATCCCTGACTTATGCCCTTATACACCCAATGTCCTATATTCGAAACACAATCATACCTTCATATTGTTTTGTGAAGAAAAAGATGAATATGTACAGGACCACATGCATGTTTCCACTGTGTTTTAAGCATATAGGGGCATATTTATACTCCGTTTGCGCCGGATTTGCGTCGTTTTTTTTTACGCAAATTCAACGCAAAACGAACTCCATATTTATACTCTGGCGTTAGACGCGTCTAGCGCCAAAGTCCATGGAGTTTGCGTAATTTTTTAGCGTGGACACCTACTTTGCGTTAATGATATGATATGCAAGGTAGGCGTTCCCGTCGAATAAAAATTTACTCCGAGGCATGTGCGCCGTATTTATACTCCCGGGCGTGGGCGGGTCAAAAAAAATGACGTCCAGCCGCTTTTGCGTCGTTTTTTTGCACCTGGTCAGGGCAGGCGTTAAGGGACCTGTGGGCTCGGAAGGAGCCCAGAGGTGCCCTCCCATGCCCCCAGGGACCCCCCTGTTACCCTTGCCCACCCCAGGAGGACGCCTAAGGATGGAGGGACCCATCCCAGGGAACATAAGGTAAGTTCAGGTAAGTGTTTTTTTTTTTTTTTTTTGTGGCATAGGGGGGCCTGATTTGTGCCCCCCTACATGCCACTATGCCCAATGACCTTGCCCAGGGGACATAAGTCCCCTGGGCATGGCCATTGGGCAAGGGGGCATGACTCCTGTCTTTGCTAAGACAGGAGTCATTTCAATGGGGGTTGGGAGCCAAAAGAAATGGCGCAAATCGGGTTGAGGCGAAAATTTTGCCTCAGCCTGACTTGCCCCATTTTTTGGCACCCAAGCTCCATATTCCCCTACGCCGGCGCTGCCTGGTGTACGTCATTTTTTTTTACGCACACCAGGCAGCTTCGCCGGCTAATGCCAGCTAACGTCATTGAATAAATATGGCGCCCGCATGGCGCTTCAGAATGGCGTTAGCCGGCGTTAGATTTTTTGACGCACAACTGCGTTGGCGCAGTTGTGCGTCGAAAAGTATAAATATGGCCCATAGTCTGTAACACAGTCCACCTATTGCTGGTGTTACCCATACTGTCTCCCTTGATTCATTTTTGGCAAATACCTGCAAGATACAGCACAAGGTATTTATACACATGAGAGACACAGCATGCATGCACACACTCATCACATGGATATGGTTTGAGGTGATATGCATCTGGTAGCATTCTGTAATGACATGTACGGACAGACGTTAGGCTATGTAAAGGGGCACATGTTGTTGCTTGAAGTTCATTACATGAACTATGTAATAGGGGTCCAGGTATTTCCATGAGTCAGTACTGGAGAAGCGTCCAACTGGTCTGTTTAATTGAAAGTAGCTAGCCACCCTCCATCTGTGTTTCAAATACCGGGCAGAGAGTCAGTCTATACTGCAATGTGGATGGTCTGGTGTATTTGCCATATCAGTTATTCAATGCTGAGGCACAATACCTGTACTTGCTAGACATTACTCATTTCACATAGGTTTTTGGCCATAGAATATACCCTTTTGCATGCTGCATAACAAACCTCCAGGAGTACCTAGGTGGACCATCTGTACCAATCCATGTGTGTACATCATAGTCAAAATAAGTCTTAGTATTATAATAGGTACACATTTATATGGGCAGACACTGCCATTTCATGTACCTAGAATGCCAACACCTGAGTACTTTTGCATTGTTACATTGGGAAAAGAGTATGTTTCTTATGATGGTTAGTACTTTCTCGATCAATAATTTTTTTTGGGGGGCTGGACATGCCACATGATGTTTTTTGTAACTTAAGCCTATTATTAGTGGAGAAGTGTGGCTCAATGGTTAGAGTGGCAAACCCTGAAGCAGAGATCTGGCTCAAGACCAGGGTTCAAGTCTCGCTTCGGCAGGTCTTGGGCTCAATTCCCCTTGACCAGATAATTCTCGCCTTGGTGCCTAATCTAATTAATGGGTCCCACTCTGCAACTCTGGGCAATAGCTTGCTTAATCTCCACAACAGCGCTTGGATGCCTGGCTTCACCCTGGGGGTGCTCAGGAGTGGGTGCCTCACAGGGAAAAGCCAGGAGGGGTTCCATAGCGGTATGAGTACAGCGCCTTGAGACCCTAACGGGTGAGTAGTGCGCTATACAAGTGCTAATTTACATTTTACATTTACATTATTTATGACAACATGTACATGGTCAGCTTTGTCTAGTATATTATTCCTTCAGACAACATGATTTCTAACCAGGAAAAAGCCTATAACTATAAGGTATGCTATAATGCTATAAGGGAAGGAGTCCGGGACCTAAAAGTGTGGACCTCAGAGTAAACAGAGCTGGACAAGTCAAGCACCAGCCAGGATTTCAATGCGCCCCATGGTGGTGTATCAGTTGTGGGTCCAGGCACCTCTACAGTTCAGCCAGCACAAGCACCACAGCCTGTGACCACAACCCCAGGATAGCCATCGGAAGTTGAAAAATAGGCCCTTAAAAATCTTTCAGACCTTATGCTTTGTGTGGCTGGCATTGAACTACAAGTTGCCACTTTAATGCAGATGATGCACACGTTGCAGCAGTTGGTGGATATGATTGCTGAACAGATTTAGCCCTCCCTAGGACATTTTGTCCTTCCATTGTTTTTATATCTTGCTTTTATAGTTCAGTATTTTAGCATAGGTTAGGATAGGTTGTAGAATAGGGATAGTTTTAATTTAGTATTAGTAATTTTTACATCTTTTATTGATTTGTTGTTAGGCAGGGATATGGGTGGGTAGGTTATTAGGTGGATGGGGGTTTGATGTTAAGGATAGTTTTAAAAAAAATAACAAAAATGCAAAACTCAAAAACATATATATTTGTTCAGGTTTTAATGTTTAGGTAGTTTGTGAAAAAGTGTATTTATGTTGGTATTGTGTGATATATGTATTAAGCGGGGTGGGGGTCGATGTTTAACGTCTGTTGTGGTATTTGTGTAGAGTAGTATAAGTTAAGGTTAGGTAGGTTAAGATAGATTTAAGTTAAGGTAGTGCAGGTTAGTTAGCAAAATGTTAGTTTAGTCATAGTTTAGATAGGATATGCTAGTTAGTGTAGTATAGCTAGTTTTAGATTTTAAGAGTTTTATAATGATAATACTAAACAATGTTTTCCACTTACACAACTGCTTAATGATTAACTGCGGAGAAATTGTCATGTATGCTTAGGTTATATTAAGCACATACTGTAGGATTTCCAGCCAGTGTTTGTATACATGAGTAACTAGGTCAAACACCTATGGAGAAGATCCTGTCAAGTTTGCAATGGAGTCACTTAAGAGGTCTTCAAACATGATTATGCACTGTAAGTGGCACTCTTGCTGTGAATGGACACAGCCCAAAACAGGTATTCAGGTATTCACTTACTGATGCACTGTGTGTGTAAGTTATGTTACATGTATTTTATGGATGATTACATCAGACCATTGTGACTAATCAAGGATGTGGTGGGCCACACACTGATGCCAGCCCCTAACACACTCTCCCTTGCACCATTGTATTGTCACATCACAGTTATTTGCTGGCTAGTATCCATGGAAGTGGCCCCACCTCAGCAGAAACGTAATTCAGCCTGACTATTGATGGATTCCTAATTGTTGCACTGCATTCTTGTGACCTTGGGCAGCTACTTGCTAGTTTAGATGCATATAGTGTTCACATTCACTGTTCCCCTTGGCCTGTGTAGATTTTCCATGGGTCTAAAAAACACAATTCCCTTTAGATAGTATCTAGTGTCTTTAAGATCAGAACATCCACAATGGTCTACTTAGTCCAATCAGCAACAGACATAAAACACACAGGTTAAAGAAATTGCTTTTATATACATGTGTGTAAATAGGAAGAATCAAAGTAGCAGTTATTGCAGCAACAACCTAAATATTGTTTGAGAGCTAAAAGATGTCCAAACAGAATCCATGGGGGATACATGTGATGTGATATGTGAAGGAAAGGAGCATTCCAGTGAGGAGGAGATTCGAATTGCCGTTGGAACCGAGAGGCCACACTGACATTCCACAAATGGTTAAGAGCAACAGGTAGGAAAACACAAAGTAAACAGTGCCAGATGACAAGGGTGATGGCATGTTACTCAATATAGGTCCAATGAGAAAATGTCCAAGGGCCGCCAACGAATGTAACTGGGAAGTTTTCTGCCCGGAAGTGGGAAAGTTCACATCTTCCTTCTCTGATGTTCAGTGTGCCTCCCCTGAGGGTGGTTGTGCTTGTGCAGGAGGAATCTGAGGCACACACACATCAGGGGCTTAAGATGTGGATCTCTTGTCCCCAGCAGCATTTGACTGTACCAACAAGGAACGATGTACAACGCTGAGAGGGGCTGCTGGTTTGTCAGCACAGCTACAATTTCCCAATGAAAGGCACCCATTCTTGTAATGTAGGAGTCCTGCTTCTGCTCCATAGATTAAAGGATGGTGTATATAGCCCCCAGCTGTGTGGCAACCTCCCTTGTGTCACATCGGCAAGGCTGTTGCTGTTGCCTTTGCCTCATGACACCAGTGATGTCAGCCAGGGACTTTTCCAATCTCTGGAGCAGAATATAGATGCCTCTAATTGCATCAGAAGTGTCCCTGTTGGGTCTGAGGCACCTACAGAGTCACTCTAAGGTGTCCACCATGGTCTCTATCCCCTCCTGCACCTCATCCAACATCGGCTGCTGGGTTCCTAGGGCTTTGCATTGAAATACTACCTGTGGATCGTCAGGGTCCAGAGCTGGCCTGGGACTTGCAGATGGGGGAGGTTGGGATATAGGCGGTTTCTCTGGAGAACCGATGATGCTGTTAGCCCCTACCACTCCCAGAGAAGGTGAGGCAATGCATTCCAGGATTTGCTGAAACATGTCTTTGTCCATCGGGGCAGGATGTCATTGGCAGCAGGTTGGTCATCCTTGACAGGCACCTGGTCAGGAGGAGTTGTTTCTCTCTCTGCAATCAAATGGATATATGTCAATGTTGATCAATGCTAGATGTTGACAGGAGTAATCAGGCTGACATACAATACTTATCCTCATTCACTTTCATCTCAACATTGATGTGTTGTACCTATGTGACTTGTATTCATTGAGGGCGAGTGGCACTGTGGCCCATATTTATACTTTTTGACGCTAAACTGCGCTAACGCAGTTTAGCGTCAAAAAATTTTGCGCCGTCTAACGCCATTCTGAAGCGCCATGCGGGCGCCGTATTTATGGAATGGCGTTAGACGGCGCAATCAGACCGGCGCTGCCTGGTGTGCGTGGAAAAAAACCACGTAGACCAGGCAGCTCCGGCGTTGGGAAAAAATGACGTTAGGGCGTCTTAAAATGGCGCAAGTCAGGTTGACGCTAAAAAATCGTCGTAACCCGACTTGCGCCATTTTTTTTCGACGCCCATCCCCCATCAACATGACTCCTATCATTGTAAAGATAGGAGTCATGCCCCCTTGCCCAATGGCCATGCCCAGGGGACTTATGTCCCCTGGGCATGGTCATTGGGCATAGTGGCATGTAGGGGGGCACAAATCAGGCCCCCCTATGCCACAAAAAAAAAGAAAAAAAATACTTACCTGAACTTACCTTAATGTCCATGGGATGGGTCCCTCCGTCCTTGGGTGTCCTCCTGGGGTGGGCAAGGGTGGCAGGGGGGGTCCCTGGGGGCAGGGGAGGGCACTCCGGGCTCATTTTGAGCCCACTTGTCCCTTAACGCCATCCCTGACCCAGGCGTTAAAAAGCGGCGCAAATGCGCCGTTTTGGCCACGCCCACTCCCGGGCGTCATTTTTGCCCGGGAGTATAAATTCCACGTAAAGGCCTGGGAGTCATTTTTTAAGACGGGAACGCCTCCCTTGCATATCATTAACGCAAGGAAGGGGTTCACGCTAAAAAATGACGCACACTCCGGGCACTTTGGCGCCCGAAGCGTCTAACGCCATAGTATAAATATGGCGTTAGTTTGCGTTAGTTTAGCGTCGAATTTGCGTCGAAAAAAACGACGCAAATTCGGCGCAACCAGAGTATAAATACGGCCCTGTATTTGCTTTTCACATGGCAGTATCTGTGCATTGTTCATATGCCACTGTGTGACAAGGGTGCTTGTTTGTTTCATAACACACATTACAACACAGTTAGATGGCTTGCGGGCCTGCTATGCCAGTGTGGCTATGTTGAGGTAAGGTACACATTGAGCTTGGAGATTGGCACTTCTTTTCATGATGTCTATGCCTAATGTTTTTTCATGTATTCACAGCACTACTGTGCACATTTACTCAAGTCATCATGGTGTCCAAGCATTCCATGTGGCCACTATTTAGGCCACAGCTCCTGTGAAAGTGAGCTGGGCTTTTGATGCATTCAATTTGATCCTGCTGTCAGCCTTACACATGCTACATCATACCAGTCTGCCTTGTTGTGCTATCTGGCATGCATATTGTACATTCATGTGTGCAAGGTCCTTTTTGATCATACATCCACACTACTCTACAGAGCTAGCAACCTCCTACTCTGCAGGAATGTGTAAGTGCATGTACTTACCATGGGTGTGCTATTTGTGATGACAGAGGCCAGTGTGTGCTAACTCTGAGGGGATCAAACTAGGCAGATGGGTAGCACTGATGCTCACCCCATTTCATTATTGCCAGAGTTGGTTTTCATCTGAATATCACACATTGTTAGACTCACACCCACTCACTCGAACATGCTCATGACTCCTCTGGAAATCGTCATTTAGGCTCAGTGACTCCACTTACTGTCCCACACTGATGGAAGCCTGATCATACATTGACTCACATGTGATGCCAAAGCGTACAATTAAATTCACCACTTTCAATTGCCTAAATTGGCTGCCTGTATTTGTGAACGATGTATCAGGCTGAACCCACACATGCTAGTAGTGTTGATAACGCATGACATGTACCTACCCTGATTTACCACACAATTTTGCCCATACTACTCAGTCTCAAACCATCACAGATTCCTCCCCCTAGTTATGCCAACTTAGCTCATCCTGTCAATTCTGAATTACCTGTTTGTTATCCTCCTGCTTTGACATATGCAGCCCAGTGCATGATTTCTTTTTCCATCTCCCTCCTGACACATGCTACTTCTTCCCTGTGGTGCACATCACCTGTAGGATGTAGTACACCTATGCCCTCTTCTACATCATTACTTCCCTGGCTAAAACAGATGTCTTTATCAAACACAGCAGATTGTGAGTATAGCTCAGGCTACCTTGCAGTACATATTCCACTTCTAATCTCTGTGTTAGGCAATGTGCCTCCTTTCAAACACAATAACAGTTCAATGTGCTGGGCCACAACTACATTGAACAGCACTACCAAGGGTACCACCAGTCTCACATACCATCTATTGTTTGACAAAACATAAATCTCCCTATTTTATGCAATAATTGCATCACCACCCTGAGAATTTTCACATGCCAGGATTTAGGTTGTAAGCTACCTTGGCAGGCTACACCTGCGTGCTTACACCTCACACATCAGTGCATCTGTGTGCAATGTAGTTTAATGTTAGGAAGTAAGGGGAACATTTACGAGCCCCATGTGCCATCATTGTAACACTTGTTTTGATGCTCCAGTGGCTCAGAGGGCAGACCCATATCTATGAGGCCATGCAGAACCTATTTGTGTGCATTTGACTGGCCTCACAGATATGGGGTAAGGGAAAGCAGGGAAAATGTCTTCATTGCCTTGCTCTGCATCAGGGGGCACTCCATGGGTGTTGTAGTGGGTTTGCCAACACAACTATCATTTGTTTTCACGCATTCCCAAATGTAATAGGACGGGTAAACCTGGAAATGCTTCAAAACATACATATCCCCAGGGCAGGCATAACAAGGAGAAATATCTTTGTTTAAGTTCTTTTTTGCCTCTTTCAATGTGTAGTGCATTCTGTAGCACAGATAGGAAGAGGGAAATGCCTCCATGGATTGTTTTTGTGCAGAAAGGTGTGGCTTCCTGGACAACTTGTCAAAGACAATCATGCATGCAAGGCAGGCACAGAGTGAAAGTTAGTCTGCATTCGTGCAAGGCAACCATAAGAACACCAGCGCTGGGAGAAGGAACAGCAATGCACAGTTTTTTTAAAATATGGTGCATTTATGTCCTTTCCCTGATGCGTAGGACAGCACAGCTGCCCAGGGCCACTGTTGTTGTACTTATCTCCCTCTGGGCTTGGCTCTGCACATGGTCCTATGTGGTGATACTTCACATGTCCAATACCGGACTCCCTTCTCAGATGAGGAATTGATCCTCTGACCACCCCATTCCATTCCATTGCTTTGCAGTCCAGTTTTGGCTGCATGGCCTTAGGAGAATTCCACTAACCTCATGGCACAAGGGGGCATGCATTATCCAAGTCAGAGTGGTCAGGGCTCCAGTGTTCTGTCATGTTGGAATGTTCCAGTCCAGACCTTTTGCTTGGTTTTGTGGGACTTATAGTCCAGGACGCTGATGTTATAGATTACCCAACAAATCCCAAGATCCGACGGAGAAGCTGGACTGCTGCAGCACATCACACATGGGCTGTACACACATGATGGATATGGGCTGGGTTGTGCAACATGTGAGTGTTTTTTTAAGTTGCATTTCTGTGATGCATGACTGGACTTGTGGCCATTTCCATCACTTGCCCTTACACTCAACACAGTGCAGATACGTAGGATTCTGCATTGCTGAGCCTGACATGTTTGGTGATATTGTCCATTGTTGCGACTTACCCTGTGTGTCTTGTTGGTCCTCATAGGCTGCACAGTCATGTCCTTCCACTTCTGCCACCAACTTGGCTGGGATGACTGATGCCACCTGCTCCTCAAAGGACGTCAGCTCCTCTTGGACCTCAGGCCCTCCTCCTCTGGTCTGCATGGCTGCCTTCAAGTTGCTGGCCAGTTTCTCCCTGGTCCTGCGCTTGTAGTCATGTCAGTGCTTCTTGCAGTCTGTCACTGTCCTTTTGACTTGCCCTACACTGTTGATGTTATCCCCTATGGACTTCCATATGGCCTCTTTCTTCCCTAATGGCAATTTTGAGGTGCGAAACAGTTGCTGTTCATGCTTTGTCACCTCTGCCATGAGTATTCGATTCTTCTCCTCACTAAAATTCCTCTTCCTCTAGCCCTGGGGCTCTGGATTAACATCCTGGTTGTTGCCCTGGCTGCTGCTGCCTGCTCCATCTTTTCCTTTCTATGCATGGGATTTTTGACACATTACTCAATCAAAAGGGACGCAAGGCTGATTCGCCTTGCTTTACATGCTGCAAATCTGCATTGGGTCACTTTTGCTATAAGGAACAGAGGTCCCTAAGCAAAAAAGATGAGTTACCAATGCACTGGGAATATGAACACAGCCCAGGAGACGTTTAGATTAATATCCTTAAAATTCTATTATTTTTCTTCTGGTGGGA
This sequence comes from Pleurodeles waltl, assembly GCF_031143425.1. Taxonomy (NCBI): domain Eukaryota; kingdom Metazoa; phylum Chordata; class Amphibia; order Caudata; family Salamandridae; genus Pleurodeles; species Pleurodeles waltl. The sequence continues at coordinate 272,968,905 of NC_090449.1, forward strand.
GCCCTTACCACCTTTGTGGGTATCCCCCCTAGATACATTTTTGGACACTCTGTTGCTAGCCCAGAGGTCTGCCTCCTCAGCAAGCTTACTAGTATCAGTCAACTAACTGTCAATCAAGTGCTGGTGCAACTCTGTAAAGCAAACATAGAGCATATGCTCTCTCAGGATCAAATTATACAACCCTACTTAATAATTTACTTTACTGCCCTGTACCTATCCATTCAGTGCCTTGCCAGGTAAATCAAAAAATTCTACCCAGGTTTGTTTGGAGAGTTTAGTGTTGTCCCTGAACCTCTGACAGTACTTCTCAGGAGTCAGCCCAAACTTGGCAATTATAATGGCTTTTATGAGTGGGTATCTGTTCTGGTCCTTCTCTTCTAGTGTGAGGTGTGTCCCTCCTAGTTGCAGGTACATGTTTCCACAAGCCCGCCCCCAGTTGGTCTTCAGAAACCTCATGGGCCCTTAGTGCAATTTCATAGGCAGCAAACCATTTGTCAATGTCATCTCCCACCACATAACTTGGCACCACATCTTTGGGCATACAAACCTTTTTGTCTCCAGCAGGTCATATATGTATGCTGCCATCATCACTGCTGGACTCAGACTGCCTAGAATTGAGGTCCAGCTCTTTTAGACTCAGTTCATGAGCCAGAAGTAGTTTCTTTTCAGCCAAGGCTCTTTCAGCCTCAGCTTGTTTGGCTGCTCTCTCAGCCTCTCTTTCTTCTCTCCTTTCCTCTGCCTCTATTTTCAGTCTTGCCAACTGCAGCTGGAATTCCCTCTCCTCTCTCCTTTCCTCTGCGGTCAGGCCATGATTGGAGATACTGCTCCCGGCTTTCTCAAGGGGCACAAATCCAGGGGTGTCGTCCCCTACTGCTGCTGGCAAACCCTCTGGGGAGCCATCCTCTTGCCCCTCCACCTCAACATCCTCTTGTAAATGTGCTTCCTACCAGGACCTTAGCGACTTTTGGTACTCCACGTTCCTGAAGGCACCCCGGGTAGGTGCTCTCATCCCCTTGCAGAATCCTTTCAGCTGGCTGACAGTGCATGTCCCAGCTTAGCTAGGTCAAACTCTCCAGCTCTTTCTTGAGACCCAGCCAGAGGCATGGTGTTGAGGATTAGATTAAAAATGCCAAGCAGAAAGAAATTGCAATAAAAAGAGAAAAAATCTAATTGACCTTTAACTGTGGGTAGGTAGTGTACACATAGCTATTGTATGTTACTGCACAAACACAAGTCCTATACTCACCGCTGATCACTAATGTTAGAAATGGGGTCTCTCGTTGGCAGAGGTATTCACCTTTGTTTAACTAAGGACCACGATCCTAGTCAGGGTAAGTCACACACAATCCAAATTATCCTGTGCCCACCCTCTGGTAGCTTGGCACTGAGCTGTCAGGCTTAATTTAGAAGATAATGTGTGAAGCATTTGTGCAATCAATCATGCAATAACACAGTAAAAACACCACAAAAATACACCACACAGGTTTAGAAAAATATAAAATATTTAAATGAATAAAGGTCAAAATAATCAAGAGTCGATAAGCACAAGTTGCAATATCACTTTTGCAATGTTAAGAAGAGTCTTAAGTCTTTAAAAGTCAACAATTTTCTCTTGTGTGCACAAAGTACCTGGTTTGCGTCAAAATTTCAAGCACGGAGACCGCAGAGGAGGAGGTGCGTGGAAAAAAGAAGGTGTGCATCAGATTTCCCGATGCGGCACAGATGATGCCATGCTGCAAGGGCTTTGCATCTATTTCCGGCACACAGTCTTGGATCCTCACTGCGATGCGGAGTCTTTTAACACCCAGGGATGATGCGTGGAAATCCCGGGCATGCGGGATTAAGTCACAGCGATTGAGCAATTTTCTCGTCACAGGGCAGGCTGTGCGTTGTTTCCGGCAGGCTTTGTGATTATTTTTGCCACATAAGGAGCTTCCTTGAAGAGAGGAAGTCTTTTTGGCCCTGAGACTTCTGGAACAGGAAGCAAGCTAAATCCAAGCCCTTGGAGAGCACTTCTCAGCAAAGTCAGAGGCCAGCAAGGCAGCAGGACAACAGCAAAGTAGCAGTCCTTCACAACAAAGCAGTCCAGATGAGTCTTTTTGGCAGCCAGGCAACTCCTTTTGACAGGTTGCAGGAACTGGTCCAGAAGTGTCTGTTATTTAGGCCATTTCTGCCCCCCCTGGGGGCAGATCAACCTATTTTTATTAGGCCAATCTGCCCCAAGGGGAGCAGACACCACTAGACCCCATGGATATATATATATATTTTTTTGCGACAATTTAAAAAAAAGGGGAGCGACCCTTTAGGCAAGGTTCGCTCCCCTGGGGGGCAAATTTATTTAATGCCATTTCTGCCCCCCTTGGGTCAGATCAGCATATTTAAAATAGACCGATCTACCCCCAAGGGGAGCAGAAACCACTAGGTACCAGGGATTTTTTTTACAGATGGGGAGGGACCCCTTAGGCAAGGGTCGCTACCTTGGGGTCAAATTTATTTCAGGCCGTTTCTGCCCACCTTGGGGACAGATCGGCCTATTTTTCCTAGACCAATCAGCCCACAAAGGGGGCAAAAACTACTAGACACCAGGGATTTTTTTTTTGCTGCAATTTCACACGCGAGGAGTGACCCCTTAGGGGCATATCAGCCTATTTTTGTAAGACCGGCAGAAAGCCCACCAGAGACCAGGAAATAATTTTTTTCAAAAAAAGAGAGTAGATTTATGGCCATACCCCCACCCCAAATAAATTGGGACAACGTTATTCTGCTCACCAGTAGGCAGATAGGGCAATTACCCCTGATCCACACATCGGGGGGGGGGCAGAAATTCTAATAGATGCCAGGGAATTAAAAAAACAAATAGTGGGGTGGTGGCTACCAACCAGTATGAGCCTGGTTATGCTCCCACCCCAACTGAAGGTGGTAACAGTCTTTCATCTCGCTCCCTGCACACTAAAACATCTTATCCCATGGCAAGCAAGAAGACATTTGATTTTTTGGGGTTTTGGTTTTACATTTGGGCCATGAGAGCTTGCCTAACTCAGAAAATCATCCCACTTGGAATGGTGAGGTCTGCACTTTTTGGACTTTGGGACGCTGCCATGTAGAAAAATCCACAAGACCTAGACACATCTAAAAACTAAACATCTGTGTGAGTCCAGGGTGGTGTGCTTCACATGCACCCCGCACCATTTGCTTGCCCACAATGCCCTGCAAACCTCCAACTTTACTGGAAATCACACATTTGTTCCCCATTTTTGTGATGGAACCTTCTGGAATCTGCAGGATTCCACAGAATTCCTACCACCCAGCATTGTCTCATCTACACCAATAAAAATTCTGCCCCACTTCTCAGCCTAAAAATGTTTTTTTTTCCAACTGCCGTTTTGGACCCGCTTTGGTTACCCCCCCAGTTCCGACATGTTTTTGGCTCTTCCTGGTCACAGGCACTTGGCCCACCTCCACAAGTGAGGTATCATTTTTACAGGGAGACTGAGGGGAACGTTGGGTGATAGGCAATTTGTCCAGGTGTGGTGATCCCACACAGAAATGTGGGAAATGTTTTATTTTTTTTAGCTAAATGTTAGCTTTGCTAGGATTCTGGGTAAGAAAACACTGGGGGATCCACACAAGTCACACCTTCCATGACTCCCTCAGGTGTCTAGTTTTTAGAAATGTATGGGATGGTAGGTTTTCCTGTCTGGCTGCTGAGCCCAGGACCAAAAATGTAGGTGCCCCGCACCCCCAAAAACAGGTAGCTTTGAATTTGATAATTTTGATGTGTCCAGATAGTGTTTTGGGGCATTTGCTTTTGCAGGCACTATGTCTACCCACACAAGTGAGGTACCATTTTTATCGGGAGACCTGAGGGAACACCTGGTGGAAGGAAATTTGTGGCTCCTCTCAGATTGCAAAACTTTCTGTCACTGAAATGTGAGGAAAAAGTTGTTTGTTGGCCAAATTTTGAGGTTTGCAAAGAATTCTGGGTAACAGAACCTGGTGAGAACCCTACAAGTCACCCCATCCTCGATTCCCCCTGGTGTCTAGTTTTAAAAAATGCACAGGTTTGGTAGGTTTCCCTAGGTGCCGGCTGAGCTAGAGGCCAAAATCCACAGCTTGGCAGTTTGCAAAAAACAGCTCTATTTTCGTTGGGAAAATGTGATGTGTCCAAGTTGTGTTTTGGGGCATTTCCTGTTGCGGGTGCTAGGCCTACCTACACAAGCGAAGTACCATTTTTATCAGGAGACTTGGGGAAACACTGAGTGGACAGAAATTTGTGCCTCCTCTCAGATTCTAGAACTTTCTGTCACCAAAATGTGAGGAAGAAGTGTTTTTTTGGCCACATTTCGAGGTTTGCAAAGGATTCTGGGTAACAGAACCTGGTGAGAGCCCTAGAAGTCACCCCATCCTGGATTCCCCTTGATGTCTAGTTTTAAAAAATGCACAGGTTTGGGAGGTTTCCCTAGGTGCCGTCTGATCTAGAGGCCAAACTCTAGTGCTAGGGACTGTGCAAAAAACACGTCAGATTTCGATGTAAAAATGTGATGTGTCCATGTTGCATTTCCTGTCGCGAGCATTAGGCCTACCCACGCAAGTTAGATACCATTTGTATTGGGAGACTTGAGGGAAACACAAAATAGCAAAACAAGTGTTATTGCCCCTTGTCTTTCTCCACATTTGTTCCTTCCAAATGTAAGACAGTGTGTAAAAAAGGCATCTATTTGAGAAATGCCCTGTAATTCACATGCGAGTATGAGCACCCCGGTATTCAGAGATGTGCAAATAGCCACTGCTTCTCCACACCTTATCTTGTGCCCATTTTGGAAATACAAAGGTTTTCTTGATACCTATTTTTCACTCTATATTTCAACAAAGGAATTTCTGTATACCCAGTATAGAATGAAAACCCATTACAAGGTGAAGCTCATTTATTTGTCTCTGGGTACCTAGGGTTCTTGATGAACCTACAAGCCCTATATATCCCTGCAACCAGAAGAGTCCAGCAGACTCAATGGTATATTGCTTTGAAAAATCTGACATTGAGGGAAAAGTTACAGAGTAAAACATGGAGAAGAATGGCAGTTTTTTCACCTTAATTTCAACATTTTATTTTCAGCTGTTATTGTCTGTAGAAAACCCTAGTAGGATCTAAACAATTTACCCCTTGAAAAATTCATAATTGTGTCTACTCTTCATAAATGTTTAGCTTTCTGGGATCCAGCATTGGTTTCACGCTCATTTCTGTCAGTAACTGAAAGGAGGCTGAAAGCACAAAAAATTGAAAAATGGGGTATGTCCCAGTAAAATTCCAAAAGTGTGTTGAAAAATTGGGTTTTCTGATTCAAGTCTGCCTGCTCCTGAAAGCTGAGAAGATGGTGATTTTAGCACCACAAACCCTTTGTTGATACCATTTTCAGGAGAAAAAAAAATACAAACCTTCTTCTGCAGCTGTTTTTTCTATTTTGTTGACACAAAAGAAATTTTAGATATGGCTAATTTCTTGGTCTACTTCAGGGGAACCCACAAAGTCTGGGTACCTCTAGAATCCCTAGGATGTTGGAAAAAAAGGACATAGCTTATTTGGCCAAAAAAAGGCTTGGCAACTAAGGGGGAAAAGGCATGGCAGCCAAGGGGTTAATTCCTGGTTCTCTGCTTACAAACACAAACCTTTGCTGTGGTTTAACAAATAGACATTTCATAAAGTATGATGCTACATTTCCTACTAAGTAACTTAACTTTTTCCCCACCATTACTCCACAAAAGTCTCCTACTGCAAGGGTACTGGACATTAAGCCAGGGTTAATGTTGTAGGTCATGCCTCTCTAGTATGGAACAGAAATAGAAATGGTGCATTTCTGAAAACTGTTTTCAGACCCTGTCATATATTTGCAGAAAAAGACTAACAGGCAGAAAACGCCCAACACAGCTTCCATAATAAAGTTGTTGGTTGTAAACAATTGCATTTTCACATTCTTTTGTACATGTGGGATCCTATATCAGTTTGTTTTTCTTATCAATATACAATAACCAAAGAACACCTTTCAATATAACTTTCTAATTTTAGTTTTTTTCAAATTTACAAAAACTGTGCTTATGCTGATTTCCTTGGATTTGCATCCACCTTTTACATATTTTCCTCATAGCAACACCAATTTGAAACTTAGATATCAGGTACACATAATTTTATCATAGTACTACCACATTTAACTAATCTCCACACTTTCTTATAAAAACAGCAACAACACATGATATTGCTTTTCTCAGAAAACAAAAACTAACACTTCAAGAAACTTAAAATAACAAATTACACAACTACTCACCAAACTCCAACTTACAACAAAAAACAACTTATTATTCATCACATAGGTGAATCCTAACACATTTACCAATGCTTGTTTTTCCACCTACCTCTAAAGGTGCCCAGAATTTGTGGAGTCTACTTCAGGGGATCAAGAAAATAAGCAAAATATAGCAACATTATGATTTTTTGGCGAAAAATATGGAAAAAGTGCTCCAGATAAAACTGTCTGTTTTTTTTCCAAAAAATGACATCCACACACGATTTGCCGTGCTAAAGTCACCATTTTCCCAGCTTTCAGGAACATGGGGAGCTGAATCAAAACAACTCATTTTGCACCACAGTTTTGGCATTTTTATAAGGAGTAGCCTATTTTCCCTATTTTTGTGCTCTCAACCTACTTTCAGTTTGTGTTGGAGAACAGTGTGAAACTCATGGGTGATCCAGAAAAGCTATAGATTTCTGAAAAGTAGACTCTATTTAGTATTCAGCAAAGGGTCATATGTGTAGATCATCTAGGTTTTCCCAAGGAAAAGAACTGTTGAAATAAAGAGAAATTGAAAATGAGTAGGAAAAAAGGCATTTGTGACAAAATTTGTATTTGAAACATTTTATCATGATATCTGATTGACAAAAGCAATATGACATTACTTCCCTGAGTCCCTTCTGGTCATTAGAATATATAGGGTTTGTAGGTTCTCTATGAACCCAAGTACCCAGGGCAAACAACTGAGCTGCACCGTACAATGGTTTTTCATTGAGTACAGAGTACAGGCCAATTCTTGTAGCAAAATAGGCAGAGTGAAAGATGTGTACCAAGGAAACAAATGTATTTCTGGAAGGGGCACAAGATATAGAGTTTAAGAGCAGTGCTTATTTCTACATCTGTGAATTTTTGTGGCCCATACTAGCGTATGATTTAGAGGGTATTTTTCAAAATGTCATCTTTCTAATACACTAGCTTACATTTTACAAAGCACAAAAAACACAAAAATACAATTGGCAATAACAAATGTTCTATTATTCCATGCTCCCATACATCTTCTGATAAAAATGATACCTCTCTTGTGTGGGTAGGCCTATGTCCCACGACTGGAAGCGGCCCAAAACGCAACATGGACGCAGCACATTTTTCCACTGAAAACTGACCCTCTTTATCCAATGTGGGTAGCTCTAGATTATGGACCCTAGCTCAGCTGGCACATAGGGTAACCTTGCCAACCTGTACTTTTTTTAACACTAGATACATAGGGGTATCCAGGATTTGCTGACTTGGGTGGCTCTCACCAAATTTTTATACCCCGAATCCCTTGCAAACCTCAAACATTGCAAAAAAAAACATTTTTCACATATTTGTGTGATGGAAAGATCTGGAATCTGTTGCGAGCGACAAACTTTCTTTCACACAGCATTTTCGCAAGTCTTCAGCTAAAAATGGTGCCTCACTTGTGTGGGTTGACCTAGTGCCCAAGACAGGAAACACCCCAAAATGCAATATGGACGCAGTGGATTTTTCCACTGAAACCTGACCCTTTTTTCCACTGTGGGTAGCTCTAGATTTTGAAGTCTAGCTCAGCTGGTACTTAGGAAAACCTAGCCAAGCTGTACATTTTTTAAAACTAGACACCTAGGGATATCCAGGTTGTGCTGACTTGCCTGGCTTTCACAACATGTTTTTACCCAGAATCCCTTGCAAACCTCAAACTCTGACTAAAAAAACATTTTCCTCACATTTCTGTGATGGAAAGTTCTGGAATCTGTGGGATCCACAATCTTCATTCCACTCAGCATTCCCCCAAGTCTCCTGATAAAAACGGTACCTCACTTCTGTAGGTGGACTTAGGACAATATTTACAAGAAAGCATTTTTCTTGCAGCCCCTAACACCACCATGGTAGAGCCATATTTACAATACAGCACACCATGGGCATTTTAGGGGCAATAGCATATTTTTTCTGATGCTACTGTAATGCTATACTGGATTAGCGTAAAACCAAAATGACGCTAATCCAGTATAGTGTTAAGAGGCCCATTGAAATCAATGGGAGCATTATTTTAATGTCTGCTTTGAGCAAGTGCTAAAAATTATGCTAGAAATGGCGCAATGGAATCTTGTAGATTCCATTGCACCATGTTTAGCGACCCTCTAACGAGGTAATGCCCCTTTTGCAGACACCATGCATATGTTATTCATGATGTGGCACAAAGGGTTTACAAAGTGGCGCAAACCTAGTTTGCGCCACACTGTAAATATGGTACTATGGTAGTGGCCCATTAGAAAATATTTTGCTGCAAATGTAGCACTAAGGGGAACAAGGGCCTTGTAAATCTGGACCTTAGTGTCTGCAACAGTAAACAGCAGAAAACACAACATGGACGCTGTTATAAATGGGGTCTTTGGTTGGCAGTCATGTTACCCCATCTCCAAGCAAGTACCCTCACTCTAGTAAGGGCAAAGGAGAAACACACCTGGTTAACCCTCACTCACCACCTTGGTAGCTTCACACGAGCAGGCAGGCTTAACTCAGAAGCAATGTGTAAAGTATTTGTACCAACACACACAGTAATACAGTGAAACACTACAAAATGGACACCATACCAGTTTAGAAAAATAGTCAATATTTATCTATATCAAAAACAAGACCAAAACAACAAAAATCCAACATACACAAGGTAAAATATGAATTTTCAAAAGAATAAGAGTCTTACACCATAGAAAACAATGGAAACAATGATTTCGCACTCATGTCCAGATTTATACTACGTTAGTGCTGAATTAGCGTAGTTTGTTTATGCTAATTCAGTGCAAACTTTACCCCATATTTACATTTTGAAGCTCGACTAGTCTAATGTCAAAATATTGAAGTTAACGTCATTTTTTTAAGGTGTGAACCCACCTTTCATCAATGAGAAGCAGGGTGGGCGTTCCCATCCAAAAAATGACTCCAAGGTCCTAGCACCTTATTTATCCTCCTGTGCAAAAATGGTGCCTGCTTAGTACCATTATTTAAAGCGTGGGTCAGGGCAGGCGTTAGGGGACCTGTGGGCCCATTTCCACGGTCGTACAGCATGGAATGAGTCCATAGGTACCCTCCCCAAACCCCAAGGACCTCCCCAACCACACCGGAGCGACACCGGAGGATGAAGGACCTCATCCCAGGTAAGTAAATGTAGGTAGAGCTCAGTCTTTTTTTTTTTTTAAGTGTCATTGGGGGCCCTGAAATGGGCCCCCCTACATGGCACTGGGTGCAATGGCCATGCCCAGGGGACCCTCATCCCCTGTGGTGGACATTGGGATGGTGGGCATGACTCATGTCTTTTAGAAGACAGGAGTCATGTGGTATGGTAGGTTTTGCGTCAAGAAATGACGCTAGGCTGGTAAGAGTCATGTTTTTTTATTCTAACCAACCTAATGTAATTTTTCTGTGCAAAAACCCTTCTACCATACTGCCACCTCCACCCGGCTAAAGTCCTTTTCCCTGATGTTAGCCCATCCTTTGCACCAGATTGTGCCATTCCATAAATAAGGCGCCGGCTGGCTTCTAGGAATGGCGCTAGCTGGTGGTAAACTTTTTCACGCATAACTGTGTTAACACAGTTTTTCATGAAAAAGTATAAATCTGGGCCAAAGTACCTGGTTTGCATCAAAAATAGAGCTGCATGTACAGTATGAGCGCGTGCGTCAGAAAAGGCAGTGATGCGTTAATTCCTTCCTCGCAAGGGAACTGTGCATTATTTTCTCTCCGATTGGGTTATGATGTGTTGTTTTTCTCCCTCACAAGACAGTGATGCATCAATTTCCGAATGAGGCACCTCGGATGCGTGCAGAGTCAGGTTGACTTTGAAGTCCAGGAACGATGAGTGGAAAATCCAGTTGCATGGTGTTCGAAAACAGCGCTGCATGGAGTTTGCGTTGTTATCAGCAGCCGCAAGCGGGTGTTGCATGTTGTTTCTCCAGCCGTGATGCATCGATCTCCCAGCCGCGATGCGGGTGGAGTGTCGATTTTAGCCACGAAGCCAACAGCGTGTCATTTATCAGCCGCTTTGCAGATGGTGCGTCGAAAATTTCCCCTCATGGCGTTCTGTGTGTGGATTTCTAGCTCTTGTTCTGCAAACTTCACCTTTAAAGGACCCAGGGACTGGATAGGACACCACTTGGCAGGGCAGGAGTCTCAGTAGAAAGTCCAGGTGTTAGCAGAGGAAGTCTTTGATGGCCCTGAGACTTCAAAACAGAAGGCAGGCTCAGTTCAAGCCCTTGGAGATTCTTCACAAGCAGGAATATACAACAAAGGCCAGTCATCGTCCCGTTTCACAGGCAGAAGGAGCAACTGCAGGATACCCCAAAAAAGCCCAGTCACACACAGGGGCAGCACTCCTCCTTAGGTCTTCACCTCTTCTCCTTGGCAGAGGTTCCTCTTGGTTCCAGCAGTGATCTTGAAGAAATCTAAAGTATGGGGTTTGGGTCCACTACTTATACCCCTTTCTGCCTTTGAAGAAGGCATACCTCAAGGTGAAGTCAATCTTGTTTGCTAGATCCTGCCTTGCCCAGGCCAGGCCCCAGACACGCACCAGGGGGTTGGAGACTGCACCAACCCTCTAACACACTCCAGCACAGACGGCTCACCAGGATATGAGGCTACACCCCAGCTACCTTTGTCTTACTGTACAGAGGGAATTGACAAACAGCCCAACTGTCTAACTGACACAGACAGGGAATCCACAAATAGGCAGAGTCACCGAATGGTTTAAGCAAGAAAATGTCTACTTTCTAAAAGTAGCATTTTCAAACTAACAATCTAAAAAACAACTTTCCTGAAAGATGTATTTTTAAAATGTGAGTTCATAGACAACAAACTCCATTTCTATCTGCTCCCAAAGGGAATCTGCATTTTAAAGTTATCTATTTAAAGGTAGCCCCTATGTTAACCTATGAGAGAGACAGGTCTTGCAACAGTGTAAACCAAATTTAGCAGTATTTCACTGTTAGGGCATGTAAAACACATCAGTACGTGTCCCACTTTTAACATACACTGAACCCTGCCCATCGGTCTACTTAGGGCCTACCTCAGGGGTGCCTTACATGTATGAAAAGGGAAGGTAGCTCTAAATTGTGGCATCTGGCTCAGCTGGCACCTAGGGAAACCTAGCCAACCTGTTCATTTTTTTAAACTAGACCATGGGGGTATCCATGGTGGGCTAACTTGTGTGGGTTTCACCAAATTTTTTTGTTACCCAGAATCCCCCGCAAACCTCAGACATTGAATAAAAACACATTTTTCCTCATATTTCTGTGATGGGAAGTTCTGGATTCTCTAGGGAGACACTCAGGGCCAGATGTAGGTAGCCGTTTGCATGGTGCAAACTGCGACAATTGCAGTTTGCGCCATGCAAACAGCCTAACGCGATGCTCATTCCAAATTGCAATTTGGGAATGCGACTCGCAAATAGGAAGGGGTGTTCCCTTCCTATTTGCGACTCGCATCGCATCGCAATTCAGAATTGCTTTGCGACCGCAAATGCGGTCGCAAAGCAACTCGCAGTTACCACCAGTGTCACACTGGTGGTAACTCATTCGCAAAAGGGAAGGGGTCCCCATGGGACCCCTTCCCCTTTGTGAATGTCGACAAAAATATTTTTTCAGAGCAGGCAGTGGTCCTATGGACCATTGCCTACTCTGAAAAAAACAAAAACAAATGGTTTCGGTATTTTTTTCATTTTGCAACTCGTTTTCCTTTAAGGAAAACGGGCTGCAAAATGAAAAAAAAAAACTGCTTTATTTAAAAAGCAGTCACAGACATGGAGGTCTGCTGACTACAGCAGGCCACAATACCTGTGAGTGCAGGGACTCGCTATGGGGTCGCAAAATGCGACCCACCTCATGAATATTGATGAGGTGGGTTTTTGCGACCCCATAGCGAGTCGCAGACGGTGTCTGAGACACCGTTCTGCATCCGAGATTGTGACTCGGAAATTGCGAGTCGGACAGACTCGCAATTTCCGAGTCGCAATCTCGGACCTAACTACATCTAGCCCAAACTTCCTTCCTCCCGACATTCCCTGAAGTCTACCGCTAAAAATGGTACCGCACAAGTGTCATTGTGGCAACATCGATGCAGCACATTTTTCCACTGAAAAAGTACTCTCTTTTTCCAATGTGGGTAGCTCTAGATTTTGGACCCTAGCTCAGCTTACACGTAGGGAAACCTGTTCAACCTCTTAATTTTTTAAAACTAGGGGGCATATTTATACTCTGTTTGCACCGAATTAGTGTCATTTTTTTTTACTCCAATTCAGTGCAAAACGAACTCCATATTTATACTTTGGTGCTAGACCCCTCTAGCACCAAATTTATGGAGTTAAAGTCATTTTTTGAAAGTGGAGACCTACTTTGCCTTAATGAGATGCAAGGTAGGCGTTCCCATGCAAAAAAATGACTCCATGGCCTTAACGCCATATTTAGGGGCATATTTATACTCTGCAGCATATTTATACTCTGTTTGCACCGAATTAGCCTCATTTTTTTTACTCTAACTCGGTGCAAATCTAACTCCATATTTATACTTTGGTGCTAGACCCATCTAGCACCAACGCCATGATTTAAACTTTTTTTGCACCGCATTAACGTCATTTTATGACGCAAAAGTGGCGCAAACTTACAAAATATTGGCCCTTATTTATACTTTTTGCTACAAAGCTGCACTAACTCAGTTTTGCACCAAAATGTTTAGCACCGGCTTGCACCATTTCTGTGCACCAGCCGGGCACCATATTTATGGAATGGTGCAAGCCGGTGCAAAGCGTAGGCAAGAGTTTTTAAAAATGACTTTAGTCGGGTGGGGGTGGCAGTATAGAGGAAGAGGGTTTAGCACCAAAAAATGGTTTTAGGCAGGTTAGAGTAAAAAAAAAATGACTCTAACCCGATTAGCGTCATTTTATGGTGCTAAACCTACCATGCCACATGACTCCTGCCTTAGAAAAGGCAGGAGTCATGCCCACCACCCCAATGGCCAGCACAGAGGACAGGGGTCCCCTGGGCATGGCCATTGCACCCTGTGCTATGTATGGGGGCCCATTTCAGGGCCCCCTATGGCACTTTCAAAAATAAAATGCACTTACCTGTACTTACCTGGGATGGGGTCCCCCGTCCGCGCAGTCCCTCTAGTGTGGGTGGGGGTGCCCCTAGGGCCTAGGGAGGGCACCTCTGGGCTTATTCCATGGTGTTCCACCATGGAAATAGGGCCACAGGTCCCCTAACGCCTGCCCTGACCCAGGTCTTAAAAAATGGGGCAAAGCAAGCTTTGCCTCATTTTTTGACCCCTCCTCCCTCCCTTGCACCATTTTTACATTGGAGTATAAATATGGTGTTAAGGCCATAGAGTCATTTTTTTACACGGGAACGCCTACCTTGCATCTCATTAAGGCAAGATAGATTTCCACTTTCAAAAAATGACTTTAACTCCATAAATTTGGCGCTAGACGGGTCTAGCACCAAAGTATAAATATGGAGTTAGTTTTGCACTGAATTAGAGTAAAATAAAATGACGCTAATTCAGTGCAAACAGAGTATAAATATGCCCCTTGGCGTCAAAAAAAGATGCTAATCTGGTCAGAATAATTTATTTTGACTCAAAACTGCCTAACGTCATTTTGTTTTAAGCTAGCCTACCCTTTGCACCGGCTTGCACCATTCCATAAATATGGTGCCCAGCTGGTGCTAATAAATGGTGCAAGCCGGTGCAAAACATTTTGGGGCAAAACTGCCTTAGTGCAGTTTTGCACCAAAAAGTATAAATAAGGCCCTAGATACCTAGGGTTTCCAGCGTGGGCTGATGTGGGTGGCTTTGACCAAAAAACACATTTCACACATTTCTTTCATAAAAAGTTCTGGAGTCTGTGGGAGCCACAAGCTTTCTTTCACCTGACATTTCCCCAAGTCTTTCAATACAAATGGTGCCTCACTTGTGAGGATAGACCTAGTGCCTGCAATATGAAATGGCCCAAAAGCAACATGGACACAGCACATTCTTCCACAGAAAACTATCCCTCTTTTTCCGATGCGAGTAGCACTAGTATTTCGACTCTAGCTCAGCTGGCACCTAGGGAAACCTAGTCTACCTGCATATTTTTGAAAACTAGACACCTAGGGGAAGCCAGGATGGTGTGACTTGAATGGATCTCAATTGGTATTATAACCCACAATGCCCTGCAATCCTCAAACTTGTCCTGAAATCACACATTTTCCTTACATTTCTGCGATAGAAACTTCAGGAATCCACAGGAATTCACAACATTCCTACCACCCAGCATTGCCTTACCTGTGCCAATAAAAACACTTTCCAATAATACTTCTCCCATCAGCATCTGTGCTTTGCTGACTAAGATAGCCCCATGAGCACCGATGCAGCGAAGGTGAATTGAAAGGCTGATTGGCTAATTTTACTTTCATTTTTATTGAAATTACGTCAGCGTGCCATGTGTGCTGATCATCATTTCAATAAAGAAACTTTAATAACTTTGGGAGCTGAGGAGCTCGAAGCTATTTTCAGTTTTAGGGAATCCCTCTGGTGCTTGAGAAAAATGGGGGGTAAAATTAAAGTGGTTTTCCCATTATAATTCCCATAGGGATTTTAGACAAAACTACAGCCAGAACCGCTGGACGGAATTACACCAAGTTTGGTAGAAAAGGTGGCTCTTAGTCCAGAAAGAGTTATTTGATGTAAATCCGTTCAGTAATGTTTGAGATATTGAAAGAAAAAGAAACATAGCTACCCAGAGGCATGAAGGATTTGCGAGAAATAACAAACATGTGCAGGGAAATGCAGAACTCCGATGGCTTTTAACCAGGAATTGTTGGCAGGCATCTTGGGACTCGGGTTCAGCCAAGTCCCATAAAAACATGAAGAAAAGAAAAGGGCCAGAATAGGGACACCTTGACCCTTCAGCTGTAGTGCGGGGGTCCCAAAGGCCCCTCCCCCTCGGCAAAAAAGCATTTTTTGAAAACTTTCACTGCAATTCGCGGCAGATCCGGCAAAAATGTAAAAAAACAAAAAACAAGGGTGGTCTCTCACACTTGTTTTTATGAAGCCCCTGAGTGGGAGAGGTCCTGGGGGATATGAAAATGGTGGAGGGGTGCACTTTTATGCCCCAGGGACCGCTACCTCCCCAGGGCTTTATTCATAATGAGTGCGGGGAAGCTGCAAGCTCCCCCCCCCCGCAGCCCCAGGGACCACCACCTCCCCAGGGCTTGAAAAAAAAAATAGAATGCTGGAGGCTGCACGGCCTCCCCATAGCCCTGGGACCACCTTAATGGGATGGAAGAGAGAGGGATTGTGATTTCAATGGTCACTCCATGGAATTACTTCAGAGGCGTCAAATGAGTAAGATGTTTGAGGCAAGTGTTATACACTGCAAAGTCATCTCTGGCTTAGTGGTTAAGGTGTCAGACATGCACACTCAAGGTTAAATATTCCAGTCTAGG
Organism: Pleurodeles waltl; assembly: GCF_031143425.1. Lineage (NCBI taxonomy): Eukaryota > Metazoa > Chordata > Amphibia > Caudata > Salamandridae > Pleurodeles > Pleurodeles waltl. Next base: position 272,984,677 of record NC_090449.1, read on the forward strand.
TAAGTCTGTTGGCATTGCTTGCTCTAGTTTCTTTCCATCAAAAATTATTTCAGTTACATACTGAAAGGTCATCTCACTCTTTTTAATTGACAAAAACATTTTTCTTTTCAATTTGTCATGAAACATCTCATTCTAAGTATATCATTCATTAAAGCCTAAAAAAACTCTATCTTTCTGTGTTTCTCTCTCAATTTGTCTCTGTCAAATCTTTCTCTCTGTCTCTCTCTCCCTCAATCTCTCACTTTCCCTATCTCTCTCTCTCAGGGTTGGGTGGTTAAAGTGGATTGGCCCTGTGGCCAACCCCCATGCGCACCGCCAAAGGCATTGCCTGGCGCCGGGTTGGGTGTTTATAGGGTTTGGCTGCATGCCCCTGCAGTGAACCTCTGCTGCACATGGCCTAACCGTGGATTTCTCTATAGTAATGAAAATTACTTTACGTTAAAATAGAAATTCATTGAAAAAAATAAAGGTTACATAGACGTTATAGTTAAGAAATAGAATTTAAAAAAAATATAGAATGTCACTTAAAAAGCCAAAAGTTACAGGGACCTCGCCATGCACTGCTAATTACCACAGATATTACAGCAATCATGACATCTTCTATAACATCACTGATAATATCACTGTAACATTTGTTGTAAAACCATTCATAAAAAAACTGTGCATGGCGGGGGCATGAGTAATAGTTACCTTAGGGCAGAAGTTATATTTATTTGAAACAACTATAACTAGTGAATTTCTAAGGTTTTGTACAAGTAAATTCAGAACCTAACTATAATGTCCCTGTAACCTTTGTTTTTTAAGTGAATATATATATATATATATATATATATATATATATATATATATATATATAGTGGAATGTGACAGGTCTGAAAACTGTGCTGAATAGCAAATCGTCAGTGGCGTTCTTGCACAGATGCAACATTATCAGTTTGCAGGAAACGTGGGCATCCACTCCAACAGTTTTATACAGCTTTAAGAAACTTTTCAAACCTGCAACAAAACCTAGCCTATTTGGCTGACCATTGGGAGGACACTTCATCTTCATTAAAAAAAATGGCAGGACCAGATTCGTGCCCCTTGCACAAAGCTCTCAGACCGTGCAAGTGGCAACAGTCTCAGGGCTAACCATTGGTCACAGAAAGATTCCTGTGCTTCTGATTAACTGTTATCATAACATGTAGAAAACCACAAAACTACATGCAGCAGAGGACCTTTGTAACAGTCTGGAAATGATCTCTTGGAATACACCTCACGTAAAGTCTTCTTGAAAGGTGATTTGAACATGAAGGACTTGGGAACAGCTGCCCGAAACTCCAAGGTAAAGGACAAAAATGAACAGCCTCCTGAGCACCGACAAACTAATCTCAGCAGAGTAAGTATTTAAGGCCACTGCAGCCGAATCATATCTTTCCCAGATATTCAGGGGCATCTCAACAATAGATTATGTGTCTCACTCTGAAACTTTAGCAAATCAGTGTATGAATTTCGACATACACAGGAGAGAAAGTGATCACAATCCCCTGACATTGACTGTGAATATGGGAGTACGCGCAGCAGCAAAACACCGGACAGTGCGATCTTACATGCGCGTAGAAGTATCAAAGCGAACCAGGAGGCTGAAAAGGAGGATGGCAGATACTACACCTGTGACCAAATGGCTTCTCAAGGTTACATTGGACCCAAAAAGTCCATTGAACTAACTGCATTCTGGTTGGGGTAACCTCCTATTAGATCTCATGGATACTCTGCAAGCATCTGAGGCCCTCACAGTCCCCACAAACAGCAGTGAAGGAGCAGAATACATGTCTGCATATTACTATCATTGGAAACTCATGAAATGTGCTAAGGAGGGCTTGGCGTGACCACAAACCCCATTGTACAATAAAAACTGCAAGGCATCTTAGCGAAATACGCAAGGCACATGAAATGGTATTATGGGAATTGAAGAAAGGTCCATAAAATGCTTCAGGAAAGAGGTCTAACTTGCTTCTGGAACTATATCAACAAATTAAAATTACCATACCTTACTAGAGAACACAGAGTTCTGGAAGGAGACTGGGTAACATATGTAGCAGCGCTATATTCAAACCACCGGACAGTCGCAGCAGACCGGGAAAATGTGGAAAGGGCCACCTCGCTGATCTGGAAGCAGCCAGATCTGCAAACTCAACAAGGAAATGAAAAACGATGGGGTGACAGGACCAAATGGGTGGCCTGCTGAAATTTTCAAATGTGCAATAGAAGACTGGGACAAGATGTTAACTCCTCTTTCCAATCAAGCTTTTATCACCACCAAAATTCCTAAGGCTTGGAGGATCTTGATTCTGTGCCAAACCTTTAAAAGAGGAGACCCAAAAGAGCCACCTAACTATATATTGATTGCCCTGCTATATTTAGAGGCGAAAGCCTATGTATAGTTATTACTCAAGGAGCTAGAAGATTGGGTAAAGGACAACAACATATTCCCATTCTTTCAAACAGGCTTTTGAGCAGAGGCATCAACCATCGACAATATCACATCCCTTGTCATGCTAAGCCTGCAAGCAGCCAAAAGGAAACGGCCTTCTCTCTTCTGCTGTTTTATCCACTATAGTCCCACTTTTGAAAAAGTCGATCAAACAACGTTATGTAGGAAACTAAGCACGTGGGGCATCTCACCTATTCTCCTACGGACAATAGTCTCTCTCCTCTACTCACAAACCTAGGTCTGCGTTAAAACCGGTCCTCACACCGTTACTCCTAGAATCCCCACCCAGGGCGGTGTGAAACAGGGCCGCGTACTTGCCCTGCTGCTTTTTAATCTACACACAGCAGATATGGGAAGAGCCTTAGCAAACAGTAGTCTGATACCATCAAGACTTGGCCACACAACTTTAAATATATATATATATATATATATATATATATATATATATATATATATATATATATATATATACTGATGTGGCTCAACTAAGGTGAAAATGGTCTGGGCTTACTTGTGTTCGTGTTCAGAGTGGACTTAGGGCCATATTTATACTTTTTGACGCGAAACTGCGCTAATGCAGTTTTGCGTCAAACAAATTAGCGCCGGCTAACGCCATTCTGAAGCGCCATGCGGGCGCCGTATTTAATCAATGACGGTAGCCGGCGTTAGCCGCCGGCGCTGCCTGGTGTGCGTGAAAAAAAATGACGTACACCAGGCAGCGCCGGCGTAGGTGGATATGGAGCTTGGGCGCCCAAAAATGGGGCAAGTCAGGCTGAGGCAAAATTTTCGCCTCAACCCGATTTGCGCCATTTTTTTCGACTCACAACCCCCATTGAAATGACTCCTGTCTTAGCAAAGACAGGAGTCATGCCCCCTTGCCCAATGGTCATGCCCAGGGGACTTATGTCTCCTGGGCATGGTCATTGGGCATAGTGGCATGTAGGGGGGCACAAATCAGGCCCCCCTATGCCACAAAAAAAAAAATATATATATACTTACCTGAACTTACCTTAATGTCCCTGGGATGGGTCCCTCCAGCCTTGGGTGTCCTCCTGGGGTTGGCAAGGGTGACAGGGGGTGTCCCTGGGGGCATGGGAGGGCACCTCTGGGCTCCTTCCGAGCCCACAGGTCCCTTAATGGCTGCCCTGACCAGGCGCTAAAAAACAGCGCAAAAGCGGCTGGACGTCATTTTTTTTGACCCGCCCACTCCCGGGCGTGAGTTTTGCCCGGGAGTGTAAATACGGCGCACATGCCTCGGAGTCAATTTTTTAGACGGGAACGCCTACCTTGCATATCATTAACGCAAAGTAGGTGTCCACGCAAAAAAATGACGCAAACTCCATGGACTTTGGCGCTAGACGTGTCCAACGCCAAAGTATAAATATGGAGTTAGTTTTGCGTCGGAATTGCGTCAAAAAAAACGACGCAATTCCGGCGCAAACAGAGTATAAATATGCCCCTTAGTGAGCAGTTGAGACTAGACTATTATCACTGAAGCCGGATCACAGTTCACGTGCATATAGTTGCTCCTTGTGTGGAGTGGCACAGCTGCCAAACTAACACGATCCTGAGCAGCTGCCCGTAGCAAATGCATCTGCAAGCGTTCCATCCACCACCTTTTATTTTAATTTGCTTCCTACGTGCGATGAGTAATTTCAGAATTGTGCCACTTCTCATTTCGCCTTAGGATCTAAGCTGCAACCACAGAACTAGAGTGAAACTGATTTGTGGTTTATTGTGTACCTGTTCAAAAGGGACCTGACCTAGGAGCTGGGGCTTTACTGATCAGATTGGAAAATGATTAAGAACAATAGGCGGGAATGTAGGTCAAGCAATTGCTAGTGGTTGAGACGTTTCCAAGCATTTAGTGCATCTTGTATTGCGCTTTTATTGTACCACGTATAAAGAAAACAGAAGGTCACATGAGTTTTTTACCTTTAGTCAATTTAATAAACGGAATGTCTGCATTCGTGGGTGCTTGTGTAGTGTGAAGGTCACAATTTCAAACTAAGGCAGAGACAATCCAACCTTTCATCGTTCTGAGGTTAATAAATGAATACCTTCCAGAAGCAATTTGCAGAACAAGACTTTGTTATTTACCGCCATAAATAAAATAAGGAAATTCTTCTTCGTGTTATTATTGTTATTATTATTATTATGATGATTATTTATTTTTTATTATTGTTGTTGTAGTTGTTATTATCAACAAAAAGAATTATGATAATAATAACTGTTGTGATAATACGCACTCATGTTATTCCTATATTTACTGCTAATAGCAGTAATATTACTAGTAATAGTAGTGGTAGTAATAGTAGGGATAGCAACTGTAAATAAACATGAATACAGTTATGAATTCTACTGCTACTACTTCTACTCTAATTCCTACTACTATTCCGGCTACTGCTGCTACTACTACTAATAATATTAATAATAGTAATAATAATAAACAGTACACTCATTCTTCTGCTACTTGCCAGTGTTACTATTACTAATATTATATCTTAAAGGGAGCATTACATTGCATTATGATAGATGTAATGGATCTTTTTGGGAGGTATTGAGGCACTTATTTATACTTTGTGATGCAAACCAGCGTTAGCGCAGGTTTGCGTCAAAAAGTATAGCACCGGCTAGCACCATTCCATTTAAGGAATGGCGCAAGCCGGCGCTAAGGCCCGGTTAGCGTAAAAATACATGACGCTAACTGGGTATGGGAGGCGTAGGGAAAACTGGAGGTTGTGCGTGAAAGAATGGCGCTAGTCAGGTTAGAGTCAAAATAATTACTCTAACCTAACTAGCGCCATTATTAGACGCACAACCCCCATGGACATGACTCCTGTCTCAGTAAAGACAGGTGTCATGCCCCCCACCCTAATGACCATGCACAAGGGACTTAAGTCCCCTGGGCATGGCCATTGGGTACAGTGCCAAGCCGGGGAGCCAAAGTTAGACCGCCCTATGGCACCGTAGAAAAAATAAAAAATTACTTACCTGTACTTACTTCTACTTACCTGGGATGGAGTACCCCATCTTCTGCTGTCCCTATGGTGTGGGTGTCCCTGGGGCCTGGGGGGGGGGGCATCTGTGGGCTTATTCCATGGTGGTCCACCATGAAAATAGGCCCCCAGGTTCCCTAACGCCTGCCCTGACCCAGGCGTTAAATAATGGCACTAAGCAAGGTTAGCGCTATTATTTAGGCCCACCACCCTCCCGTGCGTGATTTTTGCAGGGGAGGATAAATAAGGCGCTTGGGCATTTCAGTCATTTTTTGCCTGGAAACGCCTACCCTGCATCTCATTGATGCAAGGTAGTTTTCCGCAGGCAAAAAATGACTTTAACTCCAATATTTTGGTGCTAGGCACGTCTAGCGCCAAAATATAAATATGGAGTTAAGCTTGCGCCAGATTTGCATTAAAAAAATTATGCAAATACGGTGCAAACAAAGTATAAATATGCCCCTGAGTATTTCAGACAGATTGAAAGTTACCACCATTTTCAGCCCTCTTTGACTGTATACATAAAAATGGAAGTGAACTGGTGGTGTACGTGTTAGCATAACATTTCTGAGCAACTATTCCCAGATTTAGTATTCGACTTCTTCTTCACTACTTCCATGTTGAAGTTAGATATCGTATGCAAAATGTACTTCTTTCGTGTAGTAATATTTGCAATAGGCACCTTGCCTTCCCAAAATGTATTAATCAGCTGCAGATTTTATTGGATATATAGTTAGACAACATTTCTCTCGAGGATCTTGTGGCCACATCCAGCTAGACTGACACACTATATTGTCTCTGGCATTGAGGGCTGGAGTACACTTTTATTCCTCTAAGTGGTTTTTGAAAGCTTGCTAAGGCAATTAAATAGAGATGCGAACCTCACAGATTGCAGCTGTGTGCCTTATCACTGTGACTTAAATACACACTAAGAAATTCAAATGTTCTTTTTCATTAGCCAAGTTTTCAACAGGGCAAATGCTACTGGAGAGCAAAGATAATAGGAAGAAACGGGCAGCTCATGGAGGTCTCCGCGATCAGAGACATATTCAAAATTTGAGGGCTCCTACTCAAGTGGTAGCTGACGAAGAAAAGAATCCTCTTTGATCCAACTTGTCCTATTAATTCATAGGTTCTTAGAAATATAAATGCCAAGCTCCAAAGTATGACTCAAGAGGCAATTGCAGCTTGCACTACTCACTGCCCCTATCATTACTTCTGAAGGTCAGTAACAGTGCCCTGGGCGTACTACTATTATTTTTTTTTATGTATATGTCATTGTTAAGCTAATGTAGTCTGCTTAAAAGAGGCAGACAGCACCCTCATGTGACAGTGAGAAGAATTAAATGCCAGTGCTGTGCCCCAGCAAACACCAGCACAAATTAAGCACTGAGCAAGGTATAGAAATGTTTAGATGTTCAATCCCCCAACTTGACACATCAGAAGTTTTGCATCTGGTGACAGTTAATGGTAGCCATTTTAGATGCAACATCAAATAGAGATATATCGAGTTAAATAATGAGAAAAATATATGTTTCTACAAAAGGAGCATGAGGGGTCTGAAAAGTGAGGTACATGAGTAATAGCGACCCTCCTAAATCTGACTGTACTGCCTCTAGTTCCCCTTTGGGGACCATTTCAAAATATTATTACAAACATTTGGTTAAAAAATAGAGTTTTCATAGCACCTAAAAAAAAGAAAAAAGAGCGTATGTCACAATTTTATGGTTTTCCTATTGACTAACAACATATGTAGCTAAGTACATACAGAAAGGTATAGATTTAGTACTCTGAACTACCATTCGACTTAACTTAACCTACTTACCGTGATCCACTATAGATTAATGGTATGTGGCTTATTTCACTGGTATTGGCATGATGGTAGTCATTATCACTGATACAATGTTTCAGCAGGTCAATATTTTGTTTGCTTGTTCGTTTAGTTTATTTTATTACCAGTGTTCGGTTAATAAAAACCATTACAAAACTGTAGGAGGCTGGCCTGGTTTGTAGTGGGTACCTAAGTTACTTACACCTTATACTAGGTCCAGTTATCCCTCATTAGTGAAATGTAGGCAGTGTTCTAGCAGCTTAGGATGTCTAGGGGTAGCTGTAGCAGAGCACCAAAGAAGATGGCTCTGGGTTCCTGCGTGGTGCAGGAGATGACAGACCTTGAGTTGTTGGACGCAAGCTGTTTGCGTTGCTGGATTCATCCAACAAGCCTTGGTTCAAGAAAGGTCGCAGTTTGCGTCAAAATGGTGCTGCCTGGACCCAGGAGGGACATGGGGGCCTCAACTCCTCGGCACAGGGTGAGCAAATCCAGTGCCTGGTCATCACTCATCAAAGAACTTAATAGACAGGTCTTGTCTCAGTGTCCTTCCTTCTGACAGCTTTGCACCCCAGGACAAACTAGTAAGCTGTACACAGAAGAATTCTTCTGTAGGAAAGTACCTTCTTTTTGGCATGTTACCCCTAATTTCTGGCCAAAGTCAGTGTGTTTTTGACTGTGTCACTGGGACACTGATAGCCAGGACCCCAGTGCTTATGGTTTATGGCCTGCTTGTCAGTGTGTTTCACTGTATTCTATATTGTCACTGGAGTCCTGCTAATCAGGACCCCAGTGCTCATGCGCTCTCTGTTTTCAAAATTGTCCTTACATACTGGTAACTCAGTATTTCACTCCAAGTTGGCATACTGGTCCCCCTTCATAAGTACATAGTACATGGTACCTAGGTACCCAGGCATTTGGGGTTCCAGGGGATCCCTATGGGCTGCAGCATTTCTTCAGCCACCCATGGGGGGACCATGCAAAGGCTTCTACAGGACTGCCATTGCAGCATATGTGAAATAGTGCATACACTATTTCACAGCCATTTCCACTGCACCAGGTCACTTGTAAGTCACCTATATATCAGATCTTCCAACCCTGAAGGCTGGGTGCGAAGTACTTGTGTGTGAGGGCACCCCTGCACTAGCAGAGGTGCCCCCTTGTCATCCATGCCCATTTTCCTGGACTTCGTGAGTGCGGGGACTCCATTTAACGAGTGCACTGGACATAGGTCAATACCTATGTCCAACTTCACAATGGTAATCCCAAACATGGCCATGTAAGGTGTCTAACAACTGGGATTCCAGTATTGGTTGCACAATCCCATGCACTCTGGGGGCTACACTATAGATCCCCAGTACTGCCATACTAGCCTTCTGAGGTTTTCCAGGCAGCCCCAGCTGCTGCCACCTCACAGACTGGTTTCTGCCCTGCTGTTGCTTGAGAAGCTCAAAACCGGGAAAGCAGAACAAAGGATTTCCTTTGGGAGAGGTGGTGTTACACCCTCTCCCTTTGGAAATAGGTGTTACAGGCATGGGAGGGGTATTCTCACTGAGCCTCTGGAAATGCTTTGAAGGGCACATATGGTGCCCTTCTTGCATAAGCAAGTCTACACCTGCTAGGTGCATACCTGGGCAGGTAGCCAATCCCCCTTTCAGGTCTAAATAGGGTCTCTCATATGGTTGTCTCTTCAGATTCAGCTTGCAACACTCCTCCAGGAATCCTCTGCATCCTCTGCTTCAGCTTCAGACCATCGGATCATCCGCAGACTGCTCCAGGAACCGCTGTAACTGCAACAAAATATCCAGGACGACTCCTCTGACCTGCAACTTCAGTTCCAGCCAGCATTTGCAACAGTTTCCAAGGTGTGCACGCTCTGAGGACTCCCTGTCTTCACCCTGCACCAGAAAAACTGAAGGAATCTCCAGTGGAGTGACGGAGTCACTTCCCTGCTTCAGAAGGCACCCTTCTGCGATGACAACTGGTTCTCTGGGACTCCTCTCTCCTGACGATGAGCATGCTCCCTGGAACACAGGTGGTGGACCAATACGACCCAGACTGTCCGCAGGTCCAGCTGTCCAACTTTGGCTGAGGTAAGAGCTTGCCTTCCTGGTTTGCAACAATACCCCTGTGCACCGCGTCATCTCCAGCTCCTTGCTTCTGTGCACTTCTGTGAAATAAACAAATTCCCCCTAGGGAAAATAATACAATCACGCACACACTCGCAATCAATTAATCTCTCAAATGATCAATCTTAAAACAAAGGAATCTAAAGTATATATTTAATATAATCCCAAATCAAAACCCAATATCATAATAATCACAAAGCAAAACCATCAATCAAAACCATCTATAAAACCAATCAAATCCAATAAAAGGGAGACAAAAAGAAGACATATCCAATAGTCTATTGAAATTAAACTGTCCCAATTCTGGTAGGCATGGGCCAATCGATTGCTGTCATCAATCCTTAATCGATAACGGCAGACTTTCAAACCTTTTCACCACCTTCTTCAGGACAAGCTAATATGCTCCCAGCACTTATTAAATCAAGCCTAAATAAACGAACACAAAAGAACATATATGTATATATACACACACTTCAACATATCACAAAACCCCATGTTCCACCTACAACCACCCCAATATAAACATTTCATTCCCCAAATACAACCCCTAAAACATTTTTTACACACCTAGATTCCTTTTATATCCATCGTCAATAAGAGAGATTTCATTACCTACATTCAAAATCACTCTATACGACAAAGGTATAAGTATAAATAAATACACACATATATATTAAAAAATGTATGTATATATGCATAAAAAAAGTTTTCATTAAATATATAAAGTATATATGTAAATATTTTTTTTTTTAAACTTTATTTATAAAAACCTTTACCTTTTCCCCAACACTCACCTCCATTAATGCCAAATCAAATCATCCAAATCGATCCAAATATTAGCATAAATACTTTCCTTGATTTCCCACAGTCTTTTGGAAATGTATTTCTACATAGGTAAAATAAAGGTCCATTAATAAATTGCTCCTCATCTAGAGTGGACCCTCGTCAAATCACCACGTGATATACAAAAAAAGTGTCCAATATTCCTTATCCAATCCATCCATGACTTATTGGTAATTACCCTCATAAGTGCATATAGAATGTGAGAAATATCATAATAAATATAAAAAAACAATCAAATTCATGTGAGTCATGCAGTCTCAAATTCTCTTAATTTTATATAGCATGCATGAACGTCAAATAAAACACATTTTTTTTTTTCTAAAAACATAAAATGTGAGATTAGTGTTGAACTTATAATGTCCCTGGAACTTACCATGGAATCCACATATACTATAATATAATGAACCAGGACTGTTTATTGTTCATCCAGTTCTAACCTTAATTCTGAAAAGTCAAGAAAATATAATTAAGAATGATGCATAATAATATGCCAAATTTAAAAACTACTTTCAAACCCTTCTTACAATATTAACTTTTCCTAATAAAAAATATAGAAATACCTATTCTCACTCAACACTAATCTCGTCCCTCGCTGTTTTATCCAAACTAATAATTACCATTTTAATACCAACATTCCTAGCTGGTACCCTTTTGAATGGTTAGCGATTTATTATAAAAACACTCTTTTCCCTCCCATATCTTTGTTACAGCAGATCAAACTGGTACCATATAAAAGTACTATATTTCATGGTGCTCCATTCACAATATTTATTCATTTGTGTTTCAAGTAAAATAAAGTGCCCCCTTTAATCTGCCCAAAGCCCTCTTTTTACTGATGAACCTGCGTGGCAGAACTTAGTTTTCTTCTTCCTTCAATTTTGTCAATAAAGGACCCGACTCTCCTCATGCCGTTCTATATATACACAAAATACTCACCATTCAGGTGTAGGACTCGGGAGCACAATCGCTTCCCTGTCTTCAAGGTGCAGTTCCTGTTTGAACAAAGTGAACCACTAGACCGCAACTACTGTCTCAATACGGCCGCCATCTTGGATTAGGATTTGGGGTTCAAGAAAAAAAACTTTGTACTTGTATAGCGCACTACTCACCCGTTAGGGTCTCAAGGCACTGTACGCATACCGCTGTGTAACCCCTCCTGGCTTTTCCCTGTGAGGTGCCCACTCCTGGGCAACCTCCAAGGTGAAACCAGGCATCCCAGCACTGTCAGGGCCATTGTGGAGATTAGGCAAGCTATTGCCCAGAGTTACAGAGTGGGACCCATGAATTAGATTAGGCACTGATGCGAGAATTATCAGGTCCGAGGAAATTGAGACCAAGACCCGCTGAGGTGGGAATTGAACCCTGGTCCCAGGCCAGGTGGCCAGATTTCTGCATCAGGGTCTGCCACTCTAACCATTGAGCCACACTTCTCCATGGGGGGCCAATACATGAAATGATCGGTCACAGAGGTGGGGTTAGTGCATCTTTATGGATTTTTGGCAATCCATGAAATGCCGGTGTAATGGGACTCTCATTCAAAAGAAAACATCCCTATTCCTCACAAATCCAACCCTCTAATAGTCCATGAATCCTTTGTGCACAGTGTAGCCCAGTTGCCCAGCACTCCATCCTGTGACGCACAACTCACTGAGTTGTTCTCCGGCGGCGGGGGACCTTCTTTTTTTGTGCTGCACCAACCGCACTTTGCATCTTCTTTGTCCCCATGTCCTGGGACTCCCGTGGGTGCTACTTGGTCTTCTGTGGGCTCTAGCCAGTGTTGGAATCACTAGGACAGATTCTCGATGGGGAGTTCGGTTTTGGGCTTGGTGAACGAGATTGGTCTGTACTAGCAAGCTGGTTTGGCTGCCTTGGTTCTGACAATACAGGAGAGGAGGAAAGGAAGTGAGTGGATTCTGCTATGTTGGATTTGTCTGCGCTGCCATCACAGTTATCAGCTTCAGCTGTGGACAGAGGCTCTGTTCCAGGGCCATGCAAGTGCACCTCAGCCACTGTAAAGACTTTAATTGCCATTTGAAGAGCAGGTAGCTCTGGTGGTACGGGCACTAGTGGGATTGGCAAATGTCAGACAGGCTTAAGGCTGCACGATGTATTTGCAGCTAAGCCCAAAGTGGCTACTTGACTGATGATAGTTGGCTCCAGAGGAGGTGGCAGGGAGATGGCAGGCCTGTGATACTTGAGTGTGTTGCATAGATAATTGAGACTGGATCATTAAGAAAAATAAATGAAATGTCAGCTTTGGACTGGCGCTTTGTAGCTGTGAGAATGTCTTGCACAGACCTGGGACCCATTGGATTAATCCTGTCATGTGACCTCGCATGGGGGGGTCGGAGTTGAGCTGCTGACCTGCAAGGACCATGCTGGATCAGTTGTGTCAATAACATTAACTAGGGCTTCAGATGTTTCAGTCCCCATTCCCTAACTTGGTTTCTTCCTCTGACGAAAGGTAGGGAGATCCCTAGTTCTACCAGTGCACATTATAACCTTGTTGCTCTCTTGGCATGCTGTTCGCTGTTCACAGGGTAGCACAATGGCAGCGAGTGATGAGTATCAAGAGGCAGGTAATGTGGTAACTCGGTTATCAGCAGTCCTTGGGTAAGTACACTGACGAAGATCTACAGTGGCGCAGACAGGCGGTTGGGGATGTAGATAGGGTGGATGGGCTATAAGCGGGTCACACCGGGGTCCCAGAAGCCACACCAGATCTAGCCGAGCCATTTCCATGAGAATCCTGTGGCGCACTCTCAGCAGCAGCCTCCTAAGGCTGCCGCGCTCGTGAAACCTTCCTCTATGCCTCCTTCCCTACACAGCGTGCAGGCAGATTTCTTCAAGGTTCTTCAGGTAGCTTGCTACCGCTCCAAGCTCTGGGTTCCAACCCACCTACTAGCTCGCATACCCACCTGCCCGCCCACCCGTCTACCCTCCTGCCCACCTTTCCCGTCCAGACTGCGGCTCAGGCCGAGGCAGGCTTGGCAGCCGGCAGCAGGGCAGGCCAGGCCATTAAGGCAGTGAACAAAACAGGGTGGGCAAGCAAGCAGGCAAACAAGCAAGCAAACAAGCAGGGAGAGGAAGAGAGGCAGGGCAGGAGGGGAAAGGCAGGCAGGGCAAACAAGGAGGACGAGAGCCAGTGAAAGTGCTGGCAGTGGGAGGTGGGAAGAAGTGGCACCGAGAGTGGGCCGCAGACTGTGGATAGGGAGGGCATGGGGACAGTGAAAGAGAGCAGGAGAAATCAAGGGAGCTGATAGCAACAGGGGGGAGAATAGGTGAGAAGGAAGCAAGAGGGCAAGGAGGGGCTATCAACAAAGAGCAGCTCAACAGTCGCACCAAGCCCTATGCCCACCTCTGTCGCCTGGGCCTCCACAAAACTGCCACAGCCCCCCAACCTTTCAGCCCACTACTCCTTTTGTCTGCTGACCCACACCACAGCCTCGCTACAACGCTGTCACTCAACCCTGTCCCTTCCCCAAAATCATATTGCACTCCCCCCACTGTCCCGCCTCACCGCTCACTTCTCACCTTGGACACGCCATGGAGGCGCAGTACAATCCTCTGCTCTCCAGCTCACAGCCAGCGTCTGATCAATTGCTTGGCAATCTCCAAACTGGCCAGCGATCTTCACTCACTGTGCATCACGTCCCTCATGTCAATATTAAAACCACAATATTGTAGCATAACACATGTACCAATAGATGCACTTTCAAAATTGACTTTCCATAAATTATGCTGATGAAACCCAAATGCACATAGCCTCTACCACCCTCTCTGGCAGCCTCAATGCCACTATTATATATTCATCATTTAACGTCAAATTTCATGCCAAGTTTGCTGACACTGCGGTTGTAAACTAGGCAGACATCCTGCCTCTGTATTTAGGCTTGTTGTTCAATGAGTGGTACACAATGTTTTAGTTGTGCATTTCTAGTGGATTGAATATAAGAGAATACCTAGGCATACATTTACTTAAAAGTCCTGCAATGCAGCACAGCAACCAAAGGTGCTGAGCTGCATTGCATGAAATGAAGAGAGAGAGCAGGACAGTGACATATATACTAAGATATGGCACTGTCCTGCTTTTTCCCTAGTGCTGGTGCACAATTAAGCAACCTAGACCCACACACACCCACCTTTGCACCATAGTGAAAGGGTATGAGCACAATGTCTAGCATTGATTTTGTACTGGAAGGGTGATGCTTTCAATCAAAATACTATACCTAGAAAAAGTTTAAAACTTAAACCGCTTTGGATGTTTGGTGGTCAGTACAGCACACATGAAATACAGGAAAAGGTTGGAGAAATAAAGGGGCATATTTATACTCCGTTTGCGCCGAATTTGTGTCGTTTTTTTCGACGCAAATTCGGCGCAAAACTAACGCCATATTTATACTTTGGCGTTAGACGCGTCTAGCGCCAAAGTATGGGCAAATAGCGTCATTTTTTTGCGTGAACGCCTTCCTTGCGTTAATGAGATGCAAGGAAGGCGTTCCCATCTAAAAAAATGACGGCGACGCAAATGCGACGTATTTATACTCCCGGCCAAAAATCACGCCCGGGAGTGGTCGGGTCAAAAAACCCCGCATTTGCGCCACTTTTTAACACCTGGGTCAGGGTAGGCGTTAAGGGGCCTGTGGGCTCAAAATGAGCCCACAGGTGCCCTCCCATGCCCCAGGGACCCCCCCTGCCACCCTTGCCCACCCCAGGAGGACACCCAAGGCTGGAGGGACCCACCCCAGGGACATTCAGGTAAGTTCAGGTAAGTATACATTTTTTTTTTTAATATTTTTTTTTTGGCATAGAGGGGCCTGATTTGTGCCCCCCTACATGCCACAATGCCCAATGACCATGCCCAGGGGACATAAGTCCCCTGGGCATGGCCATTGGGCAAGGGGGCATGACTCCTGTCTTTACTAAGACAGGAGTCATGTAAATGGCGTCTGGGCGTCGTTTAAAATGGCGCAAATCGGGTTAAGACGATTTTTTAGCGTCAACCTGACTTGCGCCATTTTAAGACGCCCTAACGCCATTTTTCCCAATGCCGGCGCTGCCTGGTGTACGTGGTTTTTTTCCACGCACACCAGGCAGCGCCGGTCTGCTTGCGCCGGCTAACGCCATTCAATAAATACGGCGCCCGCATGGCGCTTCAGAATGGCGTTAGCCGTCGCAAAATATTTTGACGCTAAACTGCGTTAGCGCAGTTTAGCGTCAAAAAGTATAAATACGGGCCAAAATCTTTTCTCCAAGTTGATGCCATTCTGAAAAAGGAGTTTTTTGTGCAAAACCTTGCCTACCTATTATTACTAGCTAGGCCTGTGCATCAAAGGCCCCGGATGTTCCATGGGAACCTCCCTGTACCACCCATGGAACGTCCCCCTAACGCAAAGTAATGCAAAGTAGTCTGTGATGCTTTGAGTTACTTTCAGGTAACTTTCCAGTGCAAAACAAGTTTTCTCTGGAAAGTAAATAAAAAAAGCATTTTGAGCTGGGTTTTTCACTTTTGTGACACAAAGGAACACCACAGTGCTTTCACACACACATGCACGCACGCACATCCTTTAAGAACACTCATAACATTCAAACATGCACGCACGCACCAAACATTCATTTTAAAAGATCACACACACTCATTCTTTCGCACACACACGCATGCACGCACATCCATTTACAACACTCATAACATTCAAACATGCATGCACGCACCAAAAATTCATTGACCTTAGGTCAGCCAATGAGGGAAGGCAGCAGTCCTAGCCTCGTCACAGAGTGGGATGGGATCAGTGAGACTGCTGACCCCACCCCACTCTTTGACGAAGTGTCACTGATTGACACTCGCCCTGGGCGCTTCAGGACTTAAACCTGAAGCGCCCAGATCAAAGTTAATGGGTGACGCTTTCCCTGTCACCCAGGGAGGGCCTCAAGGCACTTTTGCTGAGCCGAGGAGGTCACGCCCATAGGAGCTGTGACCTCCTCAGCCCAGCAAAGTTCAGCTCAGGCAGCCAGGAGTATGTGCAAATTGCGTATGTCTGCTCCTAGCTGCTTGACCTGAACATGAAGAGTGTCTGTCAGGCTGACCTTTGTTCAGCCTGACAGACACTCATCGTGAGGGGCAAAAGGTGGGGGGGCGTGGCCCCTCCGCCCTAAAGGACGGGCAGCACCAGCAAAAACAGACAAATATTTATACAGCACAAGTGCAAAATTGTCCCCTCTGCTGCCAAGAATGCGATCTGCAGCCGCTGAGTGAATTATCATAGAGAACCGTGTGCTACCACATAAGATAATATCCTGTATTTTTTACCATCTGCTTTCGTGAATTGAATGCCATTTCAGTCAAATTAGGTTTTGTTACATAAATTAAGAAAAATGCCTGAAGGTTCACCGAGGATGAGGCTAAAGGGCGGGTATTACCATTCCAGGCCAACAGGAGATACCACAGGTCAATCTTCTGATGATTTCGCATATATAATTTGCAAAATGCAGGACAGGGATGTTGCATATTAAGTAAGGAGAAGTATTAAAGCAAAGGAGAACGGTGTTTTTAATTCATTAAATGGAAAGACCACATAAATGTTATATAAATTACAACAGAAGGTGACTGTTGTTGACAACTAACAAAAATAACTGCCCTCGTGAACTAGAATAGACCATAATTTCAAGAAGTATTAACGTTTGTCTACATTTATGGTCAGTGTAATTAATGAAATTCAAAATGAAAATAAAAAAACAGTTGAGCAATCACCTAGCTTACCATGAAGAAGATGCTTGAATAAAGAAATCCAAGGCTTCCATAGATATCTGCCCAGAGCAGTTAAAGATTGTATATGGCTTATCTCACAGATATTGATAGAATAAAGGATTGTCCTCTAATCCGGTAAAGTGAGGGTTAATACACAGTCTCCCTTACTTTGAAGTGGAAATCTTGCCATTGTGCAATGCACAGCAGTAGCTCAGCACTCACTCTCCATCGCTAAGCACTCTCCCTTGAAGATTATTTGCATTTTTTCTTGGGAAAAGAGGGTGCCAGGTGTAAATGTAAATCCGAGGATGATAATTTATATACAAAGCTAATTTTCAAAGAATGCAATCTCTGATTTAAAAAACAAACCTGGGGGGAGGGAAGTGGTGCTTTAAATTTGTCTCTGTTGCTGAAGTCAGATACTGACAGGAGGCATGCAAAAGCTACTGTAAAGTGGCTATTTTAGTAAATACTGGGGTTATAAGGTAAAAGATTTGGGTCTGGTTAGTGTCACTTTTTTGACACATATCTGACACAAAACCATTAGTAGTATTTACAAAGCAATGCAAATGCCTATTTGTGTTGCTTTCTAAAACAAAATATGTCACATAAGGCAGTACATTGTGTAACATTCTACAATTTTGCATCAGGTAGGCATTCCACTGGTAGTGAGTGCATGGATGTCTTTTGTGCACGCTCCAATGGATTTTGACAAAAATTCATATCTACAAAGAGTTGGAGACATGAGTTTTGTAAGCGCGTCAGAGACTTGATTAGTAAACTTACATGCGTTTAGGTCGACAAACCTTTTCCCAGTATGAAATATTTTCTTGCATCACCAATCAATACATCAATAAACAATCAATAATAACAATCACTAGTCGATAAACATTTAATAAGAATAAATTATCGAACACACCATGACTTCAGAGTCACGAATAACCACACCAGATTAGTCAAAAGTTAAGATATTTATTTCCCTATTGGTTACACTCTAATATCATTTCTGTTAATCTCATTAACAATAAACCACGCCAAAACAATCCAATCAGTAATCAAAGCGCAACTTAATCAATGCATCAGCTATATTAATTCAGCATTTAGGCACATCATTTATGTGAATCAACTTAGCAGAGTCTCATTAGTACATGAATCAACAAAGCAAGAACTCAGTCATTTGTCTATTTGCACAAGATATTAGTGAACGCCTTAACTAACCTCAAATTAGCATTAGAATGTTGGGCTTCATGCAAAACATTTTAGTGAACACGAATTTAGAAAACATCTAAACTAAGGCCTCTATCAAAATTAGCAGTTGGTACCTAGAAAGAAAAGGCAAACACACAATTACAATTTGCATCGGATAGTTACCAATCCAACAGATCTGCAAACAGCATCAGTCTTCGTCCTCAGGACATCAGTTGATTCACCATCAGCAGAGATAGCACTGGGCAAAGTCTCAAAATAGCATAGCTACGGAACGGATTACTTCCCTCTGATGGAGGCGAAGTTAGCATCAGACAAGAATGGGGAAGAGAATGATTTAAAGTGACTGGAAAATTAAACTAATATGTGGCAACTAGCAAAAATCCTCTAGCAAAAGTCTAACAGCAAAGAGAATGGCAAAATGGCAAGGGTAAGAGTCCCCGTTAAAGTGGAAGAAGAAGTGTGTCTGTTTCCTTGGGTTACGCCGTTACATCAAAAATGTCTAACTATTCCCTAATTCCTCATTGGAGGAAGTTTGGTGCATTATTATCTCTATCCAATAATTCGGTAAGCACCTTACTAGAATTTTCCACAATTAACAGTTCCCATATCAGAATTAATAAGCCTTTTCATTAGTCGTCGTATACATTGGTAGCCACTCCCCGTGGGCACATTTCAATGCGTGCATCATTTTCTATGTTAACACATTTTCTATGCAGCTTCATCACACAACATGTTGCAAGCTTTTCGTATTAATATTGCTTTTAAAAGACACACTCCAACAGTTAACACCAAAACAATACGCTATCGTGAGTGTGGCATAAAGAAGAGAACTATCTTTATTTCTCCTCATTGCTTACTCTTTGCATGTGTGAGAAAATAACCTCAAAGGACTTTTTTGTGCAGGAAGGTACCCTTCCCTTCGCAACATCTATCCTGACCAAAACACAGACTCCCTTACACTGAAGCGCAAGGGTGCCTGCGTTGGCACAAGGAAACCACAAGTGTGCCAGCTCATGTAGAGACTAAAACCGCTCCATTTCTGTGAAGATATGGGACAGTCCTGCTCTCTCACGTTTACTCAGTGCAACAACTTAGCTTGCTGCACTGTGTTGCGTGGACACTTTGAAAATATGACTCTGGATATTTTGAAGCAAGAAAGTATGGGAAAAATATTGATGAAAAAAGCAAGTATGCTCTGAGACTAAATAAACATGGGTGCATGTGCATTTTGCAACACAGCCAGCATCACTCTTGAGTATATTTTTATGGCACGTTGTACATTAATAAATTAGGGCCTCATTTTTAGTTTGGTAGAATCAGGGATCTGCAAGAAATTACTGATATTCATTGATATTTAGAGTGCATGTTGCCAGCAATGCACTCTTAATAAGGTGATTAGACAACAACAACTTTTTGGCGGGCTGTCCTGCATTCACCCAAGTCCAAAAAATGTCTTAATCCTTCTGAGGATGAGATAATCATCTCCTAGCTTTTGATTATCAGAACAGTTATACTCTTTCAGCCTGATGGGTTCTTTACATTTTTCAAAAATAGTGTAAAAAAGTACACATGCTTTTAGCATACTTTTAGCATACTTGACACATCGCTGTGGTGCCTGATCAATCAGCACAGAGTAACATGTCCTGCAAGGGTGCAAAAGGATGATACAGAAAATACTTCACATAGGGCTGGAGGCCATAGGAGTGAAGGGCATATTACCATCATTTCACACAATGCAGTTCAGCAAGGAAAGTTGTGTGACAGTGAGAGAGTAGAAATGCATCATATCTACTAAAATATGACACACTTCTGCTCCCTCATAACTCGTGCACGGTGTGCCTACTTGTGCCAATGCAGGCACCATGGTGTGAGGGTACTTGTGTTGCAAGAAGGATCGTTTTTATGCAGACACAGATGCTTTGAGGCATATTCCTCTGCCTATGTGTGTTGTAGAATGCCCTGTACTAAGTAATATCACAGTTTTGGTATGTTGATACCACATTGATTTTAAAAACGACATCCTCACCTTTCTCTCGATTCTAAATTGTTCTTATTTGCACTTCTGCTGTGAACACCTGCCCTTTCCTCCTCACTTCTTGAAGCAATCTTACTTCAAACAAATTGGTCCAGGGCCCAAATATAATCCCACTCTGAGACACTCTGAACTGTATTTCTTTTGCCTTTTTGGCTGCCCAACCTGTCCTACGCGACTCTGATTCTCCATAGATCTGTATTGTGCTTTTGGAAGGCCCATCCTGTTTATGGCAGTCCTAGCAATGCCCATTGTTCATCTTTGTGTCCACCATGCACGGTATAACAATCATGGACATCAAAATGTCCCCCATACCTTGGGAGCAAACTCTCAGTGTGTCAGGGTCGTGGACATTTTTTTTGGTTTTACAGAAACAACTCCCTACTCCGAGGGGGTTGGTTTCTGAAATACAAAAATAATGTAGAGCAGGGCACCATCTTCCTGCCATGTAGGTTGGAGCACTTTCTGTAAAAATTCTCTAGGAGAGCTACTGCAAAGTCATGATAATGTGGGCCGGTATACTTTTGGAGGCTGGTGGAGAGAGGATCTTCTTCCCCAGCGGCCTAAGAGTTAGTATGAATTCCTTAGAGTTTCATACTCAGCGCAGTATATCTTGTAGTTGGAAATGGCGGTTAGAGGTTTGGCAGGAATGGTGACTTCAAGAAGAATAGTAGGCTGGGGTATGTAGAGGCCGTGAGCTTGAGCATGAAACCTTGGGGCGGAATCACAGAAAATGGGAGTTCTATGGGCAGGGAATGGGTCAAGGGAAGGACTCAGTCTCTAAGTAAGCGATGTGACGGAGGTGAGGTCTCTGTCTAAGGACATTCCAAGTGCCGGGAACAGCGAGAAAAGCGGCCTGTTACGTAGCTTTTCATGGTATGCAGCTACTGGTATTTTAAAGTTTAGAAAAACAATTACTCGATGCTGTCTGCTGTCCACAAATGTAAACACTCATAATTGCAATAATCCCCTTCTTGCGTGTTAGAGGAACTAGTTCCTACAGGTCGGATATATGACTTTGCAACGCATGCTTTTACCACGCATGCCTTTGCCACATACCTTTTACCAAACATACCTTTAGCACACTTATGCCTTGACCAGGCATCTCCTGCAGGTCTAACTTACCGAATTCCTCCTGGGCAACTCCCGTGGTAATTTTACATGCAGTGAGACTTCATGCAAAACTGCAACATTATTTTAAATAACGTTTGTAATGAAACTTCTGTTCCACCTAAATCAAAATTGAGAAGTCACTCATTATGAGGGCTGTGGAACTTCATACATTAATTATATGTTTTAAACTTTTTTTCACAAACAATATTAATTGAAAATGTACTAAAAAAGAAGAATATAGCACTTATCTATATGTTCAACAGTCACAAGTGCCAATCTAAATATCAGACATCACAATGATATCTTGTAAGGGTTTATTTAAAGGAAACTGTAAATATGAATAATTTATTGACATTTTCCTGAAGGATATTTTAAAACATAATTAGTAGAAACTTCTCTTCAAACCGTTAGGTCACAAACCTTTAAATTATTTGTAAGACATTATAGATATTTTTAGAAAAGTGCTAGTATTCGGAATTATGTAGCAGTTTTTTACCTGCAGAAACTGGAAGATCTCAGCCATTTGTCCTCCACAGTTCAGCTAGCGAAATGGACTTGGAGTATCGTCTGCATTAAAATGTAATTTTGAGTATAAAGATATTTTTAAACTATCTGAAAATGCCCTTGCTAGCGGCCTGCTATTGGAGGGACTTCGACTTACCGCAGTCGCTTGCTTAAAAAAGACAGTTAAGAAGCAATCATGAGTTGGTCCTCTCTGCCAGACAGCGTCCAATCCTTCGTCAGCAGTATGCACCTCAAATGAAAATGAAGGAGAAAGTGGGGTTCGTCCATCTATTCACTTTCACATGTGTACTTTATACAGTATCTTCGATTCTGCAGTACTATCTCCTGCAAAACGTCAAAGTGTGCAAAGATTTCATAGCTTTTGGTGGAGCATTGTTTATAACGGATAACTAAAATGTCTGAACTTAGAGGAATTTCTGGGAACTTTTCAGTGGAAATTAGGTAAGTGAAACAAATAAACCAGGCTTTTATCTCATGTTTTGTAAGTAAAATGTTTTGTTTCACAAGGAAAAAAGATATACAAAAAGGGCAAATAAAGAAATAAAATATAAACTGTGATAATGTAATACTCCTACAATAAATTTAAAAGGTCGGCACCATCACGACAGAGGAACAATGTATAGAACAGAAGCATTAAAGGTTTGGTAAGGTTTGGTCTCAAAGCCGAACTGACCCCTCCATGACGTGTCAGATGAATGACATTACTAAAAAAAAATTCTCCTGCCATGCGGACAGGGGTCCTTTCGTTGAAACGTTCCGCACTGTCATAGTGGACACCTCTAATTATGGACAATGGTTCTTCACTGAGAGCCAGAAGAGAGGCCTCTGCACCACCAGAGAGCTGACAGGAGACCCACCTATCTGTAAACTAGCCCAAGATCTGCATCGTCCCATTTCCCCATCAGCCTTCATCACTTATTGGACAAACACATGTGGGGCATATTTAATAGCCCCTAGCGCAACCTTAGTGTTGCCATAGTGTAATTTAATTATGCTAAGGTGGCGCTAAAGTGATATTTTCCCAGCGCCATATTTACAAAGTGGTGCAATGCATGCATTGCGCCACTTTGTAAACTCTTGTGCCACATTATGCCTGCACCTGGCATAATGTACGCAAGGAGGGTGTTCCCCCATTGGGGAGGAGGGGGCTGAAGAAGTGGCACAAGGAAATTTAGAAGATTTCCTTGCGCCATTTGTTTGGCACTTTTAATGCCTGTTCAGAGCAGGCGTTAAACGGGGGCATACCATTGGTTATAATGGGCCACTATACACTCTGCAGGAGTAGCGCCAAAATGTTGGCCCTACCCCTGAAGAGCACTTCAATAACGTAAAAAAATGACTCTATTGCCCCCTACCCTGCACCATGGTGTACTATATTTTAAATACGGCGCACACATGGTGGCTGTAGGGGGGGGCGCTAAGGGACGCAAGGAAAGTGGCGCTGCACTGGGTGAAGTGCCGCCTTTCTTAAATCTGCCCCATGGTTTTCACAGCTTGAAAAATCCAGTGGCTCCTTGGAGTACTGTAAAGGGCTAAGGAGTAAGTCACATTTAAGGTGGTGCTGTAGAAATTTATTAACCTGTTAATCCAGTAATCAATAGTCCATTGATCCTAGATTCACTGATTCATTAATTCATTCACTGAGACAACAAATTATTGGCAAACTCCTTGTTAGGTTTCGCCTGCACAGCGCTTGCGATGTGCTTGTGAAATCTATTCTTTTTAATATATCTTAAGAGGGTCTTCTCTTATCAGTATCCCAAGGCCCAAGTACTTATTCCAATCCGCTTTAGTGAGTGGATCTTTTTCCTTAAGTTAAGGCTGCACAGCATTTACTGTTTACCAATACTATATCTTCCCCTGGTGCACGCATTTATGATACTTATCTCCTACTAGAGCTACATTTTTGGCCTGGTTCTTACAGAATATATAAGCTCATTTTATTGATGTTATAAAAAAACACTTAATAACTGAACTAGTCTCTGCTGCTCACTTTATTATGGGGTTGTTGCATTATCAATTCAATATTTCAGTGAATAATATTGTGCATTTTCAAATGGTTACTAGAAAACATCTGCTGAATTGCCTGAAATGCAATACAGGGCTTAAAGAAGCCAGCAGTATCTTTATACAAATCCCTGAATGGTAATTTGTGTCTTTTTCTGACGATGAGAGTATGACCTAATTTAAATCAGCATTTTTGGTACAGTAAGGCCCAAATTTATTCTGTGTTTGCACCGGATTTGTATATTTGTTTTTTTATGAAAATCCAGAGTAATCCTAACTCCATATTTATATTTGGACGTCAGAACAGTCTAACGTCAAAAATATGAAGTCAGCGTCAATTTAAGGATGCGTGAAAGCACCTTGCGTCAATGAGGTGCAAGGTAGGTGTTCCCCCCCAAAAAATGACTCAACCACCTTAGCGCCATATTTATCCAACAGGGCAAAAATGATGCGGGAATAAGACCAGAAAAATGACACTAAACCCTATTTGCATCAAAATGTAACGCCTGGGTCAGGGCAGGCGTTAAAATGAGGCTAACACACCACTACTTAAGGAAAACACACACAAGCAACATCACAGCCCAACAGGACAACATGGAGGTGCTACCAATGCAGCTTGCAAGATGACGCAGAGCACAGGACCAACAGCAGCAGCCACCACCACTCCAACGTGGTGCCCAAAGGTAACGCAGAAGGCAGGAGAGGGTCTTCAGGATCAGGACAACCCTCCATGGCCTCAGGGAACTGGGCATCACCTGGAGGTATAGACTCAACTGGGAAGCCGTACAACAGCTGCTGTGCCAAATTGAGCCACAAATAACAGCCAGCCTGCAGATACCACACAATATACCACCAGTGACCAAGCTGCTAGCTGTCCTGCAGATGTTGGCAAGTAGCTCCTTCCAAACAATGGGTGCCCTGGTCGCTGGGGTATCACAGCCCTCATTCTCCACCTTCCTGGCCAAGGTCTTAGATGCCATAATCTCCCTCACACCGCCACATCAGCTTCCCCAACACCCAACAGAAGCAGCAGGAGATAAAACAGGGGTTTTATTTTATCAAATCCATGGCTTCCCGCATGTGCTTGGTGCAATTGACTGCACCCATGCCCGGATCGTACCACCTGCAGCAACAGAGCATCTATTTTGGAACAGAAAGCACATGCACTCCATCAATGTGAAGGCCATAATTGACCACCAGGGATTGTTCACTAACATCTTGGCCAAGTATCCTGGGAGTGTACATGATTCCTTCAAAGTCTGCCACAGCACGATCAATCTGCACTTCAAAGATGGCCTTCTTGTCGGTAAGTCCATAAACCTAGCAATATACACACAGCACAGCAACCCTGTAGGACACACAAAACATATACCACTACATTGACACATGTACAGGATGACACTGACGTGTGACACAGGACACAAAGGGAAACACACCCATGGACAAATGACGGCTGCAACTAACATTAGCTGCCACTCTAGAGCCACAAGGGACCAATGTCAAAACACACAGTGACAATGACATGGCCTGCACTGGAAGAACAACTTGGAAGCTGAACCATTTACAAATACAGTAGGCCACATAGTCAATCCGACACCCTCCCGAGCAGTATGTAGCATGGAAGGAGTGTGCAATGTGTGTTGCTGCAGATCTAACACCATGAGACACATAGCATGATGATGCTGACTCACATGTAGGTGACACTGAAATACTGAGGCAGTCCCAACATCATACATCATTCCTGGAGGGCCGTTGCTAGGTAGAAATAAGGAAGTGGACTGTGCCTTGAACACATATTGATGTGCCACTAATGTAAACTACACACTGCTGTACACACTGAAAGAGCCAATTGTTAATCAAAATAACATATGTATAGGGAGATGGCCCTTCTTGCACAGATACATCCACCTCCACAAGGCAGTTAGCCAGGTTACCTCGAGCAAGTTTTGTAGTGTAGGTGCACGGTTGCACATCTGTCACTGGAAGAGGGAACAACAAAGGTATGCCTAGAACCAAGTAACACATGGGACAATTGTGCATTGCCAGTACTGAACACCTCAGTGCTGCCAACTTATGGAGATGTGTTGTGCATTATCACCAAGCCAAATCAAAGGGCCACATTGTTGCATTTCATCTGCAATGACATATGTCTAATTGGATGGGATGTCCAGGCCATGTAGTGCAACCATGTTACCACCACATTGGAATCTATTGTGTGTGTGGAACTATCATGTCCCCTCCAGTGAAAGCACACTAAAACATGTTGGACACTACACAACGCATGGTTCATACATACTGATCAGCAGTTTGGAAGCAAAATCATAGATCTCAGGTCAATGACCTACAGACAAGTTGTCAAGTCAAACAACTAACTGCTGAAAAAACCTCACAGAAGCCCAGTATCTCACACAATACCACAAACACATATGAATCACAAACGACACAAGATATCAACTGCTATGGTACATGACATTCCTGTTGCAAGCATTAACAAAATACTCACTCTTATTATCTTTTGCAGCCGATCAGGGTTACGGGATCCAGCCATGGATCATGACCTCATTCCCCAATCCAAGCACAGCAGCAGAGTGTGCCTATAATGAGGCACATCAGAGGACATGCACCATTGTAGAAAGGACCTTTGGTATCCTGAAGTCCAGATTCAGGTGCCTGGGCATCACAGGAGGCAACCTCCTATACGCCCCACACATTGTTCACAAAATCATACATACATGTGCTATCCTGCACAACATTTGTGTGAGGAGGAACATCCCACTATATGAGCCGAAGCAAGAACTGCCTGAGGAGGAGGAGGAGGATGGTTCCAGGGAAAATGAGGGGGAACAGCAAAACACAGCTGCAGGAATGCGCTGCAGACAGCAAATTGCTCAAAATTATTTCAACCAATAGTCACTCTACACACCTTGTTAGGATATTTAAACAAACACCTTACTTGATCACACAATCTTGCCCTGGCTTCTTCTTTCTCCATCACATGTTCTTTAGGAATGTGAGTATTACCTCAGGGAGCATGTTACAAAGACAAATCTGACTACTTCTGTTGCAACATCACATGTGATGCATATGATTGTACAGCAAACATCACACACATATAAAAAATACTTATCTTTAGAATTTCACATATGAAGGTAAAAATGTATGGACCACAGCATATGAAACACATCCACATTGCCAACATGGTCTACTGTAGCACATGACACACAACTATGACATCTCAAATCATAAGGTAAATAACCGCCCCATACATGAGGCAGTGAATGTGAAATATAAGTGGACATAAGTCCTGCCACTGCAATGTGTTATGTCTCTGCCCTCCCATCTCTAGGGGGCGCTGTAAATTGACTATCTGTACCCTTGGAATCATCATTAACACTCACCAGAGTCCCTTTCTGACTCCTGTTTGCTTCCCTTTTCCATATAACATGCTAGAGAAGAACTAGATTAGTTTGCGTGGACTTCAGGTCCCATAATGCACTGCCTGGTAGTCGGTAAGACCTGTAATCTTCCATCCATTGCTTCCTATGGGAAACGTCTGGTAGTTCCTTTATACTGGATTCTCTCCTCCAGGACTTGTGAGAGACTTAAACTGCACACACCTGTGACCTCTCTTGTGCAGCCCAGCCATGTCACTCTGCCCTGGCCTTGCTGATGACTGGAACTGCTTATAAGCTGCCATTCCCTGAAGCTCCTCGTCGTCCATTGGAGTACGATTCCTTTGTGTTCCAGACCCCTTGTTAGATTGTGTTACAGTCCTGATTCAGCCTGAACCTGCCCTCTGTTTACCCAGTCCTGTTCCTGCTTGTTCCAGTCAGAGTCTGCTCCCTGTTTCCCAGCCTTGTTCATGTTTGTTTTTGCCAGAACCTGCTTTCTGCTTTGCAGACCTGTTCCAGCCTTTGCGTCAACCTGAGCCTGTTTCCCGTGCCTGGATTGGCCTCCTAATTGGTTCCCTCGCTTTCTGTTTCCTCTTGGGTTATCGTGTCTGGTAAGTGTCCTATCAGTCCACACCTGTCTAGAAGTGTTTTCCTTTGTATTTGGGCTGGCACCTGGTTTCCAGGAGGCAAATCCAGCCCCATCCTTTGTCTAGTGTGAATGTAGTCATTAGTGCCTAACAGTGACAATATGCTATGGTATTCCAGGTATTGCCACTGTGTCTCCAGCCGGACCCACAAGGGCTAGTCTAGTGTATGTAAGTACAATTCTTGTTTGTGCCCTGAGGGTCCAGACACAGAATCACTTCTGCTGCCTCCTTTCAATGGGGCTTTCGTGGTGACTATCTGTAAGATTAATAATGTGCACAGAGGCACTGACGTTGCCTCTTGCTGTGGAAAGTTCTGAGCCCTACCCTGTGTACAATCTTAGTGATAACCCCAGCGTGTATGTCCATTACTGACCCGTTCCATATTTGTTCACACTAAGGTTGCTCTGCCTTCACGTTTTTGTTTTCTCTGCCTTACCATAGCTGGCCTTTCCTCTTGTATGTCTTTAGCTGCTCTTCTGCTTTGGTATACTACTTCCTTGCAAGATACTCTGTGAACTCAAGGGGTGCCCCTAACAGAGTGATGACTAGACTCTCCCGAAGCCATAACACCATGGAGCCCAATCCTGACACAGGGTACAGATGCTGACACACTTGAACTGGATACTTCTGCGGAATGCACATCTGAAAATATGTTGACACATGCAGCCAGGGCAGCAGGTCCACCACAGCAACATTAGTAACATAGGTAATTCTTATGAGTCAAACTGATGTGTGCCAAACCTTTTATGGATGGAATTAAGGCACAGTGTCTCAAACACACTACATACCAAACATGTACACATGCGCAACATATGGGTAGTTCACACACAAGTCACCATGAAGTCGTAACCAACAATTCATGACATATGAGGTGTAACATATCCGACCTAGCACTCATCAGCCATCCTCAATCATTCCTGAGTTGTGTTAGTTGTGTGAAATGTAATGTCCCCAAAGTCAAACAACTACACACATCACATGAGTCAACACATATTACAAACACATATCATGTCTGTTGTAGATCACTGATTGCAATCACAGTTTGAGTCAAAAAAGTTGACGCAAATGTGTTGTAAAAACACGCAAACTCTAACTAATCATACATGGGCCCGTAGCGTTAATTGTACCTGCACACCACATGCATGCGGATATCCATTGCAATTGAAGTCTACAGGTAATGCGTGGTATTTTGCCTCACATGTAGGTTATGCGTTGAAAATATTCACGCAAACATCGTATGCATCAAAAAAATACACGCATGAAGGAAAACGGGCCGCAAAGGGGACAGGAAGTGATGTAATAAGAAATCCTGTTTACAAGCATGGTACAGTGAATATACTTTCACTTTCACTTTCCAATCTGTGCTTTTTCTTGACTGTGTGGCTGTGTCTCGTGTTGCTGGTGTCTGGATTGTGTTTCTTGTATCTTGTGGGGTCTCTGTCGTGTCTTTTGTGTATTCTATTTGTTTACTGTACCTGTTTATGTTCTTTTGTGAAGTTTAGTGTCTTTTGGATTGTATTTGTACTGTTGGATGTCTGTCTGGGGGTTAGATTAGTTGGGTTAGTTGGGGTTCTTAGGTTTGGGCTGTAAGGTTCCTTTTTTACATTTTCTTCCTTCTTTTTTTGTACTTTTTCAGTTTTGCTTTGTTTTGCTTTGGAAGGGTGAGGCTGAACCGCGTGGGGAGGAGGATCGTGGGGGCTTTGTGTGGCTGGTATGCCACTACCTTCCACTGATGCTGAAGATGGGTGGGCGTGTGATACAGATGTATCACCCAGAGGCAAGACGGCTGCGGTGGGGTAAGGTGCTCTACCACCTCAAAAGAGTATACCACATGAGCAGGAATGAGCACCAGCTGAAGCAGGATCTGCTGGACCACCTGGGTGTGGTGATCAGTGGCCCTGTTTGTGGGTATTACATTGACAAATGTGTACAGTAGAATGCTCTTGAGTGACAGTAGCAAATGTCTTGACGTGTGGCATGCAATGTTTGTGGCCATGTTGAATGCAAGCAGAACAAAGTGTTAGTGTCCCAATACAGAGATTTAGACCATATGTCTATGCATGTCAACAATGCAGTCCTGAGGTTTGTTGAGTCATGTACGACTATCACTTAGGGCCACATGTACCAAGCTATTTTAACTTGTCACAAACGGCCCAGTTTTCAGATTTTATCTGTTTACGTCAGCGAAAAATGTTTATTCCAGTGCACATACCCAGTTTTGGCATTCTGCAATCACATTGCCGATTCACAAAACAGGGTTTTCTAGTGGCATCTAGGAAGGGGCGTTACTTTCCTATTAGTGAGTCGCAGTCTGCTGATTGATTGTTTGGGGACCACGAATGCAGTCACTAAACAATTGCAGTTACTACCAGTTTCAAGTTGGTGCTAACCCATTTGTAAAAGGGTAGGGATCCGCATGGGATCCCTTCCCCTTTGTGAATGCATGCTCACAAATTGTTTCAGAGCAGGCAGTGCTCCCACGGACCACTGTCTGCTTAAAAAAATATAATTAAAGTTATGATAGTGGTTTTTGACATGCTTTCTGATTAACCCTTGATGAAATAAGGCTGCATTTAAATAAATATATATATATATATATATATATATATATATATATATATATATATATATATATATATATATATATATATATATATTTGAAACCTGTCACAGACATGGTGGACTGATGAGCCCAGCAGGACAGCATCCCTGTGAGTGCCTCCATTCCCAAGGGGTTTGCAAACTGAGACCCCTTCATTAAAATTAATGAGGTAGGTCAGTTGCTACACCATTTGTGATTTGCAAACAGTGTCATTGACAATGTTGTACCTCAGATCATCCTACTCTCAAATTGCAAGTTGCTAAGTCTCGCAATGTGTGACTCACAAAACCTGATCTTCATACATGTGGCCCTTTGTCACACATTTCAAGTGCAATGACAACACCTTTACCCATGCATTCTGTCAATGATGATCAGGTAAGACACTGTCAACATACCACATTTCACTGTAGCAGCACAGCAATGTGGCCAAGCCTTGTTTAGCGCTACATTGTCATCATTACACACACATGACCCCTGCCTTTATGTTGGCAAAGGGGGCATACACGGCTTAGGGGGCACTGCCAATGGGGCATTTGTTCCTTACATACAACTGTGCCACATTTCTCATGGACCACTGAATGCATGATAATTGCAGACTGAAAATTGAGCCACATGTCCATCACACAGTAACACAGTGTCCCTTGATGCACAAGCCACAATACCTGAGTCATTAGTATTGCAGTGCAACAGGGAAGTGCCATTGAAATTGTCACCCAAATCATGACATGGAGTACCATCTGAAATGGATCTTCCACAAATGTTTGTAGTCGGATTTAGGACCACATCATTTTTCGGCCCAGTATATGTGTGCAGATGTGTGTCTCTCACTCACTGGAGTGTCAGTATCAATGTAAGTTTGCAGTGGTATGTCTGTTGAAGTATCTACATGCAGGATCACCAGCTCACTCATGTAAACTGTTACACACTGTGATATGTTGTACACATGTTTGTACAGTTATCTGACATTGAGCATATATTTCCTTTCCATGTCTTACAGGTGGACCTGCCCCCTATACCATCGGGGAAGTGGCTCGATTTCAGGACTCAAATGCATCCAGTAAGTGTGATAATGTCTGTTCTGTGTAGTGATTGCAGCTGTTGTGTGAGTGACTCATTACAAGATATGATGAGCTGGCACATGATCTGATATATTACTTGACTGGATGTTGACATAGTGTTCCGTGCAAGGGTTAGACATTCACAGGGAGAGAGTCATATACTGGGAGTCTTGTGCAGCGCAATAGAAAGCAGCATGTGAACAAGGTGATTACTAGCCACATGTAGGACTACTTGTGACTTGGAAGTGCTCCAGTGTCAGTATGTTGTCACTGGGTCATACCCTTATTATCACAACACAGTGATGCATCAGTTTTCCGCACAAAATTGTGCATCCCTGTATTGTAATGTACATGTATGACAGTATGGGTAATTGTCCCCCAGCATCCAGCCCCTTAAGTTGTACTCCATTTATGTGACAATTATGTGTTATGCAATAGGTGTGCATGCAGGTCAAGGCCAGACCTGTGCTGGCATCAATGTGGGTGTTTTGGGAATTGTGTTGGCAGATCAGGTGTTTATGGTTGTCCACAACTGGACACATGAATGTAGATGTGAATGCCCTATGGATACCTTAATCCTAAGTGGCAGCCCTCCTCACATGTGTTCTACTCACTAAATACATGTACAAGTGGGCATGCCTTTGTAGTTGTCCTCGGCAATTGTGATGATGTATTGCATGTCCATCCCCCCCGACGTACAGGGGTACGGGAGCAACATATATGTAGGTAGATGTGATAGTCACAGTGTGGATTACAGTCATCTCATTTAAGCATGCATGTGTCCCAAACAACACTGACCCCTTATGATTAGCAACTGCATACCATCCTGCCAATTACATCTACAAATCACTGGTCTTGGGTGCCTTGAAGTTGACTCAGATGATGTGGATTAGTCGGCCTGGCCCATGTGAAGTAGTTGCTGTCTTTGCATTGTGACACATTGCACTACACAGATCACTATATTTAGTCCAACACTTGTTGTGCTTTGCTGTGGTGTAAAAGACATGATGGGTAGGCAGCTTTGCCATTACATTCATCAGGGACATTGTATCATCTAGACTGTGATTTGTACTGCATGTGCAAATTGAGGCAGAGTGTTAGATTATCATCTGTACATGCATCACACAATGATGACATTGATGGTTGCCTATTCATTTTTACAGCTGACAACATGGAAGTAGCGGAGATCAGGGCTTTCCAGAAGCAGGCAGTGAGATACAGACATATTTTGGATGTCGAGTCTGGGTACCGAAGGATGGCAAGATGCTATCAGAGAGAGAGAGCCACAGGAGAATGGCTGGCTTTCAGCCACAACGGTTGTAACAATCACCACACCTGCACCCAGTACCACAGTGGCCACCCTCACATCTGCCCCACCTGCTGCACCATCAACGTCTGCAACACCCACCACGACGCATGTTGCACCATCAACATCTGCAACACAGACCACCACACCTGCTGCTATGGACATGGCCGCATTTGCTGAGATCCAGAGGGACATGAGGAAAGTGTTAGAAAACTAGACACAATACAGAAGTATGTGAACAAAAATACCCGGAGGCTAAAGGCAACTAAAAAAACACTGAGGAGGGCAAACCTGTGAATGCTTGCCTCCCCTCACTCCTAGTTCAATTCCCTCCCTCCTCATTCCTCATCCTGGTTTATAGTGGGTTTAAGGGGTTTTGTGATAGGTTAGAGTAGGTTACTTGTTTAGATAGGATAAGTAGGTTTGGGAGGGTTTCACATTATTACATGTTAGTTTGTGGGTAGGGGTTAATGTTGGGGCTGTTGTACATTTAAACAAATGTGTATATTCAAAAGTTTAAAACAAATACAAAAAAATATATAATTGTTTAGTATTAGGTAGTATATGTTTAGGTTAGTATATGTTGGCCTACATGTGTCTCATCATATAAGGGGGCGTGGGGGGCAAATGTTTAGAGTGTGTTGTTAAATGTGATAAGTGAGCTTACCATAGGGTAGTTAGGGCCAGTCGTGGGTAATGTATAGTTAGGATAGATTAGGTTGGTATAGGTGTGTTGCATAGTTTTAAGTTCTGTTTCGTACATAGTTATTAAAGATTTAGGTACTCCCTTTCTGCATGTGTCATATGCTTGAGGCTCAGCGTTATTCATGAGTGTACAGTGCCAATTGTCTATTGGCCTGTGAGTTCCATCCTGCATTCACATCCCTCTCTTGACATGTTAATTCCCACTTCCAACTGAGCTGTCACATTGGCAGCTACAACAAATCTAAATCTCAATGCATCTGCCATCCATTGTACCCACCACTCAACGTGACTATGGTTCCCATGTATTGGACAGGTAGGTGTGCTTTTTAAACTGTAATTGTTTTGATCCTGTGTCGTGATGTTGGGCACTGTGGGTCGTCTGTCTGCTGCCTAAAGTTCATGTCAACACTGCTAAACTGAGTAGTGCCATTTTCAAAGGAGGTCAAGTATACAAATTTCACACCAATGTGTTTTACTTGCTGATGCTATTGGCCAAACACTCTTACGCAGCTATTCCTGCTGTATGTTGTGGGTGAGGCATGTATGTTTTGAAGCAAATGTCACATCCACAATGACTTGCTTGTAGTGGATGTGGCCAGCTTTGACTTTCACCTTGTAGATACCTTGGCCCTGATTTATACTTATTTTGTGCTTCATTTGCATCAGTTTGTGATGCAAAAGCAGTGCAAACGTACAAAATACAATGATATTTTGTAAGTTTGCACCGCTTTTGCGTAAAAAATTACACAAATGCAGCGCAAAATAAGTATAAATTAGGGCCCTTGTGCGTAGATATCTGCCCACGTTATTTCTGCATCCTGTTATTGAAACTCTGTGACCATAGACATGTTACATGCATCACAAATCTCCAGCAAAGTAGATGTGTCACATTTCCCACAGACAAAGTGGGTGTGTAGGTGCTGTTTATTTAAAAGTGATGTAGTGCAATATTTACATAGTCAAGGTCTGTGACCCCATTAGTGTAAAGCATTCTATTGTGACGCAACACAAGTGCAAGGTTGAGGGACATGTCATTAGACATGCTGAGATGAAGTGTCGTTCAGTGCAGAGGAACACGAATTGCCAATGGAGTAGTGAGAGACAATTGCAGTCCATAGTGGAAAGGTTAACAGTGTGTCAGTGCAGAGTGCATGTCACTAACTGTAGCAACTCTGGCATGTTGTCAAGCACAGGAACAAATGAAAATCAGTGCCCATGTGGCATGGGCTGTGGCTACTGGGTACTCCTACGAGTGAAGATGATTTGTTCCACATCTTCATCCTCTGATGTGTGTCGTCTCCTCTGCCCTTGATGGTGGTGATGGTGGGTTTAAGGAGGCAACACACACTTCAGTGGTTGGAGAAGTGGACACCAAATTCCCAGCATCTGCCATCTGTGGAACTACATTTGGCTTAACTGCAGCAAGGAGGAGATGCTGATTATTGAGTATGGCAGCAACATCCCTGTGGTAGGCAGCTATGTCTGCCGTGAGGGAGCCCAGTTCACGATGCATGGAGTCCAGCTTGTTGTCATGCATTCAGCAGTATGATTGGGAGGGCAGATGTTGAGGCAACTCCCTCACAGCAGTGGTGAGGTCCCTCACACACTGTTGGACTCCTTGCAGTAGGGATTGTGTGACTTTGTTGGCTGCTGTCTGTCCTGCAGACGTCATTATCCACACGTGCATCCCCTCAAGGCTGGCTGCTTTAGCTTGCATCCCCACCTACACCTCCTTGGCCAGCTCCCACTGTACTCCCACTACTGTCCTCTCAAAGGTGGTCCCTGTGTCATCAGAGTCCTCAGCTGTGTTTGAGGTGGCAGGTCGTACTACTGGGGTGGTGGGTTGGTCCTCTGGCATGGCTGCTACATGTATGCTCCTCCTTGCGACTGGAGGTGGTGTGTGGAGGGTTCCCAGGACATCTTGGAAGGTTTCCTGGCTGATGGTTGTCAGCTGGTCATCCAGATCTTCAGGGTAGTCCAGGACAGACAGATCCACAGGAGAGCCATCAACCTCTGCAATGAGATATTGTACAATTAGTGTGTCAATGATGTGGCAGTTGTAATGTGACGTCACTGACTTCCTATTGGTGGTACATTGTCATGTTGGTTCCCATGCATTGTTCTTGCCATTAATGTTGGCAGTCCCTCAGCCCTATGCCATACCTGCATATCACAAGTAGTGTGGGCAGGTTGGGCAATTGTTTGTGTCACATCTTCTAGGTGTGGGTTCTCTCCAAATTGTGGCTTGCCACCTTCTTGTCTTCATCAACCCTCCCTCTGCTTCCATTAGCATGGTGAGACCTTGCAATGATTGTTGATGTGCTGATACCACAGCACCACACATAACAATAAGGCCCTGTCCCAGTCTATCGGTTTTCACATACACTTATGCCATACTGAGACCTAGCACCACACCATGTGTGGCAGTTCCATGGTGTTACCATTGGTAGTTTCTGGTGTTGATGTTTGCGTATCTATGCTACATTACATTGCACTGATGGTCCTAGCAGAGTTCCATTTCCTCTTGTGACTGTGCAGGTGTGTTTCCCTTCCTATACACATATGTCCTCCCCCTCAATGCAGTTGTCTTAGCACTATGACACCTGAAATGTTGCATGGTGGCATTGCAGCTATTGTGACACAAGCACAGGGGTAAACCCAGGAATGGGCAGCACGGGTATGAGATTACTGCTGTGTACATCATTATGTATGTGACAGTGCCTGATGGTTATTGAGTCTATGGACATGAGCAGTTGACAGGAGTTGCACTTGGATAGGGATTGATAGGGATTGATCACTTAGTCATACTGAACCCTCATTTTGAGTGTATTTGTGCCATGGGCACATAACTGCCATTTCCTAATTTAAGCAGCGCACACAACACAGGTAGTAGTGGCAACTGTTGTCAATGGTAAATGCCACTTGAGCCAATGGCCTGAGACTTAGCATTGTCCTCTAGCTTACATTCTGACAATACCAGCTGTCCTGTGACACCAGACCGGTTTTACATTCTACCCTACCCTCCTGGTCTGCTTCCACATTTCCAGCAGCCTTGGCATGGCTGTGCCCTTGGATGCCCCTGCACAGCCCAGGCACCTGGCATGGGCAGTGCAGGGAGCCCCGTGCTGTGCCACTTTGCCCTTTCCACTGTCTGATTTGCAGGGCTGACATGCATTGTGTAGTAGGTATGTGCCTCCCCCTTCTTGTACTTGACATTTAGGCATTTTGGTCCCCCATGCAACTTACCCTGCATATGTGTTGTTTCCTGGTAGTCTGTGCTGTCCTGTCCTGCGATACCAGTGACAATTTCCTCCGGGATAACAGCTGCAACCATCTCCTCCATCTCGTCCAGGTCCTCTTGCGGTGTTGGATTCCCACCTCCGGTCTGCAGTGCTGCCTTCCTGTTCCTTGCCATTTTTTCCTTTGTCCTGTGCTTGCAGTCATGCCAGCGTTTCTTGCAGTCAGGGACAGTTCAACTGACCTCTGCCACACTGTTAATCTTGTCCAAAATCTGTTGCCAAATTGCCTTCCTCCTCCCAATTGGCAATTTAGAGGTGATGAAGAGTTGATGCTGGTGCTCCGTCACCTCTTGCACCAGAATTTCATGCTCCTCTGCGCTGACGCAACACTTCCTCTTCTTTATGTCTCTCCCCTGGGTCTTGTCAGTATCCTCCTGGCTGGTTCCTGGTTGTCTGGGGTCTCTTTTGGCTTCTGGGATCCATTTTGGGGCTCCTTAGCACTGTTTGCTCCGTTTGTGTCACTTTTTGACACTTTTGCTTTGGAAAATGGCACATATCTGTTTGCGATGTTTTTCCATGTCGCAAACCGGATTAGAGTAATTTTTCCTGCGTTAACGTAATTTTGCCTTACTACAAGGCGCAATGGTTAGCATCAGGAAAAATGACTCTAACCTATTCTTAGCACCACCCAGTGTCAAAGTATAAATTTGATTCACGTGTAGCGTTAAGAAATGACGCTAGCCAGCGCTAACATTTTTGGCGCAAAACTGCGTTAGCATAGTTTTGCATCAAAAAGTATAAATTTGGCCCTAAGTGTTTGCATTTTATGTCATTTACCTTTATTATCGGCATTCGCAGTTCATATACATTAAATGCACGCCCAGAAACTGTATAGTCTATATGTAATTTGTACACAATTGGCAATTAAAGTGAAGCTAGAAGGTTTCAAAGGACAAAACTACATTTAAGTCTCAGTGTCACCCTAACATATGGTGATCTTGGGCAATTCACACTGTTCAAGCCCCATTCA
This sequence comes from Pleurodeles waltl, assembly GCF_031143425.1. NCBI lineage: Eukaryota > Metazoa > Chordata > Amphibia > Caudata > Salamandridae > Pleurodeles > Pleurodeles waltl. Next base: position 273,022,559 of record NC_090449.1, read on the forward strand.
CTCTCAGAATTCAGGGACTGTTAAACTATAAGATAAGATCTCTTCCCAAGAAAAATGCTGACAATATGCGGGAATGCTTGCTTTTTTATTACTTTGTTGTAAAGCAGATGCTTTAGCCTTAGGACCTTTGTGGTATTTTCTATTCATGCCTCACTACCTTTCTTTGCACTTTGTAAGCATTATCGGATGATTTTGACAACTTAATCATTCTGGTCATTGTGATCATATTCTAAATGTTGTAATAAACTCTGCACGTTTAAAATAAAGTTACTATACAAGAGCTACTCTTCATGTGTATGTAAGGTAAAGCAGAACAAAGTGATTTGCAGTGCTTTCCATGAGAACGCTCCGTGGTGCTCTGAAGGGATGCCTTAGCCTCCTTTGTCTGTTGGGACAGTTTCTGTATAACAGTTTCTGTCTTCATGTGCCTGTTCTAAAAGTATTCCTTTGCACTCTGTTCCTTCACTAGGTCCATGATTTCAATAGTGTAGCAAGTGCACTGGTACTGGAACCAAAAGCTCTAGGCCCACCTCTCAACACCGATTATTTCCATATTTAACTACTAAGCTGGCAGTCACAAATGCAGTTATCTTTCAGGCCCTAGGGTCAAGGTTTTAATGGTGCAGCAGGTGCAGTGGCACCAGGGCTAAAAATTGTCATAACTTTACTAAATACATAATATTGCTATATTTTACTACTAAACAGGCAGTCATAAGTGCAGTTATCTAGCAGGCACTAGGACCATGATTTCAATAGTGCAGCAAGTGCAGTGGCACTAGGATCAAAAGCTTCAGACACCCCACTAAAAACGATTGTTGCTATATTTTACAACTATATAGGCAGTCACAAGTGTAGTTACCTAGCAAGCACTAGGATCATGATTTCAATAGTGCAACAGGTGCAGTGACACTGGGACCAAAAGCTCCAGACACCCCACTAAACTCTGATTATTGGTACATTTTGCAAATAAACAGGCAGTCACTGAGCAGTTATCTTTCAGGCACTAGTGTCATGATTTGAATGGTGCAGCAGGTGGAGTGACACAGGGCTAAAACTTTATCAGAACTCCTGTAAACACCTAATATTGCTATATTTTACCACCAAACAGGCAGTCACAGTTGCAGTTACCTCGCAGTTAAGAGGGACATAATTTGAATTGTGCAGCAGGTGCAGTGGCACTGGGGCTAAAAGCTCTAGGGACCCCACTAAACACAGATTATTGCTAAAATTTACTACTAAACAAGACAGTCATAAGTGCAGTTATCTAGCAGGCAGTATGGCCATAATTTTAGTGCAGCAGTTGCAGTTACACAGGGGACAGAAGTTGTCAGAACCCCTCCAAACATTAAATATTGGTATATTTAACTACTAAAATGGCCGTCACTAGGGCAGTTACCTTGCAGGCACTAGGGTCTTGATTTCAATGATGCAGCAGATGCAGTGACAACAGGGCCCAAAGCTCTAGGAACCCCTCTAAACACCAAATATTGCAATATTTCACTACTCATCAGGCAGTCACAAGTGCAGTTACATTACAGGCAATAAGGTCATGATTTGAATGATGCAGGGGGTGCAATGGCACCGGGCCAACCCTTGCGGTCGGTGTTAAAGCAGCAGTAATACCGCAAACAGGCCAGCGGAAAATAAAATGGAATCACGACCATGGAGGAAACCGCCAACATAGACAGCCACTTTAACACTCCGACTGCCACAGCAGTAGAAACAAACACCACGGCGGTAACTGCCGACAGACAGGCGGAATACAAGGTTCCACCCACTGTATTACAACACACCTATCCGCCACCTTTTCCGGGGCGGTACCAACGCAATCAAAAGCACAGCGGAAACAGGACTTGGAACGGAAACCACTCACCTTTCGACACTTTACAAACAACCAGGATGCCATGGAGCCCGAGTTACAGGTCCTGCCCATGCTGGTCTACCTCCTCTTGTATCAGGAGCAGCAAAGACGCCGGTGACGACCACGGTGAGTACTGTACCTAGCCCACAGGGGAAGGGAGAGGGAAAAGAGAGTGACACACACATGCAACACCCCCACCCCCACCTTCACCCACAACACCATACACACAAATACATTCAGCATCATTAAATATACACCCCGTCACCCCCTGGAAGAACGCAAGGATAAAAGGAAATGATTGTAACGAGTGTAATCAATTAAATATCAGATAGGCCAAATTCAAATATCAGTATATACAAATATGTACACCCACTACACAAGTGCAGATATTAATGAAATGATTGTCCGTGGATCAGTGTCCCAAAATGCATGGGCGAAGCCAACACAAGATACCTGACTCGAAACGGAGAGAACACTGCAGGGGCATCAGATGGAAAATAAACAGGCACCTCAGGGGGAGGGGGGGGGCACCTCAGCCAGATGAACGGACGACGCCCCTGCCCCACGAGGGGGCTCCATGTCCACTGCTTTATCCTGGGGAGTGCAAAGCCACAGTCTCCCAAGTCTCTCATGTGGGTGGTTTGCCCACTGCCTTATCCTGGGGAGTGCAAAGCCACAGTCTCTCAAGTCTCTCAAGTGGGTGGTTTGCCCACTGCTTTATCCTGGGGAGTGCTAAGCCACAGTCTCACAAGTGGATAACAGTCTCCACTGGTTCTGAAGGGGGCTTTGTGCCCAGAGTGCTTCATCCTGCCAAGGACTGAGGTAGTGGATGTGAATCTCCACTGGTTCTGAAGGGGGCTTTGTGCCCCGAGTGCTTCATCCTGCCAAGGACTGAGGTAGTGGATGTGAATCTCCACTGGTTCTGGAGGGGGCTTTGTGCCCAGAGTGCTTCATCCTGCCAAGGACTGAGGTAGTGGATGCCTTACTCCACTGGTTCTGGAGGGGGCTTTGTGCCCAGAGTGTTTCATCCTGCCAAGGACTGAGGTAGTGGATGTGAATCTCCACTGGTTCCGGAGGGGGCTTTGTGCCCAGAGTGCTTCATCCTGCCAAGGACTGAGGTAGTGGATGCCTTACTCCACTGGTTCTGGAGGGGACTTTGGTGGTCATTCCAACCTTGGCAGTAATATCAGCTTACCGCTGTCAGAAGATCGCCAACATACCGCCGCGGCCGCGGTAAACCGCCACGGTCATTCTGACCCACAACAGGCAAACCGCCAAAATACAGACATCCACAAAAGTCTGCCACACCAAAGGGCAGCGAGAAACTGGCGATGACCAAACCTCCACCGTCACGCCAACAGAAATACGCCCACACTATCACGACACACGAATCCATGTGGCGGTCTTTCAAACGTGGTATTCTATTGGCGGTACACACCGCCGCGCTCAAAATACACACACACTTACAAAATACAACCACATTGGACAAATCAAAATACACACACCTGATACACATACAAACACCACTCCCACACACCCAAGACAATATAAAACACACACCCACATCACCCTCAAACCCCCACTCCTCCAGAATCGGGACCACGCACAGAGAAATAGAGATCCGAGCACCCAGACGCGCATTTTACTTTCACCCAGCAATATTACCACGCACTTCACACAACACACCAATACACATCACCACACTTAGCACCACACAATCCACCCCACACATCACCCACGCCACCCCATGGCACCGCAAAGACACCCCAGGTTTTCTGAGGATGAACTCAGGGTCATGGTGGAGGAAATCGCACAGGTAGAGCCACAGCTCTTCGGAACACAGGTGCAGCACACCTCCATTGCCAGGAAGATGGAGCTATGGAGCAGAATAGTCGACAGGGTAAATGCAGTGGGACAGCACCCAAGAAATAGGGACGACATCAGGAAGTGGTGGAACGACCTACGGGGGAAGGTGCGTTCAATGGTATCCAGGCACAACATCGCGGTGCAGCGGACTTGCGGCGGACCCCCACCTCCTCCCCCAGAATTTACAACATGGGAGGAGCAGGTCTTGGCGATCCTGCATCCTGAGGGCCTCGGCGGAGTATCTGGAGGAATGGACTCTGGTAAGTCTCATCTTCACTACTTCATCCCCCCCACCCCACCAGCATGCCAACTCATACCCCCACCCTCACCCTCACCCCCATCACACCTACTCCTTGCAAATGTCTCACCATCACAACCCACCCATCCCAACCCCAAGCCCTGCATGCGACCACAAAGCATGGACACCCATCACCAAAGCATGCCCACTGCACATCCCCATCCCCCCCCCCCCCAAACCACCGTCACAAAAGCCCCCACACAGGAATGCCAGCACTGGGGTACATGGGCACCCACCCTTTGCATGCTATGGCACACACAGATGCAATAACCATCCATTTATACCCCTGCAGGACCCGAACGCCACGTTACCGCGCAGGAGGGTCCACAAATGTCCACTCCACCCCCAGAAGAGGCCCACAGTGATGACAGCACCTCTGTCGACCTGGATCTAGATGACCAGCCCGGCCCATCGGGGACCTCGGGACAGTCGGTTCCCCTCAGACAGCCACAGGCCACAGCAGACCTTCCCCCCTCTGGGAACACCAGCACAGCACCCACCCAGCGGGCCCATACCTCTGTCCCCAGGACACGTCAATCAGCAGTGTGTCCACCACTACAGGGCACCCAGGTTAACCCACCACCCCAACAACAACAGGGACCTGGGGGCAGTGGTAGTGGGCACACGGTCCAGGGGACAGAGGCCCAGGGTAACAGGGGAACTGGGAGGGCTGCTGTGTGACAGGGGTTGGACAGGCCCAGGGAACCCACTCTCCACGAGGCCCTCTCCTCCATCATGGGAGCCTACCATCATTCCCAGGAGACGATGGCGACGGTCCTGGCCAGGTTTCAGGAGATCCAGCTCCTGCAGGAGGAACAGTATTTGGGGTTCAGGGAGGAACTACGAACCATCAGTTCCGCCCTGGGCACCATTGTAGGGGCTCTGAATCAGTTAGTCACCACATTGCGGGACACTGTGGCACCACAAAGGGCCCCTGACACTAGCATGGACCAAGAACTGCCTACCACCTCTGCCGGCACTAGTGGACAGGAGGCCCCGCCACAGGACCAACAGGCCACCAGCACCCCACCCCCTGCAGAAGGAGAACCACCCCGCAAGCGGGCCCTGAGATCCAGGAAGAAGACAGAGTAAGATGCCAAGACCCCCGCCAGCAAAGGATACCTCCCTGATTGTCATCCCACTGACCCACATTGTCACCCTGTCCATCCTTAAACTGCCCCTGCTCCACTTCCCACAGCCATTTGGACAATGCACCTGTGATAATACTAGTCTGGACTCTGCCATGGACAATCCTCCACCATCACCCCTCACCGATTTGCAACCACCCACCAATATAGAGCACAGAAATAAACACAGTCATTGCACAAAACATTCTGGAGTCTGGCTGTGATTTAGTACAAATGTATTAGAGATTACTGTGCCAAAATGCATATTTACATTGTGATGCCAACATACCACTGTCACACAGCTGTAGTCCATGGGGAAACAAAGCAGATGTCACTCAGTGGGGCCCTCATCTCTGAAATCAGAAGGGAAAGTCACAACTGTTACCATACACTGGGGGAAAAGGACAGACAGTAGAGACGTAGTAGTGGTTAAGTATATGTAATATGCCGGTGTGGATTCTTACCTGTGTGTCACTGAAAATACTGCTGTATTACTGTGTTCCTGTTGTCTATGTCGTCCTCTTCGGCTTCCTCGTCTTCACTCTCCACAGGCTCCACAGCTGCTACAATACCACCATCTGGACCATCCTCCTGCAGAAAAGGCACCTGGCGTCGCAAAGCCAGGTTGTGAAGCATACAGCAGGCCACGATGATCTGGCACACCTTCTTTGGTGAGTAGTAGAGAGAACCACCTGTCATATGGAGGCACCGAAACCTGGCCTTCAGGAGGCCGAAGGTCTGCTCGATCACCCTCCTAGTACGCCCATGGGCCTCATTGTACCGTTCCTCTGCCCTTGTCTGGGATTCCTCACTGGGTTCAGTAGCCATGACAGGTTGGGGTAACCAGAGTCACCAATTAGCCACACACGGTGCCTCTGGAGTTGACCCATCACGTAAGGGATGCTGCTATTCCGCATGATATACGCGTCATGCACTGAGCCAGGGAACTTGGCATTCACATGGGAGATGTACTGGTCTGCCAAACACACCATCTGTACATTCATCGAATGATAACTCTTCCTGTTTCTGTACACCTGTTCACTCCTGCTGGGGGGTACCAAAGCCACATGTGTCCCATCAATGGCACCTATGATGTTGGGGAAATGTCCAAGGGCATAGAAGTCACCTTTCACTGTAGGCAAATCCCCCACCTCAGGGAAAACGATGTAGCTGCGCATGTGTTTCAGCAGGGCAGACAACACTCTGGACAACCCCTTGGAAAACATAGGCTGAGACATCCCTGATGATATGGCCACTGTTGTTTGAAATGACCCACTTGCAGAGAAATGGAGCACTGACAGCACCTGCACTAGAGGGGGGATCCCTGTGGGTTGGCGGATTGGTGACATCAGGTCTGGCTCCAGCTGGGCACACAGTTCATGGATAGTGGCTCGGTCAAGCCTGTATGTAAGTATGACGTGTCTTTCCTCCATTGTCGACAGGTCCACCAGCGGTCTGTACACGGGAAGATTCCTCCATCTCCTCGCATGTCCCAGCGGACGGTGCCTATGAAGGACAACAGCGAGCACAGAGTCAATCAACCCACAGGTACGTAACCACAGCTTGCACATAACACGATTCCCAATGTATTGAATGGCTTTTATGAGTGTTGATGCAAGGCCTAGGTATGTGTGACGCAGTAGAAAGAAAGCCATGTGAGCCCCTGAAATGGCGGCTGCCTGACCTGTGAAGTGCTACAATGGGATGTGAGGTAAATGCTCTGGCGTGGCACACCGTGGCGGTAGGCGGTCGAAGACCGCAGTGCTAAGCACCATTGGTTAACATTGAACCATATGGGTCTCAGGAGCCAATGGAGATGAGCGCCGCCGGTCGCGGTACGCACCGCCGTGGTACGCACCGCTGCGGGCGTGACCGCCATTTTCTATCAGCTTAATCACTTGATACCTGATCTTCGACAGGAGAGGACCTACACTGCAAGTGCTGCTGTGACCTCGGTCTGGAAGAGACAATGGCTCATGCGACTGGGGAAAGGGCCCCTGCCTTCACTGCTCAGGAACTGGAAAAACTTGTGGATGGGGTCCTCCCCCAGTATGCGCTACTCTACGGTCCTCCAGACCAACAGGTAAGAACACTGGGACCATGCTTTGTGGGCAATGCCTGTGTTGAGTGGGGTGGATGAATGATGGTGGGGAGGGGAGCGATTGAGGCATGCATCAAACGACGGTGAGAGCATGTGCCACATGGTTAGGGTAGGGATGGGGGGCCACTCACATTGAGCATGCAGATGGTGATGACTATTTTTCCCCCCCTGTACATTTCACATAGGTCAGCGCCCACCAGAAGATCGATATTTGGCGTGCCATCACCAAGGACGTCCGGACCCTGGGGGTCCACCAGAGACGGGGCACCTACTGCCGGAAGAGATGGGAGGACATCCGACGCTGGAGCAGGAAGACGGCGGAGGCTCAGCTGGGGATGGCCTCCCAACGTGGGAGGGGTGCCAGTCAGACTTTGACCCCCCTGATGTCCCAGATCCTGGCAGTGGCCTACCCCGATTTGGATGGGCACGTGAGGACATCACAGCAGACACAAGGGGGTGAGTACACTCTCATTCTGTTGACTTCGCGCGCAGTGGAGGTGTCTGGGTGGGGGAGGAGGGCTGTGGGTATCCCTAGGCCAGGGCGATTTCTGTAGGCTAGGCCCCTCCGTAAGGCATGGCCCTGTGCCCCCGCCCCCCACCTCTGTAGGGTGCCAAGTACAGCTAATCAAGGCCCTGTGTCATCTATGTGTGCAGATGTCATCCAGAGGCTTGCAGGCCATGTTCCACGGATTGAGTAGTCGACCCCAAGTGCGCGGCGTAGTGCAGGGGGCTTCTGTGTCTGTCCTGTCCGCCAACGGTGTCGCCAATGCATGCACTCAACATGTCTTTATCTTCTCCCCCCCCCTTTTTGTGGTCTTCCTGTTCATGTGTGCATTAGCATCATCAGGCGGAGGAGAAGTGGCATCGGAGCACGAGGGAGCTGCATCCCACATGGCCATGGAGGGCCATGCAACGGACTCCGAATTCACCAGTGGGACGGAGGGCGAGGGGAGCTCCACAGCGGGCACTCGGGCAGACATCAGAGACACAGACTCGTCCTCTGAAGGGAGCTCCCTTGTGGTGGCGGCAACATCTGTGCCCCCCGCAACAACAGGTACAGCCGCCACCCAGCGCACCAGCACCGCCCTCCCAGCAGCCCCTCAGCGTTTGCCCCGTGCCCGCTCACCCAGGAAGGTGGGCATTTCCTTCACCCCAGGCACCTCAGGCCCTGCCCCAGTCACACCTGCTGCCCTCAGTGAGGAGGTCATTGACCTCCTGAGGACGCTCACTGTTGGGCAGTCTACCATTTTGAAATTTTGAATGCCATCCAGGGTGTAGAAAGAGAGGTGCACCAGAGTAATGCATACCTGGAGGGCATTCATTCTGGTCAGGCTGCCCTACAGCGATCGTTCAACACTCTGGCCTCAGCACTGATGGCAGCCATTGTCCCTGTCTCTAGCCTCCCCCTCCAACTTCCTCCACCCAGACCCTATCACCTGTACCTCTGCCTATCCCTGACACACCATCAGACCAGCCTACACACACCTCAACACCCAAGGGAAGCTCAGGCAGACATAAGCACCACAGATCACACAGGCATTCACCCAAGCAACATCCACATACAGACATACCAACACCCACTGCCTCCACTGTGTCCCCCTCCTCCTCGTCTCCCTCCTCCCTCCCTGTCACGTCTCCACTCACACCTGCATGCACAACATCTTCAGCCACTACGTCCATCACCAGCACACACACCAGAACCCCCGCACACGTGCAGTCACCACCCCCACTACCATTTACACGTCCCCTGTGTCCTCTCCCAGTGTGTCTGTGACCCCCTCTTCCAAGATACACAAACACAGGCAGCCACCCGCCCAACAGCCATCCACCTCACGACAGCCTCCAGCCAAAGCACCTGCACCCAAAGACACCAGACTTCATACTCCTACAACCACAACCTCTTCCTCCACTCCCATACCCACAACACCTACCCGTCCCACTGCTCCTAAGAAGTTTTTCCTGTCCAAACTCAACCTCTTTCCACCAACTCCCCCACCCCGTCCATGTCATAGGACTATAGTCAGCACCTAAGCCACGACAAAACCGGGCCCTGTCATGACAGTCTGCCATGGACTGTGGAGTCCCCCAACCTCCAGGGCAGCAAGTTCAGTATGGAGCCAAGGCACGGGCAGCCCACCCCCGGAGAAACATCCAAAGATAGGCAGTGGCCGGCGCGAGAGGGTGAAAACAGCAGGGACTAAAACCCCTACCATGGCTCCGGCAGGAAGTGTGGAGACAGCTGGCACCTCGCCCAAGGTGGGGAAGGGACACAGGCGATCAGGGAAGGCTGGGAAGGGCAGCACGCCTGACAACACCGCCATCAGCCCAGCTGGCCAGGAGGGCCCCGCCAGCACCATCCCCTGTGGGCAGGAGGGCCCCGCCAGCCCCATCCCAGGTGGGTAGGAGGCCACCAACAGGCCCAGCACTGCAGCCCAGGAGGGCCCCGCCAGCCACAAAACAGATGGGCAGGAAGGCTCCGCCAGTCACAGGACAGGTGGCAAATGACCTCCACGCCATGGCCAGATCCCCTGAACTGGGCACCGCTGTCTCAAGCACCGCTGAACTGGGCACCGCCGTCTCAAGCACCACTGAACTGGGCACCGCCGTCTCAAGCACCACTGAACTGGGCACCGCCGTCTCAAGCACCGCTGAACTGGGCACCGCCGTCTCAAGCCCTGCTGAACTGGGCCCTTCATCTCAAGCACCGCTGAACTGGGCACCGCCGTCTCAAGCACCGCTGAACTGGGCCCTTCATCTCAAGCACCGCTGAACTGGGCACCGCCGTCTCAAGCAACGCTGAACTGGGCACCGCCGTCTCAAGCACCGCTGAACTGGGCACTGCCGTCTCAAGCACCGCTGAACTGGGCACCGCTGTCTCAAGTACTGCTGCACTGGGCCCTTCATCTCAAGCACCGCTGAACTGGGCCCTTCATCTCAAGCACCGCTGAACTGGGCCCTTCATCTCAAGCACCGCTGAACTGGGCACCGCCGTCTCAAGCACCGCTGAACTGGGCACCGCCGTCTCAAGCACCGCTGAACCGGGCACCGCCGTCTCAAGTACCGCTGCACTGGGCCCTTCATCTCAAGCACCGCTGAACTGGGCCCTTCATCTCAAGCACCGCTGAACTGGGCCCTTCATCTCAAGCACCGCTGAACTGGGCACCGCCGTCTCAAGCACCGCTGAACTGGGCCCTTCATCTCAAGCACCGCTGAACTGGGCACCGCCGTCTCAAGCACCGCTGAACTGGGCACTGCCGTCTCAAGCACCGCTGAACTGGGCACCGCTGTCTCAAGTACCGCTGCACTGGGCCCTTCATCTCAAGCACCGCTGAACTGGGCCCTTCATCTCAAGCACCGCTGAACTGGGCCCTTCATCTCAAGCACCGCTGAACTGGGCACCCCCGTCTCAAGCACCGCTGAACTGGGCCCTTCATCTCAAGCACCGCTGAACTGGGCAGCGCCATCTCAAGCACCGCTAAACTGGGCACCGCCGTCTCAAGCACCGCTGAACTGGGCACCGCCGTCTCAAGCACCGCTGAACTGGGCACCGCCGTCTCAAGCACTGCTGAACTGGACACTGCCGTCTCAAGTACCGCTGCACTGGGCCCTTCATCTCAAGCACCGCTGAACTGGGCCCTTCATCTCAAGCACCGCTGAACTGGGCACCGCCGTCTCACGCACCGCTGAACTGGGCACCTCCGTCTCAAGCACCGCTGCACTGGGCACCGCCGTCTCAAGTACCGCTGAACTGGGCGCTTCATCTCAAGCACCGCTGAACTGGGCCCTTCATCTCAACCACCGCTGAACTGGGAACCGCCGTCTCAAGCACCGCTGAACTGGGCACCGCCGTCTCAAGCACCGCTGCCCCATGACGGGCAGGGGCTGGCCCGCATCTGTGTTGGGCAGGGCTGCACGAAGCACTCTGGGCACAAAGCCCCCTCCAGAACCAGTGGAGACTGTTATCCATTTGTGAGACTGTGGCTTTGCACTCCCCAGGATGGTCCAGTGGGCAAACCACCCACTGCAGAGACTTGTGAGACTGTGGCTTTGCACTCCCCAGGATGGTCCAGTGGGCAAACCACCCACTGCAGAGACTTGTGAGACTGTGGCTTTGCACTCCCCAGGATTGAACAGTGGCCATGGAGGCCCCTCGTGGATCTGGCGTCGTTCACTCATCTGGCTGAAGTGCCCCCCCTTCCCTTCCCCCTGAGGTGCCTGTAGTTTTGCTATCTGATGCCCCTGCAGTGTTCTCTCCGTTGGAGTCAGGTATCTTGTCTGGGCTTTGCCCATGTGATTTGGGCCCAGTGGTCCACGGACAATGCATGCTACAATGCTCGGACTTGTACATTTATGTATATCAGATTTTTTGATGTGTAGATATATTTTTAAGCCAGTTATACAATATATTCCAATGTTTAGAATCATTTCCTTTTGTATTTGCATTCTTCCGGGGGGGTTTGGGGGGTGTCACTCTGATGTGTTGCTATGCATTGATGTGTGTGTTGTAGTGGGTGAGGGTGGGTGTGTCGCGTATGTGTGTACCCGTAATATGTTCTTCTCCCCCCTCCCCTGTGTCGTAGGTGCAGTACTCACCGTTGTCTTATGCGCCGGCGTTCGTGCTCCTGGTAGAGGAGTAGGAACACTATCGCTGGGAGTATGTGGAGTTCAGGTTCCATGCTGTCCTGATTCCTCGTGGGGTATATGGAGGTGGGCGTTTTCCCTTCGAAATGGCTGTTTCCGCCGTGTTTTTTTCGGCGGGGCTACCGCCACGGAAAAGGTGGCGGATTGGTAGGTTGTGATACAGTGGGCGGTACATTGTCTCCCGCCTGTCTGTTGGCGGTGACCGCCGCGCTGTTTGTTTGTGCCGCCGTGGCGGGCGGTGTGGTAATGTGGCGGTCTCTGTTGGCGGTTTCCGCCAGGGTCGGAATTCCATTTTTTACCCCGCCAGCCTGTTTGCGGTTTGGCCGCAGGTTTAACACCGACCGTCAGGGTTGGAATGACCACCTTTGTGCCCAGAGTGCTTCATCCTGCCAAGGACTGAGGTAATGGATGTGAATCTCCACTGGCTCTGGAGGGAGCTTTGTGCCCAGAGTGCTTCATCCTGCCAAGGACTGAGGTAGTGGATGCCTTACTCCACTGGTTCCGGAGAGGGCGATGTGCCCAGAGTGCTTCATCCTGCCAAAGACTGAGGTAGTGGATGTGAATCTCCACTGGTTCTGGAGGGGGCTTTGTGCCCAGAGTGCTTCATCCTGCCAAGGACTGACGTAGTGGATGCCTTACTCCACTGGTTCTAGAGAGAGCTTTGTGCCCAGAGTGCTTCATCCTGCCAAGGACTGAGGCAGTAGATGTGAATCTCCACTGGTTCTGGAGGGGGCTTTGTGCCCAGAGTGCTTCATCCTGCCAAGGACTGAGGTAGTGGATGCCTTACTCCACTGGTTCTGGAGGGGGCTTTGTACCCAGAGTGCTTCATCCTGCCAAGGACTGAGGTAGTGGATGCCTTACTCCACTGGTTCTGGAGTGGGCTTTGTGCCCAGAGTGCTTCATCCTGCCAAGGACTGACGTAGTGGATGCCTTACTCCACTGGTTCTGGAGAGAGCTTTGTGCCCAGAGTGCTTCATCCTGCCAAGGACTGAGGCAGTAGATGTGAATCTCCACTGGTTCTGGAGGGGGCTTTGTGCCCAGATTGCTTCATCCTGCCAAGGACTGAGGTAGTGGATGCCTTACTCCACTGGTTCTGGAGGGGGTTTTGTACCCAGAGTGCTTCATCCTGCCCAAGGACTGAGGTAATGGATGCCTTACTCCACTGGTTCCGGAGGGGACTTTGTGCCCAGAGTGCTTCATCCTGCCAAGGACTGAGGTAATGGATGTGAATCTCCACTGGTTCTGGAGGGAGCTTTGTGCCCAGAGTGCTTCATCCTGCCAAGGACTGAGGTAGTGGATGCCTTACTCCACTGGTTCCGGAGGGGGCTTTGTGCCCAGAATGCTTCATCCTGCCAAGGACCGAGGTAGTGGATGTGAATCTCCACTGGTTCTGGAGGGGGCTTTGTGCCCAGAGTGCTTCATCCTGCCAAGGACTGAGGTAATGGATCCCTTACTCCATTGGTTCTGGAGGGGTCTCTTTGCCCGGAGTGCTTCATCCTGCCAAGGACTGAGGTAGTGGATGTGAATCCCCACTGGTTCTGGAGGGGGCTTTGTGCCCAGAGTGCTTCATCCTGCCAAGGACTGAGGTAGTGGATGCCTTACTCCACTGGTTCTGGAGGGGGCTTTGTACCCAGAGTGCTTCATCCTGCCAAGGACTGAGGTAGTGGATGCCTTACTCCACTGGTTCCGGAGGGGACTTTGTTCCCAGAGTGCTTCATCCTGCCAAGGACTGAGGTAGTGGATGCCTTACTCCACTGGTTCCGGAGGGGGCTTTGTGCCCAGAATGCTTCATCCTGCCAAGGACCGAGGTAGTGGATGTGAATCTCCACTGGTTCTGGAGGGGGCTTTGTGCCCAGAGTGCTTCATCCTGCCAAGGACTGAGGTAGTGGATGCCTTACTCCACTGGTTCTGGTGGGGGCTTTGTGCCCAGAGTGCTTCATCCTGCCAAGGACTGAGGTAGTGGATGTGAATCTCCACTGGTTCTAGAGGGGGCTTTGTGCCCAGAGTGGTTCACATGCAGTGTGGCAGGTCCCATTCCCTCACCTGGGTGTGTGTGCCACGAGATTGCCTGGGAACAGGTAGCATGATACTCCATGGAGGCAGAGACACACTCCACCCTGCTGCGACTTCGCCTGCCACCTGCTGGTACAAACAGTGCTGGGAGTCATGCCTCATGTACGCTGGGCAGGGTCCAGGACATCTCCTGCATCCTCGGACGGCTGGCCACTGGGTATGATTGCCATGTCAGCTGTGTTGGCACTGTTTGAGCACATCGCGGGGCTGGTGGCAGTGGTTGCGGCAGTGGTGCATGTGTCTGCACCTGTTGAGGGACACAGCAGGACATCTCCTGCAGCCTCGGACAGCTGCCCACTGGGACTGATGCTGGGGACTGTTGGTGCGGCAGCAGACGTGCAGGTGGCGGTGTTGGTGGCGGTGCTGGTGGCGGTGTAGGTGGCTGTGCAGGTGGCGGTGTCCACCGCTGTACTGATTGATGTTGTGGTTGACAGAAGGGGTGACTCTGGTCCCTCAGCCGGAGCCTCCATGCCCTGTCCTGACCTGCTTTTCAGCTTGTGCCCTTCCCCACTTTTGATGTAGCTGTGGTGCCTTTCCACTGTCCCCTTTTGGCTTGGAGGATCCCTTGCTTGCTGGTAGGTGCAGCTTCTCCCTCCGGCAAGTGGGCACCTTCTTCACCTTGGCAGGTGGCGGAATGGCCTACTCCTTGGCCTCGCTAGGTGGCACACTGGCAGCCCTGATGGGTGCCGCCCGAGATGTGACTGGACTTGCTGAGACCACTGTGCTGGAGGATTTGGTGGCTGAGGTGCTGGGCTGGGACCTGGACAGCCTGGCCCTAGGGGAAGGACGGGGGGAGCTGTAGGGAAGAGGTCAAAGTTTGCGAGGAAGAGTTTCTTAGACACACTTGGATGGAAGATGGAGGGGTTTTGGGAGTGGAGGAAGAGGTAGTTGTTGTAGGAGGTGTACGTCTGCTGAATTTGGGTGAAGGTGCATGGGCCGGAGGCTGTTATGAGGTGGATGGATGTTGGGTGGGTGTGTACCTGCGTTTGTGTACCTTGGGAGGAGGGCTCACAGACACACTGGGAGAGGACACAGGGAATGCGTGAATGGTAGTGGGGGTGGTGAGTGCACTGGAGCGGTGTGTGATGAAGGACGTGCTGGTGATGGAGGTAGTGGATGAAAATGTGCATGCAGGTGTGAGTGGAGACGAGACAGGGAGGGAGGAGGACGTGGAGGAGGGGGACACTGAAGGCAGTGGATGTTGGTGTGTTTGCATGGGTATGGTGCTTGTGTGAGTGCCTGTGGGATGTGTGGTGCTTATGTTTGACATGTCCACTCTTGTGTGTTGATGAGTGTGCATTCTGGTCTGATGGTGTGCTTGGGATAGGCTGAGGTAGAGGGGATTGGGTCTGGGTAGAGGAAGTTGGAGGGGGGAGGCTAGACACAGGGACAATGGCTGCCATCAATGCTGAGGCCAGAGCCTGAAATGCTCTCTGTTGGGCCGCCACGCCAGAATGAATGCCCTCCAGGTATGCATTTGTTTGCTGCAAATGCCTCTCAACTCCCTGGATGGCATTCAAAATGGTTGATTGCCCAAAAGTGAGGGATATCAGGAGGGCAATAGCCTTCTTACTGAGGGCAGCAGGGCTGACTGGGGCAGGGACTGAGGTGCCTGGGGCAAAGGAGATGCCCACCCTCCTGGGTGAGCTGGCACGGGAAACTCGATGAGGGGCTGCTGGGAGGGCGGTCTGGTACGGGGGTGACGGCTGTACCAGTTGATCGATTGGCACAGAGGTGCCCGCCACCACAAGGGAGCTCCCATCAGAGGAGGAGTCGCTGTCGCTGGTGTCTGCTCCTGTCCCCGTCATGGAGCTCCCCTCGCCATCCGTCCCACTGGTGCCTTCGGACTTCATTACGTCACCCTCCAGGGCCATGTGGGATGCAGCTCCCTCCTGCTCCGGTTTCATTTGGTGTCTGGGCATGGGAGATTCCCTAATGTTTGGAATATGTCTAACAGTTGTCCCTTGATATTTGCAGGTGACTCTGGTTACCTGAACCTGTCATGGCTACTGACCCCAGTGAGGAATCCCAATACAAGGGCAGAGGAACGCTACAATGAGGCACATGGGTGAACTTGGAGGATAATAGAGCGCACCTTCGACCTCCTGAAGGCCAGATTCTGGTGCCTCCATCCAAAAGGTGGATCCCTATACTACTCACCGAAGAAGGTGTACCAGATTATCGTGGCCTGCTGTATGTTGCACAACCTGGCTTTGCATTGCCAAGTGCCTTTTCTGCAGGGGGATGGGCCTGATGGTGGTCTTGTGGCAGCTGTGGAGCCTGTGGACAGTGAGGAAAAGGAGGCAGAAGAAGAAGATGTAGACAACCGAAACAACATCATCATGCAATACTTCCAGTGAGACATAGGTAAGAGGACGGAACTGCTTCCCACATCTCATACTATTGTAGGACCTAGCATAAATCTGCCTTTTTGTGTATGGACCCTGACTTATCACTTTGGCTCTCCATTTCACAGATCTGGGTCCCAATTTGTGCCCTCTGCTATGTTTACTGCTGGCCTACAGCTGTGTAAAATTGGTTTGTGAACAAGTACATTGACACTGCTATATTTCAAAGATGTTGCAATTACACATTTGTGAAAGCACAGACTGACTCCAGATTGTTTTATGATTCAAGGGTGTTTATTTCTGTGCTAATAAGTGAAGGTGGATGTGCAATGGGCTGGGGTGATGGTGGAGGAATGTCCATGGCAGAGTCCAGTCTCTTGGTCTCACCGGTGCATTGTCCAATGGGACATAGGAAGGGGAGCAATGGCAGTTTAAGGTGGACAGGGTGACAAAGTGGGACAGAAGGGTGACATTCAGGAGGGTCTTATTTCCTGGCGGGGGTCTTGGCAATGTTCTCTGTCTTGTTCCTGGATCTCAGGGACCATTTGGGGGTTGTTCTCCTTCTGCAGGGGGTGGGGTGCTGGTGGCCTGTTGGTCCTGTGGCGGTGCCTCCTATCCACTAGCGCCGGCAGAGGTGGAGGGCTGTTCATCGTCCAGGCTAGTGTCAGGGACCCATTTGTGTCCCACTGTGTCCCTCATGGTGTTGACAAGGTCTGCCAGCATCCCTGTAATGGTGACCAGGGTGGTGTTAATGGACTTCAAGTCCTCCCTGATCCTAAGGTAGTGTTCCTCCTGCAGCCGCTGGGTCTCCTGAAACTTGGCCAGTACCGTTCACATGGTCTCCTGGGAATGATGGTATGCTCCCATGATGTTGGAGAGTGCCTCGTGGAGTGTCGGTTCCCTGGTCCTGTCCTCCCTCTGTCGCACAGCAGTCCTCCCAGCTTCCCTGTTATCCTGTGCCTCTGTCCCCTGAACCGTGTGCCCACTGCCACTGACCCCAGGTCCATGATTTTCTTGGGTTGGTGGGTTTGCCTGTAGTGGTGGACACACTGCTGATTGACGTGTCCTGGGAACAGAGGGATGGGCCCGCTGGGTGGGTGCTGTGGTGGTGTTTCCTGAGGGGGGAGGGTCTGTGGTGGCTTGTGACAGTGGCAGGGGAACTGACTGTCCAGAGGTCCCTGATGGGCCGGGCTGGTCATCTTGATCCAGGTGTGCAGAGCTGCTGTCATCACTGTAGGCCTCTTCTGTGGGGGGACTGGATATGTCAGGCACCTCCTGTCCGGTGACGTTGGGTGTGGGACCTGTTGTGGTGTAAATGCATTGTTTTAATATCTGTGTGCCATCTTGTGCATTGGGTGAGGTACCCTCTACTCCTGTGCTTGCATAATTGTGTTTGCCCTTTTGTGATAGTTGGTTTGGGGTCTGTGTGGGTATCTGTACTGGACATGCTTTGGTGACAGTGGTCCATGAATAGGTGTTGCATGCAGGGCCTTAGTATTGGGATGTGTGGGTTGTGATAGTGGGACATATGTGAGATGATGGAGTGATAGGAGTGAAGGTAAGGGTGGGGGTATGTGATGGCATGCAGGTGGGGTGGGGGATATCGTAGTAAAGATATGTCTTACCAGAGTATGTGCTTGTCTTTTGCTGTAGTACTCAGAACCACTTTCTGCTGGTTGTATTGTCTCTCTCTCTGTTTATACGTTATATTCAGAGAATTGCCTCCAACATCTGTGTAAGATTTGTGAGAGCAGAGAGAACACTGTTATGTGAAGGTGGGTCTTTGGGTGGGTAGGTTACAACAAATGGACTGGGTGATAAAGCACATGACTGTGGAGAAAAAGATGAGTCCTGTGATTGGTTACATAACCTCAGTATGGGACTTGGGGGCCCAGTGGGCTGTGGGATGGATGTTTTGAAAGTGAATACAAGGTATGTGGAAGGGCAAGGAAAGATTTTGGGGTGAAATAAGGAAAAACATGTTGATTGATGAAATGCTTAAAAGCAATGTTTAGAAAATGAATATAAGGTATGTGGATGGACGATGAAATATTTGTGGGCAAAATAAGGAAGAACATGGGCATGGAAAAAATGAGTGCGAGAGGAGATTTGGTAAGCTAGCAAACATGATGACAGTTGTAAGTGAAGAATGAATAATAACCAATTCAGAACAGCAGTCTTTTCCTACCGTGTGGCTGTGCAATACAATGACATTGCTAACTAACAGTTTGTTGTAAGGCACACATATAAAGACATGGATGTGAAAACATATATGAAAAACATGAATACAGAAATGAGAAATATAAAACAAAAAACAAGAGAAAGTATACATTTAAATGAAGTCTTTATTAGTTTGTTTTGTACAAAATACATTGGAAACAAACTGCAACCAGCTGAAGTGGCTCAAAGTGGCCAAAAGTGGTCATGGGTTGCCTGTGTTCTGGTTCAAAGAGGACCTGGACGAGTGGAGAAGAATCAAGGCCAATTTGCATATGGATGGGTCTAGTCTGAGATAGCATGATGGGCAAAAAATGTTGGACTGGGATGCAGCCTGAATAAGTACTTCTGGCTGAGATGAATGTAATCATTGCATCCATCACTTGTAGCCTTTGTTATTTTCTTGACGTCTTCTCCTAGGGACCACCCACTATTGAAGTTTCATCTACTCTGGGTTCATTACTGGAGTTCTTGTCTCATGCTGTTGGTGATTCCTCACCCTTAAACTACAGTGGTAAGTATTGCAAACTTTATACATACTCAAATATATAATTACTGTTATTCTAAGCCATATTCCAATTATTAATATACCATGTCTGCTTGTACTTAACTCTATTATGGAATGTGGTAATTCCCCTAAGGATTGGAAGAAGGTGTCCTTTTTACCACTTTTGAAAAAACCTACCTTAGATCCTAAGAAGGCAAAGAACTATCGACCTACATCTTGCCTGCCTTTCCCAGCAAAGATTATGGGAAAATATATGAGTAGCCTGCTCTCCAAGTACCTGGGAGATAATGACCTTTTGGATTTGGCTCATTTTGGGTTTAGACCCAACCATAGTACTGAGTCAACTTTCATAGTGGTGGTTGATGAATTGAGAAATAATCTTGATAGAGGTGGAAAGGCTGCAATTATATTTTTCCATTTATTAGTGGCCTTTGATACCATCAACCATGAGATCTTGTTGAGTCATATGAAGGATATTGGAATAGGGGGTGTGGCTCTGAAAGCTTTTGCCTTTTGGTTCTTTTCTTTCAGAGAGAAAGCAATCAGTTACCTTGGGTGAGTTTACATCCAATTCGTTTTCACATCCTTGTGGTGTTCCCCAGGGCTCTTCGTTGAGCCCTACAATTTTTAACATTTATATGGCACCTTTGACTGTACTATACGCTCATTTGGGTTTACACCAGTGGCTTATGCCAATGACACACAACTTCTTATGCCAATCAGTGATGACGCTGATGAAACGGCACATTGTTTCAACAAATGTTCAAGCGCTATAGTAGACTGGATGAATAGCAACAATCTTATGTTGAACTCTGATAAAACAGAGGTCCTGTTACTCTGCAAAGATACATCATTTTGGGATCATTCTTGGTGGCCAAAAACACTTGGCCTGCTTCCATCTCAGCACCTTTTATCAGAAATATAGGTGTACTTGTTGATGACAGCCTGTCTTTTAATGCACAAGTTAACAAATTGTCTTCCTCCTGTTATTGTTTGCTCCATACCGTCAAAACTGTTCTGCCTTTCATTCCACATGATTTTCAAAAATCAGTTGTTACCACCTTGATTTTATCAAGGTTGGACTATGGTAATGCCTTACATCGGGGCATTCATCAGCACTCTTTAAATAAACTTCAGAGTGTACAAAATGCAGCAGCATGACTCTTGAAGAAAATTATTAAGTTTGTATCAGTAGCCGATGCATTGCGGGAGCTGCATTGGCTTCCTGTAAGAAAAAGAGTTGTGTGCAAAGCTCTATGTCTAGTACATAAATCCCTATATGGCAAAAGTCCAGCCTATTTTATAAAACACAGTACTTGGTATATTCCAAGAAGATCTCTCCACTCAACATCTTCAAGGTCTATTAATGTCATGAGATTTAGAAGAAGCTGCTAGGGAGGCAGAGGCTTTTTTCATATCTCATCTCTAACCTTGAATAAACTACTGTGTCATATAAAAGATCAGTCTAATCATTTCTATTTTAGAAAGCTTCATAAAACATGCTTGTTTTCCCATTCTTAAATCTTCTGTTGGACCTAGCAGTCTGCTCCATTTCTCTATATCCTCTTTCTTGTATCTGCAGTTTTAGTGCCAAGATGCCACTTGGTATTCGGGTACTTTATAAAAAACATCCATATCAAAATATCAATATTCTTATCCATATTCTGCATAATATTGGGATATGCCTCACCTTAGGTGGTGAACTAAATTCAATGGGAATGGTACAGACTTCTGAAGTCCACAGGGCCACTCCATTGTTTCTCCTTTCCCTTAACTTTCTTCCCTGTTTCCTCAGGCTTTTATACATATAACTTTTACTACAAATTACTTGTACTTTGGCTGGAGAGGAGGCATGGGATTGGCCTTGTCATCCATCTTATAAAGCACCAACAGCACTCCTGCTATTTTCAATATCTAATCCTCAGAGTAATTTAGAGTGTCTGCCTTCAACATAATCTGTGGCAGAGATATGTTACCAATCTCCAGTGATACTGCACAGTAAATGTGTGGCCCATCTACAATATGTTACATTATTTTGATATTTTTTTATACAATTCATAAGAATTCACACAAAAGCTGTTGAAATCAACTAACTGCTCTTATAATTATCTCTCATACAGATCTACCAAATTACCTCTGTAGAAAATTGGGCTATACTAAACAAACAGCTATGCTTCTTAAAGGGAAGCAACTTAATAATATTGGGCCTGGTGAGTCGTTACCATTCGCAGTCTTGTAATGTGCAATTCACTCTCCAACTGGCATGAAAATGGGAATGCAATTTGCCACGTGACCTATAAACTAAAAGATCACATAACCAGGTGTCCGTTAACAGAGGGTCAATGACATACCTAATGAATATTCAAAAAAGATCATACATGCCCTTTAATATGTCGGAAAGCATTTCTGGGACTCACAAAAGGACTTTGGTACAGTATGAAAAGTCCTTTTGTGGTTGCTGGCTTTGCATTTTTGTAAACCACAGGGTTTGCAACTGCAATTTTTTTTTTTATCTTGCCTATTTTTTAAGGCTCTGTTTTTTACTGAATTATGCAAATATCCTTATAAAATTGAATGTTGCCCATATTACACTTTCACATTTTGTAATGCTGTGGTGGGACCACGAAGAGTCACATAAACAAAAACAATTACCAATCGTATTCATTACACAGTTTTCTAATACTGTGTTGCTCATGTTATGAATCTCGTTGAATCTATACTCACAGAGAGGCTGGTTTGTGCCCGCAAAATATGCCGACACGTCAGTCATTTGACCATGGTGCACAAAGTTATCGAATCATTATGGCAATGACACAATCTCCTAGACTACCACAAGATGTCTAAGGTGCCCAGCCACTGGACTTCAAATTCAAATATTCTATAGCATCTCCTTGAGTAGTGGTTTGCTCTCACAGATTATTCAATGGCAGCACAACACTCAAGAGATCTGGATGGTACAACCTAGAATGTAATCAAGAGGGAGCTCATTTTGCTTGTGTGTATGGTTCTGAGGCCTTTTGAACAAGCCCCCATTAGTGTAAGCAGCCTTGATATTGTTCTCAGACAGGACTCTGCCGTTGATATGCTTGATGGAGGAAGACATGCCAAACTTTCTTCTTTGCAAAAATGGACACAAACTGACTGAGATCAAGGGTCTTGCAGGGAAAATTATTGTTTGCTTGCAAGTTGATAGGACATCGAGAAACAAGGACAGTGACTGCTACTTGCTGGCCACTTTTCTGGACTGATGCTTCAGGGACAGTGGCCCTCATTCTGACCTTGGCGGGCGGCGGAGGCCGCCCGCCAAAGTCCCGCCGTCAGGTTACCGTTCCGCGGTCGAAAGACCGCGGCGGTAATTCTGACTTTCCCGCTGGGCTGGCGGGCGGTCGCCTTCAGACCGCCAGCCAGCCCAGCGGGAAAGAGGCTTCCACGATGAAGCCGGCTCGGAATCGAGCCGGCGGAGTGGAAGCTGTGCGACGGGTGCAGTTGCACCCGTCGCGTATTTCACTGTCTGCGCAGCAGACAGTGAAATACATGTAGGGGCCCTCTTACGGGGGCCCCTGCAATGCCCATGCCAGTGGCATGGGCACTGCAGGGGCCCCCCGGGGCCCCGCGACCCCCCCCTACCGCCATCCGGATCTCGGCGGTCCGACCGCCGGGATCTGGATGGCGGTAGGGGGGGTCGGAATCCCCGCGGCGGTGCAGCAAGCTGCGCCGCCGCGGAGGATTCAATGGGGCTGCGGTACACTGGCGGGACCCCGCCAGTGGTGCCGGTCCGACCGCGGCTTTACCGCCGCGGTCGGAATCCCCATTGGAGCACCGCCGGCCTGTCGGCGGTGCTCCCGCGGTCCTCCGCCCTGGCGGTCAAAGACCGCCAGGGTCAGAATGACCACCAGTGTCTATGTCTTGTTCTCTGCAGATCAAAACAGTGGTGATGGTCTAGCAACCTGCAAGGAAATATTAAGGGCCTCTTTTTAAAGGGAGCTGGGCCTTTAGTGGGACTCTGATGTGGCAGAGAAAGTTCTGATGGCCAGAGAGATTCCCAAACAAATGCCAATGTCTGTGGAATTGTGTGCAGGTGGAGTCTCTAGTGTACTTGCGATCTGTCCAGTGCTGGTCTTTCTCAACAAAGATTAATTGCTTCCAAGACTCAAGAGGGACCAAAAGCTTTGATCACGGTCCATGCATATCTCAATGACTGGAGTAAAAAGGTTGCTTTTGGGGAGCGACTGCTGCACTGGAAGAATGTAAGTCAGATCTGGCACCTTTCAGCATGGGTAGTGATGGAACCACTCAGTTACCCGCCTACCAGTGTCAGGCAGAGCAGGTGTTTAGTTCTGCCGGCAGTATAGTGACTGCCAAAAGGGCCAATAGTACAGTGTGACAACCCTACCAGACAATCTAACATATTCATCTCTTTCAGAGGATGATGAGTGGCATGCTTTACTGTGCCCAGAAATTTCACCTGGCTTCCATATGTGAATATTTTTTCGAGATCTGGGGGTTGAAAAATTTCTATGTATGTGATATGGCAAAGAATGTCCTTTTTATGGGATTTAAGTGAAAAACAATTACCTCCACACACCACCCGAGAAAGACACCGAAGAACACCATTTGTTAAAAAAAACAAATGCAGGAGGGGGTGATTTGCGCCACCTTTCCAGGCTTTGTAAAGAAATGTAACACAACACAGTTGCTTGCACTACGTTAAGTTACATTTCAAGTTAGGAGGCATTCCTTTGGTGGAGCATGGCCGTTCCCATGCATCCACCTGTGACTTTGAAGCAATTACAGGTTTACAAACATTTCAAATCAAATTGGTACGCCTCCCATAGGATGAGGTACAAAAAGTATTTTTTTCCTCGTTATTTCCCCTTTGTATACATGATGCATTCTGCATCACACATAGACAGTGGACATTCCTCTTTGGCTTGAATTTGTACAGGAAAGTATCCCTTCTTGCACAAACACCATCCTGCCAGTAAATTAGGCACCCTTGTACTCTGGTGCAAGAATGCCTGTGTTGGGGCTAGGCAGCACACAGTGTTCCAGTTCAAGGAGAAAGCATGTTAGAAATGGGGTTTCTGGTTGGCTAGGGCATGCACCTCAGCCAGGCAGAACCTACCCACTCTAGTCAGGGCTTGGGAGTTACACGTCCAAGATAACCCCTGCTCACTCCCTTTGTAGCTTGGCACAAGCAGTCAGGCTTAACCTGGAGGCAATGTGTAAAGCGTTTGCACAACACACAACACACGTGATGCAAAATACACACCACAAAGTAAACACAACACTGAGCTATGTAAAAATAATCTGTATTGCACAAAACATAATTAGACCAACATTACACATAAGTAATACCCTGCTACCTTAGCAGTTGTCAGAGGGTTACACAAGTTACTAATACTCTGCACGAATATGCAGTTGTCACATTAGAACACGTAAGTACTCAGGATTCTGCAACATAAGCAGTAGTCAGGAAGTATAGGAAAAAGGTATATGCACTTGTCATGAACAATTCCAAAATACCCATGAAAGGAACATTAGAGAATATACCACAAGTCATATGCATACATATCAGCTAGAAATGCCAGAAAAGGAACATTAGCACATATATGTATCACCAGTAAACAGGTATGCAATAGCAATCATCTGTACATCTATCGTAGGCTCCTAGAGCCTAGAGTCTCTAGAGAGTACCTGTTGGCTGGTGGGAAAAGGCACTCCCAGTGCCTGGAGATGACCACGGGGCCCCCGGCGCTCCTGTGCGCAACACGGGTGCCTCACGGTGTCTGTGGGGGAGAGAGGCGAACAGCACCCACTCTCTTGCATGTTAGTACGGGCCCGGGATCTTTGGGTGCCCTCTTCGAGGGGAGGGGGACCCAAAAGCCAAAGTTTCAGGGTAGTCTGGGCGATCGCGCCCCTAGCGCAGTGACCAGGGGGGAAGGGAACTCCCTTTCTACCCCCGCGTCCTGCTGGTTTAGGGCGGCAGCTGCCCTTGTCCGTGGTGCGGCTGCCCAAAGGGGGTAGAAGGAGCAGGGGCCTCCATAGAGGCTCCTGGTCTGCTCCCTCCTGCGGCCGTACACGATCTGGTGCGCGAGCCGCACTGCTGTCGTCCCTCGTCATCAAGGGACATAGCTCGGAGGGTTGGGGCTGTCGTGTGCCCCGGGGGCGCTCCGTAACACGCGCCTCACCCGGGGGCACAATAGGAGTGGCCCAGCTCCTTTCTTTTGATTCAGGAAGTGCCCCGGGGGCACTGGAGGCAGCGCGATCCTCGCGCCTCCGTCCCGAATGTGGCACCTGGGCTGCGGCAGTGATTTTCCCATGCAGAGGTGCCGGGGGGAGCGCTAGGGCTCAAAATAAAGCGCTTCACACAGCGCTAGCTTGAATCAGCAGCCTGGGCTGCGGCAGTAAATTTTCTTTAGAAATAAAAAAAGGAGCAACTTTGGAGAAAACGTTGTGGGCAAAGTTGTAGAGAGGATTTGCAGGGGTGAGGGGCCACAACACCCTACCCCTGGGTGCAAATCCAAAACAAGAAGGTGCACAGGGCTGGTGGGCCCAACTACAGGCCAGCACAAGGGGTGCAGATGGTGGCAGTTCCTCCTAATGACCAGGCAGGTCACAGGTCAGCACAACAGCAGCAGTCCAAGGTGGTTTCGTGGTGAGTCAATTCATCAGCGTTCTGTGTAGTTTCAAGATCCAAGGATGTTCAACTTGTGGGGAAAATTCCCCTGTACTTATAGTCAGTTCTTACAGTGTTTTTCAATGGTAGGGAGAGGAGGTTCCAGGCAGTTACAACTGGCTCTGGGAGTGCCCCCTCTTTCCTTTCAGCACAGGCTCCAAACATCAGTGGGGGGTTAATGACCCTTTTGTGTGAGGCCAGGGCACAGTCTTTACAAATGCAGGTGTGCCCAGCCTCTCCCTTCTCTCAGCCCAGGAAGGCTTTACAATATGTAGATGCACCTCTGTGTCACCTCCACCCTCCCTGTGTTCAGGCTGTCTGAGAAGTATGTACAAAGCCCCAACTGTCAGTCTGCCCAGACATTGATTGGAGACAAGCTGAAAAACACCAAAGTTAGGGGTGACTTACATGTAGTAAAAGGGGGAGTTCTGGGCCTGGCAAGTAAATTTAGATGCCAGGTCCCTGTGGCAGGAAACTGCGCACACAGGCTCTGCGCTAGCAGACCTTAGATAGGTTTGACAGGCTACTTCAGTGGGTGACGCAAGCAGCGCTGCAGGCCCACTAGTAGCATTTCATTTACAGGCCCTGGGTATAAGGATACCACTTTACAAGGGACTTATAGGTAAATTAAATATGCCAATCAGGTAGAATCCAATCATACCAAAGTTGTAAGAGAGAGCACATGCACTTTAGCACTGGTTAGACGTAAAAAAGTGTTCAGAGTCAAAACGTCAGCCAAAAAGGTCAGAAAAATGAGGAGGCAAAAGCAAAAAGTGTGGGGAATGACCCTGTCAAAGGGCCAGGTCCAACAGAGCAGAATTGCTTCTTATCATTGTACATATAAAGCATTTTTACTCTCCCGTTCTCGCAGCAGTGCAAGTTCCCTTGCTGTGCCACTTTGTGTTAAATTTTATTATATGTGCCCCTCTATTTTCAATATGTAGGGTAAAACTTCAACTCTGATTCTTGTGCTTTTGATTCCTTTGCCAGTTCATCTCATTGTGTCAGGCAGCCAGGCAGTTGTGAGCACATCATATACATATCAGATAAAAGGAAACAATTAGTAGCAGGAGAGCACAGACAAATTACAAGGGGGAAAAGGAGGGAGCACAGTTAAAGAGAAGGTAGAAGCTAGAGAAAGAAGAGAGGCATATAGAGAGATAACTAGCGAGGCAGAGAGATAACTAGAGAAAGTGGTAAGGTAGGGAAAAATAAATAAAAGCAGGAAGTGAGAAAAAAGATCCAGGCAGGGGTGGAGACAGATGAGGGAGCGAGTCCTCAATATGTTCATTGCCAACTCCACTAGCAATTCACATCATAAAAAAGAGTCATTTTCAGGCCAATAAGTGAAGAGAGAAAAGGGAAATAATTAAGTAACAGGAAGGTGCAGAGATGATAAAATGAGTTCAAGGGAGTGAGCGGAATATAAGAGAGGACAAGAAACTAGAGAAAGAAAAGAGGTAGAGAGAGAAAAAGAATGAGAGAGAGGGGAAAAGATATAGAAAGGACAGTTTCACAGGAGAAAAAAGAGGAAGAGGACCAAATCAGGAAGAGGGTGAAAGAGTGGTGGAGGGAGGGAAAAGAGAGACAGAGTAAAAGCAAAATGTAGGCTACAGTAAGTTGGGGAGAGAGAAACAGAAACACAAAAACTAATCTTCCTCATTGTTGTCACATGCCACAGAGTGACACATACTAGCAGGAGCCTCAAAACCTACCGTTCTGTACACCTCCACCACTGATCCCACCTGGCACTTACTCTAAACACAACACAAGGGAGGTGGCCCTCAGTCCTTCTCCTTTACTGTACTGCAGGTCTCAGAGGTGGCTGATTTTCAGTGCGACCAGAGTGGGAAATACACCACTAAAATGCACAGGGACAATAGATAAATAAGGGACAAAGTGCTGAAAGGAAAGACATGAATAAGACAGAAGAGAAACAGCTGCTCCACAGTATGCTATATTACACCACAAGGATGATAGCACTGGAAAGCAACAAAAGGGAAAGAACAATAGTGTACGGTGCAGAAGTAACCGAGCATCACGTTGGGTTTAAGAATGTGGATGCACTAGGAACACAACCAAATATCAGAATGCCATTTCATTCCAAGCACACTCAGTTTATCATGTCCACCTGGCATTGCCTCTTCTTCAGCCTCCCACCCTCAAAGAGCTGGAAGATCACTACTGGCACAGATCTTAGCATCCTTACCTGTGAAAATGCTAAGCATTACAGTTGGATGATGGTTATGTTGTTGCTGTGGATGGAGATACACTGTCTCTGATGACACTATCTCAGGTGTTACTGTTGGATGTATTGTAAATGTTGGTACTGTTTCAGGTGATGCTGGTACTGTGCTGTCCTAATTGGTCAGTCTTTAGTGGCAGTATCAGGGTGGGTGGTGCTGTTGGAATAATGCCAAATGATATTACAGATAGTGCTGCTTCCACTGTCACAGGTGGCACTGTGGATGGAGGATGCCACTGTCAGTGCTGGAGGTGGTGCCTTTGTCACTAGTTGCTGGAGCTGCTGCTGGAATTATCATGTATGAAACTGTCACCTGCACTACTTTTGCTGGTGTTCTTTCACAGGTAGCAATCTAGATGGTTGCTTTTGATTGCAGAGTGGTGCTGGAATATCTCTTCAAGCTCATTCCATGATACCATATCACTGGCTTAGGTGATGTTGACTGCTGCTGATAAAATGTTTTTTCTTCAACATCATTGCTGTAGGTGTGGCTGTTGGTGGTGCCACTCTCAGGCCTATGTCTTCACACAGTGACAACAAAGTGATGGACATCAAAAGTGACTTTCCTCCTGCTGTGGTTCTGTCTCTTTTGGAATGAGCCAAGTGAATGCATAACTTTAGCTCAGGAGCAGTTGTTAAGGGACTAGGCAAGAGTGAGCTGATGTGTGCTTGGCCACTTGCATCAGTGACAAAGGTGACACATGTCAACACTGGTGATGGTACTGAGAGAGCGTAGCTTACATAACCTATATTAAAATTAAATGTTTATATCAATGTGTGATGATGCTGCATAGAAAACTATAATAATAGCAATTTGCTTAAACGTGCACCTGAATTGTGACCACGGTGAATGGCCACCAATGTATACGCAAAATAATAATAATGAATAAAAATGTTCATGTTATGATCAATTAAGCTTATATTAACATTTATACTGCTGAATCTGTATTTAAAATCTTTATAGGCCTTAAGTTAGCGTGAGCTGCGGGATTTAGCTGCCCAGCTCTCATATTAGATGCATTTTTCTGTTTTTCCAGTGTGCTGACTCGCAAGGGGCCATGACCCTGCAAATTTACTTTTTCTTCAAACTTGGAAGATGAATGTAACCATGTTAAATCCGTTCCCAAGCGCATATTCTGTGCCTTGGTTTAAAAGTTATGAGTGAATTGAAACAAATGTAGATTAATGAAACGTACAAGGTCACTTAGACCGATGGACAATGAATCTGCTGACCCAAAAGACGTGCCAAAGAATGAAGTAACGCCGGATGTGCCACCTCTGAAGACGTCAATTATGAAGACCAATCAAAGACCCGTGAATTAATGTGGGTGACAATTGGGATTACCAAATGCTAAATTTAATAGGTTAAAGATAGTGGGGTATAGTAAGTGTCCAATAGAATTTTGGGGGAATGTACTACGAAAAAGGGATAAAAACCCATGTCACAGAAGGGTCATTAGAATTAGGTAGGGAATGCTATCGATTTTATCCAGAAACTCTGTTACTCTGTTTGGTAACTTTGAGGCTTATTAAGACCATCCTCACCCATAGACTGCCCATTTACACTTTTCCTCCTTGCGAGGGAAGTGCCCCTATGCCCTTTAGTTGAGCCTTGACTGATGGCGTTTTGACTGATGTCCTGAAGACGAAGACTGAACCTGTGCGCTGACCTAATCTTTGGAGGGTAATTATGACAATGCAATTTGTAATTTGTCTGTTTGCTTTTCCTTTCTAGGTACCAACTGCTTGCTTTTGACAGAGACCATAGCTAGATGTTTTCCAAATTGGTGTTCTAAATTGTTTTGCATGAAGCCCAACATGCCAATGCTAATTAGTGTTTAGGACAGGGGATCATCAAATTGACGCAAATAGACAAATGACTGAGATGATGCTTTGTTGAACTGACTTGATATCAATACTCTGCTATATTCTGATCTATTTTTACGCCGTGTTATATTCTAATGTTCATGATTTTTGCTTTATTGAAATCTTATCAAAGTTGCCATATCGTAACTATGCTGTTGTGTTTCTTGGTTTTAAGATTGACGCATTTAATCTTAGATTGTAAATAATAGGGAATAAAACCCATAAAATTCTATTAACTGGTGTGGTTATTCATGGCTGAAAAGTCATGCGTGCGTCGTCAATTTGATTAATGACTTTGACTAAAGTGAAATGTATTGTTGTGATAAAAATTTATGACATTATTGATATTTTGATTGACATATTGATTAGTTATCTCGTCCTACGGTGTCTCTCAACTGGGTCACACTGAGTGTGCTTGGAATGAAATGGCATTCATTGGCCTAAAACGAGTCTTAATGTGTAATAAATTAACATAAAAGGACGCGTTAGCAGTTCTGGTAGCAGAGCGACAGTTTGGCCCTTTGGGGCCCTAGGGCGGAGAATCATTGTTTAATTTGTTTTTCTGTGAT
The DNA here is from genome assembly GCF_031143425.1 of Pleurodeles waltl. Taxonomy (NCBI): domain Eukaryota; kingdom Metazoa; phylum Chordata; class Amphibia; order Caudata; family Salamandridae; genus Pleurodeles; species Pleurodeles waltl. The sequence goes on from NC_090449.1 coordinate 273,052,958, forward strand.
AATGTAAATTGGAGGTATGATTGGTTTCTAAATTCACCATGACTTTCCCGGGATCTCGGAGCCTGCCTAAGTGAATTGGGAATGTTCTCGGTGTCATAGCGTGTGTGATATAGGGTTTTGCGATTGCTCAGCTTATGCATTTTGCAGGTGAATTGTGAAGTTTGTATGTATTTAGGCCAGGTAAATGTTGTTTTAGTAGGAGTGGGCGTACTCCGCAGTATGAGAGTAGTGAAGTCGGCGTACTTCATATGAGTGTGGCGCTTTGTGCTCGAAAAATTATCCACGTGGTTGGTTGTTTTGTACGGACCTGTCGTGGTCTAAGACTCCGGAATATATTGACAAGTGTAGGAGACACTTAAGTTATGTTGTAATCTGTACGGTTTAATAGGTCAATCGGGCATGGTTGACAAGTCAAGTTTGAGTCGAAACGTATGTGTGAAACCTTCAATGGAGATTTGGCAAGTTCTAAAGTGCACTAGGACGAACCATTGACAAGTCGAGAGTAGAATTTGCGGGTCGAACTCTGCTTGCGTATGCGGGAGGGAGCTGAGAAGGAGAGAGTAGCGGCCGAGGCTTCAAGTGAAATCTCTGTAAAGTTCTGAAGCGAATGTGTTACCCTTCCTGTAGTAAATCTGCAGATTTGTGTTGTTGTTAAAGGTACTTGCAGAAATTTTGCATTAGTTTGGGTGGATCCAGTGAGGGGCGGACGAGCCGCAAGACTTTGTCAGCTGCAGTGTGTGAGTGTGACGTCAGTGGTGCCGCGCTTAAATAGGTCAGTTGTCGAGAGGGGTCGCGCACGGATTGGCTGCCGTCCGTGAGAGGCAATAGGTTGAGAAAGGTGGGTGAAGGGTGTCCTGAGAACTAAGTCACTTTCTGATTAAATAGAAATAAGAGAAAATCGCAAAATGAATTTTGTCAAGGCATTTAAGAGCACTCTGAAGGGAGACGCATATATTATGGCAACTGATGGGGAGCCTACACTGCCTGAGGGTACTCCAGCTAACATGGTTATGGAGGAGAAGGGTGTCGCACCTTGTTTATGGATGAAACAGTGGCGCAAATTAACAGAGAAAGAGGGATGTTTAGCATTCCCAGAACATGGGACGTTCAATCCGAAGGTGCTAGAGAATTTAAGGTGGATGTTAAGCACACAAAAAACACCTCCGAGGCCAGCTCAATATGAGGCTTTAGCGATTTGGGATTAGATGGCTCTTAAACATAGACAAGAAAGGTTCCAGAGAAGGCTAAAAAGGGTATATAAATCCTATGCAGAAACTAGGTGGGACAACGAGAACAAAATGTGGAGATGGGGAATTGTTGACGGATTAAAATTGTTCCCAGCAATAGCGCAGGGAGAAGAGACACAGGGGAAAAAAGCCTCCTGTAAAACAGATAAGGACTCTAGTAAGTCTAAAGAGAATAAGAGACCTTGGGAAGAGGAAGACGATTCAGACGATGAAGAATTCATGGACTGAATATTACATGATCGCCCGCCACCTTATGCGGTGAGCGACAGTGTTCCGAGCACTAGCGTGGGTCCTGGGAACCAGACGCAGGAGAAGGGAGTCTCAGATACGGTACAGACTAGTGATACGACTTCGATACAGAATGGTGTCAGTGTACCCACTGCGCCAGACATGCCGATACAGTTGCAACCTCCACCGCAGATACACAGAATCTATCCAGACGTCCCAGTACTTGAGACTACTACAAATCTGATAGTGCCGCCAGACCCGATATATACAAAATCAAGGTTAGTGCAGATCGAGTCAACTCCGAAATTGCTGCCCTAGCCGCAACCACAATTGATACCAGGGTACAACCCAGTACCTGGTCCTCCATTAGTACCTGTCCCGGGTACTTTGGAACAGACTTATGGAGTTACTGCTCCACGGAGTTTGGGACCAGGTCAGACACCTGCTGCCATATCGTTACCAATCACTGTTGGTCCACCAGTGCCATTGTATGCACAAGGCAAATCTGGCGTATGTGATCAGGGAATAATGACCCAAGATGTGATAAGAGGAGGGTCTATAGGAACTCCCCAGATAATGGCCCCAGGAGAACAAGCAGCTGAAAATAGACCTTAGCCCAATAGAAGCACCTTTGGAAGCAATGCATCAGGCAGGGTTAGGGGTTTTAACTCCACAGACGATTAGTACGAACACTTCACAGTCACCAATGATACATGCAGGGAACATTTCACTGCAGGGTTTTACAGTGCAGCAGTTAAATGAATGGCTGGAAAAAACATATACTTCACAAAAGACTACAGTGACTGCAGTGACTGCAGTGGAACTGTGGTACTGAAAATTCTGGACCCGTGTTATAAACATCGTCGTATCACAATGATTTTGGTATCAGCAGACCGAGAATGATTAGAATAGTATGCACAAGCATTGTATTCATATTCGGGTGACGAAATCACCCGAATATCAGAGTTTCCGTCCTGAACCCTTGTGTTCCATTTAAACGACAGCCATTTTGTGATTGCCCTCACATAGGCCAATGACTAATGCTGAAAACGAGTCTGAAGGACACATACATCTTTGCTGACTCCTCTGTGACCTGGGCAAGCTGACTCCACTGCCTGAAGCCAAACCTGTTCGGCCAGTTTCTTTCCCAGTGGCCGAATGAGATTAGTATCAAGGCACAACACATCATAAAACCTTTCATCACACACAAACCATGCCTAATCTTACACGCACCTGTACCTGTTTCTTTCTTTATGACTTGCTTTACAAGGAGGAGGTGCCTGTTTATATTGGGGGTCCGTCGATATCTGATGAAAGTACTGAGCCTTGCCGGGTAATTGATTGAGGGCTGGACAAACTGAAATATGGACTTGTCATCATAACCCTGCTATTTCTTTGTAGTGAAAATATGTGAATGGTCAACTGTAAAATAAGGGATGTTTGCCTAAAGCATAATATTTTGTATAAAAGAGAAGGTTAGCTTTACAAGGGAAGCAGTCTCCTGAGAATATACACTGTGTTGTACTTCTAGGATACCTGTTACTGGCTGCAGCCAATAAACAAGATCTTTGACTTCACCAAGAAGACTCTGTGTTTCTGTAGTCTGAAACAGGAAGGACTCGAAGTCTTAGGGTGTGTTCCCTGGCACCACTGGGTTCTGAAAAACCCAGTACTTCAGTTGGCGCCCAACTTGGGGCGATTTCAGCGGTACCGGTCCAAGCCAGAGGTTCGTGAGGAGCTTCGTGTGAAAATTCTGGAGGGAGGCCGCCACTTCATCGACCCCTGTATGTCGACGTGGTCCGAAAGTCTTTGCTGCGAGGTTCCCCGCTTCTCCACGGCTACGAAGGACTGCTGCCCTGACTATCGCCCTGTTTTGGACCCTTGATGATTTGGTAGAGCGAAACGATAAACGAGTCTTCTGGTGACGTCATCGATACCTCAGTTAAGTATAAGTGGAGCGTCTCCCAGTCCTTAGTTTGGTTCTTAGTTTGGTATCCCCTTGGGATCTTTGATTTGGAACTTGCAAGTACCAAAGCCGAGGGATTCGTGTATTCACGAGACTATCATATTCGATAATCCTTTGAAGTTTGAAGCTAGACTGGAGAGCGAAGATGCCCGGTCTTAGCAGACATGGAAATTTGTTTTGTCTTGGTTATAATAGGGATTCCCGTATGGAGGACTCGTGTCTGGTTCCTCCGATTGGAACTCCAACCTATGAACTATATGTGAAACATGGCAATGGCCCCCTCACATATAATGAAGTATGGATCCGATACACCAGGAAAGATGGAGTTTTGAAATGGCCATAATGTGGTAGTTTTGACACAGAGATTCTGGATAATCTGGAGGTTAAACTTTTTAAGAAGAAAGCCCGGCCGGCGATGTTTGACTCTTTCCGCCTATGGCGTAAGGAAGCCAAACAGAAGGAAATTAAATTAGCAAAGAGAAATAAGAGGGAAGAGGGTATCTCGATAATGCAAGCTGCCATGCAGTTTAAATATGATGAAGAAGAACAGATGAATGAGCAGTTGCACAGGCAACGTAAAATGGTGACCGATAAATGTTATCCAGTTTTTCCGCTTCTTCAGCAAGATGCAGTAAAAGAACTTGAGAAAGATCCTTTAATGTCACACTTGTTGAGTTCGCCACCCCCTTATGCGCAGAATGCTACAGCACCCCCGCAACCTTTAGCTGTGCAACCTCCGGTTATTGTGCCTCAGTTTCTTCCACAGCTGCCAGCTCCTCTTCAGTTGGCTCCTACTACTATGGCGCAGCCCCTTCAAGGGCCGCCGACTTCGCTACCTGCTCCATCTGTACCTCCTACGACTTTATGTACTACATCGACTGCCTCTTCTGGTGTTCTTCCTGATACTGCCTCTGCGTCTGCCTCTGCATCTGCCTTGCCTCCCTCTGTTTTTCCTCCTGTTCTTTCATCAACTTCTCCTTCTGTCCGACAGAGAATGACAGATACTGTTGCCAGCCTTATATTTCCTCTCTTTGGGTCATCTGGTGTGACCCCAGATTCGGAGCGTAAGCAGTCGCGTAGTCAACTGCCTAATTCTCGAGGGAGAGAAATGTTTGACCGTATGGCGCGTAAATGGGTTGTTTACCCTTTAAGATACGATGTAGAGTCTGTTATGGATGTCTTCCGTCAATGGGAAGCACCGAAACAAAGATACGTTTTTGAGAAAATGTGTGCTTTACTTTGTGAGGAATTGGAGGATAATGATTTGGAAACAAATCCGCCTGATTTGTGCCGTGTACGGTTTGAGTTTGAAAAGGGCACGATTGTGGGTTCCGATGTTGAGAAAGCAGTTGCGACGTTGTTGTCCTTTAGGAATAAGGATCCTTCTCAGTCATTGTTCGAACATGACTCCTCTGTTAAAAAAAAGGTGCAACAGTACCCAATGAGAGAAGTCCCTCCGGATATGGAAGGACGCCGTTGCGGCTGATGTTGCTAATCAAATTGATGCTGTCCCAGCTCATTTTCAGCGTGTTTGGGTACATGTTCCGTGGAAGCGAGCTGAAGTTTTAGCCCTTAACCAGACTTTGCCTGATCCCCGTAAAAACCCTGCAGGGTATTATAAGGAATTATCGCAGACTGCAGACTCATGCATTATGAATTTAGCCGACATAGAAATGTTATTTGGGAATGTTGTTCCACAGCCTTTGTGGGGATTGATTCGCCATACAGATCATGCGCAAGAGTTAGGTGACTCATGGGCTAATATTAGTGCTGCAAATGATAGACAAGTTGGTGGTGCCAAGCCTGAGCCTTTGGTAGCAGAACTGCCTGCTAGGATCATTACTTACATGAAGACTTAATGCCTGCAATGCGTGTGAATTGGTATAAATTGTCTGCGTGTAAGCAGAAGAAAGATGAAACAGTGTCTGATTTCTTCACCAGGTTTGAGGAAACGTTTATCGACCACAGTGGTCAAGATATGAGTACAGAAGGTGGTCAACGGTTGTTCGTCGACAAGTTTGTGCACAATTTGCTTGCCGAGCTGTGTAAGAAATTGAAGGATTCAGAGAGTTCTTGGGCCGTTTCCTCTTCAGCACAAATATTGGCTACTGCACAGTACTACGAAAATAGGGATAAAGATGAGAAGGATATAGCAGACAAGAAAACTAAAGAATTAAAGACGCAGGTTCTTTTACAACAGGCGTATCCGCCACGTGGTGGTCAGAGTAACTATCAGCAACCTCAATAGTTCCAGAGAAACTCGCAAAGGTTTGAGTTTTCTCAACCACGTGTTCCTGTAGGTCCCAATCAGTTTTCATATTGTAAAGAAGAGGGTAATTTCAAGTATACTTGTCCTATTTTGTTACAGCGTACGAATGGTGCTTCTGGCGCAAGAGGTCAAGGTGTTCAACAAGCTCCTAGAGGTAGAGGACGTGGAAGTTTCCCCAAGAACACGCGTTCCTTTCCGTCTCAAAACTCAATGAATAGTTTTGACCAGCAACATAACGCGTCTGGTAGGACGGCTCAGTACTATGCTGACGACTACTATGCAGAAAATGAGAATCTGGAAGGTAATAATTGCTAGGACAGCCATAGACGAAGAGAGGGAGTTTTTTTAGTTCCAGTAGATCAGAATGGACCTTATGTTAAGGTGATTACATCAGGTGTGTCGGAGCCTTTTCTGTTGGATACTGGTGCTACAAAGAGTTCTATTATGCACTCAAAACTCCCTGGCGCACCTTTGTTTGGCGAGATGAATGTTTCAGTAGGTTTTTTCTGGCGCCCCGGTTAGGAACCCGATTTCTAGTCCTATGTCCCTTTCTGTTGGACCTTGTGAATTGGAAGCACCCCTTATTCTGGCGACAGGTTATGGTGAAAACTTGTTAGGATTGGATTTGTTGAAAAGATTGTATGCAACATTATATTGTTCTCCTTCGGGAATACAACTTACACTGGGTAGGAAAATGGTCTCTCCAATGTATTTGTCGAAGGATAAACTTCCGACCGAATTGTCGTTTCTTCCTGATATCATTTGGGCTACTGGTCCTAATGATGTGGGTCTTTTGGAAATACCGCCTTATGTTGTGACATTGAAAGCCAATGTTAAATTACCACGCATTCAACAATACAAGATCTCTAGTGAAGGTAAAAGGCATTGCTATCGATCATTTATGATTTAATTGAAAAAGATGTAATTGAAGAGACAAGAGGCAACGTTTGTAATAGTCCTGTTTTGCCTGTTTTGAAACGTACTGACCCCTCTAAGCCACCTGTTTACAGGCTCGTGATTGATCTTAGAGAGGTAAATAAAATAGTTGTGCCACAGTTTCCAGTTGTTCCTAATATCACTGCCCTATTGACTATGATTCCAGCTTCCGCCACCTGGTTCTCGGTGATTGACTTATAGAATGCTTTCTTCAGCATCCCGATTGCAGAGGAGAGCAGGGATATTTTTGTCTTCAGTTTAGGAGGCCGAAGTTTCCGCTTCAAACGCGCTCCACAAGGCTACTGTGAAAGTCCATCAATATATAGTCAGGCTTTAAAAACACAGCTTGATGCAATTATTTTACCTGACGGCGCTACCCTTATTCAGTACGTCGATGATTTGCTAGTCGCTACAGATACTGAAGAGATTTGTAAAGAAGCCACCTTGTCGTTGTTGCGTCATTTGTCTGATTTACATCACAAAGTGTCCCTTTCAAAACTGCAATATTGTCGACAAGAAGTGACCTACTTAGGTCATCTCTTATCGAAGGAGGGAAGGAAACTGACCTCAGAAAGAATTAAGGCATTTGCAAAATTGAGTGTGCCAAGGACACAGAGAGAAGTACGTGCTTTCTTGGGCATTACATCATACTGCAGACAATGGATACCGAATGTTTCTTTGCTGGCCAAACCTTTGGTAGCATTGACCAATAAAGATACACCGAACCCCGTTCCGTGGTCTGAAGATTGTCAGAAAAGTTTTTCCGAATTGCGTAATGCATTGTGTTCGGCTCCTGTGTTGGGTACCCCCGACTACAGTAAGCCCTTTACACTGTATGTCCATGAGAAAGAGGGTTGTGCATTGTCAGTGCTGACACAGTCTTTTGGAGGCACGCAGCGCCCATGCGCATATTTTTCGTCGACTTTGGATCCGGTAGCTAAAGCATTGCCGAGTTGCTTGAGAGCCACAGCGGCAGCAGCTGTTTCTATTCGACAGTCTGCTGGGTTAGTGATGAATAATATGTTGATTGTGATGGTTCCACATGCAGTGGACACGTTGTTAAACAGGACCAAGACACAGCATTTAACTAGTGCTCGATTTTCAGGTTACGAGTTGACACTGTTAGCGAGTCATGGGCACATAAAGAGGTGCAATACGTTGAATCCAGCCACGTTATTGCCGATTTCAGTAGAGACAGATGATGTTGAACAACATGATTGTTTTCTTAGGACAGAAGAAAAAACGAAAGGGAGAGTAGATCTTAAAGATACTCCTCTTGTAAAATGTGATGGTACCTTATGGGTGGATGGTTCATGCTTCAAGCTTCCGAATGGTGATACGACTGCAGCATATGCTGTCACAACTTTGCATACGATTGTTGAAGCTGCACGTATACCACATAATTCAGCTCAAGCAGCAGAGCTGATTGCACTTACGAGAGCGGGTGTGTTATGGAAAGGAATGAAAGTGACCATATATACCGACAGCCAGTATGCGTTTGGTGTGGCCCATAGTTTTGGACGATTGTGGAAAGAGCGTGGGTTCCTGACTTCGCATGGAGCTAAAATTCAGCATGGTCAGTTGGTGAATGAGCTTCTTGAGTCACTGACCTTGCCATTACAAGTTGCGATTGTGAAATGCAGGGCACACAAGAAGGTTACTGATGATGTCGGTCGTGGCAATGCATTTGCTGACGAAATCGCAAAAGAAACAGCAAAAGATGTGATGAATCGAATGTATGTTGCAGGCCCCGCAAGATGGGTTGGTGACGTTGGAATGTGTGAAGATACGATAGAGGGTGTGAAGTCTCTTCAAGCTGAAGCTTCAGAGAAAGAGTTGAATGTGTGGAAAGAAAGTACGGGTAAATTGGATGAAAATGGTTGTTGGGTTGACTTGTCAGAACGTCAGCGATGGTTGTTACCCGATGCGTATGTGCTTGCAGTGGTGACAATGGCTCATGGAATGGCCCATATCAGTGTGAAAGGGATTTGTAAGTTGTTGGCTCCAGTATGGCAAAATGCTGGAATTCCTAAATGTGCAGAGAATGTGGTCAAGAATTGCATGGTGTGTCTGAAATACAATCCTGGTAGGGGAACCCCAACTCCAGCTGGTCATTTTGCACCTCCAACGTATCCGTTCGAGGTTTTGCAGCTAGATTTCATCCACATGGAAAGGTGCAACAATCTGAAATACGTACTCGTTGTTGTTTGTGCTTTTTCAAAATGGGTAGAAGCATATCCCTTAAAAGACAACACTGCCTTATCCACAGCTAAAGCCCTTGCCAAAGAATTCTTCCCTAGGTTTGGAATGCCGAGAATGGTCTGGAGTGATAATGGGAGTGAATTTGTGGGTCGAGTGATGAAAAAAGTATGTGAGGGGCTAGGTATCCAGCAAAAATTCCACGCTGCAAATCACCCCCAATCAGCAGGACTAGTAGAGTGCTATAATGGCACGCTAAAACAGAAGTTGGCAAAGATACAATCGAGCTCTGGTCTTAAATGGCCTGACGCTCTGCCTTTAGCACTCCTATCAACAAGAATGACTGTGCATTCGCGAGTGGGACTTAGTCCCTATGAAATTGTGTTCGGCCGCCCGGCCAACATATGGGGAGTGCCAAGACCAACAAAATTCAGTGAGATCGAACACCCTGTACTGCTTGATTATTTGTATGAATTGACGGCTAAATTGCGTGTTCTACACCAACAGGTTCACGATACTCTGCCTCAGGTCTCTGAAGCTCCAGGACATCTTATCGATCCTGGATCATGGGTGCTGGTCAAGAACTTCCAGCGGACAAAGAATGTCCAGCCCCGTTGGACCGGCCCCCCACCTCGTCCTTCTCTCAACAAGATCAGCTGTTCGAGTGGAAGGGAAAAAGAACTGGATCCACGGCGTACACTGCAAGAGGGTCCCTTTTCCTCTACCGTACGACCGGTGGGTCCAGGAGGGGATCGCTGACTCTGAGACTGAGACTGTGCCTCGTTTTTTGCCATTTAGCGATGCACGTGTAAAAGGAACAATTTCTGAACGAGAAAGTGACAATAATTTGCAAGAAGCTGTGCCACCGTCAATTCGATTGAACACTACAGAGCCTGAACTCTTGTTCCAGAACCAGACAGTACCTGGAAAAAGCCGTTATAATTTGAGACCAAGAACTAAGGACAAATAATTTTTTCCCGTTCCTTTGCTATTTTTTTTTAAAGAGCTGGCTCTCTCATCTGAGAAACTTTCTTATTTTTGTTTTTTTCTTTTCGAACCGCCATCCGGGTTCAGCTGTAGGGTCGTGGTTGCCCAAGTCTTTGGAGTGCAGCTGAAGACGTTAGGTCGACAGTTCTGGTCGGTCTAAGGGAGTTGCCCTAGACTGACAGAAGTATTCCCTACCATAGAACACCCTACCACCGCGAGCAGCAATTAGAGAGGATGGAGTTTTTCAAGAATGAGAGACCTGCCAGACAGATGGACTTTAAAGCCAGAATGTGTATAATAATGACAAAGAAACGATTTTTGATATCATGTATTTTCATGTTGCTTAGTGTAATGACGTTTTTAATAGGATATGTTTTATTCTCTTTTCAAGTGACATTTGCACCCATTACACAGCACATTCCTCCTTCTACTGTTTCCTTGCATTCTTTTCACCCCCTGCCTGAACACAAGTCTGCCAGAAGATTAGAATTTGTCAACAATTCATTCATTCAGCTTCTACACCAACACCAATTAGTAGTGAACACAACTAACTGTTGGGTGTGTGGTCTTATGCCTCATACTACTGATAAAGGTATCCCTTATCTGGTCCTGCCTTTCAGCCATAATGGTTCTGTGTGGGCATATAGAACGGTGTTCATATACGCGTATGAAGCCAACCCCCTACGTTCTGTGAAAGATAATCCTAAGAATAGTGCTCTAGCTAAGGGTATAGTAGATATGATTAGGGAAGATATTTCCTATGAGACTATCCCGAGAGATGAGACACTAGCATATATTGGATGGAACATAACAGGATATGGAGTTACTCTGAGTGGAAACCAGCGAGCAAAGAGATCCTCCCCGATTTGGATTGTACCCCATCAGGGTCACCTATGTCTGCAAGGTAATGGCAAGAATCCCAGAGCTCAGTTAGGGAAAAGTATCTGCACTGAAACATATGTTTTTGCGTCTCAGACTTCTCCTTCGTTCTTAGCAGCTAAGGGTACCTATTTCATCTGCCATAATAGAGCCTATACATGGTTGCCCCCTGACTTCTCAGGCACATGTTTTGTTTCGTTCCTGTTACCTCCCACCTACACGGCCGCGGCAGATTACCATAAGAAAAGGATAGTTAGAGGTGTCATAAGTAAAGAAGACACTACAGGACAAGAATTTGGGGATTTCGTAAAGGGTTTTCTGCCGTTTTGGGGTCCTATGGTTAACAGCAGGAACATAAGGCAATTGACAAGGGTGGTTGAATCCACGGTAGTTGAATCCGCCGGTGCCCTTGGTAATTTGACTGCTGAGCTCCAGTCGGATCGCCTTATGACTCTTCAGAACAGGGTCGCATTTGACGTCATACTTGCAGACCGAGGTGGGGTATGTAAAGTGATCCAATCAAGTTGCTGTGTTTTCATCCCAGATAACGCTCCGAGAGTCTACCAGGCCATTTCCAAACTGCATAAGATCTCCGAATCTATTCACGTGGATAAAGGAGATTGGTCATTGATGGGGTGGTTCTGGGAGCTGATATCCGCCTGGGGATGGAAGACTCTGGTAGTCATTGGGATGATCTTAGCCATTCTTTTCCTGTCCTGTCTGTGTGTACAGTGTGCTCCTGCAATATGTGGCCTCTGTGCTACATCGTGTGTAAGGAAACCTGTATCAAAAGACGAGCGAAGTAATAGGATGATGCTACAGCAACATCTCAACGACTTTATGAATATAGACCTGGACTCAGATTAGCATGAGTATAGGTTATTGCCTATGTAAGGGCAAAAGGAGGGTCTGTGATACAGAAAATTCTGGAACCGTGTTATAAACATCGTCGTATCACAACGATTTTGGTATCAGCAGACCGAGAATGATTAGAATAGTATGCACAAGCATTGTATTCATATTCGGGTGACGAAATCACCCGAATATCAGAGTTTCCGTCCTGAACCCTCGTGTTCCATTTAAACGACAGCCATTTTGTGATTGCCCTCACATAGGCCAATGACTAATGCTGAAAACGAGTCTGAAGGACACATACATCTTTGCTGACTCCTCTGTGACCTGGGCAAGCTGACTCCACTGCCTGAAGCCAAACCTGTTCGGCCAGTTTCTTTCCCAGTGGCCGAATGAGATTAGTATCAAGGCACAACACATCATAAAACCTTTCATCACACACAAACCATGCCTAATCTTACACGCCTGTTTCTTTCTTTATGACTTGCTTTACAAGGAGGAGGTGCCTGTTTATATTGGGGGTCCGTCGATATCTGATGAAAGTACTGAGCCTTGCCGGGTAATTGATTGAGGGCTGGACAAACTGAAATATGGACTTGTCATCATAACCCTGCTATTTCTTTGTAGTGAAAATATGTGAATGGTCAACTGTAAAATAAGGGATGTTTGCCTAAAGCATAATATTTTGTATAAAAGAGAAGGTTAGCTTTACAAGGGAAGCAGTCTCCTGAGAATATACACCGTGTTGTACTTCTAGGATACCTGTTACTGGCTGCAGCCAATAAACAAGATCTTTGACTTCACCAAGAAGACTCTGTGTTTCTGTAGTCTGAAACAGGAAGGACTCGAAGTCTTAGGATGTGTTCCCTGGCACCACTGGGTTCTGAAAAACCCAGTACTTCAGAACCGGAAAAGGTAGGGCAAGATGACTACCTAAATTATGTAAGACTGGGAGTGGAAGCTGCTGAACTAGTGGACGGGACCATGGGGGTAAACTGATTGGAGTCATACACTGAAGCAGAACTGAGATTCCTGTGCCCCAAGATTACCAAAGAAGTGGGCAAGGTGCATCAGAGATTAGCAAACCTGGCAGACAAATACAATATTGACATTGAAAGCACTAAACATTTGAAAAGAAGCTACAGATTAGACTTTGATTCAAAAGATTTTGAGCACATGAGGTCTTGCGGAATGAAGGCACACCTAAAAGAACTATTGTAAAGTGCACAAATTTGCAGTGCATTAGAAAAATGGGAAGGCAGATGGGCAAAGAAAAGAGATAAGGAAAAAGGTGACAGTCCAGGGTCAAGTCAGACCAAAGCCTCACCCGATACAGAATCAATAAAAATACTACCCATGAGAGAAACAGCTGGTGGTGTTTTAGTTCATGTACCGTGGTCCAGATGAGACATCCTATCCTTTACTAACGATTATCCCAGATTGAGGGAGAAACCGATCGAGTGGTATCAGCAAACAGACAGGTTTGTGAAACTTGCGAAGTGTCTCTGGGAAGACTTGAATACCTTGTTTGAGATCATTGTTCCGCCTGATTTGTGGCTCGAGTGTAAGAGAGGGGTAGATTGGCCGACGAAGGAGCCGGCAAGGGATAAGGTGACCGGAGCTCCCTCTAAGGAGGTGATGAAGTACTATTACAAAGTGATTGAGTTTTTGAAACAAAAGGTGTCACTGAAAGTGACCGATTGGCCGAAGGACATCAACCATCTCGTGTTCAGATTTGTGGAAGGGCTGAGACCAGAGGTCAGTCAAATGATTAAGAATCATTTGATTTGTTGGCAAGTGAAGCCGATTGATGAGGTGTTGCAGTATGCGAAATATTGTAGCGACGAAATTGAGTTAAAGCAGAAAAAGCGGAAAGAGAAAGTGATGGTGATGCAGGTAAGGGCTGCACAGGCAGGAATACAGGGAAATGGAGTCCAACAGATGATACAGCAGCAACCGCAAATGAATGGTGTGTTTCAGGCGCAACCGAGAGGTCGAGGTCGAGGTTTTGTGAATCGCGGTCCGGATATAAATACTGTTGTGGTCCAAAATGATGCACAAGGGATAAAAAAGATGTCACCATGTCACGCGTGTGGGGGCGTGGGGCACTGGAAACGGGAGTACCCGAATGTGGTGCAGGATGGTGTCTTTCAACAAAGCACTAATGTTGGTACATTGCAAAATGTAAGAGGTCCAAAACTGAGACATCAAAATCTGAATTTTCAAAATAACCTGGTACAGATGCAAGGGATACAGCCCATGCAGCAGATGAAAATGCCACGTGTTCAGCCAGTACAAATGCAACAAGTACAACAGCAGGTTCCCATGGTACCTAGACTGCAAATGCAATTACCAATGGCTCCGATGGGACAGCAGCAGGTCATGCTTCCTCAACAGGTCACAGGACAGGTAATGAGTCAAAATAATACAGTACAGCAATTCCCATTACGAGGTGAAAATGGCAGGAATGAAGAATGGTTGGATGATAGCTCAGATAGTGAAGAGTGCAGGCTTGCAGCATCCCTAGAGGTGGACCAGAGGGGTCCCTATGTGGAGGGGAAGGTAATGGGTTACAAAGTCTCGTTTTTGGTCGATACCGGAGCTACACGCTCTACAGTCAGGAATGCAGAGGTTCCGAAACTACCACTTTCGGGGCGTACCATAAGGGTAGTCGGAGTAGCAAACCAGTACCTGACAAACCCGATTACAGATCCAGTGCAAGTTGAGATCGGCAACTTCCAGGGACTGCATAGGTTTGTAGTCTGTGATTCAAGTCCAGTATCCCTACTGGGAAGAGACTTACTGTGCAAGACAAAATGTTTGATTACCTGTTCCAATGATGGAATTGAAGTACAGACAAATAGTGACGATGAAGGAGATGAAGGTCAGTTCTCAGAGGAAGAGACAGGGACGGCAAATGAGGATTATCCTTTGATTACCTTGTTTCCGATGCTTACAATGATTGACCTACCTGTCGAGTTACAGGGAACTGTGACAGAGAAAGTGTGGGATCTGACAGGAAAGGAAGTGGGACTAATAAAAGGTGTGGAATCAGTTAAAGTACAAGTGAAGCCAAATGCAGTGTTTCCCCGGGTGCCACAATGTCATATGGCACAAGATGTTCTTATTGAAGTGTCACAAATAATTGCAGATTTTCTGAAACAGGGATACCTGAAGGAGGATTTGAGCAGTCCATGTAATTCTCCAATAATGGGTCTGAAAAAGCCCTGTGGGAAAGTTCGAATTGTGCAGGATTTGAGGAAAATAAATGAGATTGTGGTAGAATGTTGCCCCATTGTGCCCAATCCAGCAGTGATCATGTTTCAGGGTCCGTGTGATGCCGAATGGTTCACCGTTATAGACTTGTCACAAGCTTTCTTTTCGATACCTCTCCACGAGGACAGCCAATTTTTGTTCAGTTTCAAATTCCTGGATAAGGTGTACAGTTGGTGCAGAATTCCTCAAGAGTTTTTTGAATCACCGTCCATCTTCAATCAGATATTGAAAAAGGATTTGGAATACTTAGTACTGCCTTTTAACTCGACTGTAGTGCAGTACATCAATGACTTGCTGATTGAATCCAAGACAAGGGACAACTGTAAATATGATACAATTGCCTTACTGAATCATTTGGGAAAGAACGGACACAAGGTATCACCCAAGAAGCTGCAATACTGTCAGAAAGAGGTGAACTACCTAGGGCATCTAATTGAAAGAGGGTCCAGGAGAATATTGAAGGAAAGAATAACAGCCATTTTGCAAATGAACCCTCCAACGACAAAAAGGGATGTCAGAATGTTTCTGGGAATGATGGGATACTGTCACCAGTGGATACCCAACTTCTCGATTATCTCAAAACCTTTGATAAAACTGACAGGCAAAGAGATCAAGGATGAGCCATATACCATAGCCTTGCCCAAAGAAGAGCTTGAGTCATTCATGGAATTGAGAGAGTGCATGTGCAGGGCACCAGCGTTAGGTATGCCTGATTATACGAAGCCTTTTCTACTGTTTTATCATGAACGTGATGCTAGTTCTTTGTCTGTCTTGACACAGGTCCATCGAGATGCAAATCGCCCTGTAGCGTATTTTTCAGCTACCTTGGACCCCGTCGCAGCAGCCTTACCGGGTTGTTTGCACGCAGTTGCAGCAGTTGGTCAGAGCCTTACGCAATGTGAAGGCATAGTCATGGGATACCCCTAACAGTAATGGTTCCGCATTCAGTTGAAATTTTGTTGACTCAAACCAAAACTCAGCACATGACAAATGCCCGTCTTACTAAATATGAGACAATCATACTGGGGTCACCTAATGTTTCACTAAAAAGATGTACTGTGTTAAACCCGGCAACTCTACTTCCTGCTGAAAGCACTGAAGTCAATAATAAAGAAGAATTTGAGCATGATTGTCTTGAGGTAACGGAATTATGTACCAAGCCACGACCAGATATTCAAGACACACAGCTGAAAGAAAATGATTGCATTATGTTTGTTGATGGGTCTTGTTTGAGAGACTCCATCGGTACACTGAGAGCTGGTTACGCTGTATGTACCATAGCTGGTATCATTGAAGCTTCCTGGCTCGAAAAAGTGTTTTCCGCAGGAGTGGCAGAGTTAATTGCTCTTACTAAGGCATGCCACGCAGCTGTGAATCTGAGAGTAACTATCTATACTGACAGCAGATATGGATTCGGAATTGTACATGATTTCGGCCAATTGTGGTCGCAGAGAGGTTTCATGACCTCTTCTGGTTCTCCTGTGAAAAACGGTGAACAAATAAAGGATGTGTTACATGCGATTCAGTTACCTCTTGAAATTGCCATGGTGAAATGCAATGCTCACATTAAGTCACAGGACTTTGTGTCCATGGGAAACGGTTATGCAGATCAAGTCGCAAGGTTTTGCGCATTGAACTGCATATCGTTCAAGGAACAGTGGGAATTGTTACAGCAAACTGAAAATGACACGTGTTTGAACCTTGCATTAAGGGTGGTTGATACCCTAGATGAGCTAAAGACATTACAGGGTCGTGCTAGCAAAGAGGAAAAACGTTCCTGGCAAAGAATGCAATGTGTACAGAGGGCTGATGATTTGTGGGTCTCAGAGGAGGGGAAATTAGTCTTGCCAAACAGTCTTCTATTACAATTCGCAAGGTTATATCATGGACAGGCTCACCTTAGGAGAGATGCAATGATCAGGTCATTCAAAATCGATTGGTTTAACCCAGAGTTCAGACATGCCGCAGAGGTTACCTGTCACAGGTGCATCATCTCTCAACAGATGAATGCAGGAAAAGGGACTGTGGTAACTCTGAGCCACATTGGGAGAGCTGGTGGTCCTTTCAGCAAAATGCAAATGGACTTCATTGAGATGCCTGTTTGTGGAGGATTGAAGTACGTGTTGTGATTGTGTGTGTTTTCAGTCACTGGATTGAAGCCTACCCCACACGTAGAAATGACAGCCTCACAGTTGCAAAGCTGCTACTTAGGGAGCTAATACCAAGGTTCGGGTTTCCAGTCTCTATAGAATCAGATAGGGGCAGACACTTCGACAATGAGATGATTAAACTTCTGTGTGCCGCACTAGACATCAAACAAAAGCTGCATTGTAGCTACCGCCCTGAAGCATCAGGACTAGTAGAACAAATGAATGGTATCTGAAATCAAGAATGGCAAAGATGTGCGCAGCTATCAATGTGAAATGGCCAGATGCATTGCCCTTAGTGCTGATGACAATGAGGAACACCCCTGATAAGAAAACAGGACTGTCCCCCCATGAGATCCTCATGGGCAGAGCTATGAGGTTGGCAGCAGTACCTGCAAATGCTCTAGTGAATATCACAGATGATATGGTGTTGGACTACTGCAAAGGTTTGGCTGATGTGATTCGCTCTTTCTCTCACCAGGTAGAGGCTAACACATTGCCACCGATTGGAGATCCAGGTCACACCCTACAGGCCGGTGACTGGGTGGTTGTCAAGAAGCATGTGAGAAAGTTGTGTTTGGAGCCAGGTTGGAAAGGGCCGTATCAAGTAATCTTGACAACAACCACTGCTGTGAAATGTGCAGGCGTTCCAAATTGGATACATGCCAGTCACACAAAGAAGGTAACGTGCCCAACTGACGAGGAACTTAAAGTTTCCGGCACAACAGTTCCAGGAAGAGAAGTCTCAGGGCCAGAGAGCAGCCAAGAAGGAACTGAGACTGCAGGAGAGCCCACTGAGAACTGCCTTGTCCCTCAAACAGTGAATGAGTTTGAGAGAGGTGACAGAGTGCCTATCTCAGTGGAGGTGGCAGGAGAACTAAGACAAGGAGAGGTTCTCCCAGAAGTAGACAGATAGGGGTTAGAACTCGAACCCGTTACAGATCAAGAAGAAGAAGAAGGGGAAATAATAGAAAGAGATCAGAGTGTACCAGCATCCCCTGAGCCAGTTGCAGGTCCGTCAAGCGAAAACACCATATTGCAAGAGGAGGGTGCTGTCCAGCGTCCTGAAAAGACATATCGGAAGAAGACGCATAAAGGCGATAACTGGCCAGAGAAACCAGTTTTAAGGATAAGAAGCATACCAGGTGAAACAATAACAGAGAAAACTGATACATCCCAAGTGGAAGATCGAAGTGAAGGAGAACTGCAAGGTGAATGCAGGTTGAAGAGAAAGAGAGTCGCAAACAGAAGATATACAGGTCCTGAATGGGCGTATGCTACAACATCTGAATGGCAACAAGAATTCCTAGCATTCTGTTTTGATCGAGAAGTACCAGGTCAATACTATGGTACCTGATTTAACTCAAAGAAAAGACTTTGTTAAAAATCGAAATTGAAAACTAAGAAAGAGACTTATGAATTACCGGATTTGACTTTGAGAAACCTGATTATGACAAGCTGCTAACCTGATTTGACAAAGGGGTCCTGGAGCGAATGAAAACGCTGTAAATACACGCAGAGAGCAAGAAAAAAAAAGTTCTAGATCATACTCAAGTTGATTGTTATTCTGCTATCTGATTCTATACAGACATGGCTTATAATAGAGGTAGTAACAAGAAGAGTAAGGTGTGTGGTTGGTTAAGCCTTATAATAGGTATTGTGTGTGCAATAATAATTGTGGGAGTGATTGTGGGAATGCCGTGGTTGGATAAAAAGACTATTAACGCAACTTCACAACCTGAAATTACAACACTAACACCGTGGGAGAGGTTTGAGCAGGATGCAAGACACTTGCATGAGGGAACTAATTCAAAAGGGGAACTTTCTACTAATGTCTTCTATCGCTTGCTGAATGAGTATGTGGAGACCATGGATGCGAAAGACTGTTATGTGTGTACCAAGATTCCTTCATCTGTGCAAGAAGGGGTTACCTATCATAGCCTTCCTCTAACATACGGGATCAGCTGTAGTTTGCTACTAACCAGATTCTATAATCAAGAGCATGTGCAATACTTTTACTCAAATCTGGATGTTGTGTTCTCTTTTGTGCCTGTGATTGAATTCCTGAACAAGCTAGCTAAGGAACATGATATAAAAATAGTTAGAGGATTTTTTGAGCCAACGCTTACATTTGGAACTGCTTATGCACATCGCAACAATCTGACCTGCTTATTGTCACCTGTAGAGAAAAGCTTTTTAGATCACACTGATGATAGACGCAAAGCATTAAAAGAACGATTAGAGAAAGGGTTAGAAAAACGCACATATGCAAATGATTATGCTTACACCGCAATCAAAACGCAAGGCAATCTAGCTATAGATGCATTACATGTAGGTAGGCTTTGTATATATAGGCCGAAATCTGAGCAGGACAATTTGTATGTGGGAACGAGTGAATGTAGACATGTGTTTTTGTTTCAGAGTAAATGGACATTTATGTTGAATGGACAGGATCCAGAGATCCCTGGGATCTATTATATGAGTGGACTTAATGCTTATTACCGTCTCCCTAAGGGATGGTATGGGACATGTTATTTTGGAATAGTTTTCCCAAAGATTTACCAGATTGATGACTTAAAGCAAATACCTAAAACGTCTGAATTACAACATGCTGGACAAAAACGAGTCAGTGGCTGCTGTCATTGGTGATATATTTGGAGCTATAATCCCATCAGTAGGGGTTATCTTGAATTCTATGAAAATTCAAAAGTAGTCTACTATTGTGGATAACATTCTGACAAGTTTTACAGGGGCAATACTCCTGATGGATACTGAACTTGCTGCAGAAAGAGCTATGACTCTTCAAAATCGGCTTGCTTTAGACATCTTTTAGAAAAGAGTGGAGGGGTCTGCAAGAGGCTCAACAAGCGCCATTGTTGCTCATTCACTCCGGACAATAGTAAAAAGATTAGAGGTATGCTTACTAACCTAACTAGCAATAGTGCAGATTTGAAGGATCTGAAGGAACCTGGAGTTTGGGAGAAATTTGGAAAGGGAATTGCCAGATTAGGGAGCTGGTTTACCAACATTAGGAATGGGGTACTTGCAAAAATACTAGGGGGTCTATTAACTGTTTTCGCCTGTCTATGAGGAATATGGGGGGCATGCAAAATGAATGATAAAATTAAAAGAAATTGGACCACAAGAACAAATGAAGAAAGTGAAAGAGAGAAAATGTTCAATGAAATTTGGGAAAGCTCACATAAGGGACAAGATGTTGAAATGAGCATTATGCGTAAAGTGAAAAATTACAAATGAAAGGTTAAAGGGAAAGGTTTGTGTTATGACGAGCGTCATCAGAGGAGGGACTGAGAGAGCGTAGCTTACATAACCTATATTAAAATGAAATGTTTATATCAATGTGTGATGATGCTGCATAGAAAACTATAATAATAGCAATTTGCTTGAACGTGCACCTGAATTGTGACCACGGTGAATGGCCACCAATGTATACGCAAAATAATAATAATGAATAAAAAGGTTCGTGTTATGATCAATTAAGCTTATATTAACATTTATACTGCTGAATCTGTATTGAAAATCTTTATAGGCCTGAAGTTAGCGTGAGCTACGGGATTTAGCTGCCCAGCTCTCATATTAAATGCATTTTTCTGTTTTTCCAGTGTGCTGACTCGCAAGGGGCCATGGCCCTGCAAATGTTATTTTTCTTCAAACTTGAAAGATGAATGTAACCATGTTAAATCCGTTCCCAAACGCATATTCGGTGCCTTGGTTTAAAAGTTATGAGTGAACTGAAACAAATGTAGATTAATGAAACGTACAAGGTCACTTAGACAGATGGACTATGAATCTGCTGACCCAAAAGACGTGCCAAAGAATGAAGTAACGCCGGATGTGCCACCTATGAAGACGTCAATTATGAAGACCAATCAAAGACCCGTGAATTAATGTGAGGTGACAATTGGGATTACCAAATGATGTATTTAATAGGTTAAAGATAGTGGGGTATAGTAAGTGTCCAATAGAATTTTGGGGGAATGTACTACGAACAAGGGATAAAAACCCATGTCACAGAAGGGTCATTAGAATTAGGTAGGGAATGCTATTGATTTTATCCAGAAACTCTGTCACTCTGTTTGGTGACTTTGAGGCTTATTAAAACCATCCTCACCAATAGACTGCCCATTTACACTTTTCCTCCTTGCGAGGGAAGTGCCCCTATGCCCTTTAGTTGATCCTTGACTGATGGCGTTTTGACTGATGCCCTGAAGACGAAGACTGAACCTGTGCGCTGACCTAATCTTTGGAGGGTAATTATGACAATGCAATTTGTAATTTGTCTGTTTGCTTTTCCTTTCTAGGTACCAACTGCTTGCTTTTGACAGAGACCATAGCTAGATGTTTTCCAAATTGGTGTTCTAAATTGTTTTGCATGAAGCCCAACATGCCAATGCTAATTAGTGGTTAGGACAGGGGATCATCAAATTGACGCAAATAGACAAACGACTGAGATGATGCTTTGTTGAACTGACGTGATATCAATACTCTGCTATATTCTGATCTATGTTTACGCTGTGTTATATTCTAATGTTCATGATTTTTGCTTTATTGAAATCTTATCAAAGTTGCCATATCGTAACTATGCTGTTGTGTTTCTTGGTTTTAAGATTGACGCATTTAATCTTAGATTGCAACTAATAGGGAATAAAACCCATACATTTCTATATACTGGTGTGGTTATTCATGGCTGAAAAGTCATGGGTGCGTCGTCAATTTGATTAATGACTTTGACTAAAGTGAAATGTATTGTTGTGATAAAAATGTATGACATTATTGATATATTGATTGACATATTGATTAGTTATCTCATCCTACGGTGTCTTTCAACTGGGTCAAAAGATTCATTGGCCTAAAACGAGTCCTAATGTGTAATAAATTAACATAAAAGGACGCGTTAGCAGTACTAATGAGGATGGTAGGGTTGCTGAGTACATCTATGCTGAAGCTGGAATGGTTGTGTTGGTGATGGGGATCCATGCTGTTCTCTTCATTTAGGCCACAACATTGGTTGTGGTAGTGGCTGTCATAGTGAAATTCATAATGCTGCATGAAGAAGAAAAGATAAAAAAGTGAAAATGAAGCTGTGAAAAGGGAATGAAATAATAGAGGAGGGAAGAGAAATGATAGGCATGGCAGTGGGTGGTAGATAAGGGACTGGGAATTTGTGAATGGGAACAGATGTGGTAAGAGGGGGACAAGGGTGTGGGGAAGACTAGAAGTGAAAAGGGAAGGAGAGATAGAGAGGTGTGTTGAAATGCAAATATTGGTAAAGGGAGAGGGTTAGCAAATGGGGTTTGCTGCTGGCTGCTCTGGGCTGCTGATGGGCTTCCTCCTGGTCCTGTTCACAGGTTCTGGCCCTGGATGTGATGCTGAAGCTAGCAGGATCCAGGTCCAGCACATACCCCCCCCCAAAACACCCCCACAACACCTCCCCCAAGGGAATGGCAGCACTGGGGGACAAGGGCACCAATCAATGGCACGCAATAGCACACACAGAAACAATAACCATACTCTCTTACCCCATGCAGGACCCGAACGCCAACACACCGGCCAGGAGGGTCCAGAAATGTCCATCCCCCCCCCGGAAGAGGCCCCCAGTGATGACAGCAGCTCTGTCGACCTGGAACCTGATGACCAGCCCGGACCATCGGGGACCTCTGGACAGTCGGTTCCCCACACACAGGCCACAGCAGACCCAACCCCCTCTGGGACCAACAGCACAGCTCCCACCCAGCGGGCCCATGCCTCTGTCTCTAGGACAGGTCAATCAGCGGTGTGTCTGCCACTACAGGGCACCCAGGCTAACCCACCACCCCAACAACAACAGGGACCTGGGGGCAGTGGTAGTGGGCACACCGTCCAGGGGACAGAAGCCGGGGGAAACAGGGCAACTCGGAGGGCTGCTGTGCGACAGGGGGGGGAGGAGAGGCCCAGGGAACCGACTCTCCAAGAGGCCCTCACCACAATCATGGCAGCCTACCACCACTCCCAAGAGACGATGGCGACGGTACTGGCCAGGTTCCAGGAGATCCAGGCACAGCAGGAGGAACGCTACATGGGGTTCACCAATCAACTCACCAACATCTCTACCGCTATGGGGAGCATAGTCCAGGCCCTCAACCGGATAGAAGACACGTTGCGGGACCGTGTGGCACCACACAGGGCCCCTGTCACTAGCCAGGAACAGCCTACCACCTCCGCCGGCGCTAGTGGACAGGAGGCCCCACCACAACGACAGGCCACCAGAACCCCACCTCCTGCTGAAGAACAACCACCCCGCAAGAGGAGCCTGAGATTAAAAAAATCGACAGAGTAGGATGTCAAGACCCCCGCCAGCATGAGACACCCCCTGAAGTCATCCCACTGTCCCACATTGCCACCCTGTCCAACCTTGAACTGCCCCTGCTCCATCCTTCCACAGGCATATGGGCAATGCACCTGTGAGACTGAGAACTGGACTCTGCCATGGCCATTACTCCACCCCCACCCATCACCGTGTTTATATCATGTACCATTATCTAGCACAAAAAATAAATCACTCAATGCACTGAAATCAAACAGGAGTCAGGATGTATTATTTACAAATGTATAACACATTACCGATCAATTATGTTCTGTTAACTTTGTGCTGAACACATACCGAGATCAATAAGCATTAGTCCATGGGCTAACCAAGCAGTAGTCACGGAGTGGGTCATACATCACTGAAAAGGGAAGGGAAAATCAAACATCAGTTTAAAAGAACTGGGGGGTCATAGACAAAGTTGAGAAGCAGGAGGCTTGCAGGAAAAGTAAAATGGCGTGGTTGATTCTTACCTGTGTGCTACTGAAAATACTGTTGGATAACTCTGTCCCTGTTGTCTGTGTCGTCCTCTGAGTCTTCCTCCTCTTCACTCTCCGCAGGCTCCACAGCTGCTTCAACACCACCATTTGGACCATCCTCCTGCAGGAAAGGCACCTGACGTCGCAATGCCAGATTGTGAAGCATACAGCAGGCCACGATGATCTGGCACACCTTCTTTGGTGAGTACATCAGGGATCCCCCTGTCATATGCAGGCACCTAAATCTGGCTCTGCTGGGCCCCGCCGTCTCAAGCACCGCTCCGCTGGGCCCTTCCTCTCAAGCACCGCTCCGCTGGGCCCCGCCGTCTCAAGCACCGCTCCGCTGGGCCCCGCCGTCTCAAGCACCGCTCCGCTGGGCCCTTCCTCTCAAGCACCGCTCCGCTGGGCCCCGCCGTCTCAAGCACCGCTCCGCTGGGCCCTTCCTCTCAAGCACCGCTCCGCTGGGCCCCGCCGTCTCAAGCACCGCTCCGCTGGGCCCCGCCCTCTCAAGCACCGCTCCGCTGGGCCCCGCCGTCTCAAGCACCGCTCCGCTGGGCCCTTCCTCTCAAGCACCACTCCGCTGGGCCCCGCCGTCTCAAGCACCGCTCCGCCCTTCCTCTCAAGCACCGCTCCGCTGGGCCCCGCCGTCTCAAGCACCGCTCCGCTGGGCCCTTCCTCTCAAGTACCGCTTCGCTGGGCCCTTCCTGTCAAGCACCGCTCCGCTGGGCCCTTCCTGTCAAGCACTGTTTATGGTTCACTGTGCCCACCATGCCTCCTCCTTGAGCAGTGGACACTGTCATCCACCAGGTGGACTGTGGCTTTGCACTCCCCAGGATGGTGAAGTGGGCAACCCACCCACTGTAGAGACTTGAGAGACTGTGGCTTTGCACTCCCCAGGATGGTGAAGTGGGCAACCCACCCACTGGAGAGACTTGAGAGACTGTGGCTTTGCACTCCCCAGGATGGTGAAGTGGGCAACCCACCCACTGTAGAGACTTGAGAGACTGTGGCTTTGCACTCCCCAGGATACATCAATGGGCATGGTGGCCCCTTCGTGGATCTGGCGTCGTGGACTCATGTGGCTGTGGTGCCTCCCCCTTCCCTTCCCCCTTAGGTGCCTGTAATTTTTTCATCAGATGCCCCTGCAGTGTTCTCTCCAAAGGACTCAGGTCTCCTGTCTGGGCTTTGCCCTTGTGTCGCTACACTGTAGCCCACGGACTGTTCCATTTAACTTTCATGTACAGGACTAATTGCCTCGGTTCTCCATGGCAGTGTATATAGTATCATTTTGTTATGGATATTTTGCGTAGTTGACCGCTCCATATCAGAGTCTATTTTTTATATACATTTTTCGTCCCAATTTATTTCAGTCTTTGCATTCTTAAGGGGGGTTTGGGTGGTGTCACTGTGCATTGTTGCTCTGCATTAGTGTGTACATAGTTTGGGGGGGGGGGTCGCATATGTGTGTGCCGTAAGCTTCCCTCCTCCCCCCTCCCGTGTGTCGTAGGTGCAGTACTCACCGTTGTCGTCTCCCGGAGTTCGTACTCGTGGTAGATGAGAAGGTAGACGAGAGCAGGTAGGATGTTTAATTCGGGTTCCCTGCTGTCCTCCTTCCTCGTGGAGTGTGTTTTGGTGCGCGTTTTCCCGTTCGTAGTCTGTTTCCGCCGTGTTTTTATCGGCGGGGCTCCCGCCCCGGAAAAGGTGGCAGATTGGTGAGTTGTGATAGTGTGGGCGGTACATTGTCTGCCGCCTGCCTGTTGGCGGTGACCGCCACGCTGTTTGTCTGCACCGCCGCAGCGGTCGGAGTGTTAATGTGGCGGGCTGTGTTGGCGGTTCCCGCCAGGGTCAGAATTCCATTTTTTCGACCGCCGGCCTGTTGGCGGGTTGGCCGCCGCTTTATCACCGACCGCCAGGGTTAGAATCACCCCCCATATTTCTTTTTTAGGATCTTCTTTTGCTCCTAGAAGATACTTACTAAGGTCCATCCTCAGGGAATTTGCGCAGTTGCCTCAGCAGCCTACATACAGCCACTTTCCTTATGATGACCGCTCGTAGCATGTGTACGCCATTACGATATCCCAGTTGGGCTGTCAAATCTGCAGAAATGGGTGGGAAAAAATTTCACCTTAACTTTTTCCAGTTGCAATGAGAAAAAAGAATTGCACCCATCTCCCTTGATACCCTATAGAATGGCAAAATAGCTACAGACAAAAATGGGATGTGACGTAATCAGAGAGTATGCTGGATCAGAAATGGTTGAAACCACTTCACAGTTGAGTAGTAAATCTGAAGTACTGTGCACAGCATATTTAGCAGAATAGTTTAGTCCGCATTATCAAACACTACAGAGAGATCTATCATTGCCCGGAGACATTCTGAGCCTTCATCCATGAATCATAAGAAGGCATCACAATTTTCACTGGGGCAGAACTGATCAAAATAAGTGCACTCAAAACCCACAGTAAGCATGTAGACAGGAACCTTTTTTATGACTTGGCTGACCAAATCCATTACCTCTACTACTATGGTCAATCTACTGCCCACCATATTTAGAGATCTCCACTGGACTTTCCAAACGCCATGCAAGACCATCCCCACACTGAACACAAAGACTTGTGAAAAATCAAACAAACACAAAAATATGTTAAAAATATCATTTAAATAGATAAAAATGAATACACATTAGCTCTAAACTGTGAAAAAATACAAAAAACTAAACAAACAATTGTGAAAAACAACACAAAAACATGGTAAAAATACCCCAAAGTAAAACTGTGAAACTGGATGACGTCAGAGTTGGACACAATGTCTGGTCAGGGACTAGCCATTTTGCCCAATCCTGTACTGCATATGACCATGCACCATCTGCAATTGTTTTTTTTTTTTTTTACAAACCAGAAGTATGAATTACACATATATTGGAAAACCCCAAACATTCACTGGATCAAACAAAGTTTAAGTTAGGTATGAAAAAAAGAACTTAACTTACTTAAAATAAACAGAAATTCCCTGAAAAACAAAGGTTAAAGTAACTTAATAATTAGGTGACAGATTCATGCAAAACCTAATGTTAAAAAAACAAAAAACCTGCATTCACCTGTTATAGTTCTGTGAGCTAATTATAACTTGCACTCCACTCATGCACTGCTCATAGCCTTAGGTGTTACATCACTTATGATATGTTAAATGACATCATAGATGACATCACTGATGACATCTCAAATGACATCATTGATAACATCACTAATGTCATCAGTCATTGATTGTGGCTGTATGTGATAGGTGTGGTAGTAATTTGCCTACCTACACATGGGCCCAAAATTGGAGCCCAAATACCGATTAATGGGCATAGCTTAAAGAAACGTACAAGACAGGTTAAAGATCTGGTATGTCACCCACATTTTCTACTGGTATTCAGTCAGCCAAGAAATAAAATGCCTCAATAGACTTTCAACAGGTTATCTGCTTATTCTACACACAGCCTAATGGATAATCCCTCTTTCAAGATCCAACATTTTGAGACAAATGTTTGATAGATGTGCATTGGCTACTGACAAGGCACCTTCAGTTAGACCCTAAGGACAACCTTCTGTTGTTTAGTAAAATACACTACACAAATTGATGGTATAAACACAATGACATACAACCTTATAGCCATGCTTACAATGCCAGGCTGAATTAAACCACCCCTGAGTGCATCCCCACTACATTTGTTATCCTCCAATTAGAAGCCATGTCTCAAAATATTCATGAGCATTCTGCATACAATAATCTACAACTCATACATCTGCACTTTACATTTACTTTGAATACGCAACAGTATGACATACGTTTAATATGAAGTGTTCAACTATTTAACATGGACTTGTGCCCAGGCAGCCACAGGTCGATCATCTACTGTGAATTGAACCTTTGGCATTTCATACAGATTTTTGGTAATAGGCTTTACTCTTAAGATATACCCTACTTTGAAACGTACCATTGCAACCAATACAAGGTGTATTTATCCTTTACCTTGTTTAAGAAGATACTGCTTACATTCTCATCTTTACTGATAGTTAATTATCGTACCATATAACCTTTGGACTGCAGTGCCACATTAGGCTCCATAATGTATCCTTTTTTCATTTTATCCACCAGCAAGCATAGAGAGACTAATTTTAGGCCCTACATTGCTGTAGGACCTTTACTAACAATTTTTATTTTATTTTTAAATGCCAGAATTTATGGAGTAATTTTGATAACAGTATTATGGATGATGTCATCAGTAATGTTATTAATGGTTTAACATGTCATGAGTGATGTAATATCTGAGGTCATAAACAGCTCATGAGGGACGAAAGGTATAGTTGACTCTAGCAACATTAACCGGCGAATGTCGCTGTTTTTCAAAAAAATGTTAAACATTGAGGGCCTCATTTACAAGGTTTTGGCCAGGGCAGTGCTGCAAGGATTCTTGCTGTGCTGCCCTATGTTGAAAGAAAAGGGCAGGAATGTGCCACATCTATGAGATAAGGTGTATTTTTGTCCTTACCCCTCTATGCTGGCGCACAACTGACTGCCTTGCGCCAACACAGGCACCCTTGCATCATGATACCAGGGTGTCTGCATTGTAAGAAAGATTGTTTTTGTGCAGCAGGGACACCTACCTGCACAAAAACAATCACTGGAGGCGATTTGCTCTTAATATAAATGCTGCAGAATGCAGCACACATCAAAAGAGGAAAAAAACAAGGAGAAATAAGGATATTTCTCGTCATTGCGTCGCCTTTCTCCAAAATCTTGTAAATCTAAGAATGTGCCAAAATCCATTGGTGTTGCGTGGGAACACCAACTGCAACACCCTTGGAATGCCTTTTTGACACAAAGTAAGGCAACACAGCGACTTGCACCATGTTGCCTTACTCCATATCTACAAGGCCATGAAAAGGCTTTTTGTGGCCTTGTAGAAATGGGCCTGTAGCCTTGGCTGCCGGTGCATCACAAAAAGTGACGCACTGGCAGAGCAGGCCGCTTGTAAATAAGCCCTTAAGTCTTGTGTCACCTAACTATAATCCCACTTTAATGTTTAGTGAAATTCACCATTTATAGTTAACTCAAGTCACTATAACTTTTGCCCTCAAGTAACTATAGCTTATACCCTCACAATGCACTGCTTGTACCCTCACATATTATATCACTCATGACATGTTCAATGACTACATTGATAATATGCTTAATCACATCTGAAAATGCATCATAGATAACAACAGTGTGCATGGCGGAGTGCAAGTTATAGTTTCTTTAGGGCATGAGGTAGAGGTTCTTGAGATTACTATAACTGGTGAATTTCTCAACCTCTGTGCCGAGGCATATTCCTTTGTGTTTCGCCGATTAAACAACACTGGTTATAAACCATTTCGAGTGCTGTTATCTTTGTAAATTGACAAGGAGAAAGAAGTGGAGATGTAAACAAAGTGGTGGAAAGGAGTTGAGGCAACACCACTGGTGGTTTGGCTGCACCACGGCATTGCCAAAAAGCAGAAATGTATATAGTTGTAGTTAGGACCATATTTCTATAGAAAATGTTTTTTTTTACTTGCTTATATCTTTAGCACCACTTGCCGGATCTTCACAAAATTTTCCCAAAAAAAGTGCCCCTGTGATTCTGGGGTGGGGTTTGGGGTGATCCGTAAAGCGGGGGCTGAGAAAAAGGGGGAGGGTTAAAAAAAGTTGCTTTTCACATGTTAATTCCCATAGGACTTCTGAACAAGGCTACAGCCTAAACCACTGGACGGAATTACACCAAATCTGGCATAAACCTAGCTGTCGGTACACAGATTGTACTTTGGGGTGTCTGGTGTTAATCTGTTCAGTAGTTTTTGAGATATTAAAAGGAAACTAAATTTGTATATCTGAGGTCATGAACCATTCACAAATATTCGTGAATTTGTTTGAATGGGCATGCAAATAGAAGCGCTGTAATTAGCAGGCCACAACCTGATTAGAAAGTTGCAGCCAGCATTTTAAGTGACATTGTCCCTGGGACTGAAAATCAAAATGAAAGTTAGCATAAAGGGTCAGGGTCGAGGTACCCTGGCCCCAAGAGTGTGATATAGGGGTGTTTGAGGGCCAAATTATGGATATAAAATTATTTTTCTTTACCATGCGCGATGTTTGTGATTAATCAAGATTGCTCAAGATTAATCACAAATAGGCAAAAAAAGTTTTTAAAAAATTCACTCATTCATATACTAATTTAATCACTCATACATGCACTCAGAGATTCATGTGCCCAATCACACCGCTCAGACCCCACACCCACTTTCAGACCCACTCAGACACTAATGCACCCACTCGGAGCCTCATGCACCAACTCACAGACCCACTCAGACACTCATACACCCACTCACAAACCCACTCAGACCCTCATACACCCACTAAGGGATCCACTCAGACACTGACACACCCACTCACAGACCTACTCAGACCCTTATGCACCCACTTTCAGACCCACTCAGACACTGACACACCCACTCACTGACCCACTCAAACCCTCACACATCCACTCACAGGCCCACTCAGACACTCATACACCCACTCACAGAGCCACTCAGACCCTCATGTACCTACTCACAGACCCACTCAGACATTGACTCAGCCACTCACAGACCCACTCAGACACTGATACACCCAATCACAGGCCCACTCAGACACTCATGCACTGCCTAACAGAACCACTCACACCCTCACGCACCCACTTTCACAACCAATCACTCTCACACCCACTTCCACACCCATACAGACACTCTCACACCCAGAGACATCCTCTCACACAAATAGAGACAGACTGCTTGGCTGTGCATGATGCGGGGTTGGGTGGTTAGGGGGGTTGGCTGCGGCCAGGCCCTGAGGCCAACCCTCAGCCAGGCCCTGCGGCCAATCCCTGCCACACACCAGCAAAGGCTGTGCGTGATGCTGCTTTGGGTGGTTATCAAGGATGTGGCCAATCCCTGCTGCACACGGCTGAAGGTTGGGTGATCATAGGGGTTGGCCTGCTCGGGCCTGGCCTGCAGCCAGCTCCTGGCGCGCATGGGTTGTTATGGGTGTTGGCTGCATGTCCTGACCTATGACCAAGCCCTGTGGCCAACCGCCACCACGCAAGGCCAAAGGCTCTGCACGGCAGTGGTTAGATGAATGTATAGTAATGACAATTACTATACATTAAAAAAACATAGAAAATCAATGAAAACATCTAAGGCTACAGGGAAGTTATAGTAAGGAAATGGAATTTAAAAAAACACATAGAAATTCACTGGGAATACCTGAAGGAGCTGAATCTCAACAACCAGCTGACTTTCTGGAATCATGGATAAAGGGCTGGATACCATCCGACTGCCTGTCGACTTGGTTTGCGGTTGAATGAGCCCACCAAGCCCTCAACCCAAAACCGCCACCGGGGGCACCTCCAAGATCAATGATTGCCTGCATTCGAGACTTTAGAGACAGACATGCCATTCTCCATGAGGCAGGCAATCATCTGGACCTCCATTGTGGATGCTCCAAAGTCCTCATCTTCCCAGTCTACACCCATGCGGTCCAACAACAGAAGCGATCATACACTGAGGTTAAACAAAAGTAATGAGCAATGGGCCTCCAGTACCGCCTCCTCTTTCCCACTAAATTCTGAGTGGTACACGCCGGCAAAATACACTTTTTTCAGTTACCAGACTTGGCTTAGCAGTAGCTTCCAGAAGAACAGCCACGTTGAAACACAGGGGGGATCCACACATATGCCTCAAAGGGGATGAAAACAATGTCCAATGAGCTAAAGCCCAAACGCAGTGCCACACGACCCACTCACAGAGTCTCCACTCCACTCAAGGTTACAGGGACATTATAGTTAGGCTTCCTTCTTAAATGCACAAAACCATAGAAATCCTGTTAAAGTTAGAGTTATCTCAAGTAACTATAATTCATGCCCTAAGGTAACTTTTACCCTCACCCTCGCCATGCACTGCTAATTACCCCACAAATCACGGCACTCATGACACCTTTGATTACATCATTGATAGTATCAATGTAATATTTGCAGTACATTTTTTGACGAAAAAACTGTGAATGGCAGGGACGTGAGTTATAGTTAGCTTAGGGCACGAGCTATAGTTACTTGAGATAACTCTAGTAACTTTAACTGAAGCAGGTGAATGTCTATGGTTTTGTATGTTTAAAATGTGAGCCTACCTAAAACATACCTGTAATCTTCGATTTTTTAAAGTGAACTTCTATGTTTTTTTAAATTCTAGTTCCTAACTATAACGTCCCTGTAACCTTTGTATTTTTTTCAAGGAATATTTATATCTATATATGTGTATATATATATATATATATATATATATAAATATATATATATTTATATACAATTCCTCCCATTTTTAGCAGTCTGTGCTTCTTCGCCAAAGAGAAGAGAAAAGTCTCAGTCACAGAGATGTTGCTGAAGTGAATATATTTATTAGCACAAAAACCCAACGCATTTCAGAAACCAAGTTTCCTTGACCACGGGTGACATACTTTACAACAGTTTCTGTTTTTTATCATTCAGTACTAACACCCCAACCACATTGAAAGAGGACTACAGAACAGTGCAATAGTAAGAAGAACAAGTGTGGCCATCTTTAAATAGCTATTTGTGGCAGCTTCATGCTAAGAATAACATAAAATCACTATTCCTCCCCATTTCAAACTCTCCCAAAAGGGCATAATACTAAAACAAAGGATAATGAATATTACATCAGTCTGTAATGCAATGCTGACAACACACATATATTAAAGAAAGGCTACAGAAAATACCATATTTTACAAAATAGTTTCAGCCATCTTTGAATGTTTTTTTTATAGCAACTTTATGACCGTTATTATTCTCAACTAATTTAGTCCAAATGGGCAAAAAACCTAAAAAAGAACTCATCAATACAGGTATTAAGCATTTCTGAACCAATCTTACTCAATGAGGGAGGCTATTAATCAATTTAATTTGCATCATTGATTAAAATCAAGACCAAGTGGGCAAAAGTCCTGAAACAACATTGATTGCAATTTAAATTAAACTATACTATTCAGAATTTTTACCTCATGATAGAAAGCATAATATCTCACGTCCTATAATTAGGCTTATATATACAATTGTTAATGATCTTGAGTAGTCAAATTAAAGCATTGCTCAAAATGAATCTACTTCAAAGGATACAAATAGCTCTTTTGCATTTCACCGATTAAACAAATTTCCAACTATCAATCAGCAGGTCTGGCCTTCAATGTCTCACCACCAGTGTAACCGTGCAATAAATAAATATATAAAGACATTAAAAACAGATAAAAACCGTAATTTAAAAAAGAGATCTTACTGTAGACAAATAGCATAAATCATATTGCTGAAAATGATATCTATATAGAACGGGGAACTTTTTAATCACTGACATGTATTGCCATCTCCTCATCCATATTGAGACCTGTAGGGGGAAGTGTATTAAAACTGAAAATTAATTTAGATTCCAGTCTTCTTAGTTGTAAGACTCTATTTCATCCTTGTTCATTAATTGCAATTTTATCCAGTACTACAAATTTTAACAAATTCATCTTTTGGGCATGAAACTCCTTGAAATGTGTAGCTGCTGAATATGTTTTGTCATGATGTAGAATGGCCCTAACATGTTCTAACACAAATTTCTTTGCTATGTGAATAGTGCTACCAATGTACAATTTGTTACAAGGACAAATAAATGCATAAACACAATGGTCTGAAACACAGGATAGATTTTTTTTAAAATTTGTAATGATATATGGTTTTGGAATTGTGGGAAAATTCACCATTTTTGTATTGTTACTATATCTACAGGCTGCACATTTGCCACAAATGTAAAACCCTTGAACTGAATTATTGGTTTGGATCTTAGGTACAAGACAGCTACTTAAAGAATCCATCAGAAAGGTACTTCTCCTAAGTGTAAAATGTGGCTGGTCACTAAGGTTTTTTGCAAATGTATCATTAGTTTTTAAAACTGGCCAAAACATGTTAAAAATGTTCTTTAGTTTACTAATGCTATCATGGTAAGTTGTAATAAACCTGATAGGTTGTTTATTTTCTTGATATTTGTTTTTCACTAGTAACAAATCACATCTATTGACCGGAGAGACTTTCTTGATAGCCTTATCAATCATACACTTCTTATATTCTCTCTGAAGAAATCTCTTGGTCATTGTCCCAACTTGGAAAAAAGATTTGTCTAAATTACACTTACGTTGAACATGTAATAACTCTCCATAAGGGATACTTTGTATAAACATTTTTGGATGAATGCTGCTGGCATGGCAAGTTTACTTCATGTCAGCAGCAGTCAACAGCGGCTCTGACTGTCGCTTCCCTGCATCAGGGCATTGAGAGGGCTATCTAACCTCTCTGTAGGTTGCAGCTTCAGTCCACGTAGATATCATTAGCAACAAGACACAACCTCTGACAAATACCTCCTAATTTGACAATGGTGCAGTAATGAAGGCACTTTAAGACTAAGAAATAGCCTTCAAGTCCACACCAAGATCTGGTACCAGTGCAAGCACCTGTGCAGGCCCTTTCTCTGGTCCTTGTGGAAAGCAGTTTTCTCTCGCCCAATAACTTGTCAAACCCATTGCACGCTCACTCAGTTCCTAACCAATGTCAATATTAAACCAGAGTGTCTTTCCAACCTGTCTAAGGTGCTATAAGTGAACCGCAGACCCTCCGAGTAATGATTGAACCATGGGCAAAGACAAACCAGCCCGCTCTTTGACTGCACATACACATATGCATCAAAAATCATCTGGACTGGTGGCCACAACCCCTGGAGGCACCATGGAGGGGAAACTGCTTGGCCCCCTTAACGACTTCACCAACATCCTCCAAGCTATACAGTCTTCTCAATTGGTGGTGAAAACTAAAATTGGCGAAGTATGTGAGGATGTTGCCCTACTTCGACATGATCTTAGGAATGCCACAACCAGGATCATGGAGGCCGAATCTTGATTCTCAACCTTGGAAGATGAAGTGGTCACGCTGAAAGCTTGTGTCAACTCTACTCGCCCACACAACGGAGCTTCATCATTGTGCCAAAGACGCAGAGGGTCGTTCATGACAGAACAACATTCGGGTGCTGGGAATACCTGAAGGAGCTGAATCTCAACAACCAGCGGACTTTCTGGAATCATGGATAAAGGGCTGGATACCATCCGACTGCCTGTCGACTTGGTTTGCGGTTGAATGAGCCCACCAAGCCCTCAACCCAAAACCGCCACCGGGGGCACCTCCAAGATCAATGATTGCCTGCATTCGAGACTTTAGAGACAGACGTGCCATTCTCCATGAGGCAGGCAATCATCTGGACCTCCATTGTGGATGCTCCAAAGTCCTCATCTTCCCAGTCTACACCCATGCGGTCCAACAACAGAAGCGATCATACACTGAGGTTAAACAAAAGTAATGAGCAATGGGCCTCCAGTACCGCCTCCTCTTTCCCGCTAAATTCTGAGTGGTACACGCCGGCAAAATACACTTTTTTCAGTTACCAGACTTGGCTTAGCAGTAGCTTCCAGAAGAACAGCCACGTTGAAACACAGGGGGGATCCACACATATGCCTCAAAGGGGATGAAAACAATGTCCAATGAGCTAAAGCCCAAACGCAGTGCCACACGACCCACTCACAGAGACTCCAGTGGGGTCCCAATAACCTTTTCCCCTCAGGGTCCCCCCAGCTCCAGGAGGGGTCTTTATTGCCTTCGGGGTGTCACCGGATTTCACCTGGGGATGCTCTTCATATAGCTGATGACCATTAAAAGGCCGGCTCACCTCGCTAGCTGTTACAGGACCTCAGTGCCTTGCAGTGCTCTGATGCTTCGAAGAAGCATCAGGCCTCCGACTGAACCCTTCCAACTCAGTTTTGATGCCCCTTGTGCCCACCAGGGACTGCTTTGATTGGCAGACCAATATACCCATCCATAGACTCAGTATAAAATACTTAGGCATATGGGTGACCTTACTTTCGGAACTTACCTGGAATCTCAATCTGGAACCACTAGCAAGAAAGGCTATACAAGACCTTGTAAAGTGTCAATCTCACCCATTAAATGTGATGAACTGTATCATTTTTAAAATTATGATTTTTGCTGCGGATCCTCTATGTATTCCAAAATACCCCGCTCATCATACCCCAGATGTGATTCCAACCTCAAGACCGTAGAGTAAACTCCTTTCTTTGGTGGAACACTTGATCCTGACTGGCCCTACAAACTTACCATCATAAACCATAGGAGGGAGGCTTGGGAATGACAAACCTATATCTTTATCACTTAGCATCCCATCCTGTGGTGGTGCATGACTGGTTAAATGGTGGATGGACGGACACCGTCTTCAACCTAGAATTGTCACTTATGGGCTTCTACCAACTCTTGTCTATGCTGTGTGGATCTCCGATCCCCAGTATACCATTGTGATTACTGTCCTCCTCCTACTGTCCTCCTGGAGAGCAGCTTTAAAGCACATTCAATGGGCAAAAGTACTTACAAAGCATACCCCCCTTGGGTATGGCAACTGGCTTATAGGATCCACGAAAGTCCAGGGCTTCAATAAATGGAACCTTATTGGGCTTTCCTTACTGGGGGGAAGTATGGTCGGGAATGCACATGAAGTTGTTCCAAGATCTTCATCATGAATACACACTCATGTCCACTCAATTCTACCAGTATCTAAAACTATGTCTCGCAGTTTGCACTCAACCTCCACAGACTGACCCACTACCTGATTTTAACTCCCTCAAAGCTAAACTTCTCATGGGATAAACGGGCAAGAGGAGAATATCCCACATTTACCGCTCACTCATTGCAAATACTCCAGGCACCCTTGATCAACATATAGCCCGCTGGGGGGGCTGAATCGGCCCACTGGAGGAGAAAGACTGGAGAGACGCCTTAATGGCACCCAAGACACCCATCATCTCCTCTCGGCTATGGCTGATTTAACTTTATTGCTGACATGGGGCCTACCTTACACCACAGAGGCTACACAGTGTAGGGCTTCTCTCTGAACCTGACTGCCACTGATACAGTGCACACCAGCTACTTATAACAGGGTTTGTGTGTGCACCTAGATCCAGCGCTATTGGTCCACCATCACAGCGGAACTCACAGAAATTTTGAGAAGGGAGTTCCCTTATCCCCGCCGTTGATTGTGCTGGGTGTCCAAGAAGGAGTGGACAGTAAAAGCTGAAAAATACTTCTGAGGGACAGCGTTGCTCATGGTCAACTGTGACATTGCGACTCACTGGAGAGCTCCTACTTCCTCTAACATAGCTTAGTGACATCAAGGAGTAGACTGGTGCTCTCAACAAGAGAAAGTAGTATATGAGGCAATTGGCTGCTCCAAGAAACATGGTCACGTATGGGGGAAATGGTAGGGACAGATCCTGTGACAATATACTGTGGAAGGAATAGAACTGTATTGATTTCATAAAATATGTGCATAAATCTGTATGCCTTACAATTATTGATTACTGTAACTTAACGGTGTTTATGTCAGGTTGTGGCCTGTGTGTCATTATTTGTATTCACATAAATTAATCAAATTGGTTATAAAAAAAAGACAGCAACTGAGGTGAGTGGAAAACTCGTTTTGAAAATTTCTGAAGATTTGTTAAACCGTGCCAAAGTTAAGCAAAAGAAAAGATGTTTTTCCTATGGTAAGTAGGTCTTAACCAGAGCAACTGGAATTATGCAGCAGGAGAGGGACAAAATATACTTCAGGGTTGAGTAAATTATGCAAAACGAAAAGGCAAATGATGTGGCATAATATGGCAGATTTTGTAATATTATTTTTTTATTATTTCATCATTTTCAAACTGTGTAGCACTGTCTGGACATTGGTTGCACCTCATTAGAAACATTGTATTACCCAAACACAGCAATAAGCACAAAAAGGTGACAAGTCCAGCTTTCAATGGGCCTTGTACTGCACGCCAACACATATCGCTGCATTTATAGTAACTTTTGAACCATTTGAGCTAGAAACTGTTTTTTTTGTTAAAATCTGCAGATTATGCTGCAGATGATGGATTGTGTGGCAAAAGCTGCAAATTTATAACTATGCAAAAATCGCTGCACCACACAATTGCATAATTCCAGTGGTCCTGGTCTTAACTATAACTACCTACTGGCGACCACCGGTAGGGGATATATGGAAGGACACACGAACTCCGCAGAATATTCAAACGTGATTTAATAGCTCTCCATCCTCAAAACAAGCACCATAATGAGACATCGAAGATTTGCAGCAGTTCCTTCTCATCCAGAAGCTAAGGAGTCCATGCGTGATCAGGCACATTACTGAAATAGCAAAGTTGCATCTTAACTAATTGCATCATGCCCACGTGGGCTAAATGTAAGTGCCACAAACAGAACGAACATTCATCAAATATAGTTAGTAGTGCGACCGATGCAGTCCCCAAACCACAAAAACATAGACAAGCGGGCATATTCTCAAAACAAGAGTAGTAATAGCAAAAAACGCATACGTCTCGCCCAAGTGGGCATATCTGGCATTCCCTCACTATGATGAATCACCCAAGATTTCCTTTGCGACGGCAATACCATACATTTCAACCTAGTGCAGACAATCTAAGTAAAAACCAAAGAAGGTAACCCTGCCTTTGCTGGAAATGGACTGTTCTAGATGGGACTCTGGGACTCATTAGAGAAGGCCGACGTAGCGCTGCAGGGGACAAGGGTATTATCATCCGCGGTTATCTTCCTTTCCTTTCCAGTTCTCAACAAAGAGCAATTCACAGTTGACAACAATGGCATACTCATTTATATACAGACTCCTTTTGTTCCCTGCACTCCGTGCGCCCAGAAATAGCTATAACTTTCTTCAGCCGGATACAAAAAACTGATTATACTGATGCTTTCTTAACAGTTCTCATCAACTTGAAGATCCCCATAATTTAGAATACTAACAATTCTGCATGTAAATAACAGCATCTTCTATCGCACTCCTAGCGGATCAAGAAGTGGATATGCAATAGGCAATGAGCGGTAGTTTGAGATTACATAACTGCTGAACACATAGGCTGTTTGCCCTAGAAATGTATTGAAATAGGCAGAGCATATTTTCCAGCGATAAAGTAATTTAATTAGTACAGGCTATCAAAGCTGACAAAATGCATCTGAAGTTTACCAAGTGGGTTATTTCTGGTCTTATTTAGCAGTATCTATAATGCTTCTGTGAACCATGCAACGACCCATTATGCCATAACTGCCACAGTTGAAGGGAAGAAACAAACTGTGACAGAAAAAGTATAATTACTAACAGCATTGGATCTCTGAGCAAGAAAATCTTTCCAGTTTTTAAAAACTCAGTAAGAAGTATGCCATGGAAATGTTTTCTTACATCATGAATTGTTGAAAGTACAAGGAATGTAATCTGCTGAGCCAGTTGTTTTTAGCTAATTGAATTATGTTCACAAATTCTTTAAAATGTGCCATTCGAAGAAAGTATCTTAATGATTAGGTTCGAAAATCGTATGAAATGTAACAGAAAATTGCTGCAGCCTAATTTGTATTAAAACGCTTATGAAATGTTAACATTCAGACTTAGAGTCTCACTATATGTGGCCTGTTAAATTCCAATACGTACAATAGCTCTAGTTACTACACAATATTGCAATTATGAGGTCTGATTTTATTGCACCCGGTAATTAACGTGTGAAGTAAAAATAGCATTTAAATTTAAGATTAAACCTGTTGACATTTATCAAAGGAAGATGCCAAGTAAATACCAGCACATGAAAATGTTGGTGTGGTATTCATCCACAGCTGCGTGATATTCCCCATGCTAAGAGAAACTTTGTAATAGGTGATATTTATCTCACCTGACAAGTAATAAACCCCACCATATTGTTGTATTTTGATGAATTGGGAAGCAGCCCCAGGTGATTGCCAGTGGCTGAGATTAATTCAAGCATTTGGTCCATCACCTTGTTGTTTTTGCCATTGCTGCACTAAGTGCACCGGCTATGGGCGTGAGTCCGGGG
The DNA here is from genome assembly GCF_031143425.1 of Pleurodeles waltl. NCBI lineage: Eukaryota > Metazoa > Chordata > Amphibia > Caudata > Salamandridae > Pleurodeles > Pleurodeles waltl. Next base: position 273,092,876 of record NC_090449.1, read on the forward strand.
CCCACTGTGCCACTGGGACCAAGCTATAGCTGAAGAGCCCTAACTAGGGAAAAACTGGTCCTAGGTTTTGTGTTCCAGTTCAAGCAGGACCTGGCCTAGCAGTTCAGACTGACCTGTTCCCATGAGGAGCAGGGTCAAGATTGTTTTGTATATGGCTAGGTCCAAACTGAGGTCGCATGGTGTGCAAAACAAAATGGTGGGCTGGATTGGGATGCAGCTTGAGTGATTGCCAGTGGCTGAGATTAACTCAAGCATTTGGTCCATCACCTTGTTGTTTTTGCCATTGCTGCACTAAGTACACTGGCTATGGGCATGAGTCCTGGGCCCACTGTGCCGTTGGGACCAAGCTATAGCTGAAGAGCCCTAACTGGGGCAAAACCGGTCCTAGGTTTTGTGTTCCAGTTCAGGCAGGACCTGGCCTAGCAGTTCAGGCTGACTTGTTCCCATGAGGATCAGGGTCAAGACTGTCTTGCATATGTCTGGGTCCAAACTGAGGTGGCATGTTGTGCAAAACAAAATGGCTGGATGGATTGGGATGCAGCTCGAGTGATTGCCAGTGGCTGAGATTTATTCAAGCATTCCGCCCATCACCTTGTTGTTTTTGCCTGTTCTGCTGTAAGTGCACAAAGAATGCTCAGGCAGTGGGTTCTGGGTACACTGTCCACAAGAACCAAACTATACCTTTCTGAAGAGCCCTAACTACGGTGAAATCAGTCCTAGGTTGCTTGTGTTCTGGTTCAGGGAGAAACTGGCTTGGCAGTTCAGGCTGGATTGTTCCCATGAGGACCAGGGTGAAGACTGATTTGCATATGGCTGGGTCCAAACTGAGATGGCCAAAAAACAATGGATTGGGATGAGGGACAGAGCGAATGCCACTGGCTGAGATCAATTCAAGCATTCCATTCATCACCTTGTTGTTTTTACAATTCTAGTGAGGGCAGTGATTCATCACCTATACCCCTTGGCGTGGAGTCTTCAATCCTTTCCTTGTAAAATATATTCTTTCCATAGTAAATGGGATTACTCACTTCCCCAGCATGTGTGGTGTATGGTATGTGGCTTATCTTGTGTGCACTTCTGGTGTGTGTTATTCTTTTGGGTGTCTGTATCCTGGGTGAATGGCATCCTCTGAAAGAACATGATGAGTGTAGAACAACATGAAGGGTCCACTTGACAGTGCCGAAGAATGAGTGGTGTATTCATTATACCACAAGACTTTTTTTATTGAAAGCTCTAATACTGACCATCTAGGGTGGCTGCAAGATAACACATTTACCTTCTGCCATGTGGATGCGCTGAACGTACTCTGTAGTTGCTAGACAGCTCTAGAGGCTGACTTGCTGAGGGAAATCTTGTCCCGGTTTGGAATGTGTATACAGCGTCCTTTTGATACACAGTCTTCAGGTCATCTATCATTTCCCTGTTTGTCTTGCCCTGGGACTTGGTAGGAGGTGTGTCCTAGTGGCTAGAGCTGCCGACTTTGGAACTGGGAACCAAGGTCCATATTTATATGATTTTGGCACATGGCAGGACAGCAATTCACCTTGCTGCACTACCCTGTGTCAAAGAGAAAGGGCAGGAATGCACTATATCTATCAATCAATCAATCAGAGTTTGTAATGCGCAACTACTCATCCGTGAGTGTCTCAAGGAGCTCATGGGTTTTGTCCTCTGACCTTTAGCTGAAGAGCCAGGTTTTAAGGTCATTCCCGAATTTGGGTAGCAATGGTGACTGCTTGAGATGCAGGGGCAGGGTGTTCCAGCTCTTTGGTGAGAGGCAGGCGAAGGATCTCCCACCAGTCGAGGTCTTCCATATGCGGGGTATCTATCGCATACTTCACATTCCTGTGTACTTCCCAGTGCACTGGTGCCATTTTGGCAGAATGGCACCAATGCTGACACTCTTGCACCAGTGACTTTAGGCATGTAATTTAACACTGGTGGGCAAGAGTTCTCAAGGATCCTAGAATGTCTGCATCCATGTTGATTTTCAGGGTCCAAATGCTGTCACTTCCTAGTCTGCCCCCAGGGATATAGGGTCCAAAGCACAGTCTGTGATGAAGTGGAGTCTTGCTGATTTTGTTGTTTGAAATACCTGTTCAGCCTGTTCAGTAGCCTTCTAAGCAATTCAATCTGCCCTCTAGGATGAATTGAAGAGGTGTGTCTTTAGGGATTTCCCAGGGTCTCTCTCTTCACAGCTAAATAGTCCTACCTTTTTGGCCTTAGCAACTGCTGTCATCACAGTTTTCACCATGCCATTGAGCTGCATTAACATGTTATTGAGTTCCCTTTTCTCAGCTGTCAGCTTCTTCAGCACTTCAATGCAATGATCTGGGGAAAGTTCAGGCAGCCCTGCAGTGGCCCTCTGGTCGATCAACTTTATTGGGCACTCAGGAGCATCTGGTATATCTGTAAGTGCTTTCAGAGGCAGGAATCTGTTACTTCAGATAATAGTAGGGTCTAGTAGGGGGATGGATGCTAAGTCTGGGCACTTATGAGCATCACCATTAGGAGTAAGTGGGGTAGTATTAGACACAGATGTTTCCCCAGCTAATGGGTTCTGCAATGTTTTCTTCTTGAATAGGTTAGGGAGAGTGTGTACATCATGCTTTGCTTTCTTATTCACTGTCACAAAAATTCCCTTTTAGTGGGCTTTTGTTGCCAACAAATAGACTCAAACTCAAGATCAAAAGATCAATTTAATTTAGGATACAATTCCTACATTTCTTTGTCACCTTGCAATAATTGGGTTGTCCTTGAGTGGGTTCAATAGCTTTGCTTTTCCACATAGTGCCTACAACAAATAAACACAGCAAAAAAAAGAATAAAATACCTGGAATGAAAACACAATTACAGCTAAAAAGCAATGTTACAAGTGATGACTATAAAAGTTTGAATTCAATAAGCCAGTTGCCAAGGAAAAAACAATAGGCAATGATGGTCTGCCACTCCTATCTGAAATATTTATGTTGCCACCCAAAAAGAAAGTCTAAACCTTCACAAGGGCAACAGAACTACGAGGAAACCCCCTAGCTTCTATGACACCAGTCAGTGAGTTAAAAAAGAGCAACTTGATGTCCAATTTCGTGAGGTGAAGAAAGCGCACTCAGAAAACAACAAAGAAATGTGTCCACCTATGATCAAGCAAGAGAGTACCTTTAATCATAGCGCCAAGGTAGGTGGCCCAGCCCAGCCTCCTCCAGTCTCTGATCTGCTTGGATGGGCCCGCCTTTGAACCAGTCTTTGCCCAGACCTTGCCCTGGCAGGTCTCATGCTATTGGATGGTAGCTGCTCTTAAATGCACTCCTCAGGTGATATGAGACCCTGGTCCCTCCTCCTCAATGGGCATGGGGAATATGGGACAGGTAGACCTAAGCAGCATGTCCCAGCAAAGCGTTCCATGCAGCAGGAAGGTAGCTGCACTTTAAACTGCTCCTCAGGTGATGTGAGGCCCTGGGCCCTTATCCTCGATGGCCCAGAGAAGTATGGGACATATAGTCCCAAGCAGCACATCCAAGCAAAGCATCCCGCACTGCGGGAAGGTAGCTAAGTTTTAATGTGCTCCTCAGGTGTGTGAGACGCTGGGCTCCCATCCTCAATGGACAAGGGGAGTATGGGACAAGTAGTCTCAAGCAGTGTATCCCAGGAAAGCTTTATGTTCTGTGGGAAGATAGTTGAGCTTAAATGCGCTCCTCAGGTGATGTGAGACCCTGGGCCCTCCTCCTCACTGGCTCAGAGGAGTATGGGACAGGTAGCCCCAAGCAGTGCATCCCAGCAAAATCTCTCACCTTCCCAGAAGGTAGCTGTGCAGAAATGCACTCCTCAGGGAATGTGAAACCCTGGGCCCTCTTCCTCAATGGCCTAGGGGAGTATGGGACAGGTAGTCCAAAGCAGCACATCCTAGCACAGCGTACTGTCAGGGGTTTCATAAGAAAGAGCATGAGAGATAGAGGAAGATAATGATCCATGACTCTCAATTGATTTGAACACAGGAAACATTTAAAAATATGACAATGAGAGGAGTTAAACATGTAGCACTAGCATATCCTTACCTAGTTTTGCAGATTGTAGAGCTGAAATAAAGGTTAGTTTCAGGGTCTGCAGCCTATTCACAAACTGCATTTTGTACTACATTTAGTCGTAGTCAAGAGTACTATTCATGTAATATACAAGATATTATTCACTAAACTACTTCAGAGGTTCTGCCTCTCCGATCGTTTATGTGTGGATATCCCCACCTCGAATGCAGAGATTTCAGCATAGGTACACCTACATTTTAGTAGTAACTATAGGCAGGACAGGTGGGAGAGGTTTAAAAATGAGAAATACTTAACTAGTAAATAGGAGAGGTTTTGGGACGAGTGAGGAAAGCAGGAAATGGGGTCTGGGGGGACATGTACCCAACCACAAAAGAGTAAGCTAATTCGTATCATAAAGTGCACTTCTAAAGTTAATACATTTCGAAAGGACCCAAACCAGTAGTAAATGTACTTTAGATCAGACCTGAAGTAAGTCCACCATCACAGATGGGCTACGCCTGGTACTACGACACCATTCCACAGAAAGTAATGGAGCCAAAAACTTAAAATGACACCTCATATGACATAATATTAGAGAAAAAGTAATTCATTTCAGGGTCTTTAAAGTATATCTACATTTAAATATTGATATATACCTCATTTTATTTTTAAATATTTTAATAATATATTTTTTAATGAATGTAATTTGTTTTCCCCAAAATAGATAAATTAATTTAAATTATTCTATACATAACGTTTATTATTGTGTAAGACATTATAAAGAAATATACAAATTTCACTTTAGGCGGATTTTTTTTATTCATATTTTATTCAAAATTAAATTAATACTGCCATAGTATGTTTGTTTGTTATATACAATGAATTTACACATGTTCACTGAGCTCTCTCCAACCCAGCACTGTGTTGCTGGGTTCGAGACAGCAGGCAGAGGCTCCTGCTGTGCCTTGGAGCATCAAGCCAGGGTACTCCAGCCAATCCTAATGCAGCTTTCATGCTTCCAGCAGCATGAAAGCAGCGTTAGGATTGGCAGCAGGGCAGGCTGGGAGCCTGTGTCTGCTATGACGAGGACCGAGGCGCGGCAGAGGTGGTGGCAGGGGCCCATCAGGTATGTTTTTTTAATCTATATTTTTTTTTTTTGTTGTTCCATTCTCTCCTGCTACGCGCCGGCCCACCCCTTTTGACTGCCACGAGCCGCGACTGCTGATACGAAAGTCAAGTGCTCCCCATCCGCATCCATCTTCTGCAACATGGCATGTAAGTGATGATGAGGCGTCAAGGCGATGGTGGTCGATATCATGACACTGATATATTCAAGAATGATTCAGTGTTGAGCCTGACAAACTGCAATCATCATTTCGATTGGACAGTAAGTGCACAATGATGATGGGAACGTGGCTAGCCATGGAAAGAGGGCGGCCACAATCTAGAATTGCTCGGTCCGACAACCCGTCTTCATCCACCACCATCCGAGCCACGGGTGCTTTGACAAAGGAGGCCCTTAACAAGGAGAATGAGTGCCACATGCCAAACTGCTTCTGAGGCCATGGAGTTGCTGAGAAGCTGACAGAACACCTTGCACCCGTCTGCAACCGTTCAGCCTGCATACAGGCCATTTGGCAGTGCGAACGGGCCTGTGTGAACTGAGCAGGCCACAGAGACTTCTGTGGTTGCCAGCGTACGTCTTAATCACTCTTCTACCCCTCCCCAGCTACGGCACAAAGGATTTCCCCCAACATGCAACCCATGACCCGGCCAGTGCATGTAGTGAGTAGGCCCTGTGGGGCCTGGGTGATTGTGACAACGGTCTGCACTACGTGGCTGCCGCGACTTCTATTCATTCGGCTCGGCTCCCTGGGGGGGGGCCCTCTTCCCTATATCCCTGTCAGACATCTTCTGAACTAGAGGCAAATTGGCCAGCTCAGGTGTCTTGACTGCTCTTTAGGCCCCAAGCGATGGCATGGCAGATCACACCCAATGTGTGACCCGGCCAGCGAGCACAGTGAATAGGTCCTATGGGGCCCTGGCGACTCCAACAAAGGCCTTCACTGCTGAGACTCTAATCCAGGCGGTTCTGATCCTTGGGGCCCCCCCCATAGACCTGGTGGACACTTTCTAAATTAGGGTCATTTCTTTGGCAGCTGTATTTGTATGCCCTGAGGGTGCTGCATCATAATTGAACTTAAAACATGACCTCCACAGAGAGTGCCAAATTTGCTTAGCTGGCAAGTTTTCAGATTGCATATGTGTGACCATTACCCGTCTATTGTAGTCCCATAAACACCCATCAGAACCAACTTGGCCTTGCCCATTCCCTCTCAGAGCCCCATTGCCAATATGAGCTGTATGAAATGGCTTAGTGAGCAAAACAACTATGGATTTAGACCCAGATCTGTGATTGGGGGTGAATGTTTGACATTGTTCAGCAGTCCATCTATCAACTGTTCTTTTTTATTTGTTGCCCTTAGTGGGAAGAGTATTCTCAGATATGGGTACACACAATACCACCAGATTCACAATAGCCTGGCAGATGAGCGGTGATACCCCGAAACCGGTCCCAGGATGCTTGTTTCCAGTCCAGGGAGGATCTGGTCTGGCAGTTCGAGCTGTACTGTTCCCATGGGGAGCCAGGTAAAACTGATTTGCATTTGGCTGCGCCCAAACTAGAAGGGCGTGTCGAGCAAAACCAACAATGGATTTAGGCCAAGATTGGTGACTGGTTTGAATGTTTGACTTTTTTCAGCATTCCATCCATCTTCTGTTCTTTTTGATAATTAAAGTAAGCAAAGGCAGAAAATCAGTTTTACTAATGAATAGGGATAATTTTATATAGAGTCCCATTTATCATTTTCAGGCCTTTGTTGAATCATGAGCAACTACAGTATTATTCTCTGGGAAAGATGGTGACACTACTGAGGTCTGGCTTCTGAGCAAACTGTGCTTCCTTTTTACTGCAGCTCCCCTTTCAGACCAGAAGAAGTAAGGGGCATAGTTTTGAGACCCTTGTACTACCGGGGCGTCACTACCAAATCATATCTATGAGCCACCAAAAGCCACTGTGTGTGGCTTTCAATGGCCTCATAGATATGGAGTAAGGCAAGGCTGCGCAAATTGCTGCGTTGACTTACTCTGTGCTCGGGAAGAATTCTATAGGTGTTGCTGTGAGTGTTCCTATGCAACACCCATGGATTTTGACGCTTCCTCAGATATACAAAGCCATGTAACCTGGGGATGTGCCAGAACCTTATGCCTTCCGAGGAGGTTTTCCTCCGCACACATAAAAAGAGTACAGGTGCAAGGGTGCCTGTATTGGCGCTAGACTGCCAAAATGGCACCAGTGCAGGGGGAGAGAACATGAATGTACTGTATTCAGCAAAGCAAGGTGATTTGCTTGATGTCTTGGAGAGAAAGCTAGGGACAAGGTGGGTCCACAGGCAACAAACATTAACCATAGCACAATATCCGAACCACTGGGGTGTGCTCGATTGGAACACCTGCTGGTCACAGCCCAGGAGACAACACTTACTAACCTAAAACAGGGCAGCGGGGGTAGGGATCTCCCAACTGATTGGGCATCCAGTTGCCAGGCCCACTGATCATGACACCCAGGCAGTACAAGAATAAAGTAGACAAAATATTTGCCGCCATAGCTGAGACTACACAAGACCTATGAAGCAGGGTAGAAGTGGTGACAGTGAAGCTAGACCTACTGCGTGATCGCCAAAGGGAAACTTTCTGTACACATCACACAATCAGAGAGCATGCTGGATGTCTTCGGCCCACAGTGTCCAAATTCAAAGGGCAGCTCAAGACCCTCACAGCCAAGGTCCATGAACTTGAGAACAGGGCAGAGGACTCTGAGGGGCAGTCCTGTCGCAGAAATCTTCAAATTGTTAGCTTCCCCAAGGGGTGTGTTGGACCCAAGACCAGTGGCTTTCTTTGAAAGCATGGCTGGCACGCAAGGTAGATGCGGTGGTGCCTGTCGAACTCTCAACCTGTTACCTGATGGAACCTGCACATCCAGTGCCAGTGAGGCGGCCACCACTGGGGTGACCCAAGACTAATATTGGGCAGATTGATGAATTACAGAGATAAGGAATACATCCTGGAGGTGCCAATTATATACAAGAATGCTTGCATATTTCTGTTTCTGGACTACACCTTCTCAGTGCAATGCTGCAGAGCCTCATTCCTGGGGCTAAAGAAAAAAGTACAATCTGCAGGCTTAGGCTTGACTTACTCATTGCTATTTGTAGCCACGCTACAAGTGTTGGTGAATAGGTCTATCCTCCTCTTTAATGAACGGCGGATGTCTGGGTTTGGGTGGCGTAGTGGCAGTATGAATCATCTGTTCTATTGACGCCCACATCACTATCAGGATGAACACAATCCAGCAGAGCTGTAAGCGCTGGAACTGTGGAAACAGGGATGCTGGGGTCAACAGCAGACTTACCCCGACAAAAGCCCGAGAGGAAAAGATCCAGGCTCTGTTGACTACTACCAGTTTGTGGGCAGAGAGGTGCTCCCTACCAGCCCAACCTCTTACGGATTCAGTCTCTCAGGTGGAATCCAGTGCCTAGATGGGCAATGTTACATTAGTGGTCCTACTGAATGTCCCACTGCATATTGCAGATATTTTTGTTTGAGGTTGCTGCAGGTAAGGCCTGTCGAACGGAGCACAGGGACCTCCCAACTGGCTTCCACAAATGAGTGGGTGCCCACGCCTGTCTGCTTTCCTGTAAAGATAAAACGAAATTGGCCACTCCCTCCTTTGCACTCCTGACTGATGCCTGTACTGGATATATTTGATGGCTAAACTGAATGGGGCCCTTTCAGACTTCTGTTACTCCTGACATTATCCGATTCAAAATGGGTCAAATGCTGTACCCCGTGTCCTACCTACTAGTTCATGGATGATACACTATATAACAGCTCTGCATGGGCCGTGACATACCGGCAACCCCCCAAACACTCTCCTTCTGTATACTAATACATGACCCAGAGAACCCCACCTAAGGGACTGTTTGTTGTTTATTTTGAGCAGTGGGAGCTCGGCCACGATGAGTTGGGAGATTTTTTGTTTTCTTGAAGAGCAATGAAGTAAGACTTTAGCTATCTCTGTGTATTGCCTGCCCTTTATGTTAGTGCCCCTAAGAGGTGTAACTCAGACCCCCTGATCCGCTGACACTCCCCCCCCCAGGTATAGCGTTATCAGTAGGTTGTGTATCTTAACATGGAACTCTGGGGCATGGGGACAGGGTAAAATGACATGCAATACTGAAATTCATTAGAAGGCAAGATTCTCAGATTGCATTTCTCCAGGAAACCTACGTATCTAAAGGGAATAATATGCACCTACAAAAGCACTGGCATGATCAATGCTATAGTACTACATACTCAGACTGTGCTGGGGGGCCCCTCATATGGGTTTGGCCAGCGATGTCTTTCAGAGGCATAGCTACCAAAATAGACCCGGAGGGGCACTATATCCTAGTGGAAGAAAATTTGATGGCAGGCCCCTTTTACTGGGAAGCATTTATGTGCCAAATGTTGCACAACAGGCTTTCCTGGCATGCTCTCAGTTCTCCTAACTAGATGGGCACACATACCCTGGATTATTGGAGGAGACCTCAACTGTGTCCTACACCCACAGCTACATCGCTCACACCCCCCTCTGTCAACCTCCCATGCTGCCGCATATTGTTTCCCAGTGGCACACACACTGGTCCCTATTCCATAGCTGGTGCACCCTTAACCCAGATGCCAGAGAATACTCCTAATATTCACTACCACACTATCTTCATTGTCGCCTTGATTGCATACTTTGCCATCTTATCACTCAGCTGCAAGTCATAAATGCCAAATTTCTAAGGAAGACATTCTCTTATCAATCCCCACTCCAATTACCCTTCAAATGGGGAGCGCCACACCTACCGGTCCCTACATGGTGACTGCAGCTGAACATGTTGAAAGACCAGGTATTTAGGGGTACTTCCATATGGCTCTATCCAATTACCTGACAGAAATTGGGGTACAGCAAACTCCAGATCAATGGAATGAGAAGCGATGAAGGTGGTGCTCTAAGGTTATTGCATGCACGCAGTGGTAGGAGCGAGAACTGACCTTCTTGGGGACCTGGTCTAGATTGAGACATCCATGAGGGCCCTAGAAGTGGTTCCTGCTGAAATGACCAGCTCTGGCAACAGCGAAGGAGTGCCATGCTGGATTGGGTGAGCAGCTGTGATGCAGAGACTACAGGGCATGTCAGGCAAAATGCATGTGGAGGGTGATGAGTCCACTCGGTTACTGGCGTGGCTACTGAGAAGTGTGGCAACCCTATTATCATTATAAGAGAGACCCCAACCTACCTAGTCATCACCCAGACATAAACACAGCATTCACAGCCCCTTACCAAGCTCTTTATGACCCCACCCATAGACCGCCAAGCACAAATCCAAGAGTTCCTTGGTAGGGTTACTTTGCCAATTATTGAACCAACTAGCATTGAGGAGCTCAATGCTCCTATCACAGAGCAAGACATCCAAGGGGTGGAGCCACCAGTAAGACCCCGGGGTTGGGTGGATTGCCAGTTGAATTTTATAAAGTATATGAAGCCCTTTTAGCTCCTACGTTGCTAGAATTATATAAGACTGCACTAAAGGAGGGTCAGCTGTCACTGACGCTCCAAGAGGGACTGCTCATCTCCCTCCATAAGCCTGATAGTGACCCCCTGGAGGTGATGTCATACCACCCCTTGTCCATGCTCGGAACAAATTACAAAATACTAAGCAAAGTAATTGCAGCTTAGGCCCATATTTATGGGATTTTGGTCCAGGGCAGCACAGCTCCTCCGGAATAAGGGCAGGCGCTGTGTTGCTCTGCACAAGTTGCAACTACGAGTTGACAAAGGGGAGCCTTGGGCCCCTACCGTTGAACATTATTATCTAGCGGCACAACTGCAATGGCTTGTCCACTGGCTGGTGGGGCTGCTATCAGGTCAACTGGGGCTTTCGTCTGCAGCATGCATAGAGCAGGTGGTGCGAGAAGCCTTTCTACCATGTGAAGGGGTCCCCCCGTATGGCCGACAAATTACTGCACGCAGCATATGATAGCTTCCACAGAAGGCTGCAACTAATTCTGACAGTACCACAATACTCCCCCCAGATCCATATTGGCTCCATCAGACCATTTAGGGACCTGGTCAGGAATGAAGGTCTGATGACATGGGAGACGGCGTGGGAACCCATTTTGCTCTGTTTCAAAATGGTATGCTTATCCCTTTTAAGAAACTACAGACTGACTACAAACTTCCAGTGGGCCCTTTCTTGGCCTATGATCAGTTGCTGGCAGGGATGGGTCGACTGTGGCAGATTGTTGACACGGAGCCAGATCAACACCTTTTGGTACACATCTCACATACGATAGGCGAGGGGCATTGACATATAGGCCCTGATTTATACTTTATGACTGCATTAGCACAGTTTGGCGTCAAAAAGTATACCGCCGGCTAGCGCCATCCCAAGACGCCAGCTGGGCATCATATTTATGGGATGACGTTAGCCGGCGGTAAGGCCCAGTTAGTGCCAAAATAGTTGACGCAAACCGGGTGGGAGTGGCATAGGGAAAGCTGGAGGTTGTGCGTCAAAGAATGGCACTAGTCAGGTTAAAGTCAAGAAAATTACTCTAACGTGATTAGCTCCATATTTCGGTGCGAAACCCCCATGGACATGACTCCTGTCTAAGAAAAGACAGGAGTCCTGACCCCCAGCCCAATGGCCATACCCAGGGGACTCATGTTCCCTGGACATGGCCATTGGGGCCAGTGCCACATAGGTGGGCCCAGGTTAGGCCCCCCTGTGGCACGTAAAAGACAATTAAATATACTCACTTCTACTTACCTGGGATGGGGTACCCCCATCCTTAAGTGTCTTCCTGGTGGGCATGGCAAGCTTAGCATCATTACTTAGGCCCGCCTTCTTCCCATGGACCATTTTTGCATGGGAGGATAAATAAGGCACCTGGGCTTTAGAGTCATTTTTTGCCTGGGAATACCTACCTTGCAACCTACCTTGCATCTCATTGATGTAAGGTAGTTTTCCACAGGCAAAAAATGACCTTAACTCCAATATTTTGATGCTAGAAGGGTCTAGTATCAAAATATAAATATGGAGTTACGTTTGCGCTGAAATAGCATTAAAAAATGATGCTATTTCAGTGCAAATAGAGTGTAAATATGCCCAGTAAGCTGCCACACACTCTACTAGACCTCTGCTGCTGATGTGGGAGTGGGATATAAGCTGGAACTTGACTCAGAAGGTATACAGAGTACTGCTATATCCGTACAAAGTTTCCTGCAATGCCAAATTTTAGTACGTTCAACTTAATATCCTACACAGGGCCTATCTCACCCCATCAAGGTTTTACAAAATATTAGGATCTGCCTCGAACTGCCCCCGGTGCCAAGAACCAGATGCAAATATGGTGCATATAGTCTGAAATTGCCCCATGGCAGCTGATTTGTGGCAAAAGGTTGAAGACACACTGGCTGGAGTGGAGTCTTGGGACTGCTTGGGCACAAGAAAGTAAGAGAACCCCAAACCATTTTATAGACCTAGCATTGCCTATAGTTCTTAGGTCGATTGCCAAGCAGTAGAAAGCCACCAAGCTACCCGGTGCTCGGTGACACTTAAGTGAGGTAGGGGCGAATTGGTAGCACGAGGGTGAGAGAAGACCCAAGGACTACGCAAAACTCCCATACCTGCAGACTGGGATAAACTGCTGGATGAGGTGCAGGTGTTCCAGGAGGATCTCCAGAGTAAGAACAAGGCATTTGCCCAGTTGCCAAAAGATACCACGCCCCGGAAGACTGTTGCCTCATTCCCCGTCACCCTGAGTTAGAAGACAGAAATGGCAGGAGATGCGTTGCACAGGGCGCTGCGGGGTCGGGCCATATTACATGAGTATGTAAATGTTTCTAGAACGGTGTGAGAGTGTGCGGAAGGCGGACATGCGAGTGGGTGATGGCTGCCCCATCTTTAATCCCTCTTGTTCGAAACTGCTAAACTGTCATGGCTTAATGTTAAATGCTTTCTAGTTGTGAATCTATTAAACAAATCGTATTAGACCTGAAGTAACATAATATATGTACAGAGACCATGATGGGGACACAAACCAATAATGTGTAATAATGATCCGCACGCACGTACGTTATATGACTGTACAATGTTACTATAAAACTCAATAAAGATGGTTTAAAAAAAATGCACAATGATGATAAACAGATTTTGCAAAATTAGGTGTCTTGACAATACTGAAGTTTGCAAAAAGTCACAAGAGATATAACTACATCCTTTTACAAGTACCTCAGGGATGTAACCCGGACAAAGGCAAGACATTGGTAGTGACAACTTTACGAGACATGAGGGTAAGTCACAAAGGGCATCTAAAATAAATCCTAAAAGTACATTATTGAAGAGGAAGCAGAACAAAAAGGGAAGAGGAAAACCAAACACACATCGTACTACAAAATAATACTGCAACCTAATGACTTGTCACTGGCAGCAGCACATGAGTATGCAAACAATGAGCTTTGCAGTGCAGTGCTTAAGAGAACCCTGAAAAAATCTTACATCAAATCCATTAATAATTGCATTACTTGAAATAAAAAAAAATAAAAAACTGTTCAAAACTTAAAATCATGGCAAATTTCATAAGGCCGTACAAATAATATTTTTCTTGCATTCTTGTTAGTTTTTCCAGACCAGTTTTTAAAATTTGAAGTCAGCGTTATTCTTGAATGTTCAACAATCTTATGGTGTGTCATTATAGACTATATGACAAAAGGTCTCATTATCTATTGAGCAGAGGTGGAAATGTTTCTTAGAGCTTGCTGTACCACTCACAAATACCTACACTGTCGTACATCAGTTTGCCTAAAGGTAAAACTTTAAAAAAAAATGTTTGCACTGGTTTGACTAATAATTTAAGAATTATTTTAGAACTGGCTGAATCAGGGTAGAGAGCATTACCAGACACTTGCCTTTCAAGAATGTTTGGAAGCCAAAGTTGTAAGATCTGTCTTAAAAGTACATTTTTAATTATTTGCTCTATTGTCGTTTTGCTTGGTGCCTTCGACAAATCTGTGATGCTATTGGTTCCCTCGAGATAGGAGTGAACTTTTTAAAGCTAAACTAGATGTTTTCACCACAGGATTCTTCCCACAGGCTATTGCCCCACATTTACTGTGCTGCAATAGATTAAACATATGATCCACTGAAGGATGTCGGCTGTGCCTGAAAGGGCACCTCCATCGATCTCATAAGTGACTTCCCCTACTCACTCCCTACCCCCTTTTCCCTGCCTGAAGGAGCTGGTGGATAACAATATTGTGCTATTCTCTCAGGCGTTCAGATACTCTGGACTGGCTGCAGCTCTCTTTGTTGACTTCTGTAATGTCTTGTGGAAACAGTAGAAGCATTGGGTGGGTAGTAGGTGATGCCCCTACATCCTAAATCCAAGGTTTACTGTGATAAATACACTGTAGAACATGTAAGGTTGTGTTTTCTTGCAATTAATTATGAACAATGTATTCCTGATTTTGCTGTTATGCGCCTGGGTAAGGAGCTGGTAGGATATGCAGTGTTAGTGTTGCAGTATCAAGAGTGATTTGCAAATGTCTGGTCTCTGTCTGGACTGTCATAGTAAGTGAAAAATAAAGGGCTGGAATGCAACTTGAGCGATCGCCAGTAGCTAAGATTAATTCAAGCATTTTTTCATTATCTTGTTTTTTGTGTGACAGTTAAGCCAAGGTGTGGGCCCTTTGCTCTCTCTGCTACAGGACTTAAACTATGCCTCACCGATCTTTAGGAGCAGGATCGTGAATGCATTGCACTTTGCTATGTTATGTCTGGAGTAACATGGTAGACAAAGACATTATAGAATTAAATGTGGCCCGAGTGATCACTAGCATTCCTTCAGTTTGCTTATTTTTGTTGTGGTGTTGTTCTTTTTATATATATTTTTACTGGGCGAGCCCATACAACCTTCAAATTAGACATTCAATAAATGATCCCGCCATGATAAAAGACAATGTTCAGATTCCATAAAATACGTATATAGGCAGATTAAACAATTTTCTATTGCACATTTTCCAGAATCTCACATTTCTACATTGATATTATACAATTTTGCATCTACAAACGTGAGGCCTCTATCACTCCATCATCCCAGTATACCCCATAGTCTCTGGAATTTGTTATAAGAGCCTGATTTTAATGCATATCAATGCTCTAACTCCTTAATTTTTAACCATATAGACCACAATTGTTGGTATGTCACCATCACTTCTGAATGCCAGTTTTGAAGAATTATTCATTAATACTATAATAAACAGTTATTTTTTTCTGCAAAGGTGCATAATTGACATCGGGGAATACCCCAAAACAGCTGTTTGGGCATCTACTGACTGTTCCATCCCCGAAGTACAAAAACAGTACTCTTGGATCTCTACCCAGAAATAATTTATTTGGAACATCCCCAAATAATATGTGTCCAATTAACCATGCCTCCCTCAATGGAGCACCTAAAGCACCTATCAGGTGCCTGAGGAATGATTTTATGTAAAAAAAAGTCAGGTTCTATAAAGTAGCCATTTGCAAAAATTGCATTCTGCAGAGGTTGAGTCCTTTCCTTCTTTCATTTACCTTCTACCCCAGTGTCTACAGTAATCTTTCTTAGACTGCCACTTATTCCGAACCTTCAGGGATAGTTCATTGGCCTTCTTCTGTCTGAGAGTAGAGACCTAGCTACTAATGGATCTTCGGGATCTGGTTTCTTTCAAATCTTCCACCAGGTCCAAGCTGGCCCACATTCTACTGAGATCTAAATTATTTTTAAAAACTGTCTTATGCTAACGAAGGAACAGTGCATCATTGTTTTAAAATGTCGAATGGAGGGTTCTATTTCAATCCAGACCTTCCAGGTATCAGAGTTAAGAAAATCCAAAACCTTGTTATACCCACTACACTCTCACATAGAAGCTGCATTCTTATCTAATAGGGTCAATACCCAGCGTAAATATATACCATTAACCCTATGGTTGCAGTGGATGAGCTGTTCTCGCCCTCGGCCACAGTGGATGTGTGCCGAGGATGAGCCCAGCTCGTCCTGCACCCAGCCCAACCCACCAGGGCAGGGATTGCAGGGGAAGCACTTTCCCTGCCACCCCTGACCACCCCCTCGGCGAACTGATGACATCGGTGCGCTCACAGAGTGCCGACGTCATCAAATGCTGCCGGGGACATGCTGGAAGCCATTTTCTTCCAGCGCATGTTGGAGAGAGGACCCTTTCTAGGACAGTCCTTTTCCTGGGAAGTGTTTGGGGGGGGGGGGGAACAGACACAGGGAGAAAAGAAAGAGAGTTTTTCCTTTCCCCCTGTGCCTGTTTTGAATGGATTTCTGCTCCACGTCACGAGCAAGGCCCGCGATTGTGGAGCAGGAATCCATCTACTAGGCACCAGGGATGTTTTTTTGTTTGTTTAGGGGAGCGACCCCTTAGGCAAGGGTCTCTCCCCTGGGGGCAGTAATTGGTCCGTGTTTCGGACCCTTGGGAGCTAGATCAGCCGTTTGTCCGATCTGCCCCTCGGGGGGTCAAAACCCACTAGGCACCAGTGATTTGTGTTTTCATTATTTTAGGGCAGCAACCTCTTTGACAAGGGTCGCTGCCCTGCGGCAAAATATTTTTCTATGTTTTGGCCTCTCCCGAGGATAGATCGGCCATCTTTTTCAGACGATCTGGCCCCCGGGGGGTTCCAAACCCACTAGATACCAGGGATTGTTTTGTGTGTGTGTATGTCTTTTGTTTGTTTAGGGGAGCGACCTCTTAGGCAAGGGTCACTCCCTTGAGGGTAATAACAGATCTGTGGTTATTGCCCCCCTTGGGATTGTTGACCCACTAGACACCAGGGATTAATTTCAATTGTATTTTTTACTGGTGGCAGCGACCTCTTGGGCAAGGGTCGCTGCCCTGGGGGCAACAAATTTTCCAATGTTTCGGCCTCCTAGGTCGACCAATTGTTCAGCGGATCTGGCCTGGGGGGGTTGAAACCTACTAGGCCCCAGGGGTTGTTGTGTGTGTATGTTTGCATGTTTTTTGTTTCTTGTAGGCACCCCTTAGGTAAGGGTTCCCCCCCAAAAGGGGCACATGACTGTTGGCCAATTCTGCACCTTTGGGGGCAGATCGGTCTATTATTTTTAGGCCCATCGAATCCTCTGAGGCACCAGGGATTGTTTTTGTTTCAGTTTTTTTGTGTGGGGGCAGCCCCCTTAAGCAAAGGTCACCCCTCCCAATGGGGACCTATGGCTGTTGGCCATTTCTGCCCACTTTGGGACCCATCGGCCTCTTATTTTTAGGCTCATCTGCCCCCAAGGGGGGCAGAAGCCACTAAGGCGCCAGGGTTTATTTTAGTTTGTTTTTTTGTGAGGGGTTGACCATCTCCAAAGGGGGTACACAACTGTTGGCCCTTTCTGTCCCCCCCTTGGGGCAGATTGCCCTATTTGTTTAGGCCCATGGAATCCTCTAACGTGCCAGGGATTGTTTTTGTTCCTGTTTTTTTGTGTGGGGGCCAGCCCCCATGGGCAAGGGTTGCCCATCCCAAAGGGGACCTATGACTGTTGGCCATTTCTGCCTCCTTTGGGGCAGATCGGCCTATTATTTTTAGACCCATCTGCCCCCAAGTGGCAGAAGCAACCAAGGCACCATGGATTAGTTTGTTTTCTGTTTCCTTGGTGGGGGGGGTGGCCTCTTGGGCAAGGGTCATCCCCAAAGGGGGCACATAACTGTTGGCAATTTCTGCCCCCATTGGGGGCAGTTCGGCCTATTATTGAGAAGCCACTAAGACACCACTGAAAATTTCTAAATGTTTGGTGGTGGGGTGTTTGTCAACTGGTGAAGTATTTGCATTTGTGATTAGAGCGGTTTATTTCTCCTTTTTCTTCTAGCTTAAAGCTTTCAGTTCTGTGACTCCTCGTTGTTTTTTGCAGTGGTGGACCTGCAGTTTGCGTACTTGCATGTTTTCGGTAAGAAAAAACTATTTACTCAAAATGAATTGTGTTGCCATGCATGAGTGACTTTTTTGTAACTGGTATACTAAATGCAGAATTTTGTGTGAAATTGTTCTTAGATTTGTGCACAATGATATTTGTGTTCTCTTATGAGTAATGTTATTTTCTTTTTCCTTTTTAGTGAGATATCATTTGTGATTGCTGTGTCTGTGGAAAGTAATTGGTGGTGAGTCTAGCTTTTTCAGGCAAGTGAGTGGAATAGATTTTGAGTTTATAATTTTTTGTGATAAAGCCACACTTTGCTTACTACTTATCTTACACAGTGCTGGTTGTTGGTGGTGTATTTGTCAAGTTTCTTTTTCGTAGGAAGGATCATGGCTAGCCACAGGATGACTGCTCAGCAGTTTGTTGGTAGGCTTTTTGAGTCGTCTTCTGACCATGATTATGACTGACTCTGCATCTGCGGGAGAGGAGGAAGTGCAAGACTCTGGAAGTTAATTTTTTGTCAGAGAGGAATCATCTGATGATAAAGCCACTCTCAGTGCTGATGAAGTGCCTGTTTTAGAGGAGGACACTGATGTGCCAATAGTGCAGCAGCCAGTTGCTGAAAGGCTTCCCATTGAAAGACCTGACCTCTGGGTTGCCTCAAACATGAAGCAGCCGGAATGCCCTGTCTTTACTGGTCTCCCGGGGTGTCTGTGAATACAGAAAACTTTCTGCCTATCAATTTCTTTCAGTTGTTTATGGATGATGTATTTTTGGAAGAGACTGTTGAGCAGACAAATGTGTATGCTGAGCAGTACTTAAGGGACAACAGTGCTAGATGTAGGCCACACTCTAGAGCTACCCAGTGGATTTACACAAATCTTGAAGAGTTGAAGAAGTTCTTGGGTTTGATAAGAAAGCCGTCCCTGTCTTCATACTGGTCTACTAGTCCCTTGATGGCAACAGCTATATTTCCTGCAACCGTGAGTCATAATCGGTATTTGCTTCTTCTTTGGATGATGCATTTTGTGGATAATGCTTTAGCCTTGCAACAATATCACCCTGATTTTGACCATCTTTTTAGGATTAGGCCTGCCCTTGATCATTTTGTGGATCGGTTTTCAGAGGTCTATATTCCAGGCAAAGAAATAGCTGTGGACTAGTCTTTGGGCCTGTTCAAGGGGTGTTTGCTTTTTTTAGGCAGTACATTCCTAGCAAGAGGGCACGGTATGGAATTAAAATGTCTATGCTGTCTGAAAGTAGTGCAGGATATGTTTATAATTTCCAGGCCTACACTGGTAGGGATTCTACTATTGACCCCCATGCTTGTCCTCCCACTTTTGGAGTTAGTGGGAAAATTGTGTGGGAACTTGGTAGACGACTGTTTAACAAAGGTCACCATTTGTATGTAAATATCTTCTATATTGAGCTGCAGTTGGTCAGGGAATTGTTCCAAGTGGACACTGTTGCTTGTGGCACAATCCGCTCTAACCGGAAAGGCTTTTCAAGGGAGCTTGTCTGTACAAAACCTGAGCGGGAACAGTGCAGTGCCTTGCGTAATGTTGAGCTGCTAGCTCTGAAATTTGCAGACAGGAAGGATGTGTACATGCTGACTACCATCCATGATGAGCATACTTCCCCAGTGGCTGTTTGGGGTAAGGTTGCCGAAGTGCACAAACCTGTGTGCATTTTAGATTACAATAATCACATGGGTGGTACAGATAGAGTTGATCAGAGGTTAGAACTTTACACTGCTGTTCGTAAGACCTACATTTGGTATAAGAAGTTAGTTATTCATCTTTTCCATTTGGCAATTTTTAATGCTTTTGTGGTGTTCAAGAATAGTTCTCTAGAGTCATGGATGATATTTGTGAAATTTCAGGAGTCTGTCATAGAGAGCCTTGTTGTGGTGGAACAGGCAAGAGTTCCTAGAGAAGCAGTGGTAGAGGTTGTGGCTATATTGAAAGATCACCACTTTCCTGATCACATTCCTCCAACTCCCAAAAAATACTTTCCCACTAAGATATCTGGAGTCTGTTCCCGAAGAGGTATCTGGAGGCAGACTCGGATGTACTGCCCCGATTGTCCTTCTAAGTCTGGGCTGTGTGTGGCCAGCGGTTTTAGAAGTTACCACATCCAAAATAATTATTGGGAACTACCGTGAGCGTAAACTAACTGTTTTATATTTTCATATGTTCAGTTTCATGGTTGGCATTACTGTCATGTATTTAGAGCTTTTGTGTTTGTAGTTTGTACTTATTTATAATTAGTTAGTGGTTTCTTTGATGTTTTAAAAAAAGGTGATGGCGGTGTGCATGGATTGGCGCTTGGCTTGTGGTGTGCAAGGAGTGGTGCTTGGCTTGTGTGTGTGCAGAGTGGCGATTGGCTGGCAGTGTGCGTGAAGTGGCCCTTGGCTGGCGATGTGCGTAGAGTGCCACTTGATTAGCGGTGTATATAGTGACTTGCTGTTGGCCACTAGAACACACTGCTAGCCAAACGCTGGTCCACAGGCTCCCATCAGCTGGTATGATTGCTGTATCAGGCATAGGGCGTATGAAAGTGATGGGCCCTTGAATGGCACTGTCTGCTGATGTGAGTGTTTTAGTGTTCTGGGCCAGCGGCTGACGGCATGAATGGTCTTGTGCATGCCATGTATGAAAGGTGTGTGAATGGACTATAAAGCGGTTGGTGCTGTGACGTGGCTTTACAGCTCAGGAGCTGTGGGTCATTAGTTTAGTTTTTTGGCCTTTCAGTTATTAACAGTGAATTTCATTTTTGTGAAATCTCTTGTTAATAAAATTTGATCTACTGAACCATCACTCACCCTCATGCCAAATCCAACCAGTATGTGTGGTAAAAATGAAAAAACCTGCTCCGCTGTAATCAGGGGTCAAAGCACACCTGTGACAAGCTAGGTGTCTCGGGTGGGACCCCAATGATGAAGCATGCCACCAACTAGGTTGGTGGGTGAGGGGTCTTTTTAACATAACCTAAGTGTGTTTCTTTTCACAATTTTAGTTTTTGAATCACCATAGAAGTAAGAATCTTGGTAGTGTGCTTGCTTCTTCTCCAGGGAAAAAGTACCAACTCTAGATTAGTGTTAAAACTGGACAACTGTTAGAATCCAGGGATCTATGGCTTGAGTGGATCCCCCAACATTTACTTGCCCAGACTCCCCTGCAAACCTCACAATTTGCTTAAACAAAATCATATTTTACTCACTTTTCTTTGTAGGATCCCTGTGTCGGCACAAATTTCCTATCACCCAGCGTTCACCTTGATCTCCCAAGTAAAATGATACTCAACTTGTGTGTGTTCCCCAAAGCAGAGCCAGCCTAAAAATGTATTAAATAAATGTGCTTGTCAACTTGGTGGTGATATACCCTCAATCTCAACACATTTTTGGCACTTCCCTGTAGCGGGCACTAGGCCTACCCACACAAGTGAGGTACCATTTTTATCAGGAGACTAGAGGGAATGCTGGCATAGAAGGAAATTTGTCGCTCTCCTCAGATACTAGCACTTTGCAGCACTGAAATGTGAGGAAAAAGTAAGTGTTTTTTAGCAATAGTTTGAGGTTTGCAAAGGATTCTGGGTGCCAGAACCTGGTGAGAGCCCCACAAGTATGGATTCCACTAGGTGTCTAGTTTTTAAAAATGTATAGGTTTGCTAGGTTTCCCTAGGTGCCAGCTGAGCTAGAGGCCAAAAACCACAGCTAGGCACTTTGCCAAAAACAGGTCAGTTTTCTTTGGGAAAACGTGATGTGTCCACATTGTGTTTAGGGGCATTTCCTGTTGCGGGCACTAGGTCTACCCATACAAGTGAGGTACCATTTTTATCTGGAGACTTGGGGGAATGCTGGGTGGTAGTAGTTTATGGCTCCCCCCCAGATTCCAGCACTTTGAAGCACTGAAATGTGAGGAAAAAGTTTATTTGTAGCCAAACTTTAAGGTTTGCAAAGGATTCTGGGTACCAGTAGCTGGTGAGAGCCCCACAAGTCACCTCATTATGGATTGCCCTAGGTGTGTAGTTTTCAAAAATTTATAGATTTTCTAGGTTTCCCTCGGTGCCAGCTGAACTAGAGGCCAAAATCCTCAGCTACTGTATGCACTTTGCCAAAAACAGGTACGTCTTCTTTGGGAAAATGTGATGTGTCCACGTTGCATTTTGGGGGGTTTCCTGTCACAGGCACTAGGCCTACCCACACAAGTGAGGTACCATTTTTATTGACAGACTTGGGGGAATGCTGGGTGGGAGGAAGTCTGTGGCTCTCCTCAGATTCCAGAACTTTGCAGCACCAAAATGTGAGGAAAAGTTGTTTTTTATTGACATTTCCAGGTTTGCAAAGGATTCTGAGTAACAGAACCCAGTAAGAACCCCACAAGTCACCCCATCCTGGATTCCTTTAGGTGTCTAGTTTTAAAAAATGCACAGGTTTTCTAGGATTCCCTAGGTACTGGCTGAGCTAGAGGCCAAAATCGACAGCTAGGCACTTTCCAAAAAACACGTCAGATTTCAATGTAAAAATGTGATGTTTCCATGTTGCATTTCCTGTCGTGGGCACTAGGCCTACCCATACAAGTGAGGTACCATTTTCATTGGGAGACATGGGGGAACACAGAATAGAAGAACACGTGTTACTGCCCACTGTCTTTCTCTACATTTTCTCCTTCCAAATGTAAGACAGTGTGTAATAAAAAAGTGTATTTGAGAAATGCCCTGTAATTCACATGGTAGCATGGGAACCCCCGGATTCAGAGATTTGCAAATAACCACTGCTTCTCAACACCTTATCTTGTGCCCATCTTGGAAATACAAAGGTCTCCTTGATACTTAATTTTGAATCTTTATATTTTACCAAATAAATTGATGTATACCCAGTATACAATGAAAACCCATTGCAAAAGACAGCTCACTTATTGGCTCTGGGTACCTAGGGCTCTTGATGAACCTAGAAGCCCTATACATCCCTGCAACCAAAAGAGTCCAGCAGATGTAACGGTATATTTCCTGTGAAAATCTGACATTGCAGGAAAAAGATACAGAGTAAAACATGGAGAGAAATGGCTGATTTTTCACCTCAATTTCAATTTCGTTTTTATTTCATCTGTTATTTTCTGTAGGAAAGCCTTGTAGGATCTAATCTACACAAATGAGTCCTTGCTGAATTCAGAATTTTGTCTACTTTTCATAAATGATTAGCTGTCCAGGATCCACCATTGGTTTCACACTTATTTTTGTCACTAAGTGGAAGGAGGCTGAAAGCACAAAAAATACAAAAAATGGGGTATGTCCCAGTAAAATGCCAACATTTTGTAGAAAAATGTGGTTTTCTGATTCAAGTCTGTGTGTGCCTGGAAGCTGGGAAGATGGTGATTATAGCACTACAAACTCGTTGTTGATGCCATTTTCAGGGGAAAAAACACATGCTTTCTTCTGCAGCACTTTTTCCCCATTTTTGTAAAATAACTTAATTTTAGCAGTATCTTGGCTAATTTCTTGGTCTCCTCCAGAGGAACCCACAGACTCTGGGTACCTTTAGAAACCCTAGGATGTTGGGAAAAAGGACCTAAGGGCCTAAGCGCGAACTGCCCCAAGTAGCCCACAGGAGGGTAAAACGCCTGGCAGAGATGGGGTTAATGGCCAGGATACCCATAGTGCTCAAACAGTTGTTCTTTGCGTTTTAGGGACTACTGTAAGGCCTTATATCTAAACTTTTCAGGTGATTTTCTAGGCACAAAAAGATCTCATACTCATGGAAGATCAGGTTGAGAAAAAATTATCTATCTAATTAATTCATAGGGTTTTAACAAATACCTATATGAATCATGCGCAAAATTAGCAAAAACTATGCTCTTAAATCAGGCAGATTGTGCCCCCCTTGTTTCCCTGGCCTATATAGTATATCTATTGCCTATCTAGGAGTCTTATTAGCCCAGGGTAAGGCATACAACATTCCCTCCAATTCCTTGAAGAACTTCATTTGGCGGCACACAGGACATCAGCAAACAAATTGCACAAGGGCTAAATTAACATTCAGATCAAAGCAACGCAAACCATTAGTGAGAGAGGTAGGTTAGTCCATTTTGCTAAAAGCACCTTCTCCTTGCGGATTAAAGGGGAATAATTCAATATACATAAATCATTTACATTCTCTGTAAAGAATATACCGAAATATAGCTTAGACCTTGGATTTACTAAGGGTTGAAGTTCTACAAGTAAAGTGTTGGGTGTGCAATTACATGATATAATCTTCATTTTCAACATAGTAATCTTATACCTGCCCAGTTCTTGATACTCTTTGTTGGACTGTTTTGTTTATGCAGGGTCATCCCCAATCTTCTTGCCTCCTGACTCCTATTTTTTTCGACCTGTTGCTGTTGGTTTTTGAACTCTGAGCACTTTACCACTGCTAACCAGTGCTAAAGTGCATATGCTCTCTGTGTAAATTGTATTGTGGATTGATTTATCCATGATTGGCATATTTGATTTACTAGTAAGTCCCTAGTAAAGTGAACTGGCGGTGCCAGGGCCTGTAAATCGAATGCTACTAGTGGGCCTGTAGCACTGTGTAGTAACCAACTCTGGAGACACTGTGGTAAGCGTTTAGCGTTTCCTTTATTCAGCAAGAAATCAATAATCAAGAGCGCAGAAAACGGGTCTCTTCGGCAGCTCCACCTCGGTTCAACTGTAACTCTGCCTCGCTCGAGCCCCCAGACGCGACCGAGGCAGAACGGGTGAACCTGAGCATAACACACTGGTTGTGCCACCCACATAAGTAGCTCTGTAATTATGTCTCAGACCTGCCACAGCAGTGTCTGTGTGTGCAGTTTTAACTGTAAATTCGACTTGGCAAGTGTACCCAATTGCCAGGCCTAAACCTTCCCTTTTCTTACATGTAAGGCACACCTAACGTAGGTCCTAGGTAGCTCCAAGGGCAGGGTGCACTGTGTGGTTAAAGTAGGACATATAGCGGGTCATTCTGACCCCGGCGGTCATGGACCGCCGGGGCCAGGGTTGGCGGGAGCACCGCCAACAGGCTGGCGGTGACCCGCAGGGCATTCTGACCGCGGCGGTTTGGCCGCGGTCAGATGCGGAAAACCGGCGGTCTCCCGCCGGTTTTCCGCTGCCCAAATGAATCCTCCATGGCGGCGCTGCTCGCTGCGCCGGCATGGAGGATTCTGACACCCCATACCGCCATCCTGTTCCTGGCGGTTCGCCCGCCAGGAACAGGATGGCGGTATGGGGTGTCGTGGGGCCCCTGGGGGCCCCTGCAGTGCCCATGCCAATGGCATGGGCACTGAAGGGGCCCCCGTAAGAGGGCCCGCTTTGTATTTCAGTGTCTGCTTTGCAGACACTGAAATACGCGACGGGTGCCACTGCACCCGTCGCACCTTCCCACTCCGCCGGCTCAATTCTGAGCCGGCGTCCTCGTGGGAAGGGTGTTTTGCACTGGGCTGGCGGGCGGCCTTTTGGCGGTCGCCCGCCAGCCCAGTGCAAAACCCAAAATACCCTCAGCGGTCTTTCGACCGCGGAGCGGTATTTTGGAGGGGGGAACTCTGCCTCCGCCGCCCGCCAGGGTGAGAATCACCCCCATAGTAATGTGTTTTGTATGTCTTGACAGTGAAATATTGCTAAATTAGTTTTTCACTGTTGCAAGGCCTGTCCCTCTCATAGGTTAACATGGGGGCTACCTTTAAATCTGATTAAAGTGCAGATTCCCTTTGGGAGCGGATGGACATGTGGAGTTTGGGGTCTCTGAGCTCACAATTTAAAAATACATCTTTTAGTAAAGTTGGTTTTAAGATTGTGTGTTTGAAAATGCCACTTTTAGAAAGTGAGCATTTTCTTGCTTATACCATTTCTGTGACTCTGCCTGTTTTTAGATTACCTGTCTGGGTCAGTTTGACAGTTGGGCTGGTTGCACCTCACACTAGACAGTGACACAAAGGGAGCTGGGGTGTAGCCTGCATATCCCGATGAGCCATCTGTGCTAGGAGGGAGGGGAGGAGTGGTCACTTACACCTGCTGTGCCTGTCCTCACACAATGCAGTCTCTGACCCCCTGGTGAGTGTCTGGGGCCTGGCCTGGGCAAGGCAGAATTTCACATTCAAAAGAGACTTTACTTTGAACTAGACCTACTTCAAAGGAGAAATTGGGTATAAGAAGGGCGACCAAAACCACAGACTTTAGAACACTTCTGGAAACAAGAGGAACCTCTGCCTGGAGAAGAGCTGAAGAGCTGAGGAAGAAAGCTGCCCTGCATGTGACTGTGCTTTGTGGAGCTATCCTGCAGTTGCTGCTTCTGCCAGAGTAAGAGGGCAAAGACTGGACTTTGTGTGCCTTCCATCTTGAGAGGAAATCTTGAAGGGCTTGATTTAGAGCTTGTCCCCCATTGTTTGAAGTCTCATGGACAGCAAAGACTTCTCTCTGCCAGCACCTGGAGTCTCTGGAGAGACTCCTGCTCTGACAAGTGGTGCCCTCTCCAGTCCCTTGGCCCTTGAGCTGATGAGAATCCAAGGAAATCGACTTCGGACGACTTCGGACCGACTCCGCTGCTGAATTCGGTGATGCCGTCAGCAACCAACTCCATGGTCTTCGCTGGAACGTGACGACCTTCGCAGACCCGACATCGCTGCAGCCCCACTGAAGTCCGCGACTCCATGGAAGTTGGCGCACCACGTCGTGACCGACGCCACTCGAAGTGCGCGGATTCAGCGTTTCTCACAGATGCCGCGATCCCCGACTTCACGCCTCTGCTCGTTTTCCTTTCTACACCAAGGTACTGTACCTGGGGGTCTACGCAACTTCGTGTATGGCGCCGCTGGTGTCGGATTGTTGGGAGTGACTCTGTTACGACGCTGTGTTAACACCTCATCAGAGCATTTTGTGTTTCTAAGCGCTATTTTTTAGTTTAAACTGAAAAAAATCATAACTTGACTTGTGTATGTCGGATGTTTGTCATTTTGGTCTTGTTTTGTTTAGATAAATATTTCCTATTTTTCTAAACTGGTGTTGTGTCATATGGTAGTGTTTTCATTGAGTCACTGTGTGTTTGGTACAAATACTTTACACCTAGCACTCTGAAGTTAAGCCTACTGCTCTGCCAAGCTACCAAGGGGGTAAGCAGGGGTTAGCTGAGGGTGATTCTCTTTTACCCTGACTAGAGTGAGGGTCCTTGCTTGAACAGGGGGTAACCTGACTGTCAACCAAAGACCCCATTTCTAACACTCTTGAAATATTTTTAAAACCCTCTTGTGATTTTCTCTATGTCTGGTTTTAAAAATAAAGCTATATCATTGGCATATAATCTAATATTAGTCATGCCACTTATTGGTGGCAGAATGCTCATATCAGTCCACTCAGCTATAGCTAAGGGCTCTATAAAGAGCAAAAAACAATAGGTTACAAGGGGCATCCATGCCTTGTTCCCCTAGTAACCTCACAGAACTTAATGTTACGGGAATTATTACTTATTTGTCTGCTTACCCTTTGTAAAATCGGGATACGATCTGAATACATCTTGCAGTGAATCCAAACTCCCTGAGAAAAACAAAGAGGCCTTCCCAAGATAATAAATCGAATGCCTTTTCTGCATCTATCTTTTTAGTGATAAATAGTCTAAAGCTTCAATCAAAAAATTCGTATTACAGAATAGCTGTCTACCAGAAATGAAACTGCACTGATCCGGATGGATAATAGAACCTAAAATTCAACTCATTCGATTGGCCAGTAGTTTTGTAACAATCTTATAGTCAATATTTAAGGCTAATGGGTCTATATGAATTTATGTTTTCATTATTTTTGTCCTTTCTCGTAAAACTAACCACTATTGCAGTATGGAATAATGGTGAAACCTTACCCCCTTCCATAATGTAATTGGCAACTTTTAATAACTCTAGATATAAGACTGGTGCAAATTTCTTACAAATCTTAAATGGTAGGCCATCTTAGCCATAAGCTTCCCATTAGCCAATGATTTCACAACCTCCTCGATTTACTCAAGAGAGATTTTAGCTACCAAAGCTTGAATTTGACTAGGTCATAGAATTTGGAATGGGAAGCTGGTTGTAAAAAACACCTGAGTCAAGAAATATCACCCTGCTGTTGTACACTATATAACTCTTTGTAATGTTTAAGGTGTTTTTCCTGAATTTGAACGAAATCTACAATGTGAGGTTTTGTTTCTGCATCAAAAATACATGCACTTGATGGTCTGGAATTTGCCAAGCTAAAAATTTGCCTGCATATTCACTTTCCTCAGAAATCTTTTGAAGATAAGCAGCATTGGCAATGTACCCTCGCTCATAGTAGTAGTCTTGCATGTGCACTCTCACCTGTCTAAGTGGCACTTTACGAAGAGTGGTTCTATTGTGAAAATATGCCAGGCTTGCTTGATGAAGCTCCAATTCTAGCCCTGTCCTATATGTTAATAGCTACTTCCTCGACATGATTCCGCTAAAGGTTATGCAACAGTATGGTATGCCATAGTCATTGAATGCGTCCCATATATTTTCCACCCTGGCCATGTTCTCATTTACCTTAAAGTAGCTTGTTATCTTACTCTTTATCTCCTTACACCATTCTTCATCTTCAAGGTTTACTTGTTGTTTTTGCTTTAATAAAATGCCAACTCCCACTGGGCCTTTCTACCTTAAGTTCTGAGACTTCCATCACCAGAACAGAGTGATCTCAAAAGGTATTCGGGACATGTGTGTGTAACTACTTGTTACCCCACCTGATTTCCAAGTACTTTGATGTCTAGCTTCCATGCATCTAATACCCCTTTGCGCATTGGATGCACCATTTCCAAATCCATTAACCAATTTCCGGCACCAAGAAATTAGTTGTGAACTCTTCCATTTTTCCACTGCAATGGTTGTGTGCTCACCCCCATCCCCTGATACTCACCCAGTCACCACCTGGGGAGAGACTGTCAGCATATCCTCCCTCTCACCTCATCACACTCATTGCTCAAGAATCCCTGAGAGCCCCCTGCCCACCCCTGAAATCATACCTAGACATTTTGCCAAGGAGATACACACTCTCACCATATCTTAACTGCATTCCCTATATCTATCACATTTACTCAATGTCACTGCTACAGGAGAAAAAACAAACATCATAAATCATTACACATATCTATTATCCCTAGGAGGGTGAAGCGTATGCAACCAGAGCCTAATTGAATGGCTAAAACAGCTTTATTAGATAAACTTTGGCGAAGCTTCTGAGCCTCCACAGTGTCTGAAAAAAGATGGGTTTGGCCTTTCACCAAGACCTGAAGCGTGGCCTGCTGGGCAATCGACACCTGAGGACCCCTGGCTTTGAAAGGGTCAATCACCCTGACAAATGACCTCCATCTCCATGCGTGAATGCAGACATGTCTGAGAAGATTGAAAACTAGGGCAAATTTGAGGTTGAAAAAGATCTCTTTTTTATAGCTTTAGGCAGAATATGGTCTTTGGCAGGCAAAGATCACCAAAATTGTACAAGGGTATTTGGCATTAACTGGGTGTTGCACTAGCACCCTGCCTGGACCCTAGTGATAGTCAAATCACCCTCTAACTCTGGCATTGCCTTCATCAATAGAGCACCCACCCATTCAGGTACCTGCTGACCTTCACTCCCCTCTAGTACCCTTACAATTCTAAGATTTGATTGCCTATAGTAGTTCTCTAAGTCTTGCAAGTTATCTTCAGACATCTGCTCTTTTCCAGTTGAATTACTTCTTGCTGCATGGATGCAACCTTATCATCTAGATCTGAAATTCTGGCTTCGCCCCTCTTCAGTCTTCTCAGGACCTGGGCTGAATCCTCCTCAATCTTTGCCAGATGTTCATGAAGAGCTGCAATTTCTTGCACCTGTGCTATTTTCAACTCTAATCTCAAATAAAATAATTTCAAGCATAGTTCTAATGGACTGCTCAGAAACATCCCAATGTCTTCCAGTGCCTTCTGTATATTTTAATTATTAGAGATGGCTTCATGCACTGGTACCATCTGCATTGCTTCGTCATTAGAATTCAAAATTTGGGATGCAATCTGGGGTGTCCTGCCACTGGGCATACTAGTCGAGGAAAAAGAGCCTGTCGTTCATTGCTTTAGCTGCTACAGGCACAGCTAAAATGTCCATCTATGTAGTGCCCTTTGCTTGTTTGGAAAACAAAGGGTATTGCCTAGGCCCAATTGAGCTTAGAAGCAGTTTCAATTATGGTTTTGACAGTTCCATGTTCCCTCACAATATTAGTATCTGTACCCTCTAAGCTTGATAGAAAGTCCATTAGTTGGAGATCCAAACCCTCTTCCCCGCTCTCAATTTCAGACCCTGTTTCCCTCCCTGTTTGGTTACTAGGAGCCCCAGTCTTCTTTGCCTCGAGAAGCTCTCTTACGTTGGCCTCTGTCCTTTGTTACGCATTACGGCTCAGCCGAGTAGTGGCCGGGTATCACTTGACCCCCATTACATTTCAGTTTCCGAACTGGGGTAGATTGACAAACACTGTAGCAGTTGGATGTGCTGTTTTTCATTGAAATATTCTCCTACTGCAGCTAATTAATTATCCTTACCGGGACAAGGTCTCAAAATGCCAGTTCTGCCAGTCTTCAGGCTCATAGAAAGCTTAAATTGCAATTATAAAGGCTTCAGCTAGGAGCACGAAATAAGCAAACGACTGCCTTTTAGCTCAGGACTATTTGGCCAGTTATTGTCCTAAAAAAACTCTAGCCACAGGGTTGCTCTGATGACTTGTGCGGTATCAGGCATTGAATGCCCCCTGAGCTCTCCTTCCATACTGCAGTCCCATTCATGGCAAAGTTACCGTACTCAGTGCAATGCAGTACAGTTCTCAGTATAGTTCTCTGTAAAGTAAAGGCCACTTGCTTTCCCAGTCGTGATCTACCCCGGGGTAGGTCGCGGCCTGCCCCAACTCCATCTCAGGGTGGCATGCCTCATTCACATCTGCAGTCTGGGAGTTCACAATATGTTGTCCTTTACTTGAGAATGGGGGCCCGTCACACATCTGCTGTGTTTCAGACCGGCGGCCGCTCATAAAAAGAAAGGACAGGAATCGCCCGATTAAGCTCACGCCATGCTCCCTGTGCAGATTTCCTCCTTGCCGCTAGCTCCCCACCTTTTTGGTACTCTTTCAGAGTCCTTCAGTGTTCATGGCTCATCTGCATGTGCTTCCAGTGGAGAGGCCAAGTGAGTGCGCTAGCGGCAGAATGGGCAGGTTGCGTCTGCTGCCATCCTCCTACTGCAGGTGCTGCAGTGCTGTTGTCATTATTAATTGTGCATATGCTGCTGAATAATGTGTACATTAATGTAGAAACAATATCAGTTGCATCTTGAAGGTGGGACCTAAATGGCTGATCATCTTATACTGGGTAATGTGGCAGAAGAAAGGAAGGTTATGGGTATAGTCTCCTAATGGATAACTAGCAAAGTGGCAATGCTTTATAACTACCTCAGAATGAGGGTGAAGTTATCAAGCACTGAGGGGCATATTTATACTCTGTCTGAGCCGAATATGCGTCAAAAATGTTGTCGCACATTTGCCGCAAACCGTGCACCATATTTAAACTTTGACACCCGCGAACGCCAAAATTCCGCAGTGTGCCTCAATTTCTGGATTCGGGAAACCACCTTGCGTTAATGACATGCAAGGTAGGCACCCCATCCAAAAAATGACTTAAACACTTGTGCGCCTTACTTATCCAATCGCACAAAAATCCTGCACGGCCAGGAGTCGTAGTTGGAAAATGACGCACAGACCGATTTGCATAAAAAAATAACGCCTGGGTCAGGGCAGGCATTAAAATGGGGCAAACACACCAGTACTTAAGGAAAACACACACAAGCAACAGCAGAGCTCCAAAAGGAAGACATGGAGGTGCTTTTCATCCAGCATGCACGCAGACGCAGAGCACAGGACCAACAACAGCAGCTTCCACAACACCAGCAGGAACCCCAAAGGCAACGCAGAAGGCAGGAGAGGATATTCTGCACCAGGACAACCCTTCTATGACTCCGGCATCAAGACATCATCCAGAGGTACAGGCTCAACTGGCAAGCCCTTCAGCAGCTGCTGCCCAACATTAAGCCACAGTTGGCACCCAGCTTGCAGACACCCCTCACCATTCCATCAGAAACCAAGCTGCTAGCTGTACTCCACATGTTGGCAAGTGGCTCCTTTCAAACCACTGGTGCCCTGGTTGACAGGATCTTACAGCCCTCATTCTCTGCCTTCCTACCTAAGGTACTGGATGCCATCATCTCCCTCACACCCAGCCACATCAGCTTCCCCAACACACAGCTGAAGCAGCAGGAGACAAAACAGGGCTTCTACCAAATCAACGGCTTCTAACACATCCTTGGTGTCATTGACTGCACACATGTACTCATTGTGACACCTGCTGCAACCGAACATCTATACCGCAACAGAAAGCACACACACTCCATCAATGTGCAGGCCATTGTTGATCACCGGGGTTTGATCACCAACATCATGGCAAAGTATCCTGGGAGTGTACATGATTCATTCTTCCGTCACTGCACCATCAATCAACACTTTCAGTATGGACGACATGGAAATGGCCTACTTGTTAGTAAGTACAGAAACCTACTTATATACACACAGCACAGCAACCCTCTAGGACACACAACATATACTGTACACCACTACATCGACACGTGGCTAGGAAGAGAATGAGGTTGTGACACTGCTAGGCATGTTTGATATCCTGACCCATTTGGATATACACCTATGGACAAATGACAGAACCAAATAACAACAGGTGCCACTCCACAAACACAAGGGAACAATTTAAAACAACACAAAGACAATGACATGGCCTCAACTGGCAGTACAACTTGGAAGATTAATCTTTCAATATCACATCAATAACACTCAATCAAACACCCTTCCAACCAATACGTACTGTGTAAGGGGTGTGTAATGTGTTTTGCTGCAGGTCAAACACCATGACACACATAGCATGATGATGACTACAATGAAGGTGACATGGAATCATTGAGGCTGTACCAATATCTCACATCACTCCTGCTCTCACATTGCCCACTACCAATAAGCAAGTGGACTGTGAGAAGAACACATATTGATGTGACAATATTGAAAGTGCACATTCCTACACATACGGATTGAGACATTTTCTTACACACACAGCAGATGTACAGGCATACGGACCTTCTGACACTCAAAATGACAACCTCACAACCAAGTTAGCCAGCTGAACTAGAAAATGTTCAGTAGTATAGGTACACGTTACAACCTGAGTCGACTTGGCAAGGGCAGAGAAATAGGTCATGTGAAATTTGTGCCTAGTCAAATGTCAACACGTCAGTGCTGACAACATACTGAGATGTGTTGTACATTGCCACCTTGCCAAATCTAAAGGTATCACTGATGTTTAAATAATTCTATTGCATATGTGAAATTGGATGGGATGTCCAGGTTATATAGATGCAACCGTATTATCACCACTGTGGAATTGATTCTGTGTATGGAAGGATCATGTCACCCCCAGTTAAGACACATGGACACCTCTTTCACAGTACATAATACAAGGGAGTACACAACATACTGCAACTCTACAAAAAAACTGCTGACATCCCATCAATCAGCCAAACACCTGTTCAGATAAGGAAACAACCCAATGCTGATGGTACATCCTAGAAGCCTAGGATTCCACACAAAAACACAAACACAGATGAGTCACAGACAACACAAGAGAACAACTGCCATGCTAAGTGATAATCATGGTGCAAGCTAAATCAACGTGTTCTCACTCATTTTCTCTTTCAGCTGATCAGGGGAATGGGATCCAGACATGGATCATGACCCCTTTTGCAAACCCAAGCACTGCAGCAGAGCGTGCCTATAATGAGGCACATTGGAGGACACGCACCATAGTCGAGAGGACCTTTGGCATCCTGAAGTCAAGATTCAGGTACCTCGACATCACCGGAGGCAGCCTCCTATACTCAACTGAAATGGTGTGCAAAATCATTTTGACCTGTGCCATCCTGCACAACATATCTGTAAGAAGGAACATTCCCCTATATCAGTGGTTCCCAAACTTTTTAGATCCCCGGCTCCTTTGACCTATTGGCCGTGTTGGCCACGGCTCCCCATTATGTTACTTTTTTTTGGCGGGTGGGGGAACGTAATCCCAGCCTGTACCTGTACCTACACTATTTACAGTTTGACTTCTTAATTCTCTCGTTCAGGTTCCAGAAAACCATTTATTTTAAATTATTTCTTTTCTTTTGTCATAGGGATATTATTAATGGTACTCTGGCGCCCTCCGCTGGTCACAATAATTAATGCAGGGGGTTTTGTTTCCAAAACCACGGTGAAAAGCTACCGATTAAAAGCACCTCCGAGTGGTTTCCAGACTGTGTGCGGCGCCCCTGGCTAATTTTGACGGCGCACCAAGGAGCCGCGGCGCACAGTTTGGGAACCACTGCCCTATATGAACCCGACCCACAAATGCTTGAAGAGGAGGAAGAGGAGGATGCTGTCCATCAACATGAGGGGGACCATCCAAACACAGCTGCAAGATTGCGTCGGAGACAACATATTGTCCAAACTTTCTTTTAAATCTACTCATCCATCACCACTGTCTTATCATATGTCAATAAACACCTATTCTAATCACTATGTCATGGTCTAGATAATCATTTTTGCATAACATTATCCCTAACTATCAGAATCAAAGTGTAGCCTCATGGAGCATTGCAGAAATACAGATTAAGATACAGAAAAACCCACATCAAATTTGATGCATATGAATGTACAGCCAAATTCACACACACTGTAAATGACATATATCCTGTAGATTTCACATTTGAAGGGCAATAGCAGAGGACCACAGCTATTTCACACATACATGTTGGCAACATAGTTCATTGCAGCATATGGCACACAACTAAGAAACCATCAGTCAATAAGGGGAAAAAAAAGCATACATGAGGCAGAGGATGTGCTATTGCTTTGGTGACAAGAAGGTATGACCAGACCCTTGACATCAGTAAGTGTTACATCAGCTATCTTTGCAAGGACTATGTGTGACAAGAATTCCATAAAAGCAGCAAATGGATAGCAAAAGTGCCCCAGGTATGACTAGCATTGCTCACAAGACATCCCCTGCACATGGCAGCCCAGGTCTTAAGCCCTGCCACACCCATGTTCCCTGTCTCACCCCACCCTTCTTCAGAGGTCCCTGGAAAGGGAATATGTGTACCCAGATAATCCTTCCTCTACACTCACCCAGACTCACACTCGGAATCCAGTGTGCTTCCCTCTTTAGTATGGTATGCCATAGTCATTGTACTTCTGTTTGCATGGACTTCTGGTTGAATACTGCATTGCCTTGTAGTCTGTAGGACCTGTAATCACCTGTACATTGCTTCCCATGTGAAAGGTACTGTTGGACCTTTGAACTTGAGTCTCACCTACCAGACTTGTGGGAGACTGAAGCTGCACACACCTGTGAGCACCTCCATGCAGACCAGCCATTTGAATATGCACTTACCTTGCAGCTGCCTGGAACAACATAGAAGCTGCCATTTTATGTATAACACTGTTATGTATTGCCATATAAATCACTTGTCTAACACAGGCCTTGGGTTATTGTGTTATGTTCCAACACACAGGACAAACACAGTTTTCATTTTCCACAGTGTTGTTCCACCTTTGACCAGTCTCAGTCTGCTCACTGTGTATTTGCCTTGTTAAATTCTTTGATCTTGATTGACCCTGCATCCTGTTAGCCTAACTGGTTCCTGTCTTTGCGTTACCATAAAGGATCCCTGTGGGTACATTTGTATCATAGTTGCTTTCCCAGCCCTCACTTTCCTCCTGGGGTATAGTGTCAGGTGGGTCTACAATGGATACTCAAATACATTGTATAGCATAATCAGTTTACTTATCGTACCATGGGGTGAAACTTGTCTCCAAATAGCCTAATCATGGCCCATCCCTTGTCTGGGTTTCATGTATGCATGAGTGACAAATAGTGACAGTGTACCATGGCTGTATGCATGGATTGGGTATGGTGCCTCCAGCACAACAAACAACGTCAGATAATGTGCATGAAATGTCAACACATGTTAGGACCCTGACAGCCCACATGCTGATTCACACTGCCCCCAACATATTGATGCGACTTGCGTGGGGAATAGCTGTTAGATTAATCAGCACAGAGGCAGTGATGATCCTGGATGCAGTGGGAATTTTAGAGGCCAACCTGTGTACAAATGTTGCGAGGAAACCTGCTGGTTTACAATTCCTGATCCATTAACTTTGTCAGCACACCAAGGTTGCCCTGTTGTCAGTCTCATAACATGTCTGCAGTGCCATAGCTGGACTATCCCCATGTGTGTTCTCAATTCCTCATTGGCTTTCCTTCAATTCAGCTGTGAAGGATACTTGGTAGATGCAGGAAATGGCTCCATAGACTCATGACTAGACCTGCACATAACTGTGACAACATGGACCCCAATAATGATACAGGCTAAACATTGGCCCACACACTTGAACCGGACACTTTTGTGCATTTTACCACTGGAAATATGTGAACACATGCTGCTTGGTCTGCTGGTCCTCCACTGCAACAGGAGAGACATGGCTCATTTATATGACTCCAACTGTGGCATGACATTTGTGGATTGTATTTGGGACTCGGTGTCACAAACACCGTACCCACATAGCATTATTGCATGCCTGACTCATGGGTAGTAAACAAACAAGTACCTAGGAAGTAGTATCCAACATTCCAGGACATGTGATGGCTTAGTATTGGAACATCGCCATGATCAACCGTCTGCTATCTATCCTGTGCATGCTTTGTCAATGGAGGTGCTTATGTTAAAAAAAACCTAGGAAGTGCACACAGCATTTGTTGCTACGTGTATGACAAATACATTTCCTCTCTCATTTCCACACTGAATAGCATCTGATGGTTGGACACACTGGCCCTCATTACAACCCTGGCGGTAAATCCCACTTACCGCTGTGCTGACAGCCAT
Source organism: Pleurodeles waltl (assembly GCF_031143425.1). Classification (NCBI taxonomy): domain Eukaryota; kingdom Metazoa; phylum Chordata; class Amphibia; order Caudata; family Salamandridae; genus Pleurodeles; species Pleurodeles waltl. The sequence goes on from NC_090449.1 coordinate 273,130,006, forward strand.
CAAGATACAGTGGCCGCTGCGGAATGCTGCTACAGGTATTACGACCCACATCTAGAAACCCGCCACAATACAGACACCCACACAAGTCCACCACACCAAAGGTCAGAGATAAACTGGCGATAGCAAAACCTACACCATCACACCAACAGAACTATGCTCACACTATTACGACCTACGAATCAACGCGGCGGTCATTCAACCGCGGTAATCCATTGGTGGTACACACCGCCGCACTCAAAATACACACACACTTACAAAACACAACCACATTGGACAAGTCAAAATACACACACCTGATACACATCCACACACCACATCCAGACACACACAACACTATAAAGCACACACCCACATTACCCACAACCCCTTACAACGACCCGTTTGGAAGAAGCCCAGAGTGAGAGATAATCAAACAGCCTCGACAGGCACACAACACCATCACTCATACAACATCCACGCACCTCAAACAACACACCCCAACACATCCCCACACACATCACAACAGACAGCACCTCACACATCACCCACACCACATCATGGAACCGCAAAGACACCCCAGGTTCTCAGAGGAGGAGCTCAGGGTCATGGTGGAGGAAATCATCCGGGTAGAGCCACAGCTATTCGGATCACAGGTGCAGCAGACATCCATTGCAAGGAAGATGGAGCTATGGAGGAGAATTGTCGACAGGGTCAACGCAGTGGGACAGCATCCAAGAACACAGGATGACATCAGGAAGAGGTGGAACTACCTACGGGGAAGGTGCGTTCCATGGTATCCAGACACCAGGTAGCTGTACAGAGTACTGGCGGTGGACCCCCACCTCCTCCCCCACAACTAACAACATGGGAGGAGCAAGTCTTGGCAATACTGCATCCTGAGGGCCTAACAGGAGTAGTAGGAGGACTGGACTCTGGTAAGTCATATCTTTACTACTATATCCCCCCATCCCTACCTGCATTCCATCACAAACTCTACCCCTACCCTCACACCCATCACCCCAACACCCCACAGATACCCCACCATCACAACCCACAGATCCCAATCCCAAGGCCTGCATGTCACACCAATGCATGGACACCCATCACCAAAGCATGTCCAGTACAGATACACACCCAGGCCCCAAAATTCACAAACACACAAGGCCAAAGACAATAAGCCAAACACAGGAGTAGAGGGTAACTCACACATTGGACAAGAGAGCACACACAGATACAATATCTGTGCATTAACCCCCCAACAGGACCCCTACCGAACGTCATCGGACAGGAGGTGCCAGCCATATCCAGTCCTCCCACAGAAGAGGCCCACAGTGACAACAGAAGCTCTGCACGCCTGGATCAAGATGACCAGCCGGGCCCATCAGGGACCTCGGGACAGTCGGTTCCCCTACCACTGTCACAAACAACCACAGAACCTTCTCTCTCAGGAAACACCCCCACAGCACCCACCCTGAGGACCCCTGCCACTGTCCCCAGGACACGTCAAGCAGAAGTGTGTCCACCACTACAGGGACCCCAGGCAACCCCACTAACCCAAGACAATCAGGGACCTGGTGTCAGTGGAAGTGGGCACACGGTTCAGGGGACGGAGGCACAGGACAACAGGGAAGCTGGCAGGACTGCTGTGCGACAGGGGGAGGACAGGCTCAGGGAACTCACTCTCCACGAGGCACTCTCCAACATCATGGGAGCATACCATCATTCCCTGGAGACCATGGGCACGGTACTGGCCAAGTTTCAGGGGACCCAGCAGCTGCAGGAGGAACACTACCTGGGGATCAGGGAGGACTTGAAGTCCATTAACAACACCCTGGCTACCATTGCAGGGGGGCTGGCAGACATCGCCAACACCAAGAGGGACACAGTGGCACACCAACGGGCCCCTGACACTAGCCTGAACAATGAACAGCCCTCCACCTCCGCCGGCGCTAGTGGACAGGAGGTCCCACCACAGGACCAACAGGCCACCAGCACCCCACCCCCTGCAGATGGAGAACGACCCCACAAACGGTCCCTGAGATCCAGGCACAAGACAGAGAACATTGCCAAGACCCTTGCCAGGAAATAGGACTCTCCTTATTGTCACCCTTCTGTCCCACTCTGTTACCCTGTCCACTTTCAACTGCCATTACTCCAGTTCCTATGCCCCCTTGGACAATGCACCTGTGATGCCAATAGACAGGACTCTATCCTGGACTTTGCTCCACCATCACCCCAGCCCATTGCACAGCCCCCTCCACTTATTGGCACAGAAATAAACACCATTGAATCACAAATCAATCTGGAGTCAGTCTGTACTTTCACAAATGTGTTATTGCAAACTTTCAGAAAAATAGCAATGTCACTGTTCATTTTCACATACCAATGTTAGACAGTTGTTGTGCAGCAGTAAACATAGCAGAAGGAATAACGTGGTACACAGATCTGTAAAATGGAAAGCCAAACTGAACTGTCAGGGTCCATACACAGAGGCAAAAAGGCAGAATCAAGCAATGTCCTACAGTAGTTCGATATGAGAGGAGCAGTGCCAGTCTCCTACCTGTGTCTCACTGGACGTATTGCATGATGATGTTGTTTCGGTTGTCTATATCTTCTTCTGCCTCCTCTTCTTCACTGTCCACAGGCTCCACAGCTGCCACAAGACCATCATCAGGCCCTCCTCCTGCACAAAAGGCACCTGTCATCGCAAAGCCAGGTTGTGCAACATACAGCACGCCATGATGATCTGACACACCCTCTTCGTTGAGCAATATAGGGAGCCACCTGTCAGATGGAGGCACTGGAACCTGGCCTTCAGGAGGCCGAAAGTATGCTAAATTATCCTCCTAGTCCGCCCATGTGGCTCATTGTAGCGTTCCTCTGCCCTTGTCCTGGGATTCCTCACTGGGGTCAGTAGCCATGACAGGTTGGGGTAACCAGAGTCACCTGCAAATATAGAGGGACAACTGTGAGACAGACACCAACCATTAGGGACTCTACCATAGCCAGACACCTATGTAATCTGTGTTGGGACCTTGGGCTCACCTATTAGCCACACCCGGTGACTTTGGATTTGCCCCATCACATAAGGGATGCTACTATTCATCAAAATGTGAGCATCATGCACTGAGACAGGATGCTTGGCATTCATATGGGAGATGTACTGGTCTGCTAAACACACCATCTGCACATTCATAGAATGGTAGCTTTAGTGGTTTCTGTACACCTGTTCATTTCTGCGTGGGGGAACAAATGCCACATATGTGACATCAATGGCACCGATGATGTTGGGGGTATGCTCCAGGGCATAGAAGTCACCTTTTACTGTGGGCAAATCATCCACCTGGGGGAAAATGATGTAGCTGCACATGTGTTTCAGCAGGGCAGACAACACTCTTGGCAACACGTTAGAGAACATTGGCTGTGACATCCCTGATGCCATGGCCACTGTTGTTTGAAAGGACCTACTGGCCAGGAAATGGAGTACTGACAGGACCTGCGCTAGAGGGGGATTCCTGTGGGATGGGGGATAGCTAACATCAGGTCTGGCTCCAACTGGGCACACAGTTCATGGATTGTGGCACGATCAAGTCTCTATGTGATGATGATGTTTCTATCTTCCATTGTCGACAGGACCACCAGGAGTCTGTATACTGGAGGATAACGCCATCTCGTCATCTGCCCCAGCGGACGTGCCCTATGGAGAAGAAGGGTGAGCAGAGGGTCATACACCACATAGGTTTCACATGGGTGTTTAGAGCAAATGTGATGTCATCTGTGTGTAGCGCTGTATGCCCATATTCCAAAACACAAATGATGGACGGAATGCAGAACCAATCGAACACTCACCCCCAGTCACAGATCTGGGTTTAATCCATCGTTCTTTTGCTCACCATGCCACCCCAGTTTAGACCCAGCCATATGCAAATCAGTCTTGACCCTGTTCTCAATGGGAACAGTCCAGCCTGAACTGCCAGGCCAGGTCCTCCCTGGACTGGAAACAAGCATCCTGGGACTGGTTTCAGGGTTTCACCCTTCATCAGCCAGCCTAGCTTGAATCCAGGGGCATAGTGAGCCTCGGACCCACGTCTGGGCATACCCGCTGCACTTATGGCGGCAAAAGCAAAGCAAAACACAAATGATGGGCGGAATGCGGAACCAATCAAACATTCACCCCCAGTCACAGATCTGGGTTTAATCCATCGTTCTTTTGCTCACCATGCCACCCTATTTAGACCCAGCCACGTGCAAATCAGTCGTGACCCTGTTTGCCATGGGAACAGTCCAGCCCGAACTGCCAGACTTAGGGCCTCATTCCGACCCTGGCGGTCATGGTCCGCCAGGGCCGGGGACGGAGGAAGCACCGCCAACAGGATGGCGGTGCTTCTGGGGCAATTCTGACCGCGGCGGTAAAGCTGCGGTCGGAAAAGGGAAACCGGCGGTTTCCCGCCGGTTTTCCCCTGCCCCAGGGAATCCTCCACGGCGGCGCTGCAAGCAGCGCCGCCATGGGGAATCCGACCCCCTTCCCGCCAGCCTGTTCCTGGTGGTTTACACCGCCAGGAAGAGGCTGGCGGGAACGGGTGTCGTGGGGCCCCTGGGGGCCCCTGCAGTGCCCATGCCACTGGCATGGGCACTTCAGGGGCCCCCTAACAGGGCCCCATTAAGATTTTCAGTGCCTGCAAAGCAGACACTGAAAATCGCGACGGGTGCCACTGCACCCGTCGCACACCAGCAACTCCGCCGGTTCCATTCGGAGCCGGCTTCATCGTTGCTGGGGCTTTCCCGCTGGGCGGGCGGGCGTCCTTTTGGCGGTCGCCCGCCCGCCCAGCGGGAAAGTCTGAATGACCGCCGCGGTCATTTTACCGCGGTACGGTCTTTTGTCGGTCTCCACCCGGCAGGCAGCGCCCGCCTCCCGCCGGGGTCGGAATGACCCCCTTAGTCCTCCCTGGACCGGAAACAAGCATCCTGGGACCGGTTTCAGCGTTTCACCCTTCATCAGCCAGGCTAGCTTGAATTCAGTGGCATAGTGAGCCCAGGACCCACGTCTGGGCATACCCAGTGCACTTATGACGCCAAAAGCAAAGCAAAACACAAATGATGGACGAAATGCGCAACCAATCAAACATTCACCCCCAGTCACAGATCTGGGTTTAATCCATTGTTCTTTTGCTCACCATGCCACCCCAGTTTAGGCCCAGCCATATGCAAATCAGTCTTGACCCTGTTCCAGATGAGAACAGTCCAGCCCAAACTGCCAGGCCAGGTCTTCCCTGGACTGGAAACAAGCATCCTAGGACTGGTTTCAGGGTTTCACCCTTCCACAGCAAGGCTAGCTTGAATCCAGTGGCATACTGAGCCCGGGACCCACGTCTGGGCAAACCCTGCGCACTTATGGCAGCAAAAGCAAAGCAAAACACAAACGATGGACGGAATGCGGAACCAATCAAACATTCACCCCAAGTCACAGATCTGGGTTTAATCCATCATTCTTTTGCTCACCATGCCACCCCAGTTTAGACCCAGCCATATGCAAATCAGTTTTGACCCTGTTCCCCATGGAAACAGTTCAGCCCGAAATGCCAGACTTAGTCCTCCCTGGAGCGGAAGCAAGCTTCCTGGGACCGGTTTCAGGGTTTCACCCTTCATCAGCCAGGCTAGCTTGAATTCAGTGGCATAGTGAGCCTAGGACCCACGTCTGGGCATACCCGGTGCACTTATGACAGCAAAAGCAAAGCAAAACACAAATGATGGACAGAATGCGGAACCAATCAAACATTCACCCCCAGTCACAAATCTGGGTTTAATCCATTGTTCTTTTGCTCACCATGCCACCCCAGTTTAGACCCAGTCATATACAAATCAGTCTTGACCCTGTTCCCCATGAGAACAGTCCAGCCCGAAGTGCCAGGCCAGGTCCTCCCTGGACTGGAAACAAGCATCCTGGGACTGGTTTCAGAGTTTCACCCTTCATCAGCAAGGCTAGCTTGAATCCAGTGGCATAGTGAGCAAGGGACCCACATCGTGGCATACCCTTTCCACTTGGGACAACAAATGCAAAAAGAACAGTTGATGGACGTAATGCAGAACCAATCAAACATTAACCCCCAGTCACAGATCTGGGTTTAATCCATCATTTTTTTTGCTCACCATGCCATGACAGTTTGGACCCAGCCATATGCAAATCAGTCTTGACCCTGTTCCTCATGGGGTCAGTCCAGCCCGAAATGCCAGACCAGGTCCTCTCTGGACCAGAAACAAGCATCCTGGGATCGGTTTCGGGGTATCTCCCCTCTTCAGCCAGGCTAGCTTGAATTTGGTGGCATAGTGAGCAAGGGACCCACGTCTGGGCATACCCCTCCCACTTGGGGCGACAAATTAAAAAAGAACAGTTGATGGACGGAATGCAGAACCAATCAAACATTCACCCCCAGTCACAGATCTGGGTTTAATCCATCAGTTGTTTTGCTCACCATGCCATTCCAGTTTGGACCCAGCCATATGCAAATCAGTCTAGACCCTGTTCCCCATGGGAACAGGGGTGAATGTTTGATTGGTTCCGCATTCCGTCCATTATTTGTGTTTTGCTTTGCTTTTGCCGTCATAAGTGCACCGGGTATGCCCAGACGTGGGTCCCGGCACCACTTTGCCACTTAATTCAAGGTAGCCTGGCTGATGAAGGGTGAAACCCTGAAACAGGTCCCAGGATGCTTGTTTCCGGTCCAGGGAGGACTAAGTCTGGCAGTTCGGGCTGGACTGTTCCCATGGGGAACAGGGTCAAGACTGATTTGCACATGGCTGGGTCTAAACTGGGGTGGCATGTTGAGCAAAAGAATGATGGATTAAACCCAGATCTGTGACTGGGGGTGAATGTTTGATTGGTTCCGCATTCCGTCCATCATTTGTATTTTGCTTTGCTTTTGCCGCCATAAGTGCGGCAGGTTTGCCCAGACGTGGGTCCCGGGCTCAGTATGCCACTGGATTCAAGCTAGCCTTGCTGATGAAGGGTGAAACTCTGAAACCAGTCCCAGGATGCTTGTTTCCAGTCCAGGGAGGACCTGGCCTGGCACTTCGGGCTGGACTGTTCTCATGGGGAACAGGGTCAAGACTGATTTGCATATGGCTGGGTGTAAACTGGGGTGGCATGGTGAGCAAAAGAACAATGGATTAAACCCAGATTTGTGACTGGGGGTGAATGTTTGATTGGTTCCGTATTCTGTCCATCATTTGTGTTTTGCTTTGCTTTTGCTGTCATAAGTGCACCGGGTATGCCCAGACGTGGATCCTGGGCTCACTATGCCACTGAATTCAAGCTAACCTGGCTGATGAAGGGTGAAACCCTGAAACCGGTCCCAGGATGCTTGTTTCCGCTCCAGGGAGGACTAAGTCTGGCATTTCGGGCTGGACTGTTTCCAGGGGGAACAGGGTCAAGACTGATTTGCATATGGCTGGGTCTTAACTGGGGTGGCATGGTGAGCAAAAGAATGATGGATTAAACCCAGATCTGTGAATTGGGGTGAATGTTTGATTGGTTCCGCATTCCGTCCAACATTTGTGTTTTGCCTTGCTTTAGCTGCCATAAGTGTGCAGGGTTTGCCCAGACGTGGGTCCCGGGCACAGTATGCCACTGGATTCAAGCTAGCCTTGCTGTTGAAGGGTGAAACCCTGAAACCAGTCCCAGGATGCTTGTTTCCAGTCCAGGGAGGACCTGGCCTGGCAGTATGGGCTGGACTGTTCAAGACTGATTTGCATATGGCTGGGTACAAACTGGAATGGCATGGTGAGCAAAAAAACTGATGGATTAAACCCAGATGGTGTTGTTGCAGCCACTGACCATGTCTCTCCTCTGTCTTCCCCCCCTTTTTGTTTTGTCACCCTGCCCTTGTGTGCATTAGCATCATCTGGCGGAAGAGCAGTGGCACCGGAGCAGGAGGAAGCTGAAACCCACATGGCCCTGGAGGGTGAATGTACGGAGTCTGAAGGCACCAGTTGGATGGAGGGTGAGGGGAGCTCCACGACAGGGACAGGAGGAGACACCAGCAACAGTGACTCCTCCTCTGATGGGAGCTCCCTTGCGGTGGCGGGCACCTCTGTGCCCACCGCAACAACAGGTACAGTCGCCACCCCCCCACCAGCACCACCCTCCCAGCAGCCCCTCATCGCGTTTCCCGTGCCCGCTCACCAAGGAGGGTGGGCATCTCCTTCGCCCCAGGCACTTCAGGCCCCGTCCCAGTCAGCCATGCTGCCCTCAGTGAGGAGGCTATTGACCTCCTGAGCTCCCTCACTGTTGGGCAACCAACCATTTTGAATGCCATCCAGGGTGTTGAGGGGCATTTGCAGCAAACAAATGCATACCTGGAGGGCATTCATTCTGGCGTGGCGGCCCAACAGAGAGCACTTCAGGCTCTGGCCTCAGCACTGATGTCAGCCATTGCCCCTGTGTCCAGCCTCCCCCTCCAACTTCCACTACCCTGACCCAATCCCCTCTACCTCAACCTATTCCAAGCACAACATCAGACCAGTATGCACACTCATCAACACACAAGAGTGGACATGGCAAACATAAACACCACACATCCCACAGGCACTCACACAAGCACCATCCCCATGCAGACACACAAACATCCATTGCCTCCACTGTGTCCCCCTCCTCCGCGTCCTCCACCTCCCTCCCTGTCTCATCTCCACTCACACTTGCATGCACTACATCCTCAGCCACTACCTCCATCACCAGCACGGCCATCACCACACACCGCTCACGTGTAATCACCACCCCCACTACCATGCACACGTCCCCTGTGTCCTCTCCCAGTGTATCTGTGAGCCGGCACACACCAACCGCCACCTGCACCTCCACCTGCACACCTGCTGCCTCTCCTCCAGTCCCCAGCATCATCCCCAGTGGGCAGCCGTCCGGGGCTGCAGGAGACGTCCTGGTAACTCCCTCCACAGGTGCTGACACATGCACCTCCACCAGCATGCCCACCACTGACACCGCCGCAACAACCGCCACCTGCCCCGCAACATACTCAGACTGTGCCACCACAGCCGACATGGACATCATCCCCAGTGGGCAGTCATCCGAGGCTACAGGAGATGTCCGGGACCCTGAACAGTGTACATGAGGCACCACAACCAGCACTGGGAGTACCGGTAGTTGGAAGGCTGAGTCGTGGCAGGGTGGAGTGTGTCTCTGCCTCCATGGAGTATCATGCTACCTGTTCCCAGGAAATCTCGTGGCTCTGACACCCATGTGCAGGAATGGGAACTGCCACACACCATGTGAAGCACTCTGGGCACCAAGCCCCATCCAGAACCAGTGGAGAAGAGCATCCACTCACCCTATCCTTGGCAGGATAAAGCACTCTGGGCACCAAGCCCCCTCCAGAACCAGTGGAGAAAAGCATACACTACCCCAGTCCTTGGCAGGATGAAGCACTCTGGGCACAAAGCCCCCTCCAGAACCAGTGGAGAAGAGCATCCACTCACCCCATTCCTTGGCAGGATGAATCACTCTGGGCACAAAGCCCCCTCCAGAACCAGTGGAGAAAAGCGTCCACTACTCCAGTCCTTGGCAGGATGAAGCACTCTGGGCACAAAGCCCCCTCCAGAACAAATGGAGAAGAGCATCCACTCACCCTATCCTTGGCAGGATGAAGCACTCTGGGCACAAAGCCCCCTCCAGAACCAGTGGAGAAGAGCATCCACTCACCCTATCCTTGGCAGGATGAAGCACTCTGGGCACAAAGCCCCCTCCAAAACCAGTGGAGAAAAGCATCCACTACCTCAGTCCTTGGCAGGATGAAGCACTCTGGGCACAAAGCCCCCTCCAAAACCAGTGGAGAAAAGCATCCACTACCTCAGTCCCTGGCAGGATGAAGCACTCTGGGCACAAAGCCTCCTCCAGAACCAGTGGAGAAGAGCATCCACTTACCCAATCCTTGGCAGGATGAAGCACTCTGGGCACAAAGCCCCCTCCAGAACCAGTGAAGAAAAGGATCCTCTTGAGAGACTGTGGCTTTGCACTCCCCAGGACCAATCAGTGGGCAAACCACCCACTTGAGAGACTTTTGAGACTATGGCTTTGCACTCCCCAGGAACAAGCAGTGGGCAAACCACCCACTTGAGAGACTTGTGAGACTGTGGCTTTGCACTCCCCAGGACCAATCACTGGGCATGGAGCCCCCTCATGGAGCAGTGGCATCGACCGATCATCCGGCTCAGGTGTCCCCCTCCCCTTCCCGCTGAGGTGCCTGTTTATTTTCGACCTGATGCCCCAGTAGTGTTCTCTCCGTTTCGAGGCAGGTATCATGTTTGGCCTTTGCCCATGCACTTTGGGACCACTGGTCCACGGACAATGAATGGAACACTATCCGGACTTGTGTAGTTGTTGTACACACTTGTTTATACTGATCTGTTATGTACCTGTTTCCATATCTGAATTTTAAATGATTACACTTGTTACAATCATTCCCTTTTGTCCTTGTGTTTTTCCAGAGGGTTAAGGGGTGTAACTGTAATGCTGCGGCATGTATTTGTGTGTATGGTGTTGTGGGTGAGGGTGGGGGGTGGGGCTGTTGCATGTGTGTGTCACTCTCTTTTTCCTCCCCCCCTCTCTTGTGTACTAGGTGCAGTACTCACCGTGGTCATTGCCCCGTCTTTGCTGCTCCTGGTAGAAGAGGAGGTAAACCAACATTGGTAGCACCTGTAACTCGGGCTCCATGGCGTTGTGGTTCCTCGTTGGGTGTCGAGAGGTGAGTGGTTTCCCTTCCAAAGACTGTTTCTGCCGTGCTTTGATGGCGTTGGTACCGCCTCTGAAAAGCTGGCATATTGGTGCCTTGTAATACAGTGGCCGGTACATTGTGTGGCGCCTCTGTCTGTTGGCGGTTACTGCTGCGGTGTTTGTTTCTACCGCCGTGGCGGTCGGAGTGTTAAAGTGGCTGTCTGTGTTGGCGGTTTCCGCCATGTTTGTGATTCCATTTTTTTACCGCCAGCCTGTTGACAGTATTACCGCCGCTTTAATACCGACCAGCAGGGTTGTAATGAGGGTCAATGACTCCACATTCATACAAGCAGATTTGCAAAAATGCATCTAGTGATGTTCACACAGTGGGACAACTACAATAGTAAGAGCCAATTCACACACAAGGACACATAGGCATTGAGTTACCGTACTGAGTTGCGTAGCCTTGCTATCCTCTCTTGACGCAAAATATGCCTAAACTGGGTAATACCTAGTTGTATTCCACATGTTTGGCCATCTATTGCATCAGTGAAGAGTGCAAACCCGGTACAACAAGTAGAGGATCATGGTCCACAGTAGTATGATCTGTCACATGTGCCCATACACCGGAATGCACAATGTTGGTCCAATCAACCTATCTCTGTATTGTCACACCTGTCATGTACTATTACAAATGAGATATGACCCAAACCCAGTCAAAGAGAGACATTTTTATGTATACGCAGCAAAAAAGACGCACATGCGTCAAAAAATGAACATCCATTGGCCCTGAGCGGTAATTCCCACACCGTACCCCCTGAAATTGGTTAAGTATGAAACATATTTCAAAATATGGATGCAGGGTTATTTCTAAGCATGTGCATAAAAAAATGTAACGCACAGACTGTAAGCGTTATAATATTTTGACGCATAAGATTAAAAATGCACCGCATTTGAATAAGGAAGTGATGTAATAGGATATCCTGTTTACAGAATTGGTACAGTGGGTGTACTTTCACTTTCACTTTGCAGTCCGTGATATTTCCTGACTGTGTGGCTGTGTTTGACTTTTGTGAATTTGTCTCCTGTGTGGTCTTTAAATTGTCTTTGTGTGTTTCTAAGTGTCTGTGGTATCCTGTGTAAGTGTTTTTTTGGTCATTTCTGGTGTCTGTTGTGTGTAGTGTTAGTTTTGGGGATAGTTGGGCTGTGTTCTGTTAATTTTTTTTCATTTCCCTCTCCTACTTTCCCTCCATTCTCCTCTGTACCCCTTTATTCCCTTTTTTTGTACAAGCATGTTGGGTAGGCCTTGTCTTGGCAGGATGGGAGAGGAGGAGTTGGGTGGATTTATTTGGCTGGTGTGCCACTTCCTACCCTTAATGATCGAGGCAGGTGGGTGTGTGATACAGGGGTATCCCACAGACGCAAGGAGGCTCCGGTGGGCAAAGGTTCTGTACCATCTAAAGTGAATCTACAACACACCGCGCAACGACCACCAGCTGAAACACAGTTGGGCTGACCTGGTTGCCCGGGAGCAAGACCTGCTGGACCACCTCGGGATTGTGATTGGTGGCCCTGTTGGTGAGTACAAATCAGAGTAATGTGCACATTTAAATGCTCTATAGTGACAGTAGCATATTTGTTCATATGCTGCAGGCAATGTTTATGGACATGTGGAATGCAAGTTAAACATACAGTTGCCTGTGAGATATACAATACTTCCTACACATTACCGTCATTTGTTGACGCAACAGCTGCACTAACTTACAGAACACAACAGGAGCCTGTAAATTAGTGCTGCCTTCACGTCAATAGATGATGCAAATGTGGCTCTAACATATGTTTCATGCATGGCCTGTGAGTGTACCAGGAAACACATGTTTTGAATCCAGATATTTTCAAGAAATATTGTGTCCCTCAATTATTTCGGATACATGTCTGAACTGGATTCTGACACATACGTAACAAGTTATAGCTGACCTCAGGTAACATCTCAGACTGATATTTGGACTTTGTAGTGCCACAATTAAAGTAGGGATGGAAGCCAAAAGCTATGCACACGGGTTCATATCTCTATGGTTGGTGCAACTTACCATAGCTTTGGCACATAAAATGAAGCAAGTTATACAAATTGAGGGCTAACAACTGTCCCTGGCCCTCTGTACATTGTACCTGTGTGTTTTAAATTGGTCTTAGTCACAATAGCTGGGAGGCTGGTACTGCAGTCCTCCAGGAAAGTGGCTTTGCATGTCTCTCATGGATACACATGATGAGAGGAATACACTCCATGAATTAGTCTGCTAACTAATGATGGAGCATGTTTGCCACCAAATGATAGTTAGGGCCACTGCATGTGTGCAGATAATTGTGTATCACTCACTGGAGTCCCCGGGTCTGCACATGTTTGCAGTGGTATGTCGGATGCAGTATCATCATGGCTGAGAGGCTTGACTTTCTGATTTAATATTACACATAGTATTTGTATTTGGAAGTGTTGTACAGTGCACAGACATTGAGCACATTTCGCCCTTCCATTCCGTGGACCTACCCCCTACACTATCGGAGAGGTGGCTCGATTTGCGGACCCAGACATCTCCAGTAAGTGTTGATATTTCTGTTGTGTGTTGTGTTTGCTGCTGTTGTGTGATTGACTCCTGTGTCTTGGACACATAGCAAGGTGTGATGCGCTGGTCAATGATTGGATATGTTCCTTGAGTGGAGTATCATTTTTTCCCTATCTTTGAGTTGGCCAATCATTAGCGCATTGTCATAATTTGGGATTGTGAATAGGGATGACTTTTGTGGATAATACTTAAAATCAGAAAATGTAGCAGAGGACCATATGTGTGATTTAGTCAGCAAGTCAAACCCTGATTCTCACAGAATAGGGATGCCAAAGTCTTACCCACAGACTTCAGCTTCCCTATTCACTAATGAACATGTTTGACTGTATGTTTGACTTCCTAGCAGTATGTAGTTCCACATGTTGTGCTACGAGTATGAGGCACTTGAGTACAATGGCCTAGGTGTGCATGCAGCTCATGGCCAGATGTGTGCTTGCATCTATCTGCTTGTTGTAAGTCATGTGTTACTGGTAGGAAATGATGTTGACAATTGTCTGCATTTCCAAACTTAAGTGTGGATGGGATTGTCCAAGGTTTGGCTGTATCCTAGTTGGACTTCCTCCTTACCTGTGGTGAGCTGCCCAAACCCATGTACAGCTGTCCAAAGCTTCCTAGGTGTCCTTGTTGTTTGAAAGTATTTGTTGGCTGCTCCCCACCCCCTCAGGCACAGGCGTAGAATTGTAAAAAGTGTACCTAGGACTGATGATCCAGGTTTAGTACACAGACATGTAAATCTGTCTAAACCTAGGATACCCACTCATGATTAGCAACTGCATTCTGTCCTGGCCATTCCATTTACAACTCGCATATCTTGTGGCCCTTGATTGTCCTCCAGATAGTCATTAGTTGGCCTGTCAGTGGTGGAGGAGTTGCAGCATTTTTTTTACCTGACAAATGGCTGAACAATGATGCATAAGTCATTCAAGTTGTTACCCATCTTTTAGTGTATTGCTGTGCTGTTTGATAGGACATGTGTAGTTTGCATTGGCATGTACTTCCTCTAGGACAATCATTGATCTGTATGATGATATGGCCTGTTTCAGGTACATTAAATGTATTGTCTGATTTACTTCTGGAGCGATATCACACAATGAAGTACCTAATGTTTGGTTTTCTATTTGTTTTAATAGCTGCCAATATGAATCCCATCCAGATTCAGGAGTTTCGCGCAGGGCGATGCGTTACCGCCACATTCTGGATGTGGAGTTGGGGTTCCACAACATGGCAAGGCGTTATTGCCATGAAAGAGCCTCTGGAGTATGGAGGGAATTTGCCCACGGGGCCCTTCTGTGTCCACCACAGCCACCACCACCAGCACCGCCACTACCACCCAGGTGGCACCAACCTTAACAGGCACCTTTGCAGGACCATCAACCTCCACTGCTGCAGGACCTGTCACAGCACCACCTGCACCTCCTCCTACAGGCATGGCACCGACAATGGGTCATACTTCTTCAACTGGCACCCAGACCACCCCAGCTGCAGTCATTGACCCAGCAGCTTTTCAACAGATGCAATGGAACTTGGACCGTATGTTGCGGAAAATGACCAGGCTGCAGCAGGAGGTGGCACAAGTAAATTTGAGGGTGTGTGCCATAAAAAAGACCCTGCGGAGGGTGAACTTGTAGACAATATACCCTCAGCCATGATTCCCTCCCCTCCCTCCTCTTTCCTGGTTCTTTTAATTAGTGGGTTTAGGGGCCTTAGTGTTAGGTTAGTATAGGCTGTTAGTTTAGTTAGTAGTAGTGGGTGGGGGGTGTGTATGATAATTTTTATATCTGTTTTTTATTATGTGTGTGTTGATGATGTTGGAGTTTTGGTGTTTAAAAAAAAAAAACAATAAAAATACAAAAAAATATATATTTGTTTAGTGTAAGATAGTATGTGTTTAGGTTAGTATATGTTGTCCTCCATGTGTCCCGTCTTATAAGGGGGGTGGGGAGATGATGTTTAGATCATTTGGTTAAATGTGATAAGTAAGTTTAGCTTAGGCTAGTTAGGGCCAGTTGTGGGTAATATGTAGTCAGGATAGGTTACGTTAGGTAAGGTGTTTCCCCTGCTTTTAGCTTCTGTTTTTACTGTTTAATAATTATTTAGGTAACCCTTTACAGTATGTGTCATATGCTTGGGGATAAGGGCCTTGGCATGAGTGAACAGTGTTTCTTTTGTATTAGCTTTTGTGTCCGATGCTGCAACCAAATCCCAACTGAGCTGTTACATTGGCAGCTACACCAAAGCTACTTTGCTAAGATTCTGCCATCCTTGGCACCCACCACTCATGGTTACTATGGATCCCAAAGTGTTGTTCATTTTTGATGTATGTTTTCAATGTCACATACTTTGCTACCAGAATTGGTATTGAGGACAATGTGTTAAGTCTGCCTGCAGCCGGATGTCCAAGCGAATCCTTCTAAGGTGAGTGGTAGTATGCTCTCATGTAGCATGGTATACATCACTCACACCTATCATTTGTTACAATGTTCAGCCCGATTACATATTTGTATGTAAACTCATACACATCCATTTATGCAATATGGTGTGTGCTAGGTAAAATTTGGGTCAAATATCACATCCGCAAGTTTTGGCTTGAAGAAAATTTCTGAAGGCAATAATTTTTGGCTTAGACATCCCTTGAGGAAGCGTTATTCTGTCCAACACAGCATTATGGTGTATAGTTTCTATTTTCTCAGAAATAACTCTCAGGAAGGGCAGATGATCCAGACCACCGTGCATAGTTATCAGCCAACATTCTTTCAGGTCACGTGTATTGACAATCTATAATCATTGACCTGAGGTAAACCTCACTGATCAACCTCACGGTTGATGTGACACATTACACAGAGACAAAGTTGTTGTGTAAGTGCTATTTATTTGAAAGTGCTGTAGTGCTATATGTACATTGTCCATGATTGTGAGTCCATTAGTGTGCCAACTTCCATTGTGATCCTACACAAGTGCAAAAGGACATGTCATTGGACATCCTGAAGTGATGTGTCAGACAGTGCAGAGGGACAGGATTTGCCAATGAGTTAGTGAGAGACAATCACAGAGCAGGATGACAAGATAAACAGTGGACTGAAGAACAGTGCTTGAGTACAGTTGTTGCAAGATTGGCATGTTATAAAGTACAAGACCTTGGCAATAGGTGGCCATGTTGCAGGGACTAGTGCTACCGGATACTCTTACGGGTGAAGGTGATCTGTTCCACGTCTTCATCTTCTGATGTGTGTGTTGTCTCCTCTGTCCTTGGTGGAGGTGATTGCGTAGTGGCAACACACACCTCAGTGTTTGAAGACGTGGAGTCAGACATCCCCGTAGCTGCCAACTGTGGGGCTATTAAGGGCAGTACTGCAGCAAGGAGGAGCTGATGGTTCTTAAGTATAGCAGCCACATCACTGTGGTAGGCAGCCAGTTCGGCCCGAGGGGTTCAATATTGCATTTGTGCATGCATTGACAGGATTGTTGTTGTAGGTGTTGTGTCAACTCTCTTACAGCTGTGCTGATTTCCTTCAACCTTTTTTCAAGTTCATGCAACATTGTTGTTCGCTCTTGCATGGCTACTGCCTGTTCTGCAGTTGACTTCATTCACAAACGCACCCCCTAAAGGCTGGCTGCCATATTTTCCATCCCCACCCACACCTCCTTGGCCAGCTCCCGCTGTACTCGAACTACAGTTCTCTCAAAGCTGAAGCCAGTGTCGTCAGAGTCCTCAGCTGGGTTGGAGCTGGCAGGTCGTACAATTGGGGTGGTGCGTGGGTCCTCTGTGATGGCTGCTACTTCTGTGCTCCTCCTTGTGACTGAAGGTGGGGTCTGGAGGGTTCCAAGGACATCTTGGAGGGTCTGCTGGCTGATGTTTGTCAGTTTGTCATCCATGTCAACAGGGTAGTCCTGGACAGGCATTTCCGCAGGAGAGCAATGACCTCTGCAATGAGATATGGTACAATTAGTGTGTCTGTGTTGTGGGATTTGTAATGTGACGTGCCTGCCTTCCTATTATTTTCACATTGTGATCTTGGTTCCTGTTCATTGTTCCTGTCTTTCATATTAGCATTCTCCCAGGCCTATGCCCCACCTGCTTGTCACATGTATTGTGGTCAGTTTGTGGACTTGTCAGCATCACATCCTCTAGGTGTTGGTTCTGGCCAAATTGTGAATTGCCACCTTCTTGCCCTACTCAACCCTCCGTCTACTTCCATTCTCATGGTGAGGCCTTTCACTGGCTGTGGGTGTTCTGATGGCACTTGCACCACACTTAACATTCTGGAACTGCCCCAGTCTCTGATATTTCACATCCACTTATATGTTGCTGAGATCTAGCATATACTATGTATTACATTGGTATGGCACGATTCGGATTTCAGCATTGGTAGTGTGTACTGCTGATGTTGGGAAATGTGTGCTACATTGGATTGCACTGATGGTCCTAGCAGTGTTCCATTTCCTCCTATGACTGTGTGGGTGTATTTCTGTAACCAGTTACATATGTCCTCCCCCTCTATGCTGTTGTCTGAGCAGTGTGACATTTGGGATGTTGCATGGTGTCATTGGAGCTATTTTGACCCAGGCATAGGGTGGACCCTGACATATGCAGCATGGGTATGACATTAGTGCTGTGTACCTCATAATGTTTATGACAATGGCTGATGTTTGTAGCAACTATGGACAATCACATTTGACAGAATTGGAACATTTGTATTGATTTTAGGGGATTTATAACATTGTCATCCTGAACCCTCTAATATGGGTGTGTTTGATCCATGGGGACGTTACTGCCATTAGCTACTTGACCTGCACACACAGCAGAGGTGGTAGTGGCAACTGTTGTCAACGTTAAATTCCACTTGCAGATATAGCCTGAGGTTGTGAATTGGGCCCTAGTTCATGTAGGGAGATTACTGGCTGACGTGTGACAGCATGCCAGTTTTACGTTGTACCCTACCCTCCTGGCCTGGCTTTACCTTTCCAACATCCTTGGCATGGCAGCATACCCCCATGCAAAGGTTGTTGGTGTAGGGTAGTACTGTGCCCCAGGTTTCCTCTGAATGGGCCATGCCCCTGTACTGTGCCCTTTTAACCATGCCACTCCCTGAATATCATGACTTCCATGCATTGTGTAGTAGGTATGTCCCTCCACCCCTGGTTGCAGTTAAAAATTAGGCATTTTAGTTCCCCATAAGACTTATCCTGCATCTGTGATGTCTCCTGGTAGTCTGCGCTGTCCTGTCCTTGAATCCCTGTGACGATCTCCTCAGGGAAAACGGCTGCCACCATCTCCTGCATGTGGTCCAGGGCCTCCTGCGGTGCTGGACTCCCACCTCCAGTCTGCAGTGCTCCATTCCTGTTCCTGGCCATCTTTTCCTTGGTCCTGCGCTTGCAGTCATGCCAGCGTTTCTTGCACTCAATGACTGTTCTCCATACTTCTGCCACACTGTTTATCTTGTCAACAATTTGTTGCCATATTGCCTCTCTCCTACTAATTGGCAACTTTGAGGTGAAAAACTGTTGGTGCTGGTGTTCTGTCACCTCTTTCACAGAATTTCCTGCTCCTCTGCACTGAAGCGACACTTTCTTTTCTTCTTCTCCCTGTCCTGGATCTTGTGTAGGTACTCCTGGTTGGTTCCTGGTCTGTTGTCATCTTCCTAGGGTCTGTGCAAGCATCTGGGATCCATTTTGGCTCTCCTTAGCACATTTTGCTGTGTTTGTGCTGCTTTTTGACACAATTGCGTAAAAAAAGGCGTGTTTCCAGTTTTTTATGTCATAAACCGGCTCACAGTCATTTTCGCTGCGTTAACGTTGTTTTTCTTTACGACGTTACGCATTGGTTTGAGTAAAACAAATGACTCACACCTGTGGTTTGCGCCGCCGTGCATCAAAGTATAAACTTGACGCCCGCACAGTGCAAAAAAATAGCGTTAGCCGGCGGTAAAAAAAAATACGCAAAACTGTGTCGGCACAGTTTTGGGTCAAAAGTATAAATATGGGTCTGAATGCCTTAAGTGCTGTCCTCCGTCACTCGGGCTCCTCTGGTATCAGTAGCTGTCTCTCACATATTCACATCGCAGAAAAGTATATATGCTAGTACATTAGTTTTTAATGTGAATTGATCTTTTAATTATTTTAATCAAGAGTGATGTTTAACATAGGCCCACTAAAACTATAGAACGTACTTTAGGCTTTTACTGTTTACAGAGAAAATATAATTGCTTCTAGGCTTTGATCGCTCAAGAGCTCAATCATTATGATTCTTCCATTAAAGCCTATATCAAAAGGACACACATGCAAAGGAATTTCCTTACAATAACGTTTCATTGACTTAAACTTTACATTAGTGTTTTGTATTCATTTTGCGTATTCTAGTCACTAATTAGAGTTTTCATAAAGCCAAATGGAAAAGCTAATAATAAAGTCTTGTGGAAAAACATTCCTCATTTCTCTGAAATCTAAAAGACAAAATGGCTTTGATTATGCTTTAGAACTGTTGATGCCTAAATATAGATACCATTCATTTTTTCCTGAAACTCAACATAGTATTTTCCACCAACAGATATATTAATGCATAGTGTATCAAAATGTATTCTTCATTAAGTGTCAGTCTAATATACGCAAAGATTTAGAATTAAACAGGAAATGCATTTTGCTGAATTATCTGAATTCTCTGCATGGTTACTCAAAGACCCCATTCCGAGGGTCACAGTGCAAGCAAGGGCTGCTTGGTTTCAACTGTGGGGTCCAGGGTTGTTTGCCTCTGCTGTCCCGGTTCCGTACTGCTTTGGTTCTGCACGGGGCGTTTTGGAAATCCCCTTCAACGCCTACCTGTCAGAGATGGAGATGACAAGCAGCCATAGGCTTATCGGGGATGTACAACAGCGATAAACAAGCTCAGCAAACACACATTGGTATAATATTTGTTTGCTCAACCCAGTGCTTGGCTTTGAAGTACTGGGTTGACTTGGAAGAAGAAACTCGCTCTATTCCATACTAGAACCTTAACACTACATATAAGAACATGTATACATTACAATTTAATGTCACACTGCTGAAGCATGTCTAAGCGTCTTCGAACTATTGTTCATAGTCCCTGATTATCATCCAGGCAGTTCTCTCCTCAGAGCATTACTTGGCACAATTAGGCTAAGGTGTAGATTACCCCGGTGCTCTTGTTATTGCACATTGTCTTTCTTTTGGTAAAAGTTGTGGTTCAAAGCAGTCAAGGTTCTTGTCATCGAGCCAAGTTGGTACTATTTCTTTCTTGTTGTTCTTCACAAATAACTACATTTCTATCTTGGTTGCTTGAGCTTCAGATAGTCTCTTGATGCTCAGGTCTGGATGAGGCGCAGGCAACGTTTAAGGCACTGGGGGCCATATTTATACTTTTTGACGCAAAACTGCGCTAACGCAGTTTTGCGCCAAAAAAATTAGCGCCGGCTAACGCCATTCTGAAGCGCCATGCGGGCGCCGTATTTATTCAATGACGTTAGCCGCCAGCGCTGTCTGGTGTGCGTTAAAAAAAACGACGTACACCAGGCAGCGCCGGCGTAGGGGGAAAATGGCGTATGGGCGTGCACAAATGGTGCAAGTCAGGCTGAGGCAAAAAAATCGCCTCAACCCGATTTGCACCATTTTTTTACGACGCCCAACCCCCATTGAAATGACTCCTGTCTTAGCAAAGACAGGAGTCATGCCCCCTTGCCCAATGGCCATGCCCAGGGGACTTCTGTCCCCTGGGCATGGTCATTGGGCATAGTGGCATGTAGGGAGGCACAAATCAGGCCCCCCTATGCCACAAAAAAAAAAAAAAAAAATACTTACCTGAACTTACCTTAATGTCCCTGGGGTGGGTCCCTCCATCCTTGGGTGTCCTCCTGGGGTGGGCAAGGGTGACAGGGGGTGTCCCTGGGGGCAGGGGAGGGCACCTCTGGGCTCATTCTGAGCCCAGAGGTCCCTTAACGCCTGCCCTGACCCAGGCGTTAAAATCCGGCGCTAATGCGGGTTTTTTAGACCCGCCTACTCCCGGGCGTCATTTGTGCCCGGGAGTATAATACGACGCATATGCATCGGAGTAATTTTTTAAGACGGGAACGCCTATCTTGCATATCATTAACGCAAGGAAGGTGTTCACGCAAAAAAATGACGCTAACTCCATGAACTTTGGCGCTAGACGCGTCTAACGCCAAAGTATAAATATGGAGTTAGTTTTGCGTCGAAAAAAACGACGCAAATTCGGCGCAAACGGAGTATAAATATGCCCCTGGATGTCTGTTGCAGAGGAGGCTTTCCAGTAGAGTTGTGTATTGTCTGCATATTAATGAGTCTTGATGCTTGCTGTTATCTGTGAGTAAAGCCCAAAGCGAGAAGATGACTGGAAACCATATGGCATCCTGGGAGACTCTGCAGGCTGTGGGGATCTTTTGGGACCTGGATGTGCCCATGTAAACAAACTGGTGTTGGAAAGTTAGGACGAAAACCAGTGAGGGACACTGCCACTGAATTCCATTTGTGACTCCAAGGTATGTATTAGAATTTTCATTGGTGGCTGTGTCAAACACAACTGACAAGTCCAGCAACATCAGAGGAAATCAGCAATCTTCATCTGTGGTCATGTGTGATCTTGGAGTTGACTGCTTTTCAATGCTCTTGCCACTGCAAGGTAGGGGAGTGATGGGATGAGAATTAGTGAAGTGATTAGAGTCTATTGTAGTTTACTTTAGAAGTATAGAAGTGGATGTATATAGCCTGTCTTGAGAGGTTCTGGGAAAATGCCTTGAGTGGGATAAGCATTGACAATGATGAGTAGGGGTGAGAGAACGTCTCCTGAGAGAGATTATAGAATGACAAGCGCAAAACATCATCTACAAAGGCAGCTGCTGTGAGACAGTTGTTTCTGTTGGCAGGACTTGGGAGAGACAGGGCTTTGAAAGGTGACCATGTTGGGACCCTAATAGATAGAGTGGTCATAAGAGGAGAAGTGGGGTTGAAGTTTTCTATATGCTGTTGTATCTTCTTTTCACTAAAGAAGAGTAATCAGCTGTGATTTTCTCACTGTACACCGAAAAGTTTAAGAACTTCTTCCAATGGCTGTACATGTTTGTGGTTCCTTGAAAATGGTTATGTGAAAATCTTTTCACTCCTCTGTTATACTGCTGTATATAATTCCTAGAACCAGAGTAAAGTTTTTTTCTCAGTGGATCTTTATTAATTTTTTGCACTTTCGTCTACATTAAAGTAAATACAACCACTAACAGCAACATTTACACAGTAGTATGTTGCAGAAGGTAATGCTTCGCACAATATATATGCCAGAAACTGTACTATGGAGTATTTAAAGCACAATATATTATACCATCAGCCTTTGTAAGCTATGAATCCGAGTGCAGTACTCAAGTGCCTGAGTGATTTCCAACACTGGAGTACAGAAAACAAAGGTGGGTCCCCAGTTCTCGTTGGGCAGATGGGTTGCTATTAGGTGCACCAGTTGCACATGTCCTCCAAGATACTGCACAATTATATTGTTACATCAGAAGTCACGAATACCAGTCATTTGAGATACAGTAGCTGGTACATTGCTCAAGGTGTGTGAGTATCAGATTTGGCCTCCACTTTCTATAGAAAGGTATCCCACATTTTGAATCTTGTGCCTTTGCCAATCATAATCTGTGATCTATTCACTGGGGAAGGATCCACAGATCCCTATTTTCACAAATCTTTGTGCCTATTCAAAACCGCTGGAGCAGATGGTGCCTTGCAGGTCGAAGCAATATGCCCTTTTGCCAAAACCATTGCCAAATCTATGAATCTGCACATATATTTCGCCTTTTTAGTGTATTTCATAGGGCCAAAGAGTCACATTTTGGCTTCCCCTGATATCGGTATACCAATCAATTCTGCTACATATTATTGTACTTTATTCTAGAAGCAGACTATAATAGAACATTGCCATACCATGTGAAAGAAAACTGAATCAATGCGCGCACAATTACATCAACAGTGCAAAAATGATGGGTGACAAAGGACATCACTGATGAGTGCCCCTTTTACATCTGTAAAGTGTCTCAGAGCACCCTCTCTATATGGACTCTAGCCACAGGATCAGCATATAACAATTGTATCCATTTTAAAAACTCTGGACTAAGTCCCACGTGTTTTAGCACGGCCACTATGTAAGATGAATACACCTTATCCAAGGCCTTTTCTATATCTAATGAGGCCTTCCTCTGATCAGGGTATGTATTTTAACCCAGTCAATGACTAGGAACAACCGCCTAAGGTATTTCTTACAGGGATAAACCCATTTTGGTAATCTGGATTACTGATGTCAAGCAATTCGTCAACACTTTCCTGAGGGTTTTGCAGTCTAGATTTAGACAAAGGGTTGTAGGAGCTTGCCTGTAAGGGATCCTAGCCCTGTTTTAAAGGGACCACAATCAGTGCCTCTCTCATGGATGAGCACAGTTCAATCCCCCCCTTTTGCTGCCTCATACACGGTTAACAATTGAGGAGACTAATAGTGACTTATGCTGTGTATAAAACTAGACAGGAAAACCATCAGTGACCGGGGTCTTTCCTCTTGCTATCTGTATTATTGCCAGATTTCTCTCTTGTATTGTTACTGGTTCCTCTAACTTGAGTCATTGCAACTTGTTAATTCGAGACAATGGGATCAAATCGAAATACTTAGCAATTAAATGTTAAGGTCTAGGAAAAAGTTATATAGATTTCGATAATAGCCTTTGAAAGTTTTTTTATCTTGCTTTGTGTGTTAACAATTGTACTCTACTGATTACTCATGGATTCAATCAGTACTTCTCACCTTGTCCTCTTCACCCAGATGCTGGGCAATGTATCCTCTGTAAAGGGGGAAGGGATGGCCAACAAGATGGCTGACAGGACATGCTCCATACGTCTTGAGCGTGACTATACTACATCAGAGAAGCCCTTGCAGGGACTTGAGGCATGAAAGGTGATAATCCTGCCCCCGGGAAGCGACTACGTCACAGAAACTGCAGTGGCATAGTTGGGCCTATGTGGAAGATGCTGAGAAGGATGGCCCATGCAACTGGCTGGGTGGTGTGGTGGAGACCTGGACAGGAGCTGGTGTCCCAGAGATACAGCAAGGAAGAGCGGTGAGGAGCTTGTGCGGGGAGTGGCTGCTCGAGGTTGCCAGCCCAAGTGATGAATTCTCCCATATACTAAAACTACTCTTTGCCTTCTCCCAAAAGCAAAGTGTACCTATCAGGGTCCCTTTTCCTACTATTGAAGGCTATCCCTTTACTCTAGGGATGTTCAAGAGACAGTATGTAACCTGCAACCAGATAAAATTGTGAGCCTTCTATGCTATCTACATTACTTGTATTCCAACCTTGTTCCCAAGTCATTGTGGCCCCACTGGAAGACCTACATAAAGTGTTCCAGAAACTCAGTGTATGTCTTGCTCGTTGGGTCTTGATGAGACTTTCTAAAACACAGTCACACTCACAATCATAGACATATGACAATAAGAATGAAAATACAATCCTAAGTGTTAGACATGACAGCCTTAGGGTGGTCATCCCCCAACTTTTTGCCTGCCTCCCTCCACTGTTCTGACACTGTTTTTGCTGGTTTTAGGACTCTGCACACTTTAACAATGCTAACTAGTGCTAAAGTGAATATGCTCTCTCCCTTTAGATATGGTAACATTGGTACATACCAAATTGGCATATTTGATCTACTTGTAAGTCCCTAGTATAGTGCACTACATATTGCCAGGGCCTTTAGATTAAATGCTACTAGGGGGCCTGAAGCACTGGTTGTGCCACCCACATAAGTAGCCCCTTAACCATATCTCAGGCCTGCCATTGCAAGGTTTCACTGCACTTCGACTCACTTGGCATTTAAAAGTACTTGCCAAGTCTTAACCTCCCCTTTTTCTACATACAAGTCACTCCTAAGGAAGGCCCTAGGTAACCCACAGGGCAGGGTGCTGTGTAGGTAGAAGGTAGGACATATACCTATGTGTTTTATATGTCGTGGTAGTGGAAAACTCCTAAATTTGTTTTCCACCACCATGAGGCCTGCTCCTTTCATAGTTTAACATTTTGGCTACCTTCATAGACTGTTTGAGTGGTAGATTATGATCAAAAAGGGGTAACCAGGTCATGTTTAGTATGACCAGAATGGCAATAAAAAATCCTGCTCATTGATGAGGTTGGATATTGAATTACTATTTAAGAAATGCCACTTTTAGAAAGTGAGCATTTCTCTGCACTTAAAATCCATCTGTGCCTTACAGCCTGTCTCCAATCCACGTCTGGGTTGGGCAGGTTGACAGCTCCCTTGTGCATTTGACCCAGACAACCACAAACACAGGATACTCAGTCACACCTGCACTCATCTGCATACTGAATGGGTCTTCCTGGGCTGGAAGGGTGGAGGGGCCTGACACTTACACTTCAAAGGCTAGTGGCCTGCCTTCTCACAATCAATCAATCAATCAATCAATTTTTTTTATAAAGTGCGCTACTCACCTGTGAGGGTCTCAAGGTGCTTGGTGGGGGGCAGGAGGGTCACTGTTCGAACAGCCATGTTTTGAGGTTTTTTCTGAAGAGCAGGAGGTCTTTGGTTTTGCGGAGGTTGGTTGGGAGGGAGTTACAGGTTTTGGGGGCGAGGTAGGAGAAGGACCTGCCTCCTATGGTGGTGCGTTGGATGCGGGGGACTGTGGCTAGGGCGAGGTTGGCTGATCGGAGGTTGTGGGTGGGAGTGTGAAAGTTCACTCTTTCGTTGAGGTATGTCGGGCCAGTGTTGTGGAGGAATTTATGTGCGTGGATGAGGATCTTGAATGTGATTCTCTTGTTTATGGGGAGCCAGTGAAGGGTTTTGACGTGTGGTGAGATTCGTTCGTGGCGGGTGAGGCCAAGGACGAGGCGCGCAGCTGTGTTCTGGATTGTCTGGAGTTTGCGTGTGAGTTTGAGCGTGGTGCCAACGTAGAGGGCGCTACCGTAGTCTAGTCTGCTGCTGATGAGTGCATGGGTGACTGTCTTCCTGGTCTCTGGGGGAATCCATTTGAAGGATTTTCTTTAGAGTGTGGAGTGTGAGGAAGCAGGAGGAGGTAAGAGCATTGATTTGCTGTGTCATGGAGAGGGAGGGGTCCAGGATGATGCCAAGGTTGCGTGCGTCGTTTGTGAGGGTGGGTGCGGGTCTTAGGGCAGTGGGCCACCAGGAGTCGTCCCATATGGTTTTGTTGGGGTTGAAGATGATGATCTCAGTTTTGTTGGAGTTAAGCTTGAGGTGGTTAGTTGTCATCCAGTTGGCAGTGTTGAGGAGAGCTGCGTGTAGGTTGGTTTTGGCGGTGGTGGGGTTGCGGGTGAGGGAGAGGATGAGTTGGGTGTCATCTGCGTAGGAGAGGATAGTGATTCTGTGTGATCCGAGGATGTTGGCTAGGGGGATCATGTTAATTTGGAAGAGTGTGTGGCTGAGAGCGGACCCTTGGGGGACTCCGCATATGATCTTGGTGGTGGTGGAGTGGAAAGGTGGGAGGCGGACACTCTGGGTCCGGTCAGTGAGGAAGGAGGTGAGCCAGTCTAAGGCTTTGTGGCGAATTCCCATGTTGTGGAGGCGTGTGCGGAGTGTGTGGTGCAGACAGTGTCAAAGGCTGCGGAGAGGTCTAGAAGGATGAGTGCGACCGTCTCGCCTTTGTTGACTTTGGTCCTAATGTTGTCAGTGCATGCGATGAGGGCGGTTTCCGTGCTGTGGTTCTTGCGGAACCTGGATTGTGAGGGGTCGAGAGTGTTGTTTTCTTCAAGGTAGTGGGATAGGCGGGTATTGACTAGTTTCTCGGTGACCTTAGCTGGGAAAGGGAGAAGGGAGATGGGGCGATAGTTGGAGAGGATCTCTGGGTCGGCTTTGTTTTTTTTTTAGGAGAGCAGTGATTTCCACGTGCTTCCAGGGGTTAGGGTAGTTGGCGGCGTCGAAGGAGGAGTTGATTATGTCACGGAGTATGGGGACGATGGTTGGGCTGGATTTGTTGTAGATGCGATGTGGGCAGGGGTCGGAGGGGGATCCGGAGCAGATGGAGTTCATGTTTTTTTCGGTTTCTTCGTGTGTGGTGGGGGCCCAGGTGGTGAGTGTGGTGGGGGATCATGAGTGGGGGTTGAGTTGGGTGAGTGAGGGGTGTGTGTGGTGGGTGTGTGTGGTATGAAGCTGTTGTGGATGTCCAGGATTTTGTGGTGGAAGTGGTTGGAGAGGGCGTCACATAGGGGCTGTGTGTGTGAAGGGTCTATGTTGCTGGCTTTGGGTTTGGCTAGTTCATTAATGATGGTGAAGAGTTCTTTGCTGTTTTGAGAGTTGTTGTCAAGGCGTGTCTTGTAGTGGTCTCTTTTGGGGGTGCGGATGAGTTGGTGATGGGTGCGAATGGTGGCTTTGAGGGTGGAGAAGTTGGTGGTAGAGGGTTCTTGTCGCCATATTTTCTCCGCTTGGCGGCATTTGCGCTTGGAGTTCGGGGGTGAACCATGGGGCGTTTTTGATGTTTCGGATGGCGATCTGTTTTCTGAGGGGGCTAGTGTGTCTGCGCAGGTGGTGATCCATTTTGAGAGGGTGTGGACTCCTGCGTTGGGGTCGTTGGTGTGGAGGGAGGGTTGTGAGCCAGTTGGGAGTTCAGGCGTTCTGTGGGGATCTTGTCCCACATGCGGTAGTGTTTGGTGTGTTGATGGTGGTGTGAGGAGAAGTGGACGCAGTGGTGGTCAGTCCAGAGGAGTTCGGTGGTGTGGGTGTAGGCTATGTGTTGGCTTGTGTTCTCACAATGGACTGCCAAACCCCCTACCTGGACCCTGGCAGACAGACCTGTACTGAAAGGGGACCTTGTGCACTTCAAAACCACTCTTTGAAGTCCCTCCCACTTCAAAGTCACTTTTGGGTATATAAACTGGTTCCCTGACGCCACCAACTCACACACTTCCTGGGACAGACAATCTGAAAAGATCCTGCAACCTGCCAAGAGGAGCTGCCTTGCTGCCCAAAGGACTCACCTGGACTGCTTTGCTGAGAAGGACTTCTGCCTTGCTCTTGCCCTGCTGCCTTGCTGGCCTCTGTCTCTGCTGAGAAATGCTCTCCAAGGGCATGGATTGAGTTTGCCTCCTGTTCCTGAAGTCTCAGGGCCAAAATGACTTCTCTTCAAATAAACTCCTTGTGCGATGAAATTTGATGCACAGCCTGCTGAAATCAATGCACGGCCTGCCCAACGTTGAAAGAATCACTGCAACGCCGAACCGGAACGACGCATCCTGGCTCCCTGAGTGGAGATCGATACAGCGCTTGCATTGCGACCTGGACTACGATGCACAATCATACCGGAACGATGCAGCCTGACTTCCTGAGTGAAGAATCAATGCTGAATCTGCTGTGCGTCAAAAACTCCTATGCATCGCCATACTAGATCGGCGCAGCATCTGTGACCTCGTCCCGCATGCCCAGTATTCCCACGCATCCTCCCTGGGCGTGAAAGGTGCAGCACTGCAGTGAGGATCCAAGACTGCATGCCAGAAATCGACGCAAAGCTCATGAAGAATGAGAAGAATCGATGCATCATCTATTCGCATCAAGAAATCCAACACACACCTTCCTTTTTCCACTCATCTCCACTGCTGTGGTCTTCGTGCGTGTAATTTTGACGCATACCAGGTACTTTTTTCCCACAAGAGACATTTGTTGATCCTTGAAGACGTAAGACTCTTCTTATCATTGCGAAAGTGATATTTCGGCTTATGCTTATCAAATCTTGATCGTTTTGACCTTAATTTACTCAGATAAATATCTTATATTTTTCTAAACCTGCGTGGTGTATTTTTGTGGTGTTCTCACTGTGTTATTGCATGATTTATTGCACAAATACTTTACACATTGCCTTCCAAGTTAAGCCTGGCTGCTTATTGCCAAGCTACGAGAGGGTGGGCACAGGATAATTTGGATTGTGTGTGATTTACCCTGACTAGGACTGTGGTCCCTACTTGGACAAAGGTGTATACCTCTGCCAACTAGAGACCCCATTTCTAACACTAAGGTGGTCATTATGAACACAGCAGTAACAACCGCTGTGTTCATGCTGGTGGTCAAAACACTGACCAACCCCGGAACCCCGCCGGCCAAATTATGAACATTTCTGTGGGCTGGCAGGCGGAAACATTGTTTCTGCCCGCCGACTCACAGAAAGGCCCGGCTGGGACATTGACGGCAGCTCCATGCCTCTGTGCAGCAGGTGCAGTTGCACCCGTTGCACAGATCACTGCCTAAAAATCGGGGAGTGACCTGTGCAACGGGGCCCCTGCATTGCCCATGCAAGGTGCATGGGCAGTGCAGGGGCACCCCCTCCACCAGCCTTTCCCTGTTGGGTGAACCCGCCAGGAAAAGGCTGGTGGAAATGGGAACATTATCCGCAGGGTACCACAGCTTCCCTGGCAGATAGTGTTTTCACTCACCGCCAGGCTGCCTGATGGCAGAAGCCTAGCGGTGAGTGAGGGCCTCTGATGGCAGCCCTCTCCGTGATCATTATGTGGCAGGTTGGCCCGCCATACCAGCTGGTGGTTTCAGCCGCCAATACCGGCATGGCGGGCCAACCCGCCATGTTCATAATGACCACCTAAGTATTCAAATTTCTCAAATATTCAGGGATTAAAGAGTGCAGAGTGTTAGTATCAGAAAGAACACAGTTCAGTGTCTTAACCACACTGAAAGCATAGGGTTAATATACTAAAGGTCACTTTTGTACGTAATTGCTGTCATCACTGTTACATCACAGTGACAATTGAACATGGAAATAACAGACCTTTGATTCACGTTTTGAAACTAGTGTGTGACAAACATTATTGTGTTTTCTTTATCATAGGCAATGATTAGCATCACAAAAATGCTACATAAAACTCAACTATAAAAAACATGTACCATAGTACATCGTACACATGATCAAATCTGTACTGTCACTGCAAGCTAACAACAATGAGTGTTATTATTTGGCAGATGGCAAGTATTAAAATAACCAAGGACACTGCTAACATGCCCTTCTAGTGCGCGCTGCACGCCTGAACATCCGGCAGTCAACTATCAAAAGTAACTGGTAATCTGAGTCACCTGGTCACACTCAGTCTGAGCCATGAAGCTGCTGTACCTGGCCACACCCAGTCTGAGTCATGGGGATGTCACAAGCTCAGGCAACAAGCTGAGACGTGCCCCAGATTCCTACACGAGTTCTAAAAGAAGCATTGGCTCAAGTAAACATTACTTAACGGCAAAATCAATCAATGCCCATGCAAGGGCAGTTGATTTGCTTAGAGGTACACTTTACTAAACACCAGATGTGGGTTCTGGAGCATATTCAGGTTTGCAGGCGCGACAGTTATGTCCCAAGGCCCTGTTGGGCTGTCTGCAGGGCATAGGCCAGGAATCTAGATTATATACTGTGAAATGCTAATGAAAGGTCACTCACACTGCCCAGTAAGATGTTGCACAGCTCAGACAGGCTCCATCACATGTACCCATTATAATTTGAATGTGGAGCACCAGTTCATCCTAACCTGTGCATTGTGGAACATATAGTGCAAAGCACAAAATGAGGGCCAAAGAAACAAACTCATGACACAGGGCAGTGCTGCAAGCATTCTTTCTGTGTTGCACTGTTTCCAAACAAAAGGGCAGCAATTCACCATATCTGCAAGATAAGGTGCAATCCTGTCCTTTCTGATGTGCTGGTGAACAGTGGGATGACATGCCCCACAACAGGTATCCTTGCACCAAATGCAAGGGTCCCTGCATTGCAGAAATGATTGTTTTTTGCTGGACACCTTCCAGCACAAAAACAATCATCAATGGTGCATTCCTCCAGCTAAGTGTGCTGGAGAATGCAGCACATATTCAAAGCTGAAAAAATGCAGAGAATAAAGGTATTTCTCCTTGTTGCTTTGCTTACCTGCCACCCCTGGGTGACGTAGGAAAGAGACACATTTCTAGGTATAAAAAACTTGGAAATCTGTAAATTTGTAAAATTCCATGGGTTTTGTGTGAGAACACCCCCAGCAACACCAATGGAATGCACATTGTACACAGAGTAATACCTGAAAGAGGGCCATAATTACAAGGATAGGAAAAGCCATGCAATATGATTGCGTGACCTTATAAATATGGGCAGCACAGTACAACACTACAGCCTCAAAAATAGCGAGTCTCAGGTGGCACTAGGGGATTGTAAATATGCCTCTAAATCTTCTAAGTGATGTCTGTGTAGATGAAATTGCCACTATGTCTGAATGGTGACATAGTGGATAGCAAGTACAACTTAATGGATATATGTCCTGAAAGGTCAACCAAACAAAAAACATGTACTGCTGTGTCTAACAGGGTCACACTTTATTTTTACAAATGGGAAAGGATGACACTGAATAGGCTATTGGGGTACAACTGCCTACATGTGATGTGGCCCTGGGCGAAGAAGTAGGATCCAGCAGGAGGGATTCTGAAGGAAAATGATGTCATCTTTCCACATATGTTCCAGTTAGATTATGTCAAACATGGATCCATCAGGGGACATGTCAAAATAGTCAGCCAGAACAGAGGGCAGGAGTCAGTGATGTCTGGATACCTAGGTGGGTGCCATCCGTAATATTGCAAAAACAGTTAGATGCATGCCACCATTTCTAGCACTACTACCATAAGGGGTGCAGATTGCACTATAGTCCACAATAGAAGACACACATATCAGTATTTAACATATAGCCACACATACTGTTGGTGTTGACGTCACATGAGAGTAGCCGATTGACCTAAGGGACATCATTCTGTGGCAGTAAGTATTGTCCATGACCCACAATGATGATTTGTAGAGGAGACATGTACATGTCCAAGTTAACAGAATGCAGTTGAAGGAGGTGTCACCCTATACAGAACCTCCATTGTATTAACATGGATGACTGTCAGTGCTACCACATTTACTAGAGTGACATTCACCATAGGCTAAGATTTTGCACATAGTGCCCACTGGCAACATTGATGGTCTCAAAAGTTAATGCAAATCTCATAAATGTTGTGACAGAAATAGGTACAAGTGAAGTATGTACCCACACACATTTCTGCAGTAGAACACTTAACTAATGTGTGTGGGGTTTTGCAGGATAAGTGTGAGAAATGCAACCCTTGAACACATGGATACATGATGCGCATGGAAGTCAGCACAACAGGGTAGAGTCCCATAATGTACAGTGCGAAACACAGATTACTGAAACCTAACAAGTTCATGAGCAGAGCCATATGCACAGGAGCAGTGGGATGAATACTGGCATAGGGAGTGTAGCCAACTTGGGGAATAGGTGGAATCAGAACAGCAGTGGGACCATGCCACAAATGCCATAGACATCATGTCAACCAAAGCGAATCACCTTGACAGATATGGACAAGCTGTTGTTACATATGTCCAGGAATGGTAGACCTAATGACCTGTGTCATAAATTTGCAAAGTGTTACATGAGCATAAAAGTCAGTCTGATCATTCAGTGGTTGTACTAAGAATCAGACATACTGTAATCATAAATCCAATTACAGTGCAACTTGCACTCCAAAAACTCTGTAATAAACATTCTGAAAAAAACAGTTGTTTATGCAGTCAAATAATACCAAGTCAGATAGTTTAACAGTTTAGCCATGGCATCATCTCACAAATAACACGCTTAACATTGCTCTCTCTCATTGCAGAGAATGAACCTACATCTCCTGAGCAGCTGCCTGTCCAGGATGATGATCTGGCTAAGAATGACCCTTGATCAAGACACCCTCTGGGAAATCCTGGACTCCCTTGAAACACCTCCTCCTGCTACAGAAAGGGCCAACAGTGCTCTTGGGTCTCCAGAGGATATGTTCAGTACACAACAATCACAAAGTGCTATACCAGACCCAGCCCTGGACTATGAGGACCCCCAATTAGTGTTTCAATGTCAGGTGGTACGAGCTCAGCAGGAGATGCTAGTTTGGGTGTGGGTGGGGATGAAGACCATGGCGGGCACCCTGGAGGCAGTCTATAGTTGTCTCTTCCAAATAAGGACACCCCGGACACTATACGAGGTACCCACACTCCGTTCTATGGACTATAGCAGTCCCTGGCTGATATCGCTGGTGTCATGAGGCAGAAGTATGAACAATTGACTTGCAAAAAGTGCCACCAGTTAGCTAGTCAAAGAGCTATCTGTAACATCCTGGAGTCCATGAAGCGGAAGCAAGACAGATCCATCGCCATTATGGGCGT
Source organism: Pleurodeles waltl (assembly GCF_031143425.1). NCBI lineage: Eukaryota > Metazoa > Chordata > Amphibia > Caudata > Salamandridae > Pleurodeles > Pleurodeles waltl. Next base: position 273,163,577 of record NC_090449.1, read on the forward strand.
TGCTGCCTCACCTCTTGGCAGAGTTAAATGCTGCTGCGGACTGCAGAGCCACTTCTTATGCCCCTGAGGTATGTGTACCTCCCTTGATGTCACCACAGTACCTACAACACTACACTCACGGGAAGCAACACAAACATCAAAGGATGAAGTTCCGGACAGCAGTTTAATATGCCAAAATTTCACTTTTTACTTTGCCCTGTACTTACAACTATGCCAGTAAACCCCACAATTGATGACAATCCCTATTTGTTGTCCCATCTGTTGACCTCAACCATGTCAGGACTGTCAATTTGGTTTTCCCTAATGGCAGTTTGCGAATTCTCCTCCTCACTAAATTACTCCGCTTCTCCCCATGACACATGCAAGGGTTCAGCCATGGACTCTGTCTATACATTCAAAGGCAAATAAATAGTTTGGGCGAGTCTTTACAAAATCATCCTGGTAGAGCCACAGCTATTCGGATCACAGGTGCAGCACACCTCCATAGCTAGGAAGATGGAGCTATGGCGCAGAATAGTGGACAGGGTCAACGCAGTGGGACAGCACCCAAGAAATAGGGATGAGATCAGGAAGAGGTGGAACAACCTACGGGGGAAGGTGTGTTCCGTGGTATCCAAACACCACCTTGCGGTACAGAGGACTGGCGGCGGACCCCCACCTCGTCCCCCACAACTAACAACATGGGAGGAGCAGGTCTTGGCGATTCTAGATCCTGAGGGCCTCGAAGGAGTAGCTGGAGGAATGAACTCTGGTAAGTCAAACCTTAACTACCTTATCCCCCACCCTACCTGCATGCTATCACATACCCCCCACCCTCGCCCTCACCCCCATCACTCCAACTCCTCACAAATGTCCTAATATCACTAACCACACATCCCAAACCCAAGCACTGCATGCAACACCAAAGCATGGACACCTAACACCAAAGCATGGCCACTGCACATACCCATACACCCCCCTAAACTATTATCACACAAGGTCCCACACAGGAATGCAAGCACTGGGGTACACGGTCACCCAGCCATTGCACACCATGGTACACACAGATGCAATAATCATGCTTTTACACCCCTGCAAGACCCCTACCTAACGTCACCGCACAGAAGGGTCCACACATGTCCACACCACCAACAGAAGAGGCCCACAGTGATGACAGCAGCTCTGTCCAACTGGATCTAGACGACAAGCCCGGCCCATCTTGGACCTCGGGACAGTCGGTTCCCCTCACACAGTCACAGGCCACCACAGAGCTTTCCCCCTCTGGAAACACCAGCACAACACCCACCCAGCGGGCCCATACCTCTGTCCCAAGGACACGTCAATGAGCAGTGTGTCCACCACTACAGGCAACCCAGGCTAACCCACCACCCCAACAGGGACATGGGGGCAGTGGCAGTGGGCACACCATTCAGGGGACAGAGACCCAGGGAAACAGGGGAACTGGGAGGGCTGGTGTGCGACGGGGGAGGACAGGCCCAGGGAACCCACTCTCCACGAGGCCCTCTCCAACATCATGGGAGCGTACCATCATTCCCAGGAGACGATGGCAACGGTACTGACCAAGGTTCAGGAGACCCAGCGGCTGCAGGAGGAACAGTATTTGGGTTCAGGGAGGAAATCAGATCCATCAACTCCACCCTGGGCACCATCATAGGGGTGCTGAAGGAAGTCCTCAACACCACAAGGGACACTATGGCACAACAAGGGGCCCCTGACACTAGCTTGGACGATGAACTGCCCACCACCTCCGCCGGCGCTAGTGGACAGGAGGCACCGCCACAGTACCACCATACCATCACCCCACCCCCTGCAGATGGAGAACCACCCCGCAAATGGTCCCTGAGATCCAGGACAAAGACAGAGAACAATGCCAAGACCCCCGCCAAGAAATGAGACCGTCCCGAATGTCATCCTTTTGTCCCACCTTGTCACCCTGTCCATCCTCAAACTGCCCCAGCTCCACTTCCTATGCCCCTTTGGACAATGCACCTGTGAGACTGATAGACTGGACTCTGCCATGGACATTCCTCCACCATCACCTCTCCCCATTTTACAGCACCCTCCAATATTGAGCACTGAAATAAACACCCTTAAGGTACAAAACAATCTGGAGTCTGTCTGTGATTTTGAATTAGTGTATTAGCAATTACAGTGACAAAATGCTCTTACAATTGTAATGTCAAAATACCTATGTCACACAGCTCTAGTCCATGAGGAAACAAAGCAGATGTCACACAGTGGGACCCACGTCTGTGAAATCGTAAGGGAAAGTGAAAACTCAGTGACCATACACTGGGTGAAAAGGACAGACAGTAGAGAGGTAGTAGTGTTCAATTACATGTAGTAGGCATGTTTATCTTCTTACCTGTGTCTCACTGGAAGTATTGCAGGATAATCGAGTTCATGTTGTCGATGTCCTCTTCTTCTGCTTCCTCATCTTCACTGTCCACAGGCTCCACAGCTGCCACAACACCTCCATCTGGACCATCCTCCTGCAGAAAAGGCACCTGTCGTCGCAAAGCTAAGTTGTGAAGCATACAGCAGGCCACGATCATCTGGCACGCCTTCTTTGGTGAGTAGAATAGGGAACCACCTGTCATTTGGAGGCACCTGAATCTGGCCTTCAGGAGGCCGAAGGTCTGCTCTATAATCCTCCTAGTTCGCCCATGGGCCTCATTGTAGCATTCCTCTGCCCTTGTCCTGGGATTCCTCACTGGGGTCAGTAGCCATGACAGGTTGGGGTAACCAGAGTCACCTGAAAAAGGCGAGGGACAACTCTTAGACACACACTAACCTGTAGGGATATCCCCAGACCAAGACAACTATTCCCACTGATTTGGTTCCAGGTGCTCACCTAATAGCCTCACACGGTGCCTCTGAAGTTGCCCCATCATATAAGGGATGCTGCTATTCCGCGGGATGTAAGTGTTATGCACTGAGCCAGCGAATTTTCCATTCACATGGGAGATGTACTGGTCAGCCAAACACACCATCTGCACGTTCATTGAGTGTACAGAAACACTTCCGGTTTCTGTACACTTGTTCACTCCTGCGGGGGGTACAAAGGCAACATGTGTCCCATCAATGGCACCTATGAAGTTGGGGATATGTCCCAGGGCATAGAAGTCACCTTTCACTGTAGGCAAATCCTCCACCTGTTGGAAAACGATGTAGCTCCGCATGTGTTTCAGCAGGACAGACAACACTCTGGACAACACGTTGGAAAACATAGGCTGTGACATCACTGATGCTATGGCCACTGTTGTTTGAAATGACCTACTTGCAAGGAAATGGAGTACTGACAGCACCTGCACTTGAGGGGGGATTCCTGTGGGATGGTGGATAGCTGACATCAGGTCTGGCTCCAACTGGGCACACAGTTCCAGGATTGTGGCACGATCTAGCCTGTATGTGATGATTACATGTCTTTCCTCCATTGCTGACAGGTCCACCAGTGGTCTGTACACTGGAGGATGCCGCCATCTCTTTCACATGTCCCAGAGGATGGTGCCTATGAAGGACAACAGCGAGCACAGAGTCAACCAACTCAGAGGTACGTCCACACAGCTTACACAGAACACGATTCAGAATCCGAAATAAGCATGTATGTGTGTTGAGGCAAGGCCTAGTTATGTGTGACGCAGTTAAAAATAGAGCCATGTGGGCCCTTGAAATGGCGGCTGTCTGACCTGTAAAGTGGGACAATGGGATATGAGGTAACTGCACTGGCATTGTACACCGTCGTGGTAGGCGGTCGAAGACTGTGGCGCAATTCTGCATTGGTTAACATTGGACCCTACGGGTCCCAGGAGCCAATGACGATGTACGCCGGCAGTGAGGGTACGCACCGCCGCGGACTTGACTGCCATTTTCTGTCTGTTCAATCACTCGATACCTGATCTTCGACAGGAGAGGACCTACACTGCAAGTCCTGCTGTGACCTCAGTCTGGAAGAGACAATGGCTCGTGCATCTGGAGAAAGGGCCCCTGCCTTCACATCGGAGGAGTTGGAGAAACTTGTGGATGGGATCCTCCCCCAGTACGCGCAACTCTACGGTCCTCCAGACAAACAGGTAAGTACACTGGGAGCATGCTGTATGGGCTATGCCTGTGTAGAGTGGGGTGGATGAAAGATAGGGGGGGGGAAATGAGGCGTGAATGAAACGTCGGTGAGTGCATGTGCCACATGGTAAGGGTAGGGATGCAGGCCAATGACTGTGACGGTGCAGTTGGAAATAACTTCTCTTTTTCCCCTGTACAATTCCTGTGGGTCAGCGCCCACCAGAAAAAGGATATTTGGAGTGCCATCGCCAAGGACGTCCGGACCCTGGGGGTCTATCACAGACGGAGCTCCCACTGCCGTAAGAGATGGGAGGACATTCGCTGCTGAAGCAAGAAGCGGGCGGAGGCCCAGCTGGGGATGGCCTCCCAATGTGGGAGGGGTGCCCGTCGCACCATGACCCCCCTGATGTTCAGGATCCTGGCAGTGGCGTTCCCGGAGTTGGATGGGCGCTTGAGGGCATCACAGCAGCAACAAGGGGGTGAGTACACTCTCATTCTGCTGATTCAGCGTGCAGTGGAGGTGTCTGGGTGGGGGAGGTGGGCTGTGGGTTCCCCTAGGCCAGGGCGAGTGTGCTAGTTAGGTCTCCTTTTTCTGGCAGGCCCTCTGGCACCCCACCCCACCTGGGTACAGTGCCAACTACACCTAGTCAGGCTCCTGTGACATCCAGGTGTGCAGATGTCACCCATAGCCTTGTAGGCCATGTCCCAGGGATTGAATAGTGGACTCCAAGTGTGCGGCGTAGTGCAGGGGGCTTCTGTGTCTGTCGTGTCCACCAACGGTAGCGATAATGCAAGCACTCAACATGTCTTTCTTCTGTCGTCCCCCCCTTTTGTGGTCTCCCTGTTGTTGTGTGCATTAGCATCATCAGGCGGAGGAGCAGTGGCACCGGAGCAGGAGGGAGCTGCATCACACATGGCCCTGGAGGGCAACACTACGGAGTCAGATTTCACCAGTGGGACAGAGGGCGAGGGGAGCTCCACGGTGGGGACAGGTGCTGACACCAGTGACACAGACTCGTCCTCTGATGGGAGCTCCCTTGTGGTGGCGGGCCCATCGGTGCCCCTCACATCTACAGGTACAGCCGCCACCCCCCCTTCCAGCACCGCCCTCCCAGCAGCCCCTCAGCCTTTGCCCCGTGCCCACTCACCCAGGAGGGTGGGCATCACCTACGCCCCAGGCACGTCAGGCCCTGCCCCAGTCACCCCTGCTGCCCTCAGTGAGGAGGCCATTGACCTCCTCAGGTCCCTCACTGTTGGGCAGTCTACCATTTTGAATGCCATCCAGGGTGTAGAGAGGCAGTTGTAACAGATGAATGCATTCCTGAAGGGCATTCATTCTGGTCAGGCAGCCATTCAGCGAGCTTTTCAGACTCTGGCCTCAGCACTGATGGCAGCCATTGTCCCTGTCTCTAGCCTCCCCCTTCCAACTTCCTCTACCCAGACCCACACCCCTGTACTTCAGCCTACCCCAAGCACACCATCAGACCAGCATGCACACACCCAAACACACAAAGGAAGCTCAGACAAACATAAGCACCACACATCCCACAGGCACTCACGCAAACATCACACACATGCAGACATAGCAACATCCACTGCCTCCACTGTGTCCCCCTCCTCCTCGTCTCCCTCATCCCTCCCAGTCTCGTCTCCACTCACACCTGCATGCACTACATCCACTACTCCATCACCACCAGACCCCGCTCACGTGCAGTCACCACCCCCACTACAATTCACACATCCCCTGTGTCCTCTTCCAGTGTGTCTGTGACGCCACCTCCCAAGGTACACAAACGCAGGCACACACCCACCCAACATCCATCCACCTCACGACAGCCTCCAGCACATGCACCTTCACCCAAAGTCACCAAACGTACACCTCCTACAACCACAACCTCTTCCTCCACTCCCAAACCCCCTCCAGCTACCTGTCCCAGTGTTCCCAAGAAACTTTTCCTGTCCACCCTTGACCTCTTTCCCTCACCTCCCCCACCTCGTCAGTCCCCTAGGGCCTGACTCTCCAGGTCCCAACCTAGCACCTCAGCCATGACATCCCCGGGATCAGTGGTGCCAGTAGTCACGGGATTCTGGAGTGCACCAGGCAGCAGGGCAGCCAGTGTTGCAAGGAGCCACAGCACGGACAGTCCCCATCTGTCAAGCATCAAAAGTTGGCCAGTGCCCGGCGGGAGAGGGGGAAGACACCAGCCATCAAAGCCGCTCCCAGGGGTACAGGTGGGAGTCTGGAGTCAGCTGCACCACCTCCCAAGATGAGGAAGGGGCACAAGAAACCCGGCAAGTCTGGGAAGATCGGCACGGCGGAGAAGACCGCCATCAGCCCCGCTGCCCAGGAGGCGACCGCCATCAGTCCCGCTGCCAAGGAGTTGACCGCCAGCACCAGCCCCGCTGCTCAGGAGGCGACTGCCATCAGCCCCGCTGCCCAGGAGGCGACCGCCATCAGCCCCGCTGCCCAGGAGGCGACCGCCATCACCCCCGCTGCCCAGGAGGCGGCCGCCATCAGCCCGCTGCCCAGGAGGCGACTGCCAGCAGCCCCGTTGCCCAGGAGGCGACCGCCATCAGCCCCGCTGCCCAGGAGGCGACTGCCAGCAGCAGCCCAGCTGGCCCAGACAGGACCGCCAGCACCAGCCCCGCTGGCCCAAACAGGACCGCCAGCACCAGCTGCGCTGGCCCAGACCGGACTTCCAGCAGCAGCCCGCAGGCCCAGACAGGACCACCAGCATCAGCCCCGCTTGCCCAGACAGGACCGTCAGCACCAGCCCCACTGGGCCAGACAGGACCGCCAGCACCAGCCCCGCTAGCCCGGACAGGACTGCCAGCACCAGCCCCGCTGGCCCAAACAGGACCGCCAGCACCAGCTGCGCTGGCCCAGACCGGACTGCCAGCAGCAGCCCGCAGGCCCAGACAGGACCACCAGCATCAGCCCCGCTTGCCCAGACAGGACCGTCAGCACCAGCCCCACTGGGCCAGACAGGACCGCCAGCACCAGCCCCGCTAGCCCAGACAGGACCGCCAGCACCAGCCCCGCTGGCCCAGACAGGACGGCCAGCACCTGAGTCTCTGCAATGGACACCGCCGCCACAAGCACCGCTGCAATGGACACTGCCGCCACAAGCACCGCTGCAATGGACACCGCCGCCACAAGCACCGCTGCAATGGACACCGCCACCACAAGCACCGCTGGCCCATGAGCGCCAAGAGCACTGACACTACTGAGTCTGCCACGAGCAGGATGAAGCACTCTGGGCACAAAGCCCCCTACCAGAACCAGTGGAGATTTACATCCACTACCTCTGTCCTCGGCAGGATGAAGCACTCTGGGCACAAAGCCCCCTCCAGAACCAGTGGAGATTTACATCCACTACCTCTGTCCTTGGCAGGATGAAGCACTCTGGGCAAAATGCCCCCTCCAGAGCCAGTGAAGACTGTTATCCACTTGAGAGACTGTGGCTTTGCACTCCCCAGGATTGAACAGTGGGCATGTGGCCCTCTCGTGGATTTGGCGTTGTGCACTCATCCGGCTGAGTTGCCCCCCTTTTCCCTTCCCCCTGAGATGCCTGTTTTATTTCTATCTGAGGCCCCTGCAGTGTTCTCGCCGTCATGTTCGGGTACCTTGTGTGGGCCTCGCCCATGCAGTGTGGGCCCAGTGTTCCACGGACTTAAACGGAGCTATACCTGGACTTCTATTCTTAGTGTACATATTTGTTAATAGTGTATATATATTTTTGCGTACTGGATTTTAATAGATTACAATGGTTACACTCATTTCCTTTTGTCTTTGCATTCTTCCGAGGGGGGTTGGGGGGTGTAACTGTGATGTATCAATATGTATTAGTGTGTGTGTTGTCGTGGGTGAGGGTGGGGGTGTTGCGTGTGTGTGTCCCTGTTTTTTACCTCCCCTGTGTCGTAGGTGCAGTACTCACTGTGGTCTTCGCCGCCGGCATTCGAGCTCCTGGTAAAGGAGCAAGAAGATGAAAGCTGGGAATATCTGAAGCTCTAGTTCCAAGGCGTCCTGGTTCCTTCGAAGTCCTGTTTCCGCCGTGTTTTTGTTCGCGGTGAATCCGCCCCGGAAAAGGTGGCGGATTGGTAGGTTGTGATACTGTGGGCGGTACATTGTCTTCCGCATGTCTGTTGGCGGTGACCGCCAAGCTGTTTGTTTGTACCGCTGTGGCGGTCGGAGTGTTAAAGTGGCTGTCTATGTTGCCGGTTTTCACCACAGTCGGAATTCCATTTTTTTTTTACACCGGCCTGTTGACGGTCTTACTGCCGCTTTAACACCGACCGCCAGGGTTGTAATGACCACCAAAGTTATCTCCAATCACAAGGTAATTCCATGCCAAACCTTACACATTCATCTCCCTATGCATCTTGCCAAATCATACACATAAAAAATAAATAAGGCTAACAAATCCAAATGCATGTAGCAACTATTATGTAGGCTCATGCACTAACACCTTCATAGAAAACATTAGCTATATTCTTATGTTGATGATAAAGAGATTTTATGAAAATTTAAACACATACTATATAAAACAACCTACCTACACTGCCTTGTTCTACTAAAAATACATCATTCCTATCTTAAACTAAACTATCTTACATACACGTACTTATCCTAAAAATATCTAAAAATGACTTAACTTACCTAATACATATAGCACAACAAGTTAAAAACAGGTTAAACATCACCCCCCCATCTGCCTTACAACACAAACAGAAGCAACATTCACTACACCTATACAAAAACTGCCTACACATGCAAGCCTAAACAAATATTTTCATTGATTTTTATTTTATAAAAACATATAAAACACATCAACACTCCCAACACAACACTACTCACTAAATTGTACCCACCCAAACTATAAACTATGAAACACTAATCCCTACACTACAACTACTCTAACTAACCCTATACTAAGCTCTACAAACATTAACAAGCTAAATCAAACTAGCTACATGGTGAAGGGCACAAATATTTACTATGGCCATTCATGGTGGCTAACGTTTTGGTCCAGCCTGCTTGATGTCCTGCAATAGCTGGATCGATGTATCCATCTTATATTCAAATCCAGACACCCTGTACTTTAGGTCTGAAACATCTTTCAGGAGGCTTGTTTCAAAAGAGCTCATTTATCCAACACTTGCAGCTGCTGACACTGCTGGTCCACATGGCTGGCTGTGTGAGTTGCTGGGTATAGGTTGCGTTGATCCACCCAGGTCTGCACTGTCCTTCTTTTTTTTGCCATTGGATCCATTTTAGTGGGTGCCTCAGGGTTGACGTGCCATTAACCAGAGGCAATCTCCTCTGCATGTTGCTTCTTCATTGCCTTGAAAGGTTTGCCAACACTCTGGATGTGCCTGAAGTATTCCACCTGGGTGTAGTGTTGTTGTTGCTGCTCTGGGGTCATGTTGTCTGTGAAAGGCAAATAAAATATTATCGGTCCAAGGGTCATTAGGAACTGGGTTGATCAAAAGTAAACTAAGGGGCATATTTATGAGCCCGTACAACCACCGGTTTGTCACCTTTCATGATGCTCTGGTGGCGCTAAACCCTGCACCGTATTTACAAGGTGGTGTTAAGCAACTTTTTGTAGCTTACTGTCGTATTGTAAATATGACACCTTCACATGCAGCCCTTTGCGTGGAAGGGGCGCTCAATGGGTGTTGTGTGGGTGTGCCACAGCAACACTCATTCCACTTAGACGCTGCCTCAGATTTATGAGTTTTCGTAAACCTGGGACAGCGGCAAAATCTAACGCCACCACAGGGGTGGGGTTAGCAAGGCACAAAGAGGAAGAATACTTTTATTCCTCCTCATTTTTTGCTTTTTCTATGTGTGCTGCACTCTGCAGCACCCATGGAAAGAGCAAAATGCCAGACATAATTGTTTATGTGCGAGAAGGTATCCCTTCCTGCACATAAGCAATCATTTGAAAATGACGCTTTGGCACTTCTGTGTGTCCTGCAGAATGCAGGACACACAGAAGTGCCAAATCGCCATTAGTGATTGTTTATGTGCAGGAAGGGACACCTTCCTGTGCATGAACAATCTCACCCCTCAACGCAGACATCCTTGCACAATGGTGCAAGGATGCCTGTGTAGGTGCTGGCAGCTAAATTTAGCTCCTGCACAGGGGACAACGCAGGGGTGCACCATATTCAATTAAATATGACTCATCCCTGCATTGGGAAAATTACAGAGTACGGCACTGCCAATTTCGGAGCACGCTCCGTCATTTTCCTATAAATATGGGTCTAAATGTCGGTCATAAATATCACATGCTGACTAACACATTCCCAAAAATGAACCCAAAGATGATAGTGAACATCATCATGTTTCCATCCTAAAAATGATATAAGTTCAAATTACATTAACATACAAAAGTATGTCAAATGTAATTATATCAACCTAGTACGTCTAAGTATTAGGTCATGAGTACAGAGTAGGCATTGGAACAATGCTGTAGTGTAATCACGGTATGGTACACATATCCTAGTTACAGATCATCAGTGTCCCTTGTGCATCTTGAAATAACATGGATTCCATTGGCATTAGCCAAAGTGAGATGAGCAATGTTTGCAAACTGCATATATTATGTGACAACATTGGGTACATGTTATTGCAACAACACATGTCTGGACATATAGCTACATAGAACTAACATTTTCAAGTATGAGACTTCAGAATGGAGGGAGGAGAGATTATGCACATCAAACAAACTGGTCCGACACAGACCCTGTCCTATCATAACAAGGCCCAGTAACACAGGGTGGCGCAGTAAGTGCCTTGCTGCACCTCAGGAAAAGGACAGAAATGCACCCTATCTACAAGATATATTGCATTTCTGTCCTCTCCCCCTGTGCTGTCACAAATAATGCAGGCACCTTTGCACCATGGTGTAAAGGTTCCTGTGTTGTGGGGATGATGGTTTTTGTGCAGGAAGGGACTCCTTCTTGCACAAAAACAATCAATACAAGCTTTTTCCTTCTTTTGTGTGTTGCAGCAATTTCTGCCCAATCGCAGGGGGAGAGGCTAGAAAGCGCTGTATCTTGTAGATATGGCGCATTCCTGCCCTCTTGTTGTGATGCAGGGCAGTGCAGCAAGAAGGCTTGTGGCACTACTCAAAGCTTTGTAATTATGGCCCTTAAAGTATATACATAAGACATTTAGTTGAACATGAAACACAGGTAAGTCAGCACCAAATATGATTAAAGAGCTACTTTGCCAGGGTGCACATGGGCTGCGTATGCTAGGTTTTTTTTCATCAGGATTTTCCCAAGGTATTGGATGCTTAACATGGCTCATGATGATGGAACTAACTTGTTGGCACACAGATAGTCACAGATGGAGGCCCTTCCTTGCACATGGTATTGTTGCACAGCATTTTAGATGTAGATGCATTGCTGAGGCTCTTTCCAACATTGAGAACCACACATAGGGCATCATTTCCAGCTTGTTTCCCTATGGCAGCACAGAGAGTCACTTAGCTGCACTGCCCTGCATTAAGTGAAATGTTCATATATGTGACATATGAACAACATACAGCACATTTGTGTGTCTTCTGCATGCACATTATCGCAGATTGGTGATTGATGGTAACACATGCCCTTTTACATCACAGTGCATTTGTATCTGCTTTTTGGACTCACTTATTATGATGCCATTGATGACTTTCCAGCATATGGATTAAGAAGGTAGGCTCGTGACAATTTGTATGTGTGCTGCATAATGCAGCACACATATCAATAGTAAATTTGGATAAAAAAGAACATATGTTGTTCTTGTTATATCCACAAGAGAGACATATACAGTATATGGATACATTGTGCAGATCACCATGTTCTTGCACATCTAGAAAGACTGGTGATGGCATTAGGTTTTGGATTCATGACCTCAACATGAGGACCATGTGACACATCCTTGATGCAGAGTGAGTTAATGCAGGATCTTTCACTAACTTGCATTTGCAATGGTGTATCAAGACTTGCAGGATTCAACCCTGCAAAATACATGTGGGGGACACCCACACAATACCTTCTACAGTGCTGATGACGCCTGTGGCAGCACTCTTTCTTGGGGCCACCCCATTATGTCCTTCTTCACAGATTCTATCAGTACCACTCTCCAGCAGTGGCACTAACCTTTCCATAGCCCCTTTCTGACTTGCATTTCTATTCCTTTTTTGAAGCACTACTCATAGTTTACTTACAGTTTTGTAATCTGCGAGGTACATGTTGTGGCAGGCAATTTGAGCATATGCCCTACTTAATGATACATAAAAACTGCCACTACAGTAGATTCCAAACTCTCAACAGCAGTAATATTTCTCACCAGAGTTATCTTGACATTTTGATTGTAGCATGACAACTGTTGCATGCACAAGCAAAATCAGTGCCTCTGAACTCATCATTTCTTCTTCTACACAGCACCCACACCCAAGTCAGTGTACTGGTCATGCAAGCTCTGCACCCACACTCACACCCAGTCAGGAGCTTTTAGGCCAGGGGCCCATGCATAGTGCCTGGGGATATCCCAGAAGCTTGCCCCCCCCCGGGGTTGTGAGTGCTATTTTTATACCACTGTGCATTTGTTCATATCTATGATGTCATACGAAGGCACACAGGAGAACTTTGCATGGCCTCATATATATGAATGGAATACCATGTCTCAGCAGAGCATAATGGACATGGACACCCAAGCAGTACTGGCTTCTTGTACATGAGGGCCACAGTAATTTTCAAATTCTATACATGTGTGAGCTATGGGGTTATTTTGCACATACATTGTGCGTCAGTTCACAAGTATGAGGCACATACCTGCTACTTATGCACTACCCGACTCACCCACCCCAAATATGTCTACATTGAGCAACATGATTTACTGTCATAAATTTCGTTATGTGCTTGAGGTGTACTTGCCAACCAGTAGGCCATTCTTAAGTGTCCCATTCTGGAAGCACTCATTGATAATGTTGTGTCTGTAACTTTAGGCATCATGAGCACTCGTTGGGTACTTTGCCAGCATGTTAATGAACATCCCCAAATGGTCCACAATTCCCTGCCCATTGATGGAATATGTGTGCTTCCGATTGCGGTAGAGGTGGACTGTTGCAGCAGGCGCAGCAGTTGCGTATGTGTGCAGTCTATTGCCCCCAACACATGTAGAAAACCAGCAACGGCATAGAAACCTTGCCTTTTTTCCAGTTATTTCTGGTATGTGTTGGGTAACTTGAGGTATTGGCTGTGAGGGTTATGATGGCATTCAGATCAGAGGGGAGGAATGTGGAAAATGATGCCTGTGATATCTCTGGCACTCTGGCTGTGGTGGTTTGAAAAGACCCAGATGCCAGCATGTGCAATATTGCCATCCACTGCAGAGGGATATTGTTGCACCTCTGAGGTGCTGTCTGCACCCTTGGTGCAATCTGGTGCAGGAGCTGGGAAATGGACTCCCTCTTGAGCCTGTAAAATGTGATGACCTCCTTCCCTGTCATGTCAATGAGGGTGGTCCTTTGCCGGTAGATGTGCTCCTTCTTCCTAGGCTGCCTCTGGGGTGGTGGAGGTGGTGGTGCCCATCTTTGTCTTGGTGTGCCGATCCTTAGTAAAATTAGCTCCATGGTGTGAGTGATCTTGCCAGAGTGTTTTGTGCATGTTCTACTTCTATACTGGTGCCAATGTGTCATTTTTACGCCTGGGTTTCTAATGCACAGGCATTTTGACTTATTTTGGGGTCTGCGTGTCGTCTTCTTGCGATTCATCACTTTGTGAAAATCTTGTACATATGGATGCGTAAGTTCTGCATTGGTTTTTGAGTGGGAATGCGTCCATTGCATGTTATTATCTTACCCTGATGCAACAGGTTGTTGCACAGGATAAAAATGACACACGGCGAAGAAAAGTGACACATTCCACAGAATGTGTCACTTTGTAAATATGGAGCAGTGACTGCGCCCCCACTGTGTGAAAAAAATGATGCAGCAACAGATCAAGCTCCTTGTAAAATGGGCCTCAGTCTTTATTATGATCACCTATGTTAAATATGTCCTGCACCAATGCCTGCTTTTTCCCATATTATGTTTTTATGCAGAACCCCATCCTTTCCATTTTATTGTAGTATCTGTTGTCGAAACCTAATTCTCAGCAAATTATTGATCAATGCTTTCAACTATTGTCCAGCATACTGAATCTTGGCAAGTCTCTGTAGAAAGTTCCCATGTGAGTATTCATGGCCAAGCTCAACCCCATCTCAGGGAGAATTTTAAAGGATTATGATTAGATACTGTGGGGGTCATTCCAACCCTGGCGGTCGGTGTAAAGAAATGGCTCCCTGTTGCAGTTACCCCCCACTTTTTGCCTGATACTGATGCTGACTTGACTGAGAAGTGTGCTGGGACCCTGCCAACCAGGCCCCAGCACCAGTGTTCTTTCACCTAAAATGTACTTTTGATTCCACAATTGGCACACCCTGGCATCCAGGTAAGTCCCTTGTAACTGGTACCCCTGGTACCAAGGGCCCTGATGCCAGGGAAGGTCTCAAAGGGCTGCAGCATATCTTATGCCACCCTGAGGACCCCTCACTCAGCACAGACACACTGCTTTCCAGCTTGTGTGTGCTGATGAGAACAAAACGAGTAAGTCGACATGGCACTCCCCTCAGGGTGCCATGCCAACCTCACACTGCCTATGCAGTATAGATAAGTCACCCCTCTAGTAGGCCTTACAGCCCTAAGGCAGGGTGCACTATACCATAGGTGAGGGCACCAGTGCATGAGCACTATGCCCCTACAGTGTCTAAGCAAAACCTAAGACATTGTAAGTGCAGGGTAGCCATAAGAGTATATGGTCTGGGAGTCTATCAAAAACGAACTCCACAGCTCCATAATGGCTACACTGAATACTGGGAAGTTTAGTATCAAACTTCTCAGAATAATAAACCCACACTGATGCCAGTGTTGGATTTATAAAAAAATGCACACAGAGGGCATCTTAGAGATACCCCCTGTATTTTACCCAATTGTTCAGTGCAGGACTGACTGGTCTGTGCCAGCCTGCTGCTGAGAGACGAGTGTCTGACCTCATGCGGTGAGAGCCTTTGTGCTCTCTGAGGACAGAAACAAAGCCTGCTCTGGGTGGAGGTACTTCACACCTCCCCCCTGCAGGAACTGTAACACCTAGCAGTGAGCTTCAAAGGCTCAAGCTTCGTGTTACAATGCCCCAGGGCACTCCAGCTAGTGGAGATGCCCGCCCCCTGGACACAGCCCCCACTTTTGGCGGCAAGTCCAGGAGAAATAATGAGAAAAACAAGGAGGAGTCACTGGCCAGTCAGGACAGCCCCTAAGGTGTCCTGAGCTGAGGTGACTCTGACTTTTAGAAATCCTCCATCTTGTAGAAGGAGGATTCCCCCAATAGGGATAGGAATGTGACCCCCTCCCCTTGGGAGGAGGCACAAAGAGGGTGTACCCACCCTCAGGGCTGGTAGCCATTGGCTACTAACCCCCCAGACCTAAACACGCCCTTAAATTTAGTATTTAAGGGCTCCCCTGAACCTAAGAATTTAGATTCCTGAAACCTACAAGAAGAAGAAGACTGCTGAGCTGAAAAACCCCTGCAGAGGAAGAACAGAAGACACCAACTGCTTTGGCCCCAGTCCTACCGGCCTGTCTCCTGCCTTCCAAAGAAACCTGCTCCAGCGACGCTTTACAAAGGACCAGCGACCTCTGAATCCTCAGAGGACTGCCCTGCTTCAAGAAAAACAAGGAACTCCCGAGGACAGCGGCCCTGCTCCAAAAGACTGCAACTTTGTTTCAAGGAGCAGACTTAAAGACCCCTGCAACTCCCCGCAAGAAGCAGGAGACTTGCAACACTGCACCCGGTGACCCCGGCTCGACTGGTGGAGAACCAACACCTCAGGGAGGACCCTCCGGCGACTCCGAGACCGTGAGTAACCAAAGTTGTCCCCCCTGAGCCCCCACAGCGACGCCTGCAGAGGGAATCCCGAGGCTCCCCCTGACCGCGACTGCCTGAACTCCATTTCCCGACGGCTGGAAAAGACCCTGCACCCGCAGCCCCCAGCACCTAAAGGAACGGAACTCCTGTGCAGGAGTGACCCCCAGGAGGCCCTCTCCCTTGGCCAGGTGGTGGCTACCCCGAGGAGCCCCCCCCTTGCCTGCCTGCACCGCTGAAGAGATCCCTTGATCTCTCATTGAAATCTACAGAGAACCCGACGCTTGTTTGCACACTGCACCCGGCCGCCCCCGCGCTGCTGAGGGTGTACTTTCTGTGTGGACTTGTGTCCCCCCCGGTGCCCTACAAAACCCCCCTGGTCTGCCCTCCGAAGACGCGGGTACTTACCTGCTGGCAGACTGGAACCGGGGCACCCCCTTCTCTCCATTGAAGCCTATGTGTTTTGGGCACCTCTTTGACCTCTGCACCTGACCGGCCCTGAGCTGCTGGTGTGGTAAATTTAGGGTTGCTCTGAACCCCCAACGGTGGGCTACCTTGGACCCAAACCTGAGACTTGTAAGTGATTTACTTACCTGACAAAACTAACAAAAACTTACCCCCCCCAGGAACTGTGAAAATTGCAGTGTCCACTTTTAAAACAGCTTATTGTGTTTTATGTAAAAAGTATACATGCTAATGTAATGATTCAAAGTTCCTAAAGTACTTACCTGCAATACCTTTCAAATGAGATATTACATGTAGAATTTGAACCTGTGGTTCTTAAAATAAACTAAGAAAATATATTTTTCTATAACAAAACCTATTGGCTGGATTTGTCTCTGAGTGTGTGTTCCTCATTTATTGCCTGTGTATATGTACAACAAATGCTTAACACTACTCCTTTGATAAGCCCACTGCTCGACCACACTACCACAAAATAGAGCATTAGTATTATCTCTTTTTGCCACTATCTTACCTCTAAGGGGAACCCTTGGACTCTGTACATGCTATTCCTTACTTTGAAATAGCACATACAGAGCCAACTTCCTACATTGGTGGATCAGCGGTGGGGTACAAGACTTTGCATTTGCTGGACTACTCAGCCAATACCTGATCACACGACAAATTCCAAAAATTGTCATTAGAAATTGTTTTTGCAATTTGAACTATTTTTTCTAAATTCTTTAAAGTCCTGCTAGGGCCTTGTGTTAGTCCCTGTTAGCATTGCTTTTAGAGTTTAAAAGTTTGGTAAAAGTTTGAATTAGATTCTAGAACTAGTTTTAGATTCTTAAAAAGTATTCCAACTTTTAGAAGCATAATGTCTAGTACAGAGATGAATGTGGTGGAACTCGACACCACACCTTACCTCCATCTTAAGATGAGGGAGCTAAGGTCACTCTGTAAAATAAAGAAAATAGTAATGGGCCCCAGACCTTCCAAACTACAGCTCCAGGAGCTGTTGGCAGAGTTTGAAAAGGCCAACCCCTCTGAGGATGGCAACACAGAGGATGATGATAGTGACTTGGAGGGTGATTCCCCCCTACCAGTCCTATCTAGGGAAGACAGGGCCTCTCAAGCCCTGACTCCAAGCATAATAGTCAGAGATGCTGGCTCCCTCACAGGATGGACCAACCTCTCTGAAATCACTGAGGATAACTCCAGTGAAGGGGACATCCAGTTAGCCAGGATGGCCAAAAGATTGGCTTTGGAAAGACAGATCCTAGCCATAGAAAGGGAAAGACAAGAGATGGGCCTAGGACCCATCAATGGTGGCAGCAACATAAATAGGGTCAGAGATTCTCCTGACATGTTGAAAATCCCTAAAGGGATTGTAACTAAATATGAAGATGGTGATGACATCACCAAATGATTCACAGCTTTTGAGAGGGCTTGTGTAACCAGAAAAGTGAGCAAATCTCACTGGGTGCTCTCCTTTGGGAAATGTTCACTGGAAAGTGTAGGGATAGACTCCTCACACTCTCTGGAAAAGATGTAGAATCCTATGACCTCATGAAGGGTACCCTGATTGAGGGCTTTGGATTCTCCACTGAGGAGTATAGAATTAGATTCAGGGGGGCTCAAAAATCCTCGAGCCAGACCTGGGTTGATTTTGTAGACTACTCAGTGAAAACACTGGATGGTTGGGTAACTGGAAATGAAGTGCATGACTATGTTGGGCTTTATAATTTGTTTATGAAAGAACACATTTTAAGTAACTGCTTCAATGAAAAGTTGCATCAGTATCTGGTAGACCTAGGACCAATTTCTCCCCAAGAATTGGGAAAGAAGGCGGACCATTGGGTCAAGACTAGGGTAACCAAAACTTCCACTGGGGGTGACCAAAAGAAAGGGGTTACAAAGACTCCCCAGGAGAAAGTGGGTGACACTAGAAACAAAGAAAAAGATTCCTCTGTAGGCCCCCAAAAACCAGAACAGGTGGGTGGGCCCCGAGACAGAACCCAAAACAAAGGTGGGTACCAGGGTAAGAACTGGGATGCCACTAAGACATGGTGCCATAACTGTAAACAGACAGGGCACCACACCAAGGACACTTCTTGTCCCAAAAACAAACCCCCTAGCAAAATCTCAGGGGTGACCAGTGTAGCCATTGGGGATGACTCCTCAGATGAGGAGGTCTTCATAGCCTTCAACTGGAAAAAGGGCCCAACAGGTGAGTTGGAGATTCCAGAGGGAAGTAGACACTTCCACCACCTACTGGTGAATGGAATCCCAGCCACTGCCCTGAGAGACACTTGTGCCAGTCACACTATTGTGCATGACAGGCTGGTGTTCTCCAACCAGTACATCCCAGGTGAGATGGCCAGAGTAAGAGTTAGCCCAGACAGGGTCACTGATAGGCCTGTGGCTTTTGTGCCCATAGAAGTGGGTGGGACTTTTAGCTGGAGAAGGGTGGTAGTCAGTACAGACCTCCCCCTTGATTGTCTCCTTGGAAATGACTACCCAGAGGTTAGTCAGAGCCCAAGAGAGGAACTGGTCCAGTGCCTGTCCTCTCCCAAGGATTCTGGAGATGCCGCCTCTGCAGTAACTGCAAGTAGGCCCCAGAAGAAAAAGAAAGGAAAACAGAGTAGGAAAGGTGGACAACCTTTAGCCAAGGTTCCAGCAAGCCAGGGAGATTCTGCTCCAGTAGGGGAGAACTCCAAAAATGGCACTGTTAAAGTCCAACCTGACCCACAAGAAGTCCTGGCTAGTCAGGCAACTGTTAAGCCTGAGTGGGTGGCTCCTCAGCTAACAGAAGAAAGAGTGGAAGAAGGGTGTTTACTACAAGATGTGGTAACCCCCCACTCTAATACAGCAGACAGGCACCCTGAACCCAAAGAAGCCTGCAACTTAGCCCCTTCCCTTGTAGGTGAAGAGCTAAAGGTGTGGTTCTGGGCACTGACAGCTGTCAGTGGCCTCTGCTGGGTGTTAGCCTTTATGGCTGCACTATCCTTTGCATGGTGGTCTGACCCCATGCCAAATAGCAAGTTAGGCCCCCTGACCCTGTTGGTCATGGTGGGGTTACTCCAGCTCTGGGTAACCTCTTTGGGTAAGCTAGGGGTGACCCTGGCTAAAATAAGATTAGCAGAGGTGGATACCTCTAACCCCAAAATACAGAGAATGGGTGAAGACATAAAAAGCACAGACAAGAGGCAATTCAGACTAGGTCCTATTACTGTGGAAGTGGGTCAGTTCCCCAGAGGGAATGACCTGAACAGGAGGATGTAAGGCAGAGTAGGCCCTGCAACAAACCAGCCTATTTCCTCTACTCTTCCTCGCCTGACAGACTAGGAAGACTCTCCCAGCTTTGACTGAGTCTCCTGGCCTGTGGGCTGGGGGGGGGCTTGTGTAAAGAAATGGCTCCCTGTTGCAGTTACCCCCCACTTTTTGCCTGATACTGATGCTGACTTGACTGAGAAGTGTGCTGGGACCCTGCTAACCAGGCCCCAGCACCAGTGTTCTTTCACCTAAAATGTACTTTTGATTCCACAATTGGCACACCCTGGCATCCAGGTAAGTCCCTTGTAACTGGTACCCCTGGTACCAAGGGCCCTGATGCCAGGGAAGGTCTCTAAGGGCTGCAGCATATCTTATGCCACCCTGAGGACCCCTCACTCAGCACAGACACACTACTTGCCAGCTTGTGTGTGCTTATGAGAACAAAACGAGTAAGTCGACATGGCACTCCCCTCAGGGTGCCATGCCAACCTCACACTGCCTATGCAGTATAGATAAGTCACCCCTCTAGTAGGCCTTACAGCCCTAAGGCAGGGTGCACTATACCATAGGTGAGGGCACCAGTGCATGAGCACTATGCCCCTACAGTGTCTAAGCAAAACCTTAGACATTGTAAGTGCAGGGTAGCCATAAGAGTATATGGTCTGGGAGTCTGTCAAAAACGAACTCCACAGCTCCATAATGGCTACACTGAATACTGGGAAGTTTGGTATCAAACTTCTCAGAATAATAAACCCACACTGATGCCAGTGTTGGATTTATTAAAAAATGCACACAGAGGGCATCTTAGAGATACCCCCTGTATTTTACCCAATTGTTCAGTGCAGGACTGACTGGTCTGTGCCAGCCTGCTGCTGAGAGACGAGTGTCTGACCTCATGCGGTGAGAGCCTTTGTGCTCTCTGAGGACAGAAACAAAGCCTGCTCTGGGTGGAGGTGCTTCACACCTCCCCCTGCAGGAACTGTAACACCTAGTAGTGAGCTTCAAAGGCTCAAGCTTCGTGTTACAATGCCCCAGGGCACTCCAGCTAGTGGAGATGCCTGCCCCCTGGACACAGCCCCCACTTTTGGCGGCAAGTCCAGGAGAAATAATGAGAAAAACAAGGAGGAGTCACTGGCCAGTCAGGACAGCCCCTAAGGTGTCCTGAGCTGAGGTGACTCTGACTTTTAGAAATCCTTCATCTTGAAGAAGGAGGATTCCCCCAATAGGGCTAGGAATGTGACTCCCTCCCCTTGGGAGGAGGCACAAAGAGGGTGTACCCACCCTCAGGGCTGGTAGCCATTGGCTACTAACCCCCCAGACCTAAACACGCCCTTAAATTTAGTATTTAAGGGCTCCCCTGAACCTAAGAATTTAGATTCCTGAAACCTACAAGAAGAAGAAGACTGCTGAGCTGAAAATCCCCTGCAGAGGAAGAACAGAAGACACCAACTGCTTTGGCCCCAGTCCTACCGGCCTGTCTCCTGCCTTCCAAAGAAACCTGCTCCAGCGACGCTTTACAAAGGACCAGTGACCTCTGAATCCTCAGAGGACTGCCCTGCTTCAAGAAAAACAAGGAACTCCCGAGGACAGCGGCCCTGCTCCAAAAGACTGCAACTTTGTTTCAAGGAGCAGACTTAAAGACCCCTGCAACTCCCCGCAAGAAGCGGGAGACTTGCAACACTGCACCCGGCGACCCCGACTCGACTGGTGGAGAACCAACACCTCAGGGAGGACCCTCCGGCGACTCCGAGACCGTGAGTAACCAAAGTTGTCCCCCCTGAGCCCCCACAGCGACGCCTGCAGAGGGAATCCCGAGGCTCCCCCTGACCGCGACTGCCTGAACTCCATTTCCCGACGGCTGGAAAAGACCCTGCACCCGCAGCCCCCAGCACCTAAAGGAACGGAACTCCTGTGCAGGAGTGACCCCAGGAGGCCCTCTCCCTTGGCCAGGTGGTGGCTACCCCGAGGAGCCCCCCCCTTGCCTGCCTGCACCGCTGAAGAGATCCCTTGATCTCTCATTGAAATCTACAGAGAACCCGAAGCTTGTTTGCACACTGCACCCGGCCGCCCCCGCGCTGCTGAGGGTGTACTTTCTGTGTGGACTTGTGTCCCCCCCGGTGCCCTACAAAACCCCCCTGGTCTGCCCTCCGAAGACGCGGGTACTTACCTGCTGGCAGACTGGAACCGGGGCACCCCCTTCTCTCCTTTGAAGCCTATGTGTTTTGGGCACCTCTTTGACCTCTGCACCTGACCGGCCCTGAGCTGCTGGTGTGGTAACTTTAGGGTTGCTCTGAACCCCCAACGGTGGGCTACTTTGGACCCAAACCTGAGACTTGTAAGTGATTTACTTACCTGACAAAACTAACAAAAACTTACCCCCCCCAGGAACTGTGAAAATTGCAGTGTCCACTTTTAAAACAGCTTATTGTGTTTTATGTAAAAAGTATACATGCTAATGTAATGATTCAAAGTTCCTAAAGTACTTACCTGCAATACCTTTCAAATGAGATATTACATGTAGAATTTGAACCTGTGGTTCTTAAAATAAACTAAGAAAATATATTTTTCTATAACAAAACCTATTGGCTGGATTTGTCTCTGAGTGTGTGTTCCTCATTTATTGCCTGTGTGTATGTACAACAAATGCTTAACACTACTCCTTTGATAAGCCTACTGCTCGACCACACTACCACAAAATAGAGCATTAGTATTATCTCTTTTTGCCACTATCTTACCTCTAAGGGGAACCCTTGGACTCTGTGCATGCTATTCCTTACTTTGAAATAGCACATACAGAGCCAACTTCCTACAGTCGGTGTTAAAGCGGCGGCCAAACCGCCAACAGGCAGGCGGTAAAAAAAATGGAATTCTGACCCTGGCGGGAACACTCCGCCACGGCGGGACAGACAAACAGCGCGGCGGTCACCGCCAACAGACAGGCGGGAGACAATGTACCGCCCACCCTATCACAACTCACCAATCCGCCACCTTTTCCGGGGCGGGAGCCCCGCCGCTAAAAACACGGCGGAAACAGACATTACGAGCGGAAAACGCTCACCTCTACACACTCCACGAGGAATCTGGACAGCATGGAACCAGAACTACACATCCTACCAGCTATTGTCTTCCTGCTCCTCTACCAGGAGCACGAACGCCGGCGCAGAAGACAACGGTGAGTACTGCACCTACGACACAGGGGAGGGGGGAGGCAAAAAATTACGTGGACACGCATACGCGACACACCCACCCTCACCCTCACCCACAACTACATACACATCAATGCAGAGCAACAACTCAGAGTGACACCCCCAAACCCCCCGGAAGAATGCAAAGACAAAATAAAATGATCATGAAATTCAAATATATTGTACATCGAAGTTAAAAATTATTTCGAACATCTATAACTATACATACATATGTATATTGTCCTGTCCAAAATGGCTTTCAGCCATTGTTCGTGGGCCAATGGGCCTAAACACATGGGCAAAGCCCACACAGGAGACCCGAATCCATTGGAGAGAACACTGTTGGGGCATCAGATAGCAAAACTACAGGCACCTCAGGGGGAAGGGAAGGGGGGGCACCTCAGCCAGATGAGTCCACGACACCAGATCCACGAGGGGCCTCCATGGCCACTGTACCATCCTGGGGAGTGCAAAGCCACAGTCTCTCATGTCTCTACAGTGGGTGGCTTGCCCACTGTGCCATCCTGGGGAGTTCAAAGCCACAGTCTCTCATGTCTCTACAGTGGGTGGCTTGCCCACTGTGCCATCCTGGGGAGTGCAAAGCCACAGTCTCTCATGTCTCTACAGTGGGTGGCTTGCCCACTGTGCCATCCTGGGGAGAGCAAAGCCACAGTCTCTCATGTCTCTACAGTGGGTGGGTTGCCCACTGTGCCATCCTGGGGAGTGCAAAGCCACAGTCTCTCATGTCTCTACAGTGGGTGGCTTGCCCACTGTGCCATCCTGGGGAGTGCAAAGCCACAGTCTCTCAAGTGGATTACAGACTCCACTGGTACTGGAGGAGGACTGGTGCCCAGAGTGCATCGTGCAGCCCTGCCCGACGCAGATCTGGTCCAGCCCCTTCTGCCAATGGGCCAGCGGTGCTTGAGATGAAGGGCCCAGCGGAGCGGGGCAGAGACGCCGGTGCCCAGCGGAGCGGTGCTTGAGATGAAGGGCCCAGCGGAGCGGTGCAGAGACGGCGGTGCCCAGCGGAGCGGTGCTTGAGATGAAGGGCCCAGCGGAGCGGTGCAGAGACGGCGGTGCCCGGCGCAGCGGTGCTTGAGATGAAGGGCCCAGCAGAGCGGTGCTTGAGATGAAGGGCCCAGCAGAGCGGTGCTTGAGATGAAGGGCCCAGCGGAGCGGTGCAGAGACGGCGGTGCCCGGCGGAGCGGTGCTTGAGATGAAGGGCCCAGCGGAGCGGTGCTTGAGATGAAGGGCCCAGCGGAGCGGTGCAGAGACGGCGGTGCCCGGCGGAGCGGTGCTTGAGATGAAGGGCCCAGCGGAGCAGTGCAGAGACGGCGGTGCCCGGCGGAGCGGTGCTTGAGATGAAGGGCCCAGCGGAGCGGTGCTTGAGATGAAGGGCCCAGCGGAGCGGTGCAGAGACGGCGGTGCCCAGCGGAGCGGTGCTAGAGATGAAGGGCCCAGCGGAGCGGTGCTTGACTTGAAGGGCCCAGCGGAGTGGTGCTTGACTTGAAGGGCCCAGCGGAGCGGTGCTTGAGACGGCGGTGCCCTGTTCAGCGGTGCTTGACTTGAAGGGCCCTGTTCAGCGGTTCTTGAGACGGCGGTGCCCTGTTCTGCGGTGTTTGACTTGAAGGGCCCTGTTCAGCGGTGCTTGACTTGAAGGGCCCTGTTCAGTGGTGCTTGAGACGGCGGTGCCCTGTTCAGTGGTGCTTGACTTGAAGGGCCCTGTTCAGCGGTGCTTGACTTGAAGGGCCCTGTTCAGCGGTTCTTGAGACGGCGGTGCCCTGTTCAGCGGGGCTTGACTTGAAGGGCCCTGTTCAGCGGTGCTTGATTTGACGGGCCCTGTTCAGTGGTTCTTGACTTGAAGGGCCCTGTTCAGCGGTTCTTGACTTGGAGGGCCCTGTTCAGCGGTTCTTGACTTGAAGGGCCCTGTTCAGCGGTTCTTGAGACGGCGGTGCCCTGTTCAGCGGTGCTTGACTTGAAGGGCCCTGTTCAGCGGTGCTTGACTTGGAGGGACCTGTTCAGCGGTTCTTGACTTGGAGGGCCCTGTTCAGCGGTTCTTGACATGTGTCTCCAGGGCACCAGATCCGGCCATTATATGGAGTTCACTCGCCACCCGACTTGTGGCTGCCGGGCCCTTCGTGCACATCTGTCTTCTCGCTTGTCGGGCCCTCCTGTGCTGGTGTCCCGGGCCCGTGGGTGTCCTCCTTCACCCCTGGAATGGGGCTGGTGGGGCCCTCCTGGGCAGCTCGCCTGCTGCCGGACTTGTCGGGCATGCTGCCCTTGCCATCCTTCCCTGCTCCTCTGTGGCCCTTGCCTCCCTTTGTCAATGTGCCAGGTGGCACACCACTTCCTGACAGTGCCAGGGTAGTGCCTTTGGAGGATGCCGTCTCTGGCCTCTCGCGCCGGCCCTTGCCTTTCTTTGATTTTTTTCCAGGGGGTGGGCTGGCTGTCCCTTTACTGCTAGCCGAAGTAGCTGCCCTTGAAGATGGTGGACTCCAATATCCTTGGACTATGGTCCTTGTAGGTCCAGGGGTTGTGGTGGCTGAGGTGCTGATTGGACTCTTAGGAGATGGAGGGGGTGGGTCAGGTGATGGAAAGAGGTTAATTTTGGACAGGAAAAACTTTTTAGGAGCAGTGGGAAGGGTAGGTGTAGTGGGTATGGGAGTGGAGGAAGAGGATGTGGTTGTAGGTGAGTCAAGTCTGGTGTCTTTGGGTGCAGGTGCTTGTGCTGGAGGCTGTCGTGAGGTGGATGGCTGTTGGGTGGGTGGCTGCCTGCGTTTGTGTGGTTTGGGAGAGGGGGTGACAGACACACTGGGAGAGGACACAGGGGACGTGTAAATGGCAGTGGGGGTGGTGACTGCACGTGTGCGGAGTGTTCTGGTGGGTGTGTTGGTGATGGACGTAGTGGCTGATGATGTTGTGCATGCAAGTGTGAGTGGAGACGTCACAGGGAGGGAGGAGGGAGACGAGGAGGAGGGGGACACAGAGGAGGCAGTGGCTGTTGGCAACTCTGCATGTGGCTGTTGCTTGTGTGAATGCTTGTGTGATGTGTGGTGCTTATGTCTGGATGAGCTGCCCTTGGGTGTTGAGGTGTGTGCAGGCTGGTCTGTAGGTGTGTCTGGGATAGGCAGAGAAACAGGGGAGTGGGACTGGGTGGAGGAAGTTGGAGGAGGGAGGCAGGAGACAGGGACAATGGCTGCCGTCAGTGCTGAGGCCAGAGCGTTGAACGATCGTTGATGGGCAGCCTGACCCGAATGAATGCCCTCCAGGTATGCATTGCTCCCGTGCACCTCCCTTTCTACACCCTGGATGGCATTCAAAAGGGTAGACTGCCCAACAATGAGTGTCCTGAGGAGGTCAATGACCTCCTCACTGAGGGCAGCCGGGGTAACTGGGGCAGGGCCTGAGGTGCCTGGGGCGAAGGAGACGCCCACCTGCCTGTGTGAGCGGGCACGGGGCAAACGCTGAGGGGCTGCTGGGAGGGCGGAGCTGGTGCGCTGGGTGGCGGCTGTACCTGTTGTTGCGGTGGGCACGGATGTTGCCGCCACCACATGGGAGCTCCCTTCCGAGGACGTGTCTGTGTCGCTGGTGTCTCCACGTGTTCCCGTTGTGGAGCTCCCCTCGCCCTCCGTCTCACTGGTGAACTCCGAGTCGGTTGCATGGCCCTCCAGGGCCATGTGAGATGCAGCTCCCTCGTGCTCCGATGCCACTTCTCCTCCGCCTGATGATGCTAATGCACACATGAACAGGAAGACCAACAAAAAAGGGGGGGGTGGAAAATAAAGACATGTTGAGTGCATGCATTGGCGACACAGTTGGCGGAGAGGACAGACACAGATGCCCCCTGCACTACGCCGTGCACTTGGGGTACACTACTCAATCAGTGGGACTTGGCCTACAAGCCTATGGACGACAACTCCACACATAGGTGACACAGGGCCATGAATAGCTGTACTTGGCACCCTACAGAGGTGGGGGCGGGGGCACAGGGTCATGCCTTACGGGTGGGACTAGCCTAAAGAAATCGCCCTGGCCTAGGGATACCCACAGCCCTCCTCCCCCACCCAGACACCTCCACTGCGCGCTAAGATAGCAGAATGTGCTTTTACTCACCCCCTTGTGTCTGCTGTGTTGTCCTCACACGCCCATCCAAATCGGGGTAGGCCACCGACAGGATCCGGGACATCAGGGGGGTCAATTGACGAGTGGCACCCCTCCTACGTTGGGAGGCCATCCCCAGCAGAGCCTCCGCGGTCTTCCTGCTCCCGCAGCGGATGTCCTCCCACCTCTTGCGGCAGTGGGTGCCCCGTCTGTTGTGGACCCCCAGGGTCCGGACGTCCTTGGCGATGGCACGCCAAATGTCGATTTTCTGATGGGCGCTGACCTATGTGACATGTACAGGGGGAGAAAATAGAATATCATCATTTTCTGCATGCTCGATGTGAGTGGCCCCCCATTCCCACCCTTGCCATGTGACACATGCTCTCATCTGTCGTTTGATGCATGCCTCATTCGCTCCCCTCCCCACCATCGTTCATTCTCCCCACTCAACCCAGGCATTGGCCACAAAGCATGGTCCCAGTGTACTTACCTGTTGGTCTGGAGGACCGTAGAGTAGCGCATACTGGGGGAGGACCCCATCCACGAGTTTCTCCAATTCTTCAGAAGTGAAGGCAGGGGCCCTTTCCCCAGTCGCAGCAGCCATTGTCTCTTCCAGACCGAGGTCACAGCAGCACTTGCAGTATAGGTCCTCTCCTGTGGATGATCAGGTCTTGAGTGATTAAGCAGATAGAAAATGGCGGTCACGCCAGCGGCGGTGCGTACCGTGGCGGTGCGTACCGCGACCGCCGGCGCACATCGTCATTGGCTCCTGAAACCCATAGGGTTCAATGTTAACCAATGCGGCTTTGCACTGCGGTCTTCGACCGCCTCCCGCCACGGTGTGCCACGCCAGCGCATTGACCTCACATCCCATTGTCGCACTTCACTGGTCAGGCAGCCGCCATTTCAAGGGCCCACATGGCTTAATTTCTACTGCGTCACACATGCCTAGGCCTTGCATCCACACTCATACAAGCCATTCACTGCATAGAGAATCGTGTACTGTGCAAGCTGTGGGAACGTACCTGTGGGTTGATTGACTCTGGGCTCGCTGTTGTCCTTCCTAGGCACCGTCCGCTGGGACTTGCGAGGAGATGGAGGAATCTTCCCGTGAACAGACCCCTGGTGGACCTGTCGACAATGGAAGAAAGACATGTCATATTGACATACAGGCTTGACCGAGCCACTATACAGGAACTGTGTGCCCAGCTGGAGCCAGACCTGATATCACCCATCCGACAACCCACAGGGATTCCCCCTCTAGTGCAGGTTCTGTCAGTACTCCATTTTTTGGCAAGTGGGTCATTTCAATCAACAGTGGCCACGTCATCAGGGATGTCTCAGCCTATGTTTTCAAAGGTGTTGTCCCGAGTGTTGTCTGCCCTGATGAAATACATGCGGAGCTACATTGTTTTCCCTGAGGTGGGGGATTTGCCTACAGTGAAGGGTGATTTCTATGCCCTTGGACATATCCCCAACATCATAGGTGCCATTGATGGGACACATGTGGCTTTGGTACCCCCCAGCAGGAGTGAACAGGTGTACAGGAACAGAAAAAGTTATCATTCGATGAATGTCCAGGTGGTCTGTTTGGCTGACCAGTACATCTCCCATGTAAATGCCAAGTTCCCTGGGTCAGTGCATGACGCGTACATCATGCAAAATAGCAGCATCCCTTATGTGATGGAACAACTACAGAGACACCGAATGTGGCTAATTGGTGACTCTGGTTACCCCAACCTGTCATGGCTACTGACCCCAGTGAGGAATCCCAGGACCAGGGCAGAGGAACGCTACAATGAGGCCCATGGGCGGACTAGGAGGGTGATCGAACGCACCTTCGGCCTCCTGAAGGCCAGGTTTAGGTGCCTGCATATGACAGGTGGGTCCCTAATGTACTCACCAAAGAAGGTGTGCCAGATCATCGTGGCCTTCTGTATGCTTCACAACCTGGCTTTGCGACACCAGGTGCCTTTCCTGCCGGAGGATGGTCCAGATGGTGGTGTTGTGGCAGCAGTGGAGCCTGTGGAGAGTGAAGAGGAGGAAGACGACGAGGACGACACAGACAACAGGGACACAGTGATACAGCAGTATTTTCAATAACACACAGGTAAGAATCAACACCTGCATTTTACATTTACTTAAAGTCTCCTGCCTCTCTACTGTCTGAGTTTCCCCCCAGTGTATGTTAACTGAGTTGTGACTTTCCCTTCCAATTTCAGAGATGTGGGCCCCACTGCGTGACCTCTGCTTTGTTTGCCCATGGACTACAACTGTGTGACAGTGGTATGTTGTCATCACAATGTAACTAGACATTTTGGCACAGTTATGTCTAATACATTTGTTCAAAATACAGGCAGACTCCAGATAATTTTTCTGCAATAAGTGTTTTTATTAAAGTGCTCAATTTAGGAACATGGTTGAAAATCGGTGATGGGTGATGGTGGAGGAATGTCCATGGCAGAGTCCAGATTTTCAGTCTCACAGGTGCATTGTCCATATGCCTGTGGAAGGATGGAGCAGGGGCAGTTTAAGGTTGGACAGGGTGACAGTGGGATGACATCAGGGGGTATCCTTTCCTGGCGGGGGTCTTGGCATCCTACTCTGTCTTCTTCCTAGATCTCAGGCCCCGCTTGCGGGGTGGTTCTCCTTCTGCAGGGGGTGGGGTTCTGGTGGCCTGTTGTTCTTGTGTCGGGGCCTCCTGTCCACTAGCGCAGGCAGAGGTGGTAGGTAGCCTGTTCTTGGTCCATGCTAGTGACAGGGGCCCTTTGTGGTGCCACATGGTCCCGCAATGTGGTGACTATCTGGTTGAGAGCCACGACGATGGTCCCCATTGCGGAACTAATGCTTCGGAGTTCTTCCCTGAACCCCATAAACTGTTCCTCCTGCAGTACCTGGATCTCCTGGAACCTGGCCAGTACCGTAGCCATCGTCTCCTGGGAGTGGTGGTATGCTCCCATGATGGAGGAGAGGGCCTCGTGGAGAGTGGGTTCCCTGGGCCTGTCCGCCCCCTGTCGCACAGCAGCCCTCCCAGTTCCCCTGTGTTCCTGGGCCTCCGTCCCGTGGACCGTGTGCCCACTACCACTGCCCCCAGGTCCCTGTTGTTGTTGGGGTGGTGGGTTAACCTGGGTGCCCTGTAGTGGTGGACACACCGCTGATTGACGTGTCCTGGAGACAGAGGCATGGGCCCGCTGGGTGGGAGCTGTGCTGGTGTTCCCAGAGGGGGGTAGGTCTGCTGTGGCCTGTGGCTGTGTGAGGGGAACCGACTGTCCCGAGGTCCCCGATGGGCCGGGCTGGTCATCTGGGTCCAGGGAGACAGAGCTGCTGTCATCACTGGGGGCCTTTTCTGGGGGTGGGATGGACATTTCTGGACCCTCCTGGGCGGTGTGGTGGCGTTCGGGTCCTGCAAGGGCATAAGAGTATGATTATTGCTTCTGTGTGTGCCATATCGTGCAATGGGTGGGTGCCCTGTACCCCAGTTCTGGCATTCCCTTGTGGGGGCTGTTGTGACGGTGGCTTGTGGGGGAGATGGGTATGTGCAGTGGGCATGCTTTGGTGATGGGTGTCCATGCTTTGTGGACGCATGCAGGGCTAGGTGTTGGGATGGGTGGGTTTTGATGGTGAGCCATTTGCAAGGAGTTGGTGTGATGGGGGTGGGGGTGAGGGTGAGGGTGGGAGTATGAGTTGGCATGCAGGTGGGGTTGGGGGGATGAAGTGGTGAAGATGAGACTTACCAGAGTCCACTCCTCCAGCTATTCCTGCCAGGCCCTCAGGATGCAGGATGTTCAAGACTTGCTCCTCCCATGCTGTAAATTCTTGGGGTTGAGGTGGGGGTCCGCCGCCAGTCTTCTGCACCGCGATGTTGTGCCTTGATACCATGGAACGCACCTTCCCCCGTAGGTCGTTCCACTGCTTCCTGATGTCGTCCCGATTTCGTGGATGCTGTCCCACAGCGTTTACCCTGTCCACTATTCTTTGCCATAGCTCCATCTTCCTGGCAATGTTGGTGTGCTGCACCTGTGTCCCGAAGAGCTGGGGCTCTACCCAAACTATTTCCTCCATCATGACCCTGAGTTCAGCGTCTGAAAACCTGGGGTGTCTTTGGGGTGCCATGGGGTGGTGTGGATGAGGTGTGGGGTGGTGTATGTGTTGATGAGTGTGGTGAGTGTGGTGGTGTGTGCTGTTTTGTGCGTGGATATTGTGTGTGTGATGGTGTAGTGTGCCTCTGTGTGATGGTGTTCTCTTTTCTGTGCTGTCTCTCTCTGGGCTTCGTCTCTGATTTGTGGTCGTAGGGGTTTGTGGGTGATGTGGGTGTGTGTTTTATGTTATATTGGGTGTGTGGGAGTGTTGTTTGTATGTGTCTCAGGTGTGTGTATTTCAAATTGTCCAATGTGGTTGTGTTTTGTAAAGGTGTGTGTATTTTGTGCGCGGCGGTGTGTACCGCCAATGGAATACCGCGGTTGAAAGACCGCCGCGTGGATTCATGGGTCGAATGGCATGGGCGTATTTCTGTTGGCGTGACGGTGGAGGTTTGGTCATCGCCAGTTTTCCGCTGGCCGTTGGTGTGGCGGACTTTTGTGGATGTCGGGTTTTTGGCGGTTTGCCAGTTGCGGGTCAGAATGACCGTGGCGGTTTACCGCGACCGCGGCGGTGTTATGGCGGTCTTCTGACCGGCGGTAAGCACCTTTTACCGCTGAGGTCAGAATGACCCCCTGTGTGTCCTAAATACTCGGGGTCAACTACCCTAAATCCAGCCTCATCTAAGCAGTATGAAATGTCTATCCTGGTGTGCAGCGCATGCTGTACAGAGTAATAAGAATATCCTTCAAGAGAATTCATAAATCTCTGAGTCTCAAACATCTGATTATTTATTGAACTGTGTGGGATATGTTGTGTAGCTACTAATCAGTGTGCCCCGGTACAGGTGGCATGGATCTATCCTGTTCCACATCCAGGACACACATGAAGTCGCCTCTCCAGATGAAGGGCACCTGCATGTTGGTGATGAGAGAAGAATTGAGAACAGCCAAGAACAAGACAAGGTTTCCTTTGCGGGCATACACTGCAATCAAGGAAAAAAGTGGCCAGTCAAGTGCTACCTTGACCACTACATATCTGCCCTCACAATTTATTCTAATATGATGTATCATAAACGCAACCCCCAGAGCACTCCAAATAACAACCTCCTTGCAAAGGCCGAGTAAGTGATTTCTCTCGCAATGCCCTACCAACTCTAATGCTGCATGCAGAAAAAGTGATGGAGGGAATGCTTGAATTAATCTCAGCCACTGGTAATCACTCGGGTCTCATCCCAATCTGTTGTTATTTTGCACACCATGCCAACTCAGTTTGGACCTAACCATATGCAAATCATTCTTGACCTTGCTCCAGTGGCAACAGTCATTATGCACTGGCCTCATGCTTATCGGGGCTCATCCGCTAGGTGTAGCTTCATTCCAGTGGCACAGTGTGCATTGGAGCAACTTCTGAGCATCTCTGTCTCACTTAGTGTGACAAGCAGTAGTATTTAAAAAAGTGAGGGATGGAATGATTGAATTAGTCTCAGCCACTATTAATTACTCAGGCCACATGCCAAATCATCTTTATTTTTCACATCATGCCACCTCAGTTTGGTCCCAGCCACTTGCCAATACATCTTGATCCTGCTTCTATCAGAACAGCCCAACCCAAACTGATAGGCCAGGTCTTCCTTGAACGGGAACACAAGAAACCCATTACCACTTTTGCCCTTATTAGGGGTCATCAGCCAGGTATAGCTGGGTTCCTGTGACACAGAGTGCACTGGTCCTACATATGGGCATCCGGTCCAACTTAGGGTGACACACTGTAGTACATAAAAAATGAATCTCAGCCACTGGTAACTCAGGCTGCATGCCAGCCCATCGATAGTTTGCTCACCATGCCACCTCAGTTTGGACCCAGACATATGCATAACCTCTTGGCTTATCTTGCAATTGGCCTCCGGTGTCAGTGCAGCAACATAGTCCATGAAGCCTGCGCATCCTTAGCGCATCCTGTCTTCTGCAGCAGGGCCATGATTCCCATTCCCAAGCTTTCCTTACATTTCAATTTCTGAGGGCCTAAGTATAGGCAGAAAAGAATCTCTGGCAGCCCAAAGTATAAATTTCTCCTCAGCCCATGAGAGCTAAGCCACACCTTCAGCCACATGCGGTCTCACTCCTGCCCATCATATGAGAGTGCAGTGTCTCTCTCTAGTGTGCAGGCTTCAGTGCAGATGGCAGTCCTAAGATTTCATTGTTGACTCTGCACAGCTTCCCATGTACCACTGATCCTTTGGGACAAAGTTATTTGTTCAAGAAGGTCACCGTGAGGAAGTCGCTTCTGTAGGATAATTGAAAGAGATTGATCCGGCCACAGCATGTGTAGAAAGCTGGCCTGGTGTGTGGTGAGCACCTATGGTGTTGTCACCTTTCACCAGGTCCAGGTATCCCCTATTAGTGAAGTGTAGGCAGTGTCTAGGAAGCCACGGCTCTCGAGAGGTAGGATGAGCAACCAAGATTTATCTAGGAGACATGCAAAGCTAATGCAATACCACTGTAATCATACAGCACTTACACACATGAAAGAACCACATAGAGTTACAAAAATAAATGTACTTTATTAGGGTAGTGCAAATACTAGAATACTGAATAGGCAGTCCCTCAAATGGAGGTAAGTAAACACACTATTATATACACATTAGCAATCAGTAAATAGCATAGAAGGCAATAAGCTCTGGAAAAAGCAACAACAAATAGTGAGGGTCCTAAAGGAGGGCCAAACCATATGCCAAAAAAGTGGAATGTGAAAGGCAGTCCCCCACGCAAGGAGGTGGAATCAGTAGAATGGAACTGGAGGAACTAGGAACCCTAACAGGCGAGTACCAGAGTGACCCCCAGCGACCAGGATAGCAGAGGTAAGTACCTGGTTTTCTCTAAAACCAGAAGGAGGACTTTGGTAAAGGTTTCTGTAAGACCAACCCAAAACTGGAAGAACCTAAAGGTGGATCCTGACAGAGGACGACCTGCAAAGGAAGGGGACCAAGTCCAGTTCATGATGGAGTTTCCAGTTGTGGCAGGAGCCACTACCCACCATTCTTGTGGATGCTGGACGAGGTCGACAGTGGACGAAGAAGGTCAGCAGTGCAGCACCGGAGATGAAGAGGAGTGATGCAAATGATGTCCCACATAGGTGGTTTAGATGCAGTTGGTTAGTGGTGCTGGAAAACCACCACCAATGCTTGGAAAATGCAAAAGACAGGGAAGATTTGGAAGGCTGAAGAGGACCGGCAAGGTCCAGGGGACTCGACACAAGGAGGGGAGTCCAGGGTGATCCTCAGTAGCTGGGAGAGTCACAAGAAGAGGAGGCAGCCCCCATGGACTCGACCCAAGGAGGGGAGTCCAGGGTGATCCCCAGCAGCTGGGAGAGTCACAAGAAGAGGAGGCAGCCCCCATGGCAACCCACTTGCAGTAGGCACAGGAGGTGCAGTGAGGCCCACTTTGCACACCTGGAGGAGTGTCCCACGTTGCTGGAGCAGCAGGCAGAAGATTCAGAGGAGTCCTGCTGGAATCTTGTATGTCGAATCTGAGGACCCACCCAAGAGGGAGACCCAAAATAGTACAGCAAGGGGGTTGGTCACCTAGCAGGGTGACCACCTATCAGGAGGGAGCTGTGACATCACCTACCTGACCTGGTCAATAAGATGCTACCAGGGGCATTTGCCCACCTTGGATTCAAGATGGCAGAGTCAAGTGACCACCAGGAGGAGCTCTGGGTACCACCTTAGGGTGGTGATGGACAGGGAAGTGGTCACTCCCCTTTCCTTTGTTCAGTTTCGTGCCAAAGCAGGGACCAAGGGGTCCCTGGACTGGTACAAACTGGTTTATGGAAGGAGAACACCAAATGTGCCCTTCAAAGCATACCAGTAGCTTAGGAAGGCCACCTCTCCCAAGCCATGTAACACCTATTTCCAATGGAGAAGGTGTTACCTCCCTCTCTTACAGGAAATCCTTTGTTCTGCCTTTCTCTGCCAGAGATGGTCTAGCAGCAGAGGGCAGAAACCTGTCTGAGGGGTGGTAGCAGAGCGGGCTGCCTGGAAAACTCCAAAAGACTGGCAGGAACAATGCTGGGGGTCCTCTTAGGAGCCCCCAGAGTGCATGGAATCATACGTATGATTCTGACATGTTTGATACCAATTACGCCCAGGTTCAGAGTTACCATTATGTAGCTGGACACAGTTAAAAAGGCTTCCCTGCACTTACGAAGTTCAGTGTAATGTAGCTGGAGTTTGTAGGGGTACCTCTGCTCATGCAGGGGTGCCCTCACACAGAGGTACCTGAACCCTGCTCTCTGGACTAGGAGGGGCTACCATAGGGGTGACTTACAGTGACCTGGTGCAGTGACCTGCAGTGAAAGGGTGCATGCACCTTTTCATGCAGGATGCAATAGCAGACCTGCAGACACATTTTGCAGGGGCTCCCATGGGTGGCACAATAGGTTCTGCAGCCCATGGGGAACCCCTGGTATCCCAATGCCCTGGGTACCTAAGTACCATAGACTAGGGATTTATATAGGGGCACCAGTATGCCAATTGTGGGGTGTGCAAAGTCCTAAGCACCAAATTTAGAGGGAGCGAGCACAATCACTGTGGTCCTGGTTAGCAGGATCCCAGTCAAAACAATCAAAACATACTGAAACATGATACATGCTGAAAGTGGGGGTAACCATGCCAAAAAGAGGGCGCTTTCCTACAGCACGCTAAAGCTTGACTCACCTGGTCCCCATCTTCACCATGCCCGACAAAACAGAGTAAAGGTTAATAAGATGATATCCTGTCATTTTGAGGTGAAGTGTACAATGTCTCTTCTTCTTCTGCCTTTTCCCATAGCCATAGAGCTGCTGACTGGTTTGATTTTGTGGATGGAGATGAAGATGGTATTACAGTCTGACTTTCCATCCAGATAATCTTTGCCTTTACATGGCGTTTACTTTGCTAAATCTGATGGGTCTATTCTTAGATTATCTGAAATGCTGATCATCTGGTTTTCAGATTAACTGGTTGTTAGAAATGAGGTCTTTGGTTGGCAGTCAGGTTGACCCCTGTCCAAGCAAGGACCCTCACTCTAGTCAGGGCAAAGGAGAAACACCCTGCTGCTGACTGTGCTTTGCTGGGCTATCCTGTAGTTGCTGCTTCTGTCTGTGAAAGGGGGACAAAGACGGGACTTTGTTGAGCATTTCTGCTTGGGAAGAATCTCCAAGGGCTTGAGTTGAGCTTGCCCCTGTTTTGAAGTCTCAAGGCCATCAAAGACTTCCTCTGCTCACATTCGGACTTTCTGCTGAGACTCCTGCCCTGCCAAGTGGTGTCCCATCCAGTCCCTGGGCCCTTGAAAGGTGAACTTGGCAGACAAGAGCTGAAAATCCATGCACAGATCACCGTGTGTGGAAATTTACGACGCACCATCTGCAATGCTGCTGATAAATGAACCTTGAGCAAGACACCCTCTGGGAAATCCTGGACTCCCTTGAAACACCTCCTACTGTTACAGAAAGGGCCAACAGTGCTCCTGAGTCTCCAGAGGATACGTTCAGCACACAACAACCACAACGTGCAATACCAGACCCAACCCTGGACTCTGAGGACCCCCAAGTAGTGTTTCAATGTCAAGTGGTAGGATTTCAGCAGGAGATGCTAGATGGGGTGTGGGTGGGGATGAAGACCATGGCGGGCACTCTAGAGGCAGCCTATAGTTGTCTCTTCCAAATAAGGACACCCCGGACACTATACGAGGTACCCACACTCCGTTCTATGGACTACAGCAGTCCCTGGCTGACATCGCTGGTGCCATGAGGCAGAAGTATGAATAATTGACCTGCCAAAGAGCCACCAGTTAGCTAGTCAAAGAGCTGGTGCTATCTGTAACATCCTGGAGTCCATGAAGCGGAAGCAGGACAGATACATCGCCACTATGGGCATTGCGCCTCACCTCTTGGCAGAGGGAAATGCTGCTGCGGACTGCAGAGCCATTTCTTATGCCTCTGAGGTATTGGTGCCTCCCTTGCTGTCACCGCAGTACCTACAACACCACACTCATGGGAAGCAACACAAACATCAAAGGATGAAGTTCCGGACAGCAGGTTAATATGCCAAAATTCAATTCATTTTCCTTTTCTTTGTGCTTACACCTATGCCCGTAAACCCCACAACTGATGACATTCCCTATTTGTTGTACCATCTGTTAACCTCAACCATGTCAGGACTGTCAATTTGGTTTTCCCTAATGGCAATTTGTGAATTCTCCTCCTCACTAAAACACTCCGCTTCTCCCCATGACACCTGCAGGGGTTCAGCCATGTATTCTGCCTAGACATTCAAAGGCAAATAAATAGTTTGGGCAAGTTTTTACCTCAACTGTCCTTGTCAGTGAAACAATGTTGGATATGTAAATAAATGTACTGAATCAAATCTGTGTGTTGTATGCCTGTAGGCGTATGTATAGATGATAACTTGGGGTTTTGTATGAATAAAAATTCAAATTAAATCAAATCTCCAAAGGGACACAGGTGAAATTGTGCCATGGATAAAGCCACCATCTAATTTGTTTCATGTTATCTCTGTGTCTGTAGAATAGTTTGTAGGCATTCAAGCATTAACTGAAACATGTCACATGTCTTCAATGTAGAGGGTGAAGTAAGGCACAATCCTGGTGGGGACTCTATCCATGGACGCTAGGCTACAAATTACACTGCTGTGACAAGCAAATGAGGGAAATATCAGCGAGTAATCCTGTCAAATAGTGTGTGATTATAGAGTGCCCAGATATTTGACAATGGTTTACAATCAAAGTAAACCACAATGCACATAGAGAAGTGAAGTAACAAAACCTGGATTGGCCTATCTCCTCTTTCACATTAACGGTGTCACTTACATGGCACAAAGTTATCTCCAATCACAAGGTAATTCCATGCCACATTCATCTCCCTATGCATCTTGCCAAGTCAGACATATAAAAAAAAATAAGGCTAACAAATCCAAATGCATGTAGTAACTATTATGTAGGCTCATCCACTAACACCTACACAGAAAACACGAGCTATATTCTTATGTTGATGATAAAGAGATTTTATGAAAATGTAAACACATACTAAATAAAACAACCTACCTACACTACCTTGTTCTACAAAAAATGCATCATTCCTATCTTAAACTAAACTATCTTACGTACAGGTACTTATCCTAAAAATATCTAAAAATGACATAAGTTACCTAATACATATAACACAACAAGTTAAACAACAGGTTAAACATCACCCCCCCATCTGCCTTACAACACAACCAGAAACAACGTTCACTACACATATACAAACACTACCTACACATAGAAGCCTAAACAAATATTTTCATTGATTTTTATCTTTTTGTTTTTTTTTATTTCATAAAAACATATAAAACACATCAACACCCCCAACACAACACTGCTCACTAAATTGTACCCACCCAAACTATAAACTATGAAACACTAATCCCTACACTACATCTACTCTAACTAACCCTATACTAAGCTCTACAAACATTAACAAGCTAAAACAAACTAGCTACATGGTGAAGGGCACAAATATTTACTGTGGCCATTCATGGTGGCTAATGTTTTGGTCCAGCCTGCTTGATGTCCTGCAATAGCTGGATCAATGTATCCATCTTATATTCAAATCCAGACACCCTGTACTTTAGGTCTGAAACATCTTTCAGGAGGCTTGTTTCAAAAGAGCTCATTAATCCAACACTTGCAGCTGCTGACACTGCTGGTCCACATGGCTGGCTGTGTGAGTTGCTGGGTATAGGTTGCGTTGATCCACCCAGGTCTGCACTGTCCTTCTTTGATTTTGCCATTGGATCCATTTTAGTGGGTGCCTCAGGATTGACATGCCATTAACCAGAGGCAACTTCCTCTGCATGTTGCTTCTTCATTGCCTTGAAAGATTTGTCAAGACTCTGGATGTGGCTTAAGCATTCCACCTGGATGTAGTGTTGTTGTTGCTGCTCTGGGGTCATGTTGTCTGTGAAAGGCAAATAAAATATTATCGGTCCAAGGGTCATTAGGAACTGGGTTGATCAAAAGTAAACTAAGGGGCATATTTATGAGCCCCTACAACCACTGGTGTGTCACCTTTCGTGATGCTCCGGTGGCGCTATGCCCTGCGCTGTATTTACAAGGTGGTGTTAAGCAACTTTTTGTAGCTTACTGTCACCTTGTAAATAAGGCACCTTCACATGCAGCCCCTTGCGTGGGGCGTTCAATGGGTGTTGCTGTGGGTGTGCCACAGCAACACTCATTGCATTTAGACGCTGACTCAGATTTATGAGTTTTCGTAAACCTGAGGCAGCGGAAAAATCTAATGCCACACCAGGGGTGGGGTTAGCAAGGCGCAAAGAGGAAGAATACTTTTATTCCTCCTCGTTTTTTGCTTTTTCTATGTGTGCTGCACTCTGCAGCACCCATTGAAAGAGCAAAATGCCAGACATAATTGTTTATGTGCAAGAAGGTATCCCTTCTTGCACATAAGCAATCATTAGAAAATTACGCTTTGGCACTTCTGTGTGTCCTGCATTCTGCAGGACACACAGAAGTGCCAAATTGCCATTAGTGATTGTTTATGTGCAGGAAGGGACACCTTCTTGAGCATGAACAATCACACCCCTCAACGCAGACATCCTTGCACAATGGTGCAAGGATGCCTGTGTTGGTGCTGGCAGCTAAATTTAGCTCCTGGGCAGGGGACAACACAGGGGTGAACCGTATTCAATTAAATATGACTCATCCCTGCATCAGGAAAATGATAGAGTACGGCGCTGCCAATTTTGGAGCACCGTCGAGCTCCATCATTTTCCTATAAATATGGGCCTAAATGTCTGTCACAAATATCACATGCTGAATAACACATTCCCAAAAATGAACCCAAAGATGATAGTGAACAGACATCCACATCATGTTTCCTTCCTAAATATGATATAAGTTTAAATTACATTAACATACAAAAGTATGTCAAATGTAATTGCATCAACCTAGTATGTCTAGGTATTAGGTCATGAGTACAGAGTAGGCATTGGAACAATGCTGTAGTGTAATCACAGTATGGTACACATATCCTAGTTACTGATCATCAGTGTCCCTTCTGCATCTTGCAATAACATGGATTCCACTGGCATTAGCCAAAGTGAGATGAGAAATGTTTGCAAACTGCATATATTATGTGACAACATTGGGTACATGATATTGCAACAACACATGTCTGGACATATAGCTACATAGAACTAACATTTTCAGGTATGATACTTCAGAATGGAGGGAGGAGAGATTATGCACATCAAACAAACTGGTCCGAAACAGACCCTGTCCTATAATAACAAGGCCCAGTAGCACAGGGTGGCGCAGTAAGTGCCTTGCTGCACCACAGGAA
Source organism: Pleurodeles waltl (assembly GCF_031143425.1). NCBI lineage: Eukaryota > Metazoa > Chordata > Amphibia > Caudata > Salamandridae > Pleurodeles > Pleurodeles waltl. The sequence continues at coordinate 273,204,079 of NC_090449.1, forward strand.
AAGGACAGAAATGCACCATATCTACAAGATATATTGCATTTCTGTCCTCCTCCCCTGTGCTGTCACACAAATAATGCAGGCACCTTTGGACCACGGTGCAAAGGTTCCTGTGTTGTGGGGATGATGGTTTTTGTGCGGGAAGGAACTCCGTCTTGCACAAAAACAATCAATACAGGCTTTTCCCTTCTTCTGTGTGTTGCAGCAATTTCTGTGCAATCACAGGGGGAGAGGCTAGAAAGCGCTGTATCTTGTAGATAAGGCGCATTCCTGCCCTCTTGTTGTGATGCAGGGCAGTGCAGCAAGAAGGCTTGTGGCACTACTTAAAGCTTTGTAATTATGGCCCTTAAAGTATATACGTAAAACATTTAGACATTTAGGGGGTGATTCTAACCCTGGCGGTCGGTGTTAAAGTGGCGGCCAACCCGCCAACAGGCTGGCGGTCCAAAAAATGGAATTCTGACCCTGGCGGGAACCGCCAACACAGCCCGCCAACTTAACACTCCGACCGCCGCGGCGGTACAGACAAACAGCGCGGCGGTCACCGCCAACAGGCAGGCGGCAGACAATGTACAGCCCACACTATCATAACTCACCAATCCGCCACCTTTTCCGGGGCGGGAGCACCGCCGATAAAAACACGGCGGAAACAGACTACGAACGGGAAAACGCTCACCAAAACACACTCCACGAGTACGGAGGACAGCATGGAACCCGAATTAAACATCCTACCTGCTCTCGTCTACCTTCTCATCTACCACGAGTACGAAGTCCGGCGCAGACGACAACGGTGAGTACTGCACCTACGACACACGGGAGGGGGAGGACGAAAGGTTACGGGCACACACATATGCGACCCCCCCCCCCCAATCATGTACTCACCAATGCAGAGCACCAAGTCACAGTGACACCACCCAAACACCCCTGAAAAATGCTAGGACATAATCATATTTGGAATAAATATTTATGTACCAAAAAGCTCCAGAAAATTAGCGTACAACCATGAAAGATATCCACAACAAAACAAATGACATACACATCAGTGTATAACTGAAGTACCAAGTCCTGCACATCCTACGAATTCAGCATGTCCGTGGGCCAAAGTCTTGAGAAACAAGGGCAAAGCCCACACAGGAGACCTGAGTCCTTTGGAGAGAACACTGCAGGGGCATCAGATGTAAAAACTACAGGCACCTCAGGGGGAAGGGAAGGGGGGGGCACCACAGCCACATGAGTCCACGACGCCAGATCCACGAGGAGCCACCATGCCCACAGGACCATCCTGGGGAGTGCAAAGCCACAGTCTCTCAAGTCTCTGCAGTGAGTGGATTGCCCACTGGACCATCCTGGGGAGTGCAAAGCCACAGTCTCTCAATGTCTCTACAGTGGGTGGATTGCCCACTGGACCATCCTGGGGAGTGCAAAGCCACAGTCTCTCAATGTCTCTACAGTGGGTGGGCTGCCCACTGGGCCATCCTGGGGAGTGCAAAGCCACAGTCTCTCAAGTCTCTGCAGTGGGTGGATTGCCCACTGGACCATCCTGGGGAGTGCAAAGCCACAGTCCATCAGGTGGATGACAGTCTCCACTGGTCAAGGAGGAGGCATGGTGGGCACAATGAACCATCAACGGTGCTTGAGACGGCTGCTTGAGACGGCGGGGCCCAGCGGAGCGGTGCTTGAGAGGAAGGGCCCAGCGGAGCGGTGCTTGAGACGGCGGGGCACAGCGGAGCGGTGCTTGACAGGAAGGGCCCAGCGGAGCGGTGCTTGAGACGGCGGGGCCCAGCGGAGCGGTGCTTGACAGGAAGGGCCCAGCGGAGCGGTGCTTGAGACGGCGGGGCCCAGCGGAGCGGTGCTTGACAGGAAGGGCCCAGCGGAGCGGTGCTTGAGACGGCGGGGCCCAGCGGAGCGGTGCTTGAGACGGCGGGGCCCAGCGGAGCGGTGCTTGACAGGAAGGGCCCAGCGGAGCGGTGCTTGAGATGGCGGGGCCCAGCGGAGCGGTGCTTGAGAGGAAGGGCCCAGCGGAGCGGTGCTTGAGACGGCGGGGCCCTGTTCAGCGGTACTCTTCTGCACCGCGGGCCCTGTTCAGCGGTGCCTATCTCCACGGCGGGGCCCTGTTCAGCGGTGCTCTTCTGCACCGCGGGCCCTGTTCAGCGGTGCCTATCTCCACGGCGGGGCCCTGTTCAGCGGTGCTCTTCTGCACCGCGGGCCCTGTTCAGCGGTGCCTATCTCCACGGCGGGGCCCTGTTCAGCGGTACTCTTCTGCACCGCGGGCCCTGTTCAGCGGTGCCTATCTCCACGGCGGGGCCCTGTTCAGCGGTGCTCTTCTGCACCGCGGGCCCTGTTCAGCGGTGCCTATCTCCACGGCGGGGCCCTGTTCAGCGGTGCTCTTCTGCACCGCGGGCCCTGTTCAGCGGTGCCCATCCAGCAGGTCAAGGGAGCCAGACCTGGCCTGGACTCCCTGTTCAGTCGCCCTCGGACCGTGACGTTTCTGGACCCTTCGGGGACGGACTCCTGGCCTCCTTAGTGTCCTCCTTCCCAGCTGGGATGTGGCATGTGGGGTCCACCTTCTCCGCGCTCCTGCTGCCCTTCCGCTCCTTTGATGGGGCTCTCGGGCCCTTGCCTCCCCCAGATGGTGTGGGTGGTGAAGTGGCCGCACATTGCTCCTTGGGGGCAGCCCTGTCGGTCCTCGCACGGCGGTCCTTGGTTTTGCGGGTCCTCTTGCCGGGGGGGGGCTGGACGTGTCCTTGCTGCTGATCGATGTGTCACTGCTGGCAAAGGGTGGGCTCCAGAACCCAGGCACAACAGTGACACCCGAAGCTGGGCTGGTGGTGGCTGCGGTGCTCTTGGGACTCTTTGAAGATGGATGGGGGAGGTCATCGGGGGGAAAGAGGTTAAGGTTAGCCAGGAAAAGTTTCTTAGGGCCAAGGTAAAGGGTAGGAGAAGTGGAGATGGAAGTGGAGGTAGAGGAGGTGGTTGTAGGAGAGTCAGGTGTGCTGTCATTGGGTGAAGGTGCTGGTGCTGTAGGCTGTCGTGAGGTGGATGGCTGTTGGGTGGGTGGCTGCCTGCGTTTGTGTGTCTTGGAAGAGGGGGTGACAGACACAGTGGGAGAGGACACAGGGGACGTGTACATGGCAGTGGGGGTGGTGACTGCACGAGTGTGGACTGTACTGGAGGGTGAGGTGGTGATGGAAGCACTGGCTGATGTTGGGGTGCATGCAGGTGTGAGTGTAGACGTCACAGGGAGGGAGGAGGGAGACGAGGAGGAGGGGGACACAGGGGTGGCAGTGGCTGTTGGCATGTCTGCATCTGGGTGTTGCTCGGGTGAGTGTTTGCGGGATCTGTGGTGCTTGTGTTTGGATGAGCTGCTCTTGGGTGTTGAGGTGTGTGCAGGCTGGTCTGATGGTGTGGATGGGATAGGCTGAGGAACAGGAGACAGAGACAGGCTGGAGGCAGTCAGAAGAGGGAGGCTGGAAACAGGGACAATGGCTGCCGTCAGTGCTGAGGCCAGAGCAGTGAACGCTCGTTGATGGGCAGCCTGACCCGAATGAATGCCCTCCAGGTACGCATTGCTCTGTTGCACCTCCCTTTGCACACCCTGGATGGCATTCAAAAGGGTCGTCTGCCCAACAATGAGCGTCCTCACCAGGTCAATGAGCTCCGCACTGAGGGCAGCAGGGGCAACAGGGGCAGGGGCTGAGGTGCCTGGGGCGAAGGAGACGCGCGCCTTCCTGGGCGAACCGCACGGAGCGAAGACTATGGGGCTGCTGGGAGGGCGGGGTTGGTGCGCTGGGTGGCGGCTGTACCTGTAGAGGCGGGGGGCACGGATGTTGCCGCCACCCCTAGGGAGCTCCCATCCGAGGATGTGTCGCTTTCGCTGCTCTCACCAGCGGTCCCCGTCGTGGTGCTCCCCTCGCCCTCCGGATCACTGGTGCCCTCGGTGTCTGTTCCTGGGCCCACCGGGGCCTTGTGTCCTGCAGCTCCCTCGTGCTCCGATGCCATATCTCCTCCGCCTGATGATGCTAATGCACACATGCACAAGAAGATGAAGAGAAAGGGTGGGGGGAGAAAAAAGAAGACCAGGTTGAGTGCATGCAATGTCAACACCGTTGGCAGAGAGGACAGACACAGGTGCCTAATGCACTAAGCCGCGCATTCGGGGTACACTACTCAGTACTACTGACTAAGACAACAGGCCAAGAGACGTCAAACGCGCACATGGGAGATGCTGGACCTTCAATGGCTGTACTTGTCACCCTACAGAGGTGGGGGCCGGGGGCACAGGGCCATGCCTAAGGGAGAGGACTACACTACAGAAAGCGCCCTGGCCTAATGTCACCCACAGCCCTCCTCCCCCACCCAGACGCCTCCACTGCGCAGAAAGATAGGAGAATGTGCTGATACTCACCCCCTTGTGTCTGCTGTGATGTCTTAAAGCGCCCATCCAAGTCAGGGTAGGCCACCGCCAGGATCCGGGACATCAGGGGGGTCATGGTGCGACTGGCACCCCTCCTAGGTTGGGAGGCCATCCCCAGCAGTGTTTCTGCGGTCTTCCTTGTTCCGCGGCGGATGTCCTCCCACCTCTTGCGGCAGTGGGTGCCCCGTCTGTTGTGGACCCCCAAGGTCCGGACTTCCTTGGCGATGGCACGCCAAATCTCGATCTTCTGATGGGCGCTGACCTATTAGACATGTACAGGGTGGAAAGGAGGAAATCATCAATGGCCTGCATGTTAGATGTAATTGGCCCCCCCCCACCCACTTTGCCATATGGCACATGCTCTCATCTGTCGGGCGTTGCACTCCTCATTCGCCCCCCACCCCACCAACTTACATCCACCCCAATCCACACAGGCATAGCCCATTCCATTAGCACCCGGGGTACTCACTTGTTGGTCTGGAGGACCGTAGAGTAGCGCATACTGGGGGAGGACCCCATCCACGAGCTTGTCCAATTCTTCAGACGTGAAGGCAGGGGCCCTTTCCCCAGTCACAGCAGCCATTGTATCTTCCAGACCGAGGTCACAGCAGCACTTGCAGTATAGGTCCTCTCCTGTGGATGATCAGGTCTCGAGTGATTAAGCAGATAGAAAATGGCGGTCACGTCCGCGGCGGTGCGTACCGCGGCGGTGCGTACCGCGACCGCCGGCGCACTTCGTTATTGGCTCCTGAAACCCATAGGCTTCAATGTTAACCAATGCGGCTTTGCGCCGCGGTCTTCGACCGCCTACCGCCACGGTGTGCCCCGCCAGCGCAGTGACCTCACATCCCATTGTCCCACTTCACAGGTCAGGCAGCCGCCATTTCAAGGGCCCACATGGCTTAATTTTGACTGCGACACACAGGCCTAGGCCTTGCATTGCCACACATACACGCCTTTCAACCCATTGCCATTCTTTAACTGTGCAAGCTGTCTGTACGTACCTGTGGTTTGGCTGACTCTGTGCTCCATGTTGTCCTTCCTAGGCACCGTCCGCTGGGACTTGGGATGAGAAGGAGGAATCCTCGCGTGTACCGACCGCTGGTGGACCTGTCGACAATGGAAGAACGCCATATAATCCTTCGATACCGACTTGACCGTGCCACTATCCATGAACTGTGTGCCCAGCTGGAGCCAGCCCTGATGTCCCCCATCCGCCAACCCACAGGGATTCCCCCTCTGGTGCAGGTTTTGTCAGTCCTCCATTTTTTGGCCAGTGGGTCATTCCAGACCACAGTGGCCATGTCATCTGGAATGTCTCAGCCTATGTTTTCAAAGATTTTGAGCAGAGTGTTGTCTGCCCTGATGAAACTCATGCGGAGCTACATCATTTTCCCCGAGGAGGGTGACTTGCCCACAGTGAAGGGTGATTTCTATGCCCTTGGACATATCCCCAACATCATTGGTGCCATTGATGGGACCCATGTGGCTTTGGTACCCCCAAAAGACGATGAGCAGGTGTACCGAAACAGAAAGAATTATCATTCGATGAATGTCCAGGTGGTCTGTTTGGCTGACCAGTACATCTCCCATGTAAATGCCAAGTTCCCAGGGTCAGTGCATGACGCGTATGTGATGCGAAATAGCAGCATCCCCTATGTGATGGAGCAGCTACAGAGACAACGTGTGTGGCTAATAGGTGACTCTGGTTACCCCAACCTGCCGTGGCTACTGACCCCAGTAAGGAATCCCCGGACAAGGGCAGAGGAACGCTACAATGAGGCCCATGGGCGTACAAGGAGGGTGATTGAGCGAACCTTTGGCCTCCTGAAGGCCAGGTTTAGGTGCCTGCATATGACTGGTGGATCCCTAATGTACTCACCAAAGAAGGTGTGCCATATCATCGTGGCGTGCTGTATGCTTCACAACCTGTCTTTGCGACGCCAGGTGTCTTTCTTGCAGGAGGATGGTCCAGATGGTGGTGTTGTAGAAGCCGTGGAGCCTGTGGAGAGTGAAGAGGAGGAAGACTCTGAGGACGACACAGACAATAGGGACAGAGTGATACAACAGTATTTCCACTAACACCCAGGTAAGAATCACCCACGCCATTTCACAATTGCTTCTAGCCTCCTGCATCTGTACTTTCTGTAGTTCCCCACAGATGTTTTTTATTAATTTATGCCTTTCCCTTCCCTTCTCAGTGCTGTCTGACTCAGTACCTGACTTCTGCTTGGTTCGCCCATGAAATACAGCGTATTGACATTGGTATGTTGTCATGACTAATTGACAGAACAGAAATTGAACAGTAATATGTTATCCCTTTGTTAATAATACAGCATGACTCAAAACAGGTTTGTGTGCAAAATGTGATTTATTTACAGTGCTAGATACCGGTACATGTGATTCTAAGGGTGATGGGTGGGGGTGGAGGAATATCCATGGCAGAGTCCAGTTCTCAGTCTCACAGGTGCATTGTTCTTTTGCCTGTGGAAGGATGGAGCATAGGCAGTTCATGGTTGGACAGGGTGGCAATGTGGGACAGTGGGAAGACTTGAGGGGGTATGTCCTGCTGGCGGGGGTCTTGACATCCTACTCTGTCTTTTTCTTTGGTCTCAGGCTCCTCTTACGGGGTGGGTGTTCTTCAGCAGGAGGTGGGGTTCTGGGGGGCTGTCGAGGTGTTGGGACCTCCTGTCCACTAGCGCCGGCGGAGGTGGTAGGCTGTTCCTGGTCCGGCCTAGTGACAGGGGCCCTGTGTGGTGCACCATGGTCCCGCAACGCGTCCTCTATCCTGTGGAGGGCCAGGACGATGGTCCCCATTGCGGTCCCGATGATTCTCAGCTCCTCCCTGAACCCCATGTAGCGTTCCTCCTGCTGTGCCTGGATCTCAGTGAACCTGGCCAGTACCGTCGCCATCGTTTCTTGGGAGTGGTGGTAGGCCCCCATGAGGGTGGTGAGGGCCTCTTGGAGAGTGGGTTCCCTGGGCCTCTCCTCCCCCCCCTGTCGCACAGCAGCCCTCCGAGCTGCCCGGTTTCCCCCGGCCTCTGTCCCCTGGCCGGTGTGCCCGCTCCCACTGCCCCCAGGTCCCTGTTGTTGTTGGGGTGTCGGGTTAGCCTGGGTGCCCTGTAGTGGCAGACACACCGCTGATTGAGCTGTCCTAGAGACAGAGGCATGGGCCCGCTGGGTGGGAGCTGTGCTGGTGTCAGCAGAGGGGGTCGGGTCTGGTGTGGCCTGTGTCTGGGTGAGGGGAACCGACTGCCCAGAGGTCCCCGATGGTCCGGGCTGGTCATCAGGTTCACTGTCGACAGAGCTGCTATCCTCAGTGTGGGCCTGTTCCGGTGGTGGGATGGACACTTCTGGACCCTCCTGGCTGGTGTGTTGTCGTTCGGGTCCTGCATGGGGTAAGAGAGTTTGGTTATTGTTTCTGTGTGTGCAATAGCATGCGTGTTGTGGGTGCCCTTGTCCCCCAGTGCAGGCATTCCCTGGAGGGAGGTGTTGTGAGGGTATTTAGTGGGGGGGAGGGGTTAGTGCAGTGGTCATGCTTAGGTGATGGGTGCCCATGGTTTGTGTTGGCATGCAGGAGTTGGTGTTGGGATGGGTGGGTTGTGCTGGTGAGACATTGTCAGGAAGGATGTGTGCTGGGGGATTGGGGGTGAGGGTGGGGGTGTGGGTTGGCATGCTGGTGGGGTGTGGGGGATATAGTAGTTGAGATGGGACTTACCAGAGTCCATACCTCCGGCTACTCCTGCGAGGTCCTGAGGATGCAGGATGGTCAAGACCTCTTGCTCCCACGATGTAAATTCGGGAGGGGTGGGTGGGGGTCCGCCGCCAGTCTTCTGGACCGCGATGTTGTGCCTGGAGACCATCGACCGGACCTTCCCCCGTAGGTCGTTCCATCTTTTGCGGATGTCCTCCCTATTCCTGGGATGCTGTCCCACCGCGTTGACCCTGTCCACGATCCGCTGCCATAGCTCCGCCTTCCTGGCTATACTGGTGTGCTGCACCTGCGAGCCGAAGAGCTGGGGTTCCACTCTTAGGATTTCCTCCACCATGACCCGGAGTTCTTGGTCCGAAAATCGTGGATGCCTTTGGGGTGCCATGGGGTGGTGTGGGTGAGGTGTGGGGTGGTGTATGTGATGAGGAGTGTGTTGGTGAGTGGTGCTTTGTGCTACTATGTGGTGTGTGTGATGGTGTAGTCTGCCTCAGTGTGTCTTGCTTTGGATTGTCTGCTGTGTCTCTCTCTCCTTCTCTCAGTAATTGGGGTCGCAGGGGTTTGTGGGTGATGTGGGTGTGTGTTTTATAGTTGGTTGATTGTGTGGGAGTGGTGTGTGTATGTGTATCAGGTGTGTGTTTTTCAAATTGTCCAATGTGGCTGTGTTTTGGTGATGTGTGTGTATTCTGACAGCGGCGGTGTGTAGCGCCAATGGAATACCGCGTTTGAATGACCGCCGTGTGGATTCGTGGGTCGTAATGGCATGGGCGTATTTCTGTTGGCGTGACGGTGGAGGTTTGGTCATCTCCAGTTTATCGCTGCCCGCCGATGTGGCGGGCTGCAGTGGAGGACGGATTTTTGGAGGTTTGGCCGTTGTGGGTCAGAATGACCGTGGCGGTTGACCGCGGCCGCGGCGGTGTTATGGCGGTCTTCTGACCGGCGGTAAGGGCATTTTACCGCCGAGGTCAGAATCACCCCCTTAGTTGCACATGAAACACTGGTAAGTCAGCACCAAATATGATTAAAGAGCTACTTTGCCAGGGTGCACATGGGCTGGGTATGCTAGTTTTTTTTTCATCAGGATTTTTTCAAGGTATTGGATGCTTAACATGGCTCATGATGATGGAACTAACTTGTGGGCACTCAGATAGTCACAGATGGATGCCCTTCCTTGCACACAGTATTGTTACACAGCATTTTAGATGTAGTTGCATTGCTGAGGCTCTTTCCAACATTGAGAACCACACACAGGGCATCATTGCCAGCTTGTTTCCATATGGCAGCACAGGGAGTCACTTAGCTGCACTGCCCTGCATTAAGTGAAATGTTCATATAGTTGACATATGAATGACATACAGCACATTTGTGTGTCTTCTGCATGCACATTATCACAGATTGGTGATTGATGGTAACACATGCCCTTTTACATCACAGTGCAGTTGTATCTTCTTTTTGGACTCACTTATTATGATGCCATTGATGACTTTCCAGCATATGGATTAAGAAGGTAGGCTTATAACAATTTGTATGTGTGCTGCATAATGCAGCACACATATGAATAGTAAATGTGGATACAAAAGAACATATGTTGTTCTTGTTATATCCCGTAGAGAGACATATATATTGATACATTGTGCAGATCACCATGTTCTTGCACATCTGGAAAGATGGCATTAGGTATTGGATTCATGACCTCAACATGAGGACCATGTGACACATCCTTGATGGAGAGTGAGTTAATGCAAGATCTTTTACTAACTTGCATTTGCAATGGTGTATCAAGACTTGTAGGAGTCAACCCTGCAAAATACATGTGGGGGCCACCCACACAATACTGACTTCAGTGCAGGTGACGCCTGTGACAGCAGTCTTTTTTGGGGCCACCCCATTATGTCCTTCTCCACAGATTCTATCAGTACCACTCTCCAACAGTGGCACTCAGCTTTCCATAGCCCCTCTCTGACTTGCATTTCTATTCCTTTTTTGAAGCACTACTCATAGTTTACTTACAGTTTTGTAATCTGCAAGGTACATGTTGTTTGTGGCAGGCAATTCGAGCCTATGCCCTACTTAATGATACATACAAACTGCCACTACAGTAGATTACAAACTCTCACCAGCAGTTACATTTCTCGCCAGAGTTATCTTGCCATTTTGATTGTTGCATGCCAACTGCTGCATGCACAAGCAAAATGAGTGCCTCTGAACCCATCATTTCTTCTTCTACACAGCACCCACACCCAAGTCAGTGTACTGGTCATGCAAGCTCTACACACACACACTCACACCCAGTCAGGAGCTTTTAGGCCAGGGCCCATGCCTAGTGCCTGGGGGCATACCTGGAGCTTGCCCCCCCCGGGGTTGTGAGTGCTATTGTTATACCACTGTGCCTTTGTTCATATCTGTGATGCCATACGAAGGCACACAGGATGACTTTGCATGGCGTCAAATGTATGAATGGAATACCATGTCTCAGCAGAGCGTAATGGACATGGACACCCCAGAAGTACTGGCTTCTTGTGCATGAGGGCCACAGTAGTTTTCAAATTCTATACATGTGTGAACTATGGGATTATTTTGCACATGCATTATGTGTCAGTTCACAAGAATGAGGCGCATACCTGCTACTTATGCACTACCCGACTCACCCAACCCAAATATGTCTACATTGAGCAACATCATTTACTGTCATAAGTTTCGTTATGTGCTTTGGGTATAATTGCCAACCAGTAGGCCATTCCTAAATGTCCCATTTTGGAAGCACTCATTGATGATGTTGTGTCTGAAACTTTAGGCATCATGAGCACTCCCTGGGTACTTTGCCAGCATGTTAATGAACATCCCCATATGGTCCACAATTCCCTGCATATTGATGGAATAAGTGTGCTTCCAATTGCAGTAGAGGTGGGCTGTTGCAGCAGGAGGCAGCAGTTGCATATGTGTGCAGTCTATTGCCCCCAACACATGTGGAAAACCAGCAACGGCATAGAAACCCTGCCTTTTTTCCAGTTCTTTCTGGTATGTGTTGGGGAACTTGAGTTACTGGGCTGTGAGGGTTATGATGGCATCCAGATCAGAGGGGAGGAATGTGGAAAATGATGCCTGTGATATCTCTGGCACTCTGGTTGTGGTGATTTGGAATGACCCAGATGCCAGGCTGTGCAATATAGCCATCCACTGCAGAGGGATGTTGTTGCACCTCTGAGGTGTTGTCTGCAGCCTTGGTGCAATCTGGTGCAAGAGCTGGGCAATGGACTCCCTCTTGAGCCTGCAAAATGTGATGACCTCCTTCCCTGTCAGGTCAATGAGGGTGGTCCTTTGCCGGTAGATGTGCTCCTTCTTCCTAGGCTGCCTCTGGCGTGGTGGAGGTGGTGGTGCCCATATTTGTCTTGGTGCGCCGAGCTGTAGTAATGTTAGCTCCATGGTGTGATTGATCTTGCCAGAGTGTTTTGTGCATGTTCTATTTCTATACTGGTGCCAATGTGTCATTTTTACGCCTGGGTTTCTGATGTGCAGGCATTTTGACTTATTTTTGGGTCTGCATGTCGTTTTCTTGCGATTCATTACTTTGTGAAAATCTTGAACATATGATGCGTAAGTTCTGCGTTGGTTTTTGAGTGGGAATGCGTCCCTTGCATGTTATTAACTTAACCTGATGCAACAGGTTGTTGCGGAGGATAAAATGACACACGGCGAAGAAAAGTAACACATTCCACAGAATGTGTCACTTTGTAAATATGGAGCAGTGACTGCGCCGCCACTGTGTGAAAAAAATGATGCAGCAACAGAGCAAGCTCCTTGAAAATATGGGCCTCAGTCTTTACTATGATCACCTATGTTAAATATGTCCTGCATCAATCCCTGCTTTTTCCCATATTATGTTTTTATGCAGAACCCCGTCCTTTCCATTCTATTGTAGTATCTGTTGTCGAAACCTCATTCTCAGCAAATTATTGATCAATGCTTTCAACTATTGTCCAGCATACTGAATCTTGGCAAGTCTCCATGTGAGTATTCATGGCCAAGCTCAACCCCATCTCAGGGAGAATTTTAAAGGATTATGATTAGATACTTTGGGGGTTATTACAACTTTGGAGGAGGTGTTAATCCGTTCCAAAAGTGACGGTAAAGTGACGGATATACCACCAGCCGTATTACAAGTTCCATAGGATATAATGGACTTGTAATACGGCTGGTGGTATATCCGTCACTTTACCGTCACTTTTGGGACGGATTAACACCTCCTCCAAAGTTGTAATAACCCCCTTTGTGTCCTAAATACTCGGGGTCAACTACCCTAAATCCAGCCTCAGCTAAGCAGTATAAAACGTCTATCCTGGTGTGCAGCGCATGCTGCACAGAGTAATAAGAATATCCTCCTTCAAGAGAATTCATAAATCTCTGAGTCTCAAACATCTGATTATTTATTGCCCTGTGTTGGATGTGTTGTGTAGCTACTAATCAGTGTGCCCCGGTACAGGCGACATGGATCTATCCTGTTCCACATCCGGGACACACATGAAGTCGCCTCTCCAGATTAAGGGCACCTGCATGTTGGTGATGAGAGAAGAATTGAGAACAGCCAAGAACAAGACAAGGTTTCCTTTGGAGGCATACACTACAATAAAGGAAAATAGTGCCCAATCAAGTGCTACCTTGACCACTACATATCTGCCCTCACAATTTATTCTAATATGATGTATCATAAACGGAACGCCCAGAGCACTCCAAATCAACTCAAGTTGATTGTTGTTCTACTATCTGATTCTTTACAGACATGGCTTATAATAGAGGTAGTAACAAAAAGGGTAAGGTGTGTGGTTGGTTAAGTCTTATATTAGGTATTGTGTGTGCAATAATATTTGTAGGTGTGATTGTGGAAATGCCGTGGTTGGATAAGAAAGCGACTAACAATGCTTCAAAACCTGAGACTACAACACTAACACCGTGGGAAAAGTTTGAGCAGGATACAAAACACTTGCATGAGGGAACTAACTCAAAAGGGGAACTCTCCACTATTGTCTTCTATTGGTTGCTGAATGAGTATGTTGAAACCATGGATGCAAAGAACTGTTATGTGTGCACAAAGATTCCTTCATCAGTACAAGAAGGGGTCACGAAGCATGTGCAATATTTTTATTCAAATTTGGATGTGGTGTTTTCTTTTGTGCCTGTGATTGAGTTTCTGAACAAGTTAACTAAGGAGCATAGTATAAAATTAGTTAGAGGTTTCTTTGAACCGACGCTTACATTTGGGACAGCTACTGCACACAGCAATAATCTGACTTGCTTATTGACACATGTAGAGAAAAGCTTTTTAGATCATACTGATGATAGTCCCAAAGCACTGAAAGAAAGATTAGAAAAGGGGCTAGACTACAATAAAGACGCAAGGCAAACTAGCTATAGATGCATTACATGGCTTTGTATATATAGGCTGAAATATGAACATGACACTTTATTTGTGGGAACGAGAGAATGTAGGCTTGTGTTTTTGTTTCAGAGTAATTGGACAATCATGTTAAATGGACAGGACCCAGCGATCCCTGGGATCTATTATATCTGTGGACTTAATGCTTATTACCGTCTCCCTAAGGGATGGTATGGGACATGTTATTTGGGAATAGTTTTCCCAGAGATTTACCAGATTGATGACTTAAAGCAAATACCTAAAACGTCTGAATTACAACATGCTAGACAAAAACGGGAGACAGCGGCTGCTGTCATTGATGACATATTTGGAGCCATAATTCCTTCAGTAGGGGTTATCTTAAACTCCATAAAGATTCGAAAGTTGTCTACTATTGTGGATAACATGCTGACAAATTTTACAGTGGCTATACTCCTGATGGATACTGAACTTGCTGCGGAGAGAGCTATGACTCTTCAAAATCGGCTTGCTTTAGACATTCTTTTAGCAAAGAGCAGCAGAGTCTGCAAGATGCTCAACGAGCGCCATTGTTGCTCATATATACCCGATAATAGTAAAAAGATTAGAGGTATGCTTACTAACCTAACTAGAGATAGTGCAGATTTGAACGATTTGAAGGAACCTGGAGTGTGGGAGAAAGTGGGAAAAGGAATTGCCAGAGTAGGGAGCTGGTTTAGCAACATTTGGAATGGGGTTCTTGCAAAAATACTAGGGGCTCTATTAATTTTTCTGGCCTGTTTATTAGGATTATGGGGAGCATGCAAAATTAATGACAAAATTAAAAGAAACCGGACAAAGAGAAATAAAAAGAATAAAAAGAATGAGGAAAGTGAGAGGGAGAAAATGTTTAATGAAATTTGGGAAAGTTCGCACAAGGGACAAGATGTTGAAATGCGCATTATGCGCAAGGTGAAAAATTAAAGTGAAAGGTCAAAGGGAAAGGTTTGTGTGATGACGAACGTCATCAGAGGAGGGACTGAGAGAGCCTAGCTTATATAATCTATATTAACATGAAATATTATATATATATTAATGTGTGATAAAGCCGCATAGAAAACGAAATAGTAATTTTGCTTAAACACGCTCTTGAAATGTGACCACGGGGAGTGGCCGCCAATGTATACGTGGACAAATAATGAGGACTAAAATGTTTATAAAATGTTATAATGAATAGGTTCTATACTAATTATTAATCATTGTGTTATTGAATTTGTGCTGAAATCCTTGTAAGCCTTAAGTTAGCATGAGCCAAAGCTTAGCTGCTTGGCTCTCATATTAAATGTATTTTTCCTATCTTGCAGTGTTCTGACTCGCAAAAGGACATGACCTCTTGTTTTCTTCAAAACTAGAAGCCGAATGTAACCATGCTAGATCCGTTCTCATGCATTCTTCATTGCTTATAGGGTGATATTAAAACAAAATGCAATAGTGTAGATTAATGTAATGTACAAGGTCATTCAAACCGGTGAAGACAATGGAGTTACTGACCAAAAGATGTGCAAAGAATTACAGAAAGATGAAATCATACCGGACGTGCCACCTCTGAAGACATCGAACAGGAGAACCAGTGAGAGACTTGTAAAATAATATGGGGTGAAAGATAAATTACCTAATGTATTTTCTGATTGGTTAAAGATAGTGGGGTATAACAAATGTCCAATAGAATTTTAGGGGAATGTACAACGAAAAAGGGATAAAAACCCATGACACGGGGAGCTATTTAGGTGGGTTAGGGAATGCTATTGATTTTATCCAGAAACTTTGTCACTCTGTTTGGTGACTTATTGGTTCTTTCAGAACCATCCTTGTCCTTAGATTGTCCATATTACACTTTACCTCCTTATGAGGGAAGTGTCCTCCTTTTTCCCCTGGAGCTGAGTTCTGACTGATGGCGATTTGACGGATGTCCTGAAGACAAAGACTGAGCCTGTGCGCTGACCTAAACTTTGGAGAGTAACTATGACAATACAATTGTGATTTGTCTGTTTGCTTTTCCTTTCTAGGTACCAACTGCTTACTTTTGACAGAGACTATAGTGAGATGTTTTTCAAATTAGTGTTCTAAATTGTTTTGCATGAAGCCCAACATGCCAATGCTAATCAGTGGTTAGGACAGGTTCTCAAAACTGACGCAAATAGACAAACGACTGAAACTATGCTTTGTTGAACTGACGCGTTATTGACCCTCTGCTAAACTGATCTATGTTTACGCCGTGTTATGTCCTGATGTTTGTGATTCTCGCCTTAATCAACTCTTATCAGAGTTGCCATATCGTGACTATGCTCTTATGTTTCTTGGCTTTGAGATTGACGTATCTGCTTTTAGAATTGTAAACAATAGGGAATAAAACTCATAAAAATTCTACTAAACTGGTGTGGTTATTCATGACTACGAAGTCATGGTAGAATCTTGACCAATTGATGACTTTGAATAAAGTTAAATGTATTGTTGTGATAAATATTGATGACATTATTGACGTATTGATTGAAAATATTGATTAGCTATCTCGTCCTAAGGTCTTTCAACTGGGTCAAAAGATTCATTGGCCTAAAATGAGTCCTGATGTGTAATAAATTATCTTAAAGGGACGCGTTAACACTACGGGACAAAGTTATTTGTTCAAGAAGGTCACCGTGAGGGAGTCGCTTCTGTAGGATAATTGAAAGGGATTGATCCTGCCACAGCATGTGTAGAAAGCTGGCCTGGTGTGTGGTGAGCACCTATGGTGTTGTCATCTTTAACCAGGTCCAGGTATCCCCTATTAGTGAAGTGTAGGCAGTGTCTAGGAAGCCAGGGCTCTCGAGAGGTAGGATGAGCAACCAAGATTTATCTAGGAGACATGCAAAGCTAATGCAATACCACTATAATCACACAGCACTTACACACATGAAAGAACCACACAGAGTTACAAAAATAAATGTACTTTATTAGGGTAGTGCAAATACTAGAATACTGAATAGGCAGTCCCTCAAATGGAGGTAAGTAAACACACTATTATATACACATTAGCAATCAGTAAAAAGCATAGAAGGCAATAAGCACTGGAAAAAGCAACAGCAAATAGTGAGGGCCCGAAAGGAGGGCCAAACCGTATGCTGTAAAAGTGGAATGTGAAAGGCGGTCCCCCACCAAAGGAGGTGGAATCAGTAGAAGGGAACTGGAGGAACTAGGAACCCTAACAGGTGAGTACCAGAGTGACCCCCAGCGACCAGGATAGCAGAGGTAAGTACCTGGTTTTCTCTAAAACCACCAGGAGGACTTTAGTAAAGGTTTATGTAAGACCAAACCAAGACTGGAAGTACCTAAAGGTGGATCCTGACAGAAGAAGACCTGCAAAGGAAGGGGACCAAGTCCAGTTCATGATGGAGTGTCCAGTTGTGGCAGGAGCCATTACCCACCATTCTCGTGGATGCAGGACAAGATCAACAGTGGACGAAGAAGGTCAGCAGTGTAGCACCGGAAATGAAGAGGAATGATGCAAGTGATGTCCCACATAGGTGGTTTAGATGCAGTTAGTTAGTGGTGCTGGAAAACCACCACCAAAGCTTGGAAAATGCAAGAGACAGAGAAGGTTTGCAAGGCTGAAGCGGACCGGCAGGGTCCAGGGGACTCAACACAAGGAGGGGAGTCCAGGGTGATCCTCAGCAGCTGGGAGAGTCACAAGAAGAGGAGGCAGCCCCCATGGACTCGACCCAAGGAGGGGAGTCCAGGGTGATTCCCAGCAGCTGGGAGAGTCACAAAAGGGGAGGCAGCCCCCATGGCAACCCACTGGCAGTAGGCACAGGAGTTGCAGTGAGGCCCACTTAGCACACCTGGAGAAGTGTTCCACGTTGCTGGAGCAGCATTGCAGGAAGAAGTGCTGGAGGCCTGAGCTGCAAGGAGTCTGCAGATCGTTTAGAGGAGGAGCAAACAAACCTTGGTAGCTGCAAGAGTTGCAGTGCACAGAGGTACTGTCCTGCAAGGAGACGCAAGGGCTCACCATCTCCCAGATTGGCCAGCTGGTAGAGAGGACCAAGGGGACCACTCCAGACCACCACCTGAATTGCAGGATCCATGCAACTCCGGAGGAGAGAAGATCCATGCGATCAGTCATTGTTGCAGTTGGTGCCTGCAGATTCAGAGGAGTTACTCCTTCACTCCAAGGGAGATTCCTTCTTACTTCATGTGCAGGCTGAAGACCTGCTACCCTCAGAGGATGCAAACCCGGGGTAACGTTGCAGTTGCTGTAAGGAGGTGGAGAAACAATGTTGCAGGGCAGAGTAATCGTTGAAGTTGCAGATTGTCAGTTCCTGGAGGGTCCAGTTGCAGTCCTGGTGGCCAGAAGCTGAAGGAAAAGATTCAGAGGAGTCCTTCTGGAATCTTGTACGTCGAATCTGAGGACCCACCCAAGAGGGAGTCTAGATATAGTCCAGCAAGGGGGATTGGTCACCTAGCAGGGTGACCACCTATCAGGAGGGTGCTGTGACGTCACCTACCTGACCTGGCCAATAAGATGCTACCAGGGGCCTTTGCCCACCTTGGATTCAAGATGGCAGAGTCAAGTGACCACCGGGAGGAGCTCTGGGTACCACCTTAGGGTGGTGATGGACAGGGGAGTGGTCACTTCCCACTCCCTTGTTCAGTTTTGTGCCAAAGCAGGGACCGGGGGGTCCCTGGACTGGTGCAAACTGGTTTACGCAAGGAGAACACCAAATGTGTCCTTCAGAGCATACCGGTAGCTTAGGAAGGCCACCTCTCCCAAGCCATGTAACACCGATTTCCAAGGGAGAAGGTGTTACCTCCCTCTCTTACAGGAAATCCTTTGTTCTGCCTTTCTCTGCCAGAGCTGGTCTAACAGCAGAGGGCAGAAACCTGTCTGAGGGGTGGCAGCAGAGCGGGCTGCCAGGAAAACCCCAAAAGACTGGCAGGAACAATTCTGGAGGTCCTATTAGGAGCCCCCAGAGTGCATGGAATCATACAACCAATACTGGCAACAGTATTGGGGTATGATTCTGACACGTTTGATACAAATTATGCCCAGGTTCAGAGTTACCATTATGTAGCTGGACACAGGTAAAAAGGCTTCCCTACACTTGCGAAGTCCAGTGTAATGGAGCTGGAGTTTGTAGGGGTACCTCTGCTCATGCAGGGGTGCCCTCACACAAAGGTACCTGCACCCTGCTCTCTGGACTAGGAGGGGCTACCATAGGGGTGACTTACAGTGACCTGGTGCAGTGACCTGTAGGGAAAGGGTGCATGCACCTTTTCATGCAGGCTGCAATCGCAGGCCTGCAGACAAATTTTGCATGGGCTCCCATGGGTGGCACAATAGGTTCTGCAGTCCATGGGGAACCCCTGGTATCCCAATGCCCTGGGTACCTAATTACCATATACTAGGGACATATGTAAGGGCACCAGTATGCCAATGGTGGAGTGTGCAAAGTCCTAAGCACCAAATGTAGAGGTGGAGAGCACAATCACTGTGGTCCTGGTTAGCAGGATCCCATTCAAAACAATCAAAACATACTGACAGCTGGCAAAAAGTGGGGGTAACCATGCCAAAAACAGGGTGCTTTCCTACAGCACACTTAAGCTTGACTCACCTGGTCCCCATCTTCACCATGCCCGACAAAACAGAGTAAAGGTTAATAAGATGATATCCGGTCATTTTGAGGTGAGGTGTACAATGTCTCTTCTCCCTCTGCCTTTTCCCTTAGCCATAGTGCTGCTGACTGGTTTGATTTTGTGGATGGAGATGAAGATGGTATTACAGTCTGACTTTCAATCCAGATAATCTTTACCTTTACAGGACGTTTACTTTGCTGATTCTGAGGAGTCTATTCTTAGGTTATTTGAAATGCGGATCATCTGGTTTTCAGATTAACTGGTTGTTAGAAATGAGGTCTTTGGTTGGCAGTCAGGTTGACCCCTGTCCAAGCGAAGACCCTCACTCTAGTCAGGGCAAAGGAGAAACACCCTGCCTGTGACTGTGCTTTGTTGGGCTATCCTAGAATTGGATTTTGTTGAGCATTTCTGCTTGTGAAGAATCTCCAAGGGCTTGAGTTGAGCTTACCTCTGTTTTGAAGTCTCAAGGTCATCAAAGACTTTCTCTGCTAACATCTGGACTTTCTGCTTAGACTCCTGCCCTGCCAAGTGGTGTCCTATCCAGTCCGTGGGCCCTTGAAAGGTGAACTTGGCAGACAAGAGATGAAAATCCATGCACAGATTGCCGTGTGGGGAAACTTATGATGCACCATCTGCAATACTGCTGCTAAATGACGCACCGCCGGCCTCACGGCTAAAATCGATGCTCCACTTGCATCGCGGCTGGGAGATCGACGTATTGCGGCTTGAGAAACTACGCGCAACACCCGATTGCCGCTGTTGATAACGAAGCAAACCCCATGCAGCACAGTTTTCTAACAACATGTGACCGGATCACGCATCATCTCTGAGTGTCAAAGTCAGCCTGACTCTACGCGGATTTGAGGTGCCCAGTCCAGAAATCGACGCATCGCTCTCTTGTCAGGCAGAAAAAAGAATGCATTGCCGACCCGACTGAAGAAAAAAATGACTCACGGTCTCCCTTGCGACGAAGAAATCGATGCATCGTTGCCTTTTCTGACGCACACTCACCCGGGTGGCTTTATTTTTTACGCTAACCAGGTACCTTGTGTAACAACAGCATTCTCACTGTTTTCTAAGGATTAAGGCCCTGATTCTCACCCTGGCGGTAATTACCGCCAGGGCGGAGGTCGGCGGTAGCACCGCCAACAGGCTGGCGGTGCTCCGCCGGGCATTCTGACCGCGGCGGTACAGCCGCGGCCAGAAGCGGAAAGCCGGCGGGGTACCGCCGACTTTCCGCTGCCCGTCTGAATCCTCCATGGTGGCGGAGCGCGCTCCGCCGCCATGGGGATTCAGACACCCCCTACCGCCATCCTGTTCATGGCGGCTCTCCCGCCATGAACAGGATGGCGGTAGGGGGTGCCGCGGGGCCCCCGTAAGAGGGCCCCGCAAAGTATTTCAGTGTCTGCTTAGCAGACACTGAAATACGCGACGGGTGCAACTGCACCCGTCGCACCTTCCCACTCCGCCGGCTCAATTCTGAGCCGGCATCCTAGTGGGAAGGTTGATTCGCCCTGGGCTGGCGGGCGGCCTTTTGGCGGCCGCCCGCCAGCCCAGGGCAAATGTCAGAATCACCGCCGCGGTCTTTCGACCGCGGTGCGGTGTTCTGACGGCGGTACCTTGGCGGACGGCCTCCGCCGTCCGCCAAGGTCAGAATGACCGCCTAAGACTCTTATTCTTTTGAAAATTCATATCTTGAGTTGTGTTTGTTGGATTTTTGTTGTTTTGGTCTTGTTTGATTTCGATAAATAATACCTATTTTTCTAAACTGTTGTGGCGTCCATTTTGTAGTGTTTTCACTGTATTACTGGATGTGTTGGTACAAATACTTTACACATTGCTTCTGAAGTTAAGGCTGTCTGCTCATGCCAAGCTACCAAGGGGGTGAGCGAGAGTTAACTGAGGGTGATTTTCCTTTACCCTGGCTAGAGTGAGGGTCCTTGCTTTGATGGAGGTACCCAGACTGCCAACCAAAGACCCCTTTTCTAACATTTCTTTTGCAAGAAGTTGGCTTGCACCAAACAGTCTATCCGTTTAACTCTATTGTTGTTCTTAAGATTTTTCTGTTGAATATGGAGTACAAGAATATCTTGGGACACTAATATCGTGGGCAAAATATCAAGGGAAAAAAGGACAAGGTATTGAAAGGTAAGCGCCGAGAGAGAACTATAAATTTACTATTCCTAACTCCACATCTATGTACCTGTAATATCTATATATAAATAAATATATTCACTGAAAACATCAAAGGTTACAGAAACGTTATAGTTATGTTCTGAATTTACTCGTTCAAAACCGTAGAAATTCAGTGATTATACTTAGAGTTCTGTTAAGTAACTAAACTCGCACCCTAAGGTAACTTTAACTAGCGCCTTTGCCATGATAGTTTAAAAAAAAAAAAAATACAAATGTTTAAAATACAACACAAATATCTGATTTTAAGTATATGAAATATTGAAGCCTACAAAAACCAATATCTTTCCTTCTCACTTTGTTTCTCTCAGTCTCTCTCTTTCAATCAATTTCTCACACTCACAGACCCGCTCAGACACTTACGCTCCAACTCACAGACCCACTCAGACTGTCACACACCCACTTCCAGACCCACTCAGACACTCACTGACCCACTCACAGACCCACTGATACCCTCATGCACCCACTCACAGACCTGTGCACATACTGACGCACCCACTAAAACACTGTTGTATGTACTCTCACACCCACACAGACAATCTGACAGTCACTCTCACCCCCAGATTCACCCTCTCACACCTATTCTCACACCCAGAGAAGGCCCAGCCAGCTCCTACTGCTCACGGGCAAAAGGCTGTGCAGAACATTGATTTAGGTGGTTAGGGGGTGTTGGCTGCAGGGTCTGGCTTCAGGCCAGGTTTTACGGGCAACCTTCCCTGCACACAGGTGCAGGCCGTGCACAGTGCAAGGCTGGGTGCTTCTTGAAGGTTTTCCTCAGGGCCTCATAGCCTAAGGTAAACATAACATGCGTCCCCGCCATGCACATTTGTTTTTCAATAATTTGACACCAAACATTTTATTGGTATTTTTATTGATGTTACAAAAGTAGTCATGAGTGCTGGGGTAATTAGCTACACATGGCAAAAATACTAGTTATCTTCACTTTAGGGCACGAGTTATAGTTACTTGAGGTAACTAACTATAACTGGTGAATTTCTATGGTTTGGTACATTTAAAATGTGAGCCTAACTATACCGTCTCTCTAACTCTTGTTTTTTTTAAGTGACTTTCTATGGGTTTTTTTAAAATTCTATTTCCTAACTATAATGTCCCTGTAACCTTTGCTTTTTTCAGTGATTATATGTATATATATATATATATATAAATATATATATATATATATATATATATATATATATATATATATATATGTATATGTATAAAAAGCCTACTGTTGGTTGCCAGTAGGTAGTTATAGTTAGGGCCATGTTTCCATAGAAAAAGCGTTTTTTTTGTTGCCTAGATCTTTGGCGCCATTTGATGAATCTTCATGAAATTTTTAATCAAATAACTTTATTTTGCCATCAAATGCCACAGACGTTTTCCACACAACAGTATAAATAATTGTATATAAACATACAGGATAAAAAGACAACATAAAAAAAGATGAAAAGTTGCTCACACAACTCCGGTGTCTTAAACTCCATAGTTATATATCCAATACATATACAGCAGTCTTGAAAATAAGCACTTTTGTAAAAAAAATATACAAGAATAAAAATTCACATAATTATAAAAATGCTTAACATGGCAGAGCCTTCAAAAACTTCCTCCTAATACACCACATCTCTAAAAACTTGGCAACTCCAATAGCAATTGATAAATTGGAATCTGATCTTAGAATTCTCAAACTCATCACATGATCTCTGCAGAGGAAATTTTTTAAGGAGCTTGAGGGAATGTTTTCCGCTTTTCTATTGGCCAAGAAAATCCCTATACTGTCCCTGTATACATTATATCATCCCATAAGAGAAGGGGGCCTTGGCCTTCCAGATTGAAGGGAATATTATTTTGCAAACTTTGCACAAATTTCATATAGATTCCGTAATTCCTGAAATCAAAAACAACATTTTTTTCTTGATTTGATTTTTCAAGAATATGAGATCTTTGATTTCCTCAGGTGTACGAAAACCCTTAAGAAAGTTAGACATAAGGCCCTTCAGTGGCTGTTAAAACGTAAAGCACAATTTTTCAAGCATTATCATAAAGCCATTATTAATGGTGTAATTTATCTAGCGCACATATTTATTGGGGACCGACCCCTCCCTATTATTTCTAAATGAACAAGGGCTACAGCACAATTATGGATTTTAAACAATGTGAATCCCGGAATGTCTGGAGTCAAGTTGAGGCTTATATAATATCGTTTTAAAGCTCCACTGGAATAGTCTATCAAAATTCATCATTTATTAAACTAAATTGACCCAATTATAATAGCCTCAGGATGTGGCTGAAGAATTGCTGGAGTCTAGAATTCACAGGTCTATAAGCTGCTGGGTTGCATTTTTAAGACGCTGAAGGCAAATTTATTATATTCAAAAGCTTGAGATAAACAGCAGGCTAAAAAGGATTTCCAGCTCACAGGCGCCTCCTGGAATAAGATTAATGAGTTTAACACTTCCTTACTGAAGGGTGCAAATCTTATTTTAACACAAACAGAGAGTCGGGGAGAAGAGGAAGACAAACCCCATACTGTCTCCCTAAAAGCAGAACCATAAACACAGGAAGTATGGGGTTTTCTTGTTAGATAGAACCACTGGTAACAAATTTACCTAGAGCATTTTAATCTCACACTATGGAAGTCATTTTGTGTGCTACTTAAATCTATGTGGTGGGGTAAATTTCCTTTACGGTCTAGGTGGTTTCACACACTATATAGGTGGTCATTACAACCCTGGCGGTTGTGTTAAAGCGGCGGTAAGACCGCCAACAGGCCGGCGGTAAAAAAAATTGAATTACGACCGTGGCGGAAACCGCCAACATAGACAGCCACTTTAACACTCCGACTGCCACGGCGGTACAAACAAACACAGCGGCGGTCACCGCCAACACACAGGCGGAATACAATGTACCGCCCACAGAATTACAACCTACCAATCCGCAACCTTTTCGGGGGCGGATTCACAGCGAACAAAAGCACGGCGGAAACAGGACTTCGAAGGGAAGCGCTCACCTCTGCACACCCCACGAGGAACCAGGACGCCATAGAACCAGAGCTCCACATTTTTCCAGCCATTATCTTCTTGCTCCTCTACCAGGAGCACGAACGCCGGCGGCGAAGACCACGGTGAGTACTGCACCTACGACACAGGGGAGGGAAAAAACAGTGACACACACATGCAACACGCAACAACCCCACCCCCACCCTCACCCACGACAACACACACACTAATACAGCATGATACATAACAGTTACAGCCCCCAATCCCCCTGGAAGAATGCAAAGACAAAAGGAACGGAGGTGAACGATTGTAATATATAAAAATTCAGTATTAAAAAAATATACATACAATATTTACAAATATATACACCAATAATATTAGTCCAAGGTATTCCACCATTAAAGTCCGTGGACCACTGGGCCTCAAATGCATGGGACAGGCCCATACAAGATACCCGAATAAGACGGAGAAAACACTGCAGGAGCATCAGATAGAAATAAAACAGGCACCTCCGGGAGAAGGGAAAGAGTGGGCACCTCAGCCGGTTGAGTGCACAACGCCAAATCCATGAGAGGGCCCCATGCCCACTGTTCAATCCTGGGGAGTGCAAAGCCACAGTCTCTCAAGTCTCTACAGTGGGTGGTTTGCCTACTGTTTAATCCTGGGGAGTGGAAAGCCACAGTCTCTCAAGTCTCTACAGTGGGTGGTTTGCCCACTGTTCAATCCTAGAGAGTGCAAAGCCACAGTCTCTCAAGTCTCTACAGTGGGTGGTTTGCACACTGTTCAATCCTGGGGAGTGCAAAGCCATGGTCTCTCAAGTCTCTACAGTGGGTGGTTTGCCCACTGCATTATCCTGGGGAGTGAAAAGCCACAGTATCTCAAGTGGAGAACAGTCTCCACTTGTTCTGGAGGGGGCTGCTGCTGGCGGTCCTGTCTGGGGCAGCGGGCTGCTGCTGGCTGGCTCCTTGGCAGCGGGGCTTCTGCTGGCGGTCCTGTCTTGGGAAGCGGGGCTGCTGCTGGCGGTCCTGTCTTGGGCAGCGGGGCTGCTGCTGGCCGGCTCCTTGGCAGCGGGGCTGCTGCTGGTGTTCCTGTCTTGGGCAGCGGGGCTGCTGCTGGCGGTCCTGTCTTGGGCAGCGGGGCTGATGCTGGCGGTCCTGTCTTGGGCAGCGGGGCTGATGCTGGCCGTCTCCTTGGCAGCGGGGCTGCTGCTGGTGGTCCTGTCCGGGGCAGCGGGGCTGCTGCTGGCGGTCCTGTCTTGGGCAGCGGGGCTGCTGCTGGCCGGCTCCTTGGCAGCGGGGCTGCTGCTGGCCGGCTCCTTGGCAGCGGGGAGGCTGCTGGCGGTCCTGTCTGGGGCAGTGGGGCTGCTGGCGGTCGGCTCCTTGGCAGCGGGGCTGATGCCGGTCTTCTCCGCCGTGCTGATTTTCCCAGACTTGCTGGTTTTCTTGTACCCCTTCCCCACCTTAGAAGGTGTTGCAGCTGACTCCACACTCCCACCTTTACCCCTGGGAGCGGCTTTGGTGGCTGGTGTCTTCCCCCTCTCCCGCCGGGCACTCCCCAACTTTTGATGCTTGACAGGTGGGGGACTTTCCGTGCTGTGGCTCCTTGCCACACTGCCTGCCCTGCTGCCTGGAGCACTCCATAATCCGGTGACTACTGGCACCACTGCTCCCGACGATGTTGTGGCTGAGGTGCTAGGTTGGGACCTGGAGAGTCGGGCCCTAGGAGACTGACGGGGTGGGGAGGTGAGGGAAAGAGGTCAAAGCTGGCCAGGAAAGGTTTCTTAGGAACACTGGGATGGGTAGATGGAGGGGGTTTGGGAGTGGAAGAAGAGGTAGTGGTCGTAGTAGGTGTACGTTTGCTGAGTTTGGGTGAAGGTGCATGGGCTGTCGTGAAGTGGATGGCGGTTGGGTGGGTGTGTGGCTGCGTTTGTGTACCTTGGGAGGTGGGCTCACAGACACACTGGGAGAGGATGCAGGGGATGTGTGAATGGTAGTGGGGGTGGTGACTGCACGTCAGCGAGGTGTGGTGGTGGGTGTGCTGGTGATGGACGTAGTGGCTGAAGATGTAGTGCATGCAGATGTGAGTGGGGACGAGAATGGGAGGGACGAGGGAGACAAGGAGGAGGGGGACACACTGGAGGCAGTGGATGTTGGTATGTCTGCATGTGTGTGATGCTTGCGTGAGTGCCTGTGGGATGTGTGGTGCTTATGTTTGCCAGAGCTTCCTTTGTGTGTTGAGGTGTGTGCATGCTGGTCTGATGGTGTGCTTGGGATAAGCAGTGGTACAGGGGTGCGGGTCTGGGTGGAGGAAGTTGGAGGGGGGAGGCAAGAGACAGGGACAATGGCTGCCATCAGTGCTGAGGCCAGAGTCTGAAAAGCTGGCTGAAGGGCTGCCTGACCAGAATGAATGCCCTCCAGGAATGCATTGGTTTGTTGCAACTGCCTCTCTACACCCTGGATGGCATTCAAAATGGTAGACTGCCCAATAGTGAGGGACCTGAGGACGTCAATGGCCTCCTCACTGAGGGCAGCAGGGGTGACTGGGGCAGGGCCTGAGGTGCCAGAGCCGAAGGTGATGCCGACCCTCTTGGGTGAGTGGGCACGGGGCAAAGGCTGAGGGGCTGCTGGGAGGGAGGTGCTGGAGGGGGTGGTAGAGGCGGTACCTGTAGATGCGGGGGCACAGATGGGCCCGCCACCTCAAGGGAGCTCCCATCAGAGTACTAAATCACAAAAGAGAGTACAGGGTTCTTGTAACTATAAGTAGATCGATAGTGTGCCAGTTGCGACACTAGACCAATCTTATACCTTGACTAAAGGTAAATTGTGGATGGATTGTGGGGTGGTATGAGGTCTGTGGAGGGGGATTTCCTTTACGGACTAGGTGGTCTCACACACTATATAGTGTCATGCTTCATCATATGACCACCTAGCCCCACCCAGGTAGGACAATACCACCTGGGCGGACTCAACCTCACTGTTAAAAGAACAGGAGGGAGTGCGTAAATTAATTTGATTTCTGGAAAAAGGGGATCCAGCTATGCTATGGAGATAAAAACACCTACTCAGATACCCGGGTGAGTTTAATAGAAGGTTCTGTGTGGTGTGATTAAAAGAAATGGGGAACCAGTGTGAGAACAATGACTCACAAGGTCACCTATCTAAAAGAAGTAGCCGACATGTTTCTGCCCTTATAATTGAGCTATGGAGGGTCTCTGGGCATTCATCAGGGCGTTGGATCCCTGTTGCATATGCTTCTTAAGCGCTGCAGAAATAATCACAGTAGAAAAAGGGGGGAGGAAGGGCCTACCTTAACCAAGTGAATACCTGGGGAGGACCCTAACACTCGAGGCTAGTAGCCTCTGGTATCCTGGAGAGGGAGCGTCCCCTTATAGTCAGACTTGCATCAAAGGTGGGCGCTCTCTGTGCGCCTATACCGACCTCTCCTTCAGGACCGCTTGGGTGGCTCCCATCAGAGGACAAGTCCGTATCACTGGTGCCAGCTCCTGTCCCTGCCGTTGAGCTCCCCTCGCCCTCCGTCCCACTGGTGAAATCGGAGTCCGTAGTCTCGCCCTCCAGGGCCATGTGGGATGCAGCTCCCTCCTGCTCCTGTGCCACTGCTCCTCCGCCTGATGATGCTAATGCACAAAAGTACAGGGACACAAAAAGAGAGGGGGGGAGACAGAAGAAAGACATGTTGAGTGCATGCATTACAGCTACCGTTGGCGGACACGACAGCACTACGACGCGCACTTGGGGTAAACTATTCAATCCCTGGGACATGGCCTACAAGGCTATGGCCGCTATCTGCACACATGGATGTCACAGGAGCCTGACTAGGTGTAGTTGGCACTGTACCCAGGTGGGGTGGGGTGCCACAGGGTCTGCCTGAAAAAGGGGACTTAACTAGCACACTCGCCCTGGCCTAGGGGAACGCACAGCCCACCTACCCCACCCAGACACCTCCACTGCGCGCTGAATCAGCAGAATAAGAGTGTACTCACACCCTTGTTGCTGCTGTGATGCCCTCAAGTGCCCATCCAACTCTGGTACGCCACCACCAGGATCCTGAACATCAGGGGGGTCATGGTGCGACGGGCACCCCTCCCACGTTGGGAGGCCATTCCTAGCTGGGCCTCCGCGTCTTCTTGCTCCAGCGGCGAATGTCCTCCCATCTTTAACGGCAGTGGGTGCTCCGTCTGTGGTAGACCCCCAGGGTCCGGATGTCCTTGGCGATGGCACGCCAAACATCCTTCTTCTGGTGGGCGCTGACCTAAAGGAATTGTACAGGGGAAAAAGAAAAGTTATTACCAACTGCACCGTCACAGTCATTGGCCCGCATCCCTACCCTTGCCATGTGGCACATACACTAACCGTTGTTTCATGCACGCCTCATTCTCCCCCCCCAGACAGACACTGACAGCCACTCTTACCCACAGATACAGCCTCTCACACCTACTGTCACATCCAGGGAGGCCACGGCCAACTTCTGCGTGCATGTGCAAAGGGCCATGCACAACATCGGGTGGGTGGTTAGGGTGGGCTGCCCACAGGGACTGGCTGCAGGCCAGCCCTTGCTGGCAACCCCCTGCTGCACACAGGAGAAGGCCGTGAACGGTGCAAGGTTAGGTACTTAGAGGGTGTTGGCCTCAGGGCCTGTCCACAGGAGGTGGTTGGATTCATGGATAGCAATTAAAATTACTATATGTTGAAAAAATATAAATTCTCTGAAAAAAACAAAGGTTACAAGACGTTGTAATTAAGTTCTGAATTCATTTGTACAAAACCATAGAAATTCAGCAGTTGTAGTTAAAGTTTTTTCAAGTAACGAAAACCTGCACTATAAGTTAATTATAATTTGCACTTTTGGCATGCACAGCTGATTACTTCACATATTAAATCACTGATGACATATTCTATGCCATGTTTCATATTCTCACTGCAATGTTTTCAGTATAATTATTGATGAGAAAACTGTGCATGGTGAGGGCGTGAGTTATAGTTACCTTAGGGTGCAAGTTCGTTGCTTGAAAGAAGTCTAACTAAAACTGCTGAATTTCTATTGTTTAGTAAATTCTGAACTGTAAGGTCCCTGTAACCTTTGTTCTTTTCAGTGAACATATATCTATATGTGTGTGTATATATAAATACACACATATATATGTGTGCATATACATGTATATATGTATCAATCAATCAATCAATCAAATCGCTTTATTCAGTTAAACATTTTCAATCATAAAAACAAATAAATAAGCAGCACATCACATATCTCTCATGCCTCATAACCCCCAGTTATTTTTAAAACATTTAAAAATTGCATTGATGATTTCAATACCCAACACCAATTTCGACATAGAATACAAGTTTATATAAACACTAAAAAAGATTAAAATTAACTCTATTCCTCCACGTGGTAGCTCCCTTTAAAAATGAGCCAACCCCCTGGCACACCAACACATCAGAAGTCATACCCAGCCACAAAAAGGCTGGGCGATATTGCACAAAACCCTTGTCCCTCAGCATGGGTACTAGATAGCGTCCCCTGAAGGGTGCATAAAAATCACAAAACAAAGTCAAATGAATTACTGTCTGTGGGAATATGCCGTCACACGGACTCAATTTTATGGAATTTTGATCAACCTGGCCTAACAGAAAACACAAATTGTTCCTAATTACCCCCAACCGAAATCGTGTAATGAGGGTCCTTTCCCGTATATTTTTCGCCTCCAGGAGGTAGGCCT
Source organism: Pleurodeles waltl (assembly GCF_031143425.1). Classification (NCBI taxonomy): domain Eukaryota; kingdom Metazoa; phylum Chordata; class Amphibia; order Caudata; family Salamandridae; genus Pleurodeles; species Pleurodeles waltl. Next base: position 273,234,169 of record NC_090449.1, read on the forward strand.
CTAGACCACGTCCCCATCTTTATCATTATAAAATCTCTCACAGATTTTTTTCTTAACTCTTCCTCCTCCCTCTTGGCACCTGAGATTTTTGAGAAATTCTCCTTCACCCACCATTTATCAGAGCTGGTTAAACCCTCTGGTGCATCAAAAATATCTAACCGCCCAAGTTTGCTAGCTACCTTTCTTACATAGGTCAACCAGGGAATTTCGTTTGTGTGATCGTACTGCAAACAATCCCGCAGGATTTCCCTGTTTAGGGACGCAAATTCATTAGTCCAAATAGAAATCCACATTAAAAGGGGAGCTATTTTGATGGCATCTTCTATAAAATCCTGATCCAGCTCAACATGCAGACAAAACCTAGAGATGTTTTGACCCACTCCTAATAACCTTCTGCAAAATCGATTTTCCTCAATCACAAGGGCCCTATTTTCCGTATAGCCCCAAAGTGGCTCCGTACAGCAAAACTGGAAGGCATTTGTGCCTATATATCTCAAGCAGGAGCTTAATAGGTTTGTTACCCACCCTGACAGCAAACTCAAACTTGACACCTACAGTGGAATTAAAAAGCATCCCTTTCCTAGAGATACAGGGTTTCCAGGTGCCCCTTTCGTCACAAATTCACCCCTAGGTAAGGGAAATCCTGTACTTTACTAAATACATGATCATTTATCTTCAGCGCACCCACCCTACTTAGTGGTTTGCCATAAACCATAAAATGTGATTTGCTACAGCTTATCTCTAAGTCTAAGGCTGACATAAAAGTTTCATATGCTTTAACTGCCTGTCCTGCCATTTGATAAAGTTTGTTTTGACCAATGACTTTGTGTTTCACCACTGCGCATATTAGTTGCTCAATGTTCACCAGTAGCACATGGTATGTTTTGTTCAGTTTAGCCGCCTATGGGCTTTGACATTGCATTAGTCATTACATTCTGTATTGTGCCTTTTGGCTTTGACATGGCATTAGCCATTGCTTTCTGTATTCAGTTTAGCCGCCTATGGGCTTTGACATTGCATTAGCCATTACATTCTGTATTCTGCCTATTGGCTTTGACATGCTGTATCCAGTCTAGCCGCCTATTGGCTTTGACATGATATTATACATTACACTTTGTATTCAGCTCCGCTGCCTATTGGCTTTGACATGATATTATACATTGCATTTTATATTCAGCTCAGCTGCCTATGGGCTTTGACATGATATAAGACATTGTATTTTGTATTCAGCTTAGATGCCTATTGGCTTTGACATGACACTAGACATTGCATTTGATATTTAGGTTAGCTGCCTATTGCCTTTAACATGACATTGCATTTGATATTTAGGTTAGCTGCCCATTGCCTTTAACGTGGAGTTCTGTATTTTTCCAAGCTGTGTTTTTGCACCAGAGAACCAAGATGTTTTGCTCTCACAGTAGACTAGACCTGATAAGAGAGAGTACATGGGCGTCGTTTCTCTTCCCTTGAGCTTGGGAACAGGAGTAGTCTTGGAGACCTGGCCAGTCTCCAAAAGGCTTGCTCAGTTTCCCAGGTCTGAGAGGAGGGGGCACACCTTTGTAACGAATGTAACAGGCTGCAGAGAGTCAGATTCGAATCTGCCGGACCTCGTGCTGGAGCTTGGCGCAGGCTGCCAGCAATCCCGTGTGGGTAGATGAATCTCTCTTTCTCGCGGCTGACAGGGGTCCTCAGCTTGCAGACCTTAGAAAGATGAAGCTGTGAATAGTTCCCACACGGTGAAGTATTTGTTTTGCTTTGCATTCAATATCTTATAAATATAACCTGCTGTGTATATTGCAAACTGATATATTTTGTTTGATTAACGCGGACTTGAAAGCTACTAATTCGTCATTCATATAACAACAATAAAAGTCTTCTTTGACCTCAGAAGTGCATTTCTGTTGTGTTATGTTAGTGCTTAGAAACTAAATAAGAGGAAAGCACTACAATTGGTACCTGGAGTCGTGGGGTCGGTCATTAAGAGGTGATTAAAGGGTTTGACGAGTTGGTAGATTTCTAAGTGCACACTTTAAAAGTGTAATTGTTTTTTTGTTGTTTGGAGAATTACAGAAATTGTTCTGTTTGGAGAATCACAGTAGCACGGCAGACCATGTCTGAGAATACATGTGTTGATGAACTGCCTGATGGTGCTAAGAAAAACTGTGAATTGTTTTCTGTTTGGGGAATTACAGAAGAAAATGCATGTGTAGCTAAAAGGCCTGATAATGTTTTGAGAAATAATTCCCGTTGTATATATGTAGAAAACGTGTGTTTTGGAAGTAATGATGACAGAAAGGTCTGGATACCTTTATCTGCTTACAGAGAAATGCAGGAGAAATGTAGGAAGTTGGAACATGAAAATAGGAATTTACGTGAGCAAATTAGCCAGGATACGATAATTCAAAATAATGCTGAAAGTTATAAAAATGAAGAATCTTTCTTGTCCCATTCCAATAATGAGGGGGTTAAGACAGCTCCGAGCTGCACTGAGTTTCCGTGTGAGCCAGGGTTTTTGGCAGCCAAAATGCATTCCTTAACTGATAACACGGAGGAGAGAGACCAGAATGTGATTTACGAGTTACCGTTGCAAAATGCACAAGTAAAACGAAAGATTTTAGAGCAAGACACCCCGAGTTTCATTAGCTTGTTTGATTTTTGAAAAAAGAATAGCCCTCATTTGAGAGAAATCCTAACACTTTTGTACATGGTCACTGTGAAAAATAATATGCAGCTGCGCGCTTGTGATTTGGCAAATGAAATAATGCAGACTTTAGGTTTCTGCGCAGTGCAAGAAGGAAATACTTATGTACATGTAACTCAAGAACAAGGAAAGAAAATAGTGCCCCTAGCTAGAATCATACAATGGATCTGATACTTGCAAGACAGGGCTAGAGTACCACAGGTAAAAGAGTTACCAATGAAGTTGAGTGCACCATTTGAATTCGTGTCCACTGAAGATAAAAAGCATGTTTGTTTTACTAATGATTCATTGACTGAAATGTTGCTTTCTGGCACAGTAGAAGGAACAGCGTTGTATAATGTGTGTCAGATTTTAAAGCAAGAGCTACATGAGATGTGTCATTTTTATGCTGATTTTTGGTTCTTTGATAATGTTTTAGCCACATGGCTTGTACCTAACTGGTTCAATTACCTTGCAGATGTTAATCAGAAAAATTCAGAGAGAGAAGTGTACACCCAGAATTCTGCCTTAGTGGGGATGGCTAAGTGGGTGCCCCAGAAATGTCAACAACTGAGAGAAAAAACCACTTACAGGTGGGCAGAGATGAGAGAGATGCCCATTCCCCTAGATTTGATAAAAACTGTGCAGCACGCACAAAAGCAATATGTCATGCAAGCAGTCACAGAGCAGTTGGGGAGAGGAAAGTTACCAGAACAGAAATGGCAAATTGATCAGGTTTTAGGGAAAGTGATTGTTGCAAATTACCAAGGAAAAATCGAAATTATGCTGATACCTAGAAAAGAATCTGATTCATTCATACAAATTGGAGACAGAATGGCCCAAATTGACAAAAGTGCAGTGAATGGAGGTTTGGTAAAGAATGAGTCTGCCCCAGCCCTTCTGACAGTGCAAGAAAAAGGAAGCTGTGGCGCAGCAGATAAAAACCTCAGTACTGATGTGTGGGCTGAAGCCCCAAGTGACCCTCCAGAACCTGCAGAAAATATAACAAAGGGCCCCAAAAACGTCCTGCTGATTATAAAACAGGGAAAGAAAGAGGAAGGGTGCAGTTTAAATGAAAAATGTTATTTGCAAGAAAAGTCATACTTGTTTCTTTTGCAGATCCGACCACGTTTCGCCACTGTCCCTGAGTGCGCTGTGTGGTCCCCCTTCCGGTGTGTGCGTGTGGGGTCGGGGAAGGGACCGAATCCCCAACCTGAACCTGGCTGAGTAAAGTGCCAGCACCATGGATCCATTTTGCGCAAACTGCGCCTTCAGTTCAAGTTCAACTTGTTTGCTGTGTTTTTTTTTTCCCTCTCGTATGGAACTCTGACTTTTGCTTATCTTCCAGAAAACCTTTCAGGTGGACCGTGCACCTTTACATGAGCAGAACTCATGCCACATCAAATTGCTAACACTGTTGAATTAGAGACTCATTCAGAGAAAAAAAAAAAAATTGCCCAGTCTTTTCTGTATAGATGTATCTGATGTGAAAGGTTATGAAATCAATGTGTTAATTCACTTCTATTGCTTTACAGGGATTGTTTTGATCATTCAAATCTGATTGGCTGATAATGTTTTTTTTTTGTGCTGATGTTTTTTTTTTTTTGTTTGGAATATGAGATATGTGAAACAAAAATTCATTGATCAAAGGGCGGAATGTCCTGCCATTTGATAAAGTTTGTTTTGACCAATGACTTTGTGTTTCACCACTGCGCATATTAGTTGCTCAATGTTCACCAGTAGCACATGGTATGTTTTGTTCAGTTTAGCCGCCTATGGGCTTTGACATTGCATTAGTCATTACATTCTGTATTGTGCCTTTTGGCTTTGACATGGCATTAGCCATTGCTTTCTGTATTCAGTTTAGCCGCCTATGGGCTTTGACATTGCATTAGCCATTACATTCTGTATTCTGCCTATTGGCTTTGACATGCTGTATCCAGTCTAGCCGCCTATTGGCTTTGACATGATATTATACATTACACTTTGTATTCAGCTCCGCTGCCTATTGGCTTTGACATGATATTATACATTGCATTTTATATTCAGCTCAGCTGCCTATGGGCTTTGACATGATATAAGACATTGTATTTTGTATTCAGCTTAGATGCCTATTGGCTTTGACATGACACTAGACATTGCATTTGATATTTAGGTTAGCTGCCTATTGCCTTTAACATGACATTGCATTTGATATTTAGGTTAGCTGCCCATTGCCTTTAACATGGAGTTCTGTATTTTTCCAAGCTGTGTTTTTGCACCAGAGAACCAAGATGTTTTGCTCTCACAGTAGACTAGACCTGATAAGAGAGAGTACATGGGCGTCGTTTCTCTTCCCTTGAGCTTGGGAACAGGAGTAGTCTTGGAGACCTGGCCAGTCTCCAAAAGGCTTGCTCAGTTTCCCAGGTCTGAGAGGAGGGGGCACACCTTTGTAACGAATGTAACAGGCTGCAGAGAGTCAGATTCGAATCTGCCGGACCTCGTGCTGGAGCTTGGCGCAGGCTGCCAGCAATCCCGTGTGGGTAGATGAATCTCTCTTTCTCGCGGCTGACAGGGGTCCTCAGCTTGCAGACCTTAGAAAGATGAAGCTGTGAATAGTTCCCACACGGTGAAGTATTTGTTTTGCTTTGCATTCAATATCTTATAAATATAACCTGCTGTGTATATTGCAAACTGATATATTTTGTTTGATTAACGCGGACTTGAAAGCTACTAATTCGTCATTCATATAACAACAATAAAAGTCTTCTTTGACCTCATAAGTGCATTTCTGTTGTGTTATGTTAGTGCTTAGAAACTAAATAAGAGGAAAGCACTACACTGCCTCACGTAGTACGTTCATGTTGCGGGCCATAAGAACTGCATCATCTGCATAGATCAATACTGGAACACTCTTGCCATGGTTTTGGGAGCATCCTTACATCTTTCAACCAAAAAATCATACAGCTCATTTGTCTATAGCAGAAAAAGGGTAGGGGCCAAAACATACCCCTGTCACACGCCCCTATTTAGTTCAAATGGCTCCGTACATTCACCATGTGGCCTAACCCTCACATTTGCATTATTTCCTAAATGAAGATAGCGAAGCAGCTTTACAATGTGGTGATCCATGCCCAGCCGGGTTAGCCCTTCCCAGTGCCTACTCTGATTTACCTTATCAAGGTGCAGCTAAGATCCATAAAGGTGAGATACAAATTACCCCTCCTAGCTTGTGTGTGTTTGCCAATCAGCATAAGCAGATTTAAGCATTGCTCTTGGGTACCTAGCCCTTCCCTGAAACCGTACTGAACCCTACTTAAGATTTAATTTTCAGACATCCAGTCCGCAATACGCCTTAAGATAATCCAACCCAAAATCTTTGCTGAGGAGTCAAGAAGTGAGATTGGGAGGTATGACTTTGGGTCATTACGATTGCCCTTTTTATAGACAGGTACAATACATGCCGACCTACTGGTAGCCGGGATTCCTACGCTGACTGCTGCATTAAGGACATTGAGCAGGATGGGTGCCCTCAACTGAGAACAGTGTTTGTAAAAATCCATAGGAATAGTATCGGGCCAGGGGCTTTGTGGCTAGCACTGCCTTGCAGCACCTCCTTCACCTCCTCAAGATTAAACCTAATAGCTAAATCTGGGGGGTTACCATGCTGTTAGCCAATTAAATACCCTCCGGGGCTCCCCAAGCATATCCCACAGAAATGGGTCACACAAACCTCAGGGGCGATATTACAGCCCATACCCTCAGAGGTTTCCGTCTGAATGGAGCCCCTGTTAACAACCTTCCAGAACAGGCCTGGGTTCTTGTGGAATGACACAAATTCCAGCTCTTCCCAGGCCTGCGCCTTAAGCCATTGCTTCCTGGCCCTCAGAGCAATTTTGTAGTGGGCCCTCACATCTCTTGCGTGAGCTTTATCTGTAGGTTGTTCTTTCAATGCCTTCCTCAGGGATTTCTTAGCCTCATAGCAGGGCTTGCTGAACTAACCACCCTGATGCTTACACAGAAGCTGAGCAGCTACGGTCATGCCTTCTTTGATAGCTACATTTACTTTAAGCATGCAATCCATGATTTCCCCTGGGTTGGGCAAATCAGCCAAGAGAATACTTAAGATCATGTTTAAATTTTTACCCTCCACCCTCTCTGTTGCTTGCTGAATATTTACCTGTCTCCGACCAAGTCTTCTGCTCTGGTTTTTGGGTCTCACCAAAACTGGCCCACCCCACACTGATTTGCATACTATCTCTGGAAAATTAAAAGAGATCCTGAGGGGATTGTGATCACTGAAGTACTGCACTACTACTTCACCATGCTTAACCATATTCTTTAGGGATGGGGACACAAAAATATAATCAGTTGTTGTTCTGACCCCCTACCTACAAGGGTAGGGGCCTGATGTGTATCCACCACTTCTAGGTCGCATGTATTCAAAAGACCCAAACTCCTTAGGCCCTTAATCAGGGCCCCACCCCTCACATCGTGTGATCCCTCGCCTGAATGTATCTCATAATCCTGCTCAAAAGGGTTCACCAGAGTACTGTATCTCCCTATTTTGGCATTAAAATCCCCTGACACAACAGCACAAAATTTCAAACCAAACCAAACCAGTCTGCACTTCAGTTTCTGCAAAACAGAAAAGAGGAACCCGATTTGGCAGCAGGAGTCCCAAACAGCATTGTAAAAGTTTACCAACAAGATATTAAATTTGTTTGGAGAGACTACCCAGACGATTAAAAAGCCCTGATGTTTACAGACTCTCACTATTTTAGAAAATCGAATTAGGGTGACTAAACGCCCTTTAGGGTGACCTCCTTGCGACCTCACGGCAGGGACTGCAAATCTTTGAAAACCATCCCACACAACCAGCCCATCCGGCCAAGTTTCTTGGCGTAAGATGAAATCGTAGCATACCACAAACGTTATCATTTACCGCCCGAACGCTTAGAGTCATATCCTGCTACATTCCATGAAATAAGGCAGCACTTTGCGGTTGATCCACACCAGCCCTCAGTATTCAAGGCAGCAGAAAAAGATGTTATCACACCCCCTATATATATATATATATATATAAATATTAGTGCCCTATGATATTCTGAGCTCGACATTTAGGGGCACCACCTGTTGTTACATCGTCCAGTCTATAAAAGTGTCAAACAATGACCGTATCAAGAAGTAATTGATTTTCCCAAGTAATGTTCCCCAGATTATTCTTGCATTAGGTATATACTTAGCGCCTTTAATCATTTTTCTCCAAACTACTTCCTCAGCTGCTATGTGGGATTCTTGAATTTTTCTTTTAAGATTTAAAACAATGTCTTAAAATAACTTGAAACCATACCTATCTACGCTTTTTGTATTGATATGCTTCATATCGGAGATCTCTGGTGTGATGACCAAAGCCTTTTTGCAGTGAAAAAAGTCTACAAATTAATAAAAACTTAAGATCTGTGATGGCAAGGGGCGGTTCAGATTGTACAAACCCCGTTTAATAGTTGAAAATAAATCTTTCAGATTAATGCAACGGCTTATGTAATCCTCCTTTTAGAATCTCAAATAGAAGTGGGCATGAAAATACTGTTCCCTCCTTTTTCCAAATTAGAGAGGACTCCGTTACTAGTCGATGATCACAATTCTAGATGCAAACCATTTAAGTGTTACAGCCTCTCAATTCTTGTAGAAAATGATTCACAAAGGGGAAGGTTTCCTTTTGGGACAAATCTGGGAGAGGAGATATTGGTCTGTAGTTATTTTCAATTGACAGAACTAAGATTGGGCTAAAAGGCTTTTTAACCAAGGGCTTGACAACAGGTTCTTTCTATCCATTGGGCAGGGACATAGCTTTGGGGCTGTTTGGGGTGATAATAATTGGAAACAGGTGCTTTCAGTGGGTATGGTAAAGTGTCTGTCAGATTTCACCAGGGATGTTTACATACACACAGATGAAAACATACACACTCCCTCCCTTTTTGTTTTGAAAGTCCTCAAAATATTGGTTATTTCAGAAAATACTGTGTTGTTTCTCTTAGTGCTCCTACTAGTCAGCAATCCTCTCCCTTTTCACTGCCCCTTAGGCCCCACTCATGCACTCTGCTTGTCATATAATACATTTAAACATTATGGCCCTCATTCCGACCCTGGCGGTTGGTGGAGAAGTGTTGGTCTTACCGCCAACAGGCTGGCGGTAAAAAAAATGTAATTATGACCTTGGCGGTTACCGCCATGGTCATCCGCCACTTCTCCGTTCCGACCGCCAGGGCGGAGATGACCGCTGGGTTGGAGACTTGGGTCTCCAGCCCGGCGGCCATCACAAGACAGCTGGCGGTATCACAACCCGGCTGACCGCCATGGATTTCATGGGGTTGGGACCGCCATGAAATTCATGGCGGTAAGTACTATCAGTGCAGGGAATTCCTTCCCTGGCACTGATATGGGTCTCCCCCACCCCCAAAGGTGGCAGGACCCCCCTCCCCACCCCTACCCTCAACATCGCAACCCAGACACACACCGTAGACGTATGCAGACACCACCAACACACATACCCGCACACATATCAACAAACATGCCAACAGACACACACACAGACATACATGCACACATCGATTCAGACATACATACAGACAGACACGCACACATTTCCAAACACAACACCCCCACATGCATACACGCACTCACACACCCCCTCTACACACTCACACAGACACTTCCACGCACGCACACAACACCCCCACATCCTCCTCCCCTAATGTACGATCAACTTACCTGGTCCGTTGATCCTCCGGGAGGGGACGGGATCCATGGGGACTGCTCTGCCGCATCCACCCCGTCAAAGGAACACTGCCACGCCGAATCATGGAACGTGATTCGGTGGGCGGTGTTCTGTTGACGGGGCTGTGGTGGTGGAAAAGGACGGAGGGCAGCCAGCAGTCATAATTCGCCGAGCCGAAAACCACCTGCACTGGAGGTCTTCAGCACAGCGGTCCCTTGACGGTCTTGCAAAAAGACCGCCGAGGTTGTAATGACCCCCTATATGCCAGTATTTCAGGGAAAATACCTTTAGGTAATGGTCTAAGGCAAGGGTGTGTTGTGGCACCTACATTTATCTCCCTGTTACTAGCAGATCTTCCTGGGGTTTTGGGGGCAACTCAGTCCTGTTCATCTAAAGTAGGGGGTAGACATGTGTCCTGCCTTCGCCATTCAGACGATTTGGTAATTTTGGATTTGACCCAAGTAGGCTTACAGAGAAAGCTGGATAGATTTAATAATTAAGGTGAATTCGGAAAAAACTAAAATAATTCCCTTTGGGAAAAAGTCAAATCATATAAATGGTTGTTCAGTAATAGTAGGGTTGAGGTGGTATCATCTTACAAGTATCTCGGCATGACGTTCACAAGACAGCTGAGCTGGACCCTTTATAATGAATTGGTTGAAATGTGAACAGTAGCAACAATTGGGGACCTAGTCCATTTCAGGAATTGGCCTATGGTGGCCCCTCCTAGTCTCCACTCCTGACAGCCTATAAGGCAATGGTCCCTACTCAATGTCATTATGGGGCACAGGTATTGCCCTTAAATGAAGAAGGATGTTGGAGAAATGTCAGAATAAGAGTCTGAGAAAACTGTTAGCCCTCCCAAAGAGTGTGATGAGTCAGGCAATTAGGCTCCACGGGGATTTGCAGCCATGGAAATATTAAGCTTATAAAGCAACCCTGCGATTTTTGGACAAACTTCGGTTCTCAGAGGCACAGAAGATATGAGCCTTATGTGCTGTGGAGATGGGAAGGAGTGAGTTAAGGTGGGTGATGCAGGTCAGGAAAAGATTGGCAGCAATTGCGAGGCCCTAAAAATGGACGAATTTACGATAACGGAGGCCTCCCATCTTTCGAAAGCTGAACCTAAAATGGTCCGTAAAAGAGAGTCTAGATTGGCTGACATGGAGTATATAGGGATCAGACCCACTGCCAAGTACATGGTAGAATCATGTGAAAGTTGGAATGGATTTCCGTAACTTATCACCGTTGCCTGATGCCCACCTATGCTCAGCCTTATTCAAATTTCGGTTGACCTTAAACTTTCATTATTTGAAAGCTGAAAAATTTGCAGCCTTTTTAGGTGCAGAGAATAACTGCACATGTGGGCTGCAGTATCATAATTGTAATATTTACCTAGTGATCGATTGTCGTCATTTTATTGGATTTGTTGTTTGATTTTTAAGCCTTTGTTTAAAAGATATGATATAAATCAGCATAATGAGGCACTAGCACTTTTGTTGAAAATTGCATTTTTAGATGTTGCATGCGCTATGGCAAAAGTTTTTAAAATTTGTTCGGACTAGTGGTATAAGACGATTGGTTAAGCATTTAGATTTTTAAGACTGGTTTGGTGGGGAGAATTATTTTATGAATTTAAGGTTGGGTACTTGAATTATAACATGTATTAAGAAGAATGGAAGGGGGTGGTGCAGAGGTAAATTAATTGATTTTATTTGTATGTATGTTTTAAAGACAGTGTCTAAATATTAAACAATAAACCTTGAACCTTGAAGATCAACCTTATATGCCAGCCTGATTGTTGGAAAATATGGAGCTCACTCTCCCTCCCCCCAATCTTCGTGACTAAGCTATGCCTCTGCCATTGGATACTTAATCAAAAGGAAAATGAGAATTAAGGACAGATGCAAGAGCAGGGACTACGGATTATAGTATCCTGACTAAATAGCATCAGAGGACACTGACATCAATTAAGTTGTTTAAACCCCTCTTCTTCAGAAATCAAACAAAGGATTTCAAATGGAGTGTCCAACGTTGAAGAATGTCCTTTCCCCTCCTGGGAATGAATGCAGCACCACTTTTCTTATATCTGCTCCTAAGTTTACGACTTTTTGGTATTCACAAAAGTAAGTTACGAGTAGTATCTTTATGTCCGCACTTGGAGCAGATTCTCTGCACTCTGGGCGGAGTCTCGGCACTCGAGGCTGAATGATTGTAATTGCACACCTGCACACTATCAATATCACCTGCAACCCTGCACTAAAAAACAGATAAAAGCAGCACACATCGAAGGCTCCAGTCTTTCTACACCAACACTGTGCCTGCCTGCTCTCTGCAGCAAGCTAGAGTTCAAGGTGGACAAACTAGACCCCTGACTCCAACTCACCCCACTTGAGAGAGGCATCCTTTCCACAATAGACTCTGTTAATGCTGACATTTTACCAATGAATATTCATGTATTCTGAATGTTAAATCCACATAGAAAATGATTTATTATAGACAATATTACACAACTTTGAAAATGTGCCTACTTGAGTGGCCATCAATATTCACTAAGTGTACTTATTAACAGCTTATGAAGGTAAAATGTCAAGCTCATGCTTGAATTAATGTATTATGTCATATTAATGGTTATGTATTATGTAATTGCTTTATTAATCATAGGCCTAATTTAGTGAAGTCTTGGGCCTCGTTGCACGGCATCATGTCAAGTTGAATTGCTTAGACAAATCATAAAATCGCTGCTTAGTGAATTAAATTGTAATTTTCCATTGTGCTGACCGAATGTTAGTTGCAGAATCCTTTCCAATGAGAACTGCTTGCTAGAATGAGTTGCACTAGCCAAGGATACTTTGTAAAACTTAGTGTGTGTAAAGGTGACGTTCCCAGGAGCTGAGAATGGATGCACTGACTGGAGCATAAGATGATAAATTTTTGTTACCTGACGAGCCTAATGAAGGGAGCGCAAAAAGAGGAGCCAATCATCGACATGTGAATAATGGTTTAGTAAATTCTTAGATTTGAGGTTTTACTTTCATTGGACTAAACATAAACATACGATTCTTTGACCAATAGTAATGTGGGAAGTAGTTTTCGGAAATCTAACTTAGCCAGACTGCACAGCGAGGAGACAATTAGCCCCATTCTTCATAACCATCCTGAGAGCAGACGTGCTTTTAGCCACTATCCTTGAACTGCATGAAGAGACATTTCCTATATTGAACTTTAATGCTAACTTCCAATGCTTTGCTAACCAAACAAATGTCTAATTAACGAAGACAGTCGCAGCTTGCTGAACCATACTGAGGCAAGGTATAAGATGATGTTACTGATTGCTATGTTCATTTTCTTCTGTCTTTAGGTACCAACTGCTAATTTTGATAGAGCCATAGCTAGATGTTTTCCAAATTGTGCTGACTAAATTGTTTTGAATGAAGCCCAAACATGCTATTCTAATCAGAAGGTTAGTTAGGATACGCACAGATTGATGTCTGCAAATATTAACAACAGTTGATGTCTTTTCTTTGCTGAATCTAAATGTATGTAATTTTTATTGTGCATTTATTTTCGCTATTGATTTGTACTGTAACTCTAGAATGTGTAGTGATCCAAGCTTTGATTACATTGAGATTCTTTAGAAGATTCGGTCAACCAGTATTGCTTCTGTATGTTTATCATTTGATTCTGAGACTAAGGCCCTGATTACAACCTCAGCGGTCTTTGCCAAAGACCGCCGAGCATGCCGGAGCCAGAAGACAGTGTTACTGTCCTCCTGCCCAGCAGAAAAGTCGCATCAACATTGCTGCCGGCTTGTAATAGAGCCGGCGGCAAGGCTGATGTGCAGCGGGTGCAGTCGCACCCGTTGCACATTTCACAGCCCGCAATTCGGGCAGTGAAATGCGCGACGGGGCTATGCCTGGGGGCCCCTGCACTGCCCATGCCAAGTGCATGGGCAGTGCATGGGCCCACAGTGGCACCCCGAGTCCCCTTACCACCCGCCTTTCTATGGCGGTGTCTACTGCCATGGACAGGCTGGTGGTAAGGGGAGTCAAAATCCCCAGGGCAGCGCTCCTTGCAGCGCTGCCCTGGTGAACTACGACCGGTCCCGGCGGTAAAAGCGCCACGGTCATAATATGGTGACTAGTACCGCCAGCCTGTTGGCGGTACTAGCGCCACTACAGCCCTGGTGGTCACCGACCACCAGGGTTATAATGAGGGCATAAGTTGCGTGATATTAGCATTGTTAATATAGGGAAAAAAACATTCTAACTTTTACTTAAAGGTATGGTTATTCATGGCCAAAGGGGACATGGTGTGTGGAAATAACTGACATCCAAGATTATTTATGTTATTGATTGGTATTGCTTATTAAATTGTACAGGAACTGCGTCTTATGGTGGTAACTACTCTAAGCGCAGTCAAAATGTCCATCGAACCTCTAACGCGTCCCCCTATAATCTAATGATAACAAACCTCCATGGATTGCCAGTGAGTGATGACCTCTATGTGGTGCTAGGCAATATGTAATGATCCTAACAATGACACTAAGGGCCAGATGTACAAAGAATCCAGTTTGAGATTTCATAATTGCGAATCTTTGCAATTCGCAATTAGTAAATCACAAACTGCAAAGTATTAATGTGTCTCAGACACTTTTAGTGATTCGCAGTGGGTCGCAAATAGACCTGCTTCATCAATATTCAGGAGGCAGGTCGCAATTTGTGACCCACTGTGAATGGCTACAATCACAAGGATGGTGGCCTGCTGGGGTCAGTAGATCACAATGTCTGTCATTGCTTTATCAATAAAGCATTCTTTTTGTAAAGCAGCCCATTTTCCTTAAAGGAAAATGGGATGCATTTCAAAAAGAAAAATTAAAAGTTTTCCTTAATTTTTTAAGAGAAGGCAGTGGTCCACATGAACACTGCCTCCTGTTAAAAAATGTTTGCACCCCCAATTGGGGGACCCTTCCCATTTGCAAACGGCTTACATCCAACTTGAAGTTTGTGGTAACTTGGCTCTCTCCCTTTCCTAATACTGAATCGCTACCAATTGCAAACTAGGGTTTTGTACATTCAAAAATGTTTTTTTTCTGGTCGCAAACAGCCCAATTCTGCAAATCGGGTTGTTTGTGAACAAAAGAAAAAGCATCCTTCATCTGGCTCTAAATGATCAATGTCTGTGATACACTAAAAATATGACCATGGATGTTTTCCCAAGTATGTGCAAATTGCATGGTGAGTTAGACCCTCATGTGTCTCTTTTAGTCCATTGCACTACAAATCCCAGAATCCTATGTGATGAAAATGGCAACTTCCAATTCCCCAGTCCCAAACAGTGGTCCATCACTGTCGCTTCATCCACTTAAAACTGGTAAATGGCAATAGAGAATGTCCATAATTCACTTACCATTACTGTTGGCATGTAGATGCAATTGTATATATGTGACAAGTTGCACATATTCAACAAATCTTGGTTAAGACTGGTGACCTTTTCCTTTTATTGCCACATACAGCCAGAGTACTGTCTGACACTGGAGCAGAGGTCCCTGCACCATCAGGAAAGCAACATCATGGAGAACATCATTCCATACCATCAAAACAAACTGGTACATAAATATCGTCAAGAGAGGGTCCTGACTCCTACATTGTTATCAGTCAACTCATAGATATATTACACAGAATCCATAAACCTTTAAATGAACTAGGAAATGTTGTGCATCACATGTGTCAACTAGAATGTAAACTGAAAACACACATATCATTGTAGGCCCTGTGACGCTGTCCAGAAATGCACAGCCTGCAGTGATCTCTGCTACACATAATGGTGTGACATCTGGTCAGGCACCACACACTGAGTGGATGTGGGACCCTATTAAGTATACCTAAAAATAATTTTACTAAATGATTATGCTCCTAAACTATGGATTGAATGTCAGCAGTATGTGGTGTGTTTAATATCACTATGCTCACATATGGTAACAGTATACCACTTCATGACATGGCGGCTAATGAAATGTTGACTCAAAATGTATGTTTACAGCACATTCCAAAGTGCTCAAATTGGCCCTCATATGTGGATTTGGCATAGGATGGCACAGCAATCCAATCCTTCATATTACAATTCATTACACCTCACCTCAGGAGGTATAGTTTTTTGGTGCATCCCCAGGTTTGCATGGTACTGTAACTATGGGGAAGTGTCAAAGTCCATGGATGTTGTGTGGGAATACTCCCCACCACCCAAGTGAAGAGTAAGGCAGCACAGCGATTTGCACAGCCTTGCCTTACTCCATAGCTAGTAGGCCATTCAAATCCATGCAAAGTGGCTTGGCACCCCATAGATATGATTTTGTAATTTGCACAGCTGGAGCTGCAGAAAAAGTGATGCTCCGGTGGCTGAAAGGGCTCATAAATATGCCCCCAAGTCTCTTATGGAAAGGAGTAGCCGAAACCGGTTTGAAAGTCCATGACATGGATACTCACTGACAAAATTCCAGAGCCCAAAAGGTATAGTAATTGATGAAGATGAGGGGCATGCTGATGCAAGCAGACTTGAAGTTGGGGAGTGGGGTCTGGGCTGGTAAGGTTGGTGTAGAGGCAGTGAAGCATATACATCTAGTGGTTGAACTGCACAACGTGAAACCAGTAAAGGTGGAGATCAGCCCAGCTTCTCCACTTGACCAAATTGTGTGATCTTATCCAAATATGTATTTCTTTCACTTTTCCTCCTCTTCCCTTATAAGGACATATAAGCAAACTTAGGAATACGGGACTTCAGGATGCGTGCTGTACATAACCATTTCCAGTGTCAGGTAAACTAGACCATGATGTTGTTCATGTTCAATGGGAACACAGGTCAGCAAAAGAGTGCACAGTGGAAATGGTTGACCTTCCAGTCCACAATGGGCAATGTTGCCTGAGTTGGGTGGGGGGGGTCAGGGGGAGGGGGGAGGTAGAAGAATGAGTGTTACCCAAACCTTGGTTGATAATTATGCATATCAAACTTGTACTCTGCAATGTACTGACATGATCTGATGTCCAAATGTGGAACACCACTGCATGATGTGGAAAACTCCTTTAGAAATATAAAATTGACCACATCATACTTATGATGCATGATGCCCCTAAAAAAGAAGGTGTGTCCTCAGGTAGGTGGTGCAGAACACCCTAGTTATTTCCTTTTTGTAGCTATCAGTAACCTTTGAATACATGTTTGCCTGTAAGTGTGATATCTGGTTGATATCAGGGTCATGTTGAATTAACAGCTGCCGAGTGCTCCTGTTGACAAAGGGGCCACATGTAGGGGTCAGGAGGGCCACACCTGGCCCCAACCCGTAACCTGCAGATCACTGGTCTATATCTGTGACATGTACATGTAAAATCATTACCCTCATCCTTTGCATTTTAATATGGATATGAATGTTACATTACAGCTGCTGGCAGGACTACCTCAGTAATACAGATGACATGCCCCAGGGGTTTTTGAGACATCCTGGCTGCAGCAGTCAAACCCAGAGCCATCCATCTGATACCCTACTCATGCACAATAACCTTGTGGGAGGGCATTAGCAGATATAGCCACATTTGAATTGCATCTGAATTTGGTGTGTAAAATGTCCCCAACATAATCAGTAATGTGGGTCAAGTGTGCATATTCACATATAATTCATGCAGAACAGTAAGTATTGTGTCACTTTCTTCTCAAGCAGCTGGATTGAGGACCACATCTTCTACACACTTGAGGAGCCAGGTCCAGCAGCTGGCATCAAGAGTGATCTCAATTCCACACAGAGCTGTGGCTGGAAATGGTGAGTTTGCTTTTGCATTGCACATCTGCACTGAATAACTGAGTGCTACAGTGTAAGCTGTCACATGTAGGTGTACACAAACCAGGTCACATGTGGAACATCTGTTGATGTAAAGATAATTTTACTCAACCCTTGTGTCGCACCACATGTTATTCTAAAACAAATACTTAGCCAATTACAATATCTGTCTTTAAGGTGCTGAAAACGATGAGTTGCATCAGGAAGGACCATCCACCAGTAGCATGTGATGGACAGTCCAAGGGAAGAACCCTCTTCTTTTCCAAGCAGCCTTGTCAGCTGCCAAAAATGCACAAGAGGAGGAGGAGAAAGTAGAGGAGGATGAAGAAGATCAGGCACTGTTTGCAATAGATGAAGGGGCTGATCCCCTGCCCACCATTGTTGGCCCACTGGATAAAATATCTAAGCCCACACCTGCTCTGGCCAGCATAGTGCGTCCCACTCTAACCCCAAGCACTGCTGATTCCCAGCAGTCAGCCAACCAGCCACAGAATTCACATACCCCAACACAACCATCACCGCTTCACAGTTGACACATCCAGGTCAGACGTGTTGGTTCCCCTACACACTCCTCCCATGACAGTGCCTCCCAGGCCTTCTCTCCAACATCTGAGAGACATGCTAGCCCTGGTGAGGAGCAGGTAGCTCCTAGGCACCAATCTCCTCCCCACAATATCCCACTTGCCACCTTCTCCCCCTCCTGCTGGTAGACCTGACAGTCACATCCAAGACCGTCCCAGGCAGAGGGGGCTGGCAGATGTTTATGGTGGAGAGTGGGAGGAGGATTTCTGCCAACAGCAGTCAGATGTGAGGCAGGATATTCGTGATGTAGGGGCTACTCTATCTGGCATTTTAGACTCACTACAGGTCATGAGCCACCTCCCACAGTTGGCCCACAGAATCACCCAGGTATTGGAGAGGATCAATCCTTCTTGGCAAGACATAGAAAAGAAGATAAATGACATTATGGCCATACATAGGGGAGAGAGGTCAATACACCATGCATTGGTCATGAAGATGATGGAGTGCATTCTGAAACTGATCCAAAGTCATCCTTCATAGTCAATACATGGAGGGGAGCCTCTACCTGCACCATGTCACACCCAGCCTCTGGCACCAAAACCTGCACAGGCACCCCCAAAATCTTCAAAGGCACCACTCCACTTGCACATGTACACCACTGCACAGTTACGTCCCCCACCTGTACAGCGACCATCAGTCCCTGTACAATCACGCCCTCCACCTGTACAGTGACAATCACCCCCTGTCCAGGCACTTCCTGCACCTGTACAGCCACCATCAACTCCTGTCCAGCCACCTCCCCCACCTGTACAGCCACCATCATTCCCTGTCCAGGTACCTCCCCCACATGTACAGACACCATTTCTCCCTCTCCGGGCACCTCCCCCCCACACCGCCACAATCATCCCTTGTCAAGCAACTCCCCATCTTGTACAGACACCCTCATCCCCTGTCCAGGCACCTCCCCCACATGTACAGGCACAGGCACCACACACACCCACACCTGAGAACCCCAGGAAACGCACATACTCACAGCGATTCTCACCACCACAATTGAAAAGTTGCAAGAGAGAGCCCCCATGATCACTGTAATATATGTTTTCACTACACTTTCAAAATAAAATATATATTCCACATCTAAATTCAGTTGAGTAATAGTTGATGATGGTCAATTGATTAATCTGGATGCAGGCCATATATCTGTTGATAGATGTATATGACATGTTTATTAGTAGAACCATCTGTGCACAAAGGTACATGTTGAACACATAGCTAAACTACTCCAGAATATAGTCCCATACGTTTAATCCAGCATATACAATGAACTACATAAAACAGAGGCTGGATAAAAAAAATATTTTTATATTAAATAGAAAAAATGAATGTAATTAAGTAACTGTCCATTAGAAAGAGAAAGGGAGAAAGAAAATCAAATAATGGTCTTCATGTAGAATGGAGAAGGGGACTTGGAGGGAGTTGGACAAAATAAATATAACATGTCAGGAAACATCAGGCAATCAGCCCATATACAAGGGGTAAAAGAAATTGTCCACTGCCCAAACATAGTCTAGTCACTGGTTATCCTGGTCATCCTCCTTTTGTATGATAAGAAGATCATCTCCCTCTGTGGCCTCCTCTTGGCTGACTGCTGTATGACCAGACACCTCACAGGAGTGTGATGCATGACAAGTTCAAGGGGTAAGAGTGATACAAGGGGAAACAGTATGGGTAGATGGACAGGGAGACACATGGAGGGTGGTATGGAAGGGATGCTGTGACATGGAAGACAACATGACTGGATGCAAGGAAGTGATGTTGACATTGAGGGTGGCCATGCCTCTAGCATGTTCCTCTCGGAACCTACGCAGTTCTACATAGATCTGCAGTAGGATCTGAGAGACCCTCAGATGCCACCATCACTTCTTGGTATGCTTCCACAGGAGTGACAATACAGGGAGGGGTTTGGGACACACATGAGGGGTATGGGGTGTCGTGGACAGAGATTTCCCTCTGGTCTTCTATGCAAACCCTTGGAGGCGGACTAGTGGCAGGGGGTGTGCTGGGGGTCATGATGGAATGGGGGCCTCAAGAGTTTGTGAGGGGTTGGTGGCAGGCCCAGGTGGTGATAGGGCTTGCTCTAGTGACCACTCAACAGTGTCCAGTTCTTGTATGTCAGGAGGAGAGTCAAAATCCCCCCCCCCCCCACAGCCAGAGGTGTCCAGATTGGTGCCTCCCTTACAGTGTCACCATAAGGTCTGTTGCAGATGTTGTAGTCTCTGTCCGGGTGGGCAAACTACCCCACCTGATGATGTGTCAGGTCCCTCCTCCTCCTCTTCAGTGGAGAAAAGAGTCTGTGCCTACTGATATCCCAAAGATACCCTGCTGTGCCCCTGGTCCTGTCCCGGGAGTTTCTGGCCATTTGGGTCCATTGAAATAGAAGTAAGATTATTATGCAGTTGTTGAACAGTTCATGACAAAGCACATGAGAACATGAAGCAAGTGCAGACTGTGTTCTCCTTTGATCTCACTAACCTATTTGTTTTTATTACAGCGCCTTATAACACATTTCAAGTAATTTACGCCATACAATGAAAATTGTTACTGTTTATCATAAACCCTCTACAGCTTTCTTGTATGTGCTGTGTAAGTTCGATACTGTTTGTGCCAAATTTGCAAAGAATTCCTACAACACAGCACAGCGATAAGAATTGGTATACTGCATTGTGTGAAAGGCAGAGAGCAGAACAGTACCATATTATATAAAGTATAAATCACTTTCTCTCTCCCTGAGCTGGTGCCCTGTGGGCTGTCTTTTTCTAATGCAAACTCCCTTGCACCATAGTGCAAGAGTGCATGTGATGTCAAGTGTAGGTTGTGTATTAGAATGGAACCCTTCTGTAGGAAGTTGGCTCTGTATGCACTATTTCAAAGTAAGGAATAGTATGCACAGAGTCCAAGGGTTCCCCTTAAAGGTAAGATAGTGGCAAAAAGAGATAATACTAATGCTCTATTTTGTGGTAGTGTGGTCGAGCAGTAGGCTTATCAAAGGAGTAGTGTTAAGCATTTGTTGTACATACACAAGCAATAAATGAGGAACACACACTCAGAGACAATTCCAGGCCAATAGGTTTTTGTATAGAAAAATATATTTTCTTAGTTTATTTTAAGAACCACAGGTTCACATTTTACATGTAATACTTCAAAGGAAAGGTATTGCAGGTAGGTACTTTAGGAACTTTGAATAATCAAAATAGCATACACAGTTTTCAAATAAATCACATATAGCTATTTTAAAACTAGACACAGTGCAATTTTCAACAGTTCCTGGGGGGGAGTAAGAGTTAGTTAGTTTTTGCAGGTAAGTAAACCACCTACGGGGTTCAAGTTTGGGTCCAAGGTAGCCCACCGTTGGGGTTCAGAGCAACCCCAAAGTTACCACACCAGTAGCTCAGGGCCGGTCAGGTGCAGAGGTCAAAGATGTACCCAAAACGCATAGGCTTCAATGGAGAAGGGGGTGCCCCGGGTCCAGTCTGCCAGCAGGTAAGTACCCGCGTCTTCAGAGGGCAGACCAGGAGGGTTTTGTAGGGCACCGGGGGGACACAAGTTAGCACAGAAAGTACACCCTCAGCAGCACGGGGCGGCCGGGTGAAGTGTGCAAACACGCGTCGGGTTTGTCGTTGAAATCAATGGGAGACCAAGGGGTCTCTTCAGCGATGCAGGCAGGCAAGGGGGGGCTCCTCGGGGTAGCCACCACCTGGGCAAGCGAGAGGGCCTCCTGGGGGTCACTCCTGCACTGGAGTTCCGATCTTTCAGGTCCTGGGGGCTGCGGGTGCAGAGTCTTTACCAGACGTCGGGATCTGGGAGTCAGGCAGTCGCGGTCAGGGGGAGCCTTGGGATTCCCTCTGCAGGTGTCGCTGTGGGGGCTCGGGGGGGGCAACTCTGGCTACTCACGGTCTCGCAGTCGCTGGGGGAGCCTCCCTGAAGTGTTGTTTCTCCACAAGTCGAGCCGGGGGCGTCGGGTGCAGAGTAGCAAGTCTCACGCTTCCGGCGGGAAACGCAAGTTGTTTTAAAGTTGCTCCTTTGAAACAAAGTTGCAGTCTTGGGTGAACAGAGCCGCTGTCCTCTGGAGTTTCTTGGTCCTTCTAGAGCAGGGCAGTCCTCTGAGGATTCAGAGGTCACTGGTCCCTGGGGAAAGCGTCGCTGGAGCAGTGTCTTTAGAAGTGGGGAGACAGGCCGGTAGAGCTGGGGCCAAAGCAGTTGGTGTCTCCGTCTTCTCTGCAGGGTTTTTCAGCTTAGCAGTCCTCTTCTTCTTAGGTTGCAGGAATCTGAGTTCCTAGGTTCTGGGGAGCCCCTAAATACAGAATTTAGGGGTGTGTTTAGGTTAGGGGGCAGTAGGCAATGGCTACTAGCCCTGAGGGTGGCTACACCCTCTTTGTGCCTCCTCCCAAGGGGAGGGGGTCACATTCCTATCCCTATTGGGGGAATCCTCCATCTGCAAGATGGAGGATTTCTAAAAGTCAGAGTCACCTCAGCTCAGGTTGCCTTAGGGGCTGTCCTGACTGGTCAGTGACTCCTCCTTGTTTTTCTCATTATCTCCTCCGGCCTTGCCGCCAAAAGTGGGGCCGTGGCCGGAGGGGGCGAGCAACTCCACTAGCTGGAATGCCCTGGGGTGCTGTAACAAAGGGGGTGAGCCTTTGAGGCTCACCGCCAGGTGTTACAGTTCCTGCAAGGGGGAGGTGATCAGCATCTCCACCCAGTACAGGCTTTGTTACTAGCCACAGAGTGACAAAGGCACTCTCCCCATGTGGCCAGCAACATGTCTCGAGTGTGGCAGGCTGCTAAAACCAGTCAGCCCACACGGGTAGTTGGTTAAGGTTTCAGGGGGCACCTCTAAGGTGCCCTCTGGGGTGTATGTTACAATAAAATGTACACTGGCATCAGTGTGCATTTATTGTGCTGAGAAGTTTGATACCAAACTTCCCAGTTTTCAGTGTAGCCATTATGGTGCTGTGGAGTTCGTGCATGACAGACTCCCAGACCATATACTCTTATGGCTACCCTGCACTTACAATGTCTAAGGTTTTGCTTAGACACTGTAGGGGCACAGTACTCCGGCACTGGTGCCCTCACCTATGGTATAGTGCACCCTGCCTTAGGGCTGTAAGGCCTGCTAGAGGGGTGACTTATCTATACTGCATAGGCAGTGTGAGGTTGGCATGGCACCCTGAGGGGAGTGCCATGTTGACTTACTCGTTTTGTCCTCACCAACACACACAAGCTGGCAAGCAGTGTGTCTGTGCTGAGTGAGGGGTCCCCAGGGTGGCATAAGACATGCTGCATCCCTTAGAGACCTTCCCTGGCATCAGGGCCCTTGGTACCAGGGGTACTAGTTACAAGGGACTTACCTGGATGTCAGGGTGTGCCAATTGTGAAAACAAAAGTACAGGTTAGGGAAAGAACACTGGTGCTGGGGCCTGGTTAGCAGGTCTCAGCACACTTTCAAATCAAAACTTAGCATCAGCAAAGGCAAAAAGTCAGGGGGTAACCATGCCGAGGAGGCATTTCCTTACACAACCCCCCCCCCCCCAAACAAAAGAGGATGAGACTAACCTTTCCCAAGAGAGTCTTCATTTTCTAAGTGGAAGAACCTGGAAAGGCCATCTGCATTGGCATGGGCAGTCCCAGGTCTGTGTTCCACTATAAAGTCCATTCCCTGTAGGGAGATGGACCACCTCAACAGTTTTGGATTTTCACCTTTCATTTGCATCAGCCATCTGAGAGGTCTGTGGTCAGTCTGAACTACAAAGTGAGTACCAAAGAGGTATGGTCTCAGCTTCTTCAGGGACCGAACCACAGCAAAGGCCTCCCTCTCAATGGCACTCCAACGCTGCTCCCTGGGGAGTAACCTCCTGCTAATGAAAGCAACAGGCTGGTCAAGGCCATCATCATTTGTTTGGGACAAAACTGCCCCTATCCCATGTTCAGAGGCATCTGTCTGCACAATGAACTGCTTGGAGTAATCTGGAGCTTTTAGAACTGGTGCTGTGCACATTGCTTGTTTCACGGTGTCAAAAGGCCTGTTAGCATTCTACAGTCCAGTTTACCTTCTTGGGCATTTTCTTGGAGGTAAGTTCTGTGAGGGCTGTCACTATGGATCCATATCCCTTCACAAGCCTCCTGTAGTACCCAGTCAAGCCGGGGAATGCCCTGACTTGAGTCTGGGTTTTTGGAGCTGCCCAGTCCAGAATAGTCTGGATCTTAGACTGGAGTGGCTGAACTTGGCATCCACCTACAAGGTGTCCCAAGTAAACCACAGTTCCCTGCCCTAGCTGGCATTTGGACGCCTCGATAGAGAGGCCTGCTGATTGCAGAGCCTTCAAAACCTTCTTCAGGTGGACCCGGTCATCCTGCCAGCTGGAGCTAAAGACAGCAATATCATCAAGATAAGCTGCAATAAAGGACTCCAAGCCAGCAAGGACTTGATTCACCAACCTTTGGAAGGTGGCAGGGGCATTCTTTAAACCAAAGGGCATAACAGTAAACTGATAATGCCCATCAGGTGTGGAGAATGCTGTCTTTTCTTTTGCTCCTGGTGCCATTTTGATTTGCCAGTACCCTGCTGTTAAGTCAAAGGTACTTAAGAATTTGGAAGCACCTAATTTATCAATCAGTTCATCAGCCCTTGGAATGGGATGGGCATCTGTCTTGGTGACAGAATTAAGTCCTCTGTAGTCCACACAAAACCTCATCTCTCTCTTTCCATCTTTGGTGTGAGGTTTGGGGACTAAGACCACTGGGCTAGCCCAGGGGCTGTCAGAGTGCTCAATGACTCCCAATTCCAGTATCTTGTGGACTTCCACTTTGATGCTTTCCTTAACTTGGTCAGACTGTCTGAATATTTTGTTTTTGACAGCCATGCTGTCTCCTGTGTCCACATCATGGGTACACAGGTGTGTCTGACCAGGGGTTAGGGAAAAGAGCTCAGCAAACTGTTGCAGGACCTTCCTACAATCAGATTGCTGTTGGCTAGAGAGGGTGTCTGAGTAGATCACTCCATCAACTGGGTCATCCTTAGGGTTTGTGGAGAGGAGATCAGGGAGAGGTTCACGCTCAGCTTCCTGGTCCTCATCTGTTACCATCAACAGATTCACATCAGCCCTGTCATGGAAGAGCTTAAGGCGGTTCACATGGATCACCCTCTTGGGGCTCCTGCTAGTGCCTAGGTCCACCAGGTAGGTGACCTGACTCTTCTTTTCTAGCACTGGGTAAGGGCCACTCCATTTGTCCTGAAGTGCCCTGGGAGCCACAGGCTCCAGAACCCAGACTTTCTGCCCTGGTTGAAATTCAACCATTGCAGCCTTTTGGTCATACCAAAACTTCTGGAGCTGTTGGCTGGCCTCAAGGTTTTTACTTGCCTTTTCCATGGACTCTGCCATCCTTGAACGTAGGCCAAGTTCATAGTCCACTATGTCTTGTTTAGGCTCATGAAGAGGTCTCTCCCAGCCTTCTTTCACAAGAGTTAGTGGTCCCCTTACAGGGTGGCCAAACAGAAGTTCAAAGGGTGAGAACCCTACTCCCTTCTGAGGCACCTCTCTGTAAGCGAAAAGCAGACATGGCAAGAGGACATCCCATCTCCTTTTGAGTTTTTCAGGGAGCCCCATGATCATGCCTTTTAATGTCTTGTTGAATCTCTCAACAAGGTCATTAGTTTGTGGATGGTATGGTGTAGTGAATTTATAAGTCACTCCACACTCATTCCACATGTGTTTCAGGTATGCTGACATGAAGTTGGTACCTCTGTCAGACACCACCTCCTTAGGGAAAGCCACTCTGGTAAAAATACCAATGAGGGCCTTGGCTACTGCAGGGGCAGTAGTCGACCTAAGGGGAATAGCTTCAGGGTATCTAGTAGCATGATCCACTACTACTAGTATGTACATGTTCCCTGAGGCTGTGGGAGGTTCAAGTGGACCCACTAAGTCCACACCCACTCTTTCAAAGGGGACCCCCACGACTGGAAGTGGAATGAGGGGGGCCTTTGGGTGTCCACCTGTCTTACCACTGGCTTGACAGGTGGTACAGGAGACACAAAACTCCTTGACTTTCTGGGACATGTTGGGCCAATAGAAGTGGTTGACTAGTCTCTCCCACGTCTTGGTTTGTCCCAAATGCCCAGCAAGAGGAATATCATGGGCTAAGGTCAGTATGAACTCCCTAAACTCCTGAGGCACTACCACTCTCCTAGGGGCACCAGGTTTGGGATCTCTTGCCTCAGTGTAAAGGAGTCAATCTTCCCAATAGACCCTATGTGTTCCAGTTTTCTTGCCATTGGACTCTTCAGCAGCTTGCTGCCTAAGGCCTTCAAGAGAGGAACAGGTTTCTTGCCCCTTACACAACAGCTCCCTTGAGGGTCCCCGTGGGCCTAAGAGCTCAACCTGATAAGGTTCTAGCTCCAGAGGCTCAGTTCCCTCAGAGGGCAGAACTTCTTCCTGAGAAGAGAGGTTCTCTTTTTGTTGTTGTGTTGCAGCTGGTTTCCCAGTTGTCTTTCCTTTTCTCTTGGTAAGCTGGGCCCTTTTTCCAGGCTCCAGCTCTACTTTTTCACCCTGAGCCTTGCACTGTGCCCTTGTCTTGACACACACCAGTTCAGGGATACCCAGCATGGCTGCATGGGTTTTCAGTTCTACCTCAGCCCATGCTGAGGACTCCAGGTCATTTCCAAGCAAACAGTCTACTGGGATATTTGAGGAGACCGCCACCTGTTTCAGGCCATTGACCCCTCCCCACTCTAAAGTTACCATAGCCATGGGATGTACTTTAGTCTGATTGTCAGCGTTGTTGACTGGATAAGTTTGTCCAGCCAGGTATTGACCAGGGGAAACCAGTTTCTCTGTCACCATGGTGACACTGGCACCTGTATCCCTCAGGCCTTCTACACTTGTCCCATTAATTAAGAGCTGCTGCCTGTATTTTTGCATGTTAGGAGGCCAGGCAGTCAGTGTGGCTAAATCCACCCCACCCTCAGAGACTAATGTAGCTTCAGTGTGACACCTGATTTGCTCTGGGCACACTGTTGATCCCACTTGGAGACTAGCCATTCCAGTGTTAACTGGAGTGGAGTTAGAAGTGGTACTTTTCTTGGGACAGGCCTTGTCTCCAGTCTGGGGTCCAGGCTGATTACAGCTACGACACCAGGCCTTTTTGGGATCAAAGTTTTTACCCTTGTACCCAAAATTGTTTTGTGAAGAGGCTCTGGGCCCACCCTCCTGTGATGGTTTTTGGGGGCCTGTAGAAGACTCTTTACTATTTTTGTTTTTGGATGTCTCAACACTCTTCCCCAGAGGAGGCTTTGTGACCCCTTTCTTTTGGTCACCCCCTGTGGAAGTCTTGGTCACCCTAGTCTTGACCCAATGGTCTACCTTCTTTCCCAATTCTAGGGGAGAAATTGGTCCTAGGTCTACCAGATGCTGATGCAGTTTATCATTTGAACAATTACTTAACAGGTGTTCTTTCACAAATAAATTGTACAGCCCATCATAATCATTTACACCACTGCCTTGAATCCAACCATCCAGTGTTTTCACTGAGTAGTCCACAAAATCAACCCAGGTCTGGCTCGAGGTTTTTTGAGCCCCCCTGAATCTAATTCTATACTCCTCAGTGGAGAATCCAAAGCCCTCTATCAGGGTACCCTTCATGAGGTCATAAGATTCTGCATCTTTTCCAGAGAGTGTGAGGAGTCTATCCCTACACTTTCCAGTGAACATTTCCCAAAGGAGAGCACCCCAGTGAGATCTGCTTACTTTTCGGGTTGCACAAGCCCTCTCAAAAGCTGTGAACCATTTGGTGATGTCATCACCATCTTCATATTTAGTTACAATCCCTTTTGGGATTTTCAACATGTCAGGAGAATCTCTGACCCTATTTATGTTGCTGCCACCATGGGTGGGACCAAAACCCATCTCTTGTCTTTCCCTTTCTATGGCTAGGAGCTGTCTCTCCAAAGCCAATCTTTTGGCCATCCTGGCTAACAGGAGGTCCTCTTCACTGAGGCTATCCTCAGTGATTTCAGAGGTGCTGGCCCCTCCTGTGAGGGAAGCAGCATCTCTATCACAGTTGGAATCAGGGATTGAGGGTCCCTGATCTCCCTAGTTAGGACTGGAAGGGGGGAATTCTCCTCCAAGTCACTAACATCATCCTCTGGGGTGTCATCCTCAGATGGGTTGGCTTTTTCAAACTCTGCCAAAAGCTCCTGGAGCTGTTGTTTGAAGGGTCTTAAGCCAATTGGGATTTTCTTTATTTTGCAGAGAGACCTTAGCTCCCTCATCTTAAGATGGAGGTAAGGTGTGAGGTCGAGCTCCACTACATTCTCTTCTGCACCAGGCATTATGTTTCTAAAAGTTGGAATACTTTTTAAGAATCTAAAACTATTTCTAGAACTTAATTCAAACTTTTAAAACTTTTAAACTCTAAAAGAAATGCTAACAGGGACTAACACAAGGCCCTAGCAGGACTTTTAAGAATTTAGAAAAATAGCTCAAATTGCAAAAATCAGTTTCTAATGACAATTTTTGGAATTTGTCGTGTGATCAGGTATTGGCTGAGTAGTCCAGCAAATGCAAAGTCTTGTACCCCACCGCTGATCCACCAATGTAGGAATTTGGCTCTGTATGCACTATTTCAAAGTAAGGAATAGTATGCACAGAGTCCAAGGGTTCCCCTTAGAGGTAAGATAGTGGCAAAAAGAGATAATACTAATGCTCTATTTTGTGGTAGTCTGGCTCCTCGGGGTAGCCACCACCTGGGCAAGGGAGAGGGCCTCCTGGGGGTCACTCCTGCAGTGGAGTTCCGATCTTTCAGGTCCTGGGGGCTGCAGGTGCAGAGTCTTTACCAGGCGTCGGGATCTGGGAGTCAGAGAGTCGCGGTCAGGGGGAGCCTCGGGATTCCCTCTGCAGGCGTCGCTGTGGGGGCTCAGGGGGGGCAACTTTGGCTACTCACGGTCTTGCACTCGCGGGGGGAGCCTCCCTGAAGTGTTGTTTCTCCGCAAGTCGAGCCAGGGGTGTCGGGTGCAGAGTAGCAAGTCTCACGCTTCCGGCGGGAAACGCAAGTTGTTTTAAAGTTGCTCCTTTGAAACAAAGTTGCGGACTTGGGTGAACAGAGCCGCTGTCCTCAGGAGTTTCTTGGTCCGTCTAGAGCAGGGCAGTCCTCTGAGGATTCAGAGGTCGCTGGTCCCTGGGGAAAGCGTCGCTGGAGCAGTGTCTTTAGAAGTGGGGAGACAGGCTGATAGAGCTGGGGCCAAAGCAGTTGGTGTCTCCGTCTTCTCTGCAGGGTTTTTCAGCTTAGCAGTCCTCTTCTTCTTAGGTTGCAGGAATCTGAGTTCCAAATGTTGGAAAATGGGTTATTGGTAGGGCAGGTAGGTACCTAAACCTAGCAACAAGCCACTAACCTCCACCTAGGTACAGTTAGGTCTCAGTAAATTAATCCCAGCTCAACCCTTGGTAGCTTGGCAACGAGCGTCAAGGCTTAAATTAGGAGACAAAGTGTAAAGCATTCAAATATCACAAAACAGTAATCAAATAAAACACAGGAAACAGTTTAAAAATCCAAAAACAATTTATAAAAATAGTTTATATTTTTATCTTTAAAATGACACAAAAACTATTAAAATCGGTTCAGGGGAACCGGAGATATGAATTTTTAAAGAATTATTATTTTTCTAGTGCTTAGAAACAAAAAGCGCCAATCGGGTCATCTGGTTGCACCAGGACCGGGGCAAAGTCAAAGTTTCAGGCCGACCGCGATGGAGCCCTGCTCGGCTACAAGTCGCGGAAGGCCTCGGTTAAAAAGTTACCTTCTGACTTAGTCTTTATTTTGAAGTTTTTCTTCACCGGGACGAACCTGCCAGTTGAATCCGACCTCCTGGAGCCCTTGTCCGGATACGCGATGTGGGTTTCCTCGGTGGTGATTTCTACCTTCGGACTTAGTTGTTTTTTTCGAGATGAAAATCCTTCGACCGGGGTAAACCTGGATCTTGATCCGACGTCCGGGGAGCCCTTCTCGGATACGATGGCTGGGAGGTCCCGGTCAACTTTTTACGTTCGGACTTAGTCTCTTTTTCTGATGTTTTTCTTTACCGGGACGAACCACGAAGTCAGGCCGGGTCGCGGTTGAGGCAAGCCGGCTAGAATTTCCGCGGCGGGTCGGTCCCTCTCTGGAGCTTTTTTACAAAAATTCTCAAATCTTTTCCAAACTTCTGGGGCTTCACCCAGATGTTCTTTTAAGGTTCTTTTGGGGTCCACAGCTCACCCCAAGGGTCCAGAAGTTCTGTGATGGTCCTTGGGGGGGTGCGGACTTCAACTCCCAGAATGCACCTGGCGCAAACTCCTTTTTGGCCACTGGGCAGTGGTCAACTGGTCTCTTTTTTTAGGAGTTGGTGCAGGGGACTCTGGATAGCAATTTTTCACCTGTAGCAAACAGGGAGTCCCTCCTTGAACCAGTTGAAGCCAGGCAAAGTCCTTCTTGTGGTGAAGCCCAAGTGTGCAGCTGGTGCAGTCCTTTTGAGTGCAGGGTCCAGGTGCAGGCCAGGGGTCCAGCAGGGCAGTCCTTCTTCTCCTTAAGTTCCTTCTTCTTGAAAGTTGGCGGGGATCTGAGGTGTGGGGGCAGGTCTGCCAGTTTTATCCTTGCTCCTGGGTGAAAAGCAGGGGGGTCCTGGTCCTCCAATCAGGTACAGGGTCGTCCCCCTGTGATGACCACTTCCTGGGAAGTGTGGCAAAAATCCATCCCAAAAGGCAACAGTCTCTAAAAATCCAACATGGCTGAATCTGATTTTTGGAGGTTACATCTGGCTGAGCCCACCCACTGGTGTGGCTAAAAATCATAAACACACCCCTCTCCTGCCCTCTCCTAATCTAATCAAGGGGGCACCTAGGTGTCTGGGGTTCCAGGATGTGGGGGTGTTGCTGGGTGCTCCAGATGTCCTTCTCTGCCTTTGAAGACCAGTTTGGCAGCCCTCCCCCTTCCTGCCTCACCATCTGCTGAGGGGAGATTCTCTCCCCCAAGCACATTCCTTTGTGTGAAGCCAGGCCACTTCACACCTCATCAAGGCAGCCTGGCAGAAGCTGCTGCAGGCTGGCCAATCAGAGCACAGCAGCAAAAACAATGCAGAGCTGAAATTGGCAACTTTTTAGGTAAAGTCTAAACTTTTTACCTGAACAAGTTATATTAAATCCAACAACTGGAAGTTGTGGGATTTATTAAAACAATTAATTTGATACCAAATTCTTGGTATGTAACATTTAAGGAGACTTTAAAATTTAAAATAAAGCCTGCCCCTTCTAGCCTATGAAGGCCATTTACTTCAATGAGGGAAAAACGAATTTGGCTGTTTTTACCTCACCAGGGCTTATAAATCTATTCTTATAAAGTCCCTGCTTATAGTTACATGGCACCCAGCCCTAGGGGCACATAGGGCACACCTTAGGGGTGACTTATATGTAAAAATAAGGTAGTTTAAGACTTTGGAAGTACCTTTAATTCCAAAGTCGAATTTGCATATAACTTTAATTTAAAAGCAGCCAGCAAGGCAGGCTTGTTTTAAAATGACACTGGGCACCTCAGCAGTGCACCTAGGTGTGCACCACCTATGCTGTGGTCCCTAAACCTACATGCCCTACCATATACTAGGGACTTATAGGTAGGTTAACTCAGCCAATTATAATTAGCCTAATTTGCATATCCATTTTACACAGAGCACAGGCCCTGGGACTGGTTAGCAGTACCCAGGGCACCATCAGAGTCAGGAAAACACCAGCATAAAGTGGAAAATGGGGGCAAAAAGTTAGGGGGCCTCTGCAATCAGCCCTGTTTTCTCACACAGCCCCCCCCCCCCCCCAGCCCACACGCCCAGGAGACTCAGCCCAACCCTGGGAGAGTCTTCCTGGGTTCTTAGGCGAGGAAGACAGTGAAGAAAACTGGCTGTCCCTTTGCAGGGCCTACTCTGCCTTACATCCTCCTATCAGGGTCACTCCCTCTGGGTAGTGATCCCACCCCAACAATGAAAGGACCCATCTCAAACTGAAACTTCCCTCCAGGGGGGTCTTCCTCCTCTCTCTCTGCCAACTTGGGTAGTGAGGTGCCCACCTCCCCTACTCCAAACTTTGCTAGGGCAACACCTAGCTTACCCAAAGAGGTCACCCAACACTTGAGCAACCCCACCATGACCAATAGGGTCAGGGGGCCTACTTTGTTATTGGCCCTGGGGTCTGCCTCCCAGGTTAGGTACAGTGCTGCCAGGAAGGCTAGCACCCAGCAGAGGCTACTGACAGCTGTCAGTACCCAGAACCACACCCTACGCTCTCCACTGACAGGTGGCTGAGCTGCTTTAGGGGCAATTGTGAGGTCCTGGCACCCCTGTTGCTGTCTAGAGTGGGGGGCTACCACTTCCTGTGGCAGACACCCTCCTTCCACTCTCCCTTCTGTCAGTGCAGGGGCAACATCCTGCATCTGGACAGCTGCCTGTCTACTCAGGACTTCCTTGGGGTCAGGGGAGGCCTCACCAGTGCCAACTCTGGGCTCCCCTCCTACTGGGGCAGAAGGCCTTTGGCTCCCTGGAATTCTCTTTAAGAGTGGCCTACCCTTCCTTTTCTTCTTTCCTTTTCTTGGGGACCCCTGTCTCCTAACTGTAGGGACTGACTCCCCAGGACTTTGGTTTGGGGGGGCGCCCTGGGCGACCGCCCCATCTGGGACCAGACTCACCTCTGGGAGGTCATTGCCCAGGATACAATCTAGGGGGAGGTCAGCACTGACTACCACCCTAATCCAGTCAAGGATACCCTCCCTCTCTAGGGGCACAATGGCTACAGGTTTGGAGGGGACCTCCCCTGTGGCTATCCTGACTTTCCTTGTCTCTCCTGGGACATACATGTCTGGGGTCACTAACCGGTCACTCACTATAGTGTGACTGGCACAGGTGTCTCTCAGGCCAGTGGTAGGGATCCCATTCACCTGAATGGGGTGGAAGTGCCTACTTCCACCCTCTGGGATCACCAGCTTACCATCTGGTCCTGTCTCCCAGCTCATTGCTAGGAGGACTTCATCATCTGAGGAGTCCTCCTCTATGGCTACACTGGACAGCCCAGTGCAAACCACCTTCTTTGGACAGGCTGCATCTCCTCTGAAGTGACCTGTCTGCTGACAGTCAAAGCAAGCCCTACTGTCCAAGAGCTTTTTTAACCCTGGGTCTCCCTGTCTCTGATTGTCAGAGTGGGAGTGGGATTTACTCTCCTCCTTCTTAGGGTTCTGGGGTACAGAGGGAGTCTCTGTGGTGGGCTTACCACCGCCCTCCTTAGGTTTTTGGGGACCTGCCCCCCCCTTCTTGGAGTCTACCCCCTGGGACTTGACAACCACCCTGGTTCTCAACCACTCATCAGCTGCCTCCCCTAGCTCTCTAGGGTTGGTATGCTTAGAGTCCACTAGATGCTGGCGTAACCTTTCTTGGGTACAATTGGTCAAGATGTGCTCTCTCATGATCAGATTGTATAACCCCTCATAAGTATCTACTTTGTTACCAATAATCCAGCCCTCTAGTGCCTTTAGTGAAATGTCCACAAAGTCAACCCAAGACTGGGTACTGACCTTCTGGGTGTCCCTGAACTTCATTCTATATTGTTCTGGGGTCAGACCAAACTTCTTGGCTAAGCACCTCTTCATACTAGGGTATGAATCTGCCTCCTCCCCCCTTAAGGTCAGAAGCCTATCCCTCCCTGAGTTGGGAACTAACTCCCAAAGAAGTGAACCCCAGTACTGAGGCTTGACTCTCCTCATCTGGAGGGCCCTCTCAAAGGCCCCCAGCCACTTATCTATGTCATCCCCCTCTACATAGGCAGGAACCACCCCCTTGGGTAATCTGGGGCAAACTCCCCCACCCATGGACACCTCAGCTTCTTTATCGCTGCCTCCATCTCTTTTCTCTTTGTATGCCCACTTTTTCTTTTCTAGGGCCAGCTTGTCTGCTTCCAAAGCTATGTATGCTAGCTGGGCCTCCAGCTCTCTTTCTCTGATGGATGGGTTCTCTCCTCCTGAAAGGACCCCCTTCCCACCACTAGCTTTGGGTCTGCCCCTAGTGACTGTATTTACTGAGGACCGTTCTTCCTCGTCCTCACTTAGGGTCAGATGCCTTCCCTCCCCTGAGTGGTTAGAGCCAGCATCCTCCCCTTTTTCTCCCTCCTCTGGAGCTTCCTCTGAGTCTACCTCTTGGGCCTCAGCCCATGCTGTCAGGGATTTGATCAGGATTTGCTTCCTGAGATCAGTGGTTGCAGGCAACCCTCTTTCAATACACAAACCCCTAAGCTGGACTACTGTCAGTGTGGGTAGGCTAGCCAGATCAAGCTCCATGGTTCCCTAGTTTTGTGTCAACAAAAACTTTTTGCAAAAATTGGAAACAAGAATTTAGAAAAATTACAAAAATTCAATAATTGAAATTAATCCAAATTAAACATTTTTTTTTTTTTTTAAACAATTTTTGCACTAGGACAATTTAAAGGATTTTTAATTTGTTTTACTTAAAACTGTAACGCGATATTGAACACAAGTACAGGATCCCGTCGCTGCTTCCAAAAATGTTGGAAAATGGGTTATTGGTAGGGCAGGTAGGTACCTACACCTAGCAACAAGCCACTAACCTCCACCTAGGTACAGTTAGGTCTCAGTAAATTAATCCCAGCTCAACCCTTGGTAGCTTGGCAACGAGCGTCAAGGCTTAAATTAGGAGACAAAGTGTAAAGCATTCAAATATCACAAAACAGTAATCAAATAAAACACAGGAAACAGTTTAAAAATCCCAAACCAATTTATAAACATAGTTTATATTTTTATCTTTAAAATGACACAAAAATGATTAACATCGGTTCAGGGGAACCGGAGATATGAATTTTTAAAGAATTATTATTTTTCTAGCGCTTAGAAACAAAAAGCGCCAATCGGGTCTTCTGGTTGCACCAGGACCGGGGCAAAGTCAAAGTTTCAGGCCGACCGCGATGGAGCCCTGCTCGGCTACAAGTCGCGGGAGGCCTCGGTTAAAAAGTTACCTTCTGACTTAGTCTTTATTTTGAAGTTTTTCTTCACCGGGACGAACCTGCCAGTTGAATCCGACCTCCTGGAGCCCTTGTCCGGATACGCGATGTGGGTTTCCTCGGAGGTGATTTCTACCTTCGGACTTAGTCGTTTTTTTCGAGATGAAAATCCTTCGACCGGGGTAAACCTGGATCTTGATCCGACGTCCGTGGAGCCCTTCTCGGATACGATGGCTGGGACGTCCCGGTCAACTTTTTACGTTCAGACTTAGTCTCTTTTTCGGATGTTTTTCTTTACCAGGACGAACCACGAAGTCAGGCCAGGTCGCGGTTGAGGCAAGCCGGCTAGAATTTCCGCGGCGGGTCGGTCCCTCTCTGGAGCTTTTTTACAAAAATTCGCAAATCTTTTCCAAACTTCTGGGGCTTCACCCAGATGTTCTTTTAAGGTTCTTTTGGGGTCCACAGCTCACCCCAAGGGTCCAGAAGTTCTGTGATGGTCCTTGGGGGGGTGCGGACTTCAACTCCCAGAATGCACCTGGCGCAAACTCCTTTTTGGCCACTGGGCAGTGGTCAACTGGTCTCTTTTTTAGGAGTTGGTGCAGGGGACTCTGGATAGCAATTTTTCACCTGTAGCAAACAGGGAGTCCCTCCTTGAACCAGTTGAAGCCAGGCAAAGTCCTTCTTGTGGTGAAGCCCAAGTGTGCAGCTGGTGCAGTCCTTCTGAGTGCAGGGTCCAGGTGCAGGCCAGGGGTCCAGCAGGGCAGTCCTTCTTCTCCTTAAGTTCCTTCTTCTTGAAAGTTGGCGGGGATCTGAGGTGTGGGGGCAGGTCTGCCAGTTTTATCCTTGCTCCTGGGTGAAAAGCAGGGGGGTCCTGGTCCTCCAATCAGGTACAGGGTCGTCCCCCTGTGATGACCACTTCCTGGGAAGTGTGGCAAAAATCCATCCCAAAAGGCAACAGTCTCTAAAAATCCAACATGGCTGAATCTGATTTTTGGAGGTTACATCTGGCTGAGCCCACCCACTGGTGTGGCTAAAAATCATAAACACACCCCTCTCCTGCCCTCTCCTAATCTAATCAAGGGGGCACCTACTGTAGTTGTCTGGGGTTGCAGGATGTGGGGGTGTTGCTGGGTGCTCCAGATATCCTTCTCTGCCTTTGAAGACCAGTTTGGCAGCCCTCCCCCTTCCTGCCTCACCATCTGCTGAGGGGAGATTCTCTCCCCCAAGCACATTCCTTTGTGTGAAGCCAGGCCACTTCACACCTCATCAAGGCAGCCTGGCAGAAGCTGCTGCAGGCTGGCCAATCAGAGCACAGCAGCAAAAACAATGCAGAGCTGAAATTGGCAACTTTTTAGATAAAGTCTAAACTTTTTACCTCAACAAGTTATATTAAATCCAACAACTGGAAGTTGTGGGATTTATTACAACAATTAATTTGATACCATATTCTTGGTATGTAACATTTAAGGAGACTTTAAAATTTAAAATAAAGTCTGCCCATTCTAGCCTATGAAGGCCATTTACTTCAATGAGGGAAAAACAAATTTGGCTGTTTTTACCTCACCAGGGCTTATAAATCTATTCTTATAAAGTCCCTGCTTATAGTTACATGGCACCCAGCCCTAGGGGCACATAGGGCACACCTTAGGGGTGACTGATATGTAAAAATAAGGTAGTTTAAGACTTTGGAAGTACCTTTAATTCCAAAGTCGAATTTGCATATCACTTTAATTTAAAAGCAGCCAGCAAGGCAGGCTTGCTTTTAAAATGACACTGGGCACCTCAGCATTGCACCTAGGTGTGCACCACCTATACTGTGGTCCCTAAACCTACATGCCCTACCATATACTAGGGACTTATAGGTAGGTTAACTTAGCCAATTATAATTAGCCTAATTTGCATATCCATGTTACACAGAGCACAGGCCCTGGGACTGGTTAGCAGTACCCAGGGCACCATCAGAGTCAGGAAAACACCAGCATAAAGTGGAAAATGGGGGCAAAAAGTTAGGGGGCCTCTGCAATCAGCCCTGTTTTCCCACACAGCCACCCCCCCAGCCCACACGCCCAGGAGACTCAGCCCAACCCTGGGAGAGTCTTCCTGGCTTGTTAGGCGAGGAAGACAGTGAAGAAAACTGGCTGTCCCTTTGCAGGGCCTACTCTGCCTTACATCCTCCTGTCAGGGTCACTCCCTCTGGGTAGTGATCCCACCCCAACAATGAAAGGACCCATCTCAAACTGAAACTTCCCTCCAGTGGGGTCTTCCTCCTCTCTCTCTGCCAACTTGGGTAGTGAGGTGCCCACCTCCCCTACTCCAAACTTTGCTACGGCAACACCTAGCTTACCCAAAGAGGTCACCCAACACTTGAGCAACCCCACCATGACCAATAGGGTCAGGGGGCCTACTTTGTTATTGGCCCTGGGGTCTGCCTCCCAGGTTAGGTACAGTGCTGCCAGGAAGGCTAGCACCCAGCAGAGGCTATTGACAGCTGTCAGTACCCAGAACCACACCCTAAGCTCTCCACTGACAGGTGGCTGAGCTGATTTAGGGGCAATTGTGAGGTCCTGGCACCCCTCTTGCTGTCTAGAGTGGGGGGCTTTGGCTCCCTGGAATTCTCTTTAAGAGTGGCCTACCCTTCCTTTTCTTCTTTCCTTTTCTTGGGGACCCCTGTCTCCTAACTGTAGGGACTGACTCCCCAGGACTTTGGTTTGGGGGGGCGCCCTGGGCGACCGCCCCATCTGGGACCAGACTCACCTCTGGGAGGTCATTGCCCAGGATACAATCTAGGGGGAGGTCAGCACTGACTGCCACCCTAATCCAGTCAAGGATACCCTCCCTCTCTAGGGGCACAATGGCTACAGGTTTGGAGGTGACCTCCCCTGTGGCTATCCTGACTTTCCTTGTCTCTCCTGGGACATACATGTCTGGGGTCACTAACCGGTCACTCACTATAGTGTGACTGGCACAGGTGTCTCTCAGGCCAGTGGTAGGGATCCCATTCACCTGAATGGGGTGGAAGTGCCTACTTCCACCCTCAGGGATCACCAGCTTACCATCTGGTCCTGTCTCCCAGCTCATTGCTAGGAGGGCTTCATCATCTGAGGAGTCCTCCTCTATGGCTACACTGGACAGCCCAGTGCTAACCACCTTCTTTGGACAGGCTGCATCTCCTCTGAAGTGACGTGTCTGCTGACAGTCAAAGCAAGCCCTACTGTCCAAGAGCTTTTTTAACCCTGGGTCTCCCTGTCTCTGATTGTCAGAGTGGGAGTGGGATTTACTCTCCTCCTTCTTAGGGTTCTGGGGTACAGAGGGAGTCTCTGTGGTGGGCTTACCACCGCCCTCCTTAGGTTTTTGGGGACCTGCCCCCCCCTTCTTGGAGTCTCCCCCCTGGGACTTGACAACCACCCTGGTTCTCAACCACTCATCAGCTGCCTCCCCTAGCTCTCTAGGGTTGGTATGCTTAGAGTCCACTAGATGCTGGCGTAACCTTTCTTGGGTACAATTGGTCAAGATGTGCTCTCTCATGATCAGATTGTATAACCCCTCATAAGTATCTACTTTGTTACCAATAATCCAGCCCTCTAGTGCCTTTAGTGAAATGTCCACAAAGTCAACCAAAGACTGGGTACTGACCTTCTGGGTGTCCCTGAACTTCATTCTATATTGTTCTGGGGTCAGACCAAACTTCTTGGCTAAGCACCTCTTCATACTAGGGTATGAATCTGCCTCCTCCCCCCTTAAGGTCAGAAGCCTATCCCTCCCTGAGTTGGGAACTAACTCCCAAAGAAGTGAACCCCAGTACTGAGGCTTGACTCTCCTCATCTGGAGGGCCCTCTCAAAGGCCCCCAGCCACTTATCTATGTCATCCCCCTCTACATAGGCAGGAACCACCCCCTTGGGTAATCTGGGGCAAACTCCCCCACCCAAGACACCTCAGCTTCTTTATCGCTGCCTCCATCTCTTTTCTCTTTGTATGCCCACTTTTTCTTTTCTAGGACCAGCTTGTCTGCTTCCAAAGCTATGTATGCTAGCTGGGCCTCCAGCTCTCTTTCTCTGATGGATGGGTTCTCTCCTCCTGAAAGGACCCCCTTCCCACCACTAGCTTTGGGTCTGCCTCTAGTGACTGTATTTACTGAGGACCGTTCTTCCTCGTCCTCACTTAGGGTCAGATGCCTTCCCTCCCCTGAGTGGTTAGAGCCAGCATCCTCCCCTTTTTCTCCCTCCTCTGGAGCTTCCTCTGAGTCTACCTCTTGGGCCTCAGCCCATGCTGTCAGGGATTTGATCAGGATTTGCTTCCTGAGATCAGTGGTTGCAGGCAACCCTCTTTCAATACACAACCCCCTAAGCTGGACTACTGTCAGTGTGGGTAGGCTAGCCAGATCAAGCTCCATGGTTCCCTAGTTTTGTGTCAACAAAAACTTTTTGCAAAAATTGGAAACAAGAATTTAGAAAAATTACAAAAATTCAATAATTGAAATTAATCCAAATTAAACATTTTTTTTTTTTAAACAATTTTTGCACTAGGACAATTTAAAGGATTTTTTATTTGTTTTACTTAAAACTGTAACGCGATATTGAACACAAGTACAGGATCCCGTCGCTGCTTCCAAAAATGTTGGAAAATGGGTTATTGGTAGGGCAGGTAGGTACCTACACCTAGCAACAAGCCACTAACCTCCACCTAGGTACAGTTAGGTCTCAGTAAATTAATCCCAGCTCAACCCTTGGTAGCTTGGCAACGAGCATCAAGGCTTAAATTAGGAGACAAAGTGTAAAGCATTCAAATATCACAAAACAGTAATCAAATAAAACACAGGAAACAGTTTAAAAATCCCAAACCAATTTATAAACATAGTTTATATTTCTATCTTTAAAATGACACAAAAACGATTAAAATCGGTTCAGTGGAACCGGAGATATGAATTTTTAAAGAATTATTATTTTTCTAGCGCTTAGAAACAAAAAGCGCCAATCGGGTGATCTGGTTGCACCAGGACCGGGGCAAAGTCAAAGTTTCAGGCCGACCGCGATGGAGCCCTGCTCGGCTACAAGTCGCGGGAGGCCTCGGTTAAAAAGTTACCTTCTGACTTAGTCTTTATTTTGAAGTTTTTCTTCACCGGGACGAACCTGCCAGTTGAATCCGACCTCCTGGAGCCCTTGTCCGGATACGCGATATGGGTTTCCTCGGTGGTGATTTCTACCTTCGGACTTAGTCGTTTTTTTCGAGATGAAAATCCTTCGACCGGGGTAAACCTGGATCTTGATCCGACGTCCGTGGAGCCCTTCTCGGATACGATGGCTGGGAGGTCCCAGTCAACTTTTTACGTTCGGACTTAGTCTCTTTTTCGGATGTTTTTCTTTACCGGGACGAACCACGAAGTCAGGCCGGGTCGCGGTTGAGGCAAGCCGGCTAGAATTTCCGCGGCGGGTCGGTCCCTCTCTGGAGCTTTTTAACAAAAATTCTCAAATCTTTTCCAAACTTCTGGGGCTTCACCCAGATGTTCTTTTAAGGTTCTTTTGGGGTCCACAGCTCACCCCAAGGGTCCAGAAGTTCTGTGATGGTCCTTGGGGGGGTGCGGACTTCAACTCCCAGAATGCACCTGGCGCAAACTCCTTTTTGGCCACTGGGCAGTGGCCAACTGGTCTCTTTTTTAGGAGTTGGTGCAGGGGACTCTGGATAGCAATTTTTCACCTGTAGCAAACAGGGAGTCCCTCCTTGAACCAGTTGAAGCCAGGCAAAGTCCTTCTTGTGGTGAAGCCCAAGTGTGCAGCTGGTGCAGTCCTGAGTGCAGGGTCCAGGTGCAGGCCAGGGGTCCAGCAGGGCAGTCCTTCTTCTCCTTAAGTTCCTTCTTCTTGAAAGTTGGCGGGGATCTGAGGTGTGGGGGCAGGTCTGCCAGTTTTATCCTTGCTCCTGGGTGAAAAGCAGGGGAGTCCTGGTCCTCCAATCAGGTACAGGGTCGTCCCCCTGTGATGACCACTTCCTGGGAAGTGTGGCAAAAATCCATCCCAAAAGGCAACAGTCTTTAAAAATCCAACATGGCTGAATCTGATTTTTGGAGGTTACATCTGGCTGAGCCCACCCACTGGTGTGGCTAAAAATCATAAACACACCCCTCTCCTGCCCTCTCCTAATCTAATCAAGGGGGCACCTAGTTGTCTGGAGTTGCAGGATGTGGGGGTGTTGCTGGGTGCTCCAGATGTCCTTCTCTGCATTTGAAGACCAGTTTGGCAGCCCTCCCCCTTCCTGCCTCACCATCTGCTGAGGGGAGATTCTCTCCCCCAAGCACATTCCTTTGTGTGAAGCCAGGCCACTTCACACCTCATCAAGGCAGCCTGGCAGAAGCTGCTGCAGGCTGGCCAATCAGAGCACAGCAGCAAAAACAATGCAGAGCTGAAATTGGCAACTTTTTAGGTAAAGTCTAAACTTTTTACCTGAACAAGTTATATTAAATCCAACAACTGGAAGTTGTGGGATTTATTACAACAATTAATTTGATACCAAATTCTTGGTATGTAACATTTAAGGAGACTTTAAAATGTAAAATAAAGTCTGCCCATTCTAGCCTATGAAGGCCATTTACTTCAATGAGGGAAAAACAAATTTGGCTGTTTTTACCTCACCAGGGCTTATAAATCTATTCTTATAAGGTCCCTGCTTATAGTTACATGGCACCCAGCCCTAGGGGCATATAGGGCACACCTTAGGGGTGACATATGTAAAAATAAGGTAGTTTAAGACT
The DNA here is from genome assembly GCF_031143425.1 of Pleurodeles waltl. Lineage (NCBI taxonomy): Eukaryota > Metazoa > Chordata > Amphibia > Caudata > Salamandridae > Pleurodeles > Pleurodeles waltl. The sequence continues at coordinate 273,275,765 of NC_090449.1, forward strand.
GTGGAAGTACCTTTAATTCCAAAGTCGAATTTGCATATAACTTTAATTTAAAAGCAGCCAGCAAGGCAGGCTTGCTTTTAAAATGACACTGGGCACCTCAGCAGTGCACCTAGGTGTGCACCACCTATGCTGTGGTCCCTAAACCTACATGCCCTACCATATACTAGGGACTTATAGGTAGGTTAACTTAGCCAATTATAATTAGCCTAATTTGCATATCCATTTTACACAGAGCACAGGCCCTGGGACTGGTTAGCAGTACCCAGGGCACCATCAGAGTCAGAAAAACACCAGCATAAAGTGGAAAATGGGGGCAAAAAGTTAGGGGGCCTCTGCAATCAGCCCTGTTTTCTCACACAGCCCCCCCCCCAGCCCACACGCCCAGGAGACTCAGCCCAACCCTGGGAGAGTCTTCCTGGGTTCTTAGGCGAGGAAGACAGTGAAGAAAACTGGCTGTCCCTTTGCAGGGCCTACTCTGCCTTACATCCTCCTATCAGGGTCACTCCCTCTGGGTAGTGATCCCACCCCAACAATGAAAGGACCCATCTCAAACTGAAACTTCCCTCCAGAGTTGGTCTCTGCCAACTTGGGTAGTGAGGTGCCCACCTCCCCTACTCCAAACTTTGCTAGGGCAACACCTAGCTTACCCAAAGAGGTCACCCAACACTTGAGCAACCCCACCATGACCAATAGGGTCAGGGGGCCTACTTTGTTATTGGCCCTGGGGTCTGCCTCCCAGGTTAGGTACAGTGCTGCCAGGAAGGCTAGCACCCAGCAGAGGCTACTGACAGCTGTCAGTACCCAGAACCACACCCTAAGCTCTCCACTGACAGGTGGCTGAGCTGCTTTAGGGGCAATTGTGAGGTCCTGGCACCCCTGTTGCTGTCTAGAGTGGGGGGCTACCACTTCCTGTGGCAGACACCCTCCTTCCACTCTCCCTTCTGTCAGTGCAGGGGCAACATCCTGCATCTGGACAGCTGCCTGTCTACTCAGGACTTCCTTGGGGTCAGGGGAGGCCTCACCAGTGCCAACTCTGGGCTCCCCTCCTACTGGGGCAGAAGGCCTTTGGCTCCCTGGAATTCTCTTTAAGAGTGGCCTACCCTTCCTTTTCTTCTTTCCTTTTCTTGGGGACCCCTGTCTCCTAACTGTAGGGACTGACTCCCCAGGACTTTGGTTTGGGGGGGTGCCCTGGGCGACCGCCCCATCTGGGACCAGACTCACCTCTGGGAGGTCATTGCCCGGGATACAATCTAGGGGGAGGTCAGCACTGACTACCACCCTAATCCAGTAAAGGATACCCTCCCTCTCTAGGGGCACAATGGCTATAGGTTTGGAGGTGACCTCCCCTGTGGCTATCCTGACTTTCCTTGTCTCTCCTGGGACATACATGTCTGGGGTCACTAACCGGTCACTCACTAAAGTGTGACTGGCACAGGTGTCTCTCAGGCCAGTGGTAGGGATCCCATTCACCTGAATGGGGTGGAAGTGCCTACTTCCACCCTCAGGGATCACCAGCTTACCATCTGGTCCTGTCTCCCAGCTCATTGCTAGGAGGACTTCATCATCTGAGGAGTCCTCCTCTATGGCTACACTGGACAGCCCAGTGCAAACCACCTTCTTTGGACAGGCTGCATCTCCTCTGAAGTGACCTGTCTGCTGACAGTCAAAGCAAGCCCTACTGTCCAAGAGCTTTTTTAACCCTGGGTCTCCCTGTCTCTGATTGTCAGAGTGGGAGTGGGATTTACTCTCCTCCTTCTTAGGGTTCTGGGGTACAGAGGGAGTCTCTGTGGTGGGCTTACCACCGCCCTCCTTAGGTTTTTGGGGACCTGCCCCCCCCTTCTTGGAGTCTACCCCCTGGGACTTGACAACCACCCTGGTTCTCAACCACTCATCAGCTGCCTCCCCTAGCTCTCTAGGGTTGGTATGCTTAGAGTCCACTAGATGCTGGCGTAACCTTTCTTGGGTACAATTGGTCAAGATGTGCTCTCTCATGATCAGATTGTATAACCCCTCATAAGTATCTACTTTGTTACCAATAATCCAGCCCTCTAGTGCCTTTAGTGAAATGTCCACAAAGTCAACCCAAGACTGGTTACTGACCTTCTGGGTGTCCCTGAACTTCATTCTATATTGTTCTGGGGTCAGACCAAACTTCTTGGCTAAGCACCTCTTCATACTAGGGTATGAATCTGCCTCCTCCCCCCTTAAGGTCAGAAGCCTATCCCTCCCTGAGTTGGGAACTAACTCCCAAAGAAGTGAACCCCAGTACTGAGGCTCGACTCTCCTCATCTGGAGGGCCCTCTCAAAGGCCCCCAGCCACTTATCTATGTCATCCCCCTCTACATAGGCAGGAACCACCCCCTTGGGTAATCTGGGGCAAACTCCCCCACCCATGGACACCTTAGCTTCTTTATCGCTGCCTCCATCTCTTTTCTCTTTGTATGCCCACTTTTTCTTTTCTAGGGCCAGCTTGTCTGCTTCCAAAGCTATGTATGCTAGCTGGGCCTCCAGCTCTCTTTCTCTGATGGATGGGTTCTCTCCTCCTGAAAGGACCCCCTTCCCACCACTAGCTTTGGGTCTGCCCCTAGTGACTGTATTTACTGAGGACCGTTCTTCCTCGTCCTCACTTAGGGTCAGATGCCTTCCCTCCCCTGAGTGGTTAGAGCCAGCATCCTCCCCTTTTTCTCCCTCCTCTGGAGCTTCCTCTGAGTCTACCTCTTGGGCCTCAGCCCATGCTGTCAGGGATTTGATCAGGATTTGCTTCCTGAGATCAGTGGTTGCAGGCAACCCTCTTTCAATACACAACCCCCTAAGCTGGACTACTGTCAGTGTGGGTAGGCTAGCCAGATCAAGTTCCATGGTTCCCTAGTGTGTCCCTAGTGTGTTCCCTTTGTGTCAACAAAAACTTTTTGCAAAAATTGGAAACAAGAATTTAGAAAAATTACAAAAATTCAATAATTGAAATTAATCCAAATTAAATATATATTTTTTTTTTTAAACAATTTTTGCACTAGGACAATTTAAAGGATTTTTAATTTGTTTTACTTAAAACTGTAACGCGATATTGAACACAAGTACAGGATCCCGTCGCTGCTTCCAAAAATGTTGGAAAATGGGTTATTGGTAGGGCAGGTAGGTACCTACACCTAGCAACAAGCCACTAACCTCCACCTAGGTACAGTTAGGTCTCAGTAAATTAATCCCAGCTCAACCCTTGGTAGCTTGGCAACGAGCGTCAAGGCTTAAATTAGGAGACAAAGTGTAAAGCATTCAAATATCACAAAACAGTAATCAAATAAAACACAGGAAACAGTTTAAAAATCCAAAACCAATTTATAAATATAGTTTATATTTTTATCTTTAAAATGACACAAAAATTATTAAAATCGGTTCAGGGGAACCGGAGATATGAATTTTTAAAGAATTATCATTTTTCTAGCGCTTAGAAACAAAAAGCGCCAATCGGGTCATCTGGTTGCACCAGGACCGGGGCAAAGTCAAAGTTTCAGGCCGACCGCGATGGAGCCCTGCTCGGCTACAAGTCGCGGGAGGCCTCGGTTAAAAAGTTACCTTCTGACTTAGTCTTTATTTTGAAGTTTTTCTTCACCGGGACGAACCTGCCAGTTGAATCCGACCTCCTGGAGCCCTTGTCCGGATACGCGATGTGGGTTTCCTCGGAGGTGATTTCTACCTTCGGACTTAGTCGTTTTTTTCGAGATGAAAATCCTTCGACCGGGGTAAACCTGGATCTTGATCCGACGTCCGTGGAGCCCTTCTCGGATACGATGGCTGGGAGGTCCCGGTCAACTTTTTACGTTCAGACTTAGGCGGTCATTCTGACCCTGGCGGTCTTTGACCGCCAGGGCGGAGGACCGCGGGAGCACCGCCGACAGGCCGGCGGTGCTCCAATGGGGATTCCGACCGCGGCGGTAAAGCCGCGGTCGGACCGGCACCACTGGCGGGCTCCCGCCAGTGTACCGCCGCCCCATTGAATCCTCCACGGCGGCGCAGCTTGCTGCACCGCCGCGGGGATTCCGACCCCCCTACCGCCATCCAGATCCCGGCGGTCCGACCGCCGGGATCCGGATGGCGGTAGGGGGGGTCGCGGGGCCCCTGGGGGCCCCTGCAGTGCCCATGCCACTGGCATGGGCATTGCAGGGGCCCCCGTAAGAGGGCCCCTACATGTATTTCACTGTCTGCTGCGCAGACAGTGAAATACGCGACGGGTGCAACTGCACCCGTCGCACAGCTTCCACTCCGCCGGCTCGATTCCGAGCCGGCTTCATCGTGGAAGCCTCTTTCCCGCTGGGCTGGCGGGCGGTCTGAAGGCGACCGCCCGCCAGCCCAGCGGGAAAGTCAGAATTACCGCCGCGGTCTTTCGACCGCGGAACGGTAACCTGACGGCGGGACTTTGGCGGGCGGCCTCCGCCGCCCGCCAAGGTCAGAATGAGGGCCTTAGTCTCTTTTTCGGATGTTTTTCTTTACCGGGACGAACCACGAAGTCAGGCCGGGTCGCGGTTGAGGCAAGCCGGCTAGAATTTCCGCAGCGGGTCGGTCCCTCTCTGGAGCTTTTTTACAAAAATTCTCAAATCTTTTCCAAACTTCTGGGGCTTCACCCAGATGTTCTTTTAAGGTTCTTTTGGGGTCCACAGTTCACCCCAAGGGTCCAGAAGTTCTGTGATGGTCCTTGGGGGGGTGCGGACTTCAACTCCCAGAATGCACCTGGCGCAAACTCCTTTTTGGCCACTGGGCAGTGGTCAACTGGTCTCTTTTTTAGGAGTTGGTGCAGGGGACTCTGGATAGCAATTTTTCACCTGTAGCAAACAGGGAGTCCCTCCTTGAACCAGTTGAAGCCAGGCAAAGTCCTTCTTGTGGTGAAGCCCAAGTGTGCAGCTGGTGCAGTCCTTCTGAGTGCAGGGTCCAGGTGCAGGCCAGGGGTCCAGCAGGGCAGTCCTTCTTCTCCTTAAGTTCCTTCTTCTTGAAAGTTGGCGGGGATCTGAGGTGTGGGGGCAGGTCTGCCAGTTTTATCCTTGCTCCTGGGTGAAAAGCAGGGGGGTCCTGGTCCTCCAATCAGGTACAGGGTCATCCCCCTGTGATGACCACTTCCTGGGAAGTGTGGCAAAAATCCATCCCAAAAGGCAACAGTCTCTAAAAATCCAACATGGCTGAATCTGATTTTTGGAGGATACATCTGGCTGAGCCCACCCACTGGTGTGGCTAAAAATCATAAACACACCCCTCTCCTGCCCTCTCCTAATCTAATCAAGGGGGCACCTACTGTAGTTGTCTGGGGTTGCAGGATGTGGGGGTGTTGCTGGGTTCTCCAGATATCCTTCTCTGCCTTTGAAGACCAGTTTGGCAGCCCTCCCCCTTCCTGCCTCACCATCTGCTGAGGGGAGATTCTCTCCCCCAAGCACATTCCTTTGTGTGAAGCCAGGCCACTTCACACCTCATCAAGGCAGCCTGGCAGAAGCTGCTGCAGGCTGGCCAATCAGAGCACAGCAGCAAAAACAATGCAGAGCTGAAATTGGCAACTTTTTAGGTAAAGTCTAAACTTTTTACCTCAACAAGTTATATTAAATCCAACAACTGGAAGTTGTGGGATTTATTACAACAATTAATTTGATACCATATTCTTGGTATGTAACATTTAAGGAGACTTTAAAATTTAAAATAAAGTCTGCCCATTCTAGCCTATGAAGGCCATTTACTTCAATGAGGGAAAAACAAATTTGGCTGTTTTTACCTCACCAGGGCTTATAAATCTATTCTTATAAAGTCCCTGCTTATAGTTACATGGCACCCAGCCCTAGGGGCACATAGGGCACACCTTAGGGGTGACTGATATGTAAAAATAAGGTAGTTTAAGACTTTGGAAGTACCTTTAATTCCAAAGTCGAATTTGCATATAACTTTAATTTAAAAGCAGCCAGCAAGGCAGGCTTGCTTTTAAAATGACACTGGGCACCTCAGCATTGCACCTAGGTGTGCACCACCTATACTGTGGTCCCTAAACCTACATGCCCTACCATATACTAGGGACTTATAGGTAGGTTAACTTAGCCAATTATAATTAGCCTAATTTGCATATCCATGTTACACAGAGCACAGGCCCTGGGACTGGTTAGCAGTACCCAGGGCACCATCAGAGTCAGGAAAACACCAGCATAAAGTGGAAAATGGGGGCAAAAAGTTAGGGGGCCTCTGCAATCAGCCCTGTTTTCTCACACAGCCACCCCCCCAGCCCACACGCCCAGGAGACTCAGCCCAACCCTGGGAGAGTCTTCCTGGCTTGTTAGGCGAGGAAGACAGTGAAGAAAACTGGCTGTCCCTTTGCAGGGCCTACTCTGCCTTACATCCTCCTGTCAGGGTCACTCCCTCTGGGTAGTGATCCCACCCCAACAATGAAAGGACCCATCTCAAACTGAAACTTCCCTCCAGTGGGGTCTTCCTCCTCTCTCTCTGCCAACTTGGGTAGTGAGGTGCCCACCTCCCCTACTCCAAACTTTGCTAGGGCAACACCTAGCTTACCCAAAGAGGTCACCCAACACTTGAGCAACCCCACCATGACCAATAGGGTCAGGGGGCCTACTTTGTTATTGGCCCTGGGGTCTGCCTCCCAGGTTAGGTACAGTGCTGCCAGGAAGGCTAGCACCCAGCAGAGGCTGTTGACAGCTGTCAGTACCCAGAACCACACCCTAAGCTCTCCACTGACAGGTGGCTGAGCTGATTTAGGGGCAATTGTGAGGTCCTGGCACCCCTCTTGCTGTCTAGAGTGGGGGGCTTTGGCTCCCTGGAATTCTCTTTAAGAGTGGCCTACCCTTCCTTTTCTTCTTTCCTTTTCTTGGGGACCCCTGTCTCCTAACTGTAGGGACTGACTCCCCAGGACTTTGGTTTGGGGGGGCGCCCTGGGCGACCGCCCCATCTGGGACCAGACTCACCTCTGGGAGGTCATTGCCCAGGATACAATCTAGGGGGAGGTCAGCACTGACTGCCACCCTAATCCAGTCAAGGATACCCTCCCTCTCTAGGGGCACAATGGCTACAGGTTTGGAGGTGACCTCCCCTGTGGCTATCCTGACTTTCCTTGTCTCTCCTGGGACATACATGTCTGGGGTCACTAACCAGTCACTCACTATAGTGTGACTGGCACAGGTGTCTCTCAGGCCAGTGGTAGGGATCCCATTCACCTGAATGGGGTGGAAGTGCCTACTTCCACCCTCAGGGATCACCAGCTTACCATCTGGTCCTGTCTCCCAGCTCATTGCTAGGAGGGCTTCATCATCTGAGGAGTCCTCCTCTATGGCTACACTGGACAGCCCAGTGCTAACCACCTTCTTTGGACAGGCTGCATCTCCTCTGAAGTGACGTGTCTGCTGACAGTCAAAGCAAGCCCTACTGTCCAAGAGCTTTTTTAACCCTGGGTCTCCCTGTCTCTGATTTTCAGAGTGGGAGTGGGATTTACTCTCCTCCTTCTTAGGGTTCTGGGGTACAGAGGGAGACTCTGTGGTGGGCTTACCACCGCCCTCCTTAGGTTTTTGGGGACCTGCCCCCCCTTCTTGGAGTCTCCCCCCTGGGACTTGACAACCACCCTGGTTCTCAACCACTCATCAGCTGCCTCCCCTAGCTCTCTAGGGTTGGTATGCTTAGAGTCCACTAGATGCTGGCGTAACCTTTCTTGGGTACAATTGGTCAAGATGTGCTCTCTCATGATCAGATTGTATAACCCCTCATAAGTATCTACTTTGTTACCAATAATCCAGCCCTCTAGTGCCTTTAGTGAAATGTCCACAAAGTCAACCAAAGACTGGGTACTGACCTTCTGGGTGTCCCTGAACTTCATTCTATATTGTTCTGGGGTCAGACCAAACTTCTTGGCTAAGCACCTCTTCATACTAGGGTATGAATCTGCCTCCTCCCCCCTTAAGGTCAGAAGCCTATCCCTCCCTGAGTTGGGAACTAACTCCCAAAGAAGTGAACCCCAGTACTGAGGCTTGACTCTCCTCATCTGGAGGGCCCTCTCAAAGGCCCCCAGCCACTTATCTATGTCATCCCCCTCTACATAGGCAGGAACCACCCCCTTGGGTAATCTGGGGCAAACTCCCCCACCCAAGACACCTCAGCTTCTTTATCGCTGCCTCCATCTCTTTTCTCTTTGTATGCCCACTTTTTCTTTTCTAGGACCAGCTTGTCTGCTTCCAAAGCTATGTATGCTAGCTGGGCCTCCAGCTCTCTTTCTCTGATGGATGGGTTCTCTCCTCCTGAAAGGACCCCCTTCCCACCACTAGCTTTGGGTCTGCCTCTAGTGACTGTATTTACTGAGGACCGTTCTTCCTCGTCCTCACTTAGGGTCAGATGCCTTCCCTCCCCTGAGTGGTTAGAGCCAGCATCCTCCCCTTTTTCTCCCTCCTCTGGAGCTTCCTCTGAGTCTACCTCTTGGGCCTCAGCCCATGCTGTCAGGGATTTGATCAGGATTTGCTTCCTGAGATCAGTGGTTGCAGGCAACCCTCTTTCAATACACAACCCCCTAAGCTGGACTACTGTCAGTGTGGGTAGGCTAGCCAGATCAAGCTTCATGGTT